>NC_090446.1:1548320748-1549520748 GCF_031143425.1 Pleurodeles waltl | reverse complement strand
ACAAACTTTACTAAATAACCAAAATATTAATAATAATAAAAAGCAATTCAACGAATAACTATTTATAACAAACTAATATTTAATGTGTTTTTTTAATTTACATGTATTTATTACTTAACTTACAACACTTTAGCACCACAAACCTACCAGCCCACACTTCAATTATCACTAAAATAAATAAATGTAACACAATTAACATGATTAAAAACGACTTAAATAGTAATTCATAATTATATAATTAATAAATGTTAAACTTTCCACCCTGTACCCCTCCAAACCCAGAAGCCCTCTCCTAACTTATAAATGACAATTGTAAAAATTACATAATTAACACAAATAAAAACGTATTTCATAATTCATTAACATGTATTAAATAATTATTAATGAATGTTACTTATCTAACTTTCGACCCTGTATCCCTACAAACCTCACATCCGGCCACAACACTATAAATGACTATTAACAATTAAACTGACTCCTACACCCTGCCTGAGTGTGAAAACCACAAGAGCCCGTGCCCCTGACCCCCGCAGGGTTCCCCTGCCCCCCGACACCGCCCCGTGTCTGAGTGTGAAAACCGCAGTCTGTGCTTGTCATGATAAAAGCGCTGCGCCGTGGGGTCGTATTAATAGCAGAGAGTGGGGTGTAGAGATTTACAAAGCACCATTAACACTGACACCAAGAAAGGAAGAGATCAGTAATGTGTAAATAAACACAGCGCATAGAGGGGGCGCTTCTGTGGTAACGTACCGCTCACCGTGGCACCGTCAGTGTTGGCCCCGCGCTTGTGCACAACAGTGCAAAGCCAGGAGACAGGGTCTGGGACAAAAGCTCCCTTGGCAATAAAAGGTGCGGGTTCTTGCACCGCCGCCAAAGTTATATACACGGAAAGAGGTGACCCCTGTGAGAAGCCAGGACTGATCCAACGTGTGGCCGACACAGGAGCCAGGTGTGCGCTCGGGGGCTCACCATCAGGAGCCAGGGGTGGGCTCAGGGGCTCTTGGGCTCACCATCAGGAGCCAGGGGTGGGCTCAGGGGCTCACCATCAGGAGCCAGGGGTGGGCTCAGGGGGCTCACCATCAGGAGCCAGGGGTGGGCTCAGGGGGCTCACCATCAGGAGCCAGGCGTGGGCTCAGGGGGCTCGGGGGCTCACCATCAGGAGCCAGGGGTGAGCTCAGGGGGCTCACCATCAGGAGCCAGGGGTGGGCTCAGGGGCTCACCATCAGGAGCCAGGGGTGGGCTCAGGGGGCTCACCATCAGGAGCCAGGCGTGGGCTCAGGGGGCTCGGGGGCTCACCATCAGGAGCCAGGCGTGGGCTCAGGGGGCTCACCATCAGGAGCCAGGCGTGCGCTCGGGGCCTCAGTGGCTCACCATCAGGATCCAGGTGTGGGCTCGGGGGCTCGTGGGCTCACCATCAGGAGCCAGGGGTGGGCTCAGGGGCTCACCATCAGGAGCCAGGGGTGGGCTCAGGGGGCTCACCATCAAGAGCCAGGGGTGGGCTCAGGGGGCTCACCATCAGGAGCCAGGGGTGGGCTCAGGGGGCTCACCATCAGGAGCCAGGCGTGGGCTCAGGGGGCTCGGGGGCTCACCATCAGGAGCCAGGGGTGAGCTCAGGGGGCTCACCATCAGGAGCCAGGGGTGGGCTCAGGGGCTCACCATCAGGAGCCAGGGGTGGGCTCAGGGGGCTCACCATCAGGAGCCAGGCGTGGGCTCAGGGGGCTCGGGGGCTCACCATCAGGAGCCAGGCGTGGGCTCAGGGGGCTCACCATCAGGAGCCAGGCGTGCGCTCGGGGCCTCAGTGGCTCACCATCAGGATCCAGGTGTGGGCTCGGGGGCTCGTGGGCTCACCATCAGGAGCCAGGCGTGGGCTCGGGGGCTCAGGGGCTCACCATCAGGAGCCAGGCGTGGGCTCGGGGGCTCACCATCAAGAGCCAGGGGTGGGCTCGGGGGCTCAGGGTGTTCACCATCAGGAGCCAGGCGTGGGCTCGGGGGCTCACCATCAGGAGCCAGGCGTGCGCTTGGGGCCTCAGTGGCTCAACATCAGGATCCAGGCGTGGGCTCAGGGGGCTCAGGGACTCACCATCAGGAGCCAGGGGTGGGCTCAGGGGACTCAGTGGCTCACCATCAGTAGCCAGGGGTGGGCTCAGGGGCTCACCATCAGGAGCCAGGGGTGGGCTCAGGGTCTCACCATCAGGAGCCAGGGGTGGGCTCGGGGGCTCACCATCAGGAGCCAGGGGTGGGCTCAGGGGCTCACCATCAGGAGCCAGGGGTGGGCTCAGGGGACTCAGTGGCTCACCATCGGGAGCCAGGCGTGGGCTCAGGGGGCTCAGGGACTCACCATCAGGAGCCAGGGGTGGGCTCAGGGGCTCACCATCAGGAGCCAGGCGTGGGCTCAGGGGGCTCAGGGACTCACCATCAGGAGCCAGGGGTGGGCTCAGGGGCTCACCATCAGGAGCCAGGGGTGGGCTCAGGGGCTCACCATCAGGAGCCAGGGGTGGGCTCAGGGGCTCACCATCAGGAGCCAGGGGTGGGCTCAGGGGACTCAGTGGCTCACCATCAGGAGCCAGGCGTGGGCTCAGGGGGCTCAGGGACTCACCATCAGGAGCCAGGGGTGGGCTCAGGGGCTCACCATCAGGAGCCAGGGGTGGGCTCAGGGGCTCACCATCAGGAGCCAGGGGTGGGCTCAGGGGCTCACCATCAGGAGCCAGGGGTGGGCTCAGGGGACTCAGTGGCTCACCATCAGGAGCCAGGCGTGGGCTCAGGGGGCTCAGGGACTCACCATCAGGAGCCAGGGGTGGGCTCAGGGGCTCACCATCAGGAGCCAGGGGTGGGCTCAGGGGCTCACCATCAGGAGCCAGGGGTGGGCTCAGGGGGCTCAGGGACTCACCATCAGGAGCCAGGGGTGGGCTCAGGGGCTCACCATCAGGAGCCAGGGGTGGGCTCAGGGGCTCACCATCAGGAGCCAGGCGTGGGCTCAGGGGGCTCAGGGACTCACCATCAGGAGCCAGGGGTGGGCTCAGGGGCTCACCATCAGGAGCCAGGCATGGGCTCGGGGGCTGAGGGGCTCACCATCAGGAGCCAGGAGTGGGCTCAGGGGCTCACCATCAGGAGCCAGGGGTGGGCTCGGGGGCTCAGGGTCTCACCATCAGGAGCCAGGGGTGGGCTCAGGGGCTCACCATCAGGAGCCAGGCGTGGGCTCAGGGGCTCACCATCAGGAGCCAGGGGTGAAGGGGCTCACCATCAGGAGCCAGGGGTGGGCTCAGGGGCTCACCATCAGGAGCCAGGGGTGGGCTCGGGGGCTCAGGGTCTCACCATCAGGAGCCAGGGGTGGGCTCAGGGGCTCACCATCAGGAGCCAGGCGTGGGCTCAGGGGCTCACCATCAGGAGCCAGGGGTGAAGGGGCTCACCATCAGGAGCCAGGGGTGGGCTCAGGGGCTCACCATCAGGAGCCAGGCGTGGGCTCAGTGGGCTCAGGGACTCACCATCAGGAGCCAGGGGTGGGCTCAGGGGCTCACCATCAGGAGCCAGGGGTGGGCTCAGGGGCTCACCATCAGGAGCCAGGGGTGGGCTCAGGGGCTCACCATCAGGAGCCAGGGGTGGGCTCAGGGGCTCACCATCAGGAGCCAGGGGTGAAGGGGCTCACCATCAGGAGCCAGGGGTGGGCTCAGGGGCTCACCATCAGGAACCAGGGGTGAAGGGCCGGACCCAGAGACACTTTACGTGATGTTTATAGATAGCACGATCCCTGCAGACATCGACGATAAACTTCTAAACTGACGACTTCACCGCCACATAACAACCACACACCAGACAACAGAGTGTGTTGCACGGTGGAGCCGAAGCGCCTCCGTCAAGCGGGGGTGGGAGGAGGGGGCGGCGGTCACAGGCCCCGGTGGAGGCTTCTTGGCGCTTGATGCAGAGAGCTCTACAGGGAGGGACGCGCTCATTAGAAGCCTGCGTCACAAATATGTAGATTGAGAACCTTGTGCTCTGCAGACAGGACCTCTGGATTGTGAGATCTTTGACGCCAGTGACATTTTTAGGGGAGAGTGAGGATGAGCTGTGACAACTGGTGAAACTGGTGTCAGCTGGTGTAACTGGTGTCAGCTGGTGTAACTGGTGTCAGCTGGTGTAACTGGTGTCAGCTGGTGAAACTGGTGTCAGCTGGTGTAACTGGTGTCAGCTGGTGTAACTGGCGAGGGCAGGAGAGAAGACTCACTCACCACAACCAGGAACAGTTTACATGACCCAAGTAGGGTGACCACCTGGCATTGAGGCAAATTCTGGACAGGACTGTAAAAAATTCAGGACAAAGGGTCAAAATTCAGGACAAAAATTCAGGACAAAGGGTCAAAATTCAGGACAGAAATTCAAGAACAACCGTCAGTTTTACAGACACACACAAGAGAGGCCATGCCTCACTATTTTGTCAGTACATTTATTTACTGTTTTTTAACATAACACTATTTATTAACTGTGGTCTTTTTGTGATTGCCTCCTGGTATGCTACATTCAGGTGTCACATTACGTCCTTGTTCAGTAGTGTAGGCCAATCACCAAGGCCATCACCCCTACCCAAATCTACTGATTTTGTCTTGAAGAGAAAGTAACAGCAACATTTTGATTATGTTTCTGAACATTTAAAAACCCCTGGCATACAGTTTGGGAAACATTAAGGTAATAAACCTTAAGTTAGTTTAAACAAATTTAACAAAAACATCTGGCTTACACCAACTGCCCATGGACTTTCAACCTACATTTTTTTCAAAGAGTCAGGGCAGACGGGTTGTGCGACAGTCTCACCCCTAATGTCAGGGTGTGAGGTACCCACAACATGTCTGTAGTCTCACAGCACTAGACTGTATATCTGGGACTACATTTATCTCAGAAATGGGAGCCCGGACTGCCAATCAAAGATAATAAAAGAGGAGGATGAAATTGAGATCAAATGGGAGATCCACGGCAAGTGATTCAAAGGGTTGTTGCTCAGAACTGGATAGATAAGGAAGAGAAGAACAAGGTGGGACAATTCCTAAAATGAGACAAGATGGGTCCACCAAGACTATCGGAAGGTATTGGGTACCTAGGGAGTTGTCTCTGCACACAGGTGAGAAACAGAAGAGCCACTGTCAAGTGGTTGAAGAAGCAACACCCATCCACCTTGGAAAACTCTTCTGGTGCAATGGTCCGCTGTTCGTGCTGTGAACGGTGAGCAGGGGCCAGACCCCTTGCAAGGTTGTGCAAGGCAATTGCCCGCTTTGTCCATGTCTTTAAATGGTTTTGAAATTGAGCAAAAGCCAAACTAGTGATCTGGGTTATCCCTAAGTGTCAAGTACACATAGAATCTTCAAAATATTTGGGACGTAAATTGCACAAACAAACTGTAAAAAAAATGTAAAATATAATTTGTGTTTCTTTAACGTATGGCATTGTTTTCCCCTTTATATAGAATTAGAACTCAGATTGAACTGGGAACCAGTTACCTTTCAATACCTAGTGATTAATATTTACCATTCTCCCACTGATTTCCAGGATGGAAATCTTAGCAGAGCATCACGGTCCATCCAAGACGAGTTCGCTTTTAGGTCTTCTCTTCTGCTTTCTGTAGAGGCCACGTGGCACTAGTGAAGATGGTGTGCTACCCCAATGATAGTATTATTTTGCAAGCCTTCCCCTGCTCGTCCTTCATTCCTTCTTCAGACAGGCCACACATCTGATTTGGTCTCTGGGGCGCCATCGGGAGCTATTTCCACTCTAAAGCTAACAGTGACTGCGGGTGGATTAGATCTTCTGGACTTAGAATACTATTATTCAGCTGCAGATGTCCAATGGGTGGCTGGCTTTCTGCCCACCTCCCTGCATGAGATGGTGTTTACCAGTAAAGACTTTAAAGAAAGGCTTAATGCACTGCTCATTGTTTCCTACTGACCATTCTATGGATCACCATCCAGGGTTATCATGCATGGCTTTCTCTTGCCTTGCCAGAACCTGTAAACTCACTGACACGAAGAAACCCTATGCTCCTGCACTACCTTTGCTAAGCCTTCCCACTCGCACAGGATGGCTGTGCTCAGAGCAACTCCATCAGTGGCATGTTGCAGGTGTCTTAAAATTGTGGACTTTGTTTCTGAACAGTGAGCTACAAAATTTCCAAACCCTTGTGGCAGACTACCATCTTCACCCCGGTCAACTCCTTACTTACAACCACCTTAAATAATCATTAAATGCCCTATTTCATGTCTGCTACCTAGCACTAACCCTACAAGAGGTGTGCCAGAAGCTCTGTACCATAGGGACTGGTGGCAAACTGATAGAATGGGTGTACAGACCTATCCTGCAACATGGAAACCACTCCAGGTCTTCTCGTCATACTACCTGGGTGATTGATGTGGCCAAACCTCTGCAAGATATGGACTAAAATACTGGACTTTCCCCACAAAGTATCCCACAGCTGTTACTTTTTAGTAAATTCATAGTGCTTCCTTGTGAATGCATTCTGCCCGTTGCGTGCCATTGGCCTTCTGGTTTGTAACTCACAATTTGTTGCTTTCAATTTGCTGGCTTTATTTGTTTTAGGCTATGCAGCTTGAATTCGTCCTTTCCCTTGCCAAAACCTTATTTACAGTATCCTGCCGAGTGCTCTCTTTCTGTAAACAGGCCTGTAAATCTTGTTCTTATCTTATCATATTTGCTGTGCATTCAGAGAACAAAGTCAAATGTTAGGCTCTGCCTTCGGTGGAAACTTAGGGGGTTATTACAACTTTGGAGGAGGTGTTAATCCGTCCCAAAAGTGACGGTAAAGTGACGGATATACCACCAGCCGTATTACGAGTCCATTATATCCTATGGAACTCGTAATACGGCTGGTGGTATATCCGTCACTTTACCGTCACTTTTGGGACGGATTAACACCTCCTCCAAAGTTGTAATAACCCCCTTAGTGTTTACTTTCCTTTCTCTGACTTCAAAGTGACAGGATCTATGCGACAATCTTGCTGGATACTGGGGTTAGGAAAGAGTTTTTTCTATTACATGACAACATTTAAATAAACTTCAGAATATATCAGAATTAGATGTACAAATCAAGCACATTTTTGTTAATTCTGAACTGCGCTGGAAACAAATACCTGTACATGATTAAAACAAATCATTGCATTAGGTGATGTAATTTCCACACATCATCGTCTGTGCACAGTATAGTTTGATTTGAAAAACTGTACGTCTGTGCAAATGTAATGATCATTTCAATCAAAAATGTGTTGTCTGTAATGGCAGTGTGTTACTACACCATGCATGCTCCACTCCACTCTGCTCTGCACCACTACACGCCACTGCACCCTACTCTGTATCACTCTACTTTACGCCACTCCATGCCACTGCACTCTTCTCCATTCGGAACCACTCTACATTATGCCACTGCTCTCTATGCTACTTCACACTATGCCTCTCTACTCTGTACCACTCTACTCTATGCCACTGCACTTTACGCCTCTCTACACCACTGCGCTCTGCTCATCTGCACGCCATACCACTCCAGTCTAGGCAACACCAATCTAATCCGCACAACTCCACTCTCTGCCACTCTGCAACACTGCACTGTCCGCCACTGCACTCTAAGCTAATACAGTCTATGCTAATGCACTTTACTCTTTAACACTCAACTCTGTGCCCCTGCACTCTACATCAATGCACTGTACATCACTCTAATCTACTCTGCACTCTACACTACTTTACTCTATGCCATCACACTCTATGCCACTTTATGCAACTCCACTCTACCCTGCACCTCTCCACTCTAAGCCACCTCACTCTACTGTGAAATAATCTACGTTATGCCACTGCACTCTGTGCCACTGTATTCTATGCCACTGCACTCTACCCTGCACCTCTCTACTCTATGCCACTGCACTCTACTCTGAAACAATCTATTCTACGCCACTGTACTCTATACCACTCTGACCACTACATTCTAGTTCAATGCACTCTACACCACTGCAAGCTGAAACTCTGCAACATTGCTCTGGGCGCCACTATACTCTACACCACTCTGCTCTGTACTACTGCACTCTGCACCAATATACTCTATTCCACTGCATTCTATGCCACTCTACTCTGCCCAGTGCCACTCTATGCAACTGCACTCTACACCAGTGCACTCTAAACAACTGCACTGTACGCCACTGCAGGCTGACACTCTGCAACACTGCACTGGTCCCCACTATGCTCTACACCACTCTGCTCTGTACTACTGCATTCTGCACCAATATACTCTATTCCACTGCATTCTATGTCACTCTACTCTGCCCAATGCCACTCTATGCCACTGCACCCTGCGCCAATGCACTCTAAACAACTGCACTGTACGCCACTGTCCTCTACTCTGTACCACTGTACTCTACGCCACTGCTCTGTGCCACTCTACTCCACTCTACATCACTGCACTGACACTCTACTCTGCAGTGTTGCACTCTCCACCACCGTACTATACACCAATGTACTATGTACTTCTGCATTCTATGCCACTGCACTCTATGCCACTCTACTCTGCATTACTCCACTCTACAGCATTTTGCTCTACTCTGCACCACTCTACACTACGCCACTGCACTCCCTGCAACGTGAGTCTACTCTGCAATCTATGCCACTGCACCACTCTACACTACTGCTCTCTCTGCTACTCTATTGTATGCCACTCTACTCCACTGCACTCTATGCCACTCTACTCTGTCCCACGCCACTCCATGCCACTGCACTCTAAACCACTGCACTCTCTGCTAACGCACTCTAAACAACTGCACTGTACCCCACTGCACTGTACTTTGCACCACTGGGCTCTACGCCACTGCTCCTATGCCAGTCAACTCCACTCCACTATGCCACTAGCTTTAAGCCATGCTGAACAGCAGCTACTCTGGTGTACAACATGGCTAATGGCTAAAACACATTAGCAAAGCCAATAACTCTTTCGTAGATGAGACCTATTGGCTTTGCCAATGTTTGTTAGTACTATGAGGTACCGAGGTACCTGAAAGAACTGTGAAAAATACAATTACATCATAATAAAGGCTGCTACAAAATGCGCAAATACATTTCGGTTAAATAAAAAAAAAAGTGCTTCTCAAATACAGATTTGAATAATATACAGTTTATACCTAGTGATAAAAAAATGTATAACACTCCATTAAAACCACACACTCCACAGCTCACCTTGGAACACCATTACAATACCTCTCTAAAAGTAATGTCTTAGCCACCAGAAAACTTCAAGTGACTCCTTTTAGTAAAGTCAATGCAGGTTTTCAAGCCCTTTTGCATTTGCAGATTTACCATTTGGGCACATTTGCATATCTTTAGGGAAGGAGACCCCCTGGCAAGAGGGTCTGATTCTTATCTGTCTGCCCCTCCCTCAGAGCACAGGAGACCCCCTGCCTTCCAGCCCAGCTGGGGAAACTGATCTGCCCTAATTTCGCCCTGCCTCCGTTGTCCTTTAGGTGAAAGGCTAAAATTACGGACAAATGCCGTCCGTTAAAGCTTTCATCACGGACAACGGACAGCAGGGCGAAATTACGGACAGTCCGTGAAATTTACGGACGGGTGGTCACCCTAGACCCAAGGCCCAGATACACTCGGGCTTTGCACCAGCACAACACACACAGCGCACACAATACTTGTCCGCACAAAAGGCGCGCTTTTCACAACACAACAACTGCTTGGCTCGTCTGTGCGTCGGGGGGTGTTCTTGGGCGGATCCCCCTACATGTCCATAGTTTTTTAGATAAAGTCCGATTAACTGAGATAACCGGAGCAGGCACGGGGTGAAAAGCTAACACTGGTTAAAGGAGGCGCTAACAAGGAGAAATGTGATTATTTCTGAAAAACCCACCCACAGCGTGTGCGCTGCAATCCCGAGGCACCTCCTGCGAGTGGCTTTGGGATAGAAACATGTACTGGGGGGTCTGCCCCCCTGTAGGAGGCTGGCCTGGTTTGTAGTGGTACCAAGGGGTACTTACACTCTGTTCCAGGTCCAGTTATCCCTTATTAGTGTAGAAGAGGTGTTTCTAGCAGCTTAGGCTGGTAGAAGGTAGCTATAGCAGAGCAGCTTAGGCTGAACTAGGAGACATGCAAAGCTCCTACTATACCACGGGTGTCATATGCACAATATCATAAGAAAACACAATACACAGATATACTAAAAATAAAGGTACTTTATTTTTATGATAATATACCAAAGTATCTCAGAGTGTACCCTCAGTATGAGGATGCCAAATATACACAAGATATATGTACACAATACCAAAAATATGCAGTAATAGCAAAAGGAAGTAATGCAAGCAGTGTAAACTTACAGTAGATTGCAATAGGAGCACATAGGTATAGGGGCAACACAAACCATATACTTCAAAGGTGGAATGTGAACCACGAATGGACCCCAACCCTATGTGACCTTGTAGGGGGTCGCTGGGACTGTAAGGAAACAGTGAGGGTTAGAAAAATAGCCCACCCCAAGACCCTGAAAAGTGGGTGCAAAGTGCACCTAAGTTCCCCAGAGAGCACAGAAGTCGTGATAGGGGAATTCTAAAAGGAAGACCAACACCAGCAATGCAACAACGATGGATTTCCTGACGAGAGTACCTGTGGAACAAGGAGACCAAGTCCCAAAGTCACGATCAAGTCAGGAGTGGCAGATGCCCAGGAAATGCCAGCTGTGGGTGCAAAGAAGCTGCCACTGGATGGTAGAAGCTGTGGATTCTGCAAGAACAAAGAGGACTAGGAACTTCCCCTTTGGAGGATGGATGTCCCACATCGTGAAAAAGCTTGCAGAGGTATTTCCGTGCAGAAAGACCGCAAACAAACCTTGCTAGCTGCAAGGATTGCAGTTAGGGTTTTTGGATGCTGCTGTAGCCCAGGAGGGACCAGGATGTCGCCAATTGCGTAAGGAAACAGAGGGGGCGTCGAGCAAGACAAAGAGCCCACTCAGAAGCAAGCAGCTCCCGCAGAAGTGCCGGAACTGGCACTACGAAGAAGAGTGAACCGGAGCTCACCCGAAGTCACAAAAGAAGGTCCCACGACGCCGGAGGACAACTCAGGAGGTCGTGCACTGCAGGTTAGAGTGTCGGGGGCCCAGGCTTGGCTGTGCACAAAGGAAATCCTGGAAGAAAGCACAGGAGCCGGAGCAGCTGCAAATCACGCAGTACCCAGCAATGCAGTTTAGCGTGGGGAGGCAAGGACTTACCTCCACCAAACTTGGACTGAAGAGTCACTGGGCTGTGGGAGTCACTTGAACAGAGTTGCTGAGTTCAAGGGACCTCGCTCGTTGTGCTGAGAGGAGACCCAGAGGACCGGTGATGCAGTCTTTTGGTGCCTGCGGTTGCAGGGGGAAGATTTCATTGACCCACGGGAGATTTCTTTAGAGCTTCTAGTGCAGAGAGGAGGCAGGCTACCCCCACAGCATGCACCACCAGGAAAACAGTCGAGAAGGTGGCAGGATTAGCGTTACAAGGTCGCAGTAGTCGTCTTTGCTACTTTGTTGCAGTTTTGCAGGCTTCCAGCGCGGTCAGCAGTCGATTCCTTAGCAGAAGGTGAAGAGAGAGATGCAGAGGAACTCTGATGAGCTCTTGCATTCGTTATCTAAGGAATTCCCAAAAGCAGAGACCCTAAATAGCCAGAAAAGGAGGTTTGGCTACCTAGGAGAGAGGATAGGCTAGCAACACCTGAAGGAGCCTATCAGAAGGAGTCTCTGACGTCACCTGCTGGCACTGGCCACTCAGAGCAGTGCAGTGTGCCAGCAGCACCTCTGTTTCCAAGATGGCAGAGGTCTAGAGCACACTGGAGGAGCTCTGGGCACCTCCCAGGGGAGGTGCAGGTCAGGGGAGTGGTCACTCCCCTTTCCTTTGTCCAGTTGCACGCCAGAGCAGGGCTGGGGGATTTCTGAACCGGTGTAGACTGGCTTATGCAGAAATGGGCACCATCTGTGCCCATGAAAGCATTTCCAGAGGCTGGGGGAGGCTACTCCTCCCAAGCCCAAACACCTTTTCCAAAGGGAGAGGGTGTAACACCCTCTCTCTGAGGAAGTCCTTTGCTCTGCCTTCCTGGGCCAAGCCTGGCTGGACCCCAGGAGGGCAGAAACCTGTCTGAGGGGTTGGCAGCAGCAGCAGCTGCAGAGATACCCCGGGAAAGGTAGTTTGGCAGTACCCGGGTCTGTGCTAGAGACTCGGGGGATCATGGAATTGTCTCCCCAATGCCAGAATGGCATTGGGGTGACAATTCCATGATCTTAGACATGTTACATGGCCATGTTCGGAGTTACCATTGTGACGCTATACATATGTCGTGACATATGTATAGTGCACACGTGTAATGGTGTCCCCGCACTCACAAAGTCCGGGGAATTTGCCCTGAACAATGTGGGGGCACCTTGGCTAGTGCCAGGGTCCCCACACACTAAGTAACTTAGCACCCAACCTTTACCAGGTTAAGGTTAGACATATAGGTGACTTATAAGTTACTTAAGTGCAGTGGTAAATGGCTGTGAAATAACGTGGATGTTATTTCACTCAGGCTGCAATGGCAGGCCTGGGTAAGAATTGTCAGAGCTCCCTATGTGTGGCAAAAGAAATGCTGCAGCCCATAGGGATCTCCTGGAACCCCAATACCCTGGGTACCTCAGTACCATATACTAGGGAATTATAAGGGTGTTCCAGTATGCCAATGTAAATTGGGGAAATTGGTCACTAGACTGTTAGTGACAATTGGGAAAGAAATGAGAGAGCATAACCACTGAGGTTCTGGTTAGCAGAGCCTCAGTGAGACAGTTAGTCATAACACAGGTAACACATACAGGGCACACTTATGAGCACCGGGGACCTGGCTGGCAGGGTCCCAGTGACACATACAACTAAAACAACATACATACGGTGAAATATGGGGGTAACATGCCAGGCAAGATGGTACTTTCCTACACAACCCCCAACCCCCAAACGAAGGACAATAAGACTAGCCATGACCTGATGAGTCTTCATTGTCTAAGTGGAAATATCTGGAGAGTCCATCTGCATTGGAGTGGGTACTCCCAGGTCTATGTTCCACTGTATAGTCCATTCCCTGTAGAGATATGGACCACCTCAACAATTTAGGGTTTTCACCTTTCATTTGTTTTAGCCAAAGTAGAGGTTTGTGGTCTGTCTGAACAATGAAGTGAGTGCCAAACAGGTATGGCCTCAACTTCTTCTGTGCCCAGACCACAGCAAATGCCTCCCTCTCTATGGCTGTCAAAGCCCAGCTCACCTGAGTTCTTGTTCAGTTCTGATGGAGGTTGAAGACAATCCGACCCCACCCTGAAACTGCTTGTTCCAGCACACTAGTTTTTAACACAGTGCACTAAGAACAGAAGCTCAAGGGTAGGGGGGAAGTGGATAAAATAAAAAAAGAGAGACAACACTGTTCTTGCGTTTCCACTGTTGAAGTGCTGCACAAATCTGCGGCCCTTTCTGACTTCCGTAGAAACTGGTGCCTAATGAAACATAAACAAAGAACAGATAAGTGCAACCTATTCCTAAATGGGTTCCTGACTATCCCTTTATTTATTAGAAATTCTCTTCTAAAAGTACCTCTTGGATCCTGGTCTCGAGTTTCCAGGTTTGGAATGTGTTACTGCTCTGGGATGTGCTTTCTATTACTGTAAAGCTTCTAAAACATTAAACAAATACCGTTATCAGAATTACCAATATCAAACATTCATCTTAATATAACTAAAGCCTAAATTCCCAATAGCAGACTCACTTTTCCCATATCTCCAGAATCTTTTGGAAAACAAATACTGTACTTTTACATCAAAATACAGCATGTAATTTGTGCAAGTCCTTGATTTACTGTTTGCCTTGCTGTTAATGGTTTCCACTGTTCGATTCTTAAAAGTTCCATAAAAAAAAAACAATGTTTGTTTCACAAAGCTCCGCAAGGTATTCTTGCAACAAAGAGCCTGAATCACAATGTTCGTGGAAGGTATCTTGCTTCAAACCGTCCACACACGAATCCAGAAATTGTTGTCAAAGTTCCTTCAGGTAATAAAAAGTTTTGCACTTACTTGTTGCTGGCAAGAGATACTGATCAGTCTAACCTTGTCTTCTTTCTCTTTTGCAGGTTGTTTGTAGGAGAGAGGCTGAGGCAAGGAGGAACCGGAAACCAGAAGAAGGAAGAGCCAGCAGCTGCGCGCATTGAAGCCAATGAAAGTCTGTAGAGAGCAGGAGTGCCAGCGCCGAGGGATCTGTTCTCAGGTAAGCGGGAGGTAGACGAGCACAAGCACTGGGTGAGGTTTGAAGGGCTGGGTGTGGTCCTCACATGCTGCACATGTTCTTGAAAGGTGTGCAGAGTTTCAGTTATTATGCAAATGAGTTGAATTAACACATGGCCTAAGGAGGAGTGTTTTAAAGAAGCCTTGGTAAAAGCAAGGCCCAATGTGTAAACAAAACAGCACATTAAACAACATACACAGAAGCCTAAGGGGGGGGGAAGGTGAGATAACAAGAAAGGGTTTGAATAGTAAGTTTAAAAGGGAGCTATTACAGAACCCACTAGTGCAGTGAGAGGGGACATGCTCTTTGCTGTGCACAAACCCTAACAGTTGCCCCCCTCAAAGGCCCTCCTACAGGACGGGGTTTTCCTGGGTTTTTTAAATAAAACCGTCTAATCAGCTGTGGGGCATGTACATATGATGCTGGTTCCCATGAATTCTCAGATTCATCATATCCTTTCCATTCTACTAAATAAAACAGACGTCCACTAATTCTTTTTGAGTCTTTTATGCTTTTCACTTCATATTCTAGATTTCCCTTAATTGGTATGGGTGGAGGTGGTGGTTCAGGTCGGGTTTTTGGGTTGTACGGCTTAAGCAAGGACACATGGAATGTAGTATGTACTGGATATTCTTTTGGTAAATCTAATTTTACTGTTACCGGGTTTACTATGGCAGTTATACTAAAGGGTCCAATGAAACGTGGTTGCAGCTTTCGGGATCCCTCTATGTTTAGGTTCTTTGTGGAGAGCCATACCTTGTCACCAATTTTATACATTGGGGCCTCAGATCTGTGTTTGTCTGCTTGTCTTTTCATGCTTTCCTTGTACTTTAATAAATGTTTCCTGGCTTTGTCTTGTATGTCACCTAACCTCGTTAGTCTATCCGTTACTGTAGGCAACAGGGACTCTTCTAACAAAATGGGTATAGCTCTTGGATGATACCCCTGCAAGAAATAGAATGGTGAGCAAAGTAGAGCTGAATGCTCAGTATTATTATAAACAAACTCCGCTACAGGGAGAGCTTCCAACCATTCACTAGAATAATCAGCCAATAAACAACGTAGCGTTTGAAGTAAGGTTTGGTTCAGTCGTTCAGTCTGTCCATCTGTCTCTGGGTGGAAAGCAGTGGATAATGCCACATCTATTTTCAGTTTTTCACATAATTTTTTCCAAAATCTAGAGTTGAACTGGCTCCCTCGATCTGACACCACTTTGCTTGGCAAACCATGTAAACGCACAATTTCCCTTATAAAAATATCGGCAAATTCTGCCGCCGTGGGTAATTTCCGTAATGGTACAAAATGTGCCATTTTAGATAAAAAATCCACTATAACCAACACTGTTGTGAAGGATTTTACAGGTGGTAAGCCTACAATAAAGTCTACGCTCACAGTGTGCCAAGGTTGCTTGGGTGTTGGCATTGGTATTAACAAGCCGTCAGGGGCCTTATGAGAAGATTTATGTCTTGCACAAATTGGACAGGTAGTGACAAATTGCTTAATGTCCTTTCTTATAGTGTCCCACCAAAAGTGTTTTTGCACATTTTCCAGGGTTTTTACCCAACCAGGATGACCTGCCAATGGTGAGGCGTGATGCCAAATTATCACCTGTGTTTGTAATTCAGAGGTGGGCACTAACAGCATGTTGTCGTGATACAATAAACCTCGTTGTATTGTGTTATGGGAATCCTTTAACCAATCCTGAGGTGCTATTTGCATGTGTGCATTATATAGATCTGTGATGAAATCCTTCTGTTGTACTGGTGCCAAAAACTTTTGGGGAGGAATAATGGGTTCTCCTATTTTATCTTGTTTCATGTCTGAGGTATGTCCGTATCTAGATAACACATCAGATTGAATTTGTTGTGCACCTGGTCTATAGGTTATAACAAAGTCAAATGTGCTAAAAAAATTTAACCAGCGCATCTGACGTGGTGTTAGTGCTTTAAGTGATCCAAAAAACTGTAGGTTCTTATGGTCAGAAAAGATTGTAACTGGGTACTTGGCTCCCATTAAATTATGCCTCCATTCTGAAAAGGCTACTTTGATAGCTAGTAGTTCCCTTTCAGCCACAGTGTAATTTTGTTCAGCTGGTAATAACTTTTTGGAATAGAAGGCTATAGGATGTAACTGGCCATCTACTATATCTCGTTGAGAGAGAACTCCTCCTAAAGCTACTTGTGAAGCATCCGCTTCAACAAAAAAGGGCAAGTCAGGATCAGGATGTTTCAGAATTGGGGCTGAAGTGAACTTTTGTTTTAGGAGTTGAAAGGCGTGTGCCGCCTCATCAGTCCAAAGAAATCGTTGCCCTTTCCGCAACAAGGTAGTTATTGGGGCCGCAATGTCTGCAAAATGTGCAATAAACCTCCTATAAAAATTGGCGAAACCCAGAAATTTCTGAATATCTTTTACAGAGGATGGTTCTGGCCAATCAGCAATAGCACTGATTTTCTTTACATCCATAGTTATTCCTTGAGGTGACAGGCAGTATCCTAAAAAGTCCACCTTGCTGACATTAAAAGTACACTTTTCTAACTTAGCAAAAAGATGATTTTCTTTTAACTTTGATAATACTGCACGAACATGTTGGGTATGTTCTTCTGAGTTCTTAGAGTAAATGAGGATGTCGTCTATGTATACTATGACACAAACGTCCAGGAATTCGTGTAGGACCTCATTTATAAAGAACTGAAAGGCCGCAGGGGCATTACATAACCCAAAGGGCATTACTGTGTACTCAAATAAACCAAACTTGGTCTTGAAAGCTGTCTTCCACTCATCCCCCTCTTTTACTCGGACCAGGTGGTAAGCTCCCCGCAGATCTAGTTTAGTGTATACAGTAGAATGTCTTAATTGATCCAACAACACAGGTATTAGAGGAAGAGGATATTTATTCTTTATTGTAGCCTTATTTAGTCCTCTATAATCGATACACGCGCGCAGGGATTTATCCGGCTTCGGGATAAAAAAGAGTGGAGATGATACCGGAGATGTGGAATGACGGATGAACCCAGACTGTAGTAGGTCATCTAGGTAGGTTCTTAAGTATTTGGTTTCTTCGTCAGTCAAAGCATATACTCTGTTATTAGGTAAAGGGGCCCCTGGGATAAGATCTATACGGCAGTCATAAGACCGATGTGGGGGCAGCACACTAGCCTTTACTGGATCAAAGACGTCTTTAAAGTCAGAATATTCAGGAGGGAGACTTGGTTCATCTTGTGTAACACTAGCACAGTGTAATACTGTGCTCTGTTCTGTACCTGCTTCTTGATAGCAATTGGTTCTACAGAAAGAGGAATCCAAAGTAACAGTTCTATTCACCCAGTCAATTTTTGGGTTATGAGTTGTTAACCAGGGTACCCCGAGAATCAAACCAAAATTAGGAGTATCTATCAGATCAAAGCTAATCACCTCTGTGTGCCCGTTCTGACAGACCATAACAAGTGGACTTGTTTGTTTTGTGATTAATCCAGAGGTCAATTCTGACCCATCCACTGCACATACTGCTTCTGGACAAGGCTTTAGGCACATAGGAAGTCCTAAGTTTTCAGCTAACTTATTATCCACAAAATTTCCTGTCGCGCCTGAGTCCAGTAGGACAGGGAGAGAATGCCTCACTTGGGTAGTAACAATTAAAACGACCTGAATTATGAAATGTCTAGGAATGTGCGGTACCATGAAGGCTGCAGCATTAGAGGTTTGATTAAGATGTTTTCTCGAACAAGTAACCTCTCCCCTTGTCGAGCTTAATCGTTTCCCGATTCAGTTGAGGAGGTGGAGGAAACAGCACCCTTTTGTGGAGTTTTAGGCTTTACTGGACATTCTCTGGCAAAGTGACCTGCCCTGCCACAATATAAACATAATTGAAGTTTTCTCCTTCTTTCTTTTTCCTCTGATGTGAGTGGACCTCTGAGTGTCCCTATTTGCATAGGCTCAGGTTCAGGGAGTTTATTATCTGTGTCTTTCTTCTCGTGTTTAATAAAAGTTAACCGTGATTCCAGTTTGTATTTATCTCCCTTTCTTTCTCCTAGTCTATGTTCTAATTTCACAACTAAATCTACAAAGTCCGAATAGTCTTCTGGCAAATCAACGATATGAGCCAGCGCGTCTTTTAACTCGTCTCTCAAACCTTTATAAAAAAGGGAGACACGCTTTCCTTCTGGCCACTGTGTCTCGGTGAGTAAACGATTAAAACTAGTGAGATAGGTCAATAAATCCTTGTTACCTTGTTTAAGATTTAAAAGCTCATTATCACTTGCCTGCATGAAAGTGTGTTTTGCAAAAAGGCTGGTCATGGTACGTTTAAATTGATTCCAATTATGGAGGATGGGATCATCTCTATCCACGAAAGGAATTGACCAATTGGCTGCTGTGCCACCCAAATAAGACAAGACGAATGCCACTTTCGTAGCATCAGTAGGGAACTGTTGTGGCTTACAAACGAAGTGTAATTGACATTGATGGATAAAAACATGGAATTTGTTACTATCTCCATGAAAACGTTCAGGTGCTGCTAAGGGCACAGCATTAGGAACATTAACAGTAACCTCAACTGGGGGAGGCAAAGTTGTATGTTTTGATGGCGCCCCTGTCTCTGAGGTGGTTTTAAACAAAGGCGTAAAAGCTGTGTTCCACTGAGATCCCCTAAATTTATACCTGCTTAAATCCTGTTTTAAAGAGGTATTCTCCATCTTTAATCTCTCTATTTCCTCTTGCATATGTTGTAAGATGCCAGACACTGATTCATTATGAGCCAAGTCCTCATTTAGGGCCTGCGCCATATCCGTGACGTCAATGCCCTCTATTTCTTCCCCGGTATTCATCGTCCACCAGAACTGAATTTTTTTAAGGCTTGTGCTTCTGTCAAAGCCCAGCTCACCTGAGTTCTTGTTCAGTTCTGATGGAGGTTGAAGACAATCCGACCCCACCCTGAAACTGCTTGTTCCAGCACACTAGTTTTTAACACAGTGCACTAAGAACAGAAGCTCAAGGGTAGGGGGGAAGTGGATAAAATAAAAAAAGAGAGACAACACTGTTCTTGCGTTTCCACTGTTGAAGTGCTGCACAAATCTGCGGCCCTTTCTGACTTCCGTAGAAACTGGTGCCTAATGAAACATAAACAAAGAACAGATAAGTGCAACCTATTCCTAAATGGGTTCCTGACTATCCCTTTATTTATTAGAAATTCTCTTCTAAAAGTACCTCTTGGATCCTGGTCTCGAGTTTCCAGGTTTGGAATGTGTTACTGCTCTGGGATGTGCTTTCTATTACTGTAAAGCTTCTAAAACATTAAACAAATACCGTTATCAGAATTACCAATATCAAACATTCATCTTAATATAACTAAAGCCTAAATTCCCAATAGCAGACTCACTTTTCCCATATCTCCAGAATCTTTTGGAAAACAAATACTGTACTTTTACATCAAAATACAGCATGTAATTTGTGCAAGTCCTTGATTTACTGTTTGCCTTGCTGTTAATGGTTTCCACTGTTCGATTCTTAAAAGTTCCATAAAAAAAAAAACAATGTTTGTTTCACAAAGCTCCGCAAGGTATTCTTGCAACAAAGAGCCTGAATCACAATGTTCGTGGAAGGTATCTTGCTTCAAACCGTCCACACACGAATCCAGAAATTGTTGTCAAAGTTCCTTCAGGTAATAAAAAGTTTTGCACTTACTTGTTGCTGGCAAGAGATACTGATCAGTCTAACCTTGTCTTCTTTCTCTTTTGCAGGTTGTTTGTAGGAGAGAGGCTGAGGCAAGGAGGAACCGGAAACCAGAAGAAGGAAGAGCCAGCAGCTGCGCGCATTGAAGCCAATGAAAGTCTGTAGAGAGCAGGAGTGCCAGCGCCGAGGGATCTGTTCTCAGGTAAGCGGGAGGTAGACGAGCACAAGCACTGGGTGAGGTTTGAAGGGCTGGGTGTGGTCCTCACATGCTGCACATGTTCTTGAAAGGTGTGCAGAGTTTCAGTTATTATGCAAATGAGTTGAATTAACACATGGCCTAAGGAGGAGTGTTTTAAAGAAGCCTTGGTAAAAGCAAGGCCCAATGTGTAAACAAAACAGCACATTAAACAACATACACAGAAGCCTAAGGGGGGGGGAAGGTGAGATAACAAGAAAGGGTTTGAATAGTAAGTTTAAAAGGGAGCTATTACAGAACCCACTAGTGCAGTGAGAGGGGACATGCTCTTTGCTGTGCACAAACCCTAACAATGGCAGACCAACGCTTTTCTCTAGGGGTCAACCTCCTACTGATAAAAGCAACTGGTTGATCCTGGACCTTAGAATTAAGTTGTGATAAGACTGCCCCTACCCCTAATTCAGATGCATCAGTTTGGACAATGAATTTTTTGGAGTAACAGGGGCTTTTCAGGACAGGTGCAGAGCACATGGCCTGCTTCATCTCCTCAAAAGCTTTCTGACAGTTTGCTGTCCATAATACCTTCTTAGGCATTTTCTTAGATGTGAGGTCATTAAGAGGGGCTGCAATGGAGCCATAGTTCTTTATGAACCTCCTGTAGTACCCAGTGAGGCCTAAAAAGGCTCTCACCTGAGTCTGAGTTGTAGGGGGAACCCAATCTATAATAGTTTGGATTTTCCCCTGAAGTGGTGCAATCTGTTCTCCACCTACCAGGTGTCCTAGATAAACGACTTTCCCCTGCCCTATCTGGCACTTTGAAGCCTTGATAGTGAGGCCTGCCTTTTGCAGGGCCTCTAAAACTTTCCATAGGTGGACCAGGTGATCATCCCAGCTGGAGCTAAAGACAGCTATATCATCTAGATATGCTGCACTAAAAGCTTCCAGCCCTTGCAGGAGTGTGTTCACCAACCTTTGAAAAGTGGCAGGTGCATTTTTCAATCCAAAAGGCATTACTGTGAATTGGTATTGGCCTCCAATGGTTGAAAATGCAGTTTGTGCTTTTGCATCTTCTGATAACTTGATCTGCCAATACCCTGCAGTCAAATCAAAAGTGCTTAGATACTTGGCAGATGCCAGTGTATCTATGAGCTCATCTGCCCTGGGTATAGGGTGAGCATCAGTTCTGGTTACCTTGTTGAGACCTCTGTAATCCACACAAAATCTCATTTCCCTTTTACCATCTTTGGAATGAGGTTTTGGTACAAGTACCACAGGAGAGGCCCATGGACTTTCAGAGTGCTCAACCACTCCCAGTTCAAGCATTTTCTGCACCTCTTGCTTTATGCAGTCTCTGACATGGTCAGGCTGCCTATAGATTTTACTTTTGACAGGCAATCTGTCTCCAGTATCTATAGTGTGCTCACACCAAGAAGTGGTGCCTGGCACAGTAGAGAAGAGTTCAGAAAACTGACCCAGGAGATTTATGCAGTGGTCTTTCTGCTCAGCAGTAAGACAATCTGCCAAAACTACACCTTCTACTAGAGCATCTTGTTCTGTGGAAGAGAAGAGATCAGAGAGAGGGTCACTCTCTTCTTCCTGTCCCTCATCTGTTGCCATGAGCAGGGTGAGATCTGCCCTGTCATAGTAGGGTTTCAGGCGATTGACATGGAGCACCCTAAGGGGACTCCTGGCAGTACCTAAGTCAACTAAGTAGGTGGCTTCTCCATTCTTTTCAACAATTATGTGGGGACCACTCCATTTGTCTTGGAGTGCTCTTGGGGCCACAGGCTCCAAGACCCACACTTTCTGCCCTGGTTGGTACTGAACCAAAACAGCCTTCTGGTCATGCCATTGCTTTTGGAGCTCTTGGCTGGCCTGAAGGTTTTTACTGGCCTTTTTCATGTACTTAGCCATCCTAGATCTTAGGCCAAGTACATAGTCCACTATGTCTTGCTTTGGAGCTTTTAAAGGTTGTTCCCAACCCTCCTTAACAAGTGTTAGAGGACCTCTCACAGGGTGTCCAAATAGGAGTTCAAAGGGGCTGAAGCCCACTCCTTTTTGGGGTACCTCCCTGTAAGCAAAAAGGAGGCAAGGTAACAGGACATCCCATCTCCTGCGGAGTTTGTCAGGGAGTCCCATTATCATTCCTTTGAGAGTTTTATTAAACCTCTCAACCAGTCCATTTGTTTGTGGATGATAGGGTGTGGTGAACTTGTATGTCACACCACATTCCTTCCACATGGCCTTTAAGTAAGCAGACATGAAATTGCTTCCCCTGTCTGATACTACCTCTTTTGGGAAGCCCACCCTGGAAAAGATTCCCAGGAGGGCCTTTGCCACTGCACGAGCTGTAGTGGTCCTTAAAGGAATTGCTTCAGGATATCTGGTGGCATGGTCCACTACTACCAAGATATACCTATTGCCTGAAGCAGTAGGAGGGTCAAGGGGACCAACTATGTCAACCCCTACCCTTTCAAAGAGAACCCCAACCACAGGTAGTGGAATAAGGGGTGCCTTTGGGGTGCCACCTGTCTTGCCACTGGCTTGACAGGTTTCACAGGACTTACAAAATTCCATTGTGTCCTCTAACATTCTAGGCCAATGAAACAAGGGAACAAGCCTGTCCCAAGTTTTCATTTGCCCCATATGTCCAGCTAAGGGAATGTCGTGGGCTAGAGTTAGGAGGAACTTTCTGTATTCCTGAGGAATCACCAATCTCCTGGCAGCTCCAGGTTTTGGATCCCTTGCTTCAGTATACAAAAGGTTGTCCTCCCAGTAAACTCTGTGAGAGTCACTGACATCCCCATTTGCTTGTTTGACAGCTTGCTGCCTTAGACCCTCTAGTGTGGGACAGGTATGCTGTGCCACACTCAGCTCCTTCCTGGCAGGCCCCCCTTCACCCAAAATCTCAGCAGTGTCTGCTTCCAGCTCCTCTGGTGTAGGTTCTGCACAGGATGGAAATTCTTCTTCCTCAGAAGTAGAATCCACTGTAGAGGGAGGGATAGTAGGTAGTGTTTACCTTTACTAACCCTGACTTTAGGGAGCACTTGGTCCATTCTTCCAGGATCCAAGTCACCCTGTCCTTTTTGCTTTTTGGCCTGAGCCCTGGTTAAAGCAAAAATATGCCCTGGAATGCCCAGCATTGCTGCATGAGCCTCCAACTCCACTTCTGCCCAAGCTGATGTCTCTAAATCGTTCCCTAGTAGACAGTCTACAGGTAAATCTGAGGCAACCACAACTTTCTTTGGACTAGTAACCCCCCCCCCCAGTTGAGATTCACAACAGCTATGGGGTGGCTAAGAGTGTTGTTATGAGCATCAGTCACTTGGTACTCGTGACCAAGTAGGTATTGTTCATGGTGGACCAGTTTATCTATTACCATTGTAACACTGGCACCTGTGTCCCTGTAGGCCTGAACCTCAACACCATTTATTAGGGGTAGTTGCTTGTACTTATCCATATTAAGGGGACAAGCAACCAAGGTGGCTAAATCAATAGCCCCCTCAGAGACTAACACAGCCTCTGTGGTCTCCCTAACCAGACCAACCCCAACTAAACTACCAAAAGTGAGCCCAGCTACTCCCTTGGATTGGCTATTAGTAGGTTTGCTCCCACCACCACTGCTATTACTGGGGGTACTAGGTGTAGCAGCAGGGGTTGTAGTGGTAGGAGGCTTGGTGCTTTTCTTTGAACAACTGGGATCTGTTGTCCAATGGCCTTTTATTTTACATAAATAGCACCATGGTTTCTTTTCTTTGTTTTGATTTGAAGAGGATTTGGGCCCACACCCCCACCAGAGTGTTTTTGTGGGCCTGATGAAGACTCATTTTTAGATTTGTCCCCACCCTTGTCAGAAGACTTACCATCCTTCTTCTTGCCATCCTTGTCACCCCCTGTATGAACTTTTCTGTTCACCCTTGTTCTGACCCATTTGTCTGCCTTCTTTCCCAATTCTTGGGGAGAGGTCAGATCAGAGTCTACCAGGTACTGGTGTAACAAATCAGACACACAATTATTAAGTATATGCTCTCTCAGGATTCAGGATACAGGCTTTCATAGTCAGAAACTTTACTGACATGTAACCACCCCTCCAAGGCCTTCACTGAATGGTCAACAAAGTCTACCCAGTCTTGTGAAGACTCCTTTTTGGTTTCTCTGAACTTCATCCTGTACTGTTCAGTGGTTAAGCCATAACCATCAAGGAGTGTATTCTTAAGAATTGCAAAATTATTGGCATCACTTTCCTTAACAGTAAGGAGCCTATCCCTACCCTTTCCAGTGAAAGATAGCCATAGGATAGCAGCCCACTGCCTTTGAGGGACCCCCTGTACATTACAGGCCCTCTCAAGTGCAGCAAACCACTTGTTAATGTCATCCCCCTCCTTGTAAGGGGGAACTATCTTATGCAGATTCCTAGAATCATGCTCTTTTACAGGATTACTATCAGTAACACTGCTGCTGCCACCATGGGGTCCTAACCCCAACCTCTGTCTTTCTTTTTCTAAATCAAAGGACTGCCTATCTAAATCCAGCTGTTGCTTCTTGAGCTTCAGCCTGGATTCTTCCACTCTCAATCTATTGAGCTCCCTTTCTAACACTCTGTCATCAGGGTGGGTGGGTGGGGCATGCCTTGAAACAGAAGTATGGTGAGAATGAACAGAGGGAGACCTGTCCCTAACAGACGACACTCTAACATTCTGGCTAACAGAAGTAACACTCCTACTGTGATGAGAAGCAACACTCTTACTGTGATGTGATTGCACATCAGTACCAGCTATGCTAGGTGGCCTGCTAATGGGCAGGTTGGGAAGGTTCCCTTCTAAATCTTTTGCTAGGGGTGCCCCAGGGTCAGGTTGGGAACCATCAGCTAATTTCTCAACAGAAGTGCCAACATTGGTCTTATCTTGTTCAATGAGCATATTAACTAACAGTTCTCTTGAGGGATTCTTCCCTACCCCTAAACCTCTTTCAATACAGAGACTCCTTGCTCCTTTCCAGCTAAGGTGATCATGAGCAAGTTTGGACAGATCAACAGTTTGACCTGTGCCAGACATTATAGAAAGTGTTTAAGGGACAGAAAAAGAAAGAAAACATTTTTTAGAACTTTTTGAAGAACAGAAAAAAAACTTTTTAAACTTTTTAAGAACTTTTAGAAAGTTTAGAGGTACTTTTCAGCACTTGGCAAAGAAGTGAGAGAAGAAAAGCAAAACTTTTTGGTTAGGTGTACATACACTGAACTTGTTTTGAATATTTTTCTCTTATGAAAAGTACAATATGTCAAAGTGGTAAGTAGTTGCAAAGTACTTATCCCACCGCTGCACAACCAATGTAGGAGGCTGGACTGGCTTGTAGTGAGTACCAAGGGGTACTTACACCTTGCACCAGCCCCAGGTATCCCTTAGTAGTGTAGAGGGGTGTCTAGCAGCTTAGGCTGATAGAAAAGGTAGCTTTGCAGAGCAGCTTAGGCTGAACTAGGAGACGAGTGAAGCTCCTACAATACCACTAGTGTCACTTGCACAATATCATAAGAAAACACAATACACAGATATACTAAAAATAAAGGTACTTTATTTTTATGACAATATGCCAAAGTATCTCAGTGAGTACCCTCAGTATGAGGATAGAAAATATACACAAGATATATGTACACAATACCAAAATATGCAGTAATAGTACTAGAAAACAGTGCAAACAATGTATAGTCACAATAGAATGCAATGGGGGCACATAGGGATAGGGGCAACTCAAACCATATACTCTAGATGTGGAATGCGAACCACGAATGGACCCCAAACCTATGTGACCTTGTAGAGGGTCGCTGGGACTGTAAGGAAACAGTGAGGGTTAGAAAAATAGCCCACCCCAAGACCCTGAAAAGTGGGTGCAAAGTGCACCTAAGTTCCCCAAAGAGCACAGAAGTCGTGATAGGGGAATTCTGCAAGGAAGACCAACACCAGCAATGCAACAATGATGGATTTCCTGACGAGAGTACCTGTGGAACAAGGGGACCAAGTCCAAAAGTCACGTTCAAGTCGGGAGTGGGCAGATGCCCAGGAAATGCCAGCTGTGGGTGCAAAGAAGCTGCCACTGGATGGTAGAAGCTGTGGATTCTGCAAGAACGACAAGGGATAGAAACTTCCCCTTTGGAGCATGGATGTCCCACGTCATGAAGAGTCGTGCAGAGGTATTTCCGTGCCAGAAAGACTGCAAACAAGCCTTGCTAGCTGCAAGGGTTGCGGTTAGGGTTTTTGGATGATGCTGTGGCCCAGGAGGGACCAGGATGTTGCCAATTGTGTGAGGAGACAGAGGGGGCGTCCAGCAAGACAAAGAACCCACTCAGAAGCAAGCAGCACCCGGAGAAGTGCTGGAACAGGCACTATGAATTGGAGTGAACCGGAGCTCACCCGAAGTTGCACAAGAGGGTCCCACGAAGCCGGAGGACAACTCAGGAGGTCGTGCACTGCAGGTTCGAGTGTTGGGGACCCAGGCTTGGCTGTGCACAAAGGAAATCCTGGAAGAAAGCACAGGAGCTGGAGCAGCTGCAAATCACGCAGTTCCCAGCAATGCAGTCTAGCGTGGGGAGGCAAGGACTTACCTCCACCAAACTTGGACTGAAGAGTCACTGGGCTGTGGGAGTCAATTGAACAGAGTTGCTGAGTTCAAGGGACCTCGCTCGTTGTGCTGAGAGGAGACCCAGAGGACCGGTGATGCAGTCTTTTGGTGCCTGCGGTTGCAGGGGGAAGATTTCATTGACCCACGGGAGATTTCTTTAGAGCTTCTAGTGCAGAGAGGAGGCAGACTACCCCCACAGCATGCACCACCAGGAAAACAGTCGAGAAGGCGGCAGGATTAGCGTTACAAGGTCACAGTAGTCGTCTTTGCTACTTTGTTGCAGTTTTGCAGGCTTCCAGCGCGGTCAGCAGTCGATTCCTTAGCAGAAGGTGAAGAGAGAGATGCAGAGGAACTCTGATGAGCTCTTGCATTCATTATCTAAGGAATTCCCAAAAGCAGAGACCCTAAATAGCCAGAAAAGGAGGTTTGGCTACCTAGGAGAGAGGATAGGCTAGCAACACCTGAAGGAGCCTATCAGAAGGAATCTCTGACGTCACCTGCTGGCACTGGCCACTCAGAGCAGTCCAGTGTGCCAGCAGCACCTCTGTTTCCAAGATGGCAGAGGTCTGGAGCACACTGGAGGAGCTCTGGGCACCTCCCAGGGGAGGTGCAGGTCAGGGGAGTGGTCACTCCCCTTTCCTTTGTCCAGTTTCACGCCAGAGCAGGGCTGGGGGATTTCTGAACCGGTGTAGACTGGCTTATGCAGAAATGGGCACCATCTGTGCCCATGAAAGCATTTCCAGAGGCTGGGGGAGGCTACTCCTCCCAAGCCCTAACACCTTTTCCAAAGGGAGAGGGTGTAACACCCTCTCTCTGAGGAAGTCCTTTGCTCTGCCTTCCTGGGCCAAGCCTGGCTGGACCCCAGGAGGGCAGAAACCTGTCTGAGGGGTTGGCAGCAGCAGCAGCTGCAGTGAAACCCCGGGAAAGGTAGTTTGGCAGTACCCGGGTCTGTGCTAGAGACTCGGGGGATCATGGAATTGTCTCCCCAATGCCAGAATGGCATTGGGGTGACAATTCCATGATCTTAGACATGTTACATGGCCATGTTCGGAGTTACCATTGTGACGCTATACATATGTCGTGACATATGTATAGTGCACGCGTGTAATGGTGTCCCCGCACTCACAAAGTCCGGGGAATTTGCCCTGAACAATGTGGGGGCACCTTGGCTAGTGCCAGGGTGCCCACACACTAAGTAACTTAGCACCCAACCTTTACCAGGTTAAGGTTAGACATATAGGTGACTTATAAGTTACTTAAGTGCAGTGGTAAATGGCTGTGAAATAACGTGGACGTTATTTCACTCAGGCTGCAATGGCAGGCCTGGGTAAGAATTGTCAGAGCTCCCTATGTGTGGCAAAAGAAATGCTGCAGCCCATAGGGATCTCCTGGAACCCCAATACCCTGGGTACCTCAGTACCATATACTAGGGAATTATAAGGGTGTTCCAGTATGCCAATGTAAATTGGTGAAATTGGTCACTAGACTGTTAGTGACAATTGGGAAAGAAATGAGAGAGCATAACCACTGAGGTTCTGGTTAGCAGAGCCTCAGTGAGACAGTTAGTCATAACACAGGTAACACATACAGGGCACACTTATGAGCACTGGGGACCTGGCTGGCAGGGTCCCAGTGACACATACAACTAAAACAACATACATACGGTGAAATATGGGGGTAACATGCCAGGCAAGATGGTACTTTCCTACACAACCCCCCCCCCCCCCAAACGAAGGACAATAAGACTAGCCATGACCTGATGAGTCTTCATTGTCTAAGTGGAAATATCTGGAGAGTCCATCTGCATTGGAGTGGGTACTCCCAGGTCTATGTTCCACTGTATAGTCCATTCCCTGTAGAGATATGGACCACCTCAACAATTTAGGGTTTTCACCTTTCATTTGTTTTAGCCAAAGTAGAGGTTTGTGGTCTGTCTGAACAATGAAGTGAGTGCCAAACAGGTATGGCCTCAACTTCTTCTGTGCCCAGACCACAGCAAAGGCCTCCCTCTCTATGGCAGACCAACGCTTTTCTCTAGGGGTCAACCTCCTACTGATAAAAGCAACTGGTTGATCCTGGACCTTAGAATTAAGTTGTGATAAGACTGCCCCTACCCCTAATTCAGATGCATCAGTTTGGACAATGAATTTTTTGGAGTAACAGGGGCTTTTCAGGACAGGTGCAGAGCACATGGCCTGCTTCAGCTCCTCAAAAGCTTTCTGACAGTTTGCTGTCCATAATACCTTCTTAGGCATTTTCTTAGATGTGAGGTCATTAAGAGGGGCTGCAATGGAGCCATAGTTCTTTATGAACCTCCTGTAGTACCCAGTGAGGCCTAAAAAGGCTCTCACCTGAGTCTGAGTTGTAGGGGGAACCCAATCTATAATAGTTTGGATTTTCCCCTGAGGTGGTGCAATCTGTTCTCCACCTACCAGGTGTCCTAGATAAACGACTTTCCCCTGCCCTATCTGGCACTTTGAAGCCTTGATAGTGAGGCCTGCCTTTTGCAGGGCCTCTAAAACTTTCCATAGGTGGACCAGGTGATCATCCCAGCTGGAGCTAAAGACAGCTATATCATCTAGATATGCTGCACTAAAAGCTTCCAGCCCTTGCAGGAGTGTGTTCACCAACCTTTGAAAAGTGGCAGGTGCATTTTTCAATCCAAAAGGCATTACTGTGAATTGGTATTGGCCTCCAATGGTTGAAAATGCAGTTTTTGCTTTTGCATCTTCTGATAACTTGATCTGCCAATACCCTGCAGTCAAATCAAAAGTGCTTAGATACTTGGCGGATGCCAGTGTATCTATGAGCTCATCTGCCCTGGGTATAGGGTGAGCATCAGTTTTGGTTACCTTGTTGAGACCTCTGTAATCCACACAAAATCTCATTTCCCTTTTACCATCTTTGGAATGAGGTTTTGGTACAAGTACCACAGGAGAGGCCCATGGACTTTCAGAGTGCTCAACCACTCCCAGTTCAAGCATTTTCTGCACCTCTTGCTTTATGCAGTCTCTGACATGGTCAGGCTGCCTATAGATTTTACTTTTGACAGGCAATCTGTCTCTAGTATCTATAGTGTGCTCACACCAAGAAGTGGTGCCTGGCACAGTAGAGAAGAGTTCAGAAAACTGACCCAGGAGATTTATGCAGTGGTCTTTCTGCTCAGCAGTAAGACAATCTGCCAAAACTACACCTTCTACTAGAGCATCTTGTTCTGTGGAAGAGAAGAGATCAGAGAGAGGGTCACTCTCTTCTTCCTGTCCCTCATTTGTTGCCATGAGCAGGGTGAGATCAGCCCTGTCATAGTAGGGTTTCAGGCGATTGACATGGAGCACCCTAAGGGGACTCCTGGCAGTACCTAAGTCAACTAAGTAGGTGGCTTCTCCATTCTTTTCAACAATTATGTGGGGACCACTCCATTTGTCTTGGAGTGCTCTTGGGGCCACAGGCTCCAAGACCCACACTTTCTGCCCTGGTTGGTACTGAACCAAATCAGCCTTCTGGTCATGCCATTGCTTTTGGAGCTCTTGGCTGGCCTGAAGGTTTTTACTGGCCTTTTTCATGTACTTAGCCATCCTAGATCTTAGGCCAAGTACATAGTCCACTATGTCTTGCTTTGGAGCTTTTAAAGGTTGTTCCCAACCCTCCTTAACAAGTGTTAGAGGACCTCTCACAGGGTGTCCAAATAGGAGTTCAAAGGGGCTGAAGCCCACTCCTTTTTGGGGTACCTCCCTGTAAGCAAAAAGGAGGCAAGGTAACAGGACATCCCATCTCCTGCGGAGTTTGTCAGGGAGTCCCATTATCATTCCTTTGAGAGTTTTATTAAACCTCTCAACCAGTCCATTTGTTTGTGGATGATAGGGTGTGGTGAACTTGTACGTTACACCACACTCCTTCCACATGGCCTTTAAGTAAGCAGACATGAAATTGCTTCCCCTGTCTGATACTACCTCTTTTGGGAAGCCCACCCTGGAAAAGATTCCCAGGAGGGCCTTTGCCACTGCAGGAGCTGTAGTGGTCCTTAAAGGAATTGCTTCAGGATATCTGGTGGGATGGTCCACTACTACCAAGATAAACCTATTGCCTGAAGCAGTAGGAGGGTCAAGGGGACCAACTATGTCAACCCCTACCCTTTCAAAGAGAACCCCAACCACAGGTAGTGGAATAAGGGGTGCCTTTGGGGTGCCACCTGTCTTGCCACTGGCTTGACAGGTTTCACAGGACTTACAAAATTCCGTTGTGTCCTCTAACATTCTAGGCCAATGAAACAAGGGAACAAGCCTGTCCCAAGTTTTCATTTGCCCCAAATGTCCAGCTAAGGGAATGTCGTGGGCTAGAGTTAGGAGGAACTTTCTGTATTCCTGAGGAATCACCAATCTCCTGGCAGCTCCAGGTTTTGGATCCCTTGCTTCAGTATACAAAAGGTTGTCCTCCCAGTAAACTCTGTGAGAGTCACTGACATCCCCATTTGCTTGTTTGACAGCTTGCTGCCTTAGACCCTCTAGTGTGGGACAGGTATGCTGTGCCACACTCAGCTCCTTCCTGGCAGGCCCCCCTTCACCCAAAATCTCAGCAGTGTCTGCTTCCAGCTCCTCTGGTGTAGGTTCTGCACAGGATGGAAATTCTTCTTCCTCAGAAGTAGAATCCACTGTAGAGGGAGGGATAGTAGGTAGTGTTTACCTTTACTAACCCTAGCTTTAGGGAGCACTTGGTCCATTCTTCCAGGATCCAAGTCACCCTGTCCTTTTTGCTTTTTGGCCTGAGCCCTGGTTAAAGCAAAAATATGCCCTGGAATGCCCAGCATTGCTGCATGAGCCTCCAACTCCACTTCTGCCCAAGCTGATGTCTCTAAATCGTTCCCTAGTAGACAGTCTACAGGTAAATCTGAGGCAACCACAACTTTCTTTGGACTAGTAAACCCCCCCCAGTTGAGATTCACAACAGCTATGGGGTGGCTAAGAGTGTTGTTCTGAGCATCAGTCACTTGGTAGTCGTGACCAAGTAGGTGTTGTTCAGGGTGGACCAGTTTCTCTATTACCATTGTAACACTGGCACCTGTGTCCCTGTAGGCCTGAACCTCAACACTATTTATTAGGGGTAGTTGCTTGTACTTATCCATATTAAGGGGACAAGCAACCAAGGTGGCTAAATCAATAGCCCCCTCAGAGACTAACACAGCCTCTGTGGTCTCCCTAACCAGACCAAACCCAACTAAACTACCAAAAGTGAGCCCAGCTACTCCCTTGGATTGGCTATTAGTAGGTTTGCTCCCACCACCACTGCTATTACTGGGGGTACTAGGTGTAGCAGCAGGGGTTGTAGTGGTAGGAGGCTTGGTGCTTTTCTTTGAACAACTGGGATCTGTTGTCCAATGGCCTTTTATTTTACATAAATAGCACCATGGTTTCTTTTCTTTGTTTTGATTTGAAGAGGATTTGGGCCCACACCCCCACCAGAGTGTTTTTGTGGGCCTGATGAAGACTCATTTTTAGATTTGTCCCCACCCTTGTCAGAAGACTTACCATCCTTCTTCTTGCCATCCTTGTCACCCCCTGTATGAACTTTTCTGTTCACCCTTGTTCTGACCCATTTGTCTGCCTTCTTTCCCAATTCTTGGGGAGAGGTCAGATCAGAGTCTACCAGGTACTGGTGTAACAAATCAGACACACAATTATTAAGCATATGCTCTCTCAGGATTCAGTTATACAGTTATACAGGCTTTCATAGTCAGAAACTTTACTGACATGTAACCACCCCTCCAAGGCCTTCACTGAATGGTCAACAAAGTCTACCCAGTCTTGTGAAGACTCCTTTTTGGTTTCTCTGAACTTCATCCTGTACTGTTCAGTGGTTAAGCCATAACCATCAAGGAGTGTATTCTTAAGAACTGCAAAATTATTGGCATCACTTTCCTTAACAGTAAGGAGCCTATCCCTACCCTTTCCAGTGAAAGATAGCCATAGGATAGCAGCCCACTGCCTTTGAGGGACCCCCTGTACATTACAGGCCCTCTCAAGTGCAGCAAACCACTTGTTAATGTCATCCCCCTCCTTGTAAGGGGGAACTATCTTATGCGGATTCCTAGAATCATGCTCTTTTACAGGATTACTATCAGTAACACTGCTGCTGCCACCATGGGGTCCTAACCCCAACCTCTGTCTTTCTTTTTCTAAATCAAAGGACTGCCTAAATCCAGCTGTTGCTTCTTGAGCTTCAGCCTGGATTCTTCCACTCTCAATCTATTGAGCTCCCTTTCTAACACTCTGTCATCAGGGTGGGTGGGTGGGGCATGCCTTGAAACAGAAGCATGGTGAGAATGAACAGAGGGAGACCTGTCCCTAACAGATGGCACTCTAACATTCTGGCTAACAGAAGTAACACTCCTACTGTGATGAGAAGCAACACTCTTACTGTGATGTGATTGCACATCAGTACCAGCTATGCTAGGTGGCCTGCTAATGGGCAGGTTGGGAAGGTTCCCTTCTAAATCTTTTGCTAGGGGTGCCCCAGGGTCAGGTTGGGAACCATCAGCTAATTTCTCAACAGAAGTGCCAACATTGGTCTTATCTTGTTCAATGAGCATATTAACTAACAGTTCTCTTGAGGGATTCTTCCCTACCCCTAAACCTCTTTCAATACAGAGACTCCTTGCTCCTTTCCAGCTAAGGTGATCATGAGCAAGTTTGGACAGATCAACAGTTTGACCTGTGCCAGACATTATAGAAAGTGTTTAAGGGACAGAAAAAGAAAGAAAACGTTTTTTAGAACTTTTTGAAGAACAGAAAAAAAACTTTTTAAACTTTTTAAGAACTTTTAGAAAGTTTAGAGGTACTTTTCAGCACTTAGCAAAGAAGTGAGAGAAGAAAAGCAAAACTTTTTGGTTAGGTGTACATACACTGAACTTGTTTTGTATATTTTTCTCTTATGAAAAGTACAATATGTCAAAGTGGTAAGTAGTTGCAAAGTACTTATCCCACCGCTGCACAACCAATGTAGGAGGCTGGACTGGCTTGTAGTGAGTACCAAGGGGTACTTACACCTTGCACCAGGCCCAGGTATCCCTTATTAGTGTATAGGGTGTCTAGCAGCTTAGGCTGATAGAAAAGATAGCTTTGCAGAGCAGCTTAGGCTGAACTAGGAGACGAGTGAAGCTCCTACAATACCACTAGTGTCACTTGCACAATATCATAAGAAAACACAATACACAGATATACTAAAAATAAAGGTACTTTATTTTTATGACAATATGCCAAAGTATCTCAGTGAGTACCCTCAGTATGAGGATAGAAAATATACACAAGATATATGTACACAATACCAAAATATGCAGTAATAGTACTAGAAAACAGTGCAAACAATGTATAGCCACAATAGAATGCAATGGAGGCACATAGGGATAGGGGCAACACAAACCATATACTCTAGAAGTGGAATGCGAACCACGAATGGACCCCAAACCTATGTGACCTTGTAGAGGGTCGCTGGGACTGTAAGGAAACAGTGAGGGTTAGAAAAATAGCCCACCCCAAGACCCTGAAAAGTGGGTGCAAAGTGCACCTAAGTTCCCCAAAGAACACAGAAGTCGTGATAGGGGAATTCTGCAAGGAAGACCAACACCAGCAATGCAACAATGATGGATTTCCTGACGAGAGTACCTGTGGAACAAGGGGACCAAGTCCAAAAGTCACGATCAAGTCGGGAGTGGGCACATGCCCAGGAAATGCCAGCTGTGGGTGCAAAGAAGCTGCCACTGGATGGTAGAAGCTGTGGATTCTGCAAGAACGACAAGGGATAGAAACTTCCCCTTTGGAGCATGGATGTCCCACGTCATGAAGAGTCGTGCAGAGGTATTTCCGTGCCAGAAAGACCGCAAACAAGCCTTCCTAGCTGCAAGGGTTGCGGTTAGGGTTTTTGGATGATGCTGTGGCCCAGGAGGGACCAGGATGTTGCCAATTGTGTGAGGAGACAGAGGGGGCGTCCAGCAAGACAAAGAACCCACTCAGAAGCAAGCAGCACCCGGAGAAGTGCCGGAACAGGCACTATGAAGTGGAGTGAACCGGAGCTCACCCGAAGTTGCACAAGAGGGTCCCACGAAGCCGGAGGACAACTCAGGAGGTCGTGCAATGCAGGTTAGAGTGCTGGGGACCCAGGCTTGGCTGTGCACAAAGAAAATCCTGGAAGAGTGCACAGGAGCCAGAGTAGCTGCAAAACACGCGGTTCCCAGCAATGCAGTCTAGCGTGGGGTGGCAAGGACTTACCTCCACCAAACTTGGACTGAAGAGTCACTGGACTGTGGGAGTCACTTGGACAGAGTTGCTGAGTTCAAGGGACCTCGCTCGTTGTGCTGAGAGGAGACCCAGAGGACCAGTGATGCAGTTCTTTGGTGCCTGCGGTTGCAGGGGGAAGATTCCGTCGACCCACAGGAGATTTCTTCGGAGCTTCTAGTGCAGAGAGGAGGCAGACTACCCCCACAACATGCACCACCAGGAAAACAGTCGAGAAGGCGCCAGGATCAGCGTTACAAGGTCGCAGTAGTCGTCTTTGCTACTTTGTTGCAGTTTTGCAGGCTTCCAGCGCAGTCAGCAAGTCGATTCCTTAGCAGAAGGAATGAAGAGAGAGATGCAGAGGAACTCTGATGAGCTCTTGCATTCATTATCTAAGGAATTCCCAAAAGCAGAGACCCTAAATAGCCAGAAAAGGAGGTTTGGCTACCTAGGAGAGAGGATAGGCTAGCAACACCTGAAGGAGCCTATCAGAAGGAGTCTCTGACGTCACCTGCTGGCACTGGCCACTCAGAGCAGTCCAGTGTGCCAGCAGCACGTCTGTTTCCAAGATGGTAGAGGTCTGGAGCACACTGGAGGAGCTCTGGGCACCTCCCAGGGGAGGTGCAGGTCAGGGGAGTGGTCACTCCCTTTTCCTTTGTCCAGTTTCGCGCCAGAGCAGGGCTGGGGGATCCCTGAACCGGTGTAGACTAGCTTATGCAGAAATGGGCACCATCTGTGCCCATGAAAGCATTTCCAGAGGCTGGGGGAGGCTACTCCTCCCCTGCCTTCACACCTTTTTCCAAAGGGAGAGGGTGTAACACCCTCTCTCTGAGGAAGTCCTTTGTTCTGCCTTCCTGGGCCAAGCCTGGCTGGACCCCAGGAGGGCAGAAACCTGTCTGAGGGGTTGGCAGCAGCAGCAGCTGCAGTGAAACCCCGGGCAAGGCAGTTTGGCAGTACCCGGGTCTGTGCTAGAGACTCGGGGGATCATGGACTTGTCTCCCCAATGCCAGGATGGCATTGGGGTGACAATTCCATGATCTTAGACATGTTACATGGCCATGTTCGGAGTTACCATTGTGACGCTATACATATGTTGTGACATATGTATAGTGCACGCGTATAATGGTGTCCCCGCACTCACAAAGTCCGGGGAATTTGCCCTGAACAATGTGGGGGCACCTTGGCTAGTGCCAGGGTGCCCACACACTAAGTAACTTAGCACCCAACCTTTACCAGGTAAAGGTTAGACATATAGGTGACTTATAAGTTACTTAAGTGCAGTGGTAAATGGCTGTGAAATAACGTGGACGTTATTTCACTCAGGCTGCACTGGCAGGCCTGTGTAAGAATTGTGAGATCTCCCTATGGGTGGCACAAGAAATGCTGCAGCCCATAGGGATCTCCTGGAACCCCAATACCCTGGGCACCTCAGTACCATATACTAGGGAATTTTAATGGTGTTCCAGTATGCCAATGTCAATTGGTGAAATTGGTCACTAGCCTGTTAGTGACAATTTGGAAAGAGAATGAGAGAGCATAACCACTGAGGTTCTGGATAGCAGAGCCTCAGTGAGCCAGTTAGTCAAAACACAGGTAACACATATAGGGCACACGTATGAGCACTGGGGCCCTGGCTGGCAGGGTCCCAGTGACACATACAACTAAAACAACATATAAACAGTGAAATATGAGGGTAACATGCCAGGCAAGATGGTACTTTCCTACAGGGAGATGCAGAGGAACTCTGGTGAGCTCTTGCATTCGGTATCTGAAGAATCCCCCAAAGCAGAGACCCTAAATAGCCAGAAAAGGACGTTTGGCTACCTAGGAAGGAGGATAGGCTAGTAAGAAAGGTAAGAGCCTATCAGAAGGAGTCTCTGACGTCACCTGCTGGCCCTGGCCACTCAGAGCAGTCCAGTGTGCCAGCACACCTCTGAATCCAAGATGGCAGAGGTCTGGGGCACGCTGGAGGAGCTCTGGGCACCTCCCCTGGGAGGTGCAGGTCAGGGGAGTGGTCACTCCCCTTTCCTTTGTCCAGTTTCACGCCAGAGCAGGGCTGGGGGATCCCTGAACCGGTGTAGACTGGCTTATACAGAGATGGGCACCATCTGTGCCCATCAAAGCATTTCCAGAGGCTGGGGGAGGCTACTCCTCCCCAGCCATCACACCTATTTCCAAAGAGAGAGGGTGTTACACCCTCTCTCAGAGGAAATCCTTTGCTCTGCCTTCCTGGGCCAGGGCTCCCTGGACCCCAGGAGGGCAGAAACCTGTCTGAGTAGTTGGCAGCAGCAGCAGTGGAGACCCCGGAAAGGCAGTTTGGCAGTACCCTGGTTCTGTGCTACAGACCCGGGGGATCATGGAATTGTCTCCCCAATGCCAGAATGGCATTGGGGTGACAATTCCATGATCTTAGACGTGTTACATGGCATGTTCGGAGTTACCATTGTGACGCTATACATAGGTAGTGACCTATGTATAGTGCACGTGTGTAATGGTGTCCCCGCACTCACAAAGTCCGGGGAATTTGCCCTGAACAATGTGGGGGCACCTTGGCTAGTGCCAGGGTGCCCACACACTAAGTAACTGTAGGAAGTTGGCTCTGTATGCACTATTTCAAAGTAAGGAATAGTATGCACAGAGTCCAAGGGTTCCCCTTAGAGGTAAGATAGTGGCAAAAAGAGATAATACTAATGCTCTATTTTGTGGTAGTGTGGTCGAGCAGTAGGCTTATCAAAGGAGTAGTGTTAAGCATTTGTTGTACATACACACAGGCAATAAATGAGGAACACACACTCAGAGACAAATCCAGCCAATAGGTTTTGTTATAGAAAAATACATTTTCTTAGTTTATTTTAAGAACCACAGGTTCAAATTCTACATGTAATATCTCATTTGAAAGGTATTGCAGGTAAGTACTTTAGGAACTTTGAATAATTACAGTAGCACTTATACTTTTTACATAAAACACAAATAGCTATTTTAAAAGGGGACACTGCAATTTTCACAGTTCCTGGGGGAGGTAAAGTATTGTTAGTTTTCACAGGTAAGTAAGTCACTTACAGGTCTCAGTTTTGGGTCCAAGGTAGCCCACCGTTGGGGGTTCAGAGCAACCCCAAGGTCACCACACCAGTAGCTCAGGGCCGGTCAGGTGCAGAGGTCAAAGAGGTGCCCAAAACACATAGGCTTCAATGGAGAGAAGGGGGTGCCCTGGTTCCAGTCTGCCAGCAGGTAAGTACCCGCGTCTTCGGAGGGCAGACCAGGGGGGTTTTGTAGGGCACCGTGGGGGACACAAGTCCACACAAAAAGTACACCCTCAGCAGCGCGGGGGCGGCCGGGTGCAGTGTGCAAACAAGCGTTGGGTTCTCTGTAGGTTTCAATGGGAGACCCAGGGGTCTCTTCAGCGGTGCAGGCAGGCAAGGGGGGGCTCCTCGGGGTAGCCACCACCTGGGCAAGGGAGAGGGCCTCCTGGGGGTCACTCCTGCACAGGAGTTCCGTTCCTTTAGGTGCTGGGGGCTGCGGGTGCAGGGTCTTTTCCAGCCGTCGGGAAATGGAGTTCAGGCAGTCGCGGTCAGGGGGAGCCTCGGGATTCCCTCTGCAGGCGTTGCTGTGGGGGCTCAGGGGGGACAACTTTGGTCACTCACGGTGTCGGAGTCGCCGGAGGGTCCTCCCTGAGTTGTTGTTTCTCCACCAGTCGAGTCGGGGTCTCCGGGTGCAGTGTCGCAAGTCTCACCCTTCTTGCGGGGATTTGCAGGGGTCTTTAAATCTGCTCCTCTGTAACAAAGTTGCAGTTCTTTTGGAGCAGTGCCGCTGTCCTCGGGAGTTTCTTGTCTTTCTTGAAGCAGGGCAGTCCTCTGAGGATTCAGGGGTCGCTGGTCCTTGGGAAAGCGTCGCTGGAGCAGGTTTCTTTGGAAGGCAGGGGACAGGCCGGTAGGACTGGGGCCAAAGCAGTTGGTGTCTTCTTTCTTCTTCTGCAGGGGTTTTCAGCTCAGCAGTCCTCTTCTTCAGGTAAGTTGCAGGAATCTAAATTCTTAGGTTCAGGGAAGCCCTTAAATACTAAATTTAAGGGCGTGTTTAGGTCTGGGGGGTTAGTAGCCAATGGCTACTAGCCCTGAGGGTGAGTACACCCTCTTTGTGCCTCCTCCCAAGGGGAGGGGGTCACATCCCTAATCCTATTGGGGGAATCCTCCATCTGCAAGATGGAGGATTTCTAAAAGTTAGAGTCACTTCAGCTCAGGACACCTTAGGGGCTGTCCTGACTGGCCAGTGACTCCTCCTTGTTGTTTTCTTTGTTTCCTCCGGCCTTGCCGCCAAAAGTGGGGGCCGTGGCCGGAGGGGGCGGGCAACTCCACTAGCTGGAGTGTCCTGCGGTGCTGGAACAAAGGGGTGAGCCTTTGAGGCCAGGTGTTACAGCTCCTGCCTGGGGGAGGTGTTAGCATCTCCACCCAGTGCAGGCTTTGTTACTGGCCTCAGAGTGACAAAGGCACTTTCCCCATGGGGCTAGCAACATGTCTCTAGTGTGGCAGGCTGCTGGAACCAGTCAGCCTACACAGATAGTTGGTTAAGGTTTCAGGGGGCACCTCTAAGGTGCCCTCTGGGGTGTATTTCACAATAAAATGTACACTGGCATCAGTGTGCATTTATTTGTGCTGAGAAGTTTGATACCAAACTTCCCAGTTTTCAGTGTAGCCATTATGGTGCTGTGGAGTTCGTGTTTGACAGACTCCCAGACCATATACTCTTATGGCTACCCTGCACTTACAATGTCTAAGGTTTGGCTTAGACACTGTAGGGGCACAGTGCTCATGCACTGGTGCCCTCACCTATGGTATAGTGCACCCTGCCTTAGGGCTGTAAGGCCTGCTAGAGGGGTGTCTTACCTATACTGCATAGGCAGTGAGAGGCTGGCATGGCACCCTGAGGGGAGTGCCATGTCGACTTACTCAGTTTGTTCTCACTAGCACACACAAGCTGGTAAGCAGTGTGTCTGTGCTGAGTGAGGGGTCTCCAGGGTGGCATAAAACATGCTGCAGCCCTTAGAGACCTTCCCTGGCATCAGGGCCCTTGGTACCAGGGGTACCAGTTACAAGGGACTTATCTGGATGCCAGGGTGTGCCAATTATGGATACAAAAGTAAAGGTTAGGGAAAGAACACTGGTGCTGGGGCCTGGTTAGCAGGCCTCAGCACACTTTCAATTCAAAACATAGCATCAGCAAAGGCTAAAAGTCAGGGGGTAACCATGCCAAGGAGGCATTTCCTTACACAACCCCCCCCAAACGAAAGAGGATGAGACTAACCTTTCCCAAGAGAGTCTTCATTTTCTAAGTGGAAGAACCTGGAAAGTCCCAGGTCTGTGTTCCACTATAAAGTCCATTCCCTGTAGGGAGATGGACCACCTCAACAGTTTTGGATTTTCACCTTTCATTTGCATCAGCCATCTGAGAGGTCTGTGGTCAGTTTGAACTACAAAGTGAGTACCAAAGAGGTATGGTCTCAGCTTTTTCAGGGACCAAACCACAGCAAAGGCCTCCCTCTCAATGGCACTCCAACGCTGCTCCCTGGGGAGTAACCTCCTGCTAATGAAAGCAACAGGCTGGTCAAGGCCATCATCATTTGTTTGGGACAAAACTGCCCCTATCCCATGTTCAGAGGCATCTGTTTGCACAATGAATTGCTTGGAGTAATCTGGAGCTTTTAGAACTGGTGCTGTGCACATAGCTTGTTTCAGGGTGTCAAAGGCCTGTTGGCATTCTACAGTCCAGTTTACTTTCTTGGGCATTTTCTTGGAGGTCAATTCTGTGAGGGCTGTCACTATGGATCCATATCCCTTCACAAACCTCCTATAGTACCCAGTCAAGCCAAGGAATGCCCTGACTTGAGTCTGGGTTTTTGGAGCTACCCAGTCCAGAATAGTCTGGATCTTAGGCTGGAGTGGCTGAACTTGGCCTCCACCTACAAGGTGTCCCAAGTAAACCACAGTTCCCTGCTCTATCTGGCATTTGGATGCCTTGATAGAGAGGCCTGCAGATTGCAGAGCCTTCAAAACCTTCTTCAGGTGGACCAGGTGATCCTGCCAGGTGGAGCTAAAGACAGCAATATCATCAAGATAAGCTGCACTAAAGGATTCCAACCCAGCAAGGACTTGATTCACCAATCTTTGGAAGGTGGCAGGGGCATTCTTTAAACCAAAGGGCATAACAGTGAACTGATAATGCCCATCAGGTGTGGAGAATGCTGTTTTCTCTTTTGCTCCAGGTGCCATTTTGATTTGCCAGTACCCTGCTGTTAAGTCAAAGGTACTTAAGAATTTGGCAGCACCTAATTTGTCAATCAGCTCGTCAGCTCTAGGTATGGGATGGGCATCTGACTTGGTGACAGAATTAAGACCTCTGTAGTCCACAGAAAACCTCATCTCTCTCTTTCCATCTTTGGTGTGAGGTTTGGGGACTAAGACCACTGGGCTAGCCCAGGGGCTGTCAGAGTGCTCAATTACTCCCAACTCCAGCATCTTGTGGACTTCCACCTTGATGCTTTCCTTAACTTGGTCAGACTGTCTGAAAATTTTGTTTTTGACAGGCATGCTGTTTCCTGTGTCCACATCATGGGTACACAGGTGTGTCTGACCAGGGGTTAAGGAGAAGAGCTCAGCAAACTGTTGCAGGACCTTCCTACAATCAGATTGCTGTTGGCCAGAGAGGGTGTCTAAGTAGATCACTCCATCCACTGAGCCATCTTTAGGGTTTGATGAGAGGAGATCAGGGAGAGGTTCACTCTCAGCTTCCTGGACCTCATCTGTTACCATCAACAGATTCACATCAGCCCTATCATGGAAGAGTTTTAGGCGGTTTACATGGATCACCCTCTTGGGGCTCCTGCTTGTGCCTAGGTCCACCAGGTAGGTGACCTGACTCTTCTTTTCTAGGATTGGGTAAGGGCCACTCCATCTGTCCTGAAGTGCCCTGGGAGCCACAGGCTCCAAAACCCAAACTTTCTGCCCTGGTTGGAACTCAACCATGGCAGCCTTTTGGTCATACCAAAACTTCTGGAGCTGTTGGCTGGCCTCAAGGTTTTTGCTTGCCTTTTCCATGTACTCTGCCATTCTTGAGCGAAGGCCAAGTACATAGTCCACTATGGCCCTCATTCTGACCTTGGCGGTCGGCGGAGAGGCGGCGGTCGGACCGCGAACAGACCGGCGGTATTAAAAATGGCATTCTGACCGCGGCGGTCACCGCCGCGACCGACCGCCACTTCCCCACTCCGACAGCCACGGCGGTCATGACCGACGGGCTGGAGTCTGCGCACTCCGGTCCGGCGGTCGACCCAAGACCGCCAACGGTATCATGACCCTGCTTACCGCCGCGGATTCTGGCGTTCGGGAACCGCCATGCGAACCATGGCGGTAGGCACTATCGGGGCCAGGGAATTCCTTCCCTGGCACTGATAGGGGTCTCCCCCACCCCCCACTGCCCCCCCGAGTCCTCCCCCCACACCCTCCACCCCCCTGCCACCCCCCAGAGGTGGTACGAACCCCCTCCCCACCCCGACATGCACATACACGCACCCCGACATGCACACACCCCCAACATGCACATATACACACCCCCTACACACACACATACACAACGGGGACACATACCCGCACACATACATGCCGACATGCGCACCCGCCGAACTACACACATTGCCCATAGGCACAGCAGCACTCCCCGCCCGCATGCACGCACTCACACACCCCCTCTACACACTCACACGCAAACCCCCATGCGCGCACACATCACACAACACCCCCCCACCCCCTCCCCTCACGGACGATCAACTTACCTTGTGCGTTGGTCCTCCGGGAGGCGACGGGAGCCATAGGGACGTGACCGCCAACAGAAGCCCGCCAACAGAAGACCGCCACACAGAAATGTGGGTCGTAATTCTGGGGGCGGTGTTCTGCTGGCGTGGCGGTGGAGGTTGACCAGTCTCCACTTTCCCGCCGACCGCCAGTGTGGCTGCTGGCGGTATTCCGGCGGAACGCTCCCAGCGGTCGGAATACGCGCAGCGGCATACCGCCGCGGTCGGCGGTCTTTACCGCGGCGGTAACTCGGCGGTCTTGCGAAAAGACCGCCAAGGTCAGAATGAGGGCCTATGTCTTGTTTAGGCTCATGAAGAGGTCTCTCCCAGCCTTCTCTAACAAAAGCAAGTGATCCCCTTACAGGGTGGCCAAACAGAAGTTCAAAGGGTGAGAACCCTACTCCCTTCTGAGGCACCTCTCTGTAAGCGAAAAGCAGACATGGCAAGAGGACATCCCATCTCCTTTTGAGTTTTTCTGGGAGCCCCATGCTCATGCCCTTTAATGTCTTGTTGAATCTCTCAACCAGGCCATTAGTTTGTGGATGATATGGTGTAGTGAATTTATAAGTCACTCCACACTCATTCCACATGTGGTTTAGGTATGCTGACATGAAGTTGGTACCTCTGTCAGAAACCACCTCCTTAGGGAAGCCCACTCTGGTAAAGATACCAATGAGGGCCTTGGCTACTGCAGGGGCAGTAGTCGACCTAAGGGGAATAGCTTCAGGATACCTAGTAGCATGATCCACTGCTACTAGGATGTACATATTTCCTGAGGCTGTGGGAGGTTCTAGTGGACCCACTATGTCCACACCCACTCTTTCAAAGGGGACCCCCACCACTGGAAGTGGAATGAGGGGGGCCTTTGGATGTCCACCTGTCTTACCACTGGCTTGACAGGTGGGACAGGAGAGGCAAAACTCCTTAACCTTCTGGGACATATTGGGCCAGTAGAAGTGGTTGACTAACCTCTCCCACGTCTTGGTTTGTCCCAAATGCCCAGCAAGGGGAATATCATGGGCTAAGGTCAGAATAAACTCTCTGAAACTCTGAGGCACTACCACTCTTCTAGTGGCACCAGGTTTGGGATCTCTTACCTCAGTGTACAGGAGTCCATCTTCCCAATAGACCCTATGTGTTCCATTTTTCTTGCCTTTGGACTCTTCAGCAGCTTGCTGCCTAAGGCCTTCAAGAGAGGGACAGGTTTCCTGCCCCTTACACAACTCTTCCCTTGAGGGTCCCCCTGGGCCCAAGAGCTCAACCTGATAAGGTTCCAGCTCCATAGGCTCAGTTCCCTCAGAGGGCAGAACTTCTTCCTGAGAAGAGAGGTTCTCTTTTTCTTGTTGTGTTGCAGCTGGTTTCCCAGCTGACTTTCCTTTTCTCTTGGTAGGCTGGGCCTTTCTTCCAGACTCCAGCTCTACTTTTTCACCCTGTGCCTTGCACTGTGCCCTTGTCTTGACACACACCAGTTCAGGGATACCCAGCATGGCTGCATGGGTTTTCAGTTCTACCTCAGCCCATGCTGAGGACTCCAGGTCATTTCCAAGCAAACAGTCTACTGGGATATTCGAGGAGACCACCACCTGTTTCAGGCCATTGACCCCTCCCCACTCTAAAGTTACCATTGCCATGGGATGTGCTTTAGTCTGATTGTCAGAGTTGGTGACTGTATAGGTTTTTCCAGTCAGGTATTGGCCAGGGGAAACCAGTTTCTCTGTCACCATGGTGACACTGGCACCTGTATCCCTCAGGCCTTCTACACTTGTCCCATTAATTAAGAGCTGCTGCCTGTATTTTAGCATATTAGGGGGCCAGGCAGCCAGTGTGGCTAAATCCACCCCACCCTCAGAGACTAATGTAGCTTCAGTGTGACACCTGATTTGCTCTGGGCACACTGTTGATCCCACTTGGAGACTAGCCATTCCAGTGTTAGCTGGAGTGGAGTTTGAAGTGGTATTTTTCTTGGGACAGGCCTTGTCTCAAGTTTGGTGTCCAGACTGACTACAGTTACGACACCAGGCCTTTTTGGGATCAAAGTTTTTACCCTTGTACCCAGAATTGTTTTGTGAAGAGGCTCTGGGCCCACCCTCCTGTGCAGGTTTTTGGGGGCCTGTAGAAGACTCTTTACTATTTTCGTTTTTGGTTGTCTCACCACCCTTCCCCTGGGGAGGTTTTGTGACCCCTTTCTTTTGGTCACCCCCTGTGGAAGTTTTGGACACCCTAGTCTTGACCCAATGGTCCGCCTTCTTTCCCAATTCTTGGGGAGAAATTGGTCCTAGGTCCCCCAGATGCTGATGCAGTTTATCATTGAAACAATTACTTAATAGGTGTTCTTTCACAAATAAATTGTACAGCCCATCATAATCACTTACACCACTGCCTTGAATCCAACCATCTAGTGTTTTTACTGAGTAGTCTACAAAGTCAACCCAGGTCTGGCTCGAGGATTTTTGAGCCCCCGTGAATCTAATCCTATACTCCTCAGTGGAGAATCCAAAGCCCTCAATCAGGGTTCCCTTCATGAGGTCATAAGATTCTGCATCTTTTCCAGAGAGTGTGAGGAGTCTATCCCTACACTTTCCTGTGAACATTTCCCAAAGGAGAGCACCCCAGTGAGATTTGTTCACTTCTCTGGTTACACAAGCCCTCTCAAAAGCTGTGAACCATTTGGTGATGTCATCAACATCTTCATATTTTGTTACAATCCCTTTGGGGATTTTCAACATGTCAGGAGAATCTCTGACCCTATTTATGTTGCTGCCACCATTGATGGGTCCTAGGCCCATCTCTTGTCTTTCCCTTTCTATGGCTAGGATCTGTCTTTCCAAAGCCAATCTTTTGGTCATCCTGGCTAACTGGATGTCCTCTTCACTGGGGCTATCCTCAGTGATTTCAGAGAGGTTGGTCCCTCCTGTGAGGGAGCCAGCATCTCTGACTATTATTGTTGGAGTCAGGGCTTGAGAAGCCCTGTTCTCCCTAGATAGGACTGGTGGGGGGGAATCACCCTCCACGTCACTATCATCATCCTCTGTGTTGCCATCCACAGAGGGGTTGGCTCTTTCAAACTCTGCCAACAGCTCCTGGAGCTGTAGTTTGGTAGGTCTGGAGCCCATTGCTATTTTCTTTAGTTTACAGAGTGACCTTAGCTCTCTCACCTGAAGATGGAGGTAAGGTGTGGTGTCGAGTTCCACCACATTCACATCTGTGCTAGACATTATGGGCCATATTTATACTCCATTTGCGCCGAATTTGCGTCGTTTTTTTCGACGCAAATTCGGCGCAAAACTAACGCCATATTTATACTTTGGCGTTAGACGCGTCTAGCGCCAAAGTGCACGGAGTTAGCGTCATTTTTTGGCGTGAACGCCTTCCTTGCGTTCATGAGATGCAAGGTAGGCGTTCCCGTCTTAAAAAATGACTCCGACGCAAATGCGTCGTATTTATACTCCCGGGCAAAAATCACGCCCGGGAGTGGGCGGGGCTAAAAACCCCGCATTTGCGCCTCTTTTTAACGCCTGGGTCAGGGCAGGCGTTAAGGGACCTGTGGGCTCAGAATGAGCCCACAGGTGCCCTCTCCTGCCCCCAGGGACCCCCCCTGCCACCCTTGCCCACCCCAGGAGGACACCCAAGGATGGAGGGACCCACCCCAGGGACATTCAGGTAAGTTCAGGTAAGTATATATTTTTTTATTTTTAATATTTTTTTTGTGGCATAGGGGGGCCTTATTTGTGCCCCCCTACATGCCACTATGCCCAATGACCATGCCCAGGGGACATAAGTCCCCTGAGCATGGCCATTGGGCAAGGGGGCATGACTCCTGTCTTTACTAAGACAGGAGTCATGTAAATGGCGTCTGGGCGTCGTAAAAAATGGCACAAATCGGGTTGAGGCGATTTTTTTTGCCTCAACCTGACTTGCCCCATTTTAAGACGCCCTAACGCCATTTTCCCCTACGCCGGCGCTGCCTGGTGTACGTGGTTTTTTTCCACGCACACCAGGCAGCGCCGGTGTGCTAGCGCCGGCTAACGCCATTCCATAAATACAGCGCCCGCATGGCACTTCAGAATGGCGTTAGCCGGCGCTAAACTTTTGACGCTAAACTGCGTTAGCGCAGTTTAGCGTCAAAAAGTATAAATATGGGCCTCTGCTTCTAAAAGTTGGAATACTTTTTAAGAATCTAAAACTGGTTCTAGAATCTAATTCAAACTTTTACCAAACTTTTAAACTCTAAAAGAAATGCTAACAGGGACTAACACAAGGCCCTAGCAGGACATTAAAGAATTTAGAAAAATTTCAAATTGCAAAAATCAATTTCTAATGACAATTTTGGGAATTTGTCGTGTGATCAGGTATTGGCTGAGTAGTCCAGCAAATGCAAAGTCTTGTACCCCACCGCTGATCCACCAATGTAGGAAGTTGGCTCTGTATGCACTATTTCAAAGTAAGGAATAGTATGCACAGAGTCCAAGGGTTCCCCTTAGAGGTAAGATAGTGGCAAAAAGAGATAATACTAATGCTCTATTTTGTGGTAGTGTGGTCGAGCAGTAGGCTTATCAAAGGAGTAGTGTTAAGCATTTGTTGTACATACACACAGGCAATAAATGAGGAACACACACTCAGAGACAAATCCAGCCAATAGGTTTTGTTATAGAAAAATATATTTTCTTAGTTTATTTTAAGAACCACAGGTTCAAATTCTACATGTAATATCTCATTTGAAAGGTATTGCAGGTAAGTACTTTAGGAACTTTGAATAATTACAGTAGCACTTATACTTTTTACATAAAACACAAATAGCTATTTTAAAAGTGGACACTGCAATTTTCACAGTTCCTGGGGGAGGTAAAGTATTGTTAGTTTTCACAAGTAAGTAAGTCACTTACAGGTCTCAGTTTTGGGTCCAAGGTAGCCCACCGTTGGGGGTTCAGAGCAACCCCAAGGTCACCACACCAGCAGCTCAGGGCCGGTCAGGTGTAGAGGTCAAAGAGGTGCCCAAAACACATAGGCTTCAATGGAGAGAAGGAGGTGCCCCGGTTCCAGTCTGCCAGCAGGTAAGTACCCGCGTCTTCGGAGGGCAGACCAGGGGGGTTTTGTAGGGCACCGTGGGGGACACAAGTCCACACAAAAAGTACACCCTCAGCAGCGCGGGGGCGGCCGGGTGCAGTGTGCAAACAAGCGTCGGGTTCTCTGTAGGTTTCAATGGGAGACCCAGGGGTCTCTTCAGCGGTGCAGGCAGGCAAGGGGGGGGGCTCCTCGGGGTAGCCACCACCTGGGCAAGGGAGAGGGCCTCCTGGGGGTCACTCCTGCACAGGAGTTCGGTTCCTTTAGGCGCTGGGGGCTGCGGGTGCAGGGTCTTTTCCAGCCGTCGGGAAATGGAGTTCAGGCAGTCGCGGTCAGGGGGAGCCTCGGGATTCCCTCTGCAGGCGTCGCTGTGGGGGCTCAGGGGGGACAACTTTGGTCACTCACGGTCTCGGAGTCGCCGGAGGGTCCTCCCTGAGTTGTTGTTTCTCCACCAGTCGAGTCGGGGTCGCCGGGTGCAGTGTCGCAAGTCTCACGCTTCTTGCGGGGATTTGCAGGGGTCTTTAAATCTGCTCCTCTGTAACAAAGTTGCAGTTCTTTTGGAGCAGTGCCGCTGTCCTCGGGAGTTTCTTGTCTTTCTTGAAGCAGGGCAGTCCTCTGAGGATTCAGGGGTCGCTGGTCCTTGGGAAAGCGTCGCTGGAGCAGGTTTCTTTGGAAGGCAGGAGACAGGCCGGTAGGACTGGGGCCAAAGCAGTTGGTGTCTTCTTTCTTCTTCTGCAGGGGTTTTCAGCTCAGCAGTCCTCTTCTTCAGGTAAGTTGCAGGAATCTAAATTCTTAGGTTCAGGGAAGCCCTTAAATACTAAATTTAAGGGCGTGTTTAGGTCTGGGGGGTTAGTAGCCAATGGCTACTAGCCCTGAGGGTGAGTACACCCTCTTTGTGCCTCCTCCCAAGGGGAGGGGGTCACATCCCTAATCCTATTGGGGGAATCCTCCATCTGCAAGATGGAGGATTTCTAAAAGTTAGAGTCACTTCAGCTCAGGACACCTTAGGGGCTGTCCTGACTGGCCAGTGACTCCTCCTTGTTGTTTTCTTTGTTTCCTCCGGCCTTGCCGCCAAAAGTGGGGGCCGTGGCCGGAGGGGGCGGGCAACTCCACTAGCTGGAGTGTCCTGCGGTGCTGGAACAAAGGGGTGAGCCTTTGAGGCCAGGTGTTACAGCTCCTGCCTGGGGGAGGTGTTAGCATCTCCACCCAGTGCAGGCTTTGTTACTGGCCTCAGAGTGACAAAGGCACTTTCCCCATGGGGCTAGCAACATGTCTCTAGTGTGGCAGGCTGCTGGAACCAGTCAGCCTACACAGATAGTTGGTTAAGGTTTCAGGGGGCACCTCTAAGGTGCCCTCTGGGGTGTATTTCACAATAAAATGTACACTGGCATCAGTGTGCATTTATTTGTGCTGAGAAGTTTGATACCAAACTTCCCAGTTTTCAGTGTAGCCATTATGGTGCTGTGGAGTTCGTGTTTGACAGACTCCTAGACCATATACTCTTATGGCTACCCTGCACTTACAATGTCTAAGGTTTGGCTTAGACACTGTAGGGGCACAGTGCTCATGCACTGGTGCCCTCACCTATGGTATAGTGCACCCTGCCTTAGGGCTGTAAGGCCTGCTAGAGGGGTATCTTACCTATACTGCATAGGCAGTGAGAGGCTGGCATGGCACCCTGAGGGGAGTGCCATGTCGACTTACTCAGTTTGTTCTCACTAGCACACACAAGCTGGTAAGCAGGGTGTCTGTGCTGAGTGAGGGGTCTCCAGGGTGGCATAAAACATGCTGCAGCCCTTAGAGACCTTCCCTGGCATCAGGGCCCTTGGTACCAGGGGTACCAGTAACAAGGGACTTATCTGGATGCCAGGGTGTGCCAATTATGGATACAAAAGTACAGGTTAGGGAAAGAACACTGGTGCTGGGGCCTGGTTAGCAGGCCTCAGCACACTTTCAATTCAAAACATAGCATCAGCAAAGGCAAAAAGTCAGGGGGTAACCATGCCAAGGAGGCATTTCCTTACAGTAACTTTGCACCCAACCTTCACCAGGTGAAGGTTAGACATATAGGTGACTTATAAGTTACTTAAGTGCAGTGGTAAATGGCTGTGAAATAACATGGACGTTATTTCACTCAGGCTGCACTGGCAGGCCTTTGCAAGAATTGTCAGATCTCCTTATGGGTGGCAAAAGAAATGCTGCAGCCCATAGGGATCTCCTGGAACCCCAATACCCTGGGTACCTCAGTACCATATACTAGGGAATTATAAGGGTGTTCCAGTATGCCAATGTGAATTGGTGAAATTGGTCACTAGCCTGTTAGTGACAATTTAGAAATCAGAGAGGGCATATCCACTGAGGTTCTGGTTAGCAGAGCCTCAGTGAGACAGTTAGTCATCACACAGGGAACACATACAGGGCACACTTATGAGCACTGGGGCCCTGCCTGGCAGGGTCCCAGTGACACATAAACTAAAACAACATATATACAGTGAAATATGGGGGTAACATGCCAGGCAAGATGATACTTTCCTACACACGGGCAGTGCTTGAGACCACAGGGTGTGCAGTTAGCTGGTGCGTCCCCTGCACTAGTGCCACCCCTCCCACGCTCTGCCACGACTCTGGGTGGAAATTAAAATAAAGACAGGAAAGAAAAGCAATAGAGAGGAAGAAACGAGAAAGATCGTGGAAAACAAAAAAGAGACAAAAACTCACAGAAAATAAACAAAGGAAGCTAAATTGTAAAATACACAAACACAAATACAGACACTAAAGAGATAAATGTGGGACAAGGGAGGATACCTGGGACAAAGTACGGATTGCTAAGATAGGGAATGAACTAAAAAGTAGACCTAGCACCATGCACAGAATAGGAAAAACAAGATGGCAACTGCGTGGCGCCGTTTGTGCTCACTTCGAATGTGTGGCATGCTACTCACACCAATCAGCCCCAACAGGTCGCCGGGCACAACTTTGCCCATTCATGGACTTAGGCGGAATTTGCTGTGATTCTGCATAGCAGAACTTCGCCAGCTCTGCCCAGGGCTGTACTTAACACATTGCCTCTAAATCAAGCCTGACTTCTTTTGTGCCACACTACCAGAGGTGTAAGCACAGTTTAATTTAGTGACTTACTGTCGTTCACCCTGACGGGGGTTGAGGCTGTTGTTTGAGAAGGGATCACACCCCCTTCAACCAGCAACCCAGCTTCTCACACTCAGTGATCCTGCCACAAGATATGAATGAGCATCTCAGTGAAACGTACACACAGTGTCAGAGAGAGACTCAGAAAGCCTGCCTCAGGGTCTAAGTGAAAATCTCAGTGCAGAAGCAAACGTTGCAGTGAGCCCTGCTACAGGGTATAAGCGAACATCTTAGTGAGCCTTCCACAGAGAGTGAGCATCTCAGTGAAACTTCTGCAGGGTATAAATGACAGTGTCCAGGAGCCCACTGCAGGGTACAAGTAGGAGTCTCAGTGAGAGTGCTATAGGGTACAAGTGAGAGTCTCAGTGAGACTGCTGCAGGGTATAAGTGACAGTGTCCAGGAGCCCACTGCAGGGTACAAGTGATAGTCTCAGTGAGACTGCTGCAGGGTATAAGTGACAGTGTCCAGGAGCCCACTGCAGGGTACAAGTGATAGTCTCAGTGAGACTGCTGCAGGGTATAAATGAGAGTGTCCAAGAGCCCACTGCAGGGTACAAGTGATAGTCTCAGTGAGACTGCTGCAGGGTATAAATGACAGTGTCCATGAGTCCATTGCAGGGTACAAGTGAGAATCTCAATGTGTAGGAAAGTACAATCTTGCCTGGCATGTTACCCCCATTTTTACTTGTGTGTATGTTTGTTTTTGCCTGTGTCACTAGGATCCTGCTAGCCAGGACCCCAGTGCTCATAAAGTATGCCCTGTATGTGTTCCCTGTGTAGTGCCTAACTGTATCACTGAGGGTCTGCTAACCAGAACCTCAATGCTTATGCTCTCTCTGCTTTTAATATTGTCACTGCAGGCTAGTGACTTATTTTACCAATTTTCATTGGCACACTGGAACACCCTTATAATTCCCTAGTATATGGTACCTACGTACCCAGGGTATTGGGGTTCCAGGAGACCCCTATGGGCTGCAGCATTTCTTTTGCCACCCATAGGGAGCTCTGACAATTCTTACACAGGCCTGCCACTGCAGCCTGAGTGAAATAACGTCCACGTTATTTCACAGCCATTTTACACTGCACTTAAATAACTTATAAGTCATTTCTGTGTCTAACCTTCACCTGGTAAAGGTTGGGTGCTAAGTTACTTAGTGTGAGGGCACCCTGGCACTAGCCAAGGTGCCCCCACATTGTTCAGGGCCAATTCCCCGGACTTTGTGAGTGCGGGGACACCATTACACGTGTGCACTGCACATAGGTCACTACCTATATGTAGCGTCACAATGGTAACTCCGAACATGGCCATGTAACATGTCTAGGATCATGGAATGGTCACCCCAATACCATTGTGGTATTGGGGTGCCAATTCCATGCATCCCCGTGGCTCTAGCATAGAACCCGGGTACTTCCAAACTAGCTCTCTGGGGTTTTCTCTGCAGCTACCGCTGCTGACAACCCTCAGACAGGGTTCTGCCCCCCTGGGGTCTGGGCAGCCCAGTCCCAGGAAGGCAGAACAAAGGACTTCCTCTGAGAGAGGGTGTTACACCCTCTCCCTTTGCAAATAGGTGTGAAGGGCTGGGGAGGAGTAGCCTCTCCCGGCCTCTGGAAATGCTTTCATGGGCACAGATGGTGCCCTCCTTGCATGAACCAGTCTGCACCAGTTCAGGGATCCCCGGCCCTGCTCTGGCGCGAAACTGGACAAAGGAAAGGGGAGTGACCACTCCCCTGACCTGCACCTCCAAGGGGAGGTGCCCAGAGCTCCTCCAGTGTGCCCCAGACCTCTGCCAACTTGGATGCAGAGGTGTGAGGGCACAATGGACAGCTCTGAGTGGCCAGTGCCAGCAGGTGACGCCAGAGACCCCTCCTGATAGGTGCTTACCTCTATCTGTAGCCAATCCTCCACCGGAGGTCTATTTAGGGTCTCTCCTGTGGGTTTATCTTCAGATTCTGAATGCAAGAGCTCACCAGAGTTCCTCTGCACTTCTCTCTTCAACTTCTGCCAAGGATCAACCGCTAACTGCTCCAGGATGCCTGCATAACTGCAACAAAGCAGCAAGAAGACTACCAGCGACATTGTAGCGCCTAATCCTGCCGGCATTCTCGACTGCTTCCTGGTGGTGCATGCTCTGAGGGCTGTCTGCCTTCACCCTGCACTGGAAATCCCGAAGAAATCTCCTCTGGGTTGACGGAGTCTTCCCCCTGCTACTGCAGGCACCAAACGTCTGCATCACCAGTCCTCTGGGTCCCCTCTCATCTCGACGAGCGTGGTCCCTGGAACACAGGAGCTGGATCCAAGTGACCCCCACAGTCCAATGGTCCTTCTGTCAAAGTTTGGTGGAGGAAAGTCCTTGCCTCCCCACACCAAACCGACATCCTGTGTGATGTGTGATCTGCAGCTGCTAGGGCTTCTGTGCACTCTTGCAAGGATTCCTTTGTGCACAGCCTATCCCAGGTCCCTCGCTGAGTTGACCTCCGGCTTCGTGGGACCTTCTTTTGTGTTGCTGAGTCGACCGTCGTGTTCAGCTTTCTTGAATGCCTGTTCAAGTGCTTCTGCTGGTGCTGCCTGCTTCTGCGTCGGCTCCCCGTGTTGCTGGGCGCCCCCTCTGTCTCCTCTTCCAAGTGGCGACCTACTGGTCCATCCTGGGCTCGGGCAGCACCATTTATCCTCAACTGCAACTCTTGCAGCTAGCAAGGCTTCTTTGCTGTCCTTCTGTGTAGAAACAACTCTGCATCCTCCAACACTTTGTGGGACATCTTCTGACCAAAGGGGAAGTTCCTGGCACCTTCCGTTGTTGCAGAATCTTTGGCTTCTTCCACCCAGAGGCAGCCCTTTTGCAACTTCATCCCGGGTTTAGTGGGCTCCTGCCCCCCCAACCCCCCCCCCGGGACACTTTTGTGACTTGTGGACCTGGGCCCCTTTCTTTTACAGGTCCTCAGGTCCAGGAATCTGTCTTCAGTGTGTTGCAGTCAGTTATTGTTCTTGCAGAATCCCCTATCTCGACTTTACCATCTATCTGGGGTAGTAGGGTAACTTTACTCCTACTTTTCAGGGTCTTGGGGTGGGTATCTTGGACACCCTTAGTATTTTCTTACACTTCCAGAGACCCTCTACACACTACACTAGACCTGGGGTCCATTCGTGGTTCGCATTCCACTTTTGGAGTATATGGTTTGTGTGGCCCCTAGGCCTATTTTCTCCTATTGCATTCTATTGTGTCCTACGGTGTTTGCTCTATTTTCTAAGTGTATTACTTACCTGATTTTGGTCTGTGTGTATATTGTGTATATTTTACTTACCTCCTAAGGGAGTATGTCCTCTGAGATACTTTTGGCATATTGTCCCTAAAATAAAGTACCTTTATTTTTAGTAACTCTGAGTATTGTGTTTTCTTGTGATATTGTGCTATATGATATAAGTGGTATAGTAGGAGCTTTGCATGTCTCCTAGTTCAGCCTAAGCTGCTAGAAACACATCTATTCTACTAATAAGGGATAACTGGACCTGGCACTACAAGCCAGGCCAGCCTCCTACACAGTGAGACTGCTGCAGGGTATAAATGAGAGTGTCCAGGAGCCCATTGCAGGGTATAAGTGAGAGTCTCAGTGAGACTGCTGCAGGGTATAAATGAGAGTGTCCAGGAGCCCACTGCAGGGTACAAGTGAGAGTCTCAGTGAGACTGCTGCAGGGTATAAATGAGAGTGTCCAAGAGCCCACTGCAGGGTACAAGTGAGAGTCTCAGTGAGACTGCTGCAGGGTATAAATGAGAGTGTCCAGGAGCCCACTGCAGGGTACAAGTGAGAGTCTCAGTGAGACTGCTGCAGGGTATAAATGAGAGTCTCAGTGAGACTGCTGCTGGGTGTAAATGACAGTGTCCAGGAGCCCACTGCAGGGTACAAGTGAGAGTCTCAGTGAGACTGCTGCAGGGTATAAATGAGAGTGTCCAGGAGCCCACTGCAGGGTACAAGTGATAGTCTCAGTGAGACTGCTGCAGGGTATAAATGAGAGTGTCCAGGAGCCCACTGCAGGGTATAAGTGAGAGTCTCAGTGAGACTGCTGCAGGGTATAAATGACAGTGTCCAGGAGCCCACTGCAGGGTACAAGTGAGAGTCTCAGTGAGAGTGCTACAGGGTATAAATGAGAGTCTCAGTGAGACTGCTGCAGGGTATAAGTGACAGTGTCCAGGAGCCCACTGCAGGGTACAAGTGATAGTCTCAGTGAGACTGCTGCAGGGTATAAATGAGTGTCCAGGAGCCCACTGCAGGGTATAAGTGAGAGTCTCAGTGAGACTGCTGCAGGGTATAAATGAGAGTGTCCAGGAGCCCACTGCAGGGTACAAGTGAGAGTCTCAGTGAGACTGCTGCAGGGTATAAATGAGAGTGTCCAAGAGCCCACTGCAGGGTACAAGTGAGAGTCTCAGTGAGACTGCTGCAGGGTATAAATGAGAGTGTCCAGGAGCCCACTGCAGGGTACAAGTGAGAGTCTCAGTGAGACTGCTGCAGGGTATAAATGAGAGTCTCAGTGAGACTGCTGCTGGGTGTAAATGACAGTGTCCAGGAGCCCACTGCAGGGTACAAGTGAGAGTCTCAGTGAGACTGCTGCAGGGTATAAATGAGAGTGTCCAGGAGCCCACTGCAGGGTACAAGTGATAGTCTCAGTGAGACTGCTGCAGGGTATAAATGAGAGTGTCCAGGAGCCCACTGCAGGGTATAAGTGAGAGTCTCAGTGAGACTGCTGCAGGGTATAAATGACAGTGTCCAGGAGCCCACTGCAGGGTACAAGTGAGAGTCTCAGTGAGAGTGCTACAGGGTATAAATGAGAGTCTCAGTGAGACTGCTGCAGGGTATAAGTGACAGTGTCCAGGAGCCCACTGCAGGGTACAAGTGATAGTCTCAGTGAGACTGCTGCAGGGTATAAATGAGAGTGTCCAGGAGCCCACTGCAGGGTACAAGTGAGAGTCTCAGTGAGACTGCTGCAGGGTATAAATGACAGTGTTCAGGAGCCCACTGCAGGGTACAAGTGATAGTCTCAGTGAGACTGCTGCAGGGTATAAATGAGAGTGTCCAGGAGCCCACTGCAGGGTACAAGTGAGAGTCTCAGTGAGACTGCTGCAGGGTATAAATGAGAGTCTCAGTGAGACTGCTGCTGGGTGTAAATGACAGTGTCCAGGAGCCCACTGCAGGGTACAAGTGAGAGTCTCAGTGAGACTGCTGCAGGGTATACATGAGAGTGTCCAGGAGCCCACTGCAGGGTACAAGTGAGAGTCTCAGTGAGAGTGCTACAGGGTATAAATGAGAGTCTCAGTGAGACTGCTGCAGGGTATAAATGAGAGTGTCCAGGAGCCCACTGCAGGGTACAAGTGAGAGTGTCAGTGAGACTGCTACAGTGTGTTTGAGTTTGTGTCAGTGAGCCTGCCACAGGGTGTATGTGAAGGACCCAGTGACCATGAGACTCAGTGAGCCTGCCCAGCAGATCCAGTGCAGCTTAACTCTCGGTGAAGATTCAAGCGAAGAGCTGCAAGGCACTCAGACTGGTTTGATGAATAGATCCAGTCTAGGCCTCCTTTCTAGGGTTCTGACGTGTCGTCGCCCAGGTGCATTGCGATTTACCACCCTAACTCCAGGCTGTTGTCTTTAGAACAAGCCTTGTCAGAGCAAAGTTATCTTCATTTTGTAGAGTGAAGCGGTTTCATTGAGGCTCTGCAACTCTCAGGCAGCAGCAGTGCAAGCCATGTACACACAAACACTTGTGAGTGCACACATGCACATACACATGCACACACCCACACACAAACACATGGGAGTGCACACACATGCACATACACACATACACACACAAACACATGTGAGTGCACACACATGCACATACACACATGCACACACACACACAAACACTTGTGAGTGCACACACATGCACACACACACACAAACACTTGTGAGTGCACACACATGCACACACACATGCACACACACACACTTGTGAGTGCACACATATGCACATACACACATGCACACACACACACACACACACACACACAAATACATGGGAGTGCACACACACATGCACATACACACATGCGCACACAAAAACACTTGTGAATGCACACACACAAATACTTGTGAGTGCACACACATGCACACACACACAAACACATGTGAGTGCACGCACACACATGCGCACACACACACACAAACACCTGGGAGTGCACACACATGCACAAACACACATGCACACACACATGTGAGTGCACACACGCACATACACACATGCACACACACATATGGAAACACACACATACAAACACATGTGAGTGCACACCCATGCACATACACACATGCACACATTTACAAACACATGTGAGTGCACACACATGCACATACACACATGCACACACACATACAAACAAATATGAGTGCACACACATGCACATACACACATGCATACACAGACACATGTGAGTGCACACACATGCACATACACACATGCACACACACACACATGTGAGTGCACACACATGCATGTACACACATGCACACACAGAAACACTTGTGAATGCATACACATGCACATACACACATGCACACACACACAAACACTTGTGAGTGCACACACATACACACACATGCACATGCACACACACAAACACATGTGAGAGCACACACATGCACACACACACATGCACGCACACACACGCACACAAACACATGTGAGTAGACACACTTGCATAGACAAACATCCACACACACATGGACACACACACACAAACACATGTGAGTGCACACACACATGCACACACACATGCACACACACACAAACACATGTGAGTGCACACACACACAAACACTTGTGAGTGCATACACATGCACATTCACACATGCACACACATATGCACACGCACCCAAACACATGTGAGTGCACACACATACAGATATCCACACGCATGCACATACACACATGCAAACACACACAATCACCTGTGAGTGCACACACATGCACATACACACATTCACACACACAAACACTTGTGAATGCATACACATGCACATACACATGCACATGCACACAAACACTTGTGAGTGCACAGACATGCACACACACATGCACACACAAACACATGTGAGTGCACACACATGCACGTACACACATGCACACACACAAACACTTGTGAATGCATACACCTGCACATACACACATGCACACACACACACAAACACTTGTGAGTGCACACAAATGCACATGTACACACACACACACATGTGAGCGCACACACATGCACACACACACGCACACAAACACATGTGAGTGCACACACAAGCACATACAGCCATCCACAAACACATGCACACACACACAAAAACATGTGAGTGCACACACATACACACATGCATACGCACATGTGAGTGCACACACACAAACACATGTGAGTGCATACACACATGCACACACACAAACATTTGTGAGTACACACACATGCACATACACACATGCACACACACACAAACACATGTGAGTGCATACTCATTCACACACACACACATGCACATGCACACAAACACATGTGAGTGCACAAACATGCACATACAGACATCCACACACACATGCACATACACACAAACACATGTGGGTGCACACACACAAACATATGTGAGTGCATACATATGCACATACAGAGATGCACAAACACACAAACACATGTGAGTGCACACAAATGCACATACACACGTAGACACACATGCACACACACACTCACACAAACATGTGAGTGCACACACATGCACACACACACATGCACACACACAAACATGTGAACGCACACACATGCACATACACACATACACACACATATGCAAACACACACATACAAACACCTGGGAGTGCACACACATGCACAAATACACATGCACACACATGTGAGTGCACACACGCACATACACACATGCACACACACATATGGAAACACACACATACAAACACATGTGAGTGCACACCCATGCACATACACACATGCACACATATACAAACACATGTGAGTGCACACACATGCACACACACATATGCACACACACATACAAACAAATATGAGTGCACACACATGCATATACACACATGCACACACAGACACATGTGAGTGCACACAGATGCACATACACACATGCACACACACACATGTGAGTGCACACACATGCATGTACACACATGCACACACAGAAACACTTGTGAGTGCTTACACATGCACATACACACATGCACACACACAAACACTTGTGAGTGCACACACATACACACACATGCACATGCACACACACAAACACATGTGAGAGCAAACACATGCACACACCCACATGCACGCACACACACGCACACAAACACATGTGAGTAGACACACTTGCACATACAGACATCCACACACACATGGACACACACACACAAAGACATGTGAGTGCACACACATGCACACACACATGCACACACACACACAAACACATGTGAGTGCACATACACACAAACACTTGTGAGTGCATACACATGCACATTCACACATGCACACACACATACACATGCACCCAAACACATGTGAGTGCACACACATACAGACATCCACACACACATGCACTCACACAAACACATGTGAGTGCACACACACGAACACAAGTTAGTGCATAAACATGCACATACACACATTCACAAACACAAACACATGTGAGTGCACACAAATCCACATACACACACGCACACACACATGCACACACACTCACGCAAACTCATGTGAGTGCACACATATGCACATACACACATGCATACACATACACAAACACATGTGAGATCACACACATGCACATACACACATGCACACACACATATGCAAACACATATACAAACACGTGTGAGTGCACAAAAATGCACATACACACATGCACAAACACAAACACATGAGTGCAGACACATGCACATACACACATGCCAACACACACAATCACATGTGAGTGCACACACATGCACATACACACATGCACACACACAAACACTTGTGAATGCATACACATGCACATACACACATGCACATGCACACAAACACTTGTGAGTGCACACACATGCACACACACATGCACACACACATGCACACACATACACGTGAGTGCACACACATACGCACATGCACACACACACAAACACATGTGAGTGCACATGCATGCACGTATACACATGCACACACACAAACACTTGTGAATGCATACACCTGCACATACACACATGCACACACAAACACTTGTGAGTGCACACAAATGCACATGTACACACACAAACACATGTGAGTGCACACACATGCACACACACACGCACACAAACACATGTGAGTGCACACACATGCACCTACAGCCATCCACAAACACATAAACACACACACAAAAACATGTGAGTGCACACACATATACACATGCATATGCACATGTGAGTGCACACACACAAACACATGTGAGTGCATACACATTCACACACACACACGTGCACATGCACACAAACACATGTGAGTGCACACACATGCACATACAGACATGCACTCACACAAAAGCTTGTGAGTGCATACACATGCACATACACACATGCACACACACATGCACACACACAAAAAACACACGTGAGTGCACACACATGCACATAGAGACATCCACACACACATGCACATACACAGACACACATGGGTGCATACATATGAACATACACATATGCACACACACACAAACACATGTGAGTGCACACAAATGCACATACACACACACACACACATGCACACACACACTCACAGAAATACGTGAGTGCCCACACATAAATATACACACATGCACACACACACACACACAAACACATGTGAGTGCACACACATGCATATACACACATGCACACACATATGCAAAAACACACACAAACAAACTTATGGGAGTGCCCACACATGCACATACACAAATGCACACACACAAGCACATGTGAGTGCACACACATGCACGTTCACACATGCACACACACAAACAATTGTGAGTATACACACATGCACACACACACACAAAAACATGTGAGTGCACACACATGCACATACACACATGCATACGCACATGTGAGTGCACACACACACAAACACATGTGAGTGCATACACACATGCACACACACACTTGTGAGTACACACACATACACACATGAACACGCACACAAACACATGTGAGTGCATACTCATTCACACACAAACACACATGCACACGCACACAAACACATGTGAGTGCACACACATTCACATACAGACATCCACACACACATGCACATTCACACAAACACATGTGGGTGCACACGCACGAACATATGTGAGTGCATACATATGCACATACAGAGATGCACAAACACACAAACACATGTGAGTGCACACAAATGCACATACACATGCAGACACACATGCACACACACACTCACACAAACATGTGAGTGCACACACATGCACATACACACATACACACACACACATGTGAGTGCACACACATGCACAAACACATGCACACACACACACACAAACACATGTGGGTACACACAAAAACATGCACACACGCACACAAACACTTGTGAGTACACACACAAGCACATACACACATGCACACACACACTTGTGAGTACATACACATGCACATACACACATGCACTCACACAAAAACTTGTGAGAGCATACACATACACACATGCACACACACATATACACACACACAAAACACTTGTGAGTGCACACACATGCACATAGAGACATCCACACACAAGTGAGTGCACACATATGCACACACAGAAACACTTGTGAATGCATACACATGCACATACACACATGCACACACACAAAAACACACGTGAGTGCATACATATGAACATTCACACATGCACACACACACAAACACATGTGAGTGCACACAAATGCACATACACACACACACACACACACATGCAGACACACACTTACACAAATACATGTGAGTACCCACACATAAATATACACACATGCACACACACACACACACAAACACATGTGAGTGCACACACATGTACATACACACTTGCACACACACATATGCAAACACGCACATTCAAAAACATGTGAGTGCGCACACATGCACGTTCCCACATGCACACACACAAACAATAGTGAGTGTACACACATGCACACACACACACAAACACATGTGAGTGCACACACATGCACATTCCCACATGCACACACACAAACAATAGTGAGTATACACACATGCACACACACACTTACACAAAAACATGTGAGTGCACATACACACATGCATACGCACATGTGAGTGCACACACACACAAACACATGTGAGTGCATACACACATGCACACACACACACACACTTGTGAGTACACACACATGCACATACACATATGAACACACACACAAACACATGTGAGTGCATACTCATTCACACACACACACACACATGCACACACACACAAACACATGTGAGTGCACACACATGCACATACAGACATCCACACACACATGCACATACACACAAACACATGTGGGTGCACACACACGAACATATGTGAGTGCATACATATGCACATACAGAGATGCACAACTACACAAACACATGTGAGTGCACACAAATGCACATACACACGCAGACACACATGCACACACACTCACACAAACATGTGAGTGCACACACATGCACATACACACATGCACACACACACAAACATGTGAGTGCACACACATGCATATACACACATACACACACATGCAAACACACACATACAAACACATGTAAGTGCACACACATGCACATACACACATGCATACGCACATGTGAGTGCACACACAAACACATGTGAGTGCATACACACATGCACACACACACACACACACACTTGTGAGTACACACACATGCACATACACACATGCACACACACACAAACACATGTGAGTGCATACTCATTCACACACACACATGCACACGCACACAAACACATGAGAGTGCACACACATGCACATACAGACATCCACACACACATGCACATACACACAAACACATGTGGGTGCACACGCACGAACATATTTGAGTGCATACATATACACATACAGAGATGCACAAACACACAAACACATGTGAGTGCACACAAATGCACATACACACGCAGACACACAAACAATTGTGAGTATACACACATGCACAAACGCACACACAAACACATGCATGCTCTGAGGGCTGTCTGCCTTCACCCTGCACTGGAAATCCCGAAGAAATCTCCTCTGGGTTGACGGCGTCTTCCCCCTGCTACTGCAGGCACCAAACGTCTGCATCACCAGTCCTCTGGGTCCCCTCTCATCTCGACGAGCGTGGTCCCTGGAACACAGGAGCTGGATCCAAGTGACCCCCACAGTCCAATGGTCCTTCTGTCAAAGTTTGGTGGAGGAAAGTCCTTGCCTCCCCACACCAAACCGACATCCTGTGTGATGTGTGATCTGCAGCTGCTAGGGCTTCTGTGCACTCTTGCAAGGATTCCTTTGTGCACAGCCTATCCCAGGTCCCTCGCTGAGTTGACCTCCGGCTTCGTGGGACCTTCTTTTGTGTTGCTGAGTCGACCGTCGTGTTCAGCTTTCTTGAATGCCTGTTCAAGTGCTTCTGCTGGTGCTGCCTGCTTCTGCGTCGGCTCCCCGTGTTGCTGGGCGCCCCCTCTGTCTCCTCTTCCAAGTGGCGACCTACTGGTCCATCCTGGGCTCGGGCAGCACCATTTATCCTCAACTGCAACTCTTGCAGCTAGCAAGGCTTCTTTGCTGTCCTTCTGTGTAGAAACAACTCTGCATCCTCCAACACTTTGTGGGACATCTTCTGACCAAAGGGGAAGTTCCTGGCACCTTCCGTTGTTGCAGAATCTTTGGCTTCTTCCACCCAGAGGCAGCCCTTTTGCAACTTCATCCCGGGTTTAGTGGGCTCCTGCCCCCCCCAACCCCCCCCCCCCCCGGGACACTTTTGTGACTTGTGGACCTGGGCCCCTTTCTTTTACAGGTCCTCAGGTCCAGGAATCTGTCTTCAGTGTGTTGCAGTCAGTTATTGTTCTTGCAGAATCCCCTATCTCGACTTTACCATTTATCTGGGGTAGTAGGGTAACTTTACTCCTACATTTCAGGGTCTTGAGGTGGAGTATCTTGGACACCCTTAGTATTTTCTTACACTTCCAGAGACCCTCTACACACTACACTAGACCTGGGGTCCATTCGTGGTTCGCATTCCACTTTTGGAGTATATGGTTTGTGTGGCCCCTAGGCCTATTTTCTCCTATTGCATTCTATTGTGTCCTACGGTGTTTGCTCTATTTTCTAAGTGTATTACTTACCTGATTTTGGTCTGTGTGTATATTGTGTATATTTTACTTACCTCCTAAGGGAGTATGTCCTCTGAGATACTTTTGGCATATTGTCACTAAAATAAAGTACCTTTATTTTTAGTAACTCTGAGTATTGTGTTTTCTTGTGATATTGTGCTATATGATATAAGTGGTATAGTAGGAGCTTTGCATGTCTCCTAGTTCAGCCTAAGCTGCTAGAAACACATCTATTCTACTAATAAGGGATAACTGGACCTGGCACTACAAGCCAGGCCAGCCTCCTACACAGTGAGACTGCTGCAGGGTATAAATGAGAGTGTCCAGGAGCCCACTGCAGGGTATAAGTGAGAGTCTCAGTGAGACTGCTGCAGGGTATAAATGAGAGTGTCCAGGAGCCCACTGCAGGGTACAAGTGAGAGTCTCAGTGAGACTGCTGCAGGGTATAAATGAGAGTGTCCAAGAGCCCACTGCAGGGTACAAGTGAGAGTCTCAGTGAGACTGCTGCAGGGTATAAATGAGAGTGTCCAGGAGCCCACTGCAGGGTACAAGTGAGAGTCTCAGTGAGACTGCTGCAGGGTATAAATGAGAGTCTCAGTGAGACTGCTGCTGGGTGTAAATGACAGTGTCCAGGAGCCCACTGCAGGGTACAAGTGAGAGTCTCAGTGAGACTGCTGCAGGGTATAAATGAGAGTGTCCAGGAGCCCACTGCAGGGTACAAGTGATAGTCTCAGTGAGACTGCTGCAGGGTATAAATGAGAGTGTCCAGGAGCCCACTGCAGGGTATAAGTGAGAGTCTCAGTGAGACTGCTGCAGGGTATAAATGACAGTGTCCAGGAGCCCACTGCAGGGTACAAGTGAGAGTCTCAGTGAGAGTGCTACAGGGTATAAATGAGAGTCTCAGTGAGACTGCTGCAGGGTATAAGTGACAGTGTCCAGGAGCCCACTGCAGGGTACAAGTGATAGTCTCAGTGAGACTGCTGCAGGGTATAAATGAGAGTGTCCAGGAGCCCACTGCAGGGTACAAGTGAGAGTCTCAGTGAGACTGCTGCAGGGTATAAATGACAGTGTTCAGGAGCCCACTGCAGGGTACAAGTGATAGTCTCAGTGAGACTGCTGCAGGGTATAAATGAGAGTGTCCAGGAGCCCACTGCAGGGTACAAGTGAGAGTCTCAGTGAGACTGCTGCAGGGTATAAATGAGAGTGTCCAGGAGCCCACTGCAGGGTACAAGTGAGAGTCTCAGTGAGACTGCTGCAGGGTATAAATGAGAGTCTCAGTGAGACTGCTGCTGGGTGTAAATGACAGTGTCCAGGAGCCCACTGCAGGGTACAAGTGAGAGTCTCAGTGAGACTGCTGCAGGGTATACATGAGAGTGTCCAGGAGCCCACTGCAGGGTACAAGTGAGAGTCTCAGTGAGAGTGCTACAGGGTATAAATGAGAGTCTCAGTGAGACTGCTGCAGGGTATAAATGAGAGTGTCCAGGAGCCCACTGCAGGGTACAAGTGAGAGTGTCAGTGAGACTGCTACAGTGTGTTTGAGTTTGTGTCAGTGAGCCTGCCACAGGGTGTATGTGAAGGACCCAGTGACCATGAGACTCAGTGAGCCTGCCCAGCAGATCCAGTGCAGCTTAACTCTCGGTGAAGATTCAAGCGAAGAGCTGCAAGGCACTCAGACTGGTTTGATGAATAGATCCAGTCTAGGCCTCCTTTCTAGGGTTCTGACGTGTCGTCGCCCAGGTGCATTGCGATTTACCACCCTAACTCCAGGCTGTTGTCTTTAGAACAAGCCTTGTCAGAGCAAAGTTATCTTCAATTTGTAGAGTGAAGCGGTTTCATTGAGGCTCTGCAACTCTCAGGCAGCAGCAGTGCAAGCCATGTACACACAAACACTTGTGAGTGCACACATGCACATACACATGCACACACCCACACACAAACACATGGGAGTGCACACACATGCACATACACACATACACACACAAACACATGTGAGTGCACACACATGCACATACACACATGCACACACACACACAAACACTTGTGAGTGCACACACATGCACACACACACACAAACACTTGTGAGTGCACACACATGCACACACACATGCACACACACACACTTGTGAGTGCACACATATGCACATACACACATGCACACACAAACACACACACACACACACACAAATACATGGGAGTGCACACACACATGCACATACACACATGCACACACAAAAACACTTGTGAATGCACACACACAAATACTTGTGAGTGCACACACATGCACACACACACAAACACATGTGAGTGCACGCACACACATGCGCACACACACACACAAACACCTGGGAGTGCACACACATGCACAAACACACATGCACACACACATGTGAGTGCACACACGCACATACACACATGCACACACACATATGGAAACACACACATACAAACACATGTGAGTGCACACCCATGCACATACACACATGCACACATTTACAAACACATGTGAGTGCACACACATGCGCATACACACATGCACACACACATACAAACAAATATGAGTGCACACACAGACACATGTGAGTGCACACACATGCACATACACACATGCACACACACACACATGTGAGTGCACACACATGCATGTACACACATGCACACACAGAAACACTTGTGAATGCATACACATGCACATACACACATGCACACACACACAAACACTTGTGAGTGCACACACATACACAAACATGCACATGCACACACACAAACACATGTGAGAGCACACACATGCACGCACACACATGCACACAAACACATGTGAGTAGACACACTTGCATAGACAAACATCCACACACACATGGACACACACACACAAACACATGTGAGTGCACACACACATGCACACACACACAAACACATGTGAGTGCACACACACACAAACACTTGTGAGTGCATACACATGCACATTCACACATGCACACACACATGCACACGCACCCAAACACATGTGAGTGCACACACATACAGATATCCACACGCATGCACATACACACATGCAAACACACACAATCACCTGTGAGTGCACACACATGCACATACACACATTCACACACACAAACACTTGTGAATGCATACACATGCACATACACATGCACATGCACACAAACACTTGTGAGTGCACAGACATGCACACACACATGCACACACAAACACATGTGAGTGCACACCCATGCACGTACACACATGCACACAAACACTTGTGAATGCATACACCTGCACATACACACATGCACACACACACACAAACACTTGTGAGTGCACACAAATGCACATGTACACACACACACACATGTGAGTGCACACACATGCACACACACACGCACACAAACACATGTGAGTGCACACACAAGCACATACAGCCATCCACAAACACATGCACACACACACAAAAACATGTGAGTGCACACACATACACACATGCATACGCACATGTGAGTGCACACACACAAACACATGTGAGTGCATACACACATGCACACACACAAACATTTGTGAGTACACACACATGCACATACACACATGCACACACACACAAACACATGTGAGTGCATACTCATTCACACACACACACATGCACATGCACACAAACACATGTGAGTGCACAAACATGCACATACAGACATCCACACACACATGCACATACACACAAACACATGTGGGTGCACACACACAAACATATGTGAGTGCATACATATGCACATACAGAGATGCACAAACACACAAACACATGTGAGTGCACACAAATGCACATACACACGTAGACACACATGCACACACACACTCACACAAACATGTGAGTGCACACACATGCACACACACACATGCACACACACAAACATGTGAACGCACACACATGCACATACACACATACACACACATATGCAAACACACACATACAAACACCTGGGAGTGCACACACATGCACAAATACACATGCACACACATGTGAGTGCACACACGCACATACACACATGCACACACACATATGGAAACACACACATACAAACACATGTGAGTGCACACCCATGCACATACACACATGCACACATATACAAACACATGTGAGTGCACACACATGCACACACACATATGCACACACACATACAAACAAATATGAGTGCACACACATGCATATACACACATGCACACACAGACACATGTGAGTGCACACACATGCACATACACACATGCACACACACACATGTGAGTGCACACACATGCATGTACACACATGCACACACAGAAACACTTGTGAGTGCATACACATGCACATACACACATGCACACACACAAACACTTGTGAGTGCACACACATACACACACATGCACATGCACACACACAAACACATGTGAGAGCAAACACATGCACACACCCACATGCACGCACACACACGCACACAAACACATGTGAGTAGACACACTTGCACATACAGACATCCACACACACATGGACACACACACACAAAGACATGTGAGTGCACACACATGCACACACACATGCACACACACACACAAACACATGTGAGTGCACATACACACAAACACTTGTGAGTGCATACACATGCACATTCACACATGCACACACACATACACATGCACCCAAACACATGTGAGTGCACACACATACAGACATCCACACACACATGCACTCACACAAACACATGTGAGTGCACACACACGAACACAAGTTAGTGCATAAACATGCACATACACACATTCACAAACACATGTGAGTGCACACAAATCCACATACACACACGCACACACACATGCACACACACTCACGCAAACTCATGTGAGTGCACACATATGCACATACACACATGCATACACATACACAAACACATGTGAGATCACACACATGCACATACACACATGCACACACACATATGCAAACACATATACAAACACGTGTGAGTGCACAAACATGCACATACACACATGCACAAACACAAACACATGAGTGCTGACACATGCACATACACACATGCAAACACACACAATCACATGTGAGTGCACACACATGCACATACACACATGCACACACACAAACACTTGTGAATGCATACACATGCACATACACACATGCACATGCACACAAACACTTGTGAGTGCACACACATGCACACACACATGCACACACATACACGTGAGTGCACACACATACGCACATGCACACACACACAAACACATGTGAGTGCACATGCATGCACGTACACACATGCACACACACAAACACTTGTGAATGCATACACCTGCACATACACACATGCACACACACACACAAACACTTGTGAGTGCACACAAATGCACATGTACACACACAAACACATGTGAGTGCACACACATGCACACACACACGCACACAAACACATGTGAGTGCACACACATGCACCTACAGCCATCCACAAACACATAAACACACACACAAAAACATGTGAGTGCACACACATATACACATGCATATGCACATGTGAGTGCACACACACAAACACATGTGAGTGCATACACATTCACACACACACGCGTGCACATGCACACAAACACATGTGAGTGCACACACATGCACATACAGACATGCACTCACACAAAAGCTTGTGAGTGCATACACATGCACATACACACATGCACACACACATGCACACACACAAAAAACACACGTGAGTGCACACACATGCACATAGAGACATCCACACACACATGCACACACACAGACACACATGGGTGCATACATATGAACATACACATATGCACACACACACAAACACATGTGAGTGCACACAAATGCACATACACACACACACACACATGCACACACACACTCACAGAAATACGTGAGTGCCCACACATAAATATACACACATGCACACACACACACACACAAACACATGTGAGTGCACACACATGCATATACACACATGCACACACATATGCAAAAACACACACAAACAAACTTATGGGAGTGCCCACACATGCACATACACAAATGCACACACACAAGCACATGTGAGTGCACACACATGCACGTTCACACATGCACACACACAAACAATTGTGAGTATACACACATGCACACACACACACACAAAAACATGTGAGTGCACACACATGCACATACACACATGCATACGCACATGTGAGTGCACACACACACAAACACATGTGAGTGCATACACACATGCATATACACACATGCACACACATATGCAAAAACACACACAAACAAACTTATGGGAGTGCCCACACATGCACATACACAAATGCACACACACAAGCACATGTGAGTGCACACACATGCACGTTCCCACATGCACACACACAAACAATAGTGAGTGTACACACATGCACACACAAACACATGTGAGTGCACACACATGCACATTCCCACATGCACACACACAAACAATAGTGAGTATACACACATGCACACACACTTACACAAAAACATGTGAGTGCACATACACACATGCATACGCACATGTGAGTGCACACACACACAAACACATGTGAGTGCATACACACATGCACACACACACTTGTGAGTACACACACATGCACATACACACATGAACACGCACACAAACACATGTGAGTGCATACTCATTCACACACAAACACACATGCACACGCACACAAACACATGTGAGTGCACACACATTCACATACAGACATCCACACACACATGCACATTCACACAAACACATGTGGGTGCACACGCACGAACATATGTGAGTGCATACATATGAACATACAGAGATGCACAAACACACAAACACATGTGAGTGCACACAAATGCACATACACATGCAGACACACATGCACACACACACTCACACAAACATGTGAGTGCACACACATGCACATACACACATACACACACACACATGTGAGTGCACACACATGCACAAACACATGCACACACACACACACAAACACATGTGGGTACACACAAAAACATGCACACACGCACACAAACACTTGTGAGTACACACACAAGCACATACACACATGCACACACACACTTGTGAGTACATACACATGCACATACACACATGCACTCACACAAAAACTTTGGAGAGCATACACATACACACATGCACACACACATATACACACACACAAAACACTTGTGAGTGCACACACATGCACATAGAGACATCCACACACAAGTGAGTGCACACATATGCACACACAGAAACACTTGTGAATGCATACACATGCACATACACACATGCACACACACAAAAACACACGTGAGTGCATACATATGAACATTCACACATGCACACACACACAAACACATGTGAGTGCAGACAAATGCACATACACACACACACACACACATGCAGACACTCACTTACACAAATACATGTGAGTACCCACACATAAATATACACACATGCACACACACACACACACAAACGCATGTGAGTGCACACACATGTACATACACACTTGCACACACACATATGCAAACACGCACAATCAAAAACATGTGAGTGCACACACATGCACGTTCCCACATGCACACACACAAACAATAGTGAGTGTACACACATGCACACACACACACAAACACATGTGAGTGCACACACATGCACATTCCCACATGCACACACACAAACAATAGTGAGTATACACACATGCACACACACTTACACAAAAACATGTGAGTGCACATACACACATGCATACGCACATGTGAGTGCACACACACACAAACACATGTGAGTGCATACACACATGCACACACACACACACACTTGTGAGTACACACACATGCACATACACATATGAACACACACACAAACACATGTGAGTGCATACTCATTCACACACACACACACACACATGCACACACACACAAACACATGTGAGTGCACACACATGCACATACAGACATCCACACACACATGCACATACACACAAACACATGTGGGTGCACACACACGAACATATGTGAGTGCATACATATGCACATACAGAGATGCACAACCACACAAACACATGTGAGTGCACACAAATGCACATACACACGCAGACACACATGCACACACACACTCACACAAACATGTGAGTGCACACACATGCACATACACACATGCACACACACACAAACATGTGAGTGCACACACATTCATATACACACATACACACACATGCAAACACACACATACAAACACATGTAAGTGCACACACATGCACATACACACATGCATACGCACATGTGAGTGCACACACAAACACATGTGAGTGCATACACACATGCACACACACACACACACACACTTGTGAGTACACACACATGCACATACACACATGCACACACACACAAACACATGTGAGTGCATACTCATTCACACACACACATGCACACGCACACAAACACATGAGAGTGCACACACATGCACATACAGACATCCACACACACATGCACATGCACACAAACACATGTGGGTGCACACGCACAAACATATTTGAGTGCATACATATACACATACAGAGATGCACAAACACACAAACACATGTGAGTGCACACAAATGCACATACACACGCAGACACACAAACAATTGTGAGTATACACACATGCACAAACGCACACACAAACACATGTGAGTGCATACATATGCAAATACACACATGCACACACAAACACTTGTGAGTACACACACATGTGCACACACATGCACACACACAAACACATGTGAGTGCACACACATGCACATGCACACACAAACACATGTGAGTACTCACAAGTACATGTACACACACATACAAACACTTGTGTGTGCATACATATGCACATACACACATGCACACACACACACACAAATACTTGTGAGTACACACATGCACATACACACATGCACACACACAGTTGTGAGTACATACATATGCACATACGCACATGCACTCACACAAACACTTGTCAGTGCATACACATGCACATACACACACATGCACACCCACACACACACATGCACATACGAAACATGCACACACACAAACACTTGTGACTGCGCACACACACACAAACACATGTGAGTGCATACACATGCACATACACACATGCACACACACACAGTTTGAGTACACACACATACACACATGCACACACACAAAAGCTTGTGAGGGCATACGCATGCACATACACACATGCACACACACACAAACACTTGTGAGTGCACAGGCTTTGCACACACACATGCAGACGCACACACACAAACACATGTGAGTGTACACACATGCACATACACACATGCACACACACACAACCACTTGTGAATGCATACACATGCACATACACACATGCACACACAAACACATGTGAGCACACACACATGCACATCCACACATGCACACACACAAACACTTGTGAGTGTCTACACATGCACATACTCCAACACATACACACACACAAACAGTTGTGAATGCACACACATGCACATACACACATGCACACACACAAACGCATGTGAGTGCACACACACAAACACATGTGAGTGCATACACATGCACACTCACATGCACACAGACACAAACACATGGGACTGCACACACACACAAACATTTGTGAGTGCATACACATGCACATACACACATGCACTCACACACTAACACTTGTGAGTGCCTACACATGCACAGACACACATGCACACACACATGCACACACACAAACACATGTTAGTGTACACACATGCATATGCAGACATCCACACACACATGCACACAAACACAAAAACACATGTGAGTGCACGCACACAAACACATGTGAGTGCATACATATGCACGTACACACATGCACACACACAAACACTTATGAGTAAACACACATGCACATACACATATGCAAATACACACAAGCACTTGTGAGTGCATACACATGCACATAAACACATGCACACACACAAAAACACTTGTGAGTGCATACACATGCACATACACACATGCACACACACATGCACACATGCACACACACAAACACATGTGTGTGTGGACACATGCACACACACACACGCACACAAACACAAATGAGTGCACACACATGCACATGCACACATGCACACAAACACGTGAGTGCACACAAATGCACATACACACATGAAAACACACACAAACACATGTGATTGCACACAAATGCCCATACACACATGCACACACACATGTGCACATATCCACATGCAAGCACATGCAAATGGGCACACACATGCACATACGCTCATACACACATGTACAAACACAGGTGAGTGCACACACACATGCACCTACACACATGCACACAGACAAACACTTGTGAATGCATTCACATGCACATACACACATGCACCCACAAACACTTGTGAGTGCACACACATGCACACACACATGCACAAGCACACACACACACATGCACATGTGAGTACACACACATGCACATACACAGATGCACACACACACGCGCACACAAACACAAATGAGTGCACACACAGGCACATACACACAAACACATGTGAGTGCACAAAAATGCACATACACACATGCACACACACGTGCACATACACACATGCATGCACACACACATGGTCACACACATGCATATACACACATGCACACACACACAAACACATGTGAGTGCACACACATGCACGTACACACAAGCACACACACAAACACTTGAGAATGCATACACATGCACACATGCACATGCACACACACACAAACACATTTGAGTGCATACACATGCACATACACACTTGGACACACATGCACACACACACAAACACATGTGAGTGCACACACATGCACATACACTCATGCACACATATGCACACACACACACACACACACAAACACATGCACATAAACACATGCACACAAACACTTGTGAATGCATACACATGCACATACACACATGCACACACACAAACACTTGTGAGTGCACACACATGCACATACACATATGCACACACAAACACATGTGATTGCACACACACACAAACACATGTGAGTGAATACACATACACATACACACATGCACACACACAAACACTTATGAGTAAACACACATACACACATGCACACACACAAACACTTGTGAGTGCATACACCTGCACATACACACAGGCACACAAACAACAACACGTGTGAGTGCACACACATGCACACACACATGCAGAGGCACACACACAAACACATGTGAGTGCACACACATGCACGTACACACATGCACATACACACACACAAACACTTGTGAATGCATACACAGGCACATACACACATGCACACACACAAACACTTGTGAGTGCACACACATGCACACACACACACACATAATACATGTGAGTGCACACATATGCACATACACACATGCACACGCAAACACATATGAGTACACACACATGCACATACACACATGCACACACACAAACACACGTGAGTACATACACATGCACACACACAAACACTTGTGAGTACACATGCACATACACACATGCACACACACAAACACTTGTGAGTGCATACACATACACACATGCACACACACAAACACATGTTAGTGCACACACATGCATACACTGACATCCACACACACATGCACACACACACAAACACATGTGAGTGCACACACACACACGTGAGTGCATACATATGCACATACACACATGCACACACACACAAACAATTGTGAGTGCATACAAATGCACATACACACATGCACGTACACACACACAATCACTTGTGAGTGCATTCACATGCACATACACACATGCACCCACAAACACTTGTGAGTGCACACACATGCACACACACATGCACAAGCACACACACACATGCACATGTGAGTACACACACATGCACATACACAGATGCACACACACACACACAAACACAAATGAGTGCACACACAGGCACATACACACAAACACATGTGAGTGCACAAAAATGCACATACAAACATGCACACACACGTGCACATACACACATGCATGCACACACACATGGTCACACCCATGCATATACACACATGCACACACACACAAACACATGTGAGTGCACACACATGCACGTACACACAAGCACACACACAAACACTTGTGAATGCATACACATGCACACATGTACATGCACACACACACAAACACATTTGAGTGCATACACATGCACATACACACTTGGACACACATGCACACACACACAAACACATGTGAGTGCACACACATGCACATACACTCATGCACACATATGCACACACACACACACACACACAAACACATGCACATAAACACATGCACACAAACACTTGTGAATGCATACACATGCACATACACACATGCACACACACAAACACTTGTGAGTGCACACACATGCACATACACATATGCACACACAAACACATGTGATTGCACACACACACAAACACATGTGAGTGAATACACATACACATACACACATGCACACACACAAACACTTATGAGTAAACACACATACACACATGCACACACACAAACACTTGTGAGTGCATACACCTGCACATACACACAGGCACACAAACAACAACACGTGTGAGTGCACACACATGCACACACACATGCAGAGGCACACACACAAACACATGTGAGTGCACACACATGCACGTACACACATGCACATACACACACACAAACACTTGTGAATGCATACACAGGCACATACACACATGCACACACACAAACACTTGTGAGTGCACACACATGCACACACACACACACATAATACATGTGAGTGCACACATATGCACATACACACATGCACACACAAACACATATGAGTACACACACATGCACATACACACATGCACACACACAAACACACGTGAGTACATACACATGCACACACACAAACACTTGTGAGTACACATGCACATACACACATGCACACACACAAACACTTGTGAGTGCATACACATACACACATGCACACACACAAACACATGTTAGTGCACACACATGCATACACTGACATCCACACACACATGCACACACACACAAACACATGTGAGTGCACACACACACACGTGAGTGCATACATATGCACATACACACATGCACACACACACAAACAATTGTGAGTGCATACAAATGCACATACACACATGCACGTACACACACACAATCACTTGTGAGTGCATTCACATGCACATACACACATGCACCCACAAACACTTGTGAGTGCACACACATGCACACACACATGCACAAGCACACACACACATGCACATGTGAGTACACACACATGCACATACACAGATGCACACACACACACACAAACACAAATGAGTGCACACACAGGCACATACACACAAACACATGTGAGTGCACAAAAATGCACATACAAACATGCACACACACGTGCATATACACACATGCACACACACACAAACACATGTGAGTGCACACACATGCACGTACACACAAGCACACACACAAACACTTGTGAATGCATACACATGCACACATGTACATGCACACACACACAAACACATTTGAGTGCACACACATGCACATACACTTATGCACACATATGCACACACACACACAAACACATGCACATAAACACATGCACACAAACACTTGTGAATGCATACACATGCACATACACACATGCACACACACAAACACTTGTGAGTGCACACACATACACATATGCACACACAAACACATGTGTTTGCACACACACACAAACACATGTGAGTGAATACACATACACACATGCACACACACAAACACTTATGAGTAAACACATACACACATGCACACACACAAACACTTGTGAGTGCATACACCTGCACATACACACAGGCACACAAACACCAAAATGTGTGAGTGCACACACATGCACACACACATGCAGAGGCACACACACAAACACATGTGAGTGCACACACATGCACGTACACACATGCACATACACACACACAAACACTTGTGAATGCATACACAGGCACATACACACATGCACACACACAAACACTTGTGAGTGCACACACATGCACACACACACACACACATAATACATGTGAGTGCACACATATGCACATACACACATGCACATACAAACACATATGAGTACACACACATGCACATACACATACACACATGCACACACACAAACACACATGAGTACATACACATGCACACACACAAACACTTGTGAGTACACATGCACATACACACATGCACACACACAAACACTTGTGAGTGCATACACATACACACATGCACACACATGCACACACACAAACACATGTTAGTGCACACACATGCATACACTGACATCCACACACACATGCACACACACACAAACACATGTGAGTGCACACACACACACACACACACACATGTGAGTGCATACATATGCACATACACACATGCACACACACACAACCAATTGTGAGTGCATACAAATGCACATACACACATGCACGTACACACACACAATCACTTGTGAGTGCATACACATGCACATATACACATGCACACACATGCACATGCACACACAAACACATGTGCGTGTGGACACATGCACATAGACATCCACACACCAGCACTCACACACAAACACACAAACACATATGAGTGCACACACACAAACACATGTGAGTGCATACACATGCACATACACACATATACACAAACACATGTGAGTGCACCCAAATGCACATACACACATGCACACACATGCACACACACATGCACACACACACACACAAACACATGTGAGTGCACACAAATGCACATACACACATGGACACACACATGCACATAAACACATGCATGCACACACACATGGGCACACACATGCACATACACAGATGCACACACACACATGTGAGTGCCCACACACGCACGTACACACATGCACACACACAAACACTTATGTGAGTGCACACATGCACATGCACACACACACAAACACATGTGAGTGCATGCACATACACACATGCAATTACACACATGCACACACATACGCACACAAACACATGTGAGTGCACACACATGCACATACAGACATCCACACACACATGCACACATACACACACGCACACACAAACACATGTGAGTGCACACACACGAACACATGCGAGGGCACACACATGCACATACACACATGCACACACACACAAACACATGTGAGTGCATACAAATGCACATACACACATGCACACACACAATCACTTGTGAGTACACACACATACACACATACACACACACAAACACTTGTGAGTACATGCACATACACACATGCACACACACAAAAACTTGTGAGTGCACACACATGCACACACATTCACATACACACACGCTCACACACACACTTGTGAGTGCATACACATGCACATACACACATGCACATGCACACAAACACATGTGAGTGCGCACACATGCACATACAGACATCCACACGCATGCACACACACACAAACACATGTGAGTACACACACATGCATACATGCAAACACACACAAACACTTGTGAGTTCACACACATGCACATACACACATGCACATACACACATGCACGTACACACACATAGTCACTTGGTAGTGCATACACATGCACATACACACATGCACACACACATGCACACACAAACACATGTGCGTGCGAACATATGCACATAGACATCCACGCACACAAGCACACACACCCAAACACATATGAGGGCACACACACAAACATATGTGAGTGTGTACACATGCACATACACACATGCACACACACACACACAAACACATGAGTGCACACAAATTGCACATACACACATGCACACACACATGCACATACACACATGCATGCACACACACATGGGCACACACATCCACATACGCACATGCACACACACACAAACACATGTGAGTGCACACACATGCACATACACACATGCACACACAAACACTTGTGAATGTATACACATGCACATACACACATGCACAATCACACAAACACTTGCGAGTGCTCACACATGTACATGCACACACACACACACAAACACATGTGAGTGCACGCACATACACACACATGCACACATACACAAACACATGTGAGTACACACACATGCAATTATGCACATGCACACACCCGCACACATACACATACAGACATCCACACACACACACACAAACAAAATGTGAGTACACAAACATGCACAAACACACATGCAAACACACACAAACACTTGTGAGTGCATACACATGCACGTACACACACACAGTCAATTTGGAGTGCATACACATGCACATGCACACACACATGAACACACACACACACAAACACATGTGCGTGCGGACAAATGCACATAGAAATCCACACACACAAGCACACACAGACAAACACACAAACGCATATGAGTGCACACACACGAACATATGTCAGTGCATACACATGCACATACACACATGCACACAAACACATGTGTGTGCACACAAATGCACATACACACATGCACACACACACAAACGCATGTGAGTGCACACAAATGCACATACACACATGCACACACACACAAACGCATGTGAGTGCACACAAATGCACATACACACACACACAAACACATGTGAATGTCCACACATGCAGGTACACACATGCACACACACAAACACTTGTGAATGTATACACATGCACATACACACATGCACAGACACACAAACACTTGTGAATGCACACACATGCACACACACACAAACACATGTGAGTGCACGCACATACAAACTTGCACACACATGCACAAACACATGTGAGTACACACACATGCAATTACACACATGCACACACACGCACATAAACACATGTGAGTGCACACACATGCACATACAAACATCCACACACACATGCACACACACACAAACACATGGGAGTGCACAAACATCCACACACACACATGCACACACACACAAACACATGGAGTGCACAAACATCCACATACACGCATGCACACACACACAAACACATGTGAGTGCATACACATGCACGTATACACATGCACACACACACACACAAACACTTGTGAGTACACACACATACGCACATGCACACACACATAAAACCACTTGTGAGTGCATACACATGCACATACACACATACACACACACATGCACACGCACACAAACACATGTGAGTGCACACACATACACATAAAGACATACACACACATGCACACACACACAAACACATGTGAGTGCACACACACGAACACATGCAAGTGCACACAAATTCACATACACACACACACATGCACAAACACGTGTGTGCACACACATGCACATACACACATGCACACACAAACACATGTGAGTGCATACACATGCACATACGCACATGCACACACACAAACACTTGTGAGTACACACACATACACACATGCACACACACAAACACTTGTGAGTGCATGCACATACACGCATGCACACACAAACACTTGTGAGTGCACATACGTGCACACACAAGCACTTGTGAGTGCATACACATGCACACACTAATGCACACGCACACAAACACAAGAGTGAAAACACATGCACAAACAGACCTCCACACACACATGCACACACATTCAAACATATGTGGGTGTACACACACGAACACATGTGAGTGAATGCACATGCACATACACACATGCACACACACACACACAAACAAATGTGAGTGCACACAAATGCACATACACTCACGCATACACATGCACACACACAAACACATGTGAGTGCACACACATGCACATACCCACATGCACACACACACGCAAACACATGTGAGTGCACACACATGCACACACACATGCACACACACATGCACACACACATGCACACACACATATGCAAACACACACATACAAACACAAGTGCGTGCACACTCATGCACATACACACATGCACACACACAAACACATGAGTGCACATACATGCACATACACACATGCGCACATGCACAAACACATGTGAGTGCACACAAATGCATGTACACACATGCACACAACCACACAAACACTTGTGAATGCATACACATGCACATACACACATACACACACACACACAAACACTTGTGAGTACACACACATGTGCACACACATGCACACGCACACACACAAACACATGTGAGTGCACACACATGCACCACATGTGAGTATACACACATACATGTACACAAACATACAAACACTTGTGTGTGCATACATATCCACATACACACATGCACACACACACACAAATACTTGTGAGTACACACATGCACATTCACACATGCACACACACAAACACCTGTGAGTACATACACATGCACATACGCACATGCACTCACACAAACACTTGTCAGTGCATACACATGCACATACACACACATGCACACCCACACACACACATGCACATACGCACATGCACACACACAAACACTTGTGACTGCGCACACACACACAAACACATGTGAGTGCATACACATGCACATACACACATGCACACACACACAGTTTGAGTACACACACATACACACATGCACACACACAAAAGCTTGTGAGGGCATACGCATGCACATACACACATGCACACACACACAAACACTTGTGAGTGCACAGGCTTTGCACACACACATGCAGACGCACACACACAAACACATGTGAGTGTACACACATACACACATGCACACACACACAACCACTTGTGAATGCATACACATGCACATACACACATGCACACACAAACACATGTGAGCACACACACATGCACATCCACACATGCACACACACAAACACTTGTGAGTGTCTACACATGCACATACTCCCACACATACACACACACAAACAGTTGTGAATGCACACACATGCACATACATACATGCACACACACAAACGCATGTGAGTGCACACACACAAACACATGTGAGTGCATACACATGCAAACTCACATGCACACAGACACAAACACATGGGACTGCACACACACACAAACATTTGTGAGTGCATACACATGCACATACACACATGCACTCACACACTAACACTTGTGAGTGCCTACACATGCACAGACACACATGCACACACACATGCACACACACAAACACATGTTAGTGTACACACATGCATATGCAGACATCCACACACACATGCACACAAACACAAAAACACATGTGAGTGCACGCACACAAACACATGTGAGTGCATACATATGCACGTACACACATGCACACACACAAACACTTATGAGTAAACACACATGCACATACACATATGCAAATACACACAAGCACTTGTGAGTGCATACACATGCACATAAACACATGCACACACACAAAAACACTTGTGAGTGCATACACATGCACATACACACATGCACACACACATGCACACACATGCACACACACAAACACATGTGTGTGTGGACACATGCACACACACACACGCACACAAACACAAATGAGTGCACACACATGCACATGCACACATGCACACAAACACGTGAGTGCACACAAATGCACATACACACATGAAAACACACACAAACACATGTGATTGCACACAAATGCCCATACACACATGCACACACACATGCACATATCCACATGCAAGCACATACAAATGGGCACACACATGCACATACGCTCATACACACATGTACAAACACAGGTGAGTGTACAAACACATGCACCTACACACATGCACACAGACAAACACTTGTGAATGCATTCACATGCACATACACACATGCACCCACAAACACTTGTGAGTGCACACACATGCACACACACATGCACAAGCACACACACACACATGCACATGTGAGTACACACACATGCACATACACAGATGCACACACACACACGCACACAAACACAAATGAGTGCACACACAGGCACATACACACAAACACATGTGAGTGCACAAAAATGCACATACACACATGCACACACACGTGCACATACACACATGCATGCACACACACATGGTCACACACATGCATATACACACATGCACACACACACAAACACATGTGAGTGCACACACATGCACGTACACACAAGCACACACACAAACACTTGAGAATGCATACACATGCACACATGCACATGCACACACACACAAACACATTTGAGTGCATACACATGCACATACACACTTGGACACACATGCACACACACACACAAACACATGTGAGTGCACACACATGCACATACACTCATGCACACATATGCACACACACAAACACATGCACATAAACACATGCACACAAACACTTGTGAATGCATACACATGCACATACACACATGCACACACACAAACACTTGTGAGTGCACACACATGCACATACACATATGCACACACAAACACATGTGATTGCACACACACACAAACACATGTGAGTGAATACACATACACATACACACATGCACACACACAAACACTTATGAGTAAACACACATACACACATGCACACACACAAACGCTTGTGAGTGCATACACCTGCACATACACACAGGCACACAAACAACAAAACGTGTGAGTGCACACACATGCACACACACATGCAGAGGCACACACACAAACACATGTGAGTGCGCACACATGCACGTACACACATGCACATACACACACAAACACTTGTGAATGCATACACAGGCACATACACACATGCACACACACAAACACTTGTGAGTGCACACACATGCACACACACACACACACATAATACATGTGAGTGCACACATATGCACATACACACATGCACACACAAACACATATGAGTACATGCACATGCACATACACACATGCACACACACAAACACACGTGAGTACATACACATGCACACACACAAACACTTGTGAGTACACATGCACATACACACATGCACACACACAAACACTTGTGAGTGCATACACATACACACATGCACACACACAAACACGTGTTAGTGCACACACATGCATACACTGACATCCACACACACATGCACACACACACAAACACATGTGAGTGCACACACACACATGTGAGTGCATACATATGCACATACACACATGCACACACACACAAACAATTGTGAGTGCATACAAATGCACATACACACATGCACTTACACACACACACAATCACTTGTGAGTGCATTCACATGCACATACACACATGCACCCACAAACACTTGTGAGTGCACATACATGCACACACACATGCACAAGCACACACACACATGCACATACACAGATGCACACACACACACGCACACAAACACAAATGAGTGCACACACAGGCACATACACACAAACACATGTGAGTGCACAAAAATGCACATACACACATGCACACACACGTGCACATACACACATGCATGCACACACACATGGTCACACCCATGCATATACACACATGCACACACACACAAACACATGTGAGTGCACACACATGCACGTACACACAAGCACACACACAAACACTTGTGAATGCATACACATGCACACATGTACATGCACACACACACAAACACATTTGAGTGCATACACATGCACATACACACTTGGACACACATGCACACACACACAAACACATGTGAGTGCACACACATGCACATACACTCATGCACACATATGCCCACACACACACACACAAACACATGCACATAAACACATGCACACAAACACTTGTGAATGCATACACATGCACATACACACATGCACACACACAAACACTTGTGAGTGCACACACATACACATATGCACACACAAACACATGTGATTGCACACACACACAAACACATGTGAGTGAATACACATACTCACATGCACACACAAAACACTTATGAGTAAACACACATACACACATGCACACACACAAACACTTGTGAGTGCATACACCTGCACATACACACAGGCACACAAACACCAAAACGTGTGAGTGCACACAAATGCACACACACATGCAGAGGCACACACACAAACACATGTGAGTGCACACACATGCACGTACACACATGCACATACACACACACAAACACTTGTGAATGCATACACAGGCACATACACACATGCACACACACAAACACTTGTGAGTGCACACACATGCACACACACACACACATAATACATGTGAGTGCACACATATGCACATACACACATGCACACACAAACACATATGAGTACACACACATGCACATACACACATGCACACACACAAACACACATGAGTACATACACATGCACACACACAAACACTTGTGAGTACACATGCACATACACACATGCACACATACAAACACTTGTGAGTGCATACACATACACACATGCACACACATGCACACACACAAACACATGTTAGTGCACACACATGCATACACTGACATCCACACACACATGCACACACACACAAACACATGTGAGTGCACACACACACACACATGTGAGTGCATACATATGCACATACACACATGCACACACACACAACCAATTGTGAGTGCATACAAATGCACATACACACATGCACGTACACACACACAATCACTTGTGAGTGCATACACATGCACATATACACATGCACACACATGCACATGCACACACAAACACATGTGCGTGTGGACACATGCACATAGACATCCACACACAAGCACTCACACACAAACACACAAACACATATGAGTGCACACACACAAACACATGTGAGTGCATACACATGCACATACACACATATACACAAACACATGTGAGTGCACCCAAATGCACATACACACATGCACACACATGCACACACACATGCACACACACACACACACAAACACATGTGAGTGCACACAAATGCACATACACACATGCACACACACATGCACATAAACACATGCATGCACACACACATGGGCACACACATGCACATACACACATGCACACACACACATGTGAGTGCCCACACACGCACGTACACACATGCACACACACAAACACTTATGTGAGTGCACACATGCACATGCACACACACACAAACACATGTGAGTGCATGCACATACACACATGCAATTACACACATGCACACACATACGCACACAAACACATGTGAGTGCACACAGATGCACATACAGACATCCACACACACATGCACACATACACACACGCACACACAAACACATGTGAGTGCACACACACGAACACATGCGAGGGCACACACATGCACATACACACATGCACACACACACAAACACATGTGAGTGCATACAAATGCAAATAAACACATGCACACACACAATCACTTGTGAGTACACACACATACACACATACACATACACAAACACTTGTGAGTACATGCACATACACACATGCACACACACAAAAACTTGTGAGTGCACACACATGCACACACATTCACATACACACACGCACACACATACACACTTGTGAGTGCATACACATGCACATACACACATGCACACAAACACATGTGAGTGCGCACACATGCACATACAGACATCCACACGCATGCACACACACACAAACACATGTGAGTACACACACATGCATACATGCAAACACACACAAACACTTGTGAGTTCACACACATGCAAATACACACATGCACGTACACACACATAGTCACTTGGTAGTGCATACACATGCACATACACACATGCACACACACATGCACACACAAACACATGTGCGTGCGAACATATGCACATAGACATCCACGCACACAAGCACACACACCCAAACACATATGAGGGCACACACACAAACATATGTGAGTGTGTACACATGCACATACACACATGCACACACACACACACAAACACATGAGTGCACACAAATTGCACATACACACATGCACACACACATGCACATACACACATGCATGCACACACACATGGGCACACACATCAACATACGCACATGCACACACACACAAACACATGTGAGTGCACACACATGCACGTACACACATGCACACACAAACACTTGTGAATGTATACACATGCACATACACACATGCACAATCACACAAACACTTGCGAGTGCTCACACATGTACATGCACACACACACACAAACACATGTGAGTGCACGCACATACACACACATGCACACATACACAAACACATGTGAGTACACACACATGCAATTATGCACATGCACACACCCGCACACATACACATACAGACATCCACACACACACACACAAACAAAATGTGAGTACACAAACATGCACAAACACACATGGAAACACACACAAACACTTGTGAGTGCATACACATGCACGTACACACACACAGTCAATTTGGAGTGCATACACATGCACATGCACACACACATGAACACACACACACAAACACATGTGCGTGCGGACAAATGCACATAGAAATCCACACACACAAGCACACACAGACAAACACACAAATGCATATGAGTGCACACACACAAACATATGTCAGTGCATACACATGCACATACACACATGCACACAAACACATGTGTGTGCACACACATGCACATACACACATGCACACACACACAAACGCATGTGAGTGCACACAAATGCACATACACACATGCACACACACACAAACGCATGTGAGTGCACACAAATGCACATACACACACACACAAACACATGTGAATGTCCACACATGCAGGTACACACATGCACACACACAAACACTTGTGAATGTATACACATGCACATACACACATGCACAGACACACAAACACTTGTGAATGCACACACATGCACACACACACAAACACATGTGAGTGCACGCACATACAAACTTGCACACACATGCACAAACACATGTGAGTACACACACATGCAATTACACACATGCACACACACGCACATAAACACATGTGAGTGCACACACATGCACATACAAACATCCACACACACATGCACACACACACAAACACATGGGAGTGCACAAACATCCACACACACACATGCACACACACACAAACACATGGAGTGCACAAACATCCACATACACGCATGCACACACACAAACACATGTGAGTGCATACACATGCACGTATACACATGCACACACACACACACAAACACTTGTGAGTACACACACATACGCACATGCACACACACATAACACCACTTGTGAGTGCATACACATGCACATACACACATACACACACACATGCACACGCACACAAACACATGTGAGTGCACACACATACACATAAAGACATACACACACATGCACACACACACAAACACATGTGAGTGCACACACACGAACACATGCAAGTGCACACAAATTCACATACACACACACACATGCACAAACACGTGTGTGCACACACATGCACATACACACATGCACACACAAACACATGTGAGTGCATACACATGCACATACGCACATGCACACACACAAACACTTGTGAGTACACACACATACACACATGCACACACACAAACACTTGTGAGTGCATGCACATACACGCATGCACACACAAACACTTGTGAGTGCACACACGTGCACACACAAGCACTTGTGAGTGCATACAGATGCACACACTAATGCACACGCACACAAACACAAGAGTGAAAACACATGCACAAACAGACCTCCACACACACATGCACACACATTCAAACATATGTGGGTGTACACACACGAACACATGTGAGTGAATGCACATGCACATACACACATGCACACAAACACATGTGAGTGCACACAAATGCACATACACACACACACATGCACACACACAAACACATGTGAGTGCACACACATGCACATACCCACATGCACACACACACGCACACACATGTGAGTGCACACACATGCACACACACATGCACACACACATGCACACACACATATGCAAACACACACATACAAACACAAGTGAGTGCACACTCATGCACATACACACATGCACACACACAAACACATGAGTGCACATACATGCACATACACACATGCGCACACGCACAAACACATGTGAGTGCACACAAATGCATGTACACACATGCACACAACCACACAAACACTTGTGAATGCATACACATGCACATACACACATACACACACACACACACACACAAACACTTGTGAGTACACACACATGTGCACACACATGCACACGCACACACACAAACACATGTGAGTGCACACACATGCACCACATGTGAGTATACACACATACATGTACACAAACATACAAACACAAATACTTGTGAGTACACACATGCACATACACACATGCACACACACATATACACATACACACATGCACACACACACACAAATACTTGTGAGTACACACATGCACATACACACATGCACACACACAAACACTTGTGAGTACATACACATGCACATACGCACATGCACTCACACAAACACTTGTCAGTGCATACACATGCACATACACACACACATGCACACCCACACACACAAACACATGTGAGTGCACCCCCATGCACATACAGACATCCACATGCACACACACACAAACACATGTGAGTGCATACACACAAACACATGAGTGCATACACATGTACATACACACATGCACGCACACACACAAACACATGTGAGTGCACACAAATGCACATACACACACACATGCACAAACACACTCACACAAACACATGTGAGTGCCCACACATGCACACACACATGCACACACACCAACAAACATGTGTGAGTGCACACACATGCACATACATACATGCACACACACATGTGCAAACACACACACTTACAATCACATGTGAGTGCACACACATGTACACACACAAACACATGTGAGTGCACACACATGCACATACACACATGCACACACACAAGCACATGCAAGTGCACACACATGCACGTTCACACATGCACACACACAAACACTTGTGAATGCATACACATGCACATACACAGATGCACACACACAAACAATTGTGAGTGTACACACATGTACACTCACACAAACACATGTGAGTGCACACACATGCACATACACACATTGTAGGAAAGTACCATCTTGCCTGGGATGTTACCCCATATTTTACTGTATATATGTTGTTTTAGTCACTGGGACCCTGCCAGGCAGGGCCCCTGCCAGGCAGGGTCCCAGTGCTTATAAGTATGTGCCCTGTATGTGTTCCCTGTGTGATGTCTAACTGTCTCACTGAGGCTCTGCTAACCAGAACCTCATTGGTTATGCTCTCTCTGCTTTCCAAATTTGTCACTAACAGGCTAGGGCCAAAATTTACCAATTCACATTGGCATACTGGTACACCCATATAATTCCCTAGTATATGGTACTGAGGTACCCAGGGTATTGGGGTTCCAGGAGATCCCTATGGGCTGCAGCATTTCTTTTGCCACCCATAGGGAGCTCTGACAATTCTTACACAGGCCTGCCAGTGCACGTTATATCACAACCATTTACCACTGCACTTAAGTAATTTATAAGTCACCTATATTTCTAACCTTCACCTAGTGAAGGTTGGGTGCAAAGTTACTTAGTGTGTGGACACCCTGGCACTAGCCAAGGTGCCCCCACATCGTTAAGGGCCAATTCCCCGGACTTTGCGAGTGTGGTGACCCCATTACACACGTGCACTGTACATAGGTCACTACCTATGTACAGCGTCACAATGGTAACACCGAACATGGCCATGTAACATGTCTAAGATCATGGAATTGTCACCCCAATGCCATTCTGGCATTGTGGGGACAATCCATGATCCCCCAGGTCTCTAGCACAGAACCCGGGTACTGCCAAACTGCCTTTCCGTGGTCTCCACTGCAGCTGCTGCTGCTGCCAACCCCTCAGACAGGTTTCTGCCCTCCTGGGGTCCAGGCAGGCGTGGCCCAGGAAGGCAGAACAAAGGACTCCCTCTCCCTTTGGAAATAGGTGTGAGGGCTGGGGAGGAGTAGCCTCCCCCAGCCTCTGGAAATGCTTTGATGGGCACAGATGGTGCCCATCTCTGCATAAGCCAGTATACACTGGTTCAGGGATCCCCCAGCCCTACTCTGGCACGAAACTGGACAAAGGAAAGGGGAGTGACCACTCCCCTGACCTGCACCTCCCAGGGGAGGTGCCCAGAGCTCCTCCAGTGTGTCCCAGACCTCAGCCATCTTGGAAATAGAGGTGTTTGTGGCACACTGGACTGCTCTGAGAGGCCAGTGCCAGCAGGTGACGTCAGAGGCTCCCTCTGATAGGCTCTTACCTCTCTTGGTAGCCAATCCTCCTTCCTTGGTAGCCAAACATCCTTTTTGGGCTATTTAGGGTCTCTGCTTTGGGGAATTCTTCAGATAACGAATGCAAGAGCTCACCAGAGTTCCTCTGCATCTCCCTCTTCACCTTCTGCCAAAGGATCGACCGCTGACTGCTCAGGACGCCTGCAAAACCGCAACAAAGTAGCATGATGACTACTAGCAACCTTGTATCGCTTCATCCTGCCGGCTTTCTCTACTGTTTCCAGGTGGTGCATGCTCTGGGGCTAGCCTGCCTTCTCTCTGCACCAGGAGCTCTGAAGAAATCTCCCGTGGGTCGACGGAATCTTCCCCCTGCAACCACAGGCACCAAAGGACTGCATCACTGGTCCTCTGGGTCCCCTCTCAGCATGACGAGCGTGGTCCCTGGAACTCAGCAACTCTGTCCAAATGACTCCCACAGCCCAGTGACTCTTCAGTCCAAGTTTGGTGGAGGTAAGTCCTTGCCTCCCCACGCTAGACTGCATTGCTGGGTACTGCATAATTTGCAGCTGCTCCAGCTCTTGTGCACTCTTCCAGGATTTCCTTTGTGCACAGCCAAGCCTGGGTCCCCGACACTCTAACCTGCAGTGCACAACCTTCTGAGTTGTCCTCTGGCGTCGTGGGACTCGCTTTTGTGACTTCAGGTGGACTCCGGTTCACTTTTCTTCTAAGTGCCTTTTCAGGTACTTCTGCAGGTGCTGCCTGCTTCTGTGAGGGCTCCCTACATTTCTGGGTGCCCCCTCAGTCTCCTCCTCCAAGTGGTGACATCCTGGTCCCTCCTAGGCCACAGCAGCACCCAAAAACCTCTACCGCAACCCTTGCAGCTAGCAAGGCTTGTTTGTGGTCTTTCTGCATGGCACCACCTCTGCAAGCTTCATCGCAACATGGGGCATCCATCTTCCAAAGGAGAAGTTCCTAGCTCTCTTCTTTCTTGCAGAACTCCAAGATTCTTCCAACAGGTGGCAGCTTCCTTGCACCCTCAGCTGGCATTTCCTGGGCTCCTGCCCACTCTCGACACTGTCGCGACTATTGGACTTGGTCCCCTTGTCTTACAGGTACTCAGGACCAGAAATCCACTGTTGTTGCATTGCTGGTGTTTGTTCCTCCTGCAGAATCCCCGTATCACGACTTCTGTGCTCTCTGGGGGTAGTAGGTGCACTTTACACCTACCTTTCAGGGTCTTTGGGTGGGCTATTTTTCTAACCCTCACTGTTTTCTTACAGTCCCAGCGACCCTCTACAAGCTCACATAGGTTTGGGGTCCATTTGTGGTTCGCATTCCACTTTTGGAGTATATGGTTTGTGTTGCCCCTATACCTATGTGCTCCTATTGCAATCTACTGTAATTTTACACTGCTTGCATTACTTTTCTTGCTATTACCTGCATTATTTTGGTTTGTGTACATATATCTTGTGTATATAACTTATCCTCATACTGAGGGTACTCACTGAGATACTTTTGGCATATTGTCATAAAAATAAAGTACCTTTATGTTTAGTACTTCTGTGTATTGTGTTTTCTTATGATATTGTGCATATGACACCAGTGGTATAGTAAGAGCTTTACATGTCTCCTAGTTCAGCCTAAGCTGCTTTGCCATAGCTACCTTCTATCAGCCTAAGCTGCTAGAAACACCTCTTCTACACTAATAAGGGATAACTGGACCTGGCACAAGGTGTAAGTACCTCTGGTACCCACTACAAGCCAGGCCAGCCTCCTACACTCATGCACACAGATGCACACACACACACACAAACACATGTGAGTACACACATATGCACATACACACATGCACACACAAACACTTTAGAATGCATGCACATACACACATGCACACACACACAAACAATTGTGAGTGCACACACATGCACATACACACATGCACAGACACCCGCACACACACATGTGATTGCACACACACACAAACACATGTGAGTGCATACACATGCACATACACACATGCACACACATGCACACACACACACAAACACTTATGAGTGCATACACATGCACATACACACACGCACACACACAAACATTTGTGAGTGTACACACATGCACACACACATGCAAACGCACACACACAAACACATGCAGACTCACACACACAAACACATGTGAGTGCACACACATGCACACACACACAAACACTTGAGAGTGCACACACATGCACACACACATGCAGACGCACACACACAAGCACATGTGAGTGCACACACATGCACATACAGACATCCACATGCACATGCACACACACACAAACACATGTGAGTGCCCACACACAAACACATGAGTGCATACACATGCACATGTGCACATGCACACACACAAACACATGTGAGTGCACACAAATGCACATACACACATGCACACACATGCACAAACACACTCACACAAACACGTGTGAGTGCCCACACATGCACATACACACATGCACACACACACAAACACATGTGAGTGCACACACATGCACATACACACATGCACACACACATATGCATACACACATACAAACACATGTGAATACACACATGCCACACACAAACACATGTGAGTGCACACACATGCTCATACACACATGCACACACACACAAGCACATGTGAGTGCACACACATGCACACACGCACAAACACTTGTGAATGCATACACCTGCACATACACACATGCACACAGACAAACAATTGTGAGTGTACACACATGCACACACGCACATGCACACGCACACCCACACAAACACATGTGAGTGCACACACATGCACATACACACATGCACACAGATGCACACACACAAACACATGTGAGTACACACATATGCACATGCACACATGCACACACACAAACACTTTTGAATGCATACTCATGCACATACACACATGCACACACACAAACACTTGTGAGTGCACACACATGCATCTAAACACATGCACACAAACATGCACACACAAACACACGTGATTGCACACACACACACAGACACATATGAGTGCATACTCATGCACATACACACATACACACACAAACATCTGTGAGTCCATACACATGCACACACAGAAACAGTTGTGAGTGCAAACACATGCACACACACATGCAGACGCACACACACAAACCCATGCAGACGCACACACACAAACACATGTGAGTGCACACACATGCACGTACACACATGCGCACACACAAACACTTGTGAATGCATACACATACACATATGCACACACACAAACACTTGTGAGTGCACACACATGCACATGCACATACGCACACACACACAAAATACATGTGAGTGCACATACATGCACATACACACATGCACACACAAACACATGTGAGTACTCACACATGCACATACACACATGCACACACACAAAGACTTGTGAGTGTATACACATGCACACACACACAAACACTTGTGAGTGCACACACATGCACATACCCACACATGCATACACACACACAAACACATGTGACGGCACACACACACAAACACTTGTGAGTGCATACACAATGCACATACACACATGCACACACACACACAAACAGTTGTGAATGCATACACATGCACATACACACATGCACAGACACACACAAACACATGTTGGTGCACAGACATGCATATACAGGCATCCACACACACACAAACACACAACCACATGTGACTGCACACACACAAACACATGTGAGTGCATACATATGCACATACACACAGGCACACACACAAACACTTGTTAGTACGCACACATGCACATACACACATGCAAACACACACAAACACTTGTGAGTGCATACACATACACACATGCACACACACATATACACACAATAACTTATGAGTACATACACATGCACATACACACGCACACATGGACAAACACACAAACACATATGTTTGCACACACACAAACACATGTGAGTGCACACAAATGCACATACACACATGCACACACATGCACAAACACATGTGAGTGCCCACACATGCACATACACACATGCACACACACACAAACACATGTGAGTGCACACACATGCACATACACACATGCACACACACATATGCATACACACATACAAACACATGTGAATACACACATGCACACACACAAACACATGTGAGTGCACACACATGCTCATACACACATGCAAACACATACAAACACTTGTGAGTGCATACACATACACACGCACACACACATACACACACACACACAATAACTTGTGAGTACATACACATGCACATACACACACACACACATGGACAAACACACAAACACATATGTTTGCACACACACAAACACATGTGAGTGCACACAAATGCACATACACACACGCGCACACACACACATGCACACACACATGCACACACACAAAAACATGTGGGTGCACACAAATGCACACACACACATGCACATACACACATGCATGCACACACATGTGTGCATAAACACACACATGCACACCCACATATGCACACACACAAACACACACATGTGTGCACCCACACACATGAGTGCACACATATACTCACATGCACGCACACACACATCTGCATACACACACACAATCTTTATATTGCTCTGTCTCTCACTTGAGTCATTCACGAGGAGCATTACTAAGTCTCTCCTGGCACAAAACACATCTAATGCCAACCAGAAGCCATGGTATCCATGCCTCATTAACAAATGAATATTTTTGGCAGCGCAGTTAGGGCCTGATTAGGATATTGGGGGCGGGTTGCTCCATCACAACGGTGACGGATATCCCCTCCATCGAAATATAAACACCATAGGAAATAATGGGATTTTTATTTCACCGGACGAGATATCTGCCACCGTTGTGACGGAGTAACTCGTCTGCCGATATCTAAATGAGTCCCGTAATCACGATGACTGACGGCGTGGTTTAAGGTTTGGTGGAGGGGAATACTCCATAACAATCGAGACGGATATCTCGTCCGCCCTATTACGATCTCCGTAGGATATAATGGGCTCGTAATACGGCGGGTGGGATATCCGCCACGTCTGAGATGGAGGATTCCCTCCGCCAGGGTCTAAATCAAGCGGCCAGTCTTGCTATTGTGAACTAGGAGCACACTCAGACACACAAGCTGAGACAAATGCATCCAGACACACGCGCGGATACACACCAACCAGACACACGCGCTGATACACACCGACCAGACACACGCGCTGATACACCAACCAGACACACAAGCTGAGACAAATGCATCCAGACACACGCGCTTTTACACCAACCAGACACACGCGCTGATACACCAACCAGACACACGCGCTGATACACCAACCAGACACACAAGCTGAGACAAATGCACCCAGACACACGCGCTGATACACCAACCAGACACACGCGCTGATACACACCAACCAGACACACGCGCTGATACACCAACCAGACACACGCGCTTATACACACCAACCAGACACACGCGCTGATACACCAACCAGACACACGCGCTGATACACACTAGCCAGACACACGCGCTGATACACCAACCAGACACACGTGCTGATACACCAACCAGACACACGCGTGGATACACACCAACCAGACACACGTGCTGATACACCAACCAGACACACGCGCTGATACACACCGACCAGACACACGCGCTGATACACCAACCAGACACACGCGCTGATACACCAACCAGACACACGCGCTGATACACCAACCAGACACACAAGCTGAGACAAATGCACCCAGACACACGCGCTGATACACCAACCAGACACACGCGCTGATACACCAACCAGACACACAAGCTGAGACAAATGCACCCAGACACACGCGCTGATACACCAACCAGACACACGCGCTGATACACACCAACCAGACACACGCGCTGATACACCAACCAGACACACGCGCTTATACACACCAACCAGACACACGCGCTGATACACCAACCAGACACACGCGCTGATACACACTAGCCAGACACACGCGCTGATACACCAACCAGACACACGCGCTGATACACCAACCAGACACACGCGTGGATACACACCAACCAGACACACGTGCTGATACACCAACCAGACACACGCGCTGATACACACCGACCAGACACACGCGCTGATACACACCAACCACACACGCTGTTTAATAGGGATTCAACGCAGGGACCAGAGATTACTCACAAACTCTACAGCACGTGCATTCACCACCTGAGTTACCGAGAGCCCCCGGCAAACACCCATTTATACCGCACTTGGCACCTTCACATTGCAGACAGGGCGACATTAGGGGCCCTGAAGATCCCCCCAAGACCCCTGATGTCAGAGGAGGCCTGAATCTAGGGCTCGGGCAGAAGTCTTTCCAAGGTCTCCCTCTTCTCAGGTATTGTCAAGGTCTCTGCAGGTGTCCCAGGCTCCCGCCTTTGGGGTCCGGGGAAACCTTTGCTGACACTCGATGTTCGTGCGCAGCTATTAATAGAAATGCGGTTTCAAGGGCGTCTGATGGGTTCAGATACAAGTCCTGCGGGAATGTCAAGTTCTCCCGCTGCCACGGGTGCATTTCTGAACTATTTGTGCTTTTCTAACTTTTTATAGTAACATACAAGGTACAAAGGCATTTTGCATCTGTTTTTCGTCCGTTTTCTGTTTGTTGCTGATTAGATCCAGTGGACTCTCAGACCAAGGAAAACTTTAACCAACTTTCAATAAGTGTCGCATTGATGTTTTGCGCTGGGTGTCGGTGAACGTCTTTTACATACGGAGGGGGTGGTTTGGTAAAACTGGTGACCTCATAGTTTATAGCACCGTGAGTCTGTACCCAAGAGGCCTTCTCTGTCTTCGTGGTGCTCCATCTCAGGCTGGAGAGCTCCTCCGAGCCCAAGTAGGGCAAGAAACGGCGCCAACTTACTGCCAAAGGGCGCGAGATGTCCTGTCCTGTGGACCCGGCTGCGAGGTCCTGTGTGAAATGGGGGCTCCGGACGCCACCCCTCGGCTCCCTTTCCCAGGGTTGGTGTGCAGAGCGGCCTTTGCTGAGACAGCGCCCTGGGCGGAGGGAGAGTTGCCCCTTGCAGATGGCAGCGAATTAAAGGAGGCAGCGGGGGTCCCTTTTGTGTCCACTGGTCCGTACCTGGATGAGCAGATAGCTCCGCTGTCTCACGGGTGATGGTTTGTTGAAGTGTCAGCAGGGGTCAGAGGTGAAGGGAGGGCTAGGAAGGGGCTGGGGGGGTTAAACCATCGCCCAGGGTGTGATAACGAAGGAATAAAACACTTTAAACGGGAAATCAGACAGAAAGAGGCAGGGAAAGCACAAGGCTGGAGCAGGATGGGAAGGCGCCTCTGTTGGCACAACCTCGATGTGCACAGCTCCACGCCCCCCTCGGAGGACTGGCGCCCTGGGCCTGGGCACAGCTCGCCCATGCTACAGGCCGGCCCTGTTTGTATGTTACTAAGAGCCCCGCATCACCCCAGGGGCCCTCCTGGAGCCCCCAAACACTCTCCTGGGTATGAAGCAGGTGCATCTCTGGAGACAATGCCACACACCGCCCAAACATCACCCTATGGGCCCCTGGTGCTAGAGAGGGGAAACTTACTACTGTACACAAACCGCCTGAAGTTTGAACAATAGCAAATAACAGCAAACAAGCATTTGCAATGCAATAGATCTCGCATTTTCTTGAGTATTGGCTATTTACATTGTAAATTTAGAACTCAGCTTTTCTTGCCACATAAATTAATCAACCCTGCCTCATAATTTTGTCTTTTCCTGCCATGTTTTGGTGGTCTCTGGCAGCTACTGACAACAGAAATCACAAGCCCTTGAGGAGAGAGGAGATAACTGCACTGACTTGTGTTGTGTGGACTCTGAACAGAAATTGGAAAATAAGCCTGGAAAATATATTCTTTTTATGTTAACAGAATGAAAAGCCTTGCAAGTGTTCTTGAGCTTTTCAAAGCTCTGATGAAGTTAACATAGCAGAGCAGCCTGACAAGATGTAAGACCCCAATAAAGGAGATAAGCAATGCCCTGTGTGTGGCTGAGGGCTGGCAGGCAGGAGCCCTGGAGAGAGAGTCTCCAGACTCCAGGCTCTGAAAGTTTCACATCATTGCTTCTAGGTTTAGCTACATTCTATGAGAAAGGGCATATTGTGGCTTTCATGAGCAGTGAGCTAAACCTTTAGGCACCAGGGGATTCTTTTGTACAATAAGCTTATTTTAATGTTATATAAACACACACAAAAATTAGCTTACTTCAAGATTAAATCAACACGCGCATGCTGGGCTGTACTGTAAAAACATAATCTAGGGATGCTGGGCAGTGGTGAAATAACTTTAAATAAAAAACTGTAGCCTAGGCGCTACCTTTTATTAAAGATGTAATGGTTGAGCAAATGTTTCAGGAGCGAGAGGAGGACAGCATTGGAATAAATCCAAAACAAATGTCAGCGACATGGGAGGAGGTGGGAGGAACGGAATGCTGCAATTAAACGCAGGCAGCGACCAGCCTAAAACACTCACAGTAAAAAGGCAGCAACAAAGAAATAGCAAAAATAGTCCATCACAGCAACAGATAACAAAACCAAAGTGGAATAATACAGTAGTTGGTCACTGCTCTGAAACACAAAAAGGAGGGAGAAAAAGGCAGAAATTACCACTAGTCAGCAAGAATTTTTAAAGGACACTGTGATCAACAAATGAAATTGCCTTAAGCCATTAGAAGTATACCAAAAGTATACATGAGGTCGAACTCTTACCTTCAACCTAAAAAGATACAAAATGGGTTTTGGTGATTTAAAAAACAAGCAATTTACTGTTTGACGGACTTATTTTTAAGCAAAAAAAAAGGAGCCACCCCAGGATGTTGCCTAAACTCATTACCCATTCCTCCTGCAGCACAGGCCTGTTCGCTGTGATGTCATATCGTGACAGATCGCGCGCCTCTTTTGTTCACATCCTGATTTCCACTGCAGAAGCAGACCAGCCCCCTGCAATGCAGCCCCCACCCTTCCAGGACATACCCCACGCACCCCTTCAGTCCTGGGGTGACAAGGGGTGTCCTAGGCGGTCTGGGGACAGCCAATCAGATTCCGAGGAATGCTCCACGCCCTCTGCCCCCCTCCCCCTTGTGCCTTGGACCCGCCAGGTGTCTCTTTACACCCCTTCTGGGTTTCCCACCCTGCCAGCCCCACCCCCGCCCTCCTGCACTCAGACGCAGGTCTGGCGACGGTACTCATGCACCTGCAGGAGTAAAGAGAACTGAGAGGGAGGAGTAAGTCATCAAAGGACGGAAGGAAAAGGGGGAAAGAAGGGAGGAGAAGGAAAAAGACAGAGGAAGGACCCAGAGAAGGGGAAGAAAGGAGGGGGGCAGAGCAAGAGGGGCACTTACAAACCAATGAAAAGAAAGGAGAGTTTCCAGGATCCAGGAAGCAAACAAAGAAGCGGAGGGAGAAAGGGGAGGAGGGGAGGATGGGAGGGGTGAGAAGAAAAGAGCACGAGCGAGAAGGAGCGGGAAGAAGAAAGGAGAGAGGGAGGGGAGACATAAAGATATGATCAGAGGGGGCGAGTAACCCACAGAGAGAAGGAGTGAGCAACGCCTGTCCCAGAGAGTGTGTGACTGATGCACCATTGCAGCCTCCTCGTGTGCTGAACCCCCCAGGTCACCCCCCGTTGGCTAGAGCTGGGGCCTGGCTCGGACTCTGGCTCGGGGTCCCCTTGGGACCTCGAGCCCATAACGAGCCGAGCCTTGATGTGGCTTCTGCCTCCCCCGTACCTAAGATTTGTACCTATAGACAGGTGCCGACCCCGGAGCTGGGGCGCCAGGTTCGAGGGTCTCAGCGCCCCTCAACCTCCGGTGATTCGGGGTAAATGACTGACCCCCCAGAGCCTGCAAACAATGACTGCGTAAAGCGCCCCGACTTCGCGTTTAATAAATAGTGTCCAAGACGCCCCGAGGTCAGAAGGAAGCCTCACAACACGGGGTGAACAAGAGCCCGTTTACTGGCTGATCTGCAGAAAGTGAAAGCAGAACCCCTGGATTGCAATCCCGGCGTCCCGCGTAAACCCTCTGATCTTGGGCGGATACTTCATGACTCCGTGTGAACCCTGCGGGTCTGTGAGCTCAGACAGCACCTGTGCGTGTGATTGAACAGAAGGATGCTGCTGTGTGGTAATCTGGGGGTGCAGGGGCCCCTCTCTTGCCGCTCAGTTCCCTAAAGGTTCAGGTTCCATGAGCACCTGGTGCGGCGCTTCCAAGGGATGTAATCAGCCAACGCTTCCAACCCTCACAGAAATGGCGGGTTGGAGGTGTCTTATCATATTTTAGGTGACGTCTGTTGCATGGGTGACAGGGCAGGTGTGTCCGGGGCTCGGCTCGGCTCGGCTCGGGGGGCTCACCGGGCTCAGTGTGGTGGGTGGGATGAGAGCACTTGTCATGGATGCTTGACGCCCCCAGTCCGACCTAGGAAGCACCCACCCCCTGGGGTAGCACTGGGCAGCTGTGGGGGTGTCAGGGGCCCCAGCAGTGACCCGAGGCGCCCCCCACCCCCCAAGGCTCCACCCCCGGAGACCTCCCGGCCCTGACCGGCTCCGACTCCCGGCGTCGGCTCCACATCCTGTGATTCTGGACAAACCACCGCTCCATCCCCTGCACCTGGTAAAACATGTTCCTGCCTCTGTGGAATGTAATCTGTGGCCCCGAAGCCCCCGGGACCAGTCCGCCGTGTAACATTGTAAAATAAACTAGCGCTGCGATGGATAGCAGCGGCCGTAGCGCTACAGTCCCGGAGAGGCGGCTCCCACCAGCTGAACCGGTCCCGCAGGACCGGGGAGATGCGCTCACCCTGCATCCACCGAGGAGCCTGGGGCCTGCTGGTACCTGATGGAGCCTGTTCTCTGTGGGGCAGGAGGAGCTACAGGGCGGGCACGGCCCGGGCCTTGCTTCTAGGAAACAACCAGTACTGCACTGCGTGTACCCAGCGGCTGACACCCAGGGCACGTAAAAATAGCACTGTACTCCTGATGCGCAGGAGGGTTTCTAAGAATATTTCACACAATGCGCACTGAGGCTGGTGTAGGCGGAGAGCACCTGCCACCTGCACTGGTTGGTAACACCGAGCATGGCACATGGAAGGGTTCAATGCCTGCTGTGCACTCAGGGCAGGGAGCCAACAGGGCCTCCAGGGACAGGTGCAGGGCCTGGCAAGAGCACCAGAGAGGTCTGTGCCACACAGGGTCAGACACAACACGAGGGGCAAACACACCAGAGATCTGTACCACACAAGATCAGACCCACCCTGAGGGATCCGTGCACTGCCGGGGCAAACACACCAGAGATCTGTACCACATAATCCACCCTGAGGGATCTGGGCATTGCCAGGGCAAACACACCAGAGATCTGTACCACATAACCCACCCTGAGGGATCTGTACACTGTCAGGGCAAAACAGACCAGAGATCTGTACCACACACGATCAGACCTACCCTGACGGATCTGTGCACTGCCGGGGCAAACACACCAGAGATCTGCACCACACAAGATCAGACCCACCCTGAGGGATCTGTGCACTGCCAGGGCAAACACCAGAGATCTGTACTACACAGGGTCAGACACAACACGGGCAAACACACCAGACAGATCTGTACTACAAAGGGCCAGACCCACCGTGAGGGATCTGTACACTGCCAGGGCAAACAGCAGAGATCTGTACTACACAACCCACCCTGAGGGATCTGTGCACTGCCGGGGCAAACACACCAGAGATCTGTACTACACAAGATCAGACCCACCCTGAGGGATCTGTACACTGCCGGGGCAAACACACCAGAGATCTGTACTACCCAAGATCAGACCCACCCTGAGGGATCTGTGCTCTGCAGGGGCAAACACACCAGAGATCTGTACCACACAAGATCAGACCCACTGTAGGAAAGTACCATCTTGCCTGGCATGTTACCCCCATTTTTCACTGTATATATGTTGTTTTAGTTGTATGTGTCACTGGGACCCTGCCAGCCAGGGCCCCAGTGCTCATAAGTGTGCCCTGTATGTGTTACCTGTGTTATGACTAACTGTCTATTCAGAACCTCAGTGATTATGCTCTCTCATTTCTTTCCAAATTGTCACTAACAGACTAGTGACCAATTTCACCAATTTACATTGGCACACTGGAACACCCTTATAATTCCCTAGTATATGATACTGAGGTACTCAGGGTATTGGGGTTCCAGGAGATCCCGATGGGCTGCAGCATTTCTTTTGCCACCCATAGGGAGCTCTGACAATTCTTACACAGGTCTGCCACTGCAGCCTGAGTGAAATAACGTCCACCTTATTTCACAGCCATTTACCACTGCACTTAAGTAACTTATAAGTCACCTATATGTCTAACCTTTACCTGGTAAAGGTTAGGCGCTAAGTTACTTAGTGTGTGGGCACCCTGGCACTAGCCAAGGTGCCCCCACATGGTTTCAGGGCAAATTCCCCAGACTTTGTGAGTGCGGGGACACCATTACACGCATGCACTATACATAGGTCACTACCTATGTATAGCTTCACAATGGTAACTCCGAATATGGCCATGTAACATGTCTATGATCATGGAATTGCCCCCTCAATGCCATCCTGGCATTGTTGGCACAATCCCATGATCCCACGGGTCTCTAGCACAGACCCGGGTACTGCCAAACTGCTTTTCCCGGGGTTTCACTGCAGCTGCTGCTGCTGCCAACCCCTCAGACACGTTTCTGCCCTCCTGGGGTCCAGCCAGGCATGGTCCAGGAAGGCAGAAAAAAGGACTTCCTCAGAGAGAGGGTGTTACACCCTCTCCCTTTGGAAAAATGTGTTAAGGCAGGGGAGGAGTAGCCTCCCCCAGCCTCTGGAAATGCTTTCATGGGCACAGCTGGTGCCCATTTCTGCATAAGTCAGTCTACACCGGTTCAGGGACCCCTCAGCCCTGCTCTGGCGCGAAACTGGACAAAGCAAAGGGGAGTGACCACTCCCCTGACCTGCACCTCCCAGGGAAGGTGCCCAGAGCTCCTCCAGTGTGCTCCAGACCTCTGCCATCTTGGAAACAGAGGTGCTGCTGGCACACTGGACTGCTCTGAGTGGCCAGTGCCACCAGGTGACGTCAGAGACTCCTTCTGATAGGCTCCTTCAGGTGTTGCTAGCCTATCCTCTCTCCTAAGTAGCCAAACCCTCTTTTCTGGCTATTTAGGGTCTCTGCTTTGGGGAATTCCTTAGATAACGAATGCAAGAGCTCATCAGAATTCCTCTGCATCTCTCTCTTCAACTTCTGCCAAGGAATCGACTGCTGACCGCGCTGGAAGCTTGCAAAACTGCAACAAAGTAGCAAAGACGACTACTGCAACTCTGTAACGCTGATCCTGCCGCCTTCTCAACTGTTTTCCTGTTGGTACATGCTGTGGGGGTAATTAACAACAAATGGTAACTCATTGATTGAAATAAATGCACATTCAAGTAAGTATTCATCAAGGAAAGTTATGGGTGCTCAAACGCTGAACCACATTGTTGCCTTGATGTGTAAAGAAAGGTTCATGATGATGAACGCGTTCTAATAACAATGAAACAAACCAGTGGAGCACACCAATAAATCTAAATCTATACTTAATGGATAATATAATGTTACAATGAAGATGAGGATCATGACACGTTTAACTAAACAATTATTTTAGTCCTCTCCTTTTTTAGAATAGTGTGGAATATCGACAACACTGACCAAAAAGAAGAAACAAGACATAACACAAGAGTATTTCCAAAGATATATTCATATAAATAGAAATTATCGTACAAAAAACTATAAATCTTCATAAACAGATAAATATATACATCAAACATAAAAAAAAGAAAAAGAATGAAAGGCGATCAGCCGACACGTGTTTCGTCCTAAAAGGACTTCTTCAAGGCTTACGATAATTTCTATTTATATGAATATATCTTTGGAAATACTCTTGTGTTATGTCTTGTTTCTTCTTTTTGGTCAGTGTTGTCAATATTCCACACTATTCTAAAAAAGGAGAGGACTAAAATAATTGTTTAGTTAAACGTGTCATGATCCTCATCTTCATTGTAACATTATATTATCCATTAAGTATAGATTTAGATTTATTGGTGTGCTCCACTGGTTTGTTTCATGCTGTGGGGGTAGTCTGCCTCCTCTCTGCACTAGAAGCTGCGAAGAAATCTCCCGTAGGTCGACTGAATCTTCCCCCTGCAACCGCAGGCACCAAAGAACTGCATCACTGGTCCTCTGGGTCTCCTCTCAGCACAACGAGCGAGGTCCCTTGAACTCAGCAACTCTGTCCAAGTGACTCCCACAGTCCAGTGACTCTTCAGTCCAAGTTTGGTGGAGGTAAGTCCTTGCCTCCCCACGCTAGACTGCATTGCTGGGAACCACGTCTTTTGCAGCTACTCCGTCTCCTGTGCACTTTCCCAGGATTTCCTTTGTGCACAGCCAAGCCTGGGTCCACGGCACTCTAACCTGCATTGCACGACCTCCTGAGTTGTCCTCCGGCGTCGTGGGACTCTCTTATGCAACTTCGGGTGAGCACCGTTTCACTCCACTTTGTAGTGCCTGTTCTGGCACTTCTCCGGGAGCTGCTTGCTTCTGAGAGAGCTCCTTGTCTTGCTGGACGCCCCTTCTGTCCCCTCACGCAATTGGCAACATCCTGGTCCCTCCTGGGCCACAGCAGCATCCAAAAACCCTAGCTGCAAGCTTTGCAGCTAGCAAGGCTTGTTTGCAGTCTTTCTTCAGGAAAACACTTCTGCATGACTCTTCACGACGTGGAACATCCATCCTCCAAAGGGGAAGTTTCTAGCCCTTGTCGTTCTTGCAGAATCCTCAGCTTCTACTGTCCAGTAGCAGCTTCTTTGCACCCACAGCTGGCATTTCCTGGGCATCTGCCCACTCTCGACTTGATCGTGACTTTTGGACTTGGTCCCCTTGTTCCACAGGTACTCTCGTCTGGAAATCCATCGTTGTTGCATTGCTGGTGTTGGTCTTTCCTGCAGAATTCCCCTATCACGACTTCTGTGCTCTTTGGGGAACTTTAGTGCACTTTGCACTCACTTTTCAGGGTCTTGGGGTGGGCTATTTTTCTAACCCTCACTGTTTTCTTACAGTCCCAGAGACCCTCTACAAGGTCACATATGTTTGAGGTCCATTCGTGGTTCGCATTCCACTTCTAGAGAATATGGTTTGTGTTGCCCCTATCCCTATGTGCCCCCATTGCATCCTATTGTAACTGTACATGCTTTGCACTGTTTTCTATTGCTATACTGCATATTTTTGGTATTGTGTACATATATCTTGTGTATATTTGCTATCCTCATACTGAGGGTACTCACTGAGATACTTTGGCATATTGTCATAAAAATAAAGTACCTTTATTTTTAGTATATCTGTGTATTGTGTTTTCTTGTGATATTGTGCAAATGACACTAGTGGTACTGTAGGAGGTTCACTCGTCTCCTAGTTCAGCCTAAGCTGCTCTGCTAAGCTACCTTTTCTATCAGCCTAAGCTGCTAGACACCCCTATACACTAATAAGGGATACCTGGGCCTGGTGCAAGGTGTAAGTACCCCTTGGTACTCACTACAAGCCAGTCTAGCCTCCTACACCCACCCTGAGGGATCTGTGCACTGCCGGGGCAATCACACCAGATATCTGTACTACACAAGGTCTGACCCACCCTCCCTGAGGGATCTGTACACTGCCAGGGCAAACACACCAGAGATCTGTACCACACAAGATCAGACCTACCCTGACGGATCTGTGCACTGCCGGGGCTAACACACCAGAGATCTGTACCACACGAGAGCAGACCCACCCTGAGGGATCTGTGCACTGCCAGGGCAAACACCAGAGATCTGTACCACACAAAGGTCAGACCCACCTTGAGGGATCTGTACACTGCCGGGGCAATCACACCAGAGACCTGTACTACACAGATCAGACTCACCCTGAGGGATCTGTGCACTGCCAGGGCAAACACACTAGAGATCTGTACTACACAAGATCAGATCCACCCTGATGGATCTGTACACTGCGGTGGTAAACACCAGATATCTGTACTACACAAGATCAGACCCACCCTGAGAGATCTGTGCACTGCCAGGGCAAACACACTAGAGATCTGTACTACACAAGATCAGACCCACCCTGAGGGGTCTGTGCTCTGCGGGGGCAAACACCAGAGATCTGCACTACACAAGATCATACCCACCCTGAGGGATCTGTACACTGCCGGGGACAACACACCAGAGATCTGTACTACACAAGATCAGACACACCCTGGGGGATCTGTAGACTGCCGGGGCAAACACACCAGAGATCTGTACTACACAAGATCAGACCCACCCTGAGCGATCTGTGCACTGCCGGGGCAAACACCAGAGATCTGTACTACACAAGATCAGACCCACCCTGAGGGATGTGTACACTGCAGGGGCAAACACACCAGAGATCTGTACTACACAAGATCAGACCCACCCTGAGGGATCTGTGCACTGCTGGGGGAAATACACCAGAGATTTGTACTACACAAGATGAGACCCAACACGAGGGATCTGTACACTGCCAGGGCCGTCTCAGCACATGGACTCTGACAACATCAAACCCACTAGAGAGATCTGTACTACACAGGGTCAGACCCACCCTGAGGGATCTGTACCTGCCATGGCAAACACACCAGAGTTCTGTACAACACAAGATCATACCCACCCTGACGGATCTGTACACTGCTGGGGCAAACACCAGAGATCTGTACTACACAAGATCAGACCCACCCTGAGGGATCTGTGCTCTGCGGGGCAAACACCAGAGATCTGTACTACACAAGATCAGACCCACCCTGAGGGATCTGTAAACTGCCGGGGCAAACACACCAGAGATCTGTACTACACAAGATCAGACCCACAATGAGCGATCTGTGCACTGCTGGGGTAAATACACCAGAGATCTGTAGTACACAAGATCAGACCCACCCTGAGGGATCTGTAGACGACCGGGGCAAACGCACCAGAGATCTGTACTACACAGGATCAGAGCCACCCTGAGGGATCTGTGCACTGCCAGGGCAAGCACCAGAGATCTGTTCCACACAGGGTGACACCCAACCTCAGTGATCTGAGAACTGCCAGAGTAATCACACCACAGGGACTCTGACAACATCAAACCCACCAGACATCTGTCCCACATAGGGTCAGACCCAACACGAGGGATCTGTGCACTGCCGGGGCAAACAACAGAGATCTGTACTACACAAGATCAGACCAACCCTGAGGGATCTGTGCACTGCCGGGGCAAACACCAGAGATCTACACTACACAAGATCATACCCACCCTGAGGGAGCTGTGCTCTGCGGGTGCAAACACCAGAGATCTCTACTACACAAGATCAGACCCACCCTGAGGGATCTGTACACTGCCGGGGCAAACACACCAGAGATCTGTACTTCACAAGATCAGACCCACCCTGAGGGATCTGTGCACTGCTGGGGCAAACATCAGAGATCTGTACTACACAAGATCACACCCACCCTGAGGGATCTGTACACAGCCAGGGCAAACACACCAGAGATCTGTACCACAAAAGATCAGACCCACCCTGAGGGATCTGTGGACTGGCGGGGCAAACACACCAGACATCTGTACCACACAAGATCAGTTCCACCCTGAGGGATCTGTACACTGCCGGGGCAAACACACCAGAGATCTGTACCACACAAGATCAGACCCACCCTGAGGGATCTGTACACTGCCGGGGCAATAACACCAGAGATCTGTACTACACAGATCAGACCCACCCTGAGGGATCTGTGCACTGCTGGGGCAAACACCAGAGATTGGCACTACACAAGATCAGAACCACCCTGAGGGATCTGTACACTGCCTGGGCAAGCACACCAGAGATCTGTACCACACAAGGTCAGACCCACCCTAAGGGATCTGAGCACTGCCGGGGCAAACACCAGGTATCTGTACTACACAAGATCAGACCCACCCTGAGGGATCTGTACACTGCCAGTGCAAAAACACCAGAGATCTGTACTGCGTAAGATCAGACCCACCCTGAGGGATCTGTTCACTGCTGCGGCAAACACCAGAGATCTGTACTACACAAGATCAGACCCACCCTGAGGGATCTGTGCTCTGCGGGGCAAACACCAGAGATCTGTACTACACAAGATCAGACCCACCCTGAGGGATCTGTACACTGCCAGGGCAAACACACCAGAGATCTGTACTTCACAAGATCAGACCCACACTGAGCGATCTGTGCACTGCTGGGGTAAATACACCAGAGATCTGTAGTACACAAGATCAGACCCACCCTGAGGGATCTGTAGATGACCGGGGCAAACGCACCAGAGATCTGTACTACACAGGATCAGAGCCACCCTGAGGGATCTGTGCACTGCCAGGGCAAACACCAGAGATCTGTACTACACAAGATCAGACCCACCCTGAGGGATGTGTACACTGCAGGGGCAAACACACCAGAGATCTGCACTACACAAGATCAGACCCACCCTGAGGGATCTGTGCACTGCTGGGGCAAATACACCAGAGATCTGTACTACACAAGATGAGACCCAACACGAGGGATCTGTACACTGCCAGGGCAATCACACCAGAGATCTGTCCTACAGAAGATCAGACCCACCCTGAGGGATCTGTACACTGCCAGGGCTGTCTCACCACATGGACTCTGACAACATCAAACCCACTAGAGAGATCTGTACTACACAGGGTCAGACCCACCCTGAGGGATCTGTACCTGCCAGGGCAAACACACCAGAGTTCTGTACAACACAAGATCATACCCACCCTGACGGATCGGTACACTGCTGGGGCAAACACCAGAGATCTGTACTACACAAGATCAGACCCACCCTGAGGGATCTGTGCTCTGCGGGGCAAACACCAGAGATCTGTACTACACAAGATCAGACCCACCCTGAGGGATCTGTACACTGCCGGGGCAAACACACCAGAGATCTGTACTACACAAGATCAGACCCACACTGAGCGATCTGTGCACTGCTGGGGTAAATACACCAGAGATCTGTAGTACACAAGATCAGACCCACCCTGAGGGATCTGTAGACGACCGGGGCAAACGCACCAGAGATCTGTACTACACAGGATCAGAGCCACCCTGAGGGATCTGTGCACCGCCAGGGCAAGCACCAGAGATCTGTACTACACAAGATCAGACCCACCCTGAGCGATCTGTGCACTGCCGGGGCAAACACCAGAGATCTGTACTACACAAGATCAGACCCACCCTGAGGGATCTGTATACTGCAGGGGCAAACACACCAGAGATCTGTACTACACAAGATCAGACCCACCCTGAGGGATCTGTGCACTGCTGGGGCAAAAACACCAGAGATCTGTACTACACAAGATGAGACCCGACACGAGGGATCTGTACACTGCCAGGGCAATCACATCAGAGATCTGTACTACACAAGATCAGACCCACCCTGAGGGATCTGTGCACTGCCGGGGCAAACACCAGAGATCTACACTACACAAGATCATACCCACCCTGAGGGAGCTGTGCTCTGCGGGTGCAAACACCAGAGATCTGTACTACACAAGATCAGACTCACCCTGAGGGATCTGTACACTGCCGGGGCAAACACACCAGAGATCTGTACTTCACAAGATCAGACCCACCCTGAGGGATCTGTGCACCTCTGGGGCAAACATCAGAGATCTGTACTACACAAGATCACACCCACCCTGAGGGATCTGTACACTGCCAGGGCAAACACACCAGAGATCTGTACCACACAAGATCAGACCCACCCTGAGGGATCTGTACACTGCCAGGGCAAACACACCAGAGATCTGTACCACACAAGATCAGACCCACCCTGAGGGATCTGTACACTGCCGGGGCAATAACACCAGAGATCTGTACTACACAGATCAGACCCACCCTGAGGGATCTGTGCACTGCTGGGGCAAACACCAGAGATTGGCACTACACAAGATCAGAACCACCCTGAGGGATCTGTACACTGCCTGGGCAAGCACACCAGAGATCTGTACCACACAAGGTCAGACCCACCCTAAGGGATCTGAGCACTGCCGGGGCAAACACCAGGTATCTGTACTACACAAGATCAGACCCACCCTGAGGGATCTGTACACTGCCAGTGCAAAAACACCAGAGATCTGTACTGCGTAAGATCAGACCCACCCTGAGGGATCTGTTCACTGCTGCGGCAAACACCAGAGATCTGTACTACACAAGATCAGACCCACCCTGAGGGATCTGTGCTCTGCGGGGCAAACACCAGAGATCTGTACTACACAAGATCAGACCCACCCTGAGGGATCTGTACACTGCCGGGGCAAACACACCAGAGATCTGTACTACACAAGATCAGACCCACACTGAGTGATCTGTGCACTGCTGGGGTAAATACACCAGAGATCTGTAGTACACAAGATCAGACCCACCCTGAGGGATCTGTAGACGACCGGGGCAAACGCACCAGAGATCTGTACTACACAGGATCAGAGCCACCCTGAGGGATCTGTACACTGCCAGGGCAAGCGCCAGAGATCTGTACTACACAAGATCAGACCCACCCTGAGCGATCTGTGCACTGCCGGGGCAAACACCAGAGATCTGTACTACACAAGATCAGACCCACCCTGAGGGATCTGTATACTGCAGGGGCAAACACACCAGAGATCTGTACTACACAAGATCAGACCCACCCTGAGGGATCTGTGCACTGCTGGGGCAAAAACACCAGAGATCTGTACTACACAAGATGAGACCCGACACGAGGGATCTGTACTCTGCCAGGGCAATCACATCAGAGATCTGTACTACACAAGATCAGACCCACCCTGAGGGATCTGTACACTGCCAGGGCCGTCTCACCACATGGACTCTGACAACATCAAACCCACTAGAGAGATCTGTACTACACAGGGTCAGACCCACCCTGAGGGATCTGTACCTGCCAGGGCAAACACACCAGAGTTCTGTACAACACAAGATCATACCCACCCTGACGGATCTGTACACTGCTGGGGCAAACACCAGAGATCTGTACCACACAAGATCAGACCCACCCTGAGGGATCTGTACACTGCCGGGGCAAACACACCAGAGATCTGTACCACACAAGATCAGACCCACCCTGAGGGATCTGTACACTGCTTGTGCAAATACACCAGAGATCTGTACTACACAAGATCAGACCCACCCTGAGGGATCTGTACACTGCCAGGGCAATCACACCAGAGATCAGCACTACACAAGATCAGACCCACCCTGAGGGATCTGTGCACTGCCACGGCAATCACACCAGAGATCTGTACCACACAAGATCAGACCCACCCTGAGGGATCTGTACACTGCCGGGGCAAACACACCAGAGATCTGTACCACACAAGATCAGACCCACCCTGAGGGATCTGTACACTGCTTGTGCAAATACACCAGATATCTGTACTACAAAAGGTCAGACCCACCCTGAGGGATCTGTACACTGCCAGAGCAAAAACACGAGAGATCTGTACTACGCAAGATCAGACCCACCCTGAGGGATCTGTGCACTGCTGGGGCAAACACCAGAAATCTGTACTACACAAGATCAGAGCCACCCTGAGGGATCTGTGCAGTGCCAGGGCAATCACACCAGAGATCTGCACCACAGAAGATCAGACCCACCCTGAGGGATCTGTGCACTGCCGGGGCAATCACACCAGAGAGATCTGTACCACACAGGGTGACACCCAACCTCAGTGATCTGAGAACTGCCGGAGCAATCACACCACAGGGACTCTGGCAACATGAAACCCACCAGAGATCTGTCCCACATAAGGTCAGACCCAACACGAGGGATCTGTACACTGCCGGGGCAAACAATAGAGATCTACACGACACAAGATCAGACCCACCCTGAGGGATCTGTGCTCTGTGGGGGCAAACACCAGAGATCTGTACTACACAAGATCAGACCCACCCTGAGGGATCTGTGCACTGCTGGGGCAAACACCAGAGATCGGTACTACACAAGATCAGACCCACCCTGAGGGATCTGTACACTGCCGAGCCAAACACACCAGAGATCTGTACTTCACAAGATCAGACCCACCCTGAGGGATCTGTGCACTTCTGGGGCAAATACACCAGAGATTTGTACTACACAAGATCAGACCCACCCTGAGGGATCTCTACACTACCGGGGCAAACGCACCAGAGATCTCTAAAACACAAGGTCAGACCCACCCTGAGGGATCTGTGCACTGCTTGGGCAAACAAAGAGATCTGTACTACACAAGATCAGATCCACCCTGAGGGATCTGTGCACTGCCGGGGCAAACACCAGAGATCTGTACTACACAAGATCAGACCCACGCTTAGGGATCCGTACACTGCCAGGGCAAACACACCTGAGATCTGTACTAAACAAGATCAGACCCACCCTGAGGGATCTGTACACTGCCAGGGCAATCACACCAGAGATCTGCACCACACAAGATCAGACCTACCCTGAGGGATGGGTGCACTGCTAGGACAATCACAACAGAGATCTGTACCACACAGGGTCAGACCCACCCTGAGAGATGTGTGTACTGCTGGGGTAATCACACCAGAGAGCTGTACCACACAAGATCAGACCCACCCTGAGGGATCTGTGGAGTGCCAGGGCAATCACACCAGAGATCTGCACCACACGAGATCAGACCCACCCTGAGGGATCTGTGCACTGCCGGGGCCAACACACCAGAGATCTGTACTACACAAGATCAGACCCACGCTTAGGGATCCGTACACTGCCAGGGCAAACACACCTGAGATCTGTACTAAACAAGATCAGACCCACCCTGAGGGATCTGTACACTGCCAGGGCAATCACGCCAGAGATCTGCACCACACAAGATCAGACCTACCCTGAGGGATGGGTGCACTGCTAGGACAATCACAGCAGAGATCTGTACCACACAGGGTCAGACCCACCCTGAGAGATGTGTGTACTGCTGGGGTAATCACACCAGAGATCTGTACCACACAAGATCAGACCCACCCTGAGGTATCTGTGCAGTGCCAGGGCAATCACACCAGAGATCTGCACCACACGAGATCAGACCCACCCTGAGGGATCTGTGCACTGCCGGGGCCAACACACCAGAGATCTGTACCACACAAGATCAGACCCACCCTGTGGGATCTGTACACTGTCCAGGCAATCACACCAGAGAGATCTGTACCACACAGGGTGACACCCAACCTCAGTGATCTGAGAACTGCCAGAGTAATCACACCACAGGGACTCTGACAACATCAAACCCACCAGAGATCTTTCCCACATAGGGTCAGAACCAACACGAGGGATCTGTACACTGCCGGGGCAAACACCAGAGATCTGTACTACACAAGATCAGACCAACCCAGAGGGATCTGTACACTGCCAGGGCAATCACACCACAGGGACTCTGACAACATCAAACCCACCAGAGATCTGTACTACACAAGATCAGACACACCCTGAGGGATCTGTGCTCTGCGGGGGCAAACACCAGAGATCTGTAATACACAAGATCAGACCCACCCTGAGGGATCTGTACACTGCCGGGGCAAACACACCAGAGATCTGTACTTCACAAGATCAGACCCACCCTGAGGGATCTGTGCACTGCTGGGGCAAATACACCAGAGATTTGTACTACACAAGATCAGACCCACCCTGAGGGATCTCTACACTACTGGGGCAAACGCACCAGAGATCTGTACCACACAAGATCAGACCCACCCTGAGGGATGTGTGCACTGCTGGGGCAAACACCAGAGATCTGTACTACACAAGATCAGACCCACCCTGAAGGATCTGTGCACTGCCGGGGCAAACACCAGAGATCTGTACTACACAAGATCAGACCCACGCTTAGGGATCCGTACACTGCCAGGGCAAACACACCTGAGATCTGTACTAAACAAGATCAGACCCACCCTGAAGGATCTGTACACTGCCAGGGCAATCACAGCAGAGATCTGCACCACACAAGATCAGACCTACCCTGAGGGATGGGTGCACTGCTAGGACAATCACAACAGAGATCTGTACCACACAGGGTCAGACCCACCCTGAGAGATGTGTGTACTGCTGGGGAATACACCAGAGATCGGTGCTACACAAGATCAGACCCACCCTGAGGGATCTGTACACTGCCGGGGCAAACACACCAGAGATCTGTACTTCACAAGATCAGACCCACCCTGAGGGATCTGTGCACATCTGGGGTAAATACACCAGAGATTTGTACTACACAAGATCAGACCCACCCTGAGGGATCTCTACACTGCTGGGGCAAACGCACCAGAGATCTCTAAAACACAAGATCAGACCCACCCTGAGGGATCTGTGCACTGCTTGGGCAAACAAAGAGATCTGTACTACACAAGATCAGACCCACCCTGAGGGATCTGTGCACTGCCGGGGCAAACACCAGAGATCTGTACTACACAAGATCAGACCCACGCTTAGGGATCCGTACACTGCCAGGGCAAACACACCTGAGATCTGTACTAAACAAGATCAGACCCACCCTGAAGGATCTGTACACTGCCAGGGCAATCACAGCAGAGATCTGCACACACAAGATCAGACCTACCCTGAGGGATGGGTGCACTGCTAGGACAATCACAACAGAGATCTGTACCACACAGGGTCAGACCCACTCTGAGAGATGTGTGTACTGCTGGGGTAATCACACCAGAGATCTGCACCACACAAGATCAGACCCACCCTGAGGGATATGTGCAGTGCTAGGGCAATCACACCATAGATCTGCACCACACGAGATCAGACCCACCCTGAGGGATCTGTGCACTGCCGGGGCCAACACACCAGAGATCTATACCACACAAGATCAGACCCACCCTGTGGGATCTGTACACTGCCCAGGCAATCACACCAGAGAGATCTGTACCACACAGGGTGACACCCAACCTCAGTGATCTGAGAACTGCCAGACTAATCACACCACAGGGACTCTGACAACATCACACCCACCAGAGATCTGTCCCACATAGGGTCAGAACCAACACGAGGGATCTGTACACTGCCGGGGCAAACACCAGAGATCTGTACTACACAAGATCAGACCAACCCTGAGGGATCTGTACACTGCCAGGGCAAACACACCACAGGGACTCTGACAACATCAAACCCACCAGAGATCTGTCCCACATAAGGTCAGACCCAACATAAGTGATCTGTACACTGCCGGGGCAAACACCAGAGATCTACACTACACAAGATCAGACCCACCCTTAGGGATCTGTGCTCTGCGGGGGCAAACACCAGAGATCTGTACTACACAATATCAGACCCACCCTGAGGGATCTGTACACTGCCGGGGCAAACACACCAGAGATCTGTACTTCACAAGATCAGACCCACCCTGAGGGATCTGTGCACTGCTGGGGCAAATACACCAGAGATTTGTACTACACAAGATCAGACCCACCCTGAGGGATCTCTATACTACTGGGGCAAACGCACCAGAGATCTGTACTACACAAGATCAGACCCATCCTGAAGGAGCTGTGCACTGCCTGGGCAAACACCAGAGATCTGTGCTACACAAGATCAGACCCACGCTTAGGGATCCGTACACTGCCAGGGCAAACACACCTGAGATCTGTACTAAACAAGATCAGACCCACCCTGAGGGATCTGTACACTGCCAGGACAATCACACCAGAGATCTGTACCACACAGGGACAGACCCACCCTGAGAGATGGGTGCACTGCTGGGGTAATCACACCAGAGATCTGTACCACACAAGGTCAGACCCACCCTGAGGGATCTGTGCAGTGCCAGGGCAATCACACTAGAGATCTGCACCACACATGATCAGACCCACCCTGAGGGATCTGTGCACTTCCGGGGCAAACACACGAGAGATCTGTACCACACAAGATCAGACCCACTGTGAGGGATCTTTACACTGCCAGGGCAAACACACCACAGGGACTCTGACAACATCAAATCCACTAGAGATCTGTCCCACATAGGGTCAGACCCAACACAAGGTATCTGTACACTGCTGGGGCAAACACCAGAGATCTGCACTACACAAGATCAGACCCACCCTGAGGGATCTGTGCACTGCCGGGGGAAACACCAGATATCTGTACTTCAAAAGATCAGACCCACCCTGAGGATATGTACACTGCCGGGGCAAACACCAGAGATCTGTACTACACAAGAACAGACCAACCCTGAGGGATCTGTGCACTGCTGGGGCAAACACCAGAGATCTGTACTACACAAGATCAGACCCACCCTGAGGGATCTGTACACTGCCAGGGCAAACACACCAGAGATCTGTACCACACAAGATCAGACCCACCCTGAGGGATCTGTGCACTGCTGGGGCAAACACCAGAGATCTGTACTACACAAGATCAGACCCACCCTGAGGGATCTGTGCACTGCCAGGGCAAACTCAACAGAGATCTGTACCACACAATATCAGACCCACCCTGAGGGATCTATACACTGCCGGGGCAAACACACCAGAGATCTGTACCACACAAGAATAGACCCACCTTGAGGGATCTGTACACGGCCGGGGCAAACACACCAGAGATCTGTACCACACAAGATCAGACCCACCCTGATGTATCTGTACACTGCCAGGGCAAACACACCAGAGATCTGTACTACACAGGGTCAGACCCACCCTGAGGGATCTGTGCACTGCCGGGGCAAACACACCAGAGATCTGTACCCCACAAGATCAGACCCACCCTTATGGATCTGTACACTGCCGGGGCAAACACACCAGAGATATGTACCACACAAGATCAGACCCACCCTGAGGGATCTGTATACTCCCAGGGCAAACACCAGAGATCTGTACCACACAAGATCAGACCAACCCTGAGGGATCTGTGCACTTCCGGGGCAAACACAACAGAGATCTGTACCACACAAGATCAGACTCACCCTGAGGGATCTGTGCACTGTCGGGGCAAACACATCAGACATCTGTACCACACAAGATCAGACCCACCCTGAGGGATCTGTGCACTGCCGGGGCAAACACCAGAGATCTGTACCACACAAGATCAGACCCACCCTGAGGGATGTGTGCATTGCCAGGGCAATCACACCAGAGATCTGACCCACAAAAGATCAGACCCACCCTGAGGGATCTGTGCACTGCCGGGGCAAACACCAGAGATCTGTACCACACAAGATCAGACCCACCCTGAGGAATCTGTACACTGCCAGGGCAAACACCAGAGATCTGCACTACACAAGATCAGACCCACCCTGAGGGATCTGTGCACAGAGATCTGTACCACACAAGATCAGACCCACCCTGAGGGATGTATACACTTGCAGGGCAAACACCAGAGATCTGTACCACACAAGATCAGACCAACCCTGAGGGATCTGTGCACTTCCAGGTCAAACACCAGAGATCTGTACCACACAGGGTCATACCCAGCACCAGGGAGCTGTACACTGCCAGGGCAAACACACCACATAGAATCTGACAACATCAAAGCCACCCGAGATCTCTTCTACACAAGATCAGACCCACCCTGAGGGATCTGTACACTGCCAGGGCAATCACACCAGAGATCTGTACCACCCAAGATCAGACCCACCCTGAGGGATCTGTGCACTGCCAGGGCAAACTCAACAGAGATCTGTACCACACAAGATCAGACCCACCCTGAGGGATCTATACACTGCCGGGGCAAACACACCAGATATCTGTACCACACAAGAATAGACCCACCTTGAGGGATCTGTACACTGCCGGGGCAAACACACCAGAGATCTGTACCACACAAGATCAGACCCACCCTGATGATTCTGTACACTGCCAGGGCAAACACACCAGAGATCTGTACTACACAGGGTCAGACCCACCCTGAGGGATCTGTGCACTGCCGGGGCAAACACACCAGAGATCTGTACCCCACAAGATAAGACCCACCCTGTGGATCTGTACACTGCCGGGGCAAACACACCAGAGATCTGTACCACACAAGATCAGACCCACCCTGAGGGATCTGTGCACTGCCGGGGCAAACACACCAGAGATCTGTACCACACAAGATCAGACCCACCCTGAGGGATCTGTGCACTGCCGGGGCAAAGACACCAGAGATCTGTACCACACAAGATCAGACCCACCCTTATGGATCTGTACACTGCCGGGGCAAACACACCAGAGATCTGTACCACACAAGATCAGACCCACCCTGAGTGATATGTACACTGCCAGGGCAATCACACTAGAGATCTATACCACACAAGATCAGACCCACCCTGAGGGATCTGTACACTGGCGGGGGAAACACACCAGAGATCTGTACCACACAAGATCAGACCCACCCTAAGGGATCTGTGCACTGCCGGGGCAAAGACACCAGAGATCTGTGCCACACAAGATCAGACCCACCCTGATGGATCTGTATACTGCCGGGGCAAACATACCAGATATCTGTGCTACACAAGGTCAGACCCACGCTGAGGGATCTGTACACTGCCATGGCAAACACATCAGAGATCTGTACCACACAAGATCAGACCCACCCTGATGGATCTGTACACTGGCGAGGCAATCACACAACAGGGACTCTCACAACGTCAAATCCACCAGAGAGATCTGTACTACACAGAGTCATACCCACCCTGAGGGATCTGTACACTGCCGGGGCAAACACACCAGAGATCTGTAGCACGCAAGATCAGACCCACCCTGAGGGATCGCTACACTGCCAGGGCAAACACACCAGAGATCTGTGCTACACAAGTTCAGACCCACCATGAGGGATCTGTACACTGCCAGGGTAAACACCAAAGATCTGTACCACACAAGATCAGACCCACTGTGAGGGATCTGTACACTGTCGGGGCAAACACACCAGAGATCCATACTACACAAGATCAGACCCACCCTGAGGGATCTGTACACTGTCGGGGAAAACACACCAGAGATCCGTCCTACACAAGATCAGACCCACCCTGAGGGATCTGTACATTGTCGGGGCAAACACACCAGAGATCTGTACCACACAAGCTCAGACCCACCCTGAGGGATCTGTATACTCCCAGGGCAAACACCAGAGATCTGTACCACACAAGATCAGACCCACCCTGAGGGATCTGTGCACTTCCGGGGCAAACACAACAGAGATCTGTACCACACAAGATCAGACTCACCCTGAGGGATCTGTGCACTGTCGGGGCAAACACATTAGACATCTGTACCACACAAGATCAGACCCACCCTGAGGGATCTGTGCACTGCCGGGGCAAACACCAGAGATCTGTACCACACAAGATCAGACCCACCCTGAGGGATGTGTGCACTGCCAGGGCAATCACACCAGAGATCTGACCCACAAAAGATCAGACCCACCCTGAGGGATCTGTGCACTGCCGGTGCAAACACCAGAGATCTGTACCACACAAGATCAGACCCACCCAGAGGGATCTGTGCACTGCCAGGGCAATCACACCAGAGATCTGTTCTGCCCAAGATCAGACCCACCCTTAGGGATCTGTGCACTGCTGGGGCAATCACACCAGAGATCTGTACTACACAAGATCAGACCCACCCTGAGGGATCTGTGCACTGCTGGGGCAATCACACCACAGGGACTCTGTCAACTTCAAAGCCACCAGAGAGGTCTGTACTACACACGGTCAAACTCACCCCAATGGTGCCTTGACAATATCAAACGCACCACAAGATATCTGTGCTGTGGTAATATCAAACCCACCACAAGATATCTGTACCGTGACAATATGAAACCCACCACATGACCTGTGTGACAAGATCAAACCCACCACAAGATATGTATACTGTGTCAGGATCAAACCTAACTCAAGATATCTGAACAGTGACAAAATGAAACCCACCACAATACATGTGGCAAGATCAAACCTACCACAAGATAGCTGTACTGTGACAAAATCAAACTAATCACAAGGTATCTGTACTGTGACAAAATAAAACCCACCTCAAGATATTTGTACTGTGACAAAATCAAGCCGATCCCATGTTATCTGTACTGTGACAACATTAAACCCACCACAAGATGTCTGCACTGTGATAAGATCAAACCTACCGCAAGATATATGTACTGTGCCAGGATCAAACATACCATAACTGATATGTGACAAGATCAAACCCATCACAAGATATATATATACTGTGCCAGGATCAAACACTCTGCAAGATATGTTTACAGTGACAAAATCAAACCCACCAAACAATATGTGTACTGTGACAAAACCAAACACACCACAATAAATATATACTGTGACAAAATCAAACGCACCACAAGATATGTGTACTGTGACAAAATTCAATCAATCAATCAATCATTGCATTTGTAAAGCGCGCTACATGCCCGCGAGGGTCTCAAGGCGCTAGGGAGGGGGGGTGCTACTGGTCAAAGAGTCAGGTCTTGAGGAGTCTTATGAAGGCCAGCAGGTCCTGGGTCTGTCGTAGGATGGTGGGGAGAGTGTTCCAGGTCTTGGCGGCGAGGTAGGAGAAGGATCTGCCGCCAGCAGTGGTTTTTCAGATGCAGGGGACTGCGGCGAGGGTGAGGTTGGCTGAGCGGAGGCTTCGAGTGGGGGTGTGGAAGCTGAGTCGGTTGTTGGGGTAGGTGGGTCCGGTGTTGTGCAGTGCTTTGTGTGCGTGGATCAGGAGCTTGAAGGTGATCCTTTTGTTGACGGGGAGACAGTACAGGCCTCTCAGGTGGAGTGTGATGTGGCTGCGGCGGGGGACATCGAGGATGAGTCGGGCCGAGGCGTTCTGGATGCGCTGGAGTCGTCTCAGGAGCTTGTTTGTAGTTCCTGAGTAGAGGGCGTTCCCGTAGTCGAGTGTGTTGGTGAGGAGGGCCTGGGTAACGGTTTTTCTCATTTCGAGGGGGATCCATTTGAAGATCCTGCAGAGCATACGGAGGGTGTTGAAGCAGGACGCAGAGACGGCGTTGACTTGCCTGGTCATGGAGAGAATGGAGTTGAGGATGACCCCTAGGTTGCGTGCGTGGTCCGTGGGTTCCGGGGCTGTGCCTAGTGACGTGGGCCACCAAGAGTCGTCCCAGGCCAATGGGGTGGGTCCGAGAATGAGGACCTCCGTCTTGTCTGAGTTCAGCTTCAGTCTGCTGTCCTTCATCCAGTCGGCTACGGCCTTCATTCCTCGGTGGAGGTTAGCTTTGGCGGTATGGGGATCTTCGGTGAGGAATATGATCAGCTGGGTGTCGTCGGCGTAGGAGATGATGTTGAGGTTGTGTTGTTGTGCGACGTGGGCGAGAGGGGCCATGTAGATATTGAACGGTGTCGGGCTGAGGGAGGATCCCTGTGGGACGCCGCAGATGATCTTGGTGGTTTTGGAGCAGAAGGGTGGGAGGCGGACGATCTGGGTTCTGCCGGAGAGGAAGGATGTGGTCCAGGCCAGGGCCTTCTCTTGGATACCGGCGTCCTGGAAGCGTGCTGATAGGGTGCGGTGGCAGACCGTGTCAAAGGCTGCTGATAGGTCCAGGAGGATGAGGGCGGCTGTTTCTCCTTTGTCCATCAGGGTCCGGATGTTGTCAGTGGCGGCCAGGAGGGCGGTCTCAGTGCTGTGGTTACTGCGAAAACCGGATTGGGAAGGGTTCAGGATGTTGTTAACTTCGAGGTAGCGGGTCAGCTGTTTGTTGACAATCTTCTCTGTCACTTTTTCCAGGAAAGGGATTAGGGAGATGGGCCGGAAGTTCTTGAGGTCCTTGGGGTCCCCCTTGGGCTTCTTCAGAAGGGCGTTGATCTCGGCGTGCTTCCAGCTTTCTGGGAAGGTTGCTGTCTGGAAGAAACAGTTGATTGTTTTCCGGAGGTGGGGCGCGATGGTTGCGCTGGCTTTGTTGAAGACGGGGTGAGGGCAGGGGTCCGATGGGGATCCGGAGTGGATGGAGTTCATGGTTTTGATGGTGTCTTCGTCGCTGACGCTGGACCAGACGGTCAGGCGACTGGTACGAGTGGTAGTCGCAGGGGTGGTGGACTCGGTGGTGGGTGCAGGGGGGTCGGAGTTGAAGCTGTCGTGGAAAAAATTCAACCACCACAGGATATGTCTACTGTGGCAAAATCAAACCCACCACGACACATGTACTGTGGCAAAATAAAATGCACTACAAGATATATGTACTGTGCCAGGATCAAACACACCACAAGTTATGTCTGACAAGTTATGTGTGACAATCTTGTAGGACTCTAGTCATGGAGACAAGACTGCTGGTTTTGGACAGCAGCACTTCCACCTGTAGGGGGACTGAGTCTATCCCGCATCATTTGGTAGCTGTTGACCTAACCCTTTTGACTAGCTAGCAGCACCTCACCCAAACCCAAAAGTAAAGATGATTTGTGACAGTCTGACGCATGACACTCAGACTCCTCAGGGAAGTTGTGGTGGAACATATCTTACCCCTGTCTTTCAGTTACATAAGTCTCATACATACAAAGGCAAACAGAATCCGGATTTGGTTCAATACATTTATTGAAGCAACTGAGTTCTACATACAAAAGGCATGAATTGTGATTATTAGGAAGATGAAATACAACTATCATTGTGACCAGGAACAAGAAACATATACAAAGTCCCATCATCTTGTCACACTAGTAAATCTAAAATCCCTACCTGCACTACTAAGAATCTACATGAGAGCAATAGCAGTACTAGCCCTAATCTGCCTGCACTAATCTCTGTAAAGAAGCCCCACCCCATACCTGAAGAATATGTAGGGGTTTGCCTGTTGTTCTGCTGGCAGTCCTCCCAAGTCCCTGGAGCGACGAGGCCAAGTTCAGCAGAGCTGCGACGACAGAGCACAGCAAGTTGTTTTTATAACAAAACGTGTTGTTGTTCTGAGAACTGCCCTGACATGATAATGCGTCTTTTTAGTGTAAGGTAGACATCGTACTCTTGGACAGAAAATACCTGGTAAATTATCATGTATAGCCTTGGGAAGAGCACAAGAAGAAATGTCATGCAAAAGAACTAAAAAATTCTGCACGGAAGGGCAGCTGATGAAAATAATGGAACAGCTCCTCTAAAATGAATCATGATAAAATAATATAAAGGATTAAATTAAATGAACTAGGTAAAGGGCAGAGGCGACAGGCCCACAGGACCACAGGTAAAGTCAGCCTGCCCAAGCAGAGCAATAACCCCATGACACCCTCTCCATTGTCGGTGCAATAATACAGAGGTCAATTCTAAAAACACTAGGCTAAGACCACTACTCCTAAGCTACTATTGAAAAGCAGGCTAAAATGTACAGAAAAAGAGATAAAATGTCCATGTTGACAAGCAGGACAGACCGGATTCAGGCCAAATTAAAATGGTCATTTAGAATTTAAATTAAAATACATGCAAATTAAGGCCAAATGTCAAAGTTCAGCAATAATTGATATCCCGCAAAAAATAAATTTCATCAACAGTGTGGAAATCCAGGAAAGAACTTACTCCGGCAGGCGATAAGTTGACCAGCTCATTGGCCAGAAAAGCGAGAAAGCACTCATGTTCTGGTGCCTCAGCCATAGGTCCGGCTGAGGAGGCAGCATCCTGTGCAGTGCCAGGTGTTACAGCACCAGGAGCCACAAGATCCACAAAGTGTGTCTCACATGAAACATTCTGCAGCAATCGCAATCTCAATGGGCTCATCTGGCAATGAACCATCACCAAGAAAACCCAGCAGGCTCGCACCCAAAGAAGGCGTGCACTGGAGAGCCAGACACACTTCCGGTGCATGTTTGAATGGGCACACGCATAGAAAGAAGGGCTGCACACAATTCAGAACCGTTGTGAATGACAGTGACCAGTTCAACTCCAGTTTTTCCAGGAGTGGTGCTCCAAAGTACTGCATAATGAGTTCACAACACAGTTAAGAAGATGGAAGCACCATCATTCCTCTTTGTTGTGATGGGGCAGTGTCAGGAATGTTATTGCAGGAACAAGAATTCACCTGTTAAGAAGTCCAGTACACCAGAGGCTGACAAGAGCCCGACCATATCCCCACTGGAGGTGCAGAATGCCATCCGCAAAACTTCTGTTGACTGTCATTCTTCGCGTGTTTGTAACACGCTGCAACTTCAGAAATTCCAAGACGGCAGACGTGTCAATTAAGTCAGCAGTCTAGTGTTTTGAGCATGAGCTGAATTCAGCTCGTGATCCGGGGGCTCGCCTTGGAAGGCAGCACACTTCAACTGATCCTTTGGAGATGCTGGTAGCGTCTCTTCAACTTGTGTGTGTTTTCTCACAGAATAAACATTAACATCAGTCGAAGCACCGCTGGGTGAATCTGGGCTGGTAGTTCTGACTTCAGAAGCAGTGCCTCAGAACTTCGTATCACAAGTATTTTCTATATCTCAATGCTCACAGTTCGTGGAGAGTCTCAGTCAGTAAATTAGAAGGTCAAGATGTAATTTCCTTTTGTTTTGCAAAAGACATTTAATTGAAGATAGCAATTACCAACAGCATTGATATTTGTCACAGAAAAGACTTTGCAGAATGTTTATCCTGGTGAATAATTGATTACTCAAAATAAAACTTAAAATATTATTAAACAATACAGAAAGTAAAGATCTAATTTACAAGTGAATCCTTATATTGGACAAACCACTCACTCAAATAATACAAGCTATAATATCATTCTGTCACAGGACTGTTACCCTCTTCAAGGTAACTGGGATATTTATTTATTAAGTGACAGAACGCTACATGGAAGAGAGGAGCGCTAGTCTTGCTAAATGGGGGCGTGAGTTATAAGTAAATGTTCTGTTTGTGTTGCCTTCCTTGACAAGTAGCCGTTACATATAGCACCAGAGAAGTAAGCAGCTAAGAATTCCCCCGCGAGACAGTCTCTCTTGTTTATCCACTTCCCCTTTCCCCCTCATTGATGTCTTTCACCGACCGTATTATAAGATGTCGTGGATATTGGTGAGGGGGCATTGGGTCCAGCTTCTGCTCCTGAGGAATTCAGCTGTTCGGTCCTGACAGGTAGCCATTGCGCATGAAAAGCAGCAATAGCAGAATACCACCAATTAATACCAAAGTTATTGGGAATCCCCCAGAGACACTTGAAAATAGTGAGTGTACGGCTGCAGGTATTACTGACAAAACCCGAACCAACAGCCTCAAAAAAGTGCACAATCCCAGCGGTGTTAGATCTCTCAAAAATGTGACCAATCAATTCACAGAAATGTTTTGGAAAGTTGGTCTTTACTAGGGACTGCATCTCTGCCGAAGACTTTGCTACTTAAAGATCATTGGTCTAACGGGCAGATGTAAGCGCCATATGTTATTGGAGCAAAAGAGCCTTCAGTCTGCTCAGCTAGTCAAAATTTACATTAGAAGTAGCAATGTGAGGCCATATGGCTGCTAATTTTATCTCTTGCATGGGAGGAAAAAGCACATTTCTGCAACAAGTCACAATTTGGGAGACTGAAACCATGTAGGCTATGTCAGCCTGCATTCCACAGCAGCCTACATCATTCAGCCTCACATAACTCCCGTTTGAGAGCACCTGGAATGCTGAGGGAATCAAAATAATGGGAACACTCTTCAGATAACAAGCTAAGGGGCATATTTATACTCTGGTTGCACTGAATTTGACGCAATTTCGACACAAACCTAACTCCATATTTATATTTTTACATTATGCACGTTTAGCGTCAAAATATAGGAGTTTGCACCATTTTTTTGATGAGTGAACCTACCTTGCATCAATGAGATGCAAGGTAGGCGTTCCCATCTAAAAAATGGTGCTATCCCCATAGCCCCATATTTATCCCCCGAGGTAAAAAGATGTACGGGTGGGAAGAGGGGCCAAATAATGGTGCTAAGCTTGCTTTACACCATTATTTAACGCCTGGGTCAGACCAGACGTAAGGGACCTGTGAACCCATTTCCATGGTTAAACACAATGGAATGGCTCCACAGGTGCCCTCCCCAAGCCCCAGGAACACCCCACCTACACCAGAGGTGAGGACGGGGGACCCCATCCCAGGCAAGTACGGTAAGTATTAATAAGTATTTGTTTTTTGTTTTTTTAAGTGCCATCGGGTGCCCTAATTTGGGGGCCCCCTGCATAGCACAGGGTGCAATGGCCTTTACCAGGGGACACTCGTCCCCTGTGTTGACCATTGGGGTGGTGGGCATGACTCCTGTCTTTGCTTAGACAGGAGTCATGTGTTTGGTGGCTGTGCGCCAGGAAATGGCACTAGTCTGGTTAGAGCCATTTCTTTGCCTCTAACCCGGTTAGCGTAATTTTTAAATGTCCAACCCTCTCCTTCTCTACCACCACCCCCACCCGGCTAGCGTCTTTTTTGTAGACGCTAGCCCAGGCTTGCACCATTCTGTATATACGGTGCCCGGCTGGTGCTGTTAAAAGGTGCAAGCCGAAGCAAAACTTTTTTCCGCAAAACTGCCTAGTGCAGTTTTGCCGCAAAAGTATAAATCAGGGCCTAAGTTTGCCACTGAAGCATTACAAGTTCCGTGCAAGGACAGCTGTTTAAAAATCACTGAATGGCTCACAGAAGTCTCTCATTCGTTGCCACTGAGGCCCATATTTATACTTTTTGACGCAAAACTGCACCGCCACAGTTTTGCGTCAAAATTTTTACCTCCGGCTAAAGCCATTTCGTAGCGCCATGCGGGTGTCAAATTTATACTTTGACGCACGGCGGCGCAATCAACAGGTGGGAGTCATTTTTTTTTACGCACATCGCGGCGTCAAGTCGTAAAGGAAAACAACGTTAACGCGACGTAAATGACTGTGGGTCGATTTACGACACCGCAACCTGAATATGCGCCGTTTTTTTTTACGCAATAGCGTCAAAAATACCCGCGAACACTGCCCTTTCAGCAGAGGAGAGCCAAAATGGATCCCAGATGCCACTAAAGACCCCAGGAAGATGACAGCAGACCAGGAACCAGCCAGGATGATCCATACAAGAACCAGGACATATATAGAAAAAAAAGAAAGTGTCGCTTCAGTGCAGAGGAGCAGGAAATTCTGGTTAAAGAGGTGACGGAACACCAGCACCAACTGTTCATCACCTCTAAGTTGCCAATTAGTAGGAGAGAGGCCATATGGCAACAAATTGTTGACAAGATCAACAGTGTGGCTGAAGTACGCAGAACAGTCACCGAGTGTAAGAAACACTGGCATGACTGCAAACGTAGGACAAAGGAAAAAATGGCCAGGAACAGGAAGGCAGCACTGCAGACAGGAGGTGGGAGTCCAGCACACCAGGAGGCCCTGGACCACATGGAGGAGATGGTCGCAGCCGTCATCCCCGAGGAGATCGTCACAGGGATTCAAGGACAGGACAGTGCAGACTACCACGAGTCAACGCACATGCAAAGTAAGTTGCATGGGGATTTAAAATACAATAATGTTGACTGTAAGCGGGGGGGGAAATACCTACTACACATTGCATGTAAGTCATCATTTACATGGAGTGGCATGGGTAAAGGGGTATGGCAGGGGGGCATGCCCTGCACATACAAAAGCTGGGGCACAACATAACACAACACCAACAACAGTCTCATGGGGGCATCCTGTCATGACAACAATGGAGCAAAGGAAAAGCCTCGACAGGAGGGAAGGCCACTACGTCAAACTTACATTCTGGCACTCGTCAGCCAAAATATCTCCTACATTATCTAGGGCCCTATCAGCAATCCTGTAGCCAAAACAACAACTGCAATGTAACTGCAACAACAGTTGACACTACCACCTCTGATCTCTGTGCAGCTATAGTAGCCAATGGCAGTAACCTCCCCATGGAACATACCTACCTCAATTAGGGGGTGAGGATGACATCTGCAACAATCTCCTGAAACAAGACAAAGGCCCCAGTACACTCATATGTCAATGCCCATAGTTGTCACATACATCAGCCAAAGTAAACAGCAATAGGAGCGACACAGCACTAAGGACACACCCATGCTGCATATATCAGGGTCCTTCACGTGCCTGGCAAACAAGGCAACATCACTAATGTCATACTGCTCAGACAACAGCATTGAGGAGGGGACACATGTAACTGGTCACTGAAATACACCTGCACAGTCAGAGGACCAAATAGGACACTGATACGATAATCAGGGCAATCCAATTAAACACACATTACCCAACATCAGCTGGAAACATCAACAATGTCTACATCCGTATCACATCGTAACATTGCCATGCATAGGATATGCCACATAACAATTACAACTAAGTCAATGTGAACAATCAGGGATTGGGGCAGGTCCTGAGAGGCAATTGTGCTGCCAGGGCCATCAGAACACACACAGCCAGTGAAAGGTCTCACCATGAGAATGGATGTACACGGAGGGTCGAGTAGGACAAAAAGCTGGCTATTCCCTATTTGGTACAAAGCAACACCTAGAGGCGATTAGCCAGACAAGTCTGATAACTCAATATCATACATGTGACACACAGGTGGGCCATAGACCTATAACAATGCCCATATGAAGGACAGCAGATACCAATACCAAACAAGATCACAAAGTAAATTCATCAAAAGGCTGGCATGTTACGTAAAAATTGTCACAACACAGACACACTAATTGTACCCTGTTTCATTGCAGAGGAACATGGATCTCCTGCCGATATGCCTGTCCCTGATTTCCCTGATGACATGGATGACGAGCCCATAAACATTCCCCAGGAGACCATTCAAAAGGTCCTTGAAACCCTCCAGACCCCACCTTCAGTCACAAGGAGGAGCACAGAACAAGCAGCTATCACAGAAGAAACACCCACCACCCCAATTGCAAGACCTGCCAGCTCCTACACAGCTGAGGACTCTGACGACACTGGCACCAGCTTTGAAAGAACCGTAGTTGGAGTACAGTGGGAGCTGGCCAAGGAGGTGCGGGTGGGGATGCAAAATATGGCAGCCAGCCTTGAGGGGGTGCGCTCGTGCATGATGTCATCTGCAGATCAGGCAGCAGCTATGCAAGCCCTAACATCCATACTGCAAGGACTACAAGAAACTGTAAAGGAATTCACCACTGCAGTAAGGGAGTTGCCACAACACCTCGCACCCCAAACTTTCCACTGCATGCACGAATGCAATCATGACTCCCTTAGGGCCGACCTGGCTGCCTACTGTAGGAAAGTACCATCTTGCCTGGCATGTTACCCCCATTTTTCACTGTATATATGTTGTTTTAGTTGTATGTGTCACTGGGACCCTGCCAGCCAGGGCCCCAGTGCTCATAAGTGTGCCTGACTGTGTTACCTGTGTATATGACTAACTGTCTCACTGAGGCTCTGCTATCCAGAACCTCAGTGGTTATGCTCTCTCATTTCTTTCCAAATTGTCACTAACAGGCTAGTGACCAATTTTACCAATTCACATTGGCATACTGGAACACCCTTATAATTCCCTAGTATATAGTACTGAGGTACCCAGGGTATTGGGGTTCCAGGAGATCCCTATGGGCTGCAGCATTTCTTTTGCCACCCATAGGGAGCTCTGACAATTCTTACACAGGCCTGCCACTGCAGCCTGAGTGAAATAACGTCCACGTTATTTCACAGCCATTTTCACTGCACTTATGTAACTTATAAGTCACCTATATGTCTAACCTTTACCTGGTAAAGGTTGGGTGCTAAGTTACCTAGTGTGTGGGCACCCTGGCACTAGCCAAGGTGCCCCCACATTGTTCAGGGCAAATTCCCCGGACTTTGTGAGTGCGGGGACACCATTACACGCGTGCACTACACATAGGTCACTACCTATGTGTAGCTTCACAATGGTAACTCCGAATATGGCCATGTAACATGTCTAAGATCATGGAATTGCCCCCTCTATGCCATCCTGGCATTGTTGGCACAATCCCATGATCCCACGGGTCTGTAGCTCAGACCCGGGTACTGCCAAACTGCCTTTTCAGGGGTTTCACTGCAGCTGCTGCTGCTGCCAACCCCTCAGACAGGTTTCTGCCCTCCTGGGGTCCAGCCAGGCTTGGCCCAAGAAGGCAGAACAAAGGACTTTCTCAGAGAGAGGGTGTTACACCCTCTCCCTTTGGAAAAAGGTGTGAAGGCAGGGGAGGAGTAGCCTCCCCCAGCCACTGGAAATGCTTTCATGGGCACAGATAGTGCCCATTTCTGCATAAGCCAGTCTACACCGGTTCAGGGACCCCTTAGCCCTGCTCTGGCGCGAAACTGGACAAAGGAAAGGGGAGTGACCACTCCCCTGACCTGCACCTCTCCTGGGAGGTGTCCAGAGCTCCTCCAGTGTGCTCCAGACCTCTGCCATCTTGGAAACAGAGGTGCTGCTGGCACACTGGACTGCTCTGAGTGGCCAGTGCCACCAGGTGATGTCAGAGACTCCTTCTGATAGGCTCCTTCAGGTGTTGCTAGCCTATCCTCTCTCCTAGGTAGCCAAACCCTCTTTTCTGGCTATTTAGGGTCTCTGTCTCTGGGGATTCCTTAGATAACGAATACAAGAGCTCATCAGAGTTCCTCTGCATCTCTCTCTTCACCTTCTGCCAGGGAATCGACTGCTGACCGCGCTGGAAGCCTGCAAAACTGCAACAAAGTAGCAAAGACGACTACTGCAACTCTGTAACGCTGATCCTGCCGCCTTCTCGACTGTTTTCCTGGTGGTGCATGCTGTGGGGGTAGTCTGCCTCCTCTCTGCACTAGAAGCTCCGAAGAAATCTCCCGTGGGTCGACGGAATCTTCCCCCTGCTACCGCAGGCACCAAAGAACTGCATTACCGGTACTCTGGGTCTCCTCTCAGCATGACGAGCGAGGTCCCTTGATTCCAGCAACTCTGTCCCAGTGACTCCCACAGTCCAGTGACTCTTCACTCCAAGTTTGGTGGAGGTAAGTCCTTGCCTCCCCACGCCAGACTGCACTGCTGGGAACCGCGTCTTTTGCAGCTACTCCGGCCTCTGTGCACTTCCGGCAGAAATCCTTTGTGCACAGCCAAGCCTGGGTCCACGGCACTCTAATCTGCATTGCACGACTTTCTAAGTTGTCCTCCGGCGGTGTGGGACTCCTTTGTGCAACTTCGGGTGAGCACCGTTTCACTCTTCTTCAAAGTGCCTGTCCTGGCACTTCTGCGTGTGCTGCCTGCTTTTGAGAGGGCTCCTTGTCTTGCTCGACGCCCCCTCTGTCTCCAGATGCAATTGGCGACATCCTGGTCCCTCCTGGGCCACAGCAGCACGCAAAAACCTTTACCACACTATTTGCAGATAGCAAGGCTTGTTGGCTGTATTTCCACAGGAAAACACTTCTGCACGACTCTCCATGGCGTGGGGGATTCATCCTCCAAAGGAGAAGTTTCTAGCCCTTGTCGTTCCTGCAGAATCCTAAGCTTCTACTGTCCAGTAGCAGCTTCTTTGAACCCACCGTTGGCATTTCTTGGGCATCTGCCCATCTCCGACTTGCTTGTGACTTTTGGACTTGGTCCCCTTGTTCCACAGGTACCCTCATTTGGAAATCCATTGTTGTTGCATTGCTGGTTTGTGTCTTTCCTGCAGAATTCCCCTATCACGACTTCTTTGTCCTTTGGGGAACTTTAGTGCACTTTGCATTCACTTTTCAGGGTCTTGGGGTGGGCTATTTTTCTAACCCTTACCATTTTCTAATAGTCCCAGCGACCCTCTACAAGGTCACATAGGTTTGGGGTCCATTTGTGGTTCGCATTCCACTTCTGTAGTATATGGTTTGTGTTGCCCCTATCCCTATGTGTCCCCATTGCATCCAATTGTAACTATACATTGTTTGCACTGTTTTCTAAGACTATACTGCATATTTTTGGTATTGTGTACATATATCTTGTGTATATTTGCTATCCTCATACTGAGGGTACCCTCTGAGATACTTTGGCATATTGTCATAAAAATAAAGTACCTTTATTTTTAGTATATCTGTGTATTGTGTTTTCTTATGATATTGTGCAAGTGACACTAGTGGTACTGTAGGAGCTTCACTCGTCTCCTAGTTCAGCCTAAGCTGCTCTGCTAAGCTACCATTATCTATCAGCCTAAGCTGCTAGACACCCTATACACTAATAAGGGATACCTGGGCCTGGTGCAAGGTGTAAGTACCCCTTGGTACTCACTACAAGCCAGTCCAGCCTCCTACACTGGTTGTGCAGCGGTGGGATAAGTGCTTTGAGACTACTTACCACTTTTGTCATTGTACTTTTCATAAGAGAAAAATATACAAAACAAGTTCAGTGTGTGTACACATAGCTAAAAAGTCTTGCATTTCCTCTTTTCACTTCTTTCTAAAGTGCTGAAAAGTACCTCTAAACTTTCTAAAAGTTCTTAAAAAGTTTAAAAAGTTTTTTTTATGTCTTACTAAAGGTTCTGAAAAACTTTTTCTTCACTTTTTCTGTCGCTTAAACTCTTCTAAAAATGTCTGGCACAGGCCAAAATGTTGATCTGTCCAAACTTGCATATGACCACCTTAGCTGGAAAGGAGCAAGGAGTCTCTTTGTAGAAAGAGGTTTAAGTGTAGGGAAGAATCCTTCTTTGGAATTGTTGCTTAACATGCTTAGAGAACAAGATAAGGCCAAAGGGGCCCCATCTGTTGAAAAAGTAGCTAATGGTTCCCAATCTGATCCAGGGACTCCCCTAGGAAAAGATTCAGGAAATAAACGTCCTAGCCTGCCCATTACTAGACAGTCTAGCATAGTTGGTACTGAGGTAGAGTCACACCATACAGATAGTGTTGTCTCACATCATAACAAGAGTATTCCTTCTCACCACAGTAGAAGTGATGTTTCTGTTAGCCAAGCTGTTAGGGTGCCTTCTGTAAGGGATAGGTCTCCTTCTGTCCATTCTCACCATACTTCTGTGTCTAGAAATGTCCCTCCCACCCACCCTGATGACAGAATGTTAGAAAGGGAGCTCAATAGACTGAGAGTGGAGCAATCCAGATTGAAGCTTAAACAGCAACAGCTGGATTTATATAGACAATCCTTAGAAGTAGAGAAGGAAAGACAGAAACTGGGTTTAGAAACCCATGGTGGCAGCAGCAGTATTCCCCATAGTCATCCTGCAAGAGAGCATGATTCAAGGAATCTGCACAAGATAGTTCCCCCTTATAAGGAGGGGGATGACATTAACAAGTGGTTTGCTGCACTTGAGAGGGCCTGTGTTGTACAGGATGTCCCTCAAAGGCAGTGGGCTGCTATCCTATGGCTATCATTTAGTGGAAAAGGTAGGGATAGGCTCCTTACTGTGAAAGAAAGTGATGCCAATAATGTTACAGTTCTTAAGAATGCACTCCTAGATGGTTATGGCTTAACCACTGAACAATACAGGATAAAGTTCAGAGAGACCAAAAAGGAGTCTTCACAAGACTGGGTTGATTTTGTTGACCATTCAGTGAAGGCCTTGGAGGGGTGGTTACATGGCAGTAAAGTTACTGATTATGACAGCCTGTATAACTTGATCCTGAGAGAGCATATTCTTAATAATTGTGTGTCTGATTTGTTGCACCAGTACTTGGTGGACTCTGATCTGACCTCTCCCCAAGAATTGGGAAAGAAGGCAGACAAATGGGTCAGAACAAGGGTGAACAGAAAAGTTCATACAGGGGGTGACAAAGATGGCAATAAGAAGAAGGATGGTAAGTCTTCTGACAAGGGTGGGGACAAATCTAAAAATGAGTCTTCATCAGGCCCACAAAAACACTCTGGTGGGGGTGGTGGGCCCAAATTCTCTTCCAATCAAAACAAAGAAAAGAAACCATGGTGCTATTTATGTAAAATAAAAGGCCATTGGACAACAGATCCCAGTTGTCCAAAGAAAAGCGCCATGCCTCCTACCACTACAACCCCTACTGCTACACCTAGTGTCCCTACTAACAGCAGTGGTGGTGGGAGCAAACCTACTAATAGCCAATCCAAGGGAGTAGCTGGGCTCACTATTGGTAACTTAGTTGGGGTTGGTCTGATTAGGGAGACCACAGAGGCTGTGTTAGTCTCTGAGGGGGCTATTGATTTAGCCACGTTGGTTGCTTGTCCCCTTAACATGGATAAGTACAAGCAACTACCCCTAATACATGGTGTTGAGGTTCAGGCCTACAGGGACACTGGTGCCAGTGTTACTATGGTAATTGAGAAACTGGTCCACCCTGAACAACACCTACTTGGTCACCAGTACCAAGTAACCGATGCTCACAACAACACACTTAGCCACCCCATGGCTGTTGTAAATCTCAACTGGGGGGGGGTTACTGGTCCAAAGAAAATTGTGGTAGCCTCAGATTTACCTGTAGACTGTCTACTAGGAAATGATGTGGAGACATCAGCTTGGTCAGATGTGGAGTTGGAGGCCCATGCAGCAATGCTGGGCATTCCAGGGCATATTTTTGCTTTAACCAGGGCTCAGGCCAAAAAGCAAAAAGGACAGGGTGACTTGGATCCTGGAACAATGGACCAAGTGCTCCCTAAAGCTAGGGGTAGCAAAGGTAAATCAGTACCTACTATCCCTCCCTCTACAGTGGATTCTAATTCTGAGGAAGAAGAATTCCCACCCTGTGTAGAACCTTCACCAGAGGAGCTGGAAGCAGACACTGCTGAGCTTTTGGGTGAAGGGGGGCCTGCCAGGGAGGAGCTGAGTGTGGCACAGCAGACCTGTCCCACATTAGAGGGTCTAAGACAGCAAGCTGTCAAACAGGCTAATGGGGATGTCAGTGACTCTCACAGAGTTTACTGGGAGGTCAACCTCTTGTACACTGAGGCAAGGGATCCTAAACCTGGAGCTGCCAGGAGATTAGTGATTCCTCGGGAGTACAGAAAGGTCCTCCTAACACTGGCTCAGGACATTCCCCTAGCTGGGCATCTAGGACAAATGAAAACATGGGACAGGCTTGTTCCCTTGTTTCATTGGCCTAGAATGTCTGAGGACACAAAAGAGTTTTGTAAGTCCTTTGAAACCTGTCAAGCCAGTGGCAAGACAGGTGGGACTCCAAAGGCACCCCTTATTCCACTGCCTGTGGTTGGGGTTCCCTTTGAAAGGGTAGGGGTTGACATAGTTGGCCCCCTTGACCCTCCTACTGCTTCAGGCAATAGGTTTATCTTGGTGGTAGTGGACCATGCCACAAGATACCCTGAAGCAATTCCTCTTAGGACCACTACAGCTCCTGCAGTGGCAAAGGCCCTCCTGGGAATCTTTTCCAGGGCGGGCTTCCCAAAAGAGGTAGTATCAGACAGGGGAAGCAATTTCATGTCTGCTTACTTGAAGGCCATGTGGAAGGAGTGTGGTGTAACGTACAAGTTCACTACACCCTATCATCCACAAACAAATGGACTGGTGGAGAGATTTAATAAAACTCTCAAAGGCATGATTATGGGTCTCCCTGAAAAACTCCGCAGGAGATGGGATATCCTGTTACCATGCCTCCTTTTTGCCTACAGGGAGGTACCCCAGAAAGGAGTGGGCTTCAGCCCCCTTGAACTTCTTTTTGGACACCCTGTTAGGGGTCCACTAACACTTGTCAAGGAGGGTTGGGAACAACCTTTAAAAGCTCCAAAACAAGATATTGTGGATTATGTACTTGGCCTCAGATCAAGGATGGCTGAGTACATGAAAAAGGCCAGTAAAAACCTTCAGGCCAGCCAAGAGCTCCAGAAGCAATGGCATGACCAGAAGGCTGTTTTGGTTCAGTACCAACCAAGGCAGAAAGTGTGGGTCTTGGAGCCTGTGGCCCCAAGAGCACTCCAAGATAAATGGAGTGGACCCCACACAATTGTTGAGAAAAAGGGTGAAGTCACCTGCTTAGTTGACTTAGGCACTGCCAGGAGTCCCCTTAGGGTGCTCCATGTCAATCGCCTGAAACCCTACTATGACAGGGCTGATCTCACCCTGCTCATGGCAACTGATGAGGGACAGGAAGAAGACAGTGATCCTCTACCTGATCTCTTCTCTTCCACAGAACAAGATGCTCTAGTAGAAGTTGTTGTACTGGCAGATTGTCTTACTGGTGAGCAGAAAGACCACTGCATAAATCTCCTGGGTCAGTTCTCTGAACTCTTCTCTACTGTGCCAGGTACCACTTCTTGGTGTGAGCACACTATAGATACTGGAGACAGCTTGACTGTCAAAAGTAAGATCTATAGGCAGCCTGACCATGTCAGAGACTGCATAAAGCTAGAGGTGCAGAAAATGCTAGAACTGGGAGTGGTTGAGCACTCTGAAAGTCCATGGGCTTCTCCTGTGGTACTTGTACCAAAACCCCATTCCAAAGATGGAAAGAAGGAAATGCGGTTTTGTGTAGATTACAGAGGTCTCAACCAGGTAACCAAAACTGACTCTCACCCTATACCCAGGGCAGATGAGCTCATAGATACACTGGCATCTGCCAAGTATCTAAGCACTTTTGATTTGACTGCAGGGTATTGGCAGATCAAATTATCAGAAGATGCTAAAGCTAAAATTGCATTTTCAACCCTTGGAGGCCATTACCAATTTACAGTAATGCCTTTTGGATTGAAAAATGCACCTGCCACTTTTCAGAGGTTGGTGAACACAGTCCTGCAAGGGCTGGAAGCTTATAGTGCAGCATATTTGGACGATATAGCTGTCTTTAGCTCCAGTTGGGATGATCACCTGGTCCTGTCACGACTCACGTGCTGCTGGCGCCTGGAAACCGCAGATCTAGTGGCGTAGGTCTTGAGGGTTCGGCTTTGGCCCAGAAAGGGGCGACTCTTTCTAGTAGCCACGGTGCTGCAGGCAGTGGAAACGCCAAGAACAGACCGTGCCCTTTAGAATTAGTGCCAGAGGGAAAAAACCCCAATAAAGGGGAAAAAACCTCCAAAAAATGGATTCCTGAAACGAAAACAAAACCAGGAATCAAACAGGAACAAAATGCAGGTAAATGCAAAATTGAAAAGATTCAGAACCGAAGGCTAAGAATCAGGAGCGAAGACACAATCTGAGCAGAAAGTGATGCAGCGCAAGGAAAGGGAGAAAACAGAGCCCTTATATACCAAGAAACAGGAAGTGACCAACAGGAAGTAAAAAGACACCATTTTAGATAGGGAAAAAGTACATAGGATAGAATAGGACAGGAACCATAGAAAATAGGGACCAAGGAATGCTGGGAAGAAAAAGGTAACATGGGAAGGGGGAAAGACATAAAGAAAGGACAAAAAATGCCTCGAAAAGGTAAAGAAGAAAAAGTAGAAGAAGAAAGAAAAAGAAACAGGTAAGGAGGGGTCAGGGGAGAACAGGGACACCACAGAAGGCAGAGCGAGGCCCAAAATAATATCTGGGGCCTCGCGCTGTACAAAGAAGACTCGGGGCGCGCCGCGTCCTGAGAACGCGCTGCGTGGCGCGAGCCGAATGCTCGGCTCGCGCCGCACCACGCGGCGCAACAGTATGTCCCCCCCCAAAGGTCCAGGTTTGAAGGGAAACAAACGATGAAAACGAGAAATCAAAAGAGGGGCGTGAACAGAAGAAGCATCTTCCCAAGAGCATTCACTAAGAGGATAACCCTTCCAGTGAACCAAATACTGAAGACGCCGGTGAAAAAGGCGAGAGTCACAAATTTCGTGAACCTCATATTCAGGGACATCATTCACCAACACAGGAGGAGGACAAGGAAACTGACGAGAGAAAGGATCAGGGACATAAGGTTTGAGTTGGGATACATGAAAGACCGGATGAATTTTCCAAGTATGAGGCAAGCGAAGACGAACAGTGACAGGATTGAGCAACTGAAGAATACGAAAAGGCCCATAATAGCGAGGCGTGAACTTATTCAGAGAAAGACGAGAGGGCAAGAATTTGGAAGAAAGCCAGACTTTATCCTGAGGGTGATAATCGGGAGTGGGTCCACGTTTCTTATCAGCGATCTTCTTCATATACCTCTTAGTGTGCAATAAATAAGATCTAATGAGCTTATGGAGTTGCAGGAGACGTTTGGAAAAAGATGTAATGGCAGGCAGAGGAGAGGTAGATTGAGGAGCAGTAGGAAAAGAGGTCGGATGATAGCCATAGGAACAGAAAAAGGGAGTGACCTTGGAGGCACTATGGACAGAATTGTTGTAGGAATATTCAGCAATAGGAAGATAAGTGTTCCAGTTGCTTTGGGTGGAATTACAAAAACAACGAAGGTATTGTTCTAGTCCTTGATTCAAACGCTCAGTTTGTCCATTGGTCTGAGGATGGAAACCGGATGATAGTGCCATATTGATATTCAGTGTCTTGCAAAAATGTTTCCAAAACCGGGAAATATACTGGGGACCCCTGTCAGACACAATGGTATGTGGAAGTCCATGGAGACGGAAAATATGGTCGATAAATATCTGGCTCAATTCTTGGGATGTTGGTAATTTCTTTAGAGCAGTAAAGTGGGCCATCTTAGTGAAAGAATCAACAGTGACCATGATAACCTGGTTTCCAGCTGATGGCGGAAGTGAACACATAAAGTCAGTGGAAATAGTATGCCATGGCGTTGGTGGAACTGGCAAAGGCTGTAGTAATCCTGCAGGTCTGCTACGGGGAATCTTGACTTGGGCACATATGGGACAAGCCTGAACATATCTTTCGACATCTGATTTCCAGGTAGGCCACCAGAAAGATCGCGAAAGAAGTTCTTGTGTGGCCTTAATACCTCTATGTCCAGCAACCGGTGAATCATGGCACATCTGTAATGCTTTGTCTCGCACTCTGTTAGTAGGGAGGAATAACAGCTTCTGATGAAAATAGAATCCTTCTTTCTTGCATAAAAAGGTTCTTAATTTCTCTATTTCGCTATTAGACAGGCTGGAATACTCCAGTTGTACCTCATCCAGAAAAGATTGAGCAACTCCAATGATCTTACTAGGCTCCAGTAGAAACTGAGATGGGGAAGGAGTACAATCTGGATAGCGTCGAGACAGAGCATCAGCCAGAATGTTTTGAGATCCAGGAATATAGGTGATGTAAAAGTCATACTGACTAAAGAAAAAGGCCCAACGCGCCTGGCGACTATTTTGGCATACAAAATTACGTAGACATTGCAGATTACGGTGATCTGTTCTCACCTCGAAAGGCTCCTTGGATCCCATCTGAAACTGTCTCCATTCGATGCAGGCTGTCTTCAGAGCTAACAACTCTCTTTCTAGTACAGAGTAATGTTGTTCAGCTGAAGAGAGAATATGGGACAAATAGAAAACAGGATGTTCAAGACCATCATCTTCTTGAAGTTGAAGCAAGACTGCTCCAATAGCTTTTTCGGAAGCATCGGTAACTACGATAAACTGTTTATTGGTATCTGGATGTCTCAAGATGGGAGCTTGAGTGAATGCCTTCTTTAATTCTTGAAAAGCTGTTTCAGCCGCCTTGGTCCAGACAAACCCCTGTTTTAGATTTTCCTTCTTTAAGGTATGGGTTATATGGCTGGTCTGTTTAGCAAAGTCTTGAATGAACTGTCGGTAAAAATTTGCTAATCCTAGGAAACATTGTGTTTCTTTGATAGAAGAGGGAGAAGGCCACTCTAGAATTGCTTGTACCTTTTCTAGGTCCATAGCTATGCCGGTGGAACTTAAATGATAACCCAGATATTTGACTTCCGTCTTATCGAACTCACATTTTTCGGGTTTACAGAATAGTTGATGTGCTCGGAGTCTGTGAAGGACTTGTTTCACATGAGAAGAATGGAGTTCGGGGTGTCTGGAAAAAATAAGGATGTCGTCCAAGTAGATTACGAGTGTCTGGTTCAAGAGATCGGAAAATATTGAGTCCATAAACCTTTGAAATATAGCAGGAGCGTTCGTAAGACCAAAGGGCATGACTTTATATTCAAAATGACCGAACGGTGTCCTGAATGCTGTTTTCCACTCGTCTCCTTCTTTTATACGTAAAAGGTGGTAAGCTCCCCGAAGATCCAACTTGGTAAAACGTTGAGCCCCTCTGACTGCCTCTAAAATATCCTTAATGAGGGGCAAAGGATAACGATCCTTTATAGTTATCTTGTTTAGGCCTCGAAAGTCTATGCAAGGACGAAGATCTTTGGTCTTCTTAGGTACAAAAAAGAGAGGAGCCCCTGCTGGAGAAGATGATGGAACAATGAGACCACCCTGTACATTTTCCTCCAGATACTCCTTAAGAACTTCCTTTTCAGGTTCCGTGAGAGAATACATCCTCCCAAAGGGAACGACTGTTCCAGGTTCCAAAGGAATAGCACAATCGTACTCTCGATGTGGAGGTAATACAGGTCTGGATGGTTTTTGAAACACGTCTTGGAACTCTAAATAATGTTCAGGAACCCCTTGGACAGTGTTGATGGAATACTCCGTAGTACTCTTCATAGGTGTTAATCTGTTTGGTGACCAATATTTATCGGAAGCAAAGCAATTTTCTTGACAAAACTGTGAGGATAAAGAAATTGTCCGGGTTACCCAGTTCACATATGGGTTATGTCTAGTAAACCATGGAATTCCGAGAATAATGGTATGGTTGGGAGATGAAATGAGATCAAAAGAGAGGTGTTCTTGATGATTACCAAACTGTAAATTTAACATCAAGGTCGTAGTATCGACTGGACCTGAGGATATTAAAGATCCATCCACGGTGTGTACTTGTTCAGGAATGTCTTTGGGTTGAGTGGGAATTTGCAGATGAGTGGCCCATGTCTTATCCATGTATATACCACTAGCACCACAATCCAATAATGCCATAGTTCTTTCTTGGCGGCCATCAGGTAGTTGTAATATGACTGGTAACACGAACAAGTAAGTTGTATTGTCGTTGAATGAGCTGATAGAAGGTATAGCCGATGATCCCGTCCCCTCCCTTCTTACAGAGGACGGGAGGTGGCGTTTCCCAAGGGTCTAGGTGGACGTACAGGACATGTACGAAGCAGGTGACCAGCAGAACCACAGTAGAGGCACAATCCCTTCTTCCGTCTGTCTTCCTTCTCACTAGCAGAGAGTGGCCCTCGAGCAGTATCCACTTGCATGGGTTCCCCTTCTATATCTTTAGCAGGAGGACGAGATTCCTCAAGATGAGGTGGATACATCCGTGAAGAGCTTGACTGAGACGCTCCTCTACTCCTTCTCTTCTCCATTCGTCGTTCGTGAAGACGATACTCGATGGAAAGTGCTTGATCCATGAGGCCACGAAGATCTTCAACTCTGGTGGAATGTACTAATTCATCCTTAATTTCTTCCTTAAGTCCTCTGCGAAACAAAGTTACCAGGGTACGCTCCACCCAAGTGGTCTCTGCCGCTAATTGACGGAAACGTGTAATATATCGGAGGACATCCTGGGAACCTTGCTGGATATCACATAATGCTTCCTCTGCCGAGGCTTCCAATCCTGGGCGACTAAACATTTGTTTGAAGCGGGTCACGAAGGCAGAATAGTCCGACAATACTGGATCGTTGGATGACACCATCGGGGTTGCCCAGGCCAAGGCAGGACCGGATAATGCACTAATAAGATATCCCACCTTTGTCCTGTCATGAGAGAATTGGCTAGGTCTGAAGGCGAAGTAAACCGTTAATGCATCCAGGAATTCACGCAGTTTAGTTGGTTCACCAGAGAAGCGAGGCGTTGAGGCGGAGATAGTCGGAACATCGCCACTGCGGAGGGCCAAAGCCTGTCGTAAGACCGCATTCTCATTGCGCAATTGTTGCAATTCCTGAGCTTGTTGTTGAATAGTAGTCAAAAAAGATGAATCAGGATCTGCAGCCGCCGCCACTGTGTCATCCATAGTATCAGAAGATGTCGGAATGGTTTGGCGCTGCATTCTGTCACGACTCACGTGCTGCTGGCGCCTGGAAACCGCAGATCTAGTGGCGTAGGTCTTGAGGGTTCGGCTTTGGCCCAGAAAGGGGCGACTCTTTCTAGTAGCCACGGTGCTGCAGGCAGTGGAAATGCCAAGAACAGACCGTGCCTTTAGAATTAGTGCCAGAGGGAAAAAACCCCAATAAAGGGGAAAAAACCTCCAAAAAATGGATTCCTGAAACGAAAACAAAACCAGGAATCAAACAGGAACAAAATGCAGGTAAATGCAAAATTGAAAAGATTCAGAACCGAAGGCTAAGAATCAGGAGCGAAGACACAATCTGAGCAGAAAGTGATGCAGCGCAAGGAAAGGGAGAAAACAGAGCCCTTATATACCAAGAAACAGGAAGTGACCAACAGGAAGTAAAAAGACACCATTTTAGATAGGGAAAAAGTACATAGGATAGAATAGGACAGGAACCATAGAAAATAGGGACCAAGGAATGCTGGGAAGAAAAAGGTAACATGGGAAGGGGGAAAGACATAAAGAAAGGTCAAAAAATGCCTCGAAAAGGTAAAGAAGAAAAAGTAGAAGAAGAAAGAAAAAGAAACAGGTAAGGAGGGGTCAGGGGAGAACAGGGACACCACAGAAGGCAGAGCGAGGCCCAAAATAATATCTGGGGCCTCGCGCTGTACAAAGAAGACTCGGGGCGCGCCGCGTCCTGAGAACGCGCTGCGTGGCGCGAGCCGAATGCTCGGCTCGCGCCGCACCACGCGGCGCAACAGGTCCACCTATGGAAAGTTTTGGAGGCCCTGCAAAAGGCAGGCCTCACTATCAAGGCTTCAAAGTGCCAGATAGGGCAGGGGAAGGTGGTTTATCTGGGACACATGGTTGGTGGAGAACAGATTGCACCACTTCAGGGGAAAATCCAAACTATTATAGATTGGGTTCCCCCTACTACTCAGACTAAGGTGAGAGCCTTGCTAGGCCTCACTGGGTATTACAGGAGGTTCATTAAGAACTATGGCTCCATTGCAGCCCCTCTTAATGACCTCACTTCCAAGAAAATGCCTAAGAAGGTATTATGGACAGCAAACTGTCAGAAAGCTTTTGAGGAGCTGAAGCAGGCCATGTGCTCTGCACCAGTCCTGAAAAGCCTTTGTTACTCTAAAAAATTCTATGTTCAGACTGATGCATCTGAATTAGGAGTAGGGGCAGTCCTATCACAACTTAATTCTGAGGGCCAGGATCAACCTGTTGCTTTTATTAGTAGGAGGTTGACCCCTAGAGAAAAGCGTTGGTCTGCCATTGAGAGGGAGGCCTTTGCTGTGGTCTGGGCACTGAAGACGTTGAGGCCATACCTGCTTGGCACTCACTTAATTGTTCAGACAGACCACAAACCTCTACTTTGGCTAAAACAAATGAAAGGTGAAAATCCTAAATTGTTGAGGTGGTCCATATCCCTACAGGGAATGGACTATACAGTGGAACATAGACCTGGGAGTACCCACTCAATGCAGATGGACTCTCCACATATTTCCACTTAGACAATGAAGACCCATCTGGTAATGATTAGTCTTATTGTCCTTCGTTTGGGGGGGGGGTTGTGTAGGAAAGTACCATCTTGCCTGGCATGTTACCCCCATTTTTCACTGTATATATGTTGTTTTAGTTGTATGTGTCACTGGGACCCTGCCAGCCAGGGCCCCAGTGCTCATAAGTGTGCCTGACTGTGTTACCTGTGTATATGACTAACTGTCTCACTGAGGCTCTGCTATCCAGAACCTCAGTGGTTATGCTCTCTCATTTCTTTCCAAATTGTCACTAACAGGCTAGTGACCAATTTTACCAATTCACATTGGCATACTGGAACACCCTTATAATTCCCTAGTATATAGTACTGAGGTACCCAGGGTATTGGGGTTCCAGGAGATCCCTATGGGCTGCAGAATTTCTTTTGCCACCCATAGGGAGCTCTGACAATTCTTACACAGGCCTGCCACTGCAGCCTGAGTGAAATAACGTCCACGTTATTTCACAGCCATTTTCATTGCACTTATGTAACTTATAAGTCACCTATATGTCTAACCTTTACCTGGTAAAGGTTGGGTGCTAAGTTACCTAGTGTGTGGCACCCTGGCACTAGCCAAGGTGCCCAGACATCATTCAGGGCAAATTCCCCGGACTTTGTGAGTGCGGGGACACCATTACACGCGTGCACTACACATAGGTCACTACCTATGTGGAGCTTCACAATGGTAACTCCGAATATGGCCATGTAACATGTCTAAGATCATGGAATTGCCCCCTCTATGCCATCCTGGCATTGTTGGCACAATCCCATCATCCCACGGGTTTGTAGCTCAGACCCGGGTACTGTCAAACTGCCTTTTCAGGGGTTTCACTGCAGCTGCTGCTGCTGCCAACCCCTCAGACAGGTTTCTGCCCTCCTTGGGTCCAGCCAGGCTTGGCCCAAGAAGGCAGAACAAAGGACTTCCTCAGAGAGAGGGTGTTACACCCTCTCCCTTTGGAAAAAGGTGTGAAGGCAGGGGAGGAGTAGCCTCCCCCAGCCTCTGGAAATGCTTTCATGGGCACAGATGGTGCCCATTTCTGCATAAGCCAGTCTACACCGGTTCAGGGACCCCTTAGCCCTGCTCTGGCGTGAAACTGGACAAAGGAAAGGGGAGTGACCACTCCCCTGACCTGCACCTCCCCTGGGAGGTGTCCAGAGCTCCTCCAGTGTTCTCCAGACCTCTGCCATCTTGGAAACAGAGGTGCTGCTGGCACACTGGACTGCTCTGAGTGGCCAGTGCCACCAGGTGACGTCAGAGACTCCTTCTGATAGGCTCCTTTAGGTGTTGCTAGCCTATCCTCTCTCCTAGGTAGCCAAACCCTCTTTTCTGGCTATTTAGGGTCTCTGTCTCTGGGGATTCCTTAGATAACGAATACAAGAGCTCATCAGAGTTCCTCTGCATCTCTCTCTTCACCTTCTGCCAAGGAATCGACTGCTGACCGCGCTGGAAGCCTGCAAAACTGCAACAAAGTAGCAAAGACGACTACTGCAACTCTGTAACGCTGATCCTGCCGCCTTCTCGACTGTTTTCCTGGTGGTGCATGCTGTGGGGGTAGTCTGCCTCCTCTCTGCACTAGAAGCTCCGAAGAAATCTCCCGTGGGTCGACGGAATCTTCCCCCTGCTACCGCAGGCACCAAAGAACTGCATTACCAGTACTCTGGGTCTCCTCTCAGCACGACGAGCGAGGTCCCTTGATTCCAGCAACTCTGTCCAAGTGACTCCCACAGTCCAGTGACTCTTCAGTCCAAGTTTGGTGGAGGTAAGTCCTTGCCTGCCCACGCCAGACTGCATTGCTGGGAACCGCGTCTTTTGCAGCTACTCCGGCCTCTGTGCACTTCCGTCAGAAATCCTTTGTGCACAGCCAAGCCTGGGTCCACGGCACTCTAACCTGCATTGCACGACTTTCTAAGTTGTCCTCCAGCGGCGTGCGACTCCTTTGTGCAACTTCGGGTGAGCACCGTTTCACTCTTCTTCAAAGTGCCTGTCCCGGCACTTCTGCATGTGCTGCTTGCTTCTGAGAGAGCTCCTTGTTTTGCACCACGCCCCCTCTGTCTGCAGACACAATTGGCGACATCCTGATCCCTCCTGGGCCACAGCAGCACGCAAAAACCCTTACCGCACGATTTGCCGCTAGCAAGGCTTGTTGGCTGTATTTCCACAGGAAAACACTTCTGCACAACTCTCCATGGTGTGGGGGATCCATCCTCCAAAGGGAAAGTTTCTAGCCCTTGTCGTTCTGTAGAATCCTAAGTTTCTACTGTCCAGTAGCAGCTTCTTTGCACCCACCGTTGGCATTTCTTGGGCATCTGCCCATCTCCGACTTGCTTGTGACTTTTGGACTTGGTCCCCTTGTTCCACAGGTACCCTCGTTTGGAAATCCATCATTGTTGCATTGCTGGTTTGTGTCTTTCCTGCAGAATTCCCCTATCACGACTTCTTTGTCCTTTGGGGAACTTTAGTGCACTTTGCACTCACTTTTCTGGGTCTTGGGGTGGGCTATTTTTCTAACCCTTACTATTTTCTAATAGTCCCAGCGACCCTCTACAAGGTCACATAGGTTTGGGGTCCATTCGTGGTTCGCATTCCACTTCTGGAGTATATGGTTTGTGTTGCCCCTATCCCTATGTGCCCCCATTGCATCCTATTGTAACTATACATTGTTTGCACTGTTTTCTAAGACTATACTGCATATTTTTGCTATTGTGTATATATATCTTGTGTATATTTCCTATCCTCTCACTGAGGGTACACTCTGAGATACTTTGGCATATTGTCATAAAAATAAAGTACCTTTATTTTTAGTATATCTGTGTATTGTGTTTTCTTATGATATTGTGCAAGTGACACTAGTGGTACTGTAGGAGCTTCACTCGTCTCCTAGTTCAGCCTAAGCTGCTCTGCTAAGCTACCATTATCTATCAACCTAAGCTGCTAGACACCCTATACACTAATAAGGGATAACTGGGCCTGGTGCAAGGTGCAAGTACCCCTTGGTACTCACTACAAGCCAGTCCAGCCTCCTACAGTCACCCATCATGTATAGACATGTATATGCTAGGTGTGAGATGCCCTTTTGTATGCAGGCTTTCCATGTACTTCCTCTGAGACTTTCAATGATCTATGTGGTGAAATGAGCTGTTACAACTACAGTAAAAGTAATTTCCAATTGACCCATTGTGCTATCCCACCCAATGCATTTCCTATGGTAAATAGTTGCCCTTTCTCTTCACAGCTGCAAACATTAGTGCCGCACAGAGGCATGAATTTCAGAGGCAGGCCATGAGGTACCGACACATCCTGCAGGTGCAGTCAGGGTTCCGACGGATGGCCCGAAAATACCAGGCGGATCGGGCCTCCGGAGCATGGTGGGCCTCAACACAGGGTGGCCCAACGTTGCCCACTACAGCCACCACCACCACAACCACCAGTTCTCACCAAGTTGCCTCTGCAGCACGACCAGGACCCAGCAATATAAGAGCTGCAGGACAGTCCAGTGGGCTACAATCAACTCCCACACAGAGCACCTCTGCCGGCACAAAGACAGCAGCAGCACCTCCAATTGACCCTGCGGCATTCCAGGCTTTAGACCGCAAAATGGACAAGTTCCTTAGGAAGGTGGACAAGCTGAGCCAGGATGTGGCCTACATAAAGAAGCGGGTCAGGTCCATCAGGCGGACCCTACGGAGGGCCAACCTCTAGGACTTATATGCACTGATTGTGGTCTATTTTAATTTATCCCTCCCTCCTCTTTCCTTTTTATCATGATAGGTGGGTTTTGGGGATTAGTGTTAGGTTAGTATAGGTTGTTAGCTTAGTTAGTGTTAGGGAGGAGGGTGGGGGGTCCTCATTCTTTCTACTTTTCATTATTGAGTGTGTGGGTGGGGGTCAATGTTGGGGTTCCTGTCTGTTTAGAAAAAAAGAAAAAAAAAAATATATAAAAAAAAAATACAAAAAAATATATGATTGTTTAGGATAGTATAGTATGTGTGTAGGTAAGTATGCGTTGTCCTGCATGTGTCCTGTCTCATAATGGTGGGTACAGTGACATCAGCCTAAACTTCTCATCATAAAAATTACTAATGCAGCTGACATTATGGCTGCACCTCCTCCGCCTATTGCCTTGACTACATATGTCAGTGTATGTGATAACAATCACAACCCTCAATATCTGCGATTTGTAATGGGATTTGCTAGTATAGAACTCATGTGCCATAACCGAGTGTGTACACTAGGTTCAAAACAAAGTTTCAAATGGTCACAAGTATGTGTAACATACTGGTTGCTACAGTCCTAGGTACCCTATTCCCAAACACATGGCTGACTTTGAGGGGGGGGTGGGAAGAACATCCAACAATCCCATAATCAATGCACACCCAGGAGTGTATAGAAAGCTCAACATGTTTTTGCCTCCACACACACACCACCAGTGAAGGGCGATCAACAAATCGGAGTCAGCTAAACCTTGTCCTATCCAAGGTCCACACATGTCAAAATGTACTGACTTAGGCCAACATCACATACTACCAGTGAGGCATATTTTTCTACAGACACAGAGGAGCAAGAACACCCATGATCATGAGTAGCATGTACACCTAGGCCGTTGCACTCTAGTCCCACACACTTCTAGTACAACTTGTGGAAGTACATGCCCCCGGAAGATCCAACCTACAGTGTACTCAGTCCATTGTTAACTAGGGAAGCAGCAGACTTCAGACAAGCCATTTGCAGAAGCTATCTGGGAGAATGTCAGTCTGAAATGCAGACTCAGTCCGAGACAAGTCCCAGAGCAACTCTTACATTAACTAGTGTATACCACATGACTCACCCCATTCCCCATAGCGGGCCCTACTGGAATGGCCTACAGACCCAAAATCAGACAAATGGATAAGCATAGGTCAACTCAAAATGAAGTGATAACTGAAATCCCAATAATGGAACATTACTAATGAATGGGCAGCGCATCAAACCTTGAAATCTGTTGAACACACAGTAGTCCATCATGCATCACTAGCAAACATTAAAAATACCACACATGCAAAACTCACTGTAGGTGTCGGGGTCCTCAAAATGAGCCACCTCTCCCACTGTGTACGGTGAAGGTCCAGCTGCAAAGCATGGAAGGAAGAAAATACTCAGAATCCGTGCACTGATGAACAATTGCAAATACAAAGACAATGTGAGAATATGACATGAGTAATGAAACCCTTTCACACATGCTCATACTGCATGGAATTATTCATGCGCAACATTTACATCGGATGAGTCTCCAGCTACAGTTACACACCCTACTACACACATGCATTGGCCCGGACAGCCATGTGGTGGCAAAGATGCACCTCCATTAGTATGCACCAACAATATAGGTGTGCATTCATCTCATCATGTGCATCCAAGAGAGACATCCATAAGCTGGTTACTTGAGGACTGCATGACCTGTCAAACAGCCTATGTGGTCATGACACATTTGTGACAGTTAGGTACATGGTACAGAGGGCCAGGTACTTTGGCAATACCTCATGTTGTTACAGTTTCATACATTGATGTGTCCAAACAATAGTGATTGGCACCAAACATAGATGTTTGTACCCTAGTCCATACCTTTGGACTGCAATCCCTATTCTGATTTGGGCACAAGTGTCAATAAATACCAGTCTAAAATGTTAGCTGAGGGCACCTGAGTCCTTAACAAATATGGTTCATGCTCAGATCAGGCATGTCACAATTAGATGAGAAGGAGCACATTTATCACGACAAGGCATGGCACTTCCAAGAACATTTTCCCTACACACCAACCAGACACACATGTGACATATGTGTGGACAACATTGCTAACTTCAATTGACGTGAAGGCAGCACTCATTTTCAGCATCATGTAGGGCTTACAAATGTCAGTCTAGCTATGGCGTCTACATATGTAGGTATGATGTTTCAACATCCATTTTTCACTGGCTATTGTGACCTGTAGAGTCCTAATTGCGTCATTAATGTGTCGCTTGTCTGACACAAAGGCGGCACTACATTACATTCTGCTACAGGCAACCGGTATGTGTAGAAAACATGAGCTACCTGACTGCTAGCATTTGTCTTCCTTCACATTGTGCATCAATTACCCAGTAGGTTTCCCTAGCATTACACACAGTCAGCTACTTATCTGGCAGATTGGGTAACAATCATCACATGTCACCACACAGCTTTAAATTGTGCACATGTAATTGATCTGTACTCACCAACATGGCCACCAATCCTGATTCCCAGGTGGTCCAGCAGATCTTGCTCCCTGGATATCAGATCAGCCCAGCGGTGCTTCAATTGATGGTCATTCCTTTGGCTACCATATAGACGGACCAAGTGATGGAGCACCTTCCCCCACCGGACTTTACGGGCCTCCATGTGATACCCCTGTATCACCCTACCCCCAGCCTCCAGCATGAGTGGGAGGAAATGGCAAACAAGCCATATAAACCCCCCCAATTCCTCCTCACCCATCCTGGAAAGCCGTGGCCTACCAGACATGTCAGCACTGACAAAGGGGAAATAGTTGTAGAAAAAGGAAAAGGGGGAAATGGGGAAAGGTAGAGTGGTGAAATACAAAGAAAACTTAAGAAGAAGAGCCCAACTATCCCCTATATTACAGTACACACAACAGACAATAAATAAAACACTGGACTTGACAAAATAATACAACACGGACTCAGACAGTATTCAACAACAAGACAATGATGACAAAAGCACAATTGAGATGGTACACTGGACACAAAAGCACTAATACACAGGACAACACTTTGCACACAGCTACACAGTCTAGAATAATCTGAGACTGCAAAGTCAAAGTGAAAGTACACCCACTGTACAGATTCTGTAAACAGGATATCCTATTACATCACTTCCTGCATAAAATGGCTGCCGTTTTTTTTCCGCTATGCGTAATTTTTTCACGCATACAGCTTGTGTATCATATTTTTTGATGCATAGGAGTGCAAATAATGCAGAGTCAAAATAAATTTCATCATTGGTCGAATATATTTGTTTCAGGCATATTCTACAGTTCTAGAGTTGAAAATTAAGCCGCTGGAAAATATGATATCTAAATATGAAAACTATTTTTGACTCTGCATTATCTGCACTCCTGTGCATCAAAAATTATGACACACAAGCTGTATGCGTGGAAATATGACGCATAATGGGAAAAAATGGAGGCCATGTTCTGCAGGATGTTATGATATCTATTTTTTAAATTAATTTTTGACTCTGCATTATCTGCACTCCTGTGCGTCAAAAATTATGACGCACAAGCTGTATGCGTGGAAATATGACACATTATGACAAATATGTCTTTCATTTGTCAAATTGAGAAATGAATTTTGTCATGACCAAACGGTGCTAAGTGATACACATTTGGGGTTAGCTATAGCAAATGTCCCTTATAGGATGTATAGAAGGTATTCACAGTGCAATGGTAATGATTGGCCAGAATGGATATTACTCATAATTGTACACATATGTAGGTAATTGCTGATTGCTATTTTCAAAATATGAATGGGATACCAGGATGTATTCCTTATCAAAAATGTGTCCACATTTATCAAGCTAATCAAAATTATATAAAGGCCAATTAGGTAGTGCAATTGTCACCTAAACTTTTTTGGGGGTAACCATGTCCTAGTTACGAGTTAATGTATCTAAAATGTGTTTTACTTTTGACATGTAGGGCACACATGCGCCTTATGCATGTGTGTGCTTCACATGTGCATAAATAATGTACATTTGGGGGGCAGCAGAGGTGGACTTAGGCCCCCAGCACCCTAGGGTTTGCTCTTCCAGACTTGCAAATTTATCCAAGGGTTTCCCAAATTCAGTAATGCTAAACCTTCAGCAGCAGGCCCATGGAAGCAAATAGCGTATGATTCACTGTTTGCTATTCTGTAATCCCATTTGCCCATTTTACGTTTGCCCTATTGATTCTTTGGAGAATTCTGACATACCATTTTGCATTGATTTTTTTGCAAAATCTCAACGTTCCTTATGTCATGATAGCAAATAGGTTGTTGATGTATGTGGCCCTTTATGCATTACCTGGTTTAGTGGCATGTTTCATTCTTCCTGCTAGGTTACAACTGGGACACTACTGTGATCGGCTGCTTGCAAACATTTTGTTAATTGGATGGTACATGTACATGTGTGTGGTCCAATATTGATCCAGTATCAACTGTCAGGGTGTATGTTGTCACTGTAATGTCCAGGTCTCCTCATGAGTTAGTGGCAGCTAATTTTGTTTCTATTGGGCATCGTTTGTAGCTAAATTTGAGAAAAGCCATTGAGGACATGGTCACCTACACATGGATGGTCCCACCCTGTCACTGAAGACGTGTAATGAGACTTTCAACTGGGCAACCTTGGTGTGCTGAGTGAGAGAATGTCTCAGGTGTCTGGATCCAGCATGTGTCATTGCAACATTTGTACTCCAGTTGGCCTCTGTGGATGGTAATGTATCAGGAAACATCATAGCCTCTGTGCAGAAGTAAATGGCTGGTATTCAGCACACACAACTCATCTTTATCATTTGAACAATGTTACTCAGCGTGTGAACAGTCAGGGTCCTCATATGTGTTGACTTTTCATGGACATTATCTGAGGTTGCTGGTTCGGATGGAGGCCACTTACACCATCAAATGCTATGGTCCAGGTCCACTGTCACACTTTGTAGTTTAGGCATTAATGAGGGCCAGACAACGGAAGGGACAAGATTTAGCTATTCAAGGACACTGTCACAAATCTGATACAAATAACAGCCAGATGATGCAATACTATGTATTTGAGTATACATTGATGAGGCTAATGACAAATTAGTGTCTGAGGTACAAGAGGTTTTGGACAGCACGTGAGGTCCATAGGTGGACCCCAGGTATCTTTAGAGTGACCCACGGACAGGTGCCAGTCAGGCTGACAGGATGCTGGGTCAATCAGGAGCAAGTTCTTTCAGTAATTACATGATCAGTGTTATGACTAGGACTGGTCAGAGGGAGCAGTAGACAGTTGACATGTCACACTGTGTATGTCCTGTGTTGTTTTGAAGGTGACACATGAACCCTGATAAAGTGTTCTACGTAACATTAGTAGCAATGCTTAATGATATAATAGCTCAAATTCCAACATGTATGCAGTAGGAGGCATCAGCAGGGACGGGGCATGTACATTTGGGTGGTGTGCATGGAGGGGATCACTGGTGTGGCCTCCATCAGTGTCTCACTAGTCCTGTCAGATGAGATTTGCTGAAAATTAGCCTACAGTACCTTTCACAGAAGAATCAATCTACAGGTGATTCCAGGCCTTAAAAACTCCAAGCCAGTGTATTATATGAGCTGAGTTCCATGCAGTGAGATGGTACTATGACAATGGTAGGCATAGGAAAGGGTGTGGCACACTGGATGACTCTTGTGAGTGCGTGTGTGTAGATGAGGGAATCTCAGTGTACACAAATCAGCATTCCAGGGACCTCTTCAGACAGGTGGGGTGTGACCAGCCGCAAGTGTGTGTAATGTTTTTAGAAAAGGGCTGACGTGTAGATGGGATGTGATGTGCTGGATGCTTGTCATAGGTGTAGCACTTGTGCTGTGTTTGTTCTGCTTATGTGTAACTCTAGTGACAGATGGTCATTGCAAAGATAGTAAGTAGTTGGAATTACTGTTGCCAAGAGTCTAGTACTACATTCCTGTTCCTGAAGCATTAGCATGTGAACTGCCTGATGTAGGAGGCCTGTTTTCCCCTAGTTGAGTGATGGTGTTTTAGTTGTGTGCCATCTGCTGCGATGATCCATGTTTACTACATGTATGTGTGTCATATGTGTGGTCCTCAGCTATTGCCCTTCAAAGGTGAACTGTACAGGATGTCTGTCATTTACATTGTGTGTGTATGTGACCATTGTATGGTGGCCATTACATTTGTGGTGTAATTTTTTGTGTCATGATTGTTATATCATTATTGCTCCATGAGACGACATTCTTCTTCAGATATTTCAAGCTAAAGGTGGGCAGAAATGAATAGTCCAAACCATAATGTGGTGTTTGTTATCAGTGTTTATTTACAATAGTGCATTAGGTGGTGATGGTGATAATTATGCAAAGAAATGATTTACAATGTGTTGGCGCCTACGCACTCCAGCAGCCGTGTTTGGTTGTTCCCCCTCCTGTTGCAGGCCAGCATCCTCCTCTTCTTCGTCTTCAGGCATGTATGGGTCTGGTTCGAGGAGGGGAATGTTCCTTTTTACATAAATGTTGTGCAATATTGCACATGTGAGTATGATCCTACAGACCATCTCGGGGGAATATAGTAGGCTACCACCAGTGATGTCGAGGCAGCGGAACCTTGACTTGAGGATCCCAAATGTCCGCTCGACAATGCTGCGTGTCCTCTTATGGGCGTCGTTGTATGCCCGCTCTGCAGAAGTACTCGGATTCCCAAATGGTGTCATTAGCCATGGCTGGATGCCATACCCCTGATCAGCTGAAAGACAAAAACAGAATGGGATCATGTTGATGTAGCTGGCACTATTGAAAAGACCTTTAATGGCAGTAGTTGTCTTGTGTTGTCTGTGACTCTCTTGTGTACTAATGTGACATCCTATACTTGTAGGATGTACCATCTGCATTGTGTTGTTTCCTTGGCTGAGAGAGTGTTTGTCTGCTAACCGTTTGTCAGCAGTATGTTTTGAGATTTTCAGTACAGTGTGCCCTCCCTAGCATTGTGACTTGTGATACAGGCGTCCGTGTGTCTTCACTGAGGGTGAGATGATAGTTCCATGCACAGGTAAAATTGAAAGTGTTGTTAACACGTTCATATCAAAGTACCCTGTACATCCCATACCTTGAAACTTATGCAATGTATTAATGTAAAGGTCACTGGGACACTTACAATTTGCAAGGTGACATTTCGGCAACCACACTCATTAATGTCTTCACATTAGGCTGTACAGTAATTTCCCATGTGTGACAGGTTCAATGGTGAGTTAAGAAACATGGCTAGTGATGTCAGGACCTCAGTGTGTTCCTGTCTAGATGTTGCTGTTGTGGTGTATGTGTTGTGTGTCCTAGAGGGTTGCTGTGCAGTGTGTAAATAAGTAGGTTTTTGTACTTACCAACAAGTAGCCCATTGCCATACCGTCCATCCTGGAAGTGTTGGTTGATGGTGCAGTGACGGAAGATGAATGAGTCATGTACACTCCCAGGATATTTAGCCACGATGTTGGTGATCAATCCCTGGTGATCGACTATGGCCTACACGTTGATTGAATGTGTGTGCTTCCTGTTGTGGTAGAGGTGTTCAGTTGCAGCAGGTGGCAAAAGGCGTACATGTGTGCAGTCGATTGCACCAAGGACGTGTGGGAAGCCACTGATTGCGTAGAACCCCTGTTTAGTTTCCTGCTGCTTCTGCAGTGTGTTAGGGAAGCAGATGTGGCGGGGTGTCAGGCGAATGATGGCATCCAGTACTTTTGGCAGAAATGCGGAGAATGATGGTTGTGATATTCCGCCAACCAGGGCACCAGTTGTTTGAAATGAGCCACTTGCCAGCAGGTGAAGTACGGCAAGCAGCTTTGTTTCTGTTGGTATGGTGCGGGGTGTCACCAAAGTGGGGGCCAACTGCTGTTCAATGTTGCGCAGCAGCTGCTGGATGGCCTGCCAGTTCAACCGGTACCTCTGGATGATGTCATGTTCCCTGAGGCCCTGAAGGGTTGTTCTTGGGCGGAATATCCTCTCCTGCCTTCTGCTCTGCCTTTGGGGTCCCTGCTGGTGTTGTTGTAGCTGCTGTTGTTGCTGCTGGGCTCTGCGTCTACGTGCACGCTGGATAAGAATCACCTCCATGTCTCCCTGTTGCTGCTCTGCTGCTCTGCTGTGTGTTCTGTGTGTTCTGATTAAATACAGGTGTGTTTGCCCCATTTTAACGCCTGCCCTGACCCAGGCGTTAAATTTTGACGCACATCGGGCTGTGCGTAATTTTTTTGCTCCGCCTCCCGGCCGAGAGTCATTTTTGTCCGGAAGCATAAATACGACGCACGGCCGTTTGCGTCGTTTTTTGGACGGGAACCCCTACCGTGCATATCATTAACGCAGGGCGGGTTGCCGCATCCAAGAAATGACGCACACGGCGGAATTTTGTCGTCCGTGGGCTCGGGCGTCAGAGTTTAAATATGGGGCAACGTTTGCACTGATTGTGCGTCAACTTTTTTGATGCACAATCGGCGCAAACGGAGTATAAATATACCCCTGAGTGTTGGAAGGATGATAGGGGTAAGTGCACACCTACCACTAGCCATAGGCCTCCTACCCAATGTTAGGTCCAGTCAAGGACACAAAACATTAGCTCCTGGCTCAACCACAGGTAGATTGGCAAAGAGCGGGCAGGTTTAATTTAGCAGACAGGTATGTGAAGCAATTAAGTACCCCAATACAGTAAATAAGTAAGACACAACACACAATAAAAATCCCACACCAATTTATAACATTTGTATTTTTTTAAATGACACCAAAATCACAAAAATCCAATATTGGGAAACGGAGCCATGAATTTATAAATATTAAATAAAAAAATACACTTTCTAGTGCTTGAAAATTAATAGCGCCAACTGGGGACATCGGGTCACATTAGACCGAGACCAAATCCCAAATTGAGGCCACCCGCAATGGAGCCCTACTCAGATACACTGAGCGAAGGACTTGGTCAAAGTTTTACTTTCTGTCTTAGTTGTTTTTCTAGAGCTTTTTCTCTCATCGTTAGGCGAGGTTCCTCGTCAGCGATGCAACATCATCGGCTTGAGTTTCTGCTAAGCTCCGGTCAATTCCTGAAAGTATAGTTGATGGGGAAAAGCTCCTGAGATTCCTGAACATGAAATTCAGGCCAGGTAGTGGTCTAGCGGTAGCTTGATTTTCGTCGACGGGTCGGTCACCTTATGGAGCTTTTTCAAAAAAGTTCTCCAAACATCTTGAAACTTCTGGAACTTCTTCCTGAAGTTCGTCTTGAAGATTCAACATGTTCCAAACACAAATCTAAGGCTCTAGAAGCTCTTAGATGGTCCTTGGAAGTTGAGACCATAATTCCCACAATGCACCCGGTCAGATTTTTAACAGTCCACTGGACACACTCTAAGCTAGGGACGTTTGTGAGAGTTGGTGCAGGCAAGCTCTGTTAACCTGTTGCTTTCAAGGATTCCACCTCCTTAGTCCTTTATTAAGCAATGCAAAGTCGTTAGGGCTGTTGATCCAGTGTGCAACAGCCGCAATTCTTCACAGTGCAATCCTTTGGGTTGCAGACCAGGGTTCCAGCAGGGCAGTCCTTCTTCTCCTTGTGGTTTCAGGCAGCAGATCTGAGCCGCAATGCTGCTTCCAGATATGTATTCAATCACCTTGGGGAAAAAGCAGGGGGACACCCCTGTCCAATGAGATGCAGGGTGCCACCCAAAACCATGACAGTTTCCTCCAAAGTGTACCATTTCCTTGCCCTACAAAGCACTGCAGTTTAAAATCCAAGATGGATGATGTCCCTCCCAAAGAGCAATACCTGGCTAAAGCTACCTACTGCTGTGGCTCATTTCCATTAACACTCCCCCTCCAGGCCATCTGCAAACTCCGTTCCTGGGCCTGCTATCTGTCTGTGGCGTGCAGGGTGAGAGGGTAAGCCTGGTTGGCATTCCTTTCTGTCTTGTTCTCTTTGAAGCCCAGTTTGATTAACCCAGCCCCCTTCCTGGCTTGGCCCTGGAACTGCAGAACTCCCCCCATCAGATAACCTCTGCTCAGTGCAGGCCACGTATCACCTCACCAAACCAGCCTGGATAATCCTGTTCAGGCTAACCAGTCAGGAGAGGGCTCCACGGGCTTGAATCTGGCTTCCAGAAAAGAAAGTCCTATGACTTCCCTTATGTGTTAGTGATGATGCATTCAACAGTGGCAGGATGTTGGATTCATCTTTGCCAATCTTTTGAGTCCTTGAATTTAGCTCCTTCCTAGCAATATTTATGCAGATATGAAATATTCCAGTGGAAGATAAAATGGGCAGTTGTTTTTCTCACCAGGGCATATAAAACATATTTTACAATGTTTCTGCTTATAGGTACATGGCACCCCACTCCTGAGCCACCCAGGGGAGACCTTAGGGGTGACTTACATGTACAAATAAGGTAGATTACCACTGCGGAAGTACCTTTAATTCCAAAGTCGAATGTGCACACATTTTACTTTTTATAGAGAGTCTGCAAAGCAGGGCTACCTTTAAACATGACAACAGGCCCACAGCAGTGCACCATCCACTGCAGGAAATCTACTGGCCTCTAAACTTCCCTGCCCTATTGTGTACTAGGGATTTATAGGGAGCTTGAATCCCCCTTGCCCTATTGTATACGAGGGGCTTACAGGGTCTGTCATTGCCAATTGTAATTGTATCACATTACCATATCTCTTTGATCAGGGCACTGGCCCTGGGCCTGACTAGCAGAGTCCAGGGCACAGTCCTGGTCAGTTACCACCTGTATGAGTAAAAAAAACTGGGTGGGAATATGTTAAAATGATGACTTTATCACACTAAGAAAGACTTCCTTCATACCACTGAAATGTTTGTTCCCACACCTCATGAACGTAACTACCTCCTAATCGCTCAAATCTGCCTGCTGGAAAAGAAATGTTAAAATGGGCAGATTAAAAGCTTCATGTATTAACCATATTGCAGATGGAATTCCCACCACAGTAAAAGGTAACTTTTGTAACCTTTCGATATTAAGCCTGATATAAATTGCTTTTTTCTTAGCCATTTTCTGTTGTTTTTTGTGACCAATAAAATGCGTCAAATACCTCCTTCATAATATCCAACCCAACTGCATAATGGACCTAAGTTGACTCTGTCCATGATGTAAAAATTACATGTCGTTTTGAATGATTTCAATTGCAGATGACCCAATAGTGTTAAGGGTGTAAATGCAGTTGGACAGCGATTCGATATTTCTGCAAACTCTCCTGATCCATTTGTCTTAACTGGGCAGTGGCTTCCTTTTGGGAAAGGTTCCAAATTTCATTATATATTGCATATAACAAACACTTTCTGCATGGTTTTCTAGGACCTAACAAAGAATCTTGTAAATCTATATCTTCTGACAGGAGACTAAGGGATTCTTTAACAAATGTTAGTGTGGAAGATTTTGACTAGGCCCGGGTGGAGTTTGTGAAGTCTCGCTACACGAAACTTTGCAAGGTTGTAAAAAGCTCTGCTTCGCTGCGCGAAGTTCCGCGAGCGGGCGGAGTTTCAACACCGTGTCAGTTCATGTGATGTTTAATGTCACTGGCAACGTGAAGTACGTTCTCGCACTGGAAGTCTCACTTGAACGGCCCCACCCGGTTTGCCTGGGTGCGGCCATCTTGATTTTTGCTTCTGTTATGGTGCTGGGGCATACTTTAATCCCTTATCAATCTCTTTCATCCTACAGCTATAAAACTTATTTTCCCCTCTTTTTTGTTTATTATCTTACCTTTTCTATTGGTGTTTTTATATTTTATGTATTTTTCAATTTTTTTTGTGTCTTTTGTGACTTTTGGACTTTTTGAATTTTTTGCTTTAATTTCTTATTTTTTTCCTTCCTTACTTCTTTTTCATTTCTTCTATCTTCCCCCCAAGTGCCCAGCATCATGTCAGAGTAGGGGAGATACAGCTCCAGGCCCCTCCAATCCATCACCAGCAGCACCGCATAGGGGTGCAGCTCTGCACCCATTTTTCTGAGGTGGAGGTAGCAGCACTAATTTTTATGTGCAGCGCTACCTCCCCTACACCCTGGCAGCAGGCTGCAGGTTGAGGAGTGGGGAGGGAATCCGGGAGCGCTGGCAGCGCTGGGAGAGGGTGCGCTGGGCTGTGCCCCACAGCTCTGGGGTCCAGTGCACCCAACAACAGCTGACGCACCAGTGTGCCGACATCTTAGATTGGGAGACAGACCAGCCCGACCTACTACGCATGGAGGTTGCGGGGCTCAGTGAGTAAAAATCAATTGTTAGTTGTATTCTATGCTAATATTTGTTCCCAAAAGCAAGTATGCTGCTTACACACAGGTAAATTACCTTTATGTTACAAATATTATGTGATTGTCATCTACACAGGTGCTCGGCACTACCTAATCGTACCTGTTGTTGACGCCTGCTTGGGCTGATTATTTAAGAAGTAATGCAGAGACTCCTCCCATGTCCTGCCCTGTCACTAAGATAGTGATAGTTATTAGTATTAGCGAGTTAGAATGTTCTCTCACTTCTCTGTGCCTTTATTTTTGTAGCTTGTACAGTACAAAGCAATTTCCCAGTGATGTCTAGTATGCATCCATCCATCTATGCATTAAAAAATGCAGACTGAGTTGGCCCGTCGAAGGGGGTTGAGATTTAGAATGAGATGAGAACCAAAAATCATTCATTGCAATTTATTAGTAATTCCAAAATGCTGTTTATGAAATCTGGAATAGGGTTAGAAAATCTGGAATAGGATTGTCCACAATGCTAATACTATATCGGCTGTCAACACCAGAGCAGTACGCGCTCTATTGGCGACAAAAATGCAAAAACCCAGCACTCTCCAAACAAAGTAATTTATGCATTGTGCTGATAGGTTGTGGTTTAACCTTTTGCATTGCAGAGTTCAATCCTGAAAACTTATTTTTAATATGTTTACAAATACTGTTCCTTTGCAATGTATTGCTGCAGGTTTTCAGAGTGTGTTAGGGTGTGGCCCCTTTCCAGGGCCTTCCAGAGGCTTTCCCTGCAACATGCCTGCGCATGGTTCTGGGCTGGGCCAAGACTCTATAAAAGGGAGCCAACCCAACTCCCAGTGCTCACTATTCAGAGGTCCCGGTGCAGAGCAGCAGCTTCTTCCTGAGCTCCTGTCCCGGTGGCCTATTTGGATCTTCCAGTCTTCTGCCCTAATCCTTCATTGGTGATCATTTTTCCAGGCGGTAAGACGGTGGTTGGACTGTCCTGACACCGTTATTTAGAATTTTCATATTCTTGGTTTAAATTCTTAAATGAGTAACAGATTACTTGCGCGCTACCATTTCTTGACATTTATATGGTAGTTTACAAATAGGCAAGACGCGTGATTTATTTCATAAAGGTTTGACTTTTTTATTCATTTCACGCTACCATTTCTTGACATTCAGATGGTGGCTTAAGAATCGGCAAGATGCGCGATTAGTTTTATGGTGTTTAAACATTGTTGTCCATTGCGCGCTACTATTTCTTGACATTTACATGATGTTTTACGAATTGGCAAGACTCACAACTCGTTTCATGAGCATTTAACTTTGTTGTTCATTGCGCGCTACCATTTCTTGACATTTTACATGGTGGCTTAAGAATCGGCAATAGAAGCGCGATTCGTTTCATTGTACTTTGATCTTGTTATTTATTGTGAGTTGTTATTCCTTGACATTTACATCGTGTTTTACGAATCGGCAAGATGCTCGATTCGATTAATGATGATTTGACTTTGATATTCATTGCGTGCTACCATTTCTTGGTATTTTACATGGTAACACTTGAATTAGCAAGACGCACGATTCTCTCCTCGAGTTAAATTCATGTTGTTTATTGTATGCTACTATTCTAAGATATTTATGATGTAATATTCGAGTTGACAAGATATGTGATTTGTTTCCTGAATCCATATTGTGTTTTTCATGGTGCACAATCCTTTTATGGTGTTTACTATATATATATATATATAGCTGCAATATGCGCAATTTGTGTTGAAACATTTTAAGAGTACACAGAAGGCCAGAGTTTCTAGATGCAATATTGTATGGTCCTAGTATACATTCTCAAAACAGGATTTATATGACTGGTTTAAAATTTAGTCAGAATGTTTTTTCTGATTCTCATGTAAAGGAAAGTACTTGAATAAGAAAGTTTTCATTTAATTCATCTTGATTCCCCTACAGGTATCCGGCCATCTTGAAACTTAGTCATTTTAAACTTAACTCTTAGATTGTTCATGTTTTCAGAGTGACTAGGCTTAGAATCATTGTCTAGTATTGATTTCAGGAGATATAATTTTCATATTGTGTGTTCTAACCGTTTTCTTACTACAGGTCTCCTTCCCAGCTGTTCCCTTCCTAATCCCCTCTTCCCCTCTTGAACTCTCTCAGTCTCTGTGATTTATCTATCAGAGTCTTGGAGCTGTTCAGTGGTGGACGTGTTGGGAACGTACACAGACCTCGAGGATCTGGTGACTCTGACGTAGGCAATCTGATTTAGAAAAGTTCAATGTTACTACATTTGCCTTTTCTTGCCAAAAATATTTTTAGAGAGATTGGGTGAGAGGAAGCATGGGTGGTTGTAGGATAGATGAAAGGGTATGCAGGGGAAAGGTGCCTGCCTCTGTGGGTGAAAGGGTATGGGTGAACGGAATCCTCGGGTGGGTTGGTTCTTGGATGGGTAAATAGGTGAAAGGATGCATTGGTAGGTATTGGGTAATTGGATGTTGGTGAATGGTTTTTTGAGAGCTATGTGTATTTGGATGTTTTTAGATGATGAAGGACTGGATGAGAGAATGCAAAGCTTATATGGTGTTTATCAAAGCCAAGGGTGAAGAATAAGAGTACTAGAATGACACATTCGCAATGATGAACAGATAAATGCTTGGAATGAAGAAGCAAAGAACCTCTCTACTTTACTTGCTTTGAATGGTTTTTATCAAATGTTTGGTTCAAAGGATTGGATGGTATTTCAGAATATTCCCTTGACTCACAGTATTTTCTAAGCAAGGCAAGTAATATGTATCCCCGCAACCATTCACCATTGCCTCCGTCGCTATGGCCTTTCACCAGTGCCACCCATGATGACCTAACGGCTGCATGGTTCAATTCAGCAGAATCGGCACTTTAATGTTGACTGTGCAATGTGCATCTGCTTAAGTTAAGTTAATGTGTCACTTATTTTCAAAGTTTTCAATGCATGGCAATGCAAAAACAAGGTGGGTTTCCCTTCCCTCCCAGTGCCCACTCACTCAGTCGCTTCCTAGTACTTTAGTCCTCTAATCTTTCTTAAATTCTGTCCCAGCCTTCAAATCCATTCTTTGATTGCACACATTTTTCTAGCCAAGTGATATATTTAATTATGGCTTCCATAACGGATTTACATCTGTCCAATTTTTTTCCTTTCATCACTTGCCAACCAGAGTGACTCACTACTAGCCAAACCTTAGTCACATGATGATGATGATGATCAGTAAAGCATCTAATCTACCTATCGAGCTTCAATTAATTCAGCACAACAGGAGAGAGAAGAATACTTGTAATTTATAGTGCATAATGGCTGTGACTCTAATTTCATCATAATCAAATGGCCTGAGCAAATGCACTGTCACTGAGCCACTAAATACGTTTAAACAAGTCTTTTGCACAGAGCAATGTTTACACTTTGTCTTTTTTTATTTCTTGCTATAGCTACTCCTGCTGGTTCACCTTCAAGGCAGGAAACAGCAGCCCAGCTGTGGCAGCAGAAGCTGGAGACCATCAGGGCTGAATATCGGCTGCTGGTGGTCCTGGAGCAGGAGGCAGTGGCATCAGCTGTCAATCCCATGGGCCCCAGCCAGCCCCCAGCACCTCCAGCCTCTCAGTCTCAACACCGGTGCTCAGCCTGCTGGCAGCTGCCCGCCACCTTTCCATCACTGTTGCCCCCCCGACTGTATGTTTCAATACAGCATCCTGCAAAGGCTGGGGCGGATAGAAGACAGGCAGGCATGTATGGAGGGGCTCCTGAAACAGCTCCTGCTCCGCTGGCAGTGCCCTCTTCTGTCCCTTTTTATCTTTTGTTTTGGTGGGTGGGACTTGTTGTGGGTAGAGAGGGTGGGAATATGGGTTTTTGGGAATGGGACCATTGGACTTTTCTTTTATCATGAACAGTTGAGTATTTTTGGACATTGGTTGGGGACAGGGAGATTTATTTGGGGAGAGGGGTGGGCCAGTTGTGGGTGGAAGGGGTGGGCTTTATATTCTTGTTAGGGTTAGTAAATATTTTTTAAAGTTATTTATGCCTCAAATATTTTTTGTGATGTTTTAATTCTCACTGCGTAGTTTTTCCTAGGAACCAGCCTCTCTGGTGAGAAGTCTCTTTTGGATGATGAATTTACAGAGAAGGGTGTAGATAGGGGCTGGCTTCTCTGCTAAGACCTCTCTCTTGTATGATGGCTATACATGGAATGACCTCTTCCTCAACCTGCCGCCTGAGGTGACATGGGTGTGTAGTAGTGTGCAGGGAGTAGATTCTTCGTTGACACGTATACCCAAGTTGAGAACCAGGTCTAATAGGGTATCAGGAGGGATTGGGCTCTCTGCTCCAACGTCTCCCCAGGGTGACATGTGTTTCTTTCATTGAATCTAGGTTTTTTTTTAAACGTAAAGTAATATTGTATTTCCAAGTTAAACATACTATGGTGCGGGGAGGAGGGACCTTGCCTACACACATGCCTACCAAGGACTTTGCATGATGGCACACGGGAAGAGCCTCCACAGTCTGTGGAAACCTCACCACTCGTTGATATGTGAGTGTGGTTGGGTGTGATGAAGGATTCGTTTTTCCACCTATAGCCTTCCCCTGAATGATCGGTGTATTTAGTACAGTGTCAATAAGTGGTGGCCTCTTGTACAATGTGAGCCCTATGAAATGAGTGCACACAGTGCAATGTAGGAGGAACTCTCTTCTTACCCGGTGCTCACTCTTAGAAAACAGCCGCGCATTGCAGACTCTGCGGAGGGACTGCCTCGAGCCGTAAGGGTTTTTTGTCGGACTATGGATATATGGGAAGAGGTTAACTTCTCTGCTCTCTGGTTTCTTGCCCACTACTGAGGACTTTCCCAGTTGTTCTAGGCTCTCAACCAGTGTTATAGACCTGAGCAGCTCACAAAGAACTGTAACAAAGGACACAGCCTTTACCAATTGGTGTAGTCCGAGGCAGAACATCTGTAAATCCATTAAAGATCACACTGTAGTATGGGAGAGTGTTCTCAGTCCAAAAAGGAGATACAGAAGCACACACATTGGACTATGGTACCTGAAGTCTTTATTATCTACTATACGCTGTGAGCCACTTTATTCTGTTCAGTGGCGCTTCCTACATCCTGTTATAGTTCATGGTCTACTGGAATAGGCTGTAACAGCCATTAAAGGCCTGATCCAGTGTTAAAGGTCTGCCCTCAAGGGACAATTCCAGCTACAGTGGCTCTAAACGTATGATAACATCCGCCTGAGGGCAAAATTAGTAAAACAAATGCTTCCGAGCTGAGGGCATTGCAAGCATATTGGCTCTAAAGCCTTTGCTGACAATATGTGCAGGTCATGGCTAGTATCCGCTGACCATTCCCAGCTTTGCGCTTCTCCAGTACGCTGATGAATGTATGTGGTAGAGCGTGGAGAGATAGTGACGTCTGCACTAACACCTATCCATAGTGTCATGATTGCTTGTAGTATAGTTTAGTTTGCCACCTCTGTCTGTCCAATCACGGACAGTGGCCCCTTCAGGAGCAGCAGTTTAGTGGTGGAGATGCGTCACTGGTGCCTGACTCGGCCCCCACCCTCCTGACGGGGCTGAGGTGTCCGTCAGGATGCTGAAGTCTCTGCAGCTTTACTGGGGTTTCCAAGACGCTGCATGCGATTTACAGAAGCACCAATAACATTCATGAAGTACACAGGGATGTTGACTAATTTACCCCAAAACACACAGCATTAGCATATTATGAAATCTCAAATCGAGTTCCACACTTACTAACGGCACCTCAGCGCGCCTTTAGCCACAAGCACATATTCACTTATTTCTACCCACAATAGCGCCTACTTCTTCCCTCGCCACACAAGGCGGGCAAAGAGACGGCGGTTCCCCAATAAATGTCACTACTATGCAAATCCTTTTCAAGTTCACAGTGAATACTTTGAACATGTTTTCCCTTTGGCTGCGCCGTTTATTTAACAAAAATGTAGTATATTAGACTCATTAACACCTGCGATTTAAACGCAGTGTCGCTAAAAGGCTTGGCTCTCTTGAGAGGACTAACAAGGAGCCCTGACACCTCTTCCTGTGGGACGGAGACAGCCCTGCTGAGACACGGCTTGGTAAGCATAGATATGCCTGCGTGGCGAGAAGCCTTTCCACAGAAGCCAGCCTCTTGTCTCTCTTGAGCAGGGTTAACAAGGAGCCCTGACACCTCTTCCTGTGGGACGGAGACAGCCCTGCTGAGACACGGCTTGGTAAGCATAGATATGCCTGCGTGGCGAGAAGCCTTTCCACAGAAGCCAGCCTCTTGTCTCTCTTGAGCAGGGTTAACAAGGAACCCTGACACCTCTTCCTGTGGGACGGAGACAGCCCTGCTGAGACACGGCTTGGTAAGCATAGATATGCCTGCGTGGCGAGAAGCCTTTCCACAGAAGCCAGCCTCTTGTCTCTCTTGAGCAGGGTTAACAAGGAGCCCTGGCAGCTCTTCCTGCAGGACACCGGCAGCCCTGGTGAGTAACCAAAGATAGAGTGGCAAGACGCCTTTCCTCATGGAGCTCAGCGTTCTTTTTACACCAGGGTATTTACTGGCTTCCTTCATGCTTTGGGGCTGTTTCTGGTCTCCTCTGCCGTGCATTCTCGTCCCAGCAGGGACATTCATTCTTTTAGCATTATTTCACTTTCTGCTTCTTTCACAACTTTTATCAGAAGCTGCGTCCTTTAGGTATGATTCATTCTGTCCCCACATATTTCATTTTCTTTCTTTTTAGGTTGTCAGGAAATTTAAATCCCGCTGACCGCCGTGCCGACGGCCGCCAACATACGTGTCTGCGGTGGAAATCCGCAACGGGTATTATGACCCACACTGAGAACCCCGCCAATATACAGACACCCACACAAGTCCGCCAGCCCAAAGGTCAGTGATAAATTGGTGGTACCAAAACCCACACCGTCACGCCAGCAGGAATACGCCCACAGTATCATAACCCACGAATCAACGTGGCGGTCTTTCAACCGCGGTAAACCATTGGCTTTTGTCAACATCAGGACAGTGCACCGTAAATGCAAAAACCCCAGTCCTTATGCAGAGGCATATTTCATGCATTATCTTTCTATGCTGTATGTTAACCTTTGCATTGCAGAGCTTTTACCTTGAAAAGTCATTAATGCTGTTTGTAATTCATTGTTCATTTGCAAGGCTTGTTTGCAGGAATCCAGGGTGTGGTCCTTTATTCTAAGACTTTCTAGAAGCCTTTCTTGCAGCATGGTTGGGTGTGTCGCTTGTGGGCGGGGCTTGGCTCTATACAAGGGAGCCAGCCCAGCTCCACTTGTAGGAGGCCGGCCTGGCTTGTAGTGGGTACCAAGGGGTACTTACACTCTGTACCAGGACCAGGTATCCCTTAGTAGTGTAGAGGGTGTCTAGCAGCTTAGGCTGATAGAAGGTAGCTATAGCAGAGAAGTTTAGGCTGAACTAGGAGACATGCAAAGCTCCTACTATACCACTGGTGTCATATCCACAATATCATAAGAAAACACAATACACAGATATACTAAAAAAATAAAGGTACTTTATTTTTATGACAATATGCCAAAAGTATCTCAGTGAGTACCCTCAGTATGAGGATGCCAAATATACACAAGATATATGTACACAATACCAAAAATATGCAGTAATAGCAATAGAAAGCAATGCAAGCAATGTACAGTCACAATAGATTGCAATGAGAGCACATAGGTATAGGGGCAACACAAACCATATACTCCAAAAGTGGAATGCGAACCACGAATGGACCCCAAACCTATGTGAGCTTGTAGAGGGTCGCTGGGGCTGTAAGAAAACAGTGAGTGTTAGAAAAATAGCCCACCCCAAGACCCTGTAAGGTAGGTGTAAAGTGCACCTACAACCCCCAGAGAGCACAAAAGTCGTGATAGGGGGATTCTGCAAGGAAAACCAACACCAGCAATGCAACAACAGTGGATTTCCGGACCTGAGTACCTGTAAGACAAGGGGACCGCTTGACTCTTGCCGACTTCCTCATTGGGCCAACACAGGGCAGGAGCCATTTAAATTCTGCGTAGCGCTCCCGCCACTCGTGACGCGCTTGACTCTTGCCGACTTCCTCATTAGGCCAACACAGGGCAGGAGCCCTTTAAATTCTGCGTAGCGCTCCTGCCACTCGGGATGCGCGCGGGCGGTGCCCGGGCAAAGCCCGGGCCAAGGGCGGGCCCGTCCTGCACCCATCGGCGGCTGGCAGAGGCGGGGCTGGGCCACCCCCCTGACATTTACCATCCAAGTAGGCCTCATTGGACTTGCTATTACCAATACTGTGCCCCCGTAAGCTGCTCTACTAAAGTTGACACTTTGTAGATCAATCTTGCACTAACATCCATTCCAGATGGGCATAAGGAAAGCAATAGAGGCTGGGGCAGGGGTTGTGCTAAAAGCCAAGGGAAAAAGACACAAGCATGCAGCTGGCAACTGCTTTATGGACAGAATCGACTCTCTCCTGGGTGAATGTAATGGAATATTAACTAGCCCCCAGGGAAATAATTCTATTGATACTGGGGGGGGAGCCCTCACCAACCTACAGGAAGGATGGTCCTAAGAAAATCGCTGAGATTTTTGTGAAACGTGGGCAACAAGACACAGCCACTACAGGGCAGGGAGAGAGCAGGAATGTTATCACCCACACTGCTCCACCTCTAGTGGAAGAGCTACCTCTGGGCTCTAACGATTTCATCCAGTGCAATAACCGCTTTAATCCTTTAATCAACACCCCAGAATCACACGATGACATCGACCCAGACACCCGGGCGGATGGGCCAGCAGCCACAAACACGCATTTAACTCACATAAACCCACAGCATATTCAATGCATACAAGATCTAAAAAAGGAAGTCATAGAACTCAAGCTTATGGTCAACTCCTTAATTGCGATAGTAAAACAGTTAACTTTTGCAAATAACACGGCCACCATGAACCTCACCCAAAACCCAACCCTACCAGGCATCACAACAAATCTGCTCAATCTCTCAGCACCCAGCTATGTCGGCCCCCTCCCAGTCGGTGATAAGACCATGAACTTATACCAGACTCCCTTTCTCCACAATTTAGGCATAGGAAATTCAGGTAATATAGTTCTAATGGTTAACGTTCCCAAGTTAAACACATCGACACATAAGGAAGGGGCAGACTCTATTAAAAACAAGGCAATCCATTGGATTCGCCATGTTAGAGGCTGTCGCTCCATAATACGCGAGGACATAATTAATGTAGCACGATGGCCAGACCCGGGAACACATTTTGACATTTTAAAACTGACACTCAAGGACGGGATCATGGTAAACAATCTGGTGGCCCTAGATGCAAGAAGAAGCCCACCAGCATACTCACGCATCCAGTTTAAATACCCCAGGCCACCTACGTACTACGGGGACTGCCCGAGCTACCGCCCAGCAGAAAATGTATCTACTCTTGGCGAAAATGATTGACTCTCAGCTTCATCTAAAATCTATGCTGGTAAACCATGCAACCTTCTAACATCTATCACTCCCAGGTCTGCCTTAAACCCCACCATTGTCTGTCCATGTATTCTCTCCCCTATCCATGACACTCCCACTAAGACCACTGTCAGTCTATTGTGCAAACATGACAATGATGCATCTTTCATCTTGCGGGCGTATTGTCCACCAAACCAAGAGCTGATGGATAGGCCTGCAAGCACCTCCCGCACCAGGACTAGGTCAGTTCCAACTGAGGAACATCACCAATCACCTCAGGCCCCACGGGAAAACATTGGTATTGACCCACATCTTCCCACTCAACCACACCCGCCAAATCAACCTCTGACAGCCAACCATGCAAACACCAGGCATCTAGACAGGATAGCTCAACCACTCACTGAAGTACGACGTGTCTCATGGAACGTGGCAGGTTTGAAATCTATTCTCCCCCTTCCATCCTTCTCCTCCTTTATTGATGAACATGACATATGTCTTTTCCAAGAGACATGGTCACTCAACCCACTTTTTCAAACAGGCTATTCAAACTTCCACATCCCCGCTGTGGCCAGTATGAGAGGCAGGCCCTCAGGGGGCCTGACCATCTGGATTAAAACATCACTTAGCTGCCATATATCACAGCTACCTACCGATTCTCCCGACCTGTTAGGCCTTCGTCTATCTTTTGGGCCTGACTCTGTGGTGAACATGTTTAACATCTACACTCGGGGGGTCAGGGGGGGTCAAGTCTCCAAAACCCTCTGCGCCCTGGCAGCCCTTTTACAAAACTATCCCTGCCATCATAAAATCATTGTGGCAGGGGACTTCAATGTCACATTCGAACCCCTTGACTGGGATGATCTCAGGTCCACAAACGAGGAGGATCGAGCATGGTCTATCCCCGCCCTGACCATCCCACCCATCAAGAGATGGACGCAGGTCGCTGTCCAAGACAAATCACTGACCATGGAGTTCGGGCTCAGGGCGTTAAATGGCAGAACCAAATTAGACACCAAAGGCCGTCACACATTCAACAAAACCAATCACACCAGCAGAATTGACTATTGTCTATTCGACATAAGACTATGGCCTCTAGTCATCGATATGACGATTGTTGAAAGGACTGAAAGTGATCATAACCCTTTCTCTGCTCACACATTAGCTCTAGGTAATCTCCCGCCCACGTTTAACTCCCCACCAGTAGCACCAGAGGGCATTAGCCTGGTTAACAATAAACAACACTTAAAGTGGGACAAGGTCGCGGCTCGGCCCGCACTCATCAACGCAGCTAATAACATCCTAAAATCCACACTTATGGAACTAGAGGCGGGTCCCGCAATCCCCTACCAGGAAATAAGCTTAATCCACACCTCTTGTTTCAGGGATATCGCAGCCCACTTCTCAGTACCCCCAGCCCATGACGGCAAACGACCCATAGGTAGGCACCGCTGGTTCAATAAGACGTGTCGGTCCCTAAACAAGCGCTTAATCCAAGCTATTGATTCCAAGGATCCCCCCGCCATCCGCGTAGCTAGGAAGTCCTACAAGTCAGCAATATGCAAAGCCAAGCGTGACCAAGATAATAAATGGTGGACAGCACTCAGTGACGCTGTGCACGAGAGGAACTATAGTCTGTTCTGGTCCCTGGCAGCGCGAGGCCCAGAAACCAGTGGTTTGGACATCACAACCAATATTGCCCCGAAAGACTGGGTAGTTCATTTTAGCAGCCTGTACTCCCCTGACCACGATAGCCCCATTCCTGTTCGCATGGGCCCCCACCTAAATCCCTCATTAGCACCCACCACCGCAGCACCCCTGTTGTTCTCCAAAAGTGACATAACCTATTCCCTAAGCACCTTAAAACGCGGCAGGGCCTCTGGCTCGGATGGTGTCCCAGCAGACCTGTTCTCAACCGACATAGCATCCTGGTCAAGATACCTCACCATCATAGCGAACGCTGTAGCATCTAGGGGGGCCTATCCCCGAGTCCTGGAAAGGGGCTATTGTTGTCCCGATCTTTAAAAAGGGCGACAGATCACTCCCCTGCAACTACAGACCAATTAGTCTAATTGACTGTGTGCAAAGAGTCTTCTGCCACTGCTTCTTGGGAAAGATCGAAGACTGGATGACCGAACATGATATCCTTAGTCCCCTCCAAGCCGGTTTCCGGAAGAAAATATCTACCACTGATCAAGCCTTCAGGTTCCTATTTCTATACTGGAAAATAGTGCTTATTGGTAAAGGGAGCTTTTATGTAGCTTTTGTGGATCTAAAGTCTGCTTTTGACCTAGTACCTCGCAACAAGCTATGGGACACTCTCTCCGAATGGGAATCCCGGAGCATATCCTAGCACTATTGATACGGCTCCACGAGGACAACTACGCACGAGTCAGGTGGGACAACAAGGGGAACTAACGGATAGAATCCATGTATCAAGGGGTGTGCGGCAAGGGTGTGTCCTCGCCCGACCCTCTTCTCTGTATATCAATGAAATCGTCCCTTCCCTGCTTAGAGTGGAGGCTGACGCACCATCACTTGGCACACAAAAAATCCCTGTCATGCTCTTTGCAGATGATACTCTGCTGATATCCAAGACCCCTAGTGGACTAAGGAAACTCCTAACGTGTTTTGAGAAATTCTGCTCAACGCAGGGACTTGAAATCAATGCCTCAAAAACAAAACTAATGACCCTCAATCCCCATAGATCTTTTAGAGGGAAGTTTACTCTAGAGGGCTCCACACTTGAGAAGGTGGGCATTTTCAGCTACCTGGGTATAACATTGACTGACAACATGTCTTGGAAATCACACATAGGTAAACAAGGCTTAAAACTAAAACAAACAACAGGGGTACTACTAAAAAACTTTCACCTCTCACACCCAAAACCAATTCGCCCAGCAATACAGATATACGAAGCCCAGGCTGTGACCTCAGCACCTTACGGGGCTGAACTATGGGGCCACACCAAAATCCAAGACATAACCATCGCTGAAAACAACTTCCTGAGAAACCTTGTGTCCCTTCCGCCAAGCACTCCACTGTTCCCTCTTTTCAAGGATCTCGGTATCAAACGCATTGGTCATAAAGCCCGCCTGCGTCCTCTGCTGTACTGGCGACGTCTCTGGACCACCCCAGAGCTCGATATCTTTACTGAAGCTCTGCAGGTCATTTTAAAAGCCGACCATCTTCACAGAATCCCCTGGCTACGATACATCAAGGGGTCACTGTACTCACTCGGGCTCGATGATCTCTGGAACTCACCAACTACGTCCGTCTTCCCCTCGAAAAGCGAATTAAAGAAACTATACTGGCAATTGGCAAATTACGAAGATACAAGGGCTGCACTTCACACTACATTATCTTGTGACTTTGCCAACCTAAAAGAGTCATGCAAGTATGAAGCTTTTTGGGACTTAATCACGGCCCCAAGGGAATGGAAACTGTACTTTCAGCTCCGCATTTGAACGCTCCCATTAAGACTTTTCGCCAGCAGCTGGTCACACAATGAATCAACCGCCTGCCCAGCCTGCAAAGCCCCCGTCGAGAATCTCCCTCACGTCCTTTTTGCCTGCCCCGCGTACACCGCCCCTCGCAGGAAATGGCTGGCCCCGGCATGCAGACTACTGGGAGTCCGCAGCTCTGAGCTAGCCCTGCAAATCCTCAGATCAGACACTAGGCCAACGCTAGTGATCGCCGTCGCCAAATTCCTCGGAGCTAGCTGGCTTGTTAGAGGGACATTCTTATCTGTATAAAGACTCCAACTAAGACTGTCCCATCGTACTGTGCGAGCGCATTTTATTCCATTTTATTTTTATTTTTTACTCCCTTTCATCATTATATTTATTATTATAATTATCATTTTGTGTATTTATTTGTATTTATTACTGCTTGCGCTTTTATGGCTCCTGTAGCCGCAATAAAGTTCCTTTGAATTGACAAGGGGACCAAGTCCAAGAGTCGCGACAGTGTCGAGAGTGGGCAGATGCCGAGGAAATGCCAGCGGAGGGTGCAAGGAAGCTGCCACCCGATGGAAGAAGCTTTGTGTTCTGCAAGAACGAAGAGGACTAGGAACTTCCCCTTTGGAGGATGGATGTCCCACGTCGTGAAGAAGCTTGCAGAGGTGTTCCCATGCAGAAAGACCGCAAACAAGCCTTGCTATCTGCAAGGGTCACGGTTCAGGTTTTTGGATGCTGCTGTGGCTCAGGAGGGACCAGGATGTCGCCACTTGGATGAGGAGACAGAGGGGGTGCCCAGCAAGTCAGGGAGCCCTCACAAAAGCAGGCAGCACCTGCAGAAGTACCAGAACAGGCACTTAGAAGAGGAGTGAACCGGAGTCCACCCGAAGTCACAAAAGGGAGTCCCACTACGCCGGAGGACAACTCAGAAGGTTGTGCACTGCAGGTTAGAGTGTCGGGGAACCAGGCTCGTGCTGAGAGGGGACGCAGAGGACCGGTGATGCAGTCTTTTGTTGCCTGAGGTTGCAGGGGGAAGACTCCGTCCACCCACAGGAGATTTCTTCAGAGCTCCTGCTGCAAGAAGGAGGCAGGCTACCCCCAGAGCATGCACCACCAGGAAACAGGCCAGAAAGCCAGCAGGATGAAGCGATACAAGGTTGCAGTAGTTGTCTTTGCTACTTTGTTGCAGTTTTGCAGGCGTCCTGAGCAGTCAGCGGTCGATCCTTTGGCAGAAGGTGAAGAGTGAGATGCAGAGGAACTCTGATGAGCTCTTGCATTCGGTATCTGAAGAATTCCCCAAAGCAGAGACCCTAATTAGCCAGAAAAGGAGGTTTGGCTACTTAGGAAGGAGGATAGGCTAGCAACACAGGTAAGAGCCTATAAGGAGGAGCCTCTGACGTCACCTGCTGGCACTGGCCACTCAGAGCAGTGCAGTGTGCCAGCAGCACCTCTGTTTCCAAGATGGCAGAGGTCTGGAGCACACTGGAGGAGCTTTAGGCACCTCCCCTGGGAGGTGCAGGTCAGGGGAGTGGTCACTCCACTTTCCTTTGTCCATTTTCACACCAGAGCAGGGCTGGGGGATCCCTGAACCGGTGTAGACTGGCTTATGCAGAGATGGGCACCATCTGTGCCCATCAAAGCATTTCCAGAGGCTGGGGGAGGCTACTCCTCCCCAGCCCTGACACCTTTTTCCAAAGGGAGAGGGTGTAACACCCTCTCTCTGAGGAAGTCCTTTGTTCTGCCTTCCTGAGCCAGGCCTGGATGGACCCCAGGAGGGCAGAAACCTGTCTGAGGGGTTGGCAGCAGCAGCAGCTGCAGTGAAACCCCAGGAAAGATAGTTTGGCAGTACCCGGGTTCTGTGCTAGAGACCCAGGGGATCATGGAATCGTCCCCCCAATGCCAGAATGGCATTGGGGTGACAATTCCATGATCTTAGACATGTTACATGGCCATGTTCGGAGTTACCATTGTGACGCTATACATAGGTAGTGACCTATGTATAGTGTACGCGTGAAATGGTGTCTCCGCACTCACAAATTCCGGGGAATTTGCCCTGAACGATGTGGGTGCACCTTGGCTAGTACCAGGGTGCCCACACACTAAGTAACTTTGCACCCAACCTTCACCAGGTGAAGGTTAGACATATAGGTGACTTATAAGTTACTTAAGTGCAGTGGTAAATGGCTGTGAAATAACGTGGACGTTATTTCACTCAGGCTGCACTGGCAGGCCTGTGTAAGAATTGTCAGATCTCCCTATGGGTGGCAAAAGAAATGCTGCAGCCCATAGGGATCTCCTGGAACCCCAATACCCTGGGTACCTCAGTACCTATACTAGGGAATTATAAGGGTGTTCCAGTATGCCAATGTGAATTGGTGAAATTGGTCACTATCCTGTTAGTGACAATTTAGAAAGCAGAGAGCGCATAACCACTGAGGTTCTGATTAGCAGATCCTCATTGAGACAGTTAGTCATCACACAGGGAACACATACAGGGCACACTTATGAGCACTGGGGCCCTGGCTGGCAGGGTCCCAGTGACACATACACTAAAACAACATATATACAGTGAAATATGGGGGTAACATGCCAGGCAAGATGGTACTTTCCTACACACATGCTCACTATTCAGAGGTCCCGATGCAGAGCAGCAGTATTTTCCAGAGCTCCTGTCCCAGAGGCCTAGCCAGTCATTTCCAGGCCTGCACTCGTGTATTTGGTGATCTTCAAGCAGGGCGGTAAGGCGGAGGTCGGGTTTTGTGCCTAAACTGGAAATGGCGTGTGCGATTTTTTTCATGGCATTAGTATTGTGAATTCCGAATCGGCAACAGTGTGTGCAATTCATTTCAGGCATTTACTTCTTGGCATTTAGATCGGCAGTGTGCGCGATCATTTCATGGCATTTGTATTGTGAATTCCGAATCGGTAACAGTGTGCGCGATTCATTTCAGGCAGTTACTTCTTGGCATTCGGATCGGCAGTGCGCGCGATCATTTCATGGCATTAGTATTGTGAATTCCGAATCGGCAACAGTGTGCGCGATTCATTCCAGGCATTTACTTCTTGGCATTCAGATCGGCAGTGTGCGTGATCATTTCATGGCATTTGTATCGTGAATTCCGAATCGGCAACAGTGTGCGCGATTCATTCCAGGCACTTACTTCTTGGCATTCAGATCGGCAGTGTGCGTGATCATTTCATGGCATTTGTATTGTGAATTCAGAATCGGCAACAGTGTACGCGATTCATTCCAGGCATTTACTTCTTGGCATTCAGATCGGCAGTGCGCTCGATCCTTTCATGGTATTTGGTTCTTGATAATAGAATCGGCAACAGTGTGTGCGATTCTTTCCCGGCATTAAACACTTGAATCACAGATTGGTAGCATGTGCAATCGTTTCATTGCAAGTGAATCTCAATGTTCGGATCAGCAACAAGGTGCGCGATTCATTCCTGGTGTTTGACTTTTGAAATACAGATCGGCAAGTGCTCGATCATTTCTAGACATTGTAATCTAGATGTGCAGTTTGATTAAGGTGCGTAATATTGCCTGAGCATTTGAGTTTTGGAACTCTTAACCAGAGAGTGACGTAGCAGTGTTATTCATGGTTCTAGTAAAGTTCATTCATGCAGAGAAAACCAGGTGCTCTTCGATCTTTGTTATAAAGCAGTGACTATTCCAATAACTAATTGGAGAGTGTTATCCAATGTTCATAGTATTCCTGAAACACAGATTCCATAGAGTGCTATTCAATGTTCATCATATTCCTGAAACACAGATTCAAAAGAGTCTGATTCAATGTTCATAGTATTCTTGAAACACAGACTCAATAGAGTGTTTTTCAAGGTTCATAGTATTCTTGAAACACTGATCCAACAGAGTGTTATTCAGTGTTCAGAGCGTAAGAGATTATTCTAAGAATTATTTGGAGAGAGTTTATTGTTCAAAATATAATATGTTAATTCTGGAATGTTCATAAGAAAACCTTGCATAACCTTTCTTGATTTCCAGGTACCTAGATTCTTGAGGCCTAGTTATAGTGAAGCCTTAGGCCATTCATGCTTTCAGCATAAGTGTTTATTTGAAACAAAATTTATTGAAAGTCATTGTGATTAATCCTGCAATTGTGTTGGTTAACTCTTGCTTCCACAGGTCTCCTTCCCTGCTGTTCCCAGCCCAAAACCCAATCCCCCACTTGGCCATTCTTTAACTCTGTGTTAAATAACTAGTGGAGTTTGGAGCTGCCAAGAGGTGGACATATTGGGAACATGCGCAAGCCCCAAGGATCTGGTCTCCTTGACAGCGGTACACACTGCCGCGCTGAAAATACACACACACTTACAAAACTACTCCATATTGGACTATTCAAAATACACACATCTGACACACATACACACACCACACCCACACACCCAATCCAAAATAAAACACACACCAACATTACCCACAACCCCTTACACCGTAATTTTTTGAAGAAGCAGAGAGAGAGAAAAGCAAAGACCACACCAGCATCCAGAGGCACACAACACCATCACCCATACACCGTCCACGCACAACACACCACACACAACACATCACCCCACACCTCACATCTACCATCACCTCACACATCACACATCACTCACACCACATCATGGCACCTCAAAGACGCCCCAGGTTTTCTGAGGAGGAGCTTAGGGTCATGGTGGAGGAAATCATCGGGGTAGAGCCACAGGTATTCGGATCACAGGGGCAGCACACCTCGATTGTGAGGAAGATGGATCTATGGCGGAGAATTGTCGACAGGGTCAACACAGTGAGACAGCATCCAAGAACAAGGGATGATATCAGGAAGAGGTGGAACGACCTATGGGGGAAGGTGCGTTTCGTGGTATCCAGACACCAGGTAGCCATACAGAGGACTGGCAGTGGACCCCCACCTCCTCCCCCACAACTAACATCATGGTGGAGCAAGTCTTGGCGATCATGCATCCTGAGGGCCTCGCAGGAGTAGCAGGAGGACTGGACTCTGGTAAGTCAACTTTTTACTATTATATCCCCCCCACCCTACCTGCATGCCATCACATACTCTCACCCTCACCCCTATCACTCCACCATCTCCCACACACCCCACCATCACGCCCCACCACTCCCGCAACAAAGCCCTGCATGCAACAACGCTGCATGGACCACCATCACAGACATGCATGGACACCCATCACCAAAGCATGTCCAATAGAGAGACTCACCCAGGGCACACAATCACCACTCACACAAGGGCCAAGGTGATATTGCAGCCATAGTATTAGAGGGAGAAACACCCATTGCACAAGATGGCACACACAGATAAAATAACAATGCATTTACCCCCCAACAGGACCCCTACCCAATGTCAACGGACAGGAGGTGCCAGCCATATCCAGTCCCCCCCCAAAAGAGGCCCACAGTGATGACAGCAGCTCTGCATGCCTGGATCAAGATGACCAGCCCGGCCCATCAGGGACCTCTAGACAGTCGGTTCCCCTGCCACAGTCCCAAGGCACCACAGAGCCTCCCCCCTCAGGAAACACCACCACAGCCCCCACTCAGCTGGCCCATACCTCTGTCCCCAGGACACGTCAATCAGCAGTGTGTCCACCACTACAGGGACCCCAGGCCAACTCACTAACCCAGGATGATCAGGGACCTGGGGACAGTGGCAGTGGGCACACAGTTCATGGGACTGAGGCACAGGACAACAGGGAAGCTGGGAGGACTGCTGTGCAACAGGGGGAGGGCAGGCCCAGGGAACCCACTCTCCACTAGGCCCTCTCCAACATCCTGGGAGCATACCACCATTCCCAGGAGACCATGGGCCAGATACTGGCCAATTTTCAGAAGACCTGTTCTGTTGTCATTCTCTTCTTCCTCTGCCTCCTTTTCCTCACTGTCCACAGGCTCCACCGCTGCCACATGACAATCATCAGGCCCATCCTCCTGCAGAAAAGGCACCTGGCGTCTCAATGCCAGGTTGTGCAATATACAGCATGCCACGATGATCTGGCACACCTTCTTGGGTGAGTAGTATAGGGATCCACCTGTCAGATGGAGGCACCGGAACCTGGCCTTCAGGAGGCCGAAGGTCCTCTTAATAATACGCCTACTTCGGCCATGTGCCTGATTGTAGCATTCCTCTGCCCTTGTCCTGGCATTCCTCTCTAGGGTCAGTAGCCATGAGAGGTTTGGGTAACCAGAGTCACCTGCAAATGTCGAGGGATATTTGTTAGACACACACTAACCTTTAGGGACGACCCCTTACCCAGACACCTATTCATACTGTATTGGGACCTTGACCTCACCTATTAGCCACACACGGTGCCTCTGGAGTTGCCCCATCACATGAGGGATGCTGCTATTCCTCAAAATGTAAGCATCATGCACAGAGCCAGGATACTTGGCATTCACAGATATACTGGTCGGCAAAACACACCATCTGCACATTCATCGAATGGTAGCTTTTTCGATTTCTGTACACCTGTTCATTTCTGCGGGGGGGACAAATGCCACATGTGTACCATCAATGGCACCAATGATGTTGGGGATGTATCCCAGGGCATAAAAGTCAGCTTTCACTGTGGGCAAATCCTCCACCTGTGGAAACACGATGTAGCTGCGCATGAGTTTCAACTGGGCAGACAACACCCTGCTCAACACGTTAGAAAACATTGGCTGAGACATCGCAGATACCATGGTCACTGTAGTTTGAAAGGAGCCACTTGCAAGGAAATAGACCACTGACGGGACCTCCACTAGAGGGGGTATTCCTGTGGGATGGCAGATAGCCGACATCAGGTCTGGCTCCAATTGGGCACACAGGTCTTGGATTGTGGCACAATCAAGTGTGTAGGTGATAATGATGAGTCTGTCTTCCATTGTCGACAGGTCCACCAGGGGTCTGTACACCGGAGGATGACACCATCTCATCATCTGCCCCAGCGGATGTGCCCTATGGAGTAGAATGGTGAGCAGAGGGTCATGTACCACATAGGTTGCACAAGTGTGTTTGCAGTAATGTGAGTAAACCCATGTGTGGCGTTGTTTGTCCGTCCATTTCCAAAATTGTGCTGTGATGCAGTTAGGTGCCATGCCACATGCCCCCCTGGAATGGCGGCTACCTGACCTGTAAGGAGGGACAAGGGGAAATGAGGTAACTGTGCTGGCCTTCAACAGGAGAGGACCTACTCTGCAAGTGCTGCTGTGACCAGAGTCTGGAAGCGACAATGGCTCGAGTGTCTGGGGAAAGGGCCCCTGCCTTCACCGCAGAGGAGCTGGACAAGCTGGTGGATGGGGTACTCCCCCAGTACACGCTACTCTACGGTCCTCCAGACAAACAGGTGAGTACACTGTGAGCATGATGCATGGGCAATGCCTGTTTTGAGTGGTGTGGATGGAAGATACATGGGGGGATGAGGCCTGCATGTGAGGATGGTGAGTGTATGTGCGTCAGGGCATGGGTGGGAACTATTGGGCAATGAGTATGATGGTCCGGAAGGGTGAGTAATTCCCTTTCCTCCTGTACCTTCCCTCTAGGTCAGTGTCTACCAGAAGAAGGGTATCTTTGGTGTGCCATCGCCAAGGAAGTGCGGACCCAGGTGGTCTATCATAGACGAAGCACCCACTGCCGCAAGAGATGGGAGGACCTGCGCCGCTGGAGCAAGAAGATGGTGGAGGCCCAGCTGGGGCTGGCCTCCAAATGTGGAAGGGGTGCCCGTCGCACCATGACCCCCCTGATGTTCTGGATTCTGGCGGTGGCATATCCGGAGTTGGATGGGCGCTTGAGGCCATCACAGCAGCCACAAGGGGGTGAGCACAGTGTCATTAAACTGACTCTGCACGCTTCCCGAAGTGTCTGGGTGGGGGATGTGGGCTGTGGGTTCCCCTAGGCCATGGCGAACTTGGTAGGGTAGGTCCCTTGTTGGGAAGGCTCTAAGGCACTCCAACCCCAATAGTGTTAGTGGGCATCTACTACTGGGCAGGGTCCTGTGGGTTTCAGGTGTGAAGCTAATGGCATTAGGCATAGTACCCCATGGCCTGGTGAATTTCCTACTAACTGCTAGTGCATGGCCTACTGCATAGGGCTGCTCCCTGTGTGTTGTGTCCGCCAACGGTAGTGGTGTTGCTGGCATTGACCAAGTGTGTCCTCAGTCTGCCCCCCCTTCTTGTTTTGTTACCTTGTCCTTGTGTGCATTAGCATCATCTGGCGGAGGAGCAGAGGCACCGGCGACGGAGAGAGCTGCATCCCACATGGCCCAGGAGGGTGAATCTACGGATTCTGAAGGCACCAGTGGGACAGAGGGCGAGGGGAGCTCCACAACAGGGACAGGGGGGGATACCAGCGACAGCAACAGTGACTCCTCCTCTAATGGAAGCTCCCTGGTGGTGGCGGACACCTCTGTGCCCACCCCAACAACAGGTCCAGCCGCCACTTCCCCCCTACCAGCACCGCCCTCCCAGCAGCCCCTCAGCGTGTTTCCTGTGCCCGCTCACCTAGGAGGTTGGGCATCTCCTTAGCTCCAGGCACCTCAGGCCCTTCCCCAGTCAGCCCTGCTGCCCTCAGTGAGGAGGCTATTGATCGCCTGAGATCCCCCACTGTTGGGCAGTCAACCATTCTGAATACCATCCAGGGTGTCGAGAGGCATTTGCAACAAACAAATGCATACCTGGAGGGCATTCATTCTTGCGTGGTGCCCCAACAGAGAGCATTTCAAGCTCTTGCCTCCGCACTGATGGCAGCCATGGTCCCTGTGTCCAGCCTCCACCCTCCAACTTCCACTACCCAGACCTAATCCCCTCTACCTCAACCTTTCCCAAGCACACCTTCAGACCAGCATACATACACTCCAACACACAAAAGTGGCTCAGGCAAACATAAGCATCACACATCCCACAGGCACTCACACAAGCACCATACCCATGCACACATACCAACATCCACTTCCTCCACTGTGTCCCCCTCCTCCACGTCCTCCACCTCCGACCCAGTCTCGTCTCCACTCACACCTGCATACACTACATCATCAGCCACTGCCTCCATCACCAGCACGCCCATCACTACATACTACTCACGTGCACTCACCACCCCTACAACCATGCTCACGTCCCCTGTGTCCTCTCCCAGTGCAAAGTACACAAACGCAGGCACACACCCACCCAACAGCCATCCACCTCACAACAGCCTTCAACCCATGCACCTTCACCCAAACTCAGCAGACATACACCTCCTACAACCACTACCTCTTCCTCCACTCCCACACCCCCTTTATCTTCCCGTCCCTGTGTGTCAAAAAAACTTTTCCTAGCTAACTTTCACCTCTTCCCTACCCCTCCGCCCTGTCCTTCCCCTAGGGCCAGGATGTCTAGATCCCAGCCCAGCACCTCAGCCACCAAATCTGCATCCGCTGTGGTCCCTGCCACTCCAGTACGGTCTAAAGGGGCACCCGTCAGAGCTGCCAGTGTGCCACCGACAGAAAAGAAGGACCACCCTATTCCACCACCTGCAAAGGTCAAAAAGGGTCTGGCTTGCAGCAGGGGACAGTCCACCACCCACCCAGCAAGGCCTCACCCAAACACCGAGTGGAAAGTGCCAAGGTCCCTGCAGCGACTGTCAAGATGGGCCACAAGCCAAAGGGCACATCACCTCTGGGCACGATGTCTCCTGGTGAGGGGCTGGTGACCACCATGTCATCATGGATGGCAGCCACATGCACCACTGTCACCACCGCCACTCCGACCGCCACTTGCACCGCCACCTGCACAGAGTCTGCAGGTGACGTCCTGGACCTGCCACTTGACACACCACCTCCAGGACTGACACGAAGCAGCAACTGGCAGCCTAAGTCGCCGCAGGATGGAGTGTGGCTCTGCCTCCATAGAGTATCATGCTACCTGTTCCAGGTACTTCGCGTGGCTGAGACACCCAGGTGAGACGAAGTCAACTGCCACACCCCAGGTGCAGCATCACTGGGCACAAAGCCCCCTCCAGAAAGAGTGGAGAGCTACATCCACTAACCCAGTCCTTGGCAGGATGAAGCACTCTGGGCATAAAGCCCCCTCCAGAACCAGTGGAGAGCTACATCCACTAACCCAGTCCTTGGCAGGATGAAGCACTCTGGGCACAAAGCCCTCTCCAGAACCAGTGGAAAAGCCATCCACTTGGAGACTGTGGCTTGCACTCCCCAGGACCAAGCAGTGGGAAGTGAACCCACTTGAGAGATTTGAGAGACTGTGGCCTTGCACTCCCCAGGACCAAGCAGTGAGCAAACCACCCACTTGAGAGACTTGAGAGACTGTGGCTTTGCACTCCCCAGGACCAAGCAGTGAGCAAACCACCCACTTGAGAGACTTGAGAGACTGTGGCTTTGCACTCCCCAGGAGCAAGCAGTGGGCATGGAGCCCCCTCGAGGAGCAGTGGCGTCGTCCCATCATCCGGCTGAGGTGCCCCCCTCCCCTTCCCCCTGAGGTGTCTGTTTTTTTCCGACCTGATGCCCCTGCAGTCTTCTCTCCGTTTTGAGGCAGGTGTCATGTGTGGGCTTCGCCCATTTTTTTAGGGACCACTGGTCCACGGACTTTCATGGGACAGTGTACAGACTTGTGTACTTGCTGTAAATATTTGTGTATACCGATTATTTGCTGTTCTCTTGGTCTATCTGATTGTTCGAATATTACACTAGTTAAACTCATTTTGTTTGGTCCTTGCGTTCTTCCAGGGGGTGACAGGGTGTATCTGTGGTGTTATTGGGTATGCGTGTGTGTTGTTGTGGGTGGGGGTGTTGCGTGCCTGTGTGCTAGGTGCAGTACTCACTGTCGTCGTCGCCGCTGCCACCTTCTTTCACTTCGCGGTGTATTAATTGATACAGCAACATGGGTAGGATCTGCAATTCGGGCTACATGGAGTCCTAGTTCTTCCTTGTGTGTCAAGAAGTGAGTGGTTTCCCTTCCAATTCCTGTTTCTGCTGTGCTTTTGATGGCGTTGGTACCGCCCCAGAAAATCAGGCGGGTTGGTGTCTTGTAATAGTGTGGGCGGTACATTGTCTTCCGCCGCGGTGTTCTTTAGCTTTGCACATCTTTACCGCTTCTCCAGGACGCTGCATTCTTTACATATATTTGATTCTGTCCCTGCGTGTTCCATTTTCTTCTCATATCGCTTTCAAGGCCTTTGTGAGGCGCGGTATATTTAATATTCCCACCACTGCCCCTCCAGAAGCAGTGCTTTGTTACATATAACTGAGTTATAACTGCCTGCCTCCTCCACACACCCACTGACCAGCAGTCTTTAAGTTTATACAGCTTTACTGCTTTTGGTAGACGCCTACATCCCTTCATATCATTTATTCCGCCAGCGCATGTTCTGTTTAGTTTTCTGATCTTATTTCGTCGGGTACCCTTTAAGAACGTCTTATGGACAAATAATAATGCTCAGTTAAACTTTGCCCATTCTGCTCACAATTCACTACCTTTGCTTTACTGGCCTTTCAAAAACATTCACATCTCCACCACTATTGCCCCTTCAAAGACAGTGGTTTGTTATAGGTTTATGCTCCATTAATGTCTGCTTTGTCCTCAGCCCTATCAACCAGGCACAGGCATTCATTTTCTTTAACAATATTTTGTTTTGGATTCACACAATTCCACTCCACACCGCATACATCCACAACACACCAAACAAAAACACATGGGTGAAAGAAAATACCATCTACAATGCCAATAGCTCTATCCCTCACAAATACAAGACCTATTACATTGTGTAGGAGGCTGGCCTGGTTTGTAGTGCGTTCCTAAGGTACTCACATCTTATACCAGGTCCAGTTATCCCTTATTAGTAAAATGTAGGCAGTGTCTAGAAGCCAGGCTGTCTAGAGGTAGCTGTGGATGAGCAGCCAAGACTTATCTAGGAGACATGCAAAGCTCGTGCAATACCACTGTAGTCACACAGTACGTACACACATGGAAGAAACCACACAGTGATACAAAGATAAAGGTACTTTATTTTAGTCACACAATGCCAAAAATACTCTGGAGACTATACTGCCTTAGGAGGTAAGTAAATTACACAATATATACTCTAGTAACTAAAAACAGGTAAGTAAATAGTTAGAAAATAGTGCAAACAGTGAAAATCACATTAGGTTGCAATGGGCCTAGGGGGAACACAAACCATATACTGAAATAGTAGAATGCGAAAGTTGTTTTCCCACCTAGGCAAGTGTAGTGTGTAGAGGGGCGCTGGGAGTGTAAGAAAACACAAAGGTAAGTAAAATACCCCACCCCAGAGCCCAGGAAAGCAGGACTAAAACACAGCAAGTTTCCTAAAGCACACTAGAAGTCATGATAAAAGATTATGCAAGAACCAGAAGACAGACACCAACAGTGGATTCCTGGACCTGCAGACCTGTGGAAGAAGGGGACCAAGTCCAAGAAGCACTGAAGAGTCCAGGGAGAACAGGAGCCCCTGCTAACCTGGATGAAGATGCAAAAGAGGAACCACCGATGAGCAGACAAAGTCAGTATTGCACCAAAGAAGACAGATGTGGGTTCCTGGTTGGTGCAGAAAATGTCCTGCGCTGGATAGATGAACGCAGTCTGGTTTGTATCACTGGATTCCGCCAACAAGCCTTGGCTCATGCAAAACACACAGTTGGCGGAATATGGTGCTGCCCGTGACCAGGAGGGACCGGGTGGCCTCTAACCAGGAGAGGGAGACAGAGGGGGTTCTCAGCAACTCAGAGAGACCTCAAAAGAACAGGCAGCAAGCACAGGAGTCCCACAACATGGGGACAAAGGAGGTGCAAATGGAGGCCCATGCAGCACTACACAAAGGGATCCCACGCCGTTGGAAAACCACTCAGGAAGCTGTGCGTCACAGGATGGAGTGTTGGGGGTGTAAGCTGTGCTGTGCACAAAGACTGTCTTGGAAGGTCGCACACAAGCTTTGCCAACTGCAAGTCAACTGGTGCACAGGGGTACTGTCTTGCGTGGGGAGGCAAGCTCTGACCTCCACCAAAGTTGGACAGCTGGACGTTAGGACTGTCTGAGTCACTTAAGTCCACCTACTGTGTTGCTGGATCCACACCTGTCATCTGGAGAGGGGACCTAAGCCACCGGTCATTGCTGCAGAGAGGTGCATGCTGAAGCAGGGAAGTGACTCCGTCCCTCTACAGGAGATTCCTTAGGTTCTTCTGGTGCAGGCTGAAGACTGGCTGTCCTCGGAGGATGCACAACCTGGAACTGTTGCAGTTGCTGGAAGGAGCTGAAGTTACAATGTTGCAGAAGTCGTCTTTGCTTTTTTGCAGCAGTTTTGTAGAGTTCCTGTAGCAGTCAGAGATTGATCTGTCAGTAGAAGATGAAGTAGAGGATGCACAGGATTCCTGCTGGAGTCTTGCAATCCGAATTTGAAGAAACACCCAGAGGAGGGACCCTAAATAGCCCTGAGAGGGGGATTGGTCACCTAACCAGGTAAGCACCTATCAGGAGGGGTCTCTCCTGGCACAGGCCACTTAGATGCTTCCACAGTGCCCCACCACCTTGGAATCCAAGATGGCGAAACCCAGGGACATCCTGGAGGAGCTCTGGACACGACCCCTGGGGTGGTGATGGATAGGGAAGTGGTCACTCCCCTTTCCTTTGTCCAGTTTCGCGCCAGAGCAGGGACTCGTGGTGTAGACTGGATTATGCAAGGAGGGCACCATCTGTGCCCTTCAAAGTATTTCCAGAGGCTCTGGGAGGCTACCCCTACCATGCCTGTAACACCTATTTCCAAAGGGAGAGGGTGTAACACCCCTCTCCTAAAGGAAATGCATTGTTCTGCCTTCCTGGGACTGAGCTACTCAAGGCCCAGGAGGGTAGAAGCCTGTTTGTGAGGTGGCAGCAGCTGGGACTGCCTGGAAAACCTCAGAAGGCTGGTATAACAGTACTGGGGGTCCACTGTGGAACCCCCAGAGTGCATGGAATTGTAAAACCAGTACTTGAATCAGTACAATTCCCAGTTGTTAGACACCTTACATAGCCATATTCTGAGTTACCATGGTGAAGCTGTATATAGGTATTGACCTATGTCCAGTGCACACTTAAAATGGCATCCCCGCACTCCCGAAGTCTGAGAAAATGGGCCTGGACAATGTGGGGAGTGCAGGAGTGCCCTCACACACAGGTACTTTGCACCCAGCCTTCAGGGTTGGTAGACCTGATAGATAGGTGACTTATAAGTGACCTGGTGCAGTGTAAATGGCAGTGAAAGGGTGCATGGACCATTTCACGCAGGCTGCAATGACAGTCCTGCAGAAGCCTTTGCATGGGTTACCTATGGTTGGCAATAGAAATGCTGCAGCCCATAGGGATCCCCTGGAACCCCAATGCCGTGGGTACCTAGGTACCATATACTAGGGACTTTTAAGGGGGGACCAGTATGCCGATTTGGAGTGAAATACTTTGTCACTAGTATGTAGTTGCAAATTTAGAAACAGAGAGAGCATGAGCACTGGTGTTCTGATTACCAGGACTCCAATGACAATTTAGAAATCCTACCTTTCCACAGACTGAAAATGTCGATGCAAAGCGATCATGTTTCTGGCCCTGCAGAGCTCTGATGGGACTCTCACATAGGTCAAACACTAAGCAGCAGTTGTTAACGGTGCTGGGACAGCGGATGTGAATTTACAACAGCAGGTTTAAGTGTCAGATGCTAAGTTTCTGTAGTTAGCCCTGACTTGCACTGCTGTTACAAAAAAATACTCAAGGGTAGCTTTGAACATTTCCTCATCCAAAGTTATGCAAATAAATAATGACAACTGTGGCACTCCTATTTTACACCAGATTTTTAGAAGCACACGTATTGAGCTGGTTTTCTCTAAATGATTTGAAAGGGTCACACGCACACGCTTGCTGGTGCAAGCTATATACAGTAGTTGAAAAAAAAAATTATATATATATATATATATAGGTGAGAACTTTTCAGAGCCTCTTGAAAGAAAATATTTTTGTGTGATTTCAACTTTTATTACGGTCTCCATTTATTGTGGTGGCTGTTAGAATTGCTTCAAAGCTTGACAACTGCTGAAGGTTCTACATTAGACTGTGAAAGCATGAGTGCAGGTCATCACCATATTTTAAATATAAGATACATATGTATATATACATGTACATTTTAATTCTGTTAATGACATTTGCACATTTAGTAGAAACCACTTGTAATAATAATAAAGAAAATAAAAAGGTTGAGCTGGTTTGGAGGAGAGGCTATTTCTTTTCAGCAGTTTTGCTTCTATTTCTTATGATGTGCAACAGATGCTTTGTGTAGGCAGGCTTCCAGCCGTGTCCTCATTTGAGACAGTTCTCTCTTCCATACGCACGTGCAAACAGTGTAGTGTCATGTTAGCCCTCACCACACTGAATGAGCACAATTTCCTAAAAGAAAAAGAAAACGCACACTGGAGTGCAACTTATTCTAAATAGGCACTATGGACCAAAGAAAAAATATATATAATGTATGCTTGTAATTTTGATGAGTAGTGTAACAATAACTTTATTCCTTTGTATTACATTTCCTAAATATTCCAAGGAAGGAGAACCTACTACGAGTGATATACAAACCAGAACATAGAAGGTAGAAAAGTGCTGATATATAAAAATGTTAAAAAAAACAACAAAGAAAAAACTTGCCTCTCTGATAATGTCTTGGGGCTTTCATGTGCTTAATAAAAAGAGGGTAAAGTTGATGCTGAATACATGTAAACTGTTTTTACAACATCATCATTAGTAATTTAAATACATGGAAGAATTTAGAGAGTGGTAGCAATGAATGTCTGGTTTGATTCAGCCCTCTTGGAACTAGATTGAGCACCACAGGTCCATTCTATGTCCAAGGATTAAACTGGTTGACCCCCTTATGATGCATTTTTCAGTGTCAATAAAAACGTAAGTAAAAGAAGGAGCTGGTGTCCCACTAGATTGTAACTTACTTGAGGGACCGTCACTATGCAACTAACAAGACTGGATAAAGGAAGAATTGCAGATTCTGTTAAGGACAGGGCTGAGTTTTTGCTGTTTTCTTGAGGAATAGTACCTTTGTAGGAGATATGCAAGCTAGGGCTTACATTATTGAATAACATTGTCAAGGAGCACAGTGCAGATAAGATGGAGGACAAGGATACCAGCAAGGAGACAAGAGTAGGGATCACTGTTATTCTTGCCCATGCCAAGAAGCCTACAGAAGAAACAGCACCACATGAGGAACGCTTTCCAGAGAAAACAAGTAGGAACATAGGATGACGCAGAGAGAGAAGTGACCCATGCAGCGGAAAACCGATGAACCCGGTGCTTTATGATGGAGGTAGCTGACACACCTGAAGAGAATACAATGTTTCCAACTAAGGTAGGAGATACATTGGTTGATTTCTTAATTTTCATATGGATGTGCCCCACCAATTTGCTGGGATGATACCTCATCTGCCACAATTTCTGCAACAGTATATGCTTTCAAGAAATGGGATTTACTTACAAGCACCTGAGCGAGGGTTAGAATTAATTAACATAGCACAAACTGCAGCAGTGAGCATTGACCTAGGACCACAGGAAGAGAAATTCTTTAGGGCCAGATTCAGAACAACACGTCTATAGCTGTAGCACCAGGATTCAACCTTAAAAATGTGGGTCCCATGGTCATATGTCTCCGGGACTTACCAAGAACTAAGGACTTTACATTTCCTTTGTGAGTTGTGTCTGTGGTGGGAGATGGAGAAGGATGGTGTTGGACGTTGTGTATGCTCAGAAACGACAGGGCTGCAGTTTTTGATAAGATTGAAGGGAATATGGCTTCACAGCTGACAAAAAACAAGGTCCTAGAACAACTGAACTCAGAGGTTTGGGCAAAACACAAAAATGAGGCAGGATTGTTAAAATCGTGTCCTCCCCATATAGTGAAGCTTATTGAAAATGCAGAACTACCTTATGTGTGTCAGTACAGACTGTCACCCCAGGCAGAGGAGGGAATAAAACCTGTGATTGAGTCTCTTTTACAACAGGGTATCATTAAAAAGACCAATAGCCCCTGTAATAGTCCAATAATCTCATTGCCCAAGGGCAACACTGGGCAGTATAAAGTCATACAGGATTTACGCCAGATAAACTACATTGTGGTTCCCTTAGCACCTGTTGTGCCTGACACCAACACTATATTATCTTCTATACTTGCAGAAGCAGCATACGTTTCAGTTAAGTCTTGCAAAGTGTGTTTTCCAATATTAGAGTCCATCCAGAGAGTGAGTACCTCTTTGCCTTCAAAATAAAAGATACCCAGTACACTTTCACAAGACTGTCCCAAGGCTTCACAGGGAGTCCCACGGTCTATGCAGAGGCAGTAAAGAGAGACCTGGACATCCTACACCTGTAAGGCAGCAGTGTCATCTTGCAGTACGCTGATGATCTCCTCGTGGTATCTCCATCACTTGAGGCTTGTGAAAGAGACACTGTAGCTCTGCTGAACCCCCTCCAGGAGACAGGACACAAATCCTCATTGTCAAAATGTCAGTGCTGCCAAAAAAGGTGACTTACCTGGGTTATGTGGTATCTAAGGGTACACGGTGTATATCTCCTGACAGAATAAAAATGATTCAAAGCATGCAGCCCCCGTCCACCAAGAAAGGAATGATGTCCTTCCTGGGGATAATGAACTACTGCCGCCAGTGGATCCCTGAGCACAGATCCTATGATGCATTCTTGAGGAATTGCGCACTACAAGATGCACCCAACAACATTGTATGGACTAAAGAACTTCCAGAATGTTTCAAGAGACTGAAAGGGACATTGTGTACTGCGCCAGCATTGGGGCTCCCTGATTACAAACTGCCCTTCCATCGCTATGTGTCAGAGCAAGACGGCATTGCACACGGTGTACTGACACAGCAGCATGGCTCTGGAAAAAGACCTGTGGCGTATTACTCTGTGACTTTGCCTTCGGCAGTGACTGGGCATCCAGCCTGTTTCAGAGCAGAGGTCGCTGCCGCTGTGATGGTTCAGAGGGCAGCTCCCATTGTGATGGACTACCCTTGTATTGTTTATGTGCCACATTCGGTACAGTTGTTGTCATCAGCAGCAACACAGCATTTTTCGTCAGCCAGGCGCACGGTTATGAGGTCACATTGTTGTCTAACACTAATATCATCATTAAAAAAACACCTGTTAATTGGCAACATTATTACCTGCAATAGGTGATTCTGATGAGACCTCTGACCATGATTGTGTTGAGGTTGTAGAAACATGCACCACACCCAGACCAGATTTACAACAGACACCTTTAGAAAAGGCAGACTACGAGTGGTACACTGATGGATCCTCTAATAGACTAACAGACACCGATTACAGAGCAGGGTATGCGATAACAACAGTAGACACCATCATTGAAAGTGCAGCTCCAATGCAAGGCCCATATAGGAGCTAATACCAAGATAGCCAGAGGAAAGACCATGACTGACACAGCAGCAAGAGAGAGCCTGTTACAGCCAGTACAGATGGTGCCCCAAATGGTAAAAAGCATTCTAAAAATTCAGCTCATTCAGAGACAATTGTTGCTAGATGTGAAGGGAGCACAGTGGTCTGCAACACTAGCTGAGGAAAGAGTGTGGATTGATGCTGGGTATGAGCAAAATGATGAGGGAGGATGGGTCCACTAGAATGAGAAACCTGTGGCTCCACGTAGTAGGTTCCTTCCCCTTACAGGGCTTGCTCATGGACCCACTCACATGGACCAAGGGGGATGAATGAGCTAATTAGACAGGAATGCACCAGGGATAATAGCCTTCACTGTACAATTCTGCTCCTGATGTCTTGTCAGTGCCGAACATACTAAAGGCCAGTCCTCTGCTACACATGATCACTTACCAGTACCACAGGGGCCATTTACCAGCGTTCAAATAGACTTTGCCTATATGCCCCAGTGAATGGATTCAACTATTTGCTGGTGTGTGTGGATCAATTTTCAAAATGGATGGAGGCGTTTCCCACAAGGATGAATGAAGTGGCAACTGTAGTGCGATGCTTGATGATCATACCCCGAATTGGGGTCCCCCTGGGCATGAATAGCAACAGAGGGGGTAAATTTGTGGATGCAGTTGTGCAAAAGATGTGTGAATGTTTTGGAATAGAGTGGAAACTGCATGCCCCTTACCACCCCCAAAGTTCAGGACAGGTGGAGAGGATGAACTCCACTATAAAAAATAGATTAGCAAAAACAACTGATGCAACAGGCCTGAAATGGCCTGATGCGCTGCCTTTAGTGCTGCATGCCATAAGGGCAACTCCATCTAGGACAACCCTTTTGTCCCCCCATGAGGCACTGATGGGGCGGCCTATGCCTGTGGGGTTGAGGTTGCCTCTCCCAGCTTCTAAAGCAGTACTGCTGTGGACTGATGAAAACATTTTTGACTATGCTATAAAATTGTCATCAGTCTTGAGGCATCACCATCTCCAGGTGAAGGAAGCTTTGCCCCATACGTCCTCAGAGCCCACACATCCTTTTAACCCCTTCTGTGCCGCAGACGTAGTGGTTACGTCCTGCGGCACAGTGCTGCTGTGCCGAGGACGTAACCACTATGTCCTCGGCACACAGCCCAGAGGGAGCGCTCTCGCTCCCTCTGTGTGCTTCCCCCCACCCCCCCAAAGTCAGGGATGGAAGGGGAAGCCCTTCCCCTTCCACCCCCCACTCCCCCACTCCCCCACCCACCCATAATGACGTCAGCGCGCGATCGCGCGCTGACTTCATTATGGGGATTTCGCCGCACAGGAAGCCATTTGCTTCCTGTGCGGCGAACGGAGAAGAGGTGAGTTCCTCTTCCCGGTGGGTGGGGGGTTTGGGCTAAAGAGGCACCGGGGGAAAGGAAAGGCTTTTCCTTTCCCCCGGTGTCTCTTTGAGCATTCCTGCTGCCCGATCGCATTGCGATCGGGCAGCAGGAATGCCCACTAGACACCAGGGATTTTTTTTTTTTGTTTTTCTTCACTGTTTCTTGTTTGCGGGGAGCGGCCCCTTGGGCAAGGGTCGCTCCCCTTGTGGGGGCAATTAGTTACGGCCATTTCTGCCCCCCTTGGGGGCAGATTGGCCTACTTTTTAGGCGGATCTGCCCCCAAGGGGGGCAGAAACCACTGGATCACCAGGGATTTATATTTTCTGTGCATTTATGTTGGGGGGGGTGCCCCCTTGGGCAAGGGGCGCCCCCCCCAAGGGGGCAGAGAACTGTTGGCATTTTCTGCCCCCCTTGGGGGCAGATCGGCCTATTTTTTTTAGGTCCATCTGCCCCCAAGGGGGGCAGAAGCCACTTAGGCACCAGGGATTGTGTGTGTAGTGGATGGGGGGGCGCCCCCTTGGGCAAGGGTCGCTCCCCTTTGGGGGGCATGTCTTTTAGGGCCATTTCTGCCCCCCTTGAGGGCAGATCAGCCTATTATTTTTAGGCTGATCTGCCCCCAAGGGGGGCAGAAACCACTAGAACGCCAGGGATGTTTTTTTATGTGTTTATTTTTGTGGGGGGGCGTCCCCTTGGGCACGGGGTGCCCCCCCAAGGGGGGCATTGACCTGTTGGCCATTTCTGCCCCCCCGGGGGCAGATGGGCCTATTTTTCTAGACCCACCTGCCCCCAAGGGGGGCAGAAGCCACGTAGACACCAGGGATAGTGTGTGTGTGTGTGTTAGTGGATGGGGGGGGGCTTGGGCAAGGGTCGCCCCCCACTTTGGGGGCACATGTACCCAGGCCATTTCTGCACCCCTTGGAGACAGATCAGCCTATTATTTTTGGGCTGATCTGCCCCCAAGGGGGGCAGAAACCACTAGAACGCCAGGGTTTTTTTTTTATGTGTTTATTTTTGTGGGGGGGCGTCCCCTTGGGCACGGGGCGCCCTCCCAAGGGGGGCATTGACCTGTTGGCCATTTCTGCCCCCCCTGGGGGCAGATGGGCCTATTTTTCTAGACCCACCTGCCCCCAAGGGGGGCAGAAGCCACGTAGACACCAGGGATAGTGTGTGTGTGTGTGTGTGTTAGTGGATGGGGGGGGCTTGGGCAAGGGTCGCCCCCCACTTTGGGGGCACATGTACCCAGGCCATTTCTGCACCCCTTGGAGACAGATCAGCCTAATATTTTTAGGCTGATCTGCCCCCAAGGGGGGCAGAAACCACTAGAACGCCAGGGATTTTTTTTAATGTGTTTATTTTTGTGGGGGGGCGTCCCCTTGGGCACGGGGCGCCCCCCCAAGGGGGGCATTGACCTGTTGGCCATTTCTGCCCCCCCTGGGGGCAGATGGGCCTATTTTTCTAGACCCACCTGCCCCCAAGGGGGGCAGAAGCCACGTAAACACCAGGGATAGTGTGTGTGTGTGTGTGTGTGTGTTAGTGGATGGGGGGGGGCTTGGGCAAGGGTCGCCCCCCACTTTGGGGGCACATGTACCCAGGCCATTTCTGCACCCCTTGGAGACAGATCAGCCTATTATTTAGGCTTGGTCACGGGGCGCCCCCCCAAGGGGGGCATTGACCTGTTGGCCATTTCTACACCCCCTGGGGGCAGATGGGCCTATTTTCTTAGGCCCACCTGCCCCCAAGGGGGCAGAAGCCACTTAGGCACCAGGGATAGTGTTGTGTGTGTTTTTTTTGTTTTTTTTTGTTTGAGGGCTGTCCCCTTTGGCAAGGGTCGCTCTCCATGGGGACACGGTACTAAAGGTATTTTTTGGCTTCCTTGGGGCAGACAGGCCTATTTTTTTAGTAGGCCCATCTGCCCCTATGGCAGAATCCACTTAGGCACCAATTTCTAAAATGTTTGATGGTGGGGTGTTTGTCAACTGAAGAAGTCTTTGCATTTGTGATAAAAAAAAATTTCCTCCTTTTTGTTCTAGTTCAAAGCTTTTGCTTTATTTGCTGTGGCTCCTTGCGGTTTTGGCGGTGGTTGACCTGCAGTTTGCACAGTTGCATGTTTTAGGTAAGTAAAAACAATTTACTCCAAAGGAGTATTGTTGCCATGCATGAATGACATGTTTGTAGGGGGTGTACTAAATGCAGGATTGTGTGTGAAATTGTCCTTAGGTTTGTGCACAATGATATTTGTTTTGTCTTATTTCTAATTTGCCTTTCTTTCTTTCTTTTTAGTGGGATATCATTGGTGATTGCTGTGTAGTTGCTGGTGAATCAAGCTTTTTCAGGCAAGTGAGCGGTATAGTTTTTGAGTTTGTAACTCTTACTAACAAAGCTACACTTTGTTACTTGTCTTACACAGTGCTGGTTGTTGGTGGTGAATTTGTCCAGTTAATTTTAGCAGGAGAGATCATGGCTAGCCGCAGGATGACCGCTCAGCAGGTGGTTGGTATGCTTTTTGAGTCACAGTCTGATCAAGACTATGAGACGGACTCTGCATCTGAGGCAGAGGAGGAAGTCAGAGATTCTGGCAGTGATGTTTCTGTTGGAGGGGAGTCTTCTGATGATGAAGCCACACTCAGTGCAGATGAAGGTTCTGTTTTAGAGGAGGACATTGATGTGCCAATAGTGCAGCAACCTGGGGCTGAAAGGTTTCCCGTTAGAAGACCTGATGTCTGGGTTGCCCCAAACATGGAGCAGCCAGAGTTGCCTGCCTTTACTGGTCTCCCGGGGTGTAACGCCAATACAGAGAACTTTATGCCTATCAATTTCTTTGAGTTATTCATGGATGATGTGTTTTTGGAAGAGATTGTTGAGCAGACTAATTTGTATGCGGAGCAGCATTTGAGGGACAACGCTGCTAGACTTAGGCCACACTCTAGAGCTGCCCAGTGGATTCCCACAAATTTGGAGGAGATAAAAAAGTTTTTGGGTTTGACTTTTTTGATGGGGTTGATAAGGAAGCCGTCACTGGCTTCTTATTGGTCTACTAGTCCCTTGATGGCAACAGCTATATTTCCAGCTACCATGAGTCGTAATCGGTATTTGCTTCTTCTTAGGATGCTGCATTTTGTTGACAATGCATTAGCCTTGCCACGAGATCACCCAGATTCTGACCGTCTTTTTAAGATTAGGCCTGTCCTTGATCATTTTGTAGATCGGTTTTCGGAGGTCTATGTTCCAGGCAAAGAGATAAGTGTGGACGAGTCTTTGGTCCTCTTCAAGGGTCGTTTGGTTTTTAGGCAGTACATTCCTAGCAAAAGGGCACGATATGGAATTAAATTGTATATGCTGTCTGAAAGTAGGACAGGATATGTGTATAGTTTCCGTGTGTACACTGGTAGGGATTCCAATATTGACCCCCCTGGTTGTCCTCCCACTTTTGGAGTTACTGAGAAAATTGTGTGGGATCTTGGTAGACGACTGTTCAACAAAGGTCACCATTTGTATGTAGATAACCTCTACACTGGTGTGCAGTTGTTCAAGGAATTGTTTAGAGTGGACACAGTTGCTTGTGGCACAATCCGTTCTAACCGGAAAGGCTATCCAAGGGAGCTTGTCTGTAAAAAACTTGAGAGGGGACAGTGCTGTGCCTTGCGGAACGAGGAGCTGCTAGCTTTGAAATTTTCAGACAAGAGGGATGTCTACATGCTAAGTACCATCCATGATGAGAGTACTTCCCCTGTGACTGTTTGGGGCCAGGTTGCTGAAGTGCGCTGTAAGGAAATGCCTCCTTGGCATGGTTGCCCCCTGACTTTTTGCCTTTGCTGATGCTATGTTTACAATTGAAAGTGTGCTGAGGCCTGCTAACCAGGCCCCAGCACCAGTGTTCTTTCCCTAACCTGTACTTTTGTATCCACAATTGGCGGACCCTGGCATCCAGATAAGTCCCTTGTAACTGGTACTACTAGTACCAAGGGCCCTGATGCCAAGGAAGGTCTCTAAGGGCTGCAGCATGTCTTATGCCACCCTGGAGACCTCTCACTCAGCACAGACACACTGCTTGCCAGCTTGTGTGTGCTAGTGAGGACAAAACAAGTAAGTCGACATGGCACTCCCCTCAGGGTGCCATGCCAGCCTCTCACTGCCTATGCAGTATAGGTAAGCCACCCCTCTAGCAGGCCTTACAGCCCTAAGGCAGGGTGCACTATACCATAGGTGAGGGTACCAGTGCATGAGCATGGTACCCCTACAGTGTCTAGACAAAACCTTAGACATTGTAAGTACAGGGTAGCCATAAGAGTATATGGTCTGGGAGTTTGTCAAACACGAACTCCACAGCACCATAATGGCTACACTGAAAACTGGGAAGTTTGGTATCAAACTTCTCAGCACAATAAATGCACACTGATGCCAGTGTACATTTTATTGTAAAATACACCACAGAGGGCACCTTAGAGGTGCCCCCTGAAACTTAACCGACTATCTGTGTAGGCTGACTAGTTTTAGCAGCCTGCCACAAACCGAGACATGTTGCTGGCCCCATGGGGAGAGTGCCTTTGTCACTCTGAGGCCAGTAACAAAGCCTGCACTGGGTGGAGATGCTAACACCTCTCCCAGGCAGGAATTGTCACACCTGGCGGTGAGCCTCAAAGGCTCACCTCCTTTGTGCCAACCCAGCAGGACACTCCAGCTAGTGGAGTTGCCCGCCCCCTCCGGCCAGGCCCCACTTTTGGCGGCAAGGCCGGAGAAAATAATGAGAAAAACAAGGAGGAGTCACTGGCCAGTCAGGACAGCCCCTAAGGTGTCCTGAGCTGAAGTGACTCTAACTTTTAGAAATCCTCCATCTTGCAGATGGAGGATTCCCCCAATAGGGTTAGGATTGTGACCCCCTCCCCTTGGGAGGAGGCACAAAAAGGGTGTACCCACCCTCAGGGCTAGTAGCCATTGGCTACTAACCCCCCAGACCTAAACACGCCCTTAAATTTAGTATTTAAGGGCTACCCTGAACCCTAGAAAATTAGATTCCTGCAACTACAAGAAGAAGGACTGCCCAGCTGAAAACCCCTGCAGCGGAAGACCAGAAGACGACAACTGCCTTGGCTCCAGAAACTCACCGGCCTGTCTCCTGCCTTCCAAAGATCCTGCTCCAGCGACGCCTTCCAAAGGGACCAGCGACCTCGACATCCTCTGAGGACTGCCCCTGCTTCGAAAAGACAAGAAACTCCCGAGGACAGCGGACCTGCTCCAAGAAAAGCTGCAACTTTGTTTCCAGCAGCTTTAAAGAACCCTGCAAGCTCCCCGCAAGAAGCGTGAGACTTGCAACACTGCACCCGGCGACCCCGACTCGGCTGGTGGCGATCCAACACCTCAGGAGGGACCCCAGGACTACTCTGATACTGTGAGTACCAAAACCTGTCCCCCCTGAGCCCCCACAGCGCCGCCTGCAGAGGGAATCCCGAGGCTTCCCCTGACCGCGACTCTTTGAACCTAAAGTCCCGACGCCTGGGAGAGACCCTGCACCCGCAGCCCCCAGGACCTGAAGGACCGGACTTTCACTGGAGAAGTGACCCCCAGGAGTCCCTCTCCCTTGCCCAAGTGGAGGTTTCCCCGAGGAATCCCCCCCTTGCCTGCCTGCAGCGCTGAAGAGATCCCGAGATCTCTCATAGACTAACATTGAAAACCCGACGCGTGTTTCTACACTGCACCCGGCCGCCCCCGCGCTGCTGAGGGTGAAATCTCTGTGTGGACTTGTGTCCCCCCCGGTGCCCTACAAAACCCCCCTGGTCTGCCCTCCGAAGACGCGGGTACTTACCTGCAAGCAGACCGGAACCGGGGCACCCCCTTCTCTCCATTCTAGCCTATGTGTTTTGGGCACCACTTTGAACTCTGCACCTGACCGGCCCTGAGCTGCTGGTGTGGTGACTTTGGGGTTGCTCTGAACCCCCAACGGTGGGCTACCTTGGACCAAGAACTAAGCCCTGTAAGTGTCTTACTTACCTGGTTAACCTAACAAATACTTACCTCCCCTAGGAACTGTGAAAATTGCACTAAGTGTCCACTTTTAAAACAGCTATTTGTCAATAACTTGAAAAGTATACATGCAATTTTGATGATTTGAAGTTCCTAAAGTACTTACCTGCAATACCTTTCGAATGAGATATTACATGTAGAATTTGAACCTGTGGTTCTTAAAATAAACTAAGAAAAGATATTTTTCTATATAAAAACCTATTGGCTGGATTTGTCCCTGAGTGTGTGTACCTCATTTATTGTCTATGTGTATGTACAACAAATGCTTAACACTACTCCTTGGATAAGCCTACTGCTCGACCACACTACCACAAAATAGAGCATTAGTATTATCTATTTTTACCACTATTTTACCTCTAAGGGGAACCCTTGGACTCTGTGCATGCTATTCCTTACTTTGAAATAGCACATACAGAGCCAACTTCCTACATTGGTGAATCAGCGGTGGGGTACAAGACTTTGCATTTGCTGGACTACTCAGCCAATACCTGATCACACGACAAATTCCAAAATTGTCATTAGAAATTGATTTTTGCAATTTGAAAAGTTTTCTAAATTCTTAAAAGACCTGCTAGGGCCTTGTGTTAGATCCTGTTTAGCATTTCTTTTAGAGTTTAAAAGTTTGTAAAAGTTTGAATTAGATTCTAGAACCAGTTGTAGATTCTTAAAAAGTATTCCAACTTTTAGAAGCAAAATGTCTAGCACAGATGTGACTGTGGTGGAACTCGACACCACACCTTACCTCCATCTTAAGATGAGGGAGCTAAGATCACTCTGTAAAATAAAGAAAATAACAATGGGCCCCAAACCTACCAAAATACAGCTCCAGGAGCTTTTGGCAGAGTTTGAAAAGGCCAACCCCTCTGAGGGTGGCAACTCAGAGGAAGAGGATAGTGACTTGGAGGACAATTCCCCCCTACCAGTCCTATCTAGGGAGAACAGGGTCCCTCAAACCCTGACTCCAAAAATAATAGTCAGAGATGCTGGTTCCCTCACAGGAGAGACCAACACCTCTGAAATCACTGAGGATAGCCCCAGTGAAGAGGACATCCAGTTAGCCAGGATGGCCAAAAGATTGGCTTTGGAAAGACAGATCCTAGCCATAGAGAGGGAAAGACAAGAGATGGGCCTAGGACCCATCAATGGTGGCAGCAACATAAATAGGGTCAGAGATTCTCCTGACATGTTGAAAATCCCTAAAGGGATTGTAACTAAATATGAAGATGGTGATGACATCACCAAATGGTTCACAGCTTTTGAGAGGGCTTGTGTAACCAGAAAAGTGAACAGATCTCACTGGGGTGCTCTCCTTTGGGAAATGTTCACAGGAAAGTGTAGGGATAGACTCCTCACACTCTCTGGACAAGATGCAGAATCTTATGACCTCATGAAGGGTACCCTGATTGAGTGCTTTGGATTCTCCACTGAGGAGTACAGGATTAGGTTCAGGGGGGCTCAAAAATCCTCGAGCCAGACCTGGGTTGACTTTGTTGACTACTCAGTGAAAACACTAGATGGTTGGATTCAAGGCAGTGGTGTAAGTAATTATGATGGGCTGTACAATTTATTTGTGAAAGAACACCTGTTAAGTAATTGTTTCAATGATAAACTGCATCAGCATCTGGTAGACCTAGGACCAATTTCTCCCCAAGAATTGGGAAAGAAGGCGGACCATTGGGTCAAGACAAGGGTGTCCAAGACTTCAACAGGGGGTGACCAAAAGAAAGGGGTCACAAAGACTCCCCAGGGGAAGGGTGATGAGACAACCAAAACTAAAAATAGTAAAGAGTCTTCTACAGGCCCCCAAAAACCTGCACAGGAGGGTGGGCCCAGAGCCTCTTCACAAAACAATGGGTACAAGGGTAAAAACTTTGATCCCAAAAAGGCCTGGTGTCATAGCTGTAAACAGCATGGACACCAAACTGGAGACAAGGCCTGTCCCAAGAAAGGTTCCACTCCAAACTCCCATCCAGGTAACACTGGTATGGCTAGTCTCCAAGTGGGATCAACAGTGTGCCCAGAGCAAATCAGGGTCCACACTGAAGCTACTCTAGTTTCTGAGGGTGGGGTGGATTTAGCCACACTAGCTGTCTGGCCGCCTAACATGCAAAAATACAGACAGCAACTCTTAATTAATGGGACTAGAATAGAGGGCCTGAGGGATACAGGTGCCAGTGTCACCATGGTGACAGAGAAACTGGTTTCCCCTGGCCAATACCTGACTGGAAAAACTTACACAGTCACCAACGCTGACAATCAGAGAAAAGTACATCCCATGGCAATGGTTACTTTAGAATGGGGAGGGGTCAATGGCCTGAAACAGGTGGTGGTCTCCTCAAATATCCCAGTGGACTGTCTGCTTGGAAATGACCTGGAGTCCTCAGCATGGGCTGAGGTAGAACTAAAAACCCATGCAGCAATGCTGGGTATCCCTGAACTGGTGTGTGTGAAAACCAGAGCACAATGCAAGGCACAGGGTGAACAAGTAGAGCTGGAGTCTGGAAGAATGGCCCAGCCTACCAAGAGGAAAGGAAAGTCAGTTGGGAAACCCACTGCAACACAGCAAAAGAAAGGGAACCTCTCTTCTCAGGAAGAAGTTCTGCCCTCTGAGGGAACTGAGCCTTTGGAGCTTGAACCTTACCAGGTTGAGCTCTTAGGCCCAGGGGGACCCTCCAGGGAGGAGCTGTGTAAGGGACAAGAAACCTGTCCCTCTCTTGAAGGCCTTAGGCAGCAAGCTGCTGAAGAGTCCAAAGGCAAGAAAAATGGAACCCATAGGGTCTATTGGGAAGATGGACTCCTGTACACTGAGGCCAGAGACCCCAAACCTGGTGCCACTAGGAGAGTGGTAGTGCCTCAGCTGTTCAGAGAGTTCATCCTAACATTGGCCCATGACATTCCCCTTGCTGGACATTTGGGACAAACCAAGACGTGGGAGAGGTTAGTCAACCACTTCTACTGGCCCAATATGTCCAACATGATTAAGGAGTTTTGCCTCTCCTGCCCCACCTGTCAAGCCAGTGGTAAGACAGGTGGGCATCCAAAGGCCCCCCTCATTCCACTTCCAGTGGTGGGGGTTCCCTTTGAAAGAGTGGGTGTGGACATAGTTGGTCCACTGGAACCTCCCACAGCCTCAGGAAATATGTATATCCTGGTAGTAGTGGATCATGCTACCAGGTATCCTGAAGCTATTCCCCTTAGGTCGACTACTGCCCCTGCAGTAGCCAAGGCCCTCATTGGTATCTTTACCAGAGTGGGTTTCCCTAAGGAGGTGGTGTCTGACAGAGGTACCAACTTCATGTCAGCATACCTAAAGCACATGTGGAATGAGTGTGGAGTGACTTATAAATTCACTACACCATACCATCCACAAACTAATGGCTTGGTTGAGAGATTCAACAAGACATTAAAAGGCATGATCATGGGGCTCCCAGAAAAGCTCAAAAGGAGATGGGATGTCCTCTTGCCATGTCTGCTTTTCGCTTACAGAGAGGTGCCACAGAAGGGAGTAGGATTCTCACCCTTTGAACTTCTGTTTGGTCATCCTGTAAGGGGACCACTTGCCCTTGTTAAAGAAGGCTGGGAGAGACCTCTCCATGAGCCTAAACAGGACATAGTGGACTATGTACTTGGCCTTCGCTCTAGAATGGCAGAGTACATGGAAAAGGCAACCAAAAACCTTGAGGCCAGCCAACAGCTCCAGAAGTTTTGGTATGACCAAAAGGCTGCACTGGTTGAGTTCCAACCAGGGCAGAAAGTCTGGGTTCTGGAGCCTGTGGCTCCCAGGGCACTCCAGGACAAATGGAGTGGCCCTTACCCAGTACTAGAGAGGAAGAGTCAGGTCACCTACTTGGTGGACCTGGGCACAAGCAGGAGCCCCAAGAGGGTGATCCATGTAAACCACCTTAAGCTCTTCCACGACAGGGCTGATGTCAATCTGTTGATGGTAACAGATGAGGATCAGGAGGCAGAGAGTGAACCTCTCCCTGATCTTCTGTCATCAGACCCAAAAGATGGTACAGTAGATGGAGTGATCTACTCAGACACCCTCTCTGGCCAACAGCAAGCTGATTGTAGGAGAGTCCTACAACAGTTTCCTGAACTCTTCTCCTTAACCCCTGGTCAGACACACCTGTGTACCCATGATGTGGACACAGGAGACAGCATGCCTGTCAAAAACAAAATCTTTAGACAGTCTGACCATGTTAAGGAAAGCATCAAGGTGGAAGTCCACAAGATGCTGGAATTGGGAGTAATTGAGCGCTCTGACAGCCCCTGGGCTAGCCCAGTGGTCTTAGTCCCCAAGCCTCACACCAAAGATGGAAAGAAAGAGATGAGGTTTTGTGTGGACTACAGAGGGCTCAATTCTGTCACCAAGACAGATGCCCATCCAATTCCAAGAGCTGATGAGCTCATTGATAAATTAGGTGCTGCCAAATTTCTAAGTACCTTTGACTTGACAGCAGGGTACTGGCAAATAAAAATGGCACCTGGAGCAAAAGAAAAGACAGCATTCTCCACACCTGATGGGCATTATCAGTTTACTGTTATGCCCTTTGGTTTAAAGAATGCCCCTGCCACCTTCCAAAGGTTGGTGAATCAAGTCCTTGCTGGCTTGGAGTCCTTTAGCACAGCTTATCTTGATGATATTGCTGTCTTTAGCTCCACCTGGCAGGATCACCTGGTCCACCTGAGGAAGGTTTTGAAGGCTCTGCAATCTGCAGGCCTCTCTATCAAGGCATCCAAATGCCAGATAGGGCAGGGAACTGTGGTTTACTTGGGCCACCTTGTAGGTGGAGGCCAAGTTCAGCCACTCCAACCCAAGATCCAGACTATTCTGGACTGGGTAGCTCCAAAAACCCAGACTCAAGTCAGGGCATTCCTTGGCTTGACTGGGTATTACAGGAGGTTTGTGAAGGGATATGGATCCATTGTGACAGCCCTCACTGAACTCACCTCCAAGAAAATGCCCAAGAAAGTGAACTGGACTGTGGAATGCCAACAGGCCTTTGACACCCTGAAGCAGGCAATGTGCTCAGCACCAGTTCTCAAAGCTCCAGATTATTCTAAGCAGTTCATTGTGCAGACTGATGCCTCTGAACATGGGATAGGGGCAGTTTTGTCCCAAACAAATGATGATGGCCTTGACCAGCCTGTTGCTTTCATTAGCAGGAGGTTACTCCCCAGGGAGCAGCGTTGGAGTGCCATTGAGAGGGAGGCCTTTGCTGTGGTTTGGTCCCTGAAGAAGCTGAGACCATACCTCTTTGGGACTCACTTCCTAGTTCAAACTGACCACAGACCTCTCAAATGGCTGATGCAAATGAAAGGTGAAAATCCTAAACTGTTGAGGTGGTCCATCTCCCTACAGGGAATGGACTTTATAGTGGAACACAGACCTGGGACTGCCCATGCCAATGCAGATGGCCTTTCCAGGTTCTTCCACTTAGAAAATGAAGACTCTCTTGGGAAAGGTTAGTCTCATCCTCTTTCGTTTGGGGGGGGGTTGTGTAAGGAAATGCCTCCTTGGCATGGTTGCCCCCTGACTTTTTGCCTTTGCTGATGCTATGTTTACAATTGAAAGTGTGCTGAGGCCTGCTAACCAGGCCCCAGCACCAGTGTTCTTTCCCTAACCTGTACTTTTGTATCCACAATTGGCAGACCCTGGCATCCAGATAAGTCCCTTGTAACTGGTACTACTAGTACCAAGGGCCCTGATGCCAAGGAAGGTCTCTAAGGGCTGCAGCATGTCTTATGCCACCCTGGAGACCTCTCACTCAGCACAGACACACTGCTTGCCAGCTTGTGTGTGCTAGTGAGGACAAAACGAGTAAGTCGACATGGCACTCCCCTCAGGGTGCCATGCCAGCCTCTCACTGCCTATGCAGTATAGGTAAGCCACCCCTCTAGCAGGCCTTACAGCCCTAAGGCAGGGTGCACTATACCATAGGTGAGGGTACCAGTGCATGAGCATGGTACCCCTACAGTGTCTAGACAAAACCTTAGACATTGTAAGTACAGGGTAGCCATAAGAGTATATGGTCTGGGAGTTTGTCAAACACGAACTCCACAGCACCATAATGGCTACACTGAAAACTGGGAAGTTTGGTATCAAACTTCTCAGCACAATAAATGCACACTGATGCCAGTGTACATTTTATTGTAAAATACACCACAGAGGGCACCTTAGAGGTGCCCCCTGAAACTTAACCGACTATCTGTGTAGGCTGACTAGTTTTAGCAGCCTGCCACAAACCGAGACATGTTGCTGGCCCCATGGGGAGAGTGCCTTTGTCACTCTGAGGCCAGTAACAAAGCCTGCACTGGGTGGAGATGCTAACACCTCTCCCAGGCAGGAATTGTCACACCTGGCGGTGAGCCTCAAAGGCTCACCTCCTTTGTGCCAACCCAGCAGGACACTCCAGCTAGTGGAGTTGCCCGCCCCCTCCGGCCAGGCCCCACTTTTGGCGGCAAGGCCGGAGAAAATAATGAGAAAAACAAGGAGGAGTCACTGGCCAGTCAGGACAGCCCCTAAGGTGTCCTGAGCTGAAGTGACTCTAACTTTTAGAAATCCTCCATCTTGCAGATGGAGGATTCCCCCAATAGGGTTAGGATTGTGACCCCCTCCCCTTGGGAGGAGGCACAAAAAGGGTGTACCCACCCTCAGGGCTAGTAGCCATTGGCTACTAACCCCCCAGACCTAAACACGCCCTTAAATTTAGTATTTAAGGGCTACCCTGAACCCTAGAAAATTAGATTCCTGCAACTACAAGAAGAAGGACTGCCCAGCTGAAAACCCCTGCAGCGGAAGACCAGAAGACGACAACTGCCTTGGCTCCAGAAACTCACCGGCCTGTCTCCTGCCTTCCAAAGATCCTGCTCCAGCGACGCCTTCCAAAGGGACCAGCGACCTCGACATCCTCTGAGGACTGCCCCTGCTTCGAAAAGACAAGAAACTCCCGAGGACAGCGGACCTGCTCCAAGAAAAGCTGCAACTTTGTTTCCAGCAGCTTTAAAGAACCCTGCAAGCTCCCCGCAAGAAGCGTGAGACTTGCAACACTGCACCCGGCGACCCCGACTCGGCTGGTGGCGATCCAACACCTCAGGAGGGACCCCAGGACTACTCTGATACTGTGAGTACCAAAACCTGTCCCCCCTGAGCCCCCACAGCGCCGCCTGCAGAGGGAATCCCGAGGCTTCCCCTGACCGCGACTCTTTGAACCTAAAGTCCCGACGCCTGGGAGAGACCCTGCACCCGCAGCCCCCAGGACCTGAAGGACCGGACTTTCACTGGAGAAGTGACCCCCAGGAGTCCCTCTCCCTTGCCCAAGTGGAGGTTTCCCCGAGGAATCCCCCCCTTGCCTGCCTGCAGCGCTGAAGAGATCCCGAGATCTCTCATAGACTAACATTGAAAACCCGACGCGTGTTTCTACACTGCACCCGGCCGCCCCCGCGCTGCTGAGGGTGAAATCTCTGTGTGGACTTGTGTCCCCCCCGGTGCCCTACAAAACCCCCCTGGTCTGCCCTCCGAAGACGCGGGTACTTACCTGCAAGCAGACCGGAACCGGGGCACCCCCTTCTCTCCATTCTAGCCTATGTGTTTTGGGCACCACTTTGAACTCTGCACCTGACCGGCCCTGAGCTGCTGGTGTGGTGACTTTGGGGTTGCTCTGAACCCCCAACGGTGGGCTACCTTGGACCAAGAACTAAGCCCTGTAAGTGTCTTACTTACCTGGTTAACCTAACAAATACTTACCTCCCCTAGGAACTGTGAAAATTGCACTGTGTCCACTTTTAAAACAGCTATTTGTCAATAACTTGAAAAGTATACATGCAATTTTGATGATTTGAAGTTCCTAAAGTACTTACCTGCAATACCTTTCGAATGAGATATTACATGTAGAATTTGAACCTGTGGTTCTTAAAATAAACTAAGAAAAGATATTTTTCTATATAAAAACCTATTGGCTGGATTTGTCCCTGAGTGTGTGTACCTCATTTATTGTCTATGTGTATGTACAACAAATGCTTAACACTACTCCTTGGATAAGCCTACTGCTCGACCACACTACCACAAAATAGAGCATTAGTATTATCTATTTTTACCACTATTTTACCTCTAAGGGGAACCCTTGGACTCTGTGCATGCTATTCCTTACTTTGAAATAGCACATACAGAGCCAACTTCCTACATGCGCAAACCTGTGTGCATTTTAGATTATAATAAGCACATGGGAGGTGTAGATAGAGTTGACCAGAGGTTGGAACCTTATACTGCTATTCGTAAGTCTTATGTTTGGTATAAGAAGTTAGCACTTCACCTCTTCCACTTAGCAACCTTCAATGCTTTTATTGTGTTTAGGGATAGGTCTCCAGACTCAAAGATGACATTTGTGAAATTTCAGGAGTCAGTGATAGAGAGCCTTATTGTGGTGGAACAGGCCAGAGTTCCTAGAGAAGCAGTGGTGGAGGATGTGGCTAGATTGAAAGATCGCCACTTTGCTGAGCACATTCCTCCCACACCCAAAAAAGACTTTCCAGCTAAGAAATGTAGAGTGTGTTTTCGAAGAGGTATCCGGAGGGAGTCTCGAATGTACTGCCCAGATTGTCCTTCAAAGCCTGGGCTGTGTGTCGGTGCTTGTTTTAAGAATTACCACACCCAGAAGAATTTCTGGGAACAACCATGAGTGTAAACTCATGTCTGTTTTGTATTTTCATGTGTATAGTTTCATGGTTAGCATTTCTGTCATGTTCTTAGTTAGAGCTTTTGTGTTTGTTGTTTTGTAATTCTTTCTACTTAGTTAGGGGTTCCTCTGTTTAAAAAAATAAATAAAATATGATGCCATTGTGTGTGGAGTGGGGCTTGGCTGAGACTGTACATATTGACTTGATGTTGGCTACTGCAACACACTGCCAGCCAAACACCAGTCCACACACTCCCATCAGCTGGTGTGATTGTTGTATCAGGCACGTGGGCGTATGTAAGTGATGGGCCCTTGAGTGGCGCTGTCTGTCGATGTGAGTGTTGTAATGTGCTGGGCCCGTGGCTGGCGGTGTGAATGGCCTTGTGTGTGTCATGTATGAAAGTTGTGTGAATGGACTGTAAAGCGGTTGGTGCCTTGTCGCGGCTTTACAGCTCACGAGCTGTGAGTCATTGGTTCAGTTTTTTGCCTTTCAGTTACTAACAGTGCTTTTCATTTTTGTGAAAGCTCTTGTTAGTAAAATTTGATCCACTGAACCATCACTCACCCTCGTGCCAAATCCAACCAGTATGTGTGGTAAAAATGACCAAACCTGCTCCGCTGTAATCAGGCGTCGCAGCACACCTATGACACGCTAGGTGCCTCAGGTGGGACCCCGATGATGAAGCATGCCACCAACTTGGTTGGTGGGTGAGGGGTCTTTTTCACATAACCTAAGTGTGTTTCTTTTCAAAATTTTAGTGTTTGGCACATCACGGACGTATGTGGGCACATCAAAACGATATATTACGAAACTACCTGTGTTTGGGGGGGGAGAGGGCACCTATGTTTTTGGTCCTGTGTGCGGCCTTCATCTAGGGAAACCTACCAAACCCAGAATTTTTTTTAAACTAGACACCCCAAGGAGTCCAGGGAGGAGTGGCTTGCGTGGATCCCCCAACATTTTCTTACCCAGACTCCTCTGTAAACCTCAAAATGTGCTTAAAAAAAGCATATTTTCCTGACTTTTCTTCGTACGATCACCACTCCAGCACAAAATTCCTACTCCCCAGTGTTCCCCTCAGTCTCCCAAATAAAATGACACCTCACGTATGTGGGTCCCCAAAGCAGAGTCAGTCTAAAGATGTATAAAAGAATATGTCCTTATAAACTCGCAGTACTATCCCCTGTATCTCTACAAGTTTTGGGCCTTATTCTGTTGGAGGCACCTGGCCCACCCACACAAGTGAGGTATCATTTTTATCGGGAGACTTGGGGGAACGCTGGGTGGAAGGAAATTTGTGGCTCCACTCAGATTCCAGAACTTTCTGTCACCGAAATGTGTGAAAAATGCTTTTTTTTAGCCAAAATTTGAGGTTTGGAAAGGATTCTGGGTAACAGAACCTGGTCATAGCCCCTTAAGTCACCCCATCTTGGATTCCCCTAGGTCTCTAGTTTTCAGAAATGCACAGGTTTGGTAGGTTTCCCTAGGTGCTGGCTGAGCTACAGGCCAAAAACTACAGGTAGGCACTGTTTTCAATGAAAAAATGTGATGTGTCCACGCTGCGCTTTGGGGCGTTTCCTGTCGCGGGCGCTAGGCCTACCCACCCAAGTGAGGTATCATTTTTATCGGGAGACGTGGGGGAACGCTGGGTGGAAGGAAATTTGTGGCCCCTCTCAGATTCCAGAACTTTCTGCCACAGAAATGTGAGGAACATGTGTTTTTTTAGCCAAATTTTGAGGTTTGCAAAGGATTCTGGGTAACAGAACCTGGTCCGAGCCACACAAATCACCCCATCTTGGATTCCCCTAGGTCTCTAGATTTCAGAAATGCACAGGTTTGGTAGGTTTCCCTAGGTGGCGGCTGAGCTAGAGGCCAAAATCTACAGGTAGGCACTTTGCTAAAAACAGGTCTATTTTCTGTGATGTGTCCACGTTGCGCTTTGGGGCGTTTCCTGTTGCGGGCGCTAGGCCTACCCACACAAGTGAGGTATCATTTTTATCGGGAGACGTGGGGGAACGCTGGGTGGAAGGAAATTTGTGGCTCCTCTCAGATTCCAGAACTTTCTGCCACAGAATGTGAGGAACATGTGTTTTTTTAGCCCAATTTGGAGCTTTGCAAAGGATTCTGGGTAGCAGAACCTGGTCCGAGCCCCGCCAGTCACCCCTCCTTGGATTCCCCTAGGTCTCTAGTTTTCAGAAATGTACAGGTGTGGTAGGTTTCCCTAGGTGCCGGCTGAGCTAGAGGCCAAAATCTACAGGTAGTCACTTCGCAAAAAACACCTCTGTTTTCTTCCAAAATGTTGGTGGTGTCCACGTTGTGCTTTGGGGCGTTTCCTGTCGCGGGCGCTAGGCCTACCCACGCAAGTGAGGTATCATTTTTATCGGGAGACTTGGGGGAACGCTGGGTGGAAGGAAATTTGTGGCTCCTCCCAGATTCCAGTACTTTCTGCCACAGAAATGTGAGGAACATGTGTTTTTTTTAGCCAATTTTTGAGCTTTGCAAAGGATTCTGGGTAACAGAACCTGGTCCGAGCCCCACCAGTCACCCCTCCTTGGATTCCCCTAGGTCTCTAGTTTTCAGAAATGTACAGGTTTGGTAGGTTTCCCTAGGTGCCGGCTGAGCTAGAGGCCAAAATCTACAGGTAGTCACTTCGCAAAAAACACCTCTGTTTTCTTCCAAAATTTTAGTGGTGGCCACGTTGCGCTTTGGGGCGTTTCCTGTCGCGGGCGCTAGGCCTACCCACGCAAGTGAGGTATCATTTTTATCGGGAGACTTGGGGGAACGCTGGGTGCAAGGAAATTTGTGGCTCCTCCCAGATTCCAGCACTTTCTGCCACAGAAATGTGAGGAACATGTGTTTTTTTAGCCAATTTTTGAGCTTTACAAAGGATTCTTGGTAACAGAACCTGGTCCGAGCCCCGCCAGTCACCCCTCCTTGGATTCCCCTAGGTCTCTAGTTTTCAGAAATGCACAGGTTTGGTAGGTTTCCCTAGGTGGCGGCTGAGCTAGAGGCCAAAATCTACAGGTAGGCACTTTGCTAAAAACAGGTCTGTTTTCTGTGATGTGTCCACGTTGCGCTTTGGGGCGTTTCCTGTCGCGGGCGCTAGGCCTACCCACACAAGTGAGGTATCATTTTTATCGGGAGACGTGGGGGAACGCTGGGTGGAAGGAAATTTGTGGCTCCTCTCAGATTCCAGAACTTTCTGCCACAGAAATGTGAGGAACATGTGTTTTTTTAGCCAAATTTTGAGGTTTGCAAAGGATTCTGGGTAACAGAACCTGGTCCGAGCCACACAAATCACCCCATCTTGGATTCCCCTAGGTCTCTAGTTTTCAGAAATGCACAGGTTTGGTAGGTTTCCCTTGGTGGCGGCTGAGCTAGAGGCCAAAATCTACAGGTAGGCACTTTGCTAAAAACAGGTCTGTTTTCTGTGATGTGTCCACGTTGCGCTTTGGGGCGTTTCCTGTCGCGGGCGCTAGGCCTACCCACACAAGTGAGGTATCATTTTTATCGGGAGACGTGGGGGAACGCTGGGTGGAAGGAAATTTGTGGCTCCTCTCAGATTCCAGAACTTTCTGCCACAGAAATGTGAGGAACATGTGTTTTTTTAGCCAAATTTTGAGGTTTGCAAAGGATTCTGGGTAACAGAACCTGGTCCGAGCCACACAAATCACCCCATCTTGGATTCCCCTAGGTCTCTAGTTTTCAGAAATGCACAGGTTTGGTAGGTTTCCCTAGGTGGCGGCTGAGCTAGAGGCCAAAATCTACAGGTAGGCACTTTGCTAAAAACAGGTCTGTTTTCTGTGAGGTGTCCAAGTTGCGCTTTGGGGCGTTTCCTGTCGCGGGCGCTAGTCCTACCCACACAAGTGAGGTATCATTTTTATCGGGAGACTTGGGGGAACATAGAATAGCAAAACAAGTGTTATTGCCCCTTGTCTTTCTCTACATTTTTCCCTTCCAAATGTAAGACAGTGTGTAAAAAAGACGTCTATTTGAGAAATGCCCTGTAATTCACATGCTAGTATGGGCACCCCGGAATTCAGAGATGTGCAAATAACCACTGCTTCTCAACACCTTATCTTATGCCCATTTTGGAAATACAAAGGTTTTCTTGATAGCTATTTTTTACTCTTTATATTTCAGCAAATGAATTGCTGTATACCCGGCATAGAATGAAAACCCACTGCAGGGTGCAGGTCATTTATTGGCTCTGGGTACCTAGAGTTCTTGATGAACCTACAAGCCCTATATATCCCCGCAACCAGAAGAGTCCAGCAGATGTAACGGTATATTGCTTTCGAAAATCTGACATTGCAGGAAAAAGTTACAGAGTAAAACTTAGAGAAAAATTTATGTTTTTTTCACCTCAATTTCAATATTTTTCTTTTTCAGTTGTTATTTTCTGTAGGAAACCCTTGTAGGATCTACACAAATTACCCCTTGCTGAATTCAGAATTTTGTCTACTTTTCAGAAATGTTGCGGTTTATGGGATCCAGTGTTGGTTTCATGCCCATTTCTGTCACTGACTGGAAGGAGGCTGAAAGCACAAAAAATCGTAAAAATGGGGTATGTCCCAGTAAAATGCCAAAATTGGGTTGAAAAATTGGGTTTTCTGATTCAAGTCTGCCTGTTCCTGAAAGCTGGGAAGCTGGTGATTTTATCACCGCAAACCCTTTGTTGATGCCCTTTTCAGGGAAAAAACCACAAGCCTTCTTCTGCAGCCCATTTTTCCAATTTTTTTAAAAAAAATGAAATTTTCACTGTTTTTTGGCTAATTTCTTGGCCTCCTTCTGGGGAACCCACAAAGTCTGGGTACCTCTAGAATCCCTAGGATGTTGGAAAAAAAGGACGCAAATTTGGCGTGGGTAGCTTACGTGAACAAAAAGTTATGAGGGCCTAAGCGAGAACTGCTCCAAATAGCCAAAAAAGGCTCGGCACAGGAGGGGGAAAAGGCCTGGCAGCGAAGGGGGTAAAGATGGAGACATGGTCATGGTGAGAAAAATAAAAGATGTTTCTCTTAGTTCTAGATGGACTGGACCACACCTCGTGCTCCTGGTGACGCGGACGGCTGTGAAGGTACAGGGACGTCCTGAGTGGATTCACGGCACTAGGTTCAGATCCGCACCAACAACCACCAAGACCGACATGCCTGCAATGGATGAGCACATGCAACAACGCAACATACCAGAAAAAGGGGAGACAGACCAGACCGTTCCCAAGAGCCACGCTGAGGGCCTGTCATCAAGTGTCAGGTGACACCAACTGATGCAGTTGAATGAAGCACACAACGTAGTCTCAAAGAAAGGTGATAGTCCCACTTGCAGAAAAATAGACTGAAGAGGTCCGTGAAGATGCCCCCTGAACAAGACAACTGCAGACCAGTAGGAGAAGCAGAGGACAGCACACTGCGTGCTATTGCTTTACTGACAATTAGAGAAAGTGGCTTAGAACTGAGTAACAGAAAGACTTCATATCTATGTCTTTAACTTTTGCAATGCCCCAGCAGTTCTGCAGTAAGAGCATCTATTCGATTTCTGCAGTTAAAGATCTACCTCCTAGAGAGCAGGAGATAGCCCACAGATATCTTAGAATACAACAAGATGTAGAGGAAGCACATGAAGAAATGTTTTATTTAATGGCTATAGACCCATAACTCATGAATGCATTTGATACTAGCATATCATTTGGTCTGTGTTTAAATAATGAATACCTCATAGGTGTATTTCTAGATGACAATATCTGTATTTAATTTTTAAACAATGTGTAATGCCTTACAAAGATATGTATTTTATTGATACGTTGTTATTACTATGCTTCTGCCATGTATATATATATAATATATTTTTGCAACTGTGTATGACATTACTATCAAAAAGGAGATATTGTTGAGGAAAATATATATTCACATGTGTGTACCTATAGATATGATACTTTAGTTCCAATTCTCTCCCATTATCTGAACCCCAGTAAGCTATTTAATCTTTTCTCTTACCTAGATGATTGCTCCTCTCTTTCACAGAATGGTTCCACTCCTCCACATTCACTGGCCCAAAACTTCCCTGCTGACCTCTCTGACACCTATGCCAGCTGTGCAAACAAACCTCTCCAATCCACGTTGTTAAGTTTAGCTCGGTCTCACACTTTAAGTTCAGCCAGCAACCCAGCCCCCATTTCTTTAGGGTCCACCTGTTGACTGTTCACGTGTTCATGCTCACACTGCATTATGTATAATTTTACTCTGTGGACTTTAAGTTTTGTATATGTAGCGTTTCTTTTGTATGTGCGTGCCCATGTTAGGACGATGTCCCCTTTTGGGGTTTTGCTGTGACAGCACTTATTAACATATATAAACTGCCTGACTTATATGCTTGGGGGCAGAAGATGCCAGCTTGTAATACATAACACTGGGATGTGCATCGGCCTTCTGCCTTGGCCTGCCAATAACCTTTGGTACCTCAAGAAACATTTCATCTGTTCTGGAGCCTTGCCTGGTGATTCTGTTTTCTCTGCATCACTCTGAGGAGGGTTGAAAAAGTAGTTTCCCTAACAGTGACAGTCAAAACACACTGACAAACAGGCCACAAATGGGGGTAACCATGCTAGAAAGAGGCTACTTTCTCACACATTGCAAATGCAAGTTTTTGGTTTGTAATCTGTAGTGAGTTTGCCTACAACAAACACAGATTTGGGCCCTATTACAAGTCTGGTGGTCTCAAGACTGCCAGACTCTTGGTGGCAGTCGGACCGCTGCGGCTGTGTTGGTCTGACCACTGAATGCCACCCTGCCAGTGGGACCGTCTCTGCCAGGATCTTTGATCCCGACGGGATGTTGTTGGTCATTGTTTACAGATATTCATTATTACTTACACCTGGAGAAGAAAGTTTATATGATGTTATTAATTTTATTTATAAAAGACGGAGTGCTCTTACTTGATTTCAAGCTTTCTTTAAAATCCTTTCCTTCCTGTGGTTGTCTTCCATGTTTGGAGACTTGTCAATAGTAACGCTGATTTCCTTCTACTTTTTGGGCTCTTTTATTTGCATCTTTAATTGACTGGAAGCCCTACAGAGAAAATAAAAGGCACAGGAAGTTTACCTCTGCTTCTCACAGAGCTATAACTAAACAAAATAATAATATTGTGGAGTTCAATGTACTGAGTTTGTGTAGAAAACCTTAGTTAAAAACTAGCACTTGTATTATGTCATTTTAGGAGGGTGCAGATTCTGTATACTACAGTTTGATGAGAGTGGATCTTTTTCTTATATTGTATACAGAATAAAATCTCTTTTTTATGATAACATAGTCCTTGGTGACACCTCTGTTCAAAGTGGAGGCTGGGTGTGAAAGTCTTTACTGAGACCTCATTTCAAATCTCACACGCTTTTTTTGTCTCTGAACCATCTTGTAAGGTATTTTCTTGCTTTCCACTTGCCTTTCTCTGTCTCCCCTTGAAGTAACTATGGCTCACTTGGCCCTTTCAAACCAGCAGTGTGAGGGTGTAATCTGTCCCTTCCTGCTACCAGCAGGTGTTCCATGGAGCAAACAGGGCCACTCCACACTATTACATTTAATGCACAGCCTTCAGTGTCACCGTGCACGCCCTGCGGCCCTGGGGCCAGCACGTTCACTGATATACGAGGCAGCTGTTTACTAACCGCTTTGTGTTTCAAGAGCCGGAGGAGGGAGAAAGAGCTCCCTGAGGGCTGGTGCAGTAAGCGACTGCAGAGGGAACTCTGCAGGGTCCTTTCCCCCTCCAGAGGGCTGCCCTGAGGGAGTACACTGAGTGTGCCTCCTAAGTGTCTCTTTGCCTGTAAGCACATGTTGGCATGGTTGCAGAGGCACAGTGATTCCCTCATTTGCATGATGCTATGCCTCCATATACACAAGGGAACGCCTGCTACATGTGCGTCAGCACTATCAGTATTACAGAAGGGGGTGCACAAGCATCTGCGGCCCCTTCTATAACACGTTGCGGGCCGAGGACACTATGGCCCTCATTACAACCCTGGTGGTCAGTGATAAAGCAGTGGTAATACCGCCAACTGGCCGGCGGTAAAAAAAATTGAATTATGACCAGGATGGAAACCACCAACACAGACATCCACTTTAACACTCCGACCGCCACGGCGGTAGCAACAAACACCGCGACAGTAACCGCGACAGTAACCGCCAACATCTATGTATTGAGGCAAGAGTCAAGTGTGGCCTTGGCCTATGAGTTATGGCCCCGTGGGCCACAGACATTTTGGAGTGGGCATTGTCCCTCCTTTTGTATATATTGTACATACTGTTTATTGATTTAAGTATGTATTTATCTAAAATTGCACTATTACACTCATTTTAATCCATTCCTTTTGTCCTTGCATTATTCCTGAAGGTTACGGGGTGTATAAGTAATGCTCTTGCATCTGTTTGTGTGTATGGTGTTGAGGGTTAGGGTGGGGGTGGTGGTGGTGGTGTTGCGTTTTGCATGTGTGTGTCACTCTCTTTTTCCTCCCCCGTCCCTTGAGTGCTAGGTGCAGTGCTCACCGTGGTCGGCTTCGCCGGCATTCGTGTTCCTGGTGTATGAGGAGGTACACCAGCATTGGAAAAATATGCGGCGGTGCTGGCAGTGTTGGGGGAGGCTCCAGCCCTTCCCCTGCAGCCTCGGACGGCTTCCCACTGGGGCTGCTGACAGTGGTGCTGCTGGCAGCGGGGCAGGTGGTGGTGCTGGCGATGGTGCAGGTGGCAGTGCTGGCGACGGTGCATGTGGTGGTGCTCACAGTGGTGGGGGGAGGCTCCAGCCCTTCCCCTTCAGCCTCGGACGGGTGCTGTGCCATGGCTGGTGTTGTGTGCCCCTTCCTACACTTGGCAGATGGCGGTGCCTCCTTGCTTCTGCCAGCTGGTGTTCCTTTCCTGCCCTTGCTGGCAGGTGGTGCCTCCTTCCCCTTGCTGGCTGGTGGTGCCTCCTTCCCCTTGCTAGGTGGCGGACCCTTCTTGGCCTTGGCAGGTGGTGCTGGCACACTGGCTGTGCTGACGGGTGCCTCCTTGGAGCCTCTCACACCTGCAGTAGCTGCAGAAACCACAGTGGCCGTGGACTTGGTGGCTGAGGTGCTGGGCTGGTTTCTGGCCACCCTGGCCCGAGGTGAAGGACGGGAAGAGGGGTAGGGAATAGGTCAATGTTGGTGAGGAAAAGCTTCTATGGACACGGGCAGGAAGAGGGTGAAGGTTTGGGAGTGGAAGAAGAGGGAGTGGTTGTAGGAGGTGTCAGTCTGCTGTGTTTGGGTGCAGGAGCATGGGCTGGATGCTGTTGTGAGGTGGATGGTTGTTGGGTGTCTGAGTGCTTGTTTGTGTCCTTTGGGAGGAGGGGTCACAGTGGGAGAGGACACAGGGGACTTGTGCATGGATGTGGGGGTGGTGACTGTCAGTGAGGGGCGTGTAGTGATAGGCGTGCTGGTGATGGTGGTAGTGGATGAGGATGTAGTGCATGCATGGGTGAGTGGAGATGCTACTGGGAGGGAGGTGGATGAGGAGGAGGAGGGGGGGACACAGTGGAGGCAGTGGATGTTGGTGTGTCTGCATCTGGATGGTGCTTATGTGAGTGCCTGTGGGATGAAGTGTGGTGCTTGTGTTTGCCTGAGTCACTTATGTGTGTTGATTTGGGTGCATGCAGGTCTGAAGGTGTGCTTGGGATAGGCTGGGGTTGAGTGGATTGGGACTGGGTAGAGAAAGTTGGAGGGATGAGGCTGGAACAGGGACAATTGCTGCCATCAGGGAGTTGGCCAGAGCCTGGAATGCTCTCTGTTGGGCCGCCCGCCAGAGTGAATGCCCTTCAGGTATGCATTTGTTTGTTGCAAATGCCCTTCTAGACCCTGGATGGCATTCAGTATGGCTGACTGCCCAACAGAGAGGGATCACAGGAGGTCAATAGCCTCCTCACTGAGGGCAGCAGGGCTGACTGGGGCAGGGCCTGAGGTGCCTGAGGTGAAGGAGATCCCCACCGTCCTGGGTGAGCAGGGCACGGGAAGCACGCTGAGGGGCTGCTGGGAGGGCGGTGCTGGTACGGGGGATGGCGGCTGTACCTGTAGTTGGGGTGGCCACAGAGGTGTCCGCCACCGCCAGAGAGCTTCCATCAGAGGAAGTATCACTTTCAGAACTGTCCCATCCTGTTTCTGTCATGGTGCTCCCCTCGCCCTCCGTCCCACTGGTGCCCTCACCGTCGGTGGATTCAGCCTCTTGGGCCATGTGGGATGCAGCTCCCTCCATCGCCGGTGCTTCTGCTCCTCCGCCAGATGATGCTAATGCACACAAGGACAGGGGGACAAAACAAAAAGGGGGGGGAAGAGACAGAGGATACACTTGGCCAATGCCAGCAACAACACTACAGTTGGCTTACACAACTCACAGGGAGCAGCCCTTTGCACTAGGCCATGCACTACCAGTCACTACCAGTTCAAATACTAGCCACCAGGCCATGGTGGACAATGCCTAACGCCATTAGCTACACACCAGAAACCCACAGGATGCCCACTAACATAATTGGGGTTGGAGTGCATCTGAGCTTGCCCATCATGGAACCTACCCTGCCATGTTCAACCTGGTCTAGGGGCACCCATAGCCCACATCCTCCACCCAGGTAATACCTTAACGTGCACAAAGTCATGATTCTGAATTTGTACTCACCCCCTTGTGGCTGCTGAGATGCCTTCAAGCACCCATCCAACTCCGGATAGGCCACAGCCAGGATGTGGAACATCAGGGGGGTCAGGTTATGACAGGCACCCCTTTCTCGTTGGGAGGCCAGCCCCAGCTGGGCCTCCGCCGTCTCCCTTGCCCAGCGGCGCAGGTCCTCCCACCGTTTGCGGCAGTGGGTGCTCCGCCTGTCCAAGACCTCCAGGGTCCGCACCTCCTTGGCGATGGCACACCAAATACCCTTTTTCTGATGGGCACTGACCTGCAGAAAAGATACAACAGAAAAGGTATTGTTCATACCGTCTGGACTGTTATACTCATGGCCCAACATATCACACCCATCCCCTTACGCACATACATTGACCACCATACATGCAGCACTCTGCCCAGGACACCTCAGCCCTCCCCTACACAAGGGTTACACACACAGCACTTCATACATTCATGCCCCACACATCATGCTCACAGTGTACTCACCGGTTTATCTGGAGGACCATAAAGTAAAGAGTACTGTGGTAGGACCCCATCCAGCCGTCTCTCCAACTCCTCCGAAGTGAAGGCGGGGGCTCTTTCCCCAGACACTTGAGCCATTGTCACTTCCAGACATAGATCACAGCAGCACTTGCAGTGTAGGTCCTCTCCTGTTGAAGGTCAGGTAGCAAGTGAGTGAACAGATAGAATATGGCGGTAACGTCCGCGGCGGTGTGTACCGTCACCACTGGCGTACATCGCCATTGGCTCCTGGAACCCATAGGCCCCAATGTTAACCAATGCGGTGTTGCGCGGCGGTCTTCGAGCGCCGACCACATCAGCGCACAACGCCAGCAGAATTACCTCATTTCCACTTGTCCCTCCTCACAGGTCAGGCAGCTGCCATTTTAGGTGGGCACAGGCCCTGGAACCTAACTGCGTCACAGCAGACATAGGCACATCAACTGACTTACAAGTTCAAATACTGTTTCTGTAAAGCAAAAATGGCATATTAATCTGAGAATATGTTTGAATATGACGTTCTGCTCACCGTATTTCACCCTAGAGTCCAACCGCTGCAGATGAATAGGAGATGGAGACATCCCCCTGTGTACAGACCCCTGGTGGACCTGGTGACAATGGAGGAGAGGCACATTATCCTGACCTACAGACTTGATAGGGCCACAATCGAAGAGCTGTGTGCCCAATTGGAGCCAGACCTGATGTCAGCTATCCGCCAACCCACAGGTATCCCCCCTCTACTGCAGGTCCTGTCAGTGCTCCATTTCCAGTCAAGTGGTTCCTTCCAAGTGACAGTGGCCATGGCATCAGGGATGTCATAGCCTATGTTCTCAAACGTGCTGACCAGAGTGTTGTCTGCCCTGCTGAAACACATGCACAGCTACATCGTATTCCCCCAGATGGAGGATTTGGCCACAGTGAAGGCTGACTTCTATGCAATAGGACATATCCCCAACATCATTGGTGCCATTGATGGTACACATATTGCCTTTGTCCCCCCTCAGAGAAATGAACTGGTGTTCAGAAATCAAAAAAGCTTTCACTCTTTGAATGTGCAGATGGTGTGTTTGGCAGACCTGTATATCTCCCATGTCAATGCAAAGTATCCTGGGTCTGTGCATGATGCCTTTATCCTGAGGAATAGCAGCATCCCATAAGTGATGTCTCAACTCCAGAAGCACCGGGTGTGGCTAATAGGTGAGCCCATGGTCCCCACCCAGTTGATGTAGGTATATGGGGGTGGTGTTGGCCCTAAGGGTGAGAGTGTGGCTAACAGGTATCCCTCGATATTTGCAGGTGACTCTGGTTACCCCAATCTCTCATGGCTACTGATCCCAGTGAGGAATGCCAGGACAAGGGCAGAGGAACGTTACAATGAGGCACATGGGCGAACAAGGAGGATCATTGAGAGAACCTTTGGCCTCCTGAAGGCCAGGTTCCGGTGCCTCCATCTGACAGGTGGATCCCTGTACTACTCACCCAACAATGTGTGCCAGATCATCGTTGCATGTTGCATGTTGCACAACCTGGCCTTGAGACGCCAGGTGCCTTTCCTGCAGGAGGATGAGCCTGGGGATGGGCGTGTGGCAGCGGTGGATCCTGTGGACAGTGAGGAAGAGGAGGCAGAGGAAGAAGATGTGGACAACAGAAGTTTTCTCATACAGCAGTACTTCCAGTGACACACGGTAAGACACTGTAACTTCACTTTACATTTCAGTTTTGTGTTGGACATTGGGCATGGCAGCATGATTTCCCTTTGTCTATGGCCACTTACTGCACCCTTTGGCATCTCTATTTTCAGATCTCTGTGCCCCACTCTGGCTCCTGGTGTGTTTACTGCTGCCCACTACAGGTCATACCTATGTAAATATAACTGTAAACTTGAATTGCAATGTTTACAGCTTGTTAAACTAATACATTTTTCAAACAATTGACAGACTCCACACTTGTATTTGTTCCAAGGGTGGTTATTTAAGTGTCTATAAGTAGAGGGGGATGTGCAATGGGCTGGGCTGCTGATAGAGGAAAGTCCAGGATAGAGTCCAGTCTCTCGGTATCACAAGTGCATTGTCCAAGGGGGCATAGGAAGTGGAGCAATTTCAGTTAAAGGTGGACAGGGTAACAGGGTGGGACACAAGGGTGACAATCAGGAGAGTCTTATTTCCTGGCGGGGGTCTTGGCAATGTTCTCTGGCTTCTGCCTGGATCGCAGGGACCTTTTGTGTGGTGAGTCTCCTTCTGCAGGGGGTGGGGTGCTGGTGGCCTGTTGTTCCTGTGACGGGGTCTCCTGTTCGCTAGTGTCAGCAGAGGTGGAGGGCTGTTCATCGGTGTGGCTAGTGTCAGGGGCCCCTTGGTGTGCCACTGCCTCCCTCATGGTGTTGGCCATGTCTGCCAGCACCCCTGCAATGGTGACCAGGGTGGTTTGGATGTCCCTCAGGTCCTCCCTGATCCCCAGGTACGGTCCCTCCTGCAGCCGCTGGGTCTCCTGCATCTTGGCAAGTTTCTGGCCCATGGTCTCCTGGGAATGGTGGTATGCTCCCAGGATGTTGGTGAGTGCCTCGTGGAGAGTCGATTCCCTGGGCCTGTCCTCCCCCTGCCACACAGCAGTCCTCCCAGGTTCCCTGTTGACCCGTGCCTGTGTCCCCTGAACCGTGTGCCCAATGCCACTGACCCCAGGTCCCTGATCGTCCTGTGTTTGTGGGGTTGCCTGGGGTCCCTGTGGTGGTGGACACACTGCTGATTGACGTGTCCTGGGGATAGAGGGATGGGCCCACTGGGTGGGTTTTGTGCTGGTATTTCCTGAGGGGGGAGGCTTTGTGGTGGTTTGGGAATGTGGCTGGGTCACTGACTGTCCAGAGGTCCCTGATGGGCCAGGTTGGTCATCCTGATCCAAGAGTGCAGAGCTGCTGTCATAACTGTGGGCCTCTTCTGAGGGGGGACTGGATGTTGCTGGCACCTCCTCTCCGGTGACGTTGTGTGGGGGTCCTGTGGGGATGTAAGTGCAGTGTTATTGTTTCTGCGTGTGTCTTCTTGTTCATGGGTATGTTTTCCTCTATGGTTGTTATTAGCAAGGCAGCTTTGGCTTGTGTGAGTTGTGATTTGGTTGGCTAAGTGATTGTCACTAGTGTGCATGCTGTGGTGATGGGTGTCCATGCAGGTCTGTGAGTGGTGTCCATGCTTTTGTGTTACATGCAGGGCTTAGTATTGGGATGAGTGGGTTGTGATGGTGGGGTATGTGTGAGGTGGTGGAGTGATGGGGGTGAGGGTAGGGGTAGGAGTTTGTGATGGCATGCAGGTAGGGTGTAGGGGATAGAGTAGTAAAGATTTGACTTACCAGAGTCCAGTCCTCCTGCTACTTCTGCCAGGCCCTCAGGATGCATGATCGCCAAGACTTGCTCCTCCCATGTTGTTAGTTGTGGGGGAGGAGGTGGGGGTCCATCGGCAGTCCTCTGTACAGCAATCTGGCGTCTTGAAACCAAGGAACGCACCTTCCCCCGTAGGTCGTTCCACCTCTTCCTGATGTCATCCCTTGTTCTGGGGTGCTGTCCCACGGCGTTGACCCTGTCCACGATTCTCTGCCATAGCTCCATCTTCATTGCAATAGATGTCTGCTGCACCTGTGATCCGAATAGCTGTAGCTCTACCTGGATGATTTCCTCCACCATGACCCTTAGCTCGTCCTCAGAGAATCTAGGGGGTCTTTGTGGTGCCATGGGTGTAGTGTGAGTGGTGTGTGTGAGGGTGTGTGGGGTAATGAGTTGTGGTGTGTGCTGCGAGGTGCGTGGATGGTGTATGGGTGATGGTGTTATGTGGCTCTGGTTCTGTGGGTGCTCTTGGTGTCTCTCTTTCTCTCTGCTGTAGATTTATTGGGAGTCGTAAAGGGTTGTGGGTAGTGTGGGTGTGTGTTTTATAGTGTTGTGGGTTTGTGGGTGTGGTGTGTGTATGTGTATCAGGTGTGTGTAGTTTGAATTGTCCAATGTGGTGTTGTTTTGTTAGTGTGTGTCTATTTTGAGAGCAGCGGTGTGTACCGCCAGTGGTTTACAGCGGTTGAATGTCCGCCGCGGTGATTCATGGGTCATGATGCTGTGGGAGTATTTCTGTTGGCGTAACAGTGTGGGTTTTGCTACCACCAGTTTATCACTGACCTTTGGGCTGGCGGACTTGTGTGTGTGTGTATAGTGGCGGATTTCTATGTGTGGGTCATAATACCCGTAGCGGTATACCGCCACGGTATGTTGGCGGCAGTCAGCATGGCGGTAAGAGGCACTTACCGCCAATGTCATAATGAGGGCCTCTGTGTGATACACTCCCAGTCATTCAAAGAATCTAAAGAAGTTACTTGCAAAGCACAAGTCATCAAGCTCCAAATAGCAGCTGATTCCAGTGTTGTACCCCCTTAACCTTTTTACAGTTATTAGATAAAGTCGGTGCTTAATTTGAGCAGGTGGCAGCAGGTGTAGCCAGAAGCACTTATTTTAAATCTTCAGAGTTTGATCAAGAAGAAGAGAGAGAAAGACAGAAAAGAGAAAGATGGAAAGAATTGTGACTTAGGGAAGTAGGAGAGAAGTGCAAAAAGCTGCAAGAGGGAGTTAAAGAGGCAGCGAGCGTCTGGTGGTTGAAGACAGAGGAATGAGGTGGAATCTAGAATACGCAGCCTTTGGTATTCATGAGATAAGTAGTCACGGAGTGTCAGGTGGTGGAAGAAAGAGGAATGAGGTGGAATCAAGACTGTGCAGCCTGGTATTCATGAGATAAGGAGCCAGCGAGCGTCTGGTGGTGGAAGACAGAGGAATGAGGTGGAATCATGACTGTACAGCCTGGTATTCATGAGATAAGTACACGCGGAGTGTCTGGTGGTGGAAGAAAGAGGAGTGAGGTGGAATCAAGACTGTACCGCTTGCTATTCATGAGATAAGTACACGCGGAGTGTCTGGTGGTGGAAGAAAGAGGCGTGAGGTGGAATCAAGACTGTACAGCCTGGTATTCATGAGATAAGTACACACGGAGTGTCTGGTGGTGGAAGAAAGAGGCATGAGGGGGAATCAAGACTGTACAGCCTGCTATTCATGAGACATGGAGCCAGAGAGTGTCTGGTTATTGAAGAAAGAGGCATGAGGTGGAATCAAGACTGCACAGCCTCGTTATTCATGAGACAAGGGAGCAGGGAGTGTCTGGTGGTGGAAGATACAGGAATGAGGTAGAATCAAGACTGCAGATCCTGGTATTCATGAGATAAGTGTAGGAGGCTGGACTGGCTTGTAGTGAGTACCAAGGGGTACTTGCACCTTGCACCAGGCCCAGTTATCCCTTATTAGTGTATAGGGTGTCTAGCAGCTTAGGCTGATAGATAATGGTAGCTTAGCAGAGCAGCCTAGGCTGAACTAGGAGACGTGTGAAGCTACTACAGTACCACAAGTGTCACTTGCACAATATCATAAGAAAACACAATACACAGATATACTAAAAATAAAGGTACTTTATTTTTATGACAATATGCCAAAGTATCTCAGTGAGTACCCTCAGTATGAGGATAGCAATTATACACAAGTTATATGTACACAATACCAAAAATATGCAGTATAGTCTTAGAAAACAGTGCAAACAATGTATAGTTACAATAGGATGCAATGGGAACACATAGGGATAGGGGCAACACAAACCATATACTCCAAAAGTGGAATGTGAACCACGAATGGACCCCAAACCTATGTGACCTTGTAGAGGGTCGCTGGGACTATTAGAAAATAATGAGAGTTAGAAAATTAGCCCTCCCCAAGACCCTGAAAAGTGAGTGCAAAGTGCACTAAAGTTCCCCAAAAGACAAAGAAGTCGTGATAGAGGAAAAATGCAGGAAAGACACAAACCAACAATGCAACAGCTGTGGATTTCCAATCTAGGGTACCTGTGGAACAAGGGGACCAAGTCCAAAAGTCACAAGCAAGTCGGAGATGGGCAGATGCCCAGGAAATGCCAGCTGTGGGTGCGAGAAGCTTCTATTGGACAGAAGAAGCTGCGGTTTCTGCAAGAACGAAAAGGGCTAGAGACTTCCCCTTTGGTGGACGGATCCCTCTTGCCGTGGAGAGTTGTGCAGAAGTGTTTTCCTGCTGAAAGAACGCCAACAAGCCTTGCTAGTTGCAAATCGTGCGGTTAGCGTTTTTGGAAGCTGCTGTAGCCCAGGAGGGACCAGGAGGTCGCAAATTGGACCAGGAGAGAGTGGGGACGTCGAGCAAGACAAAGAGCCCTCTCAGCAGCAGGTAGCACCCGGAGAAGTGCCAGAAACAGGCACTACGAGGATGCGTGAAACGGTGCTCGCCGAAGTTGCACAAAGGAGTCCCACGTCGCCGGAGACCAACTTAGAAAGTCGTGCAATGCAGGTTAGAGTGCCGTGGACCCAGGCTTGGCTGTGCACAAAGGATTTCCGCCGGAAGTGCACGGAAGCCGGAGTATTTGCAAAAGACGCGGTTTCCAACAATGCAGTCTGGCGTGGGGAGGCAAGGACTTACCTCCACCAAACTTGGACTGAAGAGTCACTGGACTGTGGGAGTCACTTGGACAGAGTTGCTGGATTCGAGGGACCTTGCTCGTTGTGCTGAGAGGAGACCCAAGGGACCGGTCATGCAGCTTTTTGGTGCCTGCGGTAGCAGGGGGAAGATTCCGTCGACCCACGGGAGATTTCTTCGGAGCTTCTAGTGCAGAGAGGAGGCAGACTACCCCCACAGCATGCACCACCAGGAAAACAGTCGAGAAGGCGGCAGGATCAGCGTTACAGAGTTGCAGTAGTCGTCTTTGCTACTATGTTGCAGTTTTGCAGGCTTCCAGCGCGGTCAGCAGTCGATTCCTTGGCAGAAGGTGAAGAGAGAGATGCAGAGGAACTCTGATGAGCTCTTGCATTCGTTATCTAAAGTTTCCCCAGAGACAGAGACCCTAAAGAGCCAAAAAAGAGGGTTTGGCTACTTAGGAGAGAGGATAGGCTACTAACACCTGAAGGAGCCTATCAGAAGGAGTCTCTGACGTCACCTGGTGGCACTGGCCACTCAGAGCAGTCCAGTGTGCTGGCAGCACCTCTGTTTCCAAGATGGCAGAGGTCTGGAACACACTGGAGGAGCTCTGGACACCTCCCAGGGGAGGTGCAGGTCAGGGGAGTGGTCACTCCCCTTTCCTTTGCCCAGTTTCGCGCCAGAGCAGGGGCAAAAGGGTCCCTGAACCGGTGTAGACTGGCTTATGCAGAATTGGGCACATCTGTGCCCAAGAAAGCATTTCCAGAGGCAAGGGGAGGCTGCTCCTCCCCTGCCTTCACACCATTTTCCAAAGGGAGAGGGTATAACACCCTCTCTCAGAGGAAGTCCTTTGTTCTGCCATCCTGGGACAAGCCTGGCTTGACCCCAGGGGGGCAGAAACCTGTCTGAGGGGTTGGCAGCAGCAGCAGCTGTAGTGAAACCCCAGGAAAGGCAGTTTGGCAGTACCAGGGTCTGTGCTACAGACCACTGGGATCATCGAATTGTGCCAACAATGCCAGGATGGCATAGAGGGGGCAATTCCATGATCTTAGACATGTTACATGGCCATATTCGGAGTTACCATTGTGAAGCTACATATAGGTATTGACCTATATGTAGTGCACGCGTGTAATGGTGTCCCCGCACTCACAAAGTTCAGGGAATTGGCTCTGAACAATGTGGGGGCACCTTGGCTAGTGCCAGGGTGCCCTCACACTAAGTAACTTTGCACCTAACCTTTACCAGGTAAAGGTTAGACATATAGGTGACTTATAAGTTACTTAAGTGCAGTGTAAAATGGCTGTGAAATAACGTGGACGTTATTTCACTCAGGCTGCAGTGACAGGCCTGTGTAAGAATTGTCAGAGCTCCCTATGGGTGACAAAAGAAATGCTGCAGCCCATAGGGATCTCCTGGAACCCCAATACCCTGGGTACCTCAGTACCATATACTAGGGAATTATAAGGGTGTTCCAGTAAGCCAATATAAATTGGTAAATTGGTCACTAGCCTGTTAGTGACAATTTGGAAAGAAATGAGAGAGCATAACCACTGAGGTTCTGATTAGCAGAGCCTCAGTGAGACAGTTAGTCACTACACAGGTAACACATTCAGGCACACTTATGAGCACTGGGGCCCTGGAGAACAGGGTCCCAGTGACACATACAACTAAAACAACATATATACAGTGAAAAATGGGGGTAACATGCCAGGCAAGATGGTACTTTCCTACACAACCCCCCCCCCCCAAACGAAAGACAATAAGACTAGCCATGACCTGATGAGTCTTCATTGTCTAAGTGGAAATATCTGGAGAGTCCATCTGCATTGGAGTGGCTACTCCCAGGTCTATGTTCCACTGTATAGTCCATTCCCTGTAGGGATATGGACCAACTCAACAATTTAGGATTTGCACCTTTCATTTGTTTTAGCCAAAGTAGAGGTTTGTGGTCTGTCTGAACAATGAAGTGAGTGCCAAACAGGTATGGCCTCAACTTCTTCAGAGCCCAGACCACAGCAAAGGCCTCCCTCTCTATGGCAGACCAACGCTTTTCTCTAGGGGTCAACCTTCTACTAATAAAAGCAACAGGTTGATCCTGGCCCTCAGAATTAAGTTGTGATAGGACTGCCCCTACTCCTAATTCAGATGCATCAGTTTGGACATAGAATTTTTTAGAGTAACAAGGGCTTTTCAGGACAGGTGCAGAGCACATGGCCTGCTTCAGCTCCTCAAAAGCTTTCTGACAGTTTGCTGTCCATAATACCTTTTTAGGCATTTTCTTGGAAGTGAGGTCATTAAGAGGGGCTGCAATGGAGCCATAGTTCTTAATGAACCTCCTGTAATACCCAGTGAGGCCTAGAAAGGCTCTCACCTGAGTCTGTGTAGTAGGGGGAACCCAATCAATAATTGTTTGGATTTTCCCCTGAAGTGGTGCAATCTGCTCCCCACCAACAAGGTGTCCCAGATAAACCACCTTACCCTGCCCTATCTGGCACTTTGAAGCCTTGATAGTGAGGCCTGCCTTTTGCAGGGCCTCCAAAACTTTCCATAGGTGGACCAGGTGCTCATCCCAGCTGGAGCTAAAGACAGCTATATCGTCCAGATATGCTGCACTGAAAGCTTCCAGCCCTTGCAGGACTGTGTTCACCAACCTCTGAAAAGTGGCAGGTGCATTTTTCAAACCAAAAGGCATTACAGTGAACTGGTAATGTCCTCCAATGGTTGAAAATGCAGTCTTAGGTTTAGCATCTTCTGACAATTTGATCTGCCAATACCCTGCAGTCAAATCAAAAGTGCTTAGATACTTGGCAGATGCCAGTGTATCTATGAGGTCATCTGCCCTGGGTATAGGGTGAGCATCAGTTTTGGTTACCAAGTTGAGACCTCTGTAGTCTACACAAAACCGCATTTCCTTCTTTCCATCTTTGGAATGGGGTTTTGGTACAAGTACCACAGGAGAAGCCCATGGACTTTCAGAGTGCTCAACCACTCCTAGTTCTAACATTTTCTGGACCTCTTGCTTTATGCAGTCCCTGACATGGTCAGGCTGCCTATAGATCTTACTGTTGACAGGCAAGCTGTCTCCAGTATCTATAGTGTGCTCACACCAAGAAGTGGTACCTGGCACAGTAGAGAAGAGTTCAGAGAATTGATCTAGGAGATTTATGCAATTATCTTTCTGCTCAGCAGTCAGACAATCAGCCAAAACTACACCTTCCACAAGAGCATCTTGTTCTGTGGAAGAGAAGAGATCAGGTAGAGGATCACTGTCTTCTTCCTGTCCCTCATCAGTTGCCATGAGCAGGGTGAGATCAGCCCTGTCATAGTAGGGTTTCAGGTGGTTGACATGGAGCACCCTAAGGGGACTCCTTGCAGTGCCTAAGTCAACTAAATAGGTGACTTCACCCTTTTTCTCAACAATTGTGTGGGGTCCACTCCATTTATCTTGGAGTGCTCTTGGGGCCACAGGCTCCAAGACCCACACTTTCTGCCCTGGTTGGTACTGAACCAAAACAGCCTTCTGATCATGCCATTGCTTCTGGAGCTTTTGGCTGGCCTGAAGGTTTTTACTGGCCTTTTTCATATACTCAGCCATCCTTGATCTGAGGCCAAGTACATAGTCCAAAATATCCTGCTTAGGAGCTTTTAAAGGTTGTTCCCAACCCTCCTTCACAAGTGTTAGTGGACCCCTAACAGGGTGTCCAAAAAGAAGTTCAAAGGGGCTGAAGCCCACTCCTTTCTGGGGTACCTCCCTGTAGGCAAAAAGGAGGCATGGTAGAAGGATATCCCATCTCCTGCTGAGTTTTTCAGGGAGACCCATAATCATGCCTTTGAGAGTTTTGTTAAATCTCTCCACCAGTCCATTTGTTTGTGGATGATAGGGTGTTGTGAACTTATAAGTTACACCACACTCCTTCCACATGGCCTTTAAGTATGCAGACATGAAATTGCTTACCCTGTCTGATACTACTTCCTTTGGGAAGCCCACCCTGGAAAATATTCCCAGGAGGGCCTTTGCCACTGCAGGAGCTGTAGTGGTCCTTAAAGGAATAGCTTCAGGATATCTTGTGGCATGGTCCACTACCACCAAGATGAATCTATTGCCTGAAGCAGTAGGAGGGTCAAGGGGGCCAACTATGTCAACCCCTACCCTTTCAAAGGGAACCCCAACCACAGGCAGTGGAATAAGGGGTGCCTTTGGAGTGCCACCTGTCTTGCCACTGGCTTGACAGGTTTCACAGGACTTACAAAATTCCTTTGTGTCCTCAGACATCCTAGGCCAATGAAACAAGGGAACAAGCCTGTCCCAAGTTTTCATTTGTCCCAGATGCCCAGCTAGGGGAATGTTGTGAGCCAGTGTTAGGAGGAACTTTCTGTACTCCCGAGGAATCACTAATCTCCTGGCAGCTCCAGGTTTAGGATCCCTTGCCTCAGTGTACAAGAGGTTGTCCTCCCAGTAAACTCTGTGAGAGTCACTGACATCCCCATTAGCCTGTTTGACAGCTTGCTGTCTCAGACCCTCTAATGTGGGACAGGTTTGCTGTGCCACACTCAGCTCCTCTCTGGCAGGCCCTCCTTCACCCAAAAGCTCAGCAGTATCTGCTTCCTGCTCCTCTGGTGTAGGTTCTGCACAGGGAGGGAATTCTTCTTCCTCTGAAGTTGAATCCACTGTAGAGGGAGGGATGGTAGGAAGTGGTTTGCTTCTACTAGCCCTAGCTTTAGGGAGCACTTGGTCCATTGTTCCAGGATCCAAGCTTCCCTGTCCTTTTTGCTTTTTGGCCTGAGCCCTGGTTAAAGCAAAAATATGCCCTGGGATGCCCAGCATTGCTGCATGGGCCTCCAACTCCACATCTGACCAAGCTGATGTCTCCAAATCATTTCCTAGTAGACAGTCTACAGGTAAATCTGAGGCTACCACAACTTTCTTTGGACCAGTAACCCCCCCCCAGTTGAGATTAACAACAGCCATGGGGTGGCTAAGTGTGTTGTTGTGAGCATCGGTTACTTGGTACTTGTGACCAAGTAGGTGTTGTTCAGGGTGGACCAGTTTCTCTATGACCATAGTCACACTGGCACCAGTGTCCCTGTAGGCCTGAACCTCAACACCATTTATTAGGGGTAGCTGCCTGTACTTATCCATATTAAGGGGACAAGCAGCTAAGGTGGCTAAATCAATAGCCCCCTCAGAGACTAACACAGCCTCTGTGGCCTCCCTAACAAGGCCAACCCCAACTAAGTTACCAAAAGTGAGCCCAGCTACTCCCTTGGATTGGCTATTAGTAGGTTTGCTCCCACCACCACTGCTATTAGTAGGGACACTAGGTGTAGCAGTAGGGGTTGTAGTGGTAGGAGGCTTGGTGCTTTTCTTTGGGCAACTGGAATCTGTTGCCCAATGGCCTTTTACTTTACAAAAATAGCACCATGGTTTCTTTTCCTTGTTCTGATTAAAGGAGGATTTGGACCCACCACCCCCACCAGAGTGTTTTTGTGGGCTTGATGAAGACTCATTCTTAGATTTGTCCCCACCCTTGTCTGAAGACTTACCATCCTTCTTTTTGTTGCCATCTTTGTCACCCCCTGTATGAACTTTTCTGTTCACTCTTGTTCTGACCCATTTGTCTGCCTTCTTTCCCAATTCTTGGGGAGAGGTCAGATCAGAGTCCACCAAGTACTGGTGCAACAAATCAGACACACAATTATTAAGAATATGCTCTCTCAGGATCAAGTTATACAGGCTTTCAAAGTCAGTAACTTTACTGCCATTTAACCACCCCTCCAAGGCCTTCACTGAATGGTCAATGAAATCAACCCAGTCTTGTGAAGACTCCTTTTTGGTCTCTCTGAACTTTATCCTGTATTGTTCAGTGGTTAAGCCATAACCATCCAGGAGTGCATTCTTAAGAACTTGGAAATTATTGGCATCACTTTCTTTCACAGTAAGGAGCCTATCCCTACCTTTTCCACTAAATGATAGCCATAGGATAGCAGCCCACTGCCTTTGAGGGACATCCTGTACAACACAGGCCCTCTCAAGTGCAGCAAACCACTTGTTAATGTCATCCCCCTCCTTATAAGGGGGAACTATCTTGTGCAGATTCCTGGAATCATGCTCTTTTACAGGATGACTATGGGGAATACTGCTGCTGCCACCATGGGTTTCAAAACCCAATTTCTGTCTTTCCTTCTCTACTTCTAAGGATTGTCTATCTAAATCCAGCTGTTGCTGTTTAAGCTTCAGTCTGGATTGCTCCACTCTCAATCTATTGAGCTCCCTTTCTAACATTCTGTCATCAGGGTCGGTGGGAGGGACAATCCTAGACACAGAAGTATGGTGAGAATGGACAGAAGGAGACCTGTCCCTTACAGAAGCCACCCTAACAGCTTGGCTAACAGAAACATTACTACCAGTGTGGTGAGAATTAATGCTTTTGCTATGATGTGAGACAACACTTTTTGTATGGTGTGGCTCTCCATCATTACCAACTATGCTAGACTGTCTAGTAATGGGCAGGCTAGGAAGTTTCTTTCCTGAATCTTTTCCTGGGGGAGACCCTGAATCAGATTGGGAACTATTAGGTACTTTTTCAACAGATGGGGCACTTATGGCCTTATCTTGTTCTCTAAGCATGTTAATTAACAATTCCAAGGAAGGATTCTTCCCTACACTCAAACCTCTCTCTATGCAGAGACTCCTTGCTCCTTTCCAGCTAAGGTGATCATATACAAGTTTGGACAGATCAACATTTTGGCCTGTGCCAGACATTTTTTAGAGAGAGTTAAAAGTGATAGAAAAAGAGAAAAAAGTTTTCAGAACTTTTTAGAAAGACAGAAAAAACTTTTTAAACTTTTAAGAACTTTTTGAAAGTTTAGAAGTACTTTTCAGCACTTTAGAAAAGAGTGAAAAGAGGAAATGCAAAACTTTTTAGCAATGTGTACACACACTGAACTTGTTTTGTATATTTTTCTCTTATGAAAAGTACAATGACAAGAGTGGTAAGTAGTCTCAAAGCACTTATCCCACCGCTGCACAACCAATGTAGGAGGCTGGACTGGCTTGTAGTGAGTACCAAGGGGTACTTGCACCTTGCACCAGGCCCAGTTATCCCTTATTAGTGTATAGGGTGTGTAGCAGCTTAGGCTGATAGATAATGGTAGCTTAGCAGAGCAGCCTAGGCTGAACTAGGAGACATGTGAAGCTACTACAGTACCACAAGTGTCACTTTCACAATATCATAAGAAAACACAATACACAGATATACTAAAAATAAAGGTACTTTATTTTTATGACAATATGCCAAAGTATCTCAGTGAGTACCCTCAGTATGAGGATAGCAATTATACACAAGTTATATGTACACAATACCAAAAATATGCAGTATAGTCTTAGAAAACAGTGCAAACAATGTATAGTTACAATAGGATGCAATGGGAACACATAGGGATAGGGGCAACACAAACCATATACTCCAAAAGTGGAATGTGAACCACGAATGGACCCCAAACCTATGTGACCTTGTAGAGGGTCGCTGGGACTATTAGAAAATAGTGAGAGTTAGAAAATTAGCCCTCCCCAAGACCCTGAAAAGTGAGTGCAAAGTGCACTAAAGTTCCCCAAAAGACAAAGAAGTCGTGATAGAGGAATAATGCAGGAAAGACACAAACCAACAATGCAACAACTGTGGATTTCCAATCTAGGGTACCTGTGGAACAAGGGGACCAAGTCCAAAAGTCACAAGCAAGTCGGAGATGGGCAGATGCCCAGGAAATGCCAGCTGTGGGTGCAAAGAAGCTTCTATTGGACAGAAGAAGCTGCGGTTTCTGCAAGAACAAAAAGTGCTAGAGACTTCCCCTTTGGTGGACGGATCTCTCTCGCCGTGGAGAGTCGTGCAGAAGTATTTTCCCGGCAAAAGAACGCCAACAAGCCTTGCTAGCTGCAAATCATGCGGTTAGTGTTTTTGGAAGCTGCTGTGGCCCAGGAGGGACCAGGAGTTTGCAAACTGGACCAGAAGAGAGAGGGGACGTCAAGAAAGACAAGGAGCTCTCTCAGCAGCAGGTAGCACCCAGAGAAGTGCCAGAAACAGGCACTACGAGGATGCGTGAAACGGTGCTCGCCGAAGTTGCACAAAGGAGTCCCACGTCGCCGGAGACCAACTTAGAAAGTCGTGCAATGCAGGTTAGAGTGCCGTGGACCCAGGCTTGGCTGTGCACAAAGGATTTCTGCCGGAAGTGCACGGAAGCCGGAGTATTTGTAAAAGACGCGGTTTCCAACAATGCAGTCTGGCGTGGGGAGGCAAGGACTTACCTCCACCAAACTTGGACTGAAGAGTCACTGGACTGTGAGAGTCACTTGGACAGAGTTGCTGGATTCGAGGGACCTCGCTCGTCGTGCTGAGAGGAGACCCAAGGGACCGGTCATGCAGCTTTTTGGTGCCTGCGGTAGCAGGGGGAAGATTCCGTCGACCCACGGGAGATTTCTTCGGAGCTTCTAGTGCAGAGAGGAGGCAGACTACCCCCACAGCATGCACCACCAGGAAAACAGTCAAGAAGGCGGCAGGATCAGCATTACAGAGTTGCAGTAGTCGTCTTTGCTACTATGTTGCAGTTTTGCAGGCTTCCAGCGCGGTCAGCAGTCGATTCCTTGGCAGAAGGTGAAGAGAGAGATGCAGAGGAACTCTGATGAGCTCTTGCATTCGCTATCTAAAGTTTCCCCAGAGACAGAGACCCTAAATAGCCAAAAAAGAGGGTTTGGCTACTTAGGAGAGAGGATAGGCTACTAACACCTGAAGGAGCCTATCAGAAGGAGTCTCTGACGTCACCTGGTGGCACTGGCCACTCAGAGCAGTCCAGTGTGCTGGCAGCACCTCTGTTTCCAAGATGGCAGAGGTCTGGAGCACACTGGAGGAGCTCTGGACACCTCCCAGGGGAGGTGCAGGTCAGGGGAGTGGTCACTCCCCTTTCCTTTGTCCAGTTTCGCGCCAGAGCAGGGGCTAAGGGGTCCCTGAACCGGTGTAGACTGGCTTATGCAGAATTGGGCACATCTGTGCCCAAGAAAGCATTTCCAGAGGCTGGGGGAGGCTGCTCCTCCCCTGCCTTCACACCATTTTCCAAAGGGAGAGAGTGTAACACCCTCTCTCAGAGGAAGTCCTTTGTTCTGCCATCCTGGGACAAGCCTGGCTTGACCCCAGGGGGGCAGAAACCTGTCTGAGGTGTTGGCAGCAGCAGCAGCTGTAGTGAAACCCCAGGAAAGGCAGTTTGGCAGTACCAGGGTCTGTGCTACAGGCCACTGGGATCATCGAATTGTGCCAACAATGCCAGGATGGCATAGAGGGGGCAATTCCATGATCTTAGACATGTTACATGGCCATATTCGGAGTTACCATTGTGAAGCTACATATAGGTATTGACCTATATGTAGTGCACGCGTGTAATACTGTCCCCGCACTCACAAAGTTCAGGGAATTGGCTCTGAACAATGTGGGGGCACCTTGGCTAGTGCCAGGGTGCCCTCACACTAAGTAACTTTGCACCTAACCTTTACCAGGTAAAGGTTAGACATATAGGTGACTTATAAGTTACTTAAGTGCAGTGTAAAATGGCTGTGAAATAACGTGGACGTTATTTCACTCAGGCTGCAGTGGCAGGCCTGTGTAAGAATTGTCAGAGCTCCCTATGGGTGACAAAAGAAATGCTGCAGCCCATAGGGATCTCCTGGAACCCCAATACCCTGGGTACCTCAGTACCATATACTAGGGAATTATAAGGGTGTTCCAGTAAGCCAATATAAATTGGTAAATTGGTCACTAGCCTGTTAGTGACAATTTGGAAAGAAATGAGAGAGCATAACCACTGAGGTTCTGATTAGCAGAGCCTCAGTGAGACAGTTAGTCACTACACAGGTAACACATTCAGGCACACTTATGAGCACTGGGGCCCTGGAGAACAGGGTCCCAGTGACACATACAACTAAAACAACATATGTACAGTGAAAAATGGGGGTAACATGCCAGGCAAGATGGTACTTTCCTACAATAAGGAGGCAGCGAGCGTCTGGTGGTGGAAGACAGAGGAATGCGGTGGAATCAAGACTGTACAGCCTGGTATTCATGAGATAAGGAGGCAGCGAGCGTCTGGTGGTTGAAGAAAGAGGCGTGAGGTGGAATCTAGAATACGCAGCCTTGGTCTTCTGCAGCCGATGTTCCTGAGCAGCAGATGTGGGTTTCTGAGAAGCACTTTGGACACCAATGCTTATTCTTTTATAAAGTAAGGATTGTATAAAGTAGTATTAGTTATAGATAAAGAGTTATAGCTACTTCTTGTAAAGAGGCACGGGCAAAGATTTCTCTGGCCCCGGTCCCAGCCTCTCAGGACCCCGGATAGAGCCAGCTCTGTTCTGCAGAGTCTTGCCCCGATGACCTGAAATAATTCTTAAACAGATTGTTTTAAATTCTGCTTTCCTTTAATTTATTTTTCAAATGAGTGATGTGTGTGTCTATTGCAGACATTTTGGAGAGAAATGTTGTGTTCATGTTTCATGCAACTTCAATGAAAAAGTTTCTTTTAGATGAAAGCAGGGCCTCACATATGGGAAATGGGAGGGGATCACAGAGGTTATTTGTGGTAATATTAGTAATCTGCTGCTGTGTTAAATATTGAAAACACGTATCGCTATTCCCTGAATATATTAGATGTAAACACATTTAGGCCCGTATTTATACTTTTTGACGCTAAACTGCGCTAACGCAGTTTAGCGTCAAAAAAATTAGCGCCGGCTAACGCCATTCTGAAGCGCCATGTGGGCGCCGTATTTATTGAATGGCGTTAGCCGGCGCTAGCAGACCGCCGCTTCCTGGTGTGCGTGGAAAAAAACCACGTACACCAGGCAGCGCCGGCGTAGGGGAAAATGGCGTATGGGCGTCTTAAAATGGGGCAAGTCAGGTTGAGGCAAAAAAATCGCCTCAACCAGATTTGCGCCATTTTTTAACGACGCCCAGACGCCATTTACATGACTCCTGTCTTAGTAAAGACAGGAGTCATGCCCCCTTGCCCAATGGCCATGCCCAGGGGACTTATGTCCCCTGGGCATGGTCATTGGGCATAGTGGCATGTAGGGGGGCACAAATCAGGCCCCCCTATGCCAAACAAAAATAAAAAAATATATACTTACCTGAACTTACCTTAATGTCCCTGGGGTGGGTCCCTCCATCCTTGGGTGTCCTCCTGGGGTGGGCAAGGGTGGCAGGGGGGGTCCCTGGGGGCAGGGGAGGGCACCTGTGGGCTCATTCTGAGCCCACAGGTCCCTTAACGCCTGCCCTGACCCAGACGTTAAAATCAGGCGCAAATGCGGGTTTTTTTGACCCGCCCACTCCCGGGCGTCATTTTTGCCCGGGAGTATAAATACGACGCTTACGCGTCGGAGTCATTTTTTAAGACGGGAACGCCTACCTTGCATATCATTAACGCAAGGAAGGGGTTCACGCCAAAAAATGACGCTAACTCCAAGAACTTTGGCGCTAGACACGTCTAACGCCAAAGTATAAATATGGAGTTAGTTTTGCGTCGAATTTGCGTAAAAAAAAACGACGCAAATTCGGCGCAAACGGAGTATAAATACGGGCCTCAGAATTCGGACCAGTGTGGCTGGTCGCTCTCAGTGACCTGGCCAAAGAGGGCCTGGTGAAACTGGATTCTAAATTATAAACTGTTCCGAACAGGGGCCCCTGAAATATATTAGACCCGCGGCCCCAAAAGTCTTAAGATGTCCCTGCACCCCTCAGCCCATCGAGGCACACATCAGAGATAACAGTCCTTGTCATGGAGGACAGATAAATAAGAAAGCAGCCCTGCCAAGTACCACGCACGAGGGGTTAGATTTACCCATTTTAGTGTGGTGGTCCGCATCACCACAATAAAATGCATTAGTTACACATTTTTAGCGCGTTGACAGAACCAGCGTGCAGGCTGTGAGGGAGGAGCTGGGAGTCTAAAGAGGCGCATCAACAACAGCAGGGCGAGTGCTGCGCTCAATCATTCGGGTCTCTGAGGCCCATATTTATACTTTTTGACGCTAAACTGCGCTAACGCAGTTTAGCGTCAAAAAGTTTAGCGCCGGCTAACGCCATTCTGAAGCGCCATGCGGGCGCCGTATTTATTGAATGGCGTTAGCCGGCGCTAGCAGACCGGCGCTGCCTGGTGTGCGTGGAAAAAAACCACGTACACCAGGCAGCGCCGGCGTTGGGGAAAATGGCGTTAGGGCGTCTTAAAATGGGGCAAGTCAGGTTGAGGCAAAAAAATCGCCTCAACCCGATTTGCGCCATTTTTTACGACGCCCAGATGCCATTTACATGACTCTTGTCTTAGTAAAGACAGGAGTCATGCCCCCTTGCCCAATGGCCATGCCCAGGGGACTTATGTCCCCTGGGCATGGTCATTGGGCATAGTGGCATGTAGGGGGGCACAAATCAGGCCCCCCTATGCCAAGAAAAAATATTTAAAAAAAAAAAAAATTATACTTACCTGAACTTACCTGAATGTCCCTGGGATGGGTCCCTCCATCCTTGGGTGTCCTCCTGGGGTGGGCAAGGGTGGCAGGGGGGGTCCCTGGGGGCATGGGAGTGCAGCTGTGGGCTCATTTTGAGCCCACAGGTCCCTTAACGCCTGCCCTGACCCAGGCGTTAAAAAGAGGCGCAAATGCGGGGTTTTTTGCCCCGCCCACTCCCGGGCGTGATTTTTGCCCAGGAGTATAAATACGACGCATTTGCGTCGCAGTCATTTTTTTAGACGGGAACGCCTACCTTGCATCTCATTAACGCAAGGAAGGCGTTCACGCAAAAAAATGACGCTCATTCCTCATACTTTGGCGCTAGACGCGTCTAACGCCAAAGTATAAATATGGCGTTAGTTTTGCGCCGAACTTGCGTAGAAAAAAACGACGCAAATTCGGCGCAAACGGAGTATAAATATGCCCCTGAGTGTCAGTAGAGTTAATAAATTGAATGATATTCATTTATTTTAGCAGCCTGCAACTGCTGTCACCTTGGGACGAGTGCTGTGGACTGGGCTCAGCTCACTGTATTGATCCAGGCAATGCCCAGACTTTAAGCGAATCCAGGGGCCATACTGTGACACAGCTGCCAAGGTTTCAGGCTGCTTATGTGTGACATTTTCATAATTTCAGTGTAATTAGGAGTGACATTCAACGACTCACTAGGACGCCGGACTCTGTGACCAGCACTTGGCAGCAAGAAACAGACAGGCCAGGGGCGGTTCTTCCATGAGGGGGAGCAGCGTTGCCCCACCCCGCCACGCGCCGCACCCCTGCACCCCTTTTAGTCCCCATGTGCCGCGACTGACACAGACTACTGAGGCAGCAGGGGGAGTCTCTCTGTGAGCACGTTAAACTCCTCGGTGTCTGGTCCGGAGGCCAGTTCAACTCCTGGGAGGTTCATAGCCTGCAAGCAGGCAGGTCACCCAATGTTCTTTAAATGTTTAATATCATGAAACGTGAAAGAAAATACAAACCTATGATCTCTACTCTCACATAAAGTACAGTACACTGTTATAATTTTATGTGATGACTGCTCTATATTTAAAGCCAGTTGTGCTAAATGTTGCATATTGTTATCTAGAACCTTTAATGAAAATGAATATTTGAGCATGATGTCCCCTTAATGAAGCAGCTCTGCTGCATAGCTGCCAAGTTTCCCATGTGCTGCTCCAGCTCAAGTTTCTCTGTTTGAATTCTGGGACTTGTAGTCTTCTTTTATCATGTAATAAACAAGACCACAAGTGCCAGAATTCAAAGAAAAACCCTGGAATGAAGCAGCACATGGGAAACTTGGCCTGCTTGCTGCTAAGGTGACCAAGAGTTGCTGCTATTCAGGCAAGGCAAAATTGCATCTACGTAATTGTGGACCAATATCCAGGTGATGAGACCCCAGATCCCCTAGTGCCATTCTAATGCCACATTAGAGTCATTTTTTTATGCTGATGTGGTGTTAGAAGACCAAAAACACTGTGGCATACTTACAAAGTGGCGTAATGCACGCATTGTGCCACTTTGTAACCGTTTGTGCTACATTATGCCTGCACCGGGCATAATGTATGCAAGGGGGGGGGCGTTCCCTCGTTAGGAGGGGTGGAAAAGAGATTTCCTTGTGACATTTTTGATGCACTTTTAACGCCTGCTCAGAGCAGGACTTAAAAGGAGACACACCCTTTTTTACAATGGGCCTCTGGGTGCTTTGCAGGATTAGCATCAAAATGTCGACGTTAGTCCCCTGACTACCGCCATGGTGTGCCGTATTTTAAATACGGTGCACACATGGTGGCATTAGGGGGCTCTAAGGGGCGCAAGAGAAGTGGCACTGCACTGCGTGCAGCGCCACTTTTCTTAACTATGCCCCAAAGTGGTGTAACTTCTGTAGGTTATCGCATTATAAGTGCTTTTTTGTGCGTGTGATAAAGTGTCACTCAAAGTGTTACACATAAGGCATTCGAATGTCACACATGAGGACACTGAACACATGAAAATGAGGGGACTGAAAACTTGGCAGCTATGTATTTACATGGTTGCCTCCTCTTCATTGCTTGATTTTGCTCATGAAAAAGTGTCTCTCATAGTCGTTGAAGTGTCACTCATAAATGCACTATTATGAAAATGTCACACATAGCAATATGAAAGCTAGGCAGCTATGACAAAGCTGTTGAGTGCTGTGTTCAGTGTTAGAGGCTCTTGCAGGAGAGTGGGGGGGATGTGATGTGAGCCATCAGCCAGCCAGCAGAAAATATCAGTTCTGTGGTTATTCCAGAAAATGACCACTGGATGGCGACCTCAGCTAGCTGATCACGACAAACTTCCCAATTGTTTCTCTGTCACTTCGAGCCATTTTTAGGGTCGAGCCTGCTTTGCATGTGCTCGCGCATGCGTATAGCAGCAAGACTCTTTTGTATTTAGAAAAGGGCTCGGAGCCCTGTCAACTTCATGTCAGTGCTTTTTATTGGTTCGTGGGCTTCCCTAATTAAATCTGCTTGCTTTCATTAGTCGAAGGTGTAATATGGGGCACTAGGCCCTCATGCTGCTAAATGAGGGGACGCAGACACGGTGGAAGGGTGGTACTAAACTGGCCTCAGGCACGTGCGCCCGGCCCCTTTTATTGGCAGGGTCACCTGACTGGTGACGCCTGTGTTGGGTGGGTGTGGGTTACATATGTAAGACCAGCCCTCAGCAGAGTGGCTGGCAGAAACACTAGAACGAGTCCAGCTGGATTCTACATCCCTCCCAAACTTTATTGAGGAACCAAACAAAAGTCCAACCTGTAAAAGAAACAATAACAAAGCACCACAATCAGTCTCTCGGCCTTGAAAAGGCAGACTGCAGAATTGCAGTGGACATGGTGCAGCTGGGAGCACCCGGACACCTCCGCACGAGTCCATAATTTAACCAGGTACAGCTGGGCATGAACACAGTGTGGATGAAGTCCAGATACTTCAGTCGCTTGTCCACGACCTCACAGTTCGCTGGATATTGTCGATCCGGTCCTGCCTGGGCTCATGTGGTCAAAGTGTATTTAATAGTTTCTGATGCGGGTGCATCTGGAGCAGTGGGGAGTCCACTGTACACAGTTCTGGACGGCATTCTGACTCTAGAGATTGTCTACCTCCTAAGACTGCAGATTACGTGACGGCCTGGGGCTCCTGGGAGTCCAGCGGCAGAGCAGCGACAGTCTTCCCTCTCGTGCCAGACCTCCATCAAGCAGGAGTCTCCTCGAGGCCCTTCCGCGGGCTTCCACTGGACTGTGTGGGCTGTGCTTGCCTATCTCAGGCCCAGCAAAGACGTCTCAGAGGAACAGCCTACAGGACCACATCCTAGTCTCGCATGGAGCCACAAGGGTTGTTGATGCAGGGTCCGCTTGCTCGAGCCATCTGGATTCAGGTGCTCTGGCCATAGTGCAAAGTCTTCAGATGACCAGTCTCTCGATATGAGACCTCCGTGCTTCCGGATGCCTGACGTGGAGCTGTCTCAGATGCATTCTCTCTCAGCGATATTCTGCTCTCACAGGAATTTGTTGGAGGCCCTTGTCCCTGGATTGCGGTGGGACTGCGTGGGCTGTGCGGGCCAACGTAGGCCACGCCAAAGGAGTCTCTCTGAACTCCCAACAGGGCCACGTCCTAGTCTTGTGCAACCCCAAGGGTGGATGGTCCAAATGATCTGGTCTGCTCTCACCGGCAGGCGTCTGGTTCACTGAGCTCATGGCAGGTGTTCAGATGGTAAGTTTCTACGTTGCCAGACATGCCTTGTCAGCGTCGGTTCTTGTTGCTGACTGTCTCCCCTCAGGTGGTGCTGTGCTCCTCCTTCGATGATTGGGTGATGCACCTCATCTTGATGATGATGATGTTTTTTTCATCCTTTTGCAGATCAAACAGGTGGTGGCGGCTTCGTCGGCGGAAGGACCACTTGATGGACGTAGTGGCCACGGTGGGTCTTGTGTGGCCTGTGCAGTCGGCGTCAGGGATGGCATCGCAGCCAAGCAGCCGGTGACAGGTGACAGGACGGTCGCACTGGTAAGTGTGGGGGACCACCCGCATCGCTGTCTTCAGTGACGTCTGCTCACCCCGGTGACTGTCTTGTAATGATGGGTACCTCCTCATCTGCTCTCACGAGTCCTCAGTTGTGTCACTCTACTTCCTTCCACTTTCACACCTGTGATGGAGTTGATCTGTGGTGTGACCGGTCTGTCACACTCCTCTCCTCATTTCTTGTTGGCATCGTGCCACTCTCTCTTCTCCTTGGTGTGGCGTCGTGCCACAGGTCACATGTTGCGGCACATGGACCTTGCGCTGCACCTCTGCTGGTACATCTTCCTCTTTGTCCTCGACGTGGCGTGGTGCCACGGGTCGCATGCTGCTTCACACGGACCTATCACTGCACCTTCGCTGGTGCATCTTCCTCTTTGTCCTCGACGTGGCGTGGTGCCACGGGTCGCATGCTGCGTCACATGGACCTATCACTGCACCTCCTCTGGTGCACCTTGCTCGGTCGCAGCCTCTCACAGGCTGAGTCCTGCGGGTAGGACTTGATCTGCTCTTCAGGCAGACCTCTCCCGGTCTGGTCCGTTCCCGGATCCTCTTGGTGGACCTCTCTCTGGCAGGAGGGTCCCCGCTCTCTTCCTCCTTCTCTTCACTCGAGGTCGCCATTCTTGCGGCTCGAGGCTGCGCTGTTACTGCGCTCACTCCTGCCATCTGCTCTGGCAGGGTCGGTCAGTTCAGATGACCTGCTCACTGATGGGCCAACATTGGCCATCTTCCGTCGCTGCGCGGCCAGCTGACATGGCCTCTTCTCCCATGCGTTACGTCACGCTCTCGGGTACTCTCTCCATCTTCATGGACTTTACCCGTGTCGTCACATTATGTGGCGCAGCTCTCTGTGCACGCTGTGCATGTGTCAGTCTCTTTTTTTTTCTTCTGGCCGTCCTGTGGCAACGCCTGGCATGTCCCTTTCTTGTCCTGCGGTGACGTCCATCACTGCTGGGGCATGTGACGCTCTTTCGGCGGTGGTGGCGGACGGCCGCCAGGGGCTGCGCAGACCATGCGCGCTCTCTTCGTACCTCACGTGGCACTTGCGTCCGTTTCTCACTGTTGCAGCTTTGCTGGGACAGCTGCAGTCTTCTTCTTCTCTTTTCCAGTGTCGCTTCCTTCTTCCTCGCCGTTTCCGTCTTCTGCGCTGTTTCTGTCCACGGACGCACTGTTGGTTTGGAGCAGTCACTTTCTGAAGGTGCTGCTGTAAACTTGCCTTCATCCAAGCTTCTTTTACTTTTAAAACAGAAATAGGGTGCAATACCAACTCTGGCCACTGGATGCCAGCAGTGCACTTTTTTTTTTCTAGCTTGAAGCCAGTCTTTCGTGTTACCGGCCCCGTGTATTTCAACAGCTGCCGGTGAGGAGGGCATGCTGCTGGGAGGACTTGTCATGCTGCCGGGAGGACTTGTCATGCTGCCGGGAGGACTTGTCATGCTGCTGGGAGGACTTGTCATGCTGCTGGGAGGACTTGTCATGCTGCCGGGAGGACTTGTCATGCTGCTGGGAGGACTTGTCATGCTGCCGGGAGGACTTGTCATGCTGTTGGGAGGACTTGTCATGCTGCCGGGAGGACTTGTCATGCTGCTGGGAGGACTTGTCATGCTGGTGGGGGCTGCAGGTAAGTGCTATTTTATTTATCCTTTCTCATCTCTCCCTTTTCTCTTCTCTCTTTTTTTTTTTTTTTTCCTGTCTGTCCAATTTTTTTTTCTCCAAACTGCACAGCCTCGTTTGAAGAGGCATGCAGATGGCACCGTCAGTGAGGGGGGCGTGGGGGCTTCGGGCACCGCTTATTTTTCTATCTAGGTACGTGTGAGCACCTGACTTCTTTATTCCTTTGTTGGAGGTGGGGGCGGCCCTGGGCACCTCTTGCTTTAGTTGCTGCCAGGACGAGGGGGGCAGCCCCTGGGCATTTTCCTTTCTATTTTCTGGTGCCTGGTAGCACCGTCGCGGGTCACTTGTTGCGGCCGCAGCAGTCCTCCGTGCTGCGCATACGTCATGCCTTTTCCGGTGGCTAGCCCTCCTCTAGCGCAGTGACCAAGTACAGTAAACATGCGCGGCTCGCTGTTTTCCATTGGGCTCGTGGACTTCTTTTTCTCTAATTTACGAGCGCGATCTCGCTTGGCAGAAGTTGAGCGCTTTACATAGTTAATTTCACTTTTTCGGGTTATATACATCAATGCACTTTTGCCGATAGGTGAAAAGTCGGGTTTGGAGTTTACAACGCGATCAGCTCTAACATGAGCAAACGCGAGACCCGTCGTATGGCAAATGCTTGTTTAGGGTCGACCTGTGACAGCGCATGAACATGCGCTCTCGCTGGCGAGACTCTATTGTACACAATAAAAGGCTTGTAATCTGCCCGCTGCTTTCCATTGGTGAAGAGTCTATGGCCCTCATTCTGACCTTGGCGGGCGGCGGAGGCCGCCCGCCAAAGTCCCGCCGTCAGGTTACCGTTCCGCGGTCGAAAGACCGCGGCGGTAATTCTGACTTTCCCGCTGGGCTGGCGGGCGGTCGCCTTCAGACCGCCAGCCAGCCCAGCGGGAAAGAGGCTTCCACGATGAAGCCGGCTCGGAATCGAGCCGGCGGAGTGGAAGCTGTGCGACGGGTGCAGTTGCACCCGTCACGTATTTCACTGTCTGCGCAGCAGACAGTGAAATACATGTAGGGGCCCTCTTACGGGGGCCCCTGCAATGCCCATGCCAGTGGCATGGGCACTGCAGGGGCCCCCAGGGGCCCCGCGACCCCCCCTACCGCCATCCGGATCTCGGCGGTCCGACCGCCGGGATCTGGATGGCGGTAGGGGGGGTCGGAATCCCCGCGGCGGTGCAGCAAGCTGCGCCGCCGCGGAGGATTCAATGGGGCCGCGGTACACTGGCGGGACCCCGCCAGTGGTGCCGGTCCGACCGCGGCTTTACCGCCGCGGTCGGAATCCCCATTGGAGCACCGCCGGCCTGTCGGCGGTGCTCCCGCGGTCCTCCGCCCTGGCGGTCAAAGACCGCCAGGGTCAGAATGACCACCTATGTCACTTTGCTTTACTGCATCCTGAATGGCCAGCGCAGGCCATGCGTCACTTCCGTTCTTTTCTCCGGCGCAGGGACCGAGCACAGATTGATCACATTTAACTGGTGTCCGTTCGCTGATCGTGCCTTGATTGAAGTGTTATTTTCTTTTACCCATTTTGCTGCTTTCCCTTTCCACTACTTCCCCATGTATCTGTCCCCTTCGTCCCCACCCTTCTTTTCTTGCTTACGTATACCAGCCCCCTCCCCAGTCCATCCATGCTTGCCCTTCCTGCTCTTTCACCCGCAAATAAAAAGCGCTATGACGTGACGCCAGCGCTGGCCGTGTCATAGCGCTTTTTTGATAACTTTAATGTGGCACAAAACACTCTGCGAGATCCGCCAGCCACACCTCATCATGGCCTTGGGATTCATTTGGTTCCCACGGTAAGGTAAACTGCCAGTCCCAGTACACTGCAGGCCAAACAGCATACGTCACTGTCCGGGTCAAAGGGCACTCTCTTCTTGTCACAGAAATGGGGCTGAAAAATACAAGGGCCCAGAAAAAAAACTGAGTGCTGTTCAAGAGTTCATCGTTACCCCCCTCGACCCGCTTATTTACTCTCAGCTGCTGTTCGCTCTTGAACCTTCGTGCGGGGGGGAAGATAGATGGACCAGCTGGAGGGCAGGACACGGCCAGAGCCTGCTCCCTGTCAGAGCCCAGAGGAACATGACGAAGATCACATGGTTATCTGATGGGGCCGAGATCGTTGTATACATTCCTATGACTGTGCGAGAAAGACGCGCTGACTTCCACGTTGCTTCTCAGTGAACAACACCGGGTCTCAGTGAATAAAATCAATGAGCACCAAGTGCATAACCTGTTATTTGGGGCCGTGCATCATAGACATGTTAGTGCAACAGGATTTGTTTTTATTAAAGTGTGTTGGACTCAAGAATTTAATCAATTACAGCAGCGGCGTAATGAAACTTAAGGGCTACCCCTGCAAAGTACCTGTGGGGGCCTCTCCCCCTGGGACCCAGTCAGGGGCCTGCTGCCTGAGCACAATGTAGTGTGCTGAGGGGGCCCCCTGGTGCTCGGCAGCCCCCCCTCCAGCACCACAGGCTGCTAGGGCCTTTGTTATGCCACTGGACTACACTGAAAATCTGTTTCCTCACTTAAAATAAATTGGGGCTGGGTCATGTATGAGCCCCCGAGGACTATCCCATGGCCACAGAAGCTAAATTATGAGAGGTTAGTGTTACTTGGGACTCACCTGAACTCCTGGATGTTGAGAAATTGGAGTGGGCCAGCTACCGTCTTCTTCACTTTCTACTTACTTACTAGTATACACATTCAACCCAGTACTCTCTGAGCCAGGGATGCAATCAGTAGCAGCGGCTGAACCACTCTGATGGGAGCATGTTCACAAGTCCTTTTAGGGTCGAGTGCGCAAGTCCTGCAACCTGGCTGGGTGTGGCATGTGGGCGGGGCTTGGGTCTATTTAAGGAACCCAACCCAGCTTCAGTGCTCACTATTCAGAGGTCCCGGTGCAGAGCAGCAGCACTTTCCTGGGCTCCGCTTCCGGAGGCCTACTTGGACATTTCCTGGCCCTGTCCTCATTATCTTGCTGATCTTCAAGCAGGGCGGTCAGGCAGACTTCAGGGAAATATCCTGGACTCTGCTTTCAACAAACATTTGAGTTTTGCCTTTGTGATTTACAGTGTGCGATTTATTCTTGGCAAGTAACCCTTGCAGTTCGGATCGGCAGAGCGCACGATCAGTTCAAGGCATTTGAATCTTGATGCTTAGTCTGGCAATAAGGTGCGCAATAACTTCTGGGCAATTGAATCTTGAAATTTAGATCAAACAGAGTGTGATCTTTCTAGACAAAACAAGTTTAGTCAGTTTGACTATGCTACAGTATTATTCACGAATCCTATAGCAGTTAATTATTTGGGAACAAATGTACTCTTTGATTCCTGTTGTGATATAATTGCTATGCTAAGGATTAACTTGAGTGAGTTTAATATTCAGAGCATATGAATGTAAAAAGGTCACGTTATTGAAAAGTTCTTGATCTCTCATGTTATTAGAGCATAAAGAATTAAAAACAAAGTTCATGAAGATTAATGTGAATAACCTTGCTATTGTGTTCTTAGCTCTTGCTTCCACAGGTCTCCTTCCCCGCTGTTCCCAACCTAAAACCCACCCCCCACTTGGCCATTCTTTAATTCTGTGCTATGATAGCTAGCAGAGTTTGGAGCTGCCAAGAGGTGGACATATTGGGAACAGGCGCAAACCCCGGGGTCCAGTCTCGCTGACAGATCTCCTTTTGCCATGCCTGCCTTTTGCCTACAGAGAGGTGCCTCAGAAGGGAGTAGGGGTTTCCCCCTGTTTGGCCATCCTGTTAGGGGCCCACTTGCTCTTGTGAAGGAGGGTTTAGAGAGACCTCTCCACAAACCTAAAAAAGATGTAGTGGACCATGTACTAGGCCTCTGTTCTAGGATGGCAGAGTGTATGGAGAAAGCATCCAAAAACCTTGAGGACAGCCAACAACTCCAGAAGATGTGGTATGACTAAAAGGCTGCACTGTTGGAGTTCCAACCAGGGCAGAAGGTGTGGGTTCTGAAACTTGTGGCTCCTAGGCCCTTCAAGGCAGATGGAGTGGCCATTACCCTGTCCTCGAGAAGAAAAGTGAGGTCACCTACTTGGTAGACCTGGGCACTAGCAGGACACCAGAGGGGGAACCATGTGAAATGCCTTAAACTTTTCTGTGACAGGGCTGATGCAATCACGCTGATGGTTACTGATGAGGGGCAGGGAGCAGAGAGTGAACTTCTCACTGACCTCATATCTTATAATCCTAAAGATAAGTTGATGGAGTTGTCTACTCAGACACCCTCTCTGCCCAACAGAAGGCTGACTGCAGGCAAGTCCTACAGCAGTTTGCAGAACCAGCCTTTCTCCTTCACCACTGGACAGACACACCTGTGTACCATGATGGACACAGGAGACAGCCTCCCTGTCAAATTCAAGATCTACTGGCAGTCTGGCCAAGTTAAGGACAGCATCAAAGCTGACATCAGCGAGATGCTGGAGTTAAGGGTTATTGAACCCTGTGACAGCTCCTGGGCTAGCCCAGTGGTCTTAGTCCCCAAGCCTCATCCCCAGGGTAAACAGAAAGAAATGAGGTTTTGTGTGGACTACAGAGGTCTCAACTCTGTCACCAAGACAGATGCTCACCCCATACCCAGAGCAGATGAACTGATTGACAAACTAGGTGCAGCAAACTTTCTCAGTATCTTTCACTTAACTGCAGGGTACTGGCAAATTTGCATGCCACCAAGAGCAAAAGAAAAGACAGCATTCTCCACACCTTACGAGCATTATCAGTTCACTGTTATGGCCTTTGGTTTAAAGAATGCCCCTGTCACCTTCCAAAGGTTGCTGAATCTAGTCCTTGCTGGATTGGAGACCTTTAGTGCAGCTTATCTCGATGATATTGCTGTCTTTAGCTCCACCTGGCAGGACCACCTGGTGACCCCTTTTGGCATGATCATCCCCCAGCATTCTGCCTGATGCTAACTTAAATGAGTGTGTGCTAGGATCCTGCTAACCAGGCCCATCACTTGAGTTCTTTCCCTAAACTGTACCATTGCTTCCGCAATTGGAACACCTCTGGCACACATCTAAGTGCCTTGTAAAAGGTACCAGTTGCAGCAAAGGGCCCTGTGGACAGAGAGCATCTCTAAGGGCTGCAGCATGTATTATGGCACTGTTGGACCTGGCCCTTTTTACAGGGTCATCCCCAAACGTTTTGCCTTCCTCCTCCAATTTTTTCTGACCTCTTTTTGTTGGCTCTAGGACTCTCAGCACTTTATCACTGCTGATCAGTGTTAAAGTTCATGGGATCTCCCTTCTAAAGTTGGTATGATTGGCTTACCCCTAATTGACACATTTAATGTACCTTTAAGTCCCTTGTACGGTGGTATTTCTATACTCAGAGCCTGTATATTAAAAGCTACTAGTGGGCCTGCAGCGCTGCTTGCGCCACCCACTGAAGTAGCCTTTCAAACCGGTCTCAGGCCTGCTAGCGCAGAGCCTGTGTGCACAGGTTACTGCCACAGGGACCCGGCATCTGAATGTACTTGCCAGGACTGGAACTCCTCTTTCACTACAAATAAATCATCCCTAAGGTAGGTCCTGGCTAACCCCATGGGCAGGGTGCTGTGTGTGTGTAAAGGACAGGTGACAAACAGCCACTCTGGTGTCTCACTCTTGTGAGTGCTGCCGCTCTCAAGGGGTTGCATTGGAAATGCCCTAACACACGTCTAGGTTGTATTGTCTGATTTATGAGGGGTAGCATAGGCATGGTTTTTAAAGTTGTTATGGAAGTGAGAAATGCTGCTTACTGGTATAGTGGGATTTTTTATTACCATTACAGAAATGACACTTCTAGAAAGTGCGCATTTGTCTGTGCTTGTGACTCTGCAGCTTGACTCCAATCCACGTCTGGGGCAGAGTGACAGCTGGGCTTTCTGCATACTTTTCAGACAGCCTGCACACAGAGAGAGTGGAGATGCACCAAGAGTGCATCTGCATATGAATTGGTCTTGCAGTGGGAGAGGGAGAGGCGGGCACACCTGCATTTGTAAAGACTGTGCCCTGACCTCACACAAAGGGCTTGTTTCCCCGCAACTGATATCTGGAGCCAGTGAGGGGGACACTTCTGGTGGCCAGAGGTAAATTGGGGTGCCCTCCCCAGTGTCTGGGCATATCATTTGGGGGGGAGCCACTAGTACCACACTTTTGGGGTCCTTTATTGTGGCCAACAGCATGACGGCTGGCAGGATGGAGAGAAAAACCTCAACAGCGGTCCCATGCCTGCCCAGCCTTGAGTTCCTACAGTCATCCCGAGTATAGGTGCTCGGGTGCTCCTGTGCCCAGCATTGGAGATCCTGACAGGAGAGCGTGTTGTTTAAGTTTATGCCTTATGGAAATGGTCCAGTAATGTTTTGGTTTAGGACATAAGCAATAGGAGGAGGTTCACTCTATTTGTGCCCATGATGACGTCTTGGTATCTCATGGTAACATGTTTATTATGACTTGTCAGATGGGAATGTTTCCTCTTTTGTACATTCATGATGGTGTTTTGGCATTTCTGGTGATATGTTCATCCTGACCTCTGCATTTTTGGTGATAATGACAACCTGACTACTGCATGTGATGCAGAATAACCAGTAACCTTTATGTTTACCTGACTACTGCTTATTCTCGCAGAGTATTAGTAACCTGTGTAATATCTGCAATACAGTTTATTTTTATATATAAATTGGCGTTGTGTTTCCTTGGTGGTGAATTTATTGTGTCACCTGTGCTGTGTGTGTTGTGCAAACGCTTTAGACATTGTCTCTGGGATAAGCCTGACTGCTTGTGCCAAGCCACTAAGAGGGTGAGCAGGGGTTATCTTGGCTGTGTAACTCCTTCACCCTGACTAGAGTGGGTCGGTGCCGCCTGGCTTAGGTGCATACCTGTGTTTGCACCCTGCACCCGCCACCCCCTACCACAGAGGATGTATGTTTGGTGCTGACCCGAGCCCCCCCAGTGCTAATCTAAACCCCGGGGCCTGTGCCGTGGATCCACGGGTGCTTCCATGCAAAACATTTCTTTCTAAGTGCCCCCAGTCACCATTGGCTTCCATTGGTCGCCCAACACCACCTTTGACCTCTGCACCCGGCCGGCCCTGTGTTGCTGGTGGTGCACTCTTGGTGTCCCCTTGAAACCTGCCCTGTGGACACCTAAGCCCCCCGAAGACTAGACCTGTGAGTCAAGAACTTACTTGCAAACTGTTCTTGTACTTTTACTCCCCTAGGACTGCATTGCCTACTGTGATTTTTGCAGTGTCTACGTTTTCTGTTGAAAAGTATTGCTTACTTAAAATTAAAATAAATATACTTTTGATTTATAACCAAAGTGCAATTGATATTTGAAAGTGATACATTCTGAAAACTGCACTTACCTGCAACAAAGATCTTTTTGATTATAGAAATAAAGCAACAAAGTATATTTTTGATACATAAAACATTGTCCTGGAGTTCGTCATTGAGTGTGAGCCTCATTTCTTCACTGTGTGTGTACAATAGATGCTTAGCACTACTCTCTGATAATCCTAACTGCTCGACCACACTATCACAAAAGAGAAAATTAGTATTATCTACTTTATCCTCTGTAAAACCTCTGGGGATCTACTGCACTCTGCACACACTATACCTTACGTTGGTATAGTACATACAGAACCAGCTTCCTACAAGGTCATGCAAAAGAAACATCCAGTTCCTCCTCCAATTATCCCTCAAGGAAAATGCTGTGTTGCCCGAAGACCAAACTCATTTTGTATAGATGAATAGAGCACGACCACATCCAGTGAGACAAAAATCATATTAAAGCCCAATGTTACATCTCTTAGGCCCTCATTCTGACCCTGGCGGCCTTAAACCGCCAGGGCCACGGGCAACGGACGCACCGCCAACAGGCTGGCGGTGCTTCAGTGCCCATTCTGACCGCGGCGGTAAAGCCGCGGTCAGAAAAGGGGATCCGGCGGTTTCCCGCCGGATTTCCCCTGGGCCAGAGAATCCTCCATGCGCCGCCATGGGGATTCCGACCCCCTTCCCGCCATCCTGTTTCTGGCGGTATGGGCAGTGCAGGGGCCCCCTAACAGGGCCCCACAAAGATTTTCACTGTCTGCTATGCAGACAGTGAAAATCGCGAAGGGTGCTACTGCACCCGTCGCACCCCTGCAACTCCGCCGGCTCCTCGTTGCAGGAGTTTCCCGCTGGGCCGGCGGGCGATCTTTTGGCGATCGCCCGCCGGCCCAGCGGGAAAGTCAAAATGACCCCCGCGGTCTATTGACCGCGGTGCGGTCTTTCGGCAGTTTCCGCCCATGCGGGCGCCGCCCGCCGGGCTCAGAATGAGCCCCTTAGTTTATCCAATATGTCCATGGCATCTCTAATGAACAAAGGTAAATTTATCACCAATGGGTTCAAAAACAAATCACCATGTTCTGAAAGATGCTCAGTGGGATTACCAATTACTAATATAACAGACCAGTTTACTTCCATGTGTACAATCTGCCCCAAATGACTCTACTTACTTCACCAATAGGAATATTTTGTAGTTTTTTTATAGAATTGACCGTCACCCAATGGACTCCTGATTTCTCTAGCATAATTTGTTCTCTACATTATGGCCCTCATTTTAACCTTGGCGGTCTTTTTTAAAGACCGCCGAGGTTACTCCGGGCCGAAGACCGCCAGTGGTGACGGTCTGCCACCAACCGTATCATGACTGCTGGCAGCCCTCTGCCCTTTTTTGGATGGAGAGCCGCTAGCAGCCATACTGGTGGTCGGCAGTGAAGTGGAGGCTGCTTCACCTCCACCCTCACGTCATCAGAACACCACCCACCGAATCATGTCTCAGGATTCGGCGTAGTGGTGTTCTGGTAACGGGGTGCTGGCGGCGGAGCAGCCCCCATGTATCCCGTTCCCTCCTGGAGGATCACCGGAACAGGTAAGGTGATCATCCGTTAGGGGAGGGGGGCAGGGGGGTGTTGTGTGTTGTGTGCGTGCATGGGGATGTGCGTGTGAGTGTGTAGTGGGGTTGTGTGAGTGCGTGTTTGCATGCGGGGTGTATAGTGAATATGGGAAATGTGACGTATATGTCTCTGTGCATGTGTGCATGTATGTGTGCGTGTATGTGTATGTGTCTGAGTGGTGTGAGCGTGCGTGTAGGGGGTGTGGTGGTGTGTGTGGGTGTAACTGTGGGGGGGGGGCAGGGGTGGGGAGGAGAGGAGGTCCTACCACCTTTGGGGGGTGGTACGGGGGTTGTGTGTGTTGGGGCAGGACTCAGGGGAGGGGGCGACCCCAATCAGTGCCAGGGAATGAATTCCCTGGCACTGATGGTGCCTACCGCCATGGATTTTGTGGCGGTAGAAAACCCCGCGAAATCCATGGTGGTATGCAGGGTCCTGATTCCGCCAGCGGTCTAGTGACGGCCGCCGGACTGGAGATCGAAGTCTCCAGTCCATCGGTCTTTACCACCCTGGCGGTCGATGTGTAAAAGTGGCGGATTTCCATGGAGGTTAATTCAATTTATTTTTCTGCCGGCCTGTTGGCGGTATTACCGCTGCTTTTACACCGACCGCCAGGGTTGTAATGAGGGCCTATGTGTGTTTATTTGTTTGTATTGTTAAGTGATGCTAGATTTTGATATTTGTTTTTTAAATTTGCAGCCCTGAAGAAGTCCTTTTCTGGATCAAACACGTTGACTGGACTGAAAGATGTTACAAGCAGATTTAATCAAATGCAAATGTGACACTAGTACATGGCTCCTTGTTGGATACTTGGATGATGAACTACATAATTTTACTTGACCTGATTTGTTTGACTACAATTACCCATTTGGGATGAACTTTTATGTAATCTAGCCGCTCTCTTCATATTGTTTTAAGTTTTGTAGGTGGTGAATCTTAAGCAGTGGATCCCTGGGGGTTGAGCGCTGAGGAATGAACTTGAGTTGGACACTGGTGTGAGCAGGATTGACCAGCATTGCTTATTGTATTTGTTGCATCACTTATGGAGTGCCTGGAAAGACCCATCTGCTGGTTAAATATTATTATGGATTGTTCAATTAGACTTTCCATATTAATATGTATTTGGTACATGATGAAAATACAACATAAACTTTACAAAGAACCAATTTAAACCTCCACATATCTGAAAATGTCATGAACTTTGATACATACTAAAGCAATGTAATAGAAGCTATGCTTTGAAATGTGGTACAGTAGGGTAGATGAATGAAGTTAAAATGAGTAAGGGACATCTTGAATGTAAAATCACTCAAATGTTGACTGGAATTTATAGTTTGACATAGTCTCACAGACAGCTTCCCTGCTGTTTGTTATGCAACAAGCAGAGTGGCGTGGGATCCTAGATCCTGTGAAGGAGCCCTGTGCATCTGAAGGTATCTGGACCAGAAGAACATCTTTCTACTAACCAACCATCTGTCAGGATCTCTGAACATCAGAATGGATGAGCTGACCAGACATAAGCTGGCAGATTTTAAGTGGTACCTCCATCATGAGGTGATAAGAAACATCTGTGATCAGTGGAATGCTGGGGCATGGCCTGGTTACATCTTTTGCCACTGTTAAAACTGTGCAGTGTCAAAGGTACTGCACATTTGAGCTTTTTTCCAGGAAATTCACTGGGAGTCGTATTCTGACTCTGAATGGGCACGGGCCTCATACCTATTTCCGCTGCTGCCTCTCTTGCTTTGAGTTCTGACGATTGACCATGTCTGAATCATCCAGACTGGGTCAGCTGAGTGTGGTATCCAGAGCACCTGACCAAGGGAATTTTTACTCTGATCTAGCTCCCTCTTCGAGACAACTTCCTTTATCAGCAACATGGGAGGGTCTTGTACCCTAATCTCCTCAATGTACCCTAATATCTTCCACATGTGGATATTGTTATAGCGTTAACTTTTCTGTTCAATAAAATCCATCGATGCTCGGCTCTGGGATAAATTAATTGCTAGAGTGATGATTGTCATGCCACCTTCTACAGGCCAAACTTTGCCACGTATTATTTTTGAATTTATTGTTGGTCCAGTAAGGCCTCATGGTGGGCACCGCTAAACACCTTTTTTGACCTGTTTATGTTTACCTGATCAACCCTCTTAATTTAAATTTCCTGTTGTGATGTCTTCATCAAAGGTCTGACTCACATTTGTCACAAAGCAGTTCATCATACCTCAATGGAACTTGAATTTAGAATTGTCATTTGTTACACACAAATCATTTGATCTCACTGTCAGTATTGACTGTAGGAGGCTGGCCCTCCATGTAGTGGGCAAAACTAGGCACACTGTGCCGGAGGTCCAGGCAACCACACGTTGGTTTCCAGAGGCAAAAATCAGACCACCTAATGCTACAATTTTTAAGGTAGCTGGTCGAGCAGTTAGGATAATCCGGGAGATGTGCTAAGTATTTGTTGTACTCACAATATCAATCATGCACCACACACACCCAATGAATAACTCAAGACCAGAATTTATAAAAATACTTTACATTTTTATATAATTTTTAAGACACAAATGGTTAAGATACGTTAAGTACTTTTTGAGTTATGATTTGTCAAAGTTTTAATAAAGTTAGCTTTCTGTGTGTAATCATGCACCATAGTAATCAATGGAAGGCCACCTAGAAAAATGAATATAAAATCACAAAGGTGAGTTACCAGTCTCTTCTTTTGCAGGATGGTCGATGAGGTTGATGGGCACACTGTGCCAGCTGGAGAGTCTCGGGCGACTCCTGGTTCCAGCGGGAGCAGTGCTGGAAAGTCTCTTGGCACAGACACAGGGCCACTTGGAGGGGCCACCTGGGAAAGGAGCCGGTTTGAAGGTTTAAAGGTGGTGCCTTTGGGTCCCCTTGGGCTGTTGAGGTTACAAGGGGCTAGGGATCCGTGGCACACAGTGGGTTCCGCGATGCAAGGCTCAGGGTGGTCAGATGCAGGGTGAGTTGGAGGTCTTGGAAGCTATGAGGAATTAACCCTTTGGAGCTGGAGGTAAGTCTTCTTCTGGGGGCCTTGCAGGACGACAAGGGTGCTCTGGTGGGAGGTCCAGGGTGTTCTCAAAGTCCCGCGACTGGGACTTCCTCCTGGTCCAGTTGCAGCTCTGGGTGAGCTGTTTTTGCTGTTGTCCGATGTGCATTGACCAGTACCTGGGGTATTGGCCCAACTCAGCCACGGGAGGGTACAGTGCCATCAACATTGGCACACTTGTAGGTCTCATCTACACTGTTGTTGGTGTGTTGTTGAGTCTGGCTGTGACTTGCGGTTGTAGAGATATCGACCGGTCAGTGAAGTGACCCTCTTCTGGTGGAGTGGGTCCTCTGTTCCCGTGCTGTCAGGTTCTTTGATGCTGTCTTCTTTGATGGCTGCTCTATTCACTCACTATGTCCCAGGTTTGGAAAGTACACAGTGGGGGCATACTGCTCATGCAACTTTGCCCTCACATATAGGCGGTCATTATGAACATGGCGGAAAAGACCGCCAACTGCCGTGTCGGCGGTGAACAGAATCCCGCCGGTGGAGGCGAATGGAAACCTGCCATATGATGATAGAAAAACCCAACTCCGGCAGGACCCTGTCAGCGGGAATATCGGCCCACCCCACCCCACCACCGCCAAGCACACCCACATATCGCCCTCCAAATAATGATGCACAAATCACCTCAGTGGACAGTGGAGGCCAGACGACCAGTGGCGGCTGCGACTGCCACGGGCGGCATGTGGTCCCAACAGCAACAAGTGCACACATTGGATAGGCCTATCACCCACACACCTGACACACATCCAGAACACCATAAAACACCCCCATACACACCCCACAATCCCTTCCAATGAAACCAAAACCAAAAGACAAAGAGCACCAGAGCCAGACAGAGAACGCCAGAAGACAGGACACGCATAGCGACCCACACAGGAGCACCCTTACCCCGTCCCCAGTCACGATGCCATCCACCACCCTCACCATGTTCCCCCCCAAAAATCCACGCTTCACCTAACGAGAGCTAAGGACCATGGTGGAGGAGATCCTGAAGGTGGCGCCACAAATATTCATTTCCGAGGTGCAGCACACACCCATTGCGTGGAAATTGGAGCTGTGGCAGACCATTGTCAACAGGGTGAATGCAGTGGGACACCATCCACGCACCAGGGACGACATCCGCAAGAGATGGAACGACCTGCAGGGGAAGGTCAGGGCCATGGCATCCAGGCACCACATCGCTGTGCAGAAGACTGGGAGAGGACCGCTACCAACAGCACCTGACTACACCAACTGGGAGGAGAAGGTACTTGCCATCCTGCACCCAGAAGGACTCACTGGACTCACTGGAGGAATGGACTTGGGTAAGTCATCTACAATTACCCCATATACAACACATCTGCAATGCATGCACCACCCCACCCCACCCACACCCACCTAGACCCACACCCCACCCAGCCATTACCCACCACATCCACCACCCTGCATTACCCACAACTCACTACCAGGTCCACATCACTCCCGCTGTGCACAGCCACCCACCCCTGCACGTACCCACAATGGAATAATAATCCCCACCACAATGTAACCCCATCACTGCCACTAAATGCAATGTCCACCTCACAAAGGCACCCTGGAAGGCCACTGAAAGTCACACCAGCATAACATTGCACAGTTCTATACACCTCAAACCCTCATGCATATGTAACAGACATGTCTATGTCCCCCAACAGGCACCAGCACCCATGTAACCCTAATGGAGGGGACAAGGAGTGCCACAGCACTCCAGGGAGACAGAGGCACATCACAAGACCTTGGCGAAGGACCCCTGGATACTGACGAGCAGGCAGGCCCCTCACACAGCCCTGGATGCTCACCATGCAGCAGCCCCACCCAGGAAACCACTGTCACCCCTAACACCCAGTCAAGACCAGCAGGCCAGGGGAGGCGTACCCACACTAGTGGATCCAGGGCACAGACAGGTGGAACACAGGTACAGAGGCCACAGTCTCCCACTCCCAACATGCAGGAAGGCGAGGGCCCCAGTACAAGTGGCACGTCAAGACCTGCGCAGGGCACACAGGCACAGGGGGCCAGGGTAAGAAAGTGCCCCAGAGGGTCAGGGGGTAGGGCACCAGATGGATGCAGCAGCCCAGTACGTCATTGCAGAGGTATTGGGGGCCTACCAACATACCCAAGACAGGTTGGCACAGATTTTGTCCACCCTGGAGCAAAGTCAGACGATGCAGCAGCAACAACACCAACAGGCCATGGAGCAGTGGAAAGAACACAATGCCACAATGGCCACCATTGCTGGATCACTGCTGCAGTTGGTCAACAAACAGTCAGACACCCACACTGGACAAGAGGCCCCCACAACAGCCCTGGACAACCATCAACAGATGACCCAAGCAGCAGAAACAGCACAGGAAATACCCTCCCAGGAATCACAAGGACCAACCATGCTACCCCAAGGAGGTCCACAGCAGGCACCCAAACGTAGTCTCAGGCCAAGATATGGCACTGGAAACCCAGCTAAGAACAAGCCCCCCTCCAACAATTGACACTGCTACTACTGCAAAGCAACCATCCCACCCATTCACCAACAACACTTAGCTAAGGGCAAATTGAAGTACTAAACTACGAATAGGACCCACCTATGACATCCAACAGGGCTGCCCCCAAGTCGGTTTTGAGGACACCCAAACCTTACGACTTCCATCACTGTATATAGCACATTTCCCTGTATTTGACCAATAAACAATATTTCTCACCGGTAACACTGTCCCTTGTCTTCAATGTTGAACAAAGTGGAGTATGGATGCAACTGGCATTGTCAATTTGTGCTTGGTGGTGGTAATGTGTGTTTCAAATTAGGCAAGGAGGGAATGGATATATTGTCTGTCAGTACCATGCTGAAGAGGTCCATGTCTCGCCTATCATGACCAATACCCCCTATATGACATGGCACACTGACAGTATCAGTCACTAAACAGCATTACAGGCTTAAGTCCCACACAGTTATTGGAAGTAGAGTTGTATCAGTTGGTTCCTGGAACTGACGTCTTCCCCTTCCTCATCCTCACCATCACTCTCCTCACCTCTCAGAGGTAACTGATCAGGACCTATAGCACGTCCACCTCCAAGAGGGTGATAGAATGTCTCACAGCCACGTTGTGCAGCATGCAGCAGGCCACCACGATTCTACACACCTTATCAGGCCCATAGGCCAGAGAACCCCCAGAGATATGTACCAGAATCTAGCCTTCAGGAGACCTATAGTACGCTCTATCACCCTCCTAGTACGTCCATGGGCCTCATTGTATTTCCTCTCTGCATCCGTCCTGGGATTCCTCACTGGTGTCAGGATCCAATGCAAGTTTGGATAGCCAGAATCACCTAGAAAAATGGTGAATGCAGAGTCGTCATTGTAATGTCCCTTAGTCGGACAGGCTGGTTTTCTGCAATGTGTCAGTTAGTGACAGGCAAACTTACCAATGATCCACCCCCTGTCCTCTTGTAGTTGTTCCATCTTCTGTGGCACACTACTGTTCCTCAAAACAAATGAATCATGGACTGAGCCTGGGAACATGGCATTCACATGGGAAATGTACTGGTCTGCAGTACATACCAATTGGATGTTCATGGAGTGAAAGTTCTTCCTGTCTCTGTACACCTGTTCACTCACTCTTGGGGGGATGATGGGTATGTGGGTGCCATCGATGGCACCTATTACATGGGGAATGTTTGCAAAGGCATAGAAGTCAGACTTGATGGCAGGGAGGTCAGCACTTTGGGGGAATCGCACATAGGACTGCAGGTGTCGTACAAATGCATTCAGAAACCTTGTCAGTACCTGGCTGAACATTGGCTGTGAGAAGCCAGCACCCATGCCCACTGTCACTTGAAATGAGCCCGTGGCCAGGAAATGGAGTGCGGAGAGCACCTGCACTTCAGTAGGGATGGCATGCTGATTACGGTATCCGAGAGTCAATGCAGGATCCAGTAATGCACATAGGTCCTGAATAGTTGCACGTGTGAGTCTGTAAGTGATAATGATATGACGCTCCACCATGGTCCCCATATCCACAAGTGGTCTGTACACCGATGGTGCCCTTCCTCGCCACAAGGGTCGGTACCTATGAGGGGTTGGAAAAAGGAATGATGTGCACACATACATTGGCATATTTGCTAAATACATGCAGTGCATTGTTCATAGTAGTGTCTGTACAACAACTGCAACCTGACAGATGTACATGTACATCACTAGGAGGGAACACAGTAAATCATGTGTGATAATATACGCAATGGATAGAGGCCTAAGTGCTTCATATGGCTAGTAGGCCCTGCATTGTGAGTATTATGAATTTCAAGATGCGTAGGTGATGGCAAAATTTATGCACACTGTAGTTCTGCCCCTTTGTAGTGGAAGTGACCTAATACTGCTAGCGGTTGACGTCACAGCGTACAGCTGAGTTGACCGCTGTTCGCACCCTCATTGGCTAACATGGATGCCAATGGGAAATCCTGGCGTATCATGAGCACCGCCGGCGGTGACAGTGCATACCGCTGCGGAACGTATGCGCGTTCGTCATCGTTTGATCACTTGACTCCCTGATCTCGTGCGGACAGATACTCCACTCTGTGTACTGCTGTTGCTTGTCTCTGGCTATGGATGTTCCAAGTGGTGCAGGAGAAAGGTCCCCGGCCTTCACCCAGGAAGAGCTGGAGAAACTAGTGGAAGGGGTCCTGCCCCTGTACGACAGACTCTACGGCCGGCCAGAGGTACAGGTGAGTCTGGGTTTGGGGGACACTGTTTGAGTAATGGATGGAGTGGATTTCACTGATGTGTGCTCCTGTGAGCCAGGATGGGGCTTGGTGCATGGAATGCTGTGTGCCACTGTCCTGCATGTCTGGGAGTAGTGTCTGTCCTATGTTTGACAATCTGCCAGCAGTTCCCATCATGCAGGTGCCTGACCTCTGTGTTCCATTTCTGTGTCACCCTACTAGGTCAGCGCCAAAAAGAAGAGGGCACATTGGCATGCCATCGCCAAGGAGGTACGGACCCTGGGGGTCTACAACTGGCGGAGCACCCACTGTCGAAAGAGGTGGGAGGACCTGCAGCGCTGGGTGCGAAAGATCACTGAGTCCCAGCTGGGGAAGTCCTCCCAACGTGGAAGGGGTGCCCGTCGGGCACTGACCCCCCTCATGCGAAGGAGCCTGGTGGTGGCGTACCCAGACCTGGATGGGCGCTTGAAGGCTGCACAGCAGTCACAAGGGGGTGAGTACTCACAGACCATACTTCATCCTGGAAGGATGAGTGTGTGTGCGATAGGGCTCATGGTGCTTAGAGCAGGGAATTAGAGTGGCGTCCATCTAGTGGACACACCACTACCGTGAGATCTTCCGCCACCACCCATACCATCAGCACCCTCCCTTCTGCTCCCCACCGAGTTGCCCGTGCCCAGAAAGGTGGGCGTCTCCTTCGCCCCAGACACCTCCTCCCCTGACCCAGTCAGCCCTGCTGCCCTCACAGAGGAGGCTATTGACCTCCTGAGAACCATCTCTGTAGGGCAGACAACCATCGGCAATGCCATCCAGTGTCTGGCATCTGAGGTGCAGCAGACCAATGCCTACATGGATGGCATTCATGGTGCCGTATCTGCCCTACAGAGATCTTTTCAGGCTCTGGCCTCCTCTCGGACGGCAGCCAGTTTTCCTGGCCATTCCGTCCCCCCTCCAACCTCCTCTACCGCTTTTAGCACCCCACTCCCTTCACCCGTCCAAAGCACACAATCAGACCCGCTTACAAGCACATCACCACACAAGAAGCACAATTCAAAACACAGGCACCACACCTCCCACCACAAGCATTCACACAGCCAACAGATACCTTCACACACAACAACGTCTACTTCCCCCTATGTGCCCACCTCTTCTGCCTCCCTGTCTGTCCCCTCTACATCCACACTCTCATGCACTGCACCGTCACTCACTGTTACTGCTCCTCTTTCTGCACTCACCACAATAGCAGACAGCCATACATGCATCCCATACACCGCACCTGCACTCACCACCTCCACTGTAGTTGACACATGCAGCACACTCACCAGACTTGCAGACACCCACCCGACATTAGTTGACACATGCAGCACACTCACCAGCCTTGCAGACACCCACCCAACATACATCCACACTAGCTGTCTACCTTCTCCCACTGTGTCCGCCCCGCCACCTCCCAAAACACTCAAACGCACCAAGACACCCACCCATCAGACATCCACCACACCACAGCATACTGAGCAGTCACCTGCACCCACTACATGCACCCCTACACCACATACATCCACACCCTCTGCCTCCACTCCCACGCCCTCATCCACGCCCACCCCAATTGCTCCCAAGAAACTTTTCCTCTCTCCGTGCAGACCTGTTCCAACCCACTGGCCCACCCTGTCTTGTCCCGAAACGTGCCCACCTCCTTGCCCTTTCTGCTCCTTCCACATCACAGCCCACCTCGCTCCAGCCTTCCCATTCCTGTGCCCCTTCCCCGGTGAAGAAGAAGGCCCGCTCAGAGCCTAGGCCATCCAGCTCCTCCCGAGCCAAACAGCTCCCACCCCCTTCAAAGGAGAAGCCCACCCCCCTTCCAACCTCCTCACGCAAGTCTAAGTCCCACCCCCGTCGGAAATCCCCCCCATCCCCCTTACGTGAGGTGCCTGGATCCCCATATGGTGCCCCAGTGGAGTACCCAGCACTTGTGGGAGTCAGGTGTGGCCAGTTGTGGCCAAGGACAATTTCCTTTTTATGGACTGGCCATTGGCCCTGTTGGCACTGTTTTGCTCAGTGAGCTACAAATTAATGTTTCTGTGTGGCCTTTGTTTGGGCTACACGCAGTTCCACCCTGGTGTTTGTTTTAATTTTTTATGGGTATGGGGCTATTGTATGTACTATGGTCAAGTTGTAGTGGCTTCGGTGGGGTACGTTCCTCTTGTGCTGCTGGGAAGGGTTGGGGGGGCCTTGCAGAGTGGGTGGAGTGGGTGGGTATGTAACTTTGCCAGGGGGTATCGCTCAGACCAAAATCCCTAAATTACATCAAGCACCTCATACTTCATCCATCTGTGTGATGGATGAAATTGATAATTTAATTGAGGAAGTGGAGACTTTGTTGTCAAAAAAAGATAAAGACCCCCAGAAGCGATTGAAAAATGGCTACCTTACATCCTTTCTTAAACCTTGCGATAAGGGAAATATCCCTGCTAGTGTTGTTACTACGAGGTCCTTGCCCTCTCAGGTAGATGGATCAATCACATATATTAGGGGTCCATGTGGAGGACATGCAAGAACAGAGAAAACTTTATTAGGAAGTGTGATCACGCATGATATCCCATGTTCCAATCGCTTTTCCCTTTTGGAGTCCCAGGGCCAACCTGAAGATCTGGGTCATCCTAATGCACAACCTATAAGTCACTATCCCATCACGCCTCACTCTCAGGAGGTCTTGAGAGCCCTTGTCGTAGAGTTAAAGCAAGAAGTAAATGACTTGAAAACATCATTAGCTGAGGTTTTGTCCCTACTCCGCTCTAAAAGTATTTTTAGGGAAACTTCTACCACAAACAAGTCAGAGTCAAACGCTAACATCGGTTCCCATAAAGAACCTATCTGCAGGAAAAAGACTTTGGGGGTCATTTCAACCCTGGCGGACGGTGTTAAAGCGGCGGTAAGACCGCCAACAGGCTGACGGTCTTTTTTTGAGTATTATGACCATGGCAGTTACCGCCATGGTCATCCGCCGCTTCTCCGTTCCGCCCACCAGGGTGGAGACTACCCCTGGGCTGGAGACCTGGGTCTCCAGCCCGGGGGCCGTGACAATACCCCGCCGGTATTTTGACCCGGCTTACCGCCGTGGATTTCCAGCGGTAGGAACCGCCATGAAATCAATGGCGGTAAGCACTATCAGTGCCAGGGAATTCCTTCCCTGGCACTGATAGGGGTCTCCCCCACCCCCCACTCCCACCCCGACTCCCTCCCCTACACCCCCACCACCCCTGCCACCCCCCAAAGGTGGCAGGACCCCCCTACCCACCCCGACCCCCGACATTACCTTACACATACACACCCGACACTCACGCAGGCACCACCAAAACACATACACGCACACACCCCGACATACATGCCAACATCCACAGACACAATCAGACACGCACACCCACATTCAAACATACATGCACACATCCATACAGACATACCTACAGACATACACGCACTCATTCCCAAAACACGCAACAACCCGCAAGCATACACTCACTCACACGCCCCCTCTACATACACAGACGCACACCCCCATGCACCCACACAACACACAACATCCCCCCACCCCCCTCCCCTAACGGACGATCGACTTACCTGTTCCGTCGATCCTCCGGGAGGGCACGGGAGCCATGGGGGCAGCTCTGCCGACACCACACCGCCAACAGAACACCGCTGCGCCGAATCACAGGACGTGATTCGGTTGGCGGTGTTCTGTTGGCGTGGCGGTGGAGGTGGAGCAACCTCCACTTCCCCGCCGCCCGTCAGTATGGCTGTTGGCGGCTCTCCATTGGAAAAACGACGGAGGGCAACCAACAGTCATAATACGCAGAGCGGCAAACCACCATTACTGGCGGTCTTCCGTACGGGAGTCCCTCTGCGGTCTTATTAAAAGACCGCCGAGGTTGTAAGGACCTCCTTTATCTTGTGCATATAGTATCCCTGATCAGATTAGTATCACCCCACAGACTGGTTCTAACAGTCCTTCCAGCACAAAAATCGATTCTGAAGCCCCAATGTCTTCTCAATCACGCGCAGTCTTTGCAAGGGAAACACCAACTGTTCAAACCCTATATCAGTCCAGGGGTAGTGGATACCCAATTCTTATGTGTAGAGTTCCATCTTTAGCGCCAAATGCTCAGTAAAATAGGGCGTCTCTCATAAATAAGGTCACACACTTGATTCGGCATACCAGACAATGTGGATACGTTATACATTCAGACATAATATTTGCACAGAGCTATCCAGAGTCTGAGGGCCACTTGGATACAATAAAGCTGGTATTATCCACCCCGGAGTTTGTAAGGGGTCTTCTGTCCCTGGAAATGTGGAATCCCTTGCAAAATGGATCAAATATTTGTCTTAAAAGCTGTTGGCCTGTAGAGGATTTTTAGTCAAGATCGAATTTACCTGTCCCAAAGGAAATCACAGATTTGTTTAATAATCAGGAGCGTGCCTCCCAGAATGTGTTGCTTCCTCCGAGGAGGCTCGCACAAGTGCCCGTGGCTGTAGACATCGATTGGCTCTCCCTTGATTGGGATAATAGGGGGTCCTTCTGTACTACAACCTTACGGGCAGAAGGGGTGTTGGATCCAGAGCTTTCCTCTTTTGGGATGGAGGGATCCCCCTTGGTTGCTACAGATACACCACCGGTCAATTTTCCCCTCAGAAACCCCATTGGCAGCTCGCACAGCTGGACACCTTTAAGGAAGACCACTGCAATGCAGGAGTCCCTAACTCCAAAGCTCTTGACATGGAACTTGGCTGGAATTCACAATAAATTAGTCAACACAGTCTGGGGGGAGTTTATTGACAAATTTGATATATGCTTTTTTCAGGAAACGTGGTCGACTACCAATGTTTTTAGGCAAGGGTTTAATTCTTATTGTAAAGAAGCTAGACCATCTTTGGCAGGGAGAGCGGCCAGGGGGGGTTGGTAATATGGGTAAGGACCTCCATTTTGGGAAAGATCAGAGAAATTACAGTGGACTCAGAGGACACATTGGCTTTATCTATACAACAAAAGTATGGTATTTCCTTGTTGTGTGTCAATGTTTACAATAGACCAGGTCCACCGAACCAATTGTCTAAAACCTTTCAGGTGCTGAATGCCTTGGTGTCAGATTATATATCATCGCATTTCATCTTCGTTGCTGGGGACTTAAATGTGACGCTTGAACCAAATCGTGTATTCTCTGAGGTAGCGCAGTTAGAAGATGTATCATGGAATATTCCCCCTTTTTCTTCTTTGAAGAAACAGGTTAAACTCAGCGCTAGGGCTCTCCAGATTACAGACTTTATGATAATGCATGGCCTTCACCCAGGGAATGGGCGTTTTCCCTCGGATACCCCTGCTAAACTTACGTTTTTTAGAAGGCTTTGCAGTAGTACATTGGATTATGTGGTAATTGATGTGAGGATTTGGAACATTATCCAAGACATTTGTGTAGGAAATCAGGATAATAGTGATCATGCTCCAATCCTAGTCACAAATGATGGCCTCACTGCTAAACGAAGAGTTGTGCAACCTAGTAAGGGAATTTCCTTACCCCTTTCCAATTTCCGAGTTCCTTATTAAACATAATCAAAAGCTTATTGAGTTTTGCAAAAATTAGATGGGGAGTAAGTGGGGAGGTAACAAGTGAAATTCCGATCAAAAGGGTGGTGAGGCAGGGGTGTGTTTTGGCTCCGACATTGTTTTTAATATTTATTAACTCATGCATCCCTTACTTACTTGCCTGTGATAACGATGCACAGAATAAGATGGGGTAAAGACCCCGTGCTTACTTTTTGCGGATGATACTTTATTATTATCCCAAACCACTTCTGCCCTTACAAATGTACTGGTGAAGTTTACGTCCTTCTGCAAAGATTATGGTCTTGAAGTCAACTCCATGAAAACTAAATACATGATCTTTGGTGACAAAAAATGTATAGTAAGGAAGTCAATTGTAATGGAAGGGGAAGTATTGGAGAGAGTCGCTGATTTTGATTATCTGGGGGTTAGACTGGAGGATACGCATAGATGGCAGGCCCAGTTACTAAAGGCTTTTATGAGATTGAAACAGGATTTGGGTGGCGTTCTGAGATTTGCCAATAGGTCTCCCAGATTTGCAATCTCTCCTGCAATGGAAATATATAAAATACAAGCAAGAAGGAGTGCCCTGTATGAGCAGAGCCATGGGGGCATGGCAACTTGAGGAATTTAGAGCTTACTGAAAATTCATTTATAAAGGCTTTGCTCAAAATACCTACCAGCTCTCCTACGTTGCCTGTCCAGATGGACCTGAACTTAGACTCTATCGTGCATATAGCCGCCTTAAGACCTATACTGTATTGGATTAGGATTTGGTCCTCGGACATTTTCAGACCCTTTAGGACATGGTTGAATGCCTTGCTTAGCAAAAGTGTTATGAGGAAAATCCCATGGTGCAACCGTGTTGAAGATAGTTTGACCACCTTAGGATTGGCCCACTTTTGGACAGCCCCTTGTGGTCTTCCCAAAAATGCGGTGCAAATCATTAAGGATGCATACTGGTTAAAATTGAAAAGAGGCAAATTGGCTGAGGTGTCTCTGCTCAGCTTGACAGACAAGTTATACCAGTCAAGTGCCATTATGAATTCAAAAATTATATGGATCTGATCTTATCCCCTCGAGCACGTGCACTTTATATCAGGTTCAGGTTGGGATCGCCACCACTACGTACTTTCACCTGTAAATGTTCTCAACAGGATTCTCAATCCAACTTATGCCCTATAGGCTGTAGCTCACCAGAATGTATTGCACATGTTTTATTCCATTGTCCTGCCTACGATAAACAACGGATTCAATGGATTATACCTCTTTGCAGATCCATGGGCTCTAATAATCGGCTTTTGGCTCTTAGGATATGCAAAACTAACACCCATGGTACAGTGGTCTGTGCGTTGGCTAGATTCTTAGATGCAATTTGGCATGTTAGAGCAAAGCGTTTAGGGGCACTTCCTGAATAAGCACTTGTTCACAGATAACAATGGAAATGCCTTTTTTCTTTTATTTTCATAGAGAACATTTGATATTAATTGCTAATATAGTCACACTTTTTTATCTTTTAATAATATTGTAGTTCTTGTTTCGAATATTTTATAGGTATGTTGAAGTAAGCCTCAGCAAAGCCTATTAGTGCAAGGGGTTCACCCTTCTCTGCACAAAGTCCTCAGACCATAGAGGAAGAAGTTGGCACAGAAACTGAAATAAATGACAAACTTTATTAAACCTCATGAGGTGGTACTACAGTTCAAAAGCACCCTTCGGTAATGTTTGAAGTAGCACACTGAACTGAGAGAGCATGGTCCTTTTATACCCACGCAGGGGCTAAAAGGAGGTGGTACAATTATAGAAGCAAGACTTGCATACATTTAAGGTCATGTGGAAATGCACAGTCAACAGGTAGGAGGGGCTAACAGTTTCAAGGACTAGTTGACCCATTGACACATTACTGTCTGTTACTGATTACTAACAGCTGCAGATCTTACTGGGCATGTACGAAAGTGGGAGATGCTAAATATAACTTGTCACTAGGCAGATTTTCAAGAGTAGTTAACAGAAAGGTAGGACAGAGCACATGGTGAGCACATGGCAGCATGTGGCAGAGAAAATGGCTGCCATGAATACAAAATGGATTCCGCAAAATGTTCACAATAATTGCTAAATACAAGATGTCTTCTACTAATGCTTAATCTAATCGCTGCTAAACTACAACAGGTAGAATGTTTTAAACTGTAGTGTCTTAAATTGTGGGTTTATTTATGTTTAAATGTGCATTGTGGGATGTGCTTTTATGGTATTTTTTAGTACCGAAATAAAGCTAATGAATGAATGGATGAAACTTTGCCCTTTCCTCCTTTGTGTCGTAGGTTGCTGTACTTACCATCGCCGTCTTCGTCGGGGGTCTCGGTCGTGTAGGTATATGGCAAGGAGCAAGGCTGGCATGATCAGCAGCTCTCTGTCCATGGCTGCCGCTGCATGTTTTGTGGAACTCCGGTGAGTCTTTCCTTCTATTTGTTTCATTTCTGCCTGGCTTTGTGTGGCGGTGGTTCCCGCCCCCGAACTGGCGGCGGGATGGTGGTTCATAATTTGATGGGCGGGTTGGGCCTTTCCCACAGCCTGTGGGCGGACTCTGCCGTCGTCAGTGGAACTCCTTTCCTGGCGGTGGGTGGTGCGCAGGATGCGTGTGTTTCGTTTGGTTCATTATTTGGCGGTCCGGCCCGCTCCTCTGTTGGCGGTTTCTATCGCCGGCGGAGCGAACGGACCGCCATGTTCATAATGAGGGCCATTGTATGGTGCACTCTGCCACAGGGGTGTAAGCCCTGTCAGAGGGGTGACTTACCCATAACATGTGCAGTGAAGGGTAGACAGGGCACACATAGAGTGTGCCATGTCGAGTTTTGTCTTTTCAGGTTTGCCCCAGTATACTCAGCCCGGCACTGGCAGTGCTTGGTGCATCTGGGTACAGGGCCCTAGAGGGTGGCACAATCAGTGCTGCTGCCCTAAGGGGCCTCCCATGCCCGGGGTACTGGTGTACCCATTTACTAGGGACTTACAGTGATATTGAAGAGTGTATCCAATTGTGCCAAGCATCACAACAGATTTAGGGAAAGTGCTCTGGCCCAGGGATCCTGGTTAGTAGGGGACCTGGGCACTACAACTTCTAGGACATCAGGTAAAAAGTGGGGGCTAACCATGCAAAAAGAGGCCTCCTTCCACACTGACACTTGAGACAGGTTTCCTGATTGACTTTACCTCTGCACACTGTGGGAGTGAACTGGAGGTTCGCTCTCTCCTCTTGGTGCAACCACCATGCACTACCTTCTTCCCAGATTATTGACTACTGAGGACTCAGGTAGTCTTCTTACCAATGTAGTGCCAAATGGGCCCTAGGGCAGGGGGGGTGGCACCCCTCCTTTGAGCGAACCCAGATCTGCATAGCAAGGGTAGGCCCCCTGCCTTGGAATGCATGTTCGCAGAACATCCTGTTGGGTGGGGTGTGTAAACACCTCTCCCAGAGCAGGCATTGTTTCTGACAACCCGAGAGCAAAGGCTCTCACTCTTGGGGGTCAGAATCATGTCTGGTAGTGGCAGGCTGGCTGAAACTGGTCAGTCTGCACAGCTGTAGTTGGGCGGTTTTCTGGGGGCACCTCTAAGGTGCCCTCTGGGCGCATGTATTAATAAATCGATCACTGGCATCAGTGCGTGTTTATTAATATGGGAGGTTTGATATCAAACATCCCTATTTTCAGTGAAGCCATCATGTAGCTGGGGAACTCGTAGTAACCAGTGTCTAGCACATTTACTTAAAATGGCTCCCCATGTCATTCACTCTGTATAAGAATCGAGAAAGACAGAGCAGGGACATATCTGCTCATGCAGATATGCCCTCACGTGTAATATAATTCATCCTGCCCTAGGGCTGTAAGGCCTACCAGAGGGGTGACTTACATATACTGCACGCAGTGTTAGGGGACAGGGCACGGTGGTAGGCTGGGTTTTGGTTGTAGTACCCCCTCACACACACTTTGTGCCTGGAACCTGATGTGGATTTGAATTGTAAGTGCCATGGCCCCCTGCTAAACAGGTTCTCAGGGCCAGGTCGCATTCCCCAGAACTGGACTATGTTTCTCACTTCAGCCACCTTTGTAAGTCCCTAGGAAATGGTAGCCCTGTACCTAGGACATGGGTACTGAAAAGGGCCCCACACCAGCCTTGTGCAGACTTCTATTGCAAGTCCATGACAAGGTGTATTTAAAAGCTGCAAACTCGACATGGCACTCCCCAATAGTGCCCTGTCCACTAACACTGCATGCACTATAGGTACATCACCTGGAAGGCCTTACAGCCCTTAAGCAGGATGCACTATGATGCATGTGAGAGGAGGCATGGTTATCCCCCACTTTTTGCCTGTTATTGATGTGTCCTTGAAGTCTGTAGTGCCTAGGGCCCCTGCTAACCAGGTTCCCTGGGCCAGAGCTCTTTCCCCCAAATTAGTTGTGATGCTTGGCACAATTGGATACACTCTTACGTATCACTGTAAGTCCCTAGTAAATGGGTACCCCAGGTACCCAGGGCATGGGATAGTAAGTAGGCCCCTGAGGGCAGCAGCACTGATGGTGTCACCATCTAGGCCCATGCACCCAGCACCTTTGGTGTTATCACCTTATACGACGGTGCAGGTATCCCCTATTATTATAGTGTAGTCAGTGTCTAGAAGCCAGGATCTCTAGGGGTAGCTGTGGATGAGCATCCAAGGCCTAACTAGGAGACATGCAAAGCTCATGCAATACCACTGTAGTCACACAGCACTCACACACATGAAACAAAACACTCAATTGTACAAAAATAAAGGCTCCTTATTACAGTAACACAATTACTGAAATACTGCATAGGCAGTACTCCACTAGGAGGTGAGTAAACACACTATTAGCAAAATGTAAAGGTCTTACGGGGAGACCAACCATATACAAAATAAATGGAATGCGAAATTCAGTCCCCCACCCAGGGTAGTGGAATCAGTAGAGGAGAGCTGGAGGAACTAGCCTGAAGATCCCTTGGATGAGGAGCCAATCAGCCTTGGTAGCTGCAAGAGTCTCAGTGCACAGGGGTGCTGTCCTGCAAGGAGAGGCAAGGGCTCACCATCTCGAAAGTTGGACAGCTGGTAGAGAGGACCGAGAAGGTGTTACCTCCCTCTCCCGCAGGAAATCCTTTGTTCTGCCTTCCTCCTCCTGAGCTGGTCCAGCAGCAGGAGGACAGAAACCTGTCTAGGAGGTGGCAGCAGCACAGGCTGCCCTGAAAACCCCGGATGGCTGGTAGGAGCAATGCTGGGGGTCCTCTAAGGAGCCCCTACAGTGCATGGAATCCTACAACCAATACTGGCAACAGTATTGTAGTGTGATTTCAACATGTTTGATAACAAACATGCCCAGGTTCGGAGTTATCATTATGTAGCTGGACATTGTAGGAAAGTACCATCTTGCCTGGCATGTTACCCCCATTTTTCACTGTATGTATGTTTGCTTTTGCCCTTGTGTCACTGGGGTCCTGCTAGGCAGGACCCCAGTACTCGTAGTGTATGCCCTGTATGTGTTCCCTGTGTGGTGCCTAACTGTATCACTGAGGCTCTACTACCCAGAACCTCTGTAATTATGCCCTCTATGCTTTCTAAAATTGTCACTGCAGGCTAGTGACTAATTTTACCAATTCACATTGGCATACTGATACACCCATATAAATCCCTTGTATATGGTACTTAGGTACCCAGGGTATTGGGGTTCCAGGAGATCCCTATGGGCTGCAGCATTTCTTTTGCCACCCATAGGGAGCTCTGACAATTCTTACACAGGCCTGCCACTGCAGCCTGAGTGAAATAACGTCCACGTTATTTCACAGCCATTTATCACTGCACATAAGTAACTTATAAGTCACCTATATGTCTAAACCTCACTTGGTGAAGGCTGGATGCCAAGTTACTTAGTATGTGGGCACACTGGCACTAGCCTAGGTGCCCCCACATCGTTCAGGGCAAATTCCCCGGACTTTGTGAGTGCGGGGACACCATTACATGCGTGCACTGCACATAGGTCACTACCTATGTGTAGCGTCACAACGGTAACTTCAAACATGGCCATGTAACATGTCTAAGATCATGGAATTGTCACCCCAATACCAGAATGGTACCGGAATGACAAGTCCATGATCCAGATGGTCTCTAGCACAGAGCCCGGGTACTGCCAAACTGTCCGGGGTTTCCACTGCAGCTGCTGCTGCTGCCAACCCCTTAGACAGGATTTTGCCCTCCTGGGGTCTGGGCAGCCCCAGCCCAGGAAGGCAGAACAAAGGATTTCCATTGGAGAGAGGGTGTTACACCTTATACCCTCTCCCTTTGGAAATAGGTGTGAAGGGCTGGGGAGGAGTAGCCTCTCCCAGACTCTGGAAATGCTTTGATGGGCACAGATGGTGCCCTTCTCTGCATAAGCCAGTCTACACCGGTTCAGGGATCCCCCAGCCCTGCTCTGGCGTGAAACTGGACAAAGGAAAGGGGAGTGACCACTCCCCTGACCAGTACCTCCCAGTGGAGGTGCCCAGAGCTCCTCCAGTGTGTCCCAGACCTCTGCCATCTTGGATTCAGAGGTGTGGGGGCACACTGGACTGCTCTGAGTGGCCAGTGCCAGCAGGTGACGTCAGAGACCCCCTCTGATAGGCTCTTACCTCTCTTGGGAGCCAATCCTCCTTTCTTGGTAGCCAAACCTCCTTTTCTGGCTATTTAGGGTCTCAGGGGTATTCTTCAGATAATGAATGGAAGAGCTCACCAGAGTTCCTCTGCACTTCTCTTTGACTTCTGCCAAGGATCGACCGCTGACTGCTCCAGGACGCCTGGAAAACCACAACAAAGTAGCAAGACGACTACCAGCAACATTGTAGCGCCTCATCCTGCCGGCTTTCTCGACTGTTTCCTGGTGGTGCATGCTCTGAGGGCTGTCTGCCTTCACCCCTGCACTGGAAGCCAAGAAGAAATCTCCTGTTGGTCGACAGAATCTTCCCCCTGCTAACGCAGGCACCAAAAGACTGCATCACCGGCCCTCTGGGTCCACTCTCATCCTGACGAGCGTGGTCCCTGGAACGCAGGAGCTAGATCCAAGTGACCCCCACAGTTCAGTGATCCTTCAGTCCAAGTTTGGTGGAGGTAAGTCCTTGCATCCCCAGGCTAGACTGCAAACCTGTGTACTGTGTGATTTGCAGCTGCTCGGGCTTCTGTGCACTTCTCCAAGGATTCCTTTGTGCACAGCCTAGCCTCCGTCCTGCAGTGCTCAACCCTCTGAGATGGATTCCGACATCGTGGGACCCTCCTTTTGTGACTCTGGTTACACCAATCTTCTAAGTGCCTGCTCCAGTACTTCTGCGGGTGCTGCCTGCTTCTGCAGGGGCTCTTGGAGTTGCTGAGCGCCCCCTCTGTCTCCTCCTCCAAGAGGCGACATCCTGGTCCTTCCTGGTCCCCAGCAGCACCCAAAAACCTCTACTGCAACCCTTGCAGCTAGCAAGGCTTGTTTGCGGTATTTCTGCGTGGAAACACTTCTGCAACATCCAGCACACCGTTGGACATCTTCCATTCAAAGGAGAAGTTCCTAGCCCTTTTTCTCATTGCTGAATCTTCAGCTTCTTCCACCCAGAGGCAGCCCCTTTGCACATTCATCTGGGGTTTCCTAGGCTGCTGCCCCCCCCCCCCCCGGACACTATCGCGACTGTTGGACTTGGTCCCCTTGCCTTGCAGGTCCTCACGTCCAGAAATCCATCTTCAGTGTTTTGCTGGTGCTTGTGGTTCTTGCAGAATCCCCCTATCACGACTATAGTGTGTTTCTGGGGTAGTAGGGTAACTATACTCCTACTTTCTAGGGTCTTGGGGTGGGGTATCTAGGACACCCTGACTGTTTTCTTAAGTCCTAGCGACCCTCTACAAGCTCCCATAGGTCTGGGGTCCATTCGTGATTTGCATTCCACTTTTGGAGTATATGGTTTGTGTTGTCCCTAGACCTATGTTCACCTATTGCATCGTATTGTGATTCTACACTGTTTGCATTACTTTTCTGACTCTTACGTACCTGTTTTGGGTTTGTGTACATAAAACTTGTGTATATATCTTACCTTCTTACTAAGGGTACTCACTGAGATACTTGTGGCATATTGTCATAAAAATAAAGTACCTTTATTTTTAGTACTTGTGTATTGTGTTTTCTTATGACATTGTGCATATGACACCAGTGGTATAGTAGGAGCTTTACATATCTCCTAGTTCAGCCTAAGCTGCTTTGCCATAGCTACCTTCTATCAGCCTAAGCTGCTAGAAACACCTCTTCTACACTAATAAGGGATAACTGGACCTGACACAAGGTGTACGTACCTCTGGTACCCACTACAAGCCAGGCAAACTCCTACAGTCACAAAAATAAAGTACCTTTATTTTTAGTAACTCTGAGTATTGTGTTTTCTTATGATATTGTGCTATATGATGTAAGTGGTATAGTAGGAGCTTTGCATGTCTCGTAGTTCAGCCTAAGCTGCTTTGCCATAGCTACCTTCGAACAGCCTAAGCTGCTAGAAACACCTCTATTCTACTAATAAGGGATAACTGGACCTGGCACAGGGTGTAAGTACCACAAGGTACCCACTACAAACCAGGCCAGCCTCCTACAGACATCGGTAGTGACCTGTGTCCAATACTCAGGTAAAATGGCTTCTCCGCACTTCTGAAGTCCAGTGGAATAGACCTGGAGTTTGGAGGGGCACCTCTGCTCATGCGGGGGTGCCCTCACACACAGGTACTTGCACCCTGCCCTCTGGGCTAGGACGGCCTGCCATAGGGGTGACTTACAGTGACCTGGTGCAGTGACCTGTAGTGAAAAGGTGCATGCACCCTTTTCACGCAGGCTGCAATGGCAGACCTGAAGACACATTTTGCATGGGCTCCCATGGGTGGCACACTACATGCTGCAGCCCATCGGTAACTCCTGGTGCCCCAATGCCCTTCGTACCTCATTGCCATATACTAGGGACTTATATGGGGGCACCAGTATGCCAATTGTGTGGTGAGTAAGGTCCCAAGAAACCAAATTTAAAGGGAGAGTGCACAGTCACTGGGGTCCTGGTTAGCAGGATCCCAGTAAACACAGTCAAAAAACACTGACAGCAAGGAAAAAGTAGGGGTAACCCTGCCAAATGAGGATACTTTCGTACACGTAGCACATCTCATGGATTACCCTAACTGTGCGGTCACACTACGGTAATGGCAGTCCGCATGTGCTTGGTGAGGGGTCCCTCAGGATGGCACAATACATGCTGCAGCATTTGAGGACTCACTTTGGTATCCATACCCTAGGTACTAGGGGTATCACTTACTAGGGACTTACCGGGGCGAAAAGTATTGCCAGTTGGGAACGATGGAACAGTTTTAGAGACAGAGATGTGGCACTGGGGACCTGTTTATCAAGAACACAGTGCAGGTAGAGGTAAGTAACTTGTATATCTCATCTGTCTTTACTGGGTGGTCTGTCTCTTGACTCAGAAATCTGTTGTGAGAGACTCAGTGCTATCTCCTGCCTCTGAGCTCTCCTGTGGGTGGGCTATCTCCTGTGTCAGGGATCTGGTTTAGGAGCTCTCTCTCCTGTGTCAGAGATCTGGTTTAAGAGCACCCTCTCCGATGTCAGAGATCTGGTTTAGGAGCACCCTCTCCTGTGTCAGGGATCTGGTTTAACAGTGCCCTCTCCTGTGTCATGGATCTGGGTTCAGAGTACCATCTCCTGTGTCGGGATATGGTTTGGGAGCACCCTCTCCTGTGTCAGGGATCTGGTTTGAGAGCGCCCTCTCGTGTCAGGGATCTGGTTTAAGAGCACCCTCTCCTGTGTCAGAGATCTGATGTGGTTGTACTTGGTCCTGTCTCAAAGACCTGTTCTCGGTGGGCTTTCCCCTATGTCAGGGATCTGGTTTAGGAGCGCCCTCTCCTGTGTCAGGGATCTGGTATAGGAACGCCCTCTCCTGTGTCAGGGATCTTGTTTAAGAGCGCCCTCTCCTGTGTCAGGGACATGGTTAAGGAGCACCCTGTCCTGTGACAGGGATCTGATTTAGGAGCGCCCTCTCCTGTGTCAGGGATCTGGTATAGGAGCGCCATCTCCTGTGTCAGGGATCTGGTTTAAGAGCGCCCTCTCCTGTGTCAGGGATCTGGCATAGGAGCGCCGTCTCCTATGTCAGGGATCAGCTGTGGGTGTACTTGGTCCTGTCCCAAAGACCTGTTCTGGGTGGGCTTTCCCCTGTGTCAGGGATCTGGTTGAACAGCACCCTCTCTTGTGTCAGGAATCTGGTTTACAAGCACCCTCTCCTGTGTCATGGATCTGGTATAGGAGCACCATCTCCTGTGTCAGGGATCTGGTTTAGGAGAGCCCTCTCCTGTGTCAGGGATCTGTGTCAGGGATCTGGTTTAGGAGCGCCCTCTCCTGTGTCAGGGATCTGGTATAGGAGTGTCCTCTCCGATGTCAGGGATTCAGTTTAAGAGCACCCTCTCCTGTGTCAACGATCTGGTTTAACAGCGCCCTCTGCTGTGTCAGGGATCTGGTTTAGGAGCTCCCTCTCCTGTGTCAGGGATCTGGTTTAGAAGCACCCTCTCCTGTGTCAGGGATCTGGTATAGGAGTGACCTCACCTGTTTGAGGGATCAGCTGTGGGTGTACTTGGTCCTGTCTCAAACACTTGTTCTGGGTGGGCTTTCCCCTATGTCAGGGATATTGTTTAGGAGCACCCTCTCCTGTGTCAGGGATCTGGTTTAGGAGCGCCCTCTCCTGTGTCAGGGATCTGCTGTGGGTATACTTGGTCCTGTCTCAAAGACCTGTTGTGTGTGGGCTTTCCCCTGTGTCAGGGATCTGGTTTAGGAACGCCCTCTCCTGTGTCAGGGATCAGGTTTAGGAGCGCACCCTCCAGTGTCATGAAGCTGTGTCAGGGATCTGGTTTAAGAGTACCCTCTCCTGTGTGAAAGATCTGGTTTAATAGCGCCCTCTCCTGTGTCACGGATCTGGTTTAGGAGCGCCCTCTCCTGTGTCAGAGAGCTGCTGTGGGTGTACGTGGTCCTGTCTCAATGACCTGTTATGGGTGGGCTTTCCCCTATGTCAGGGATCTGGTTTAAAAGGCCCTCTCCTGTGTCAGGTTCTGGTTTAGGAGAGCCAGCTCCTGTGTCAGGGATCTGGTATAAGAGCACCCTCTCCTTTGTCAGGGATCTTGTTTAAGAGCTCCCTCTCCTGTGTCAGCGATCTGGAATAGGAGAGCCCACTCCTGTGTCAGGGATCTGGTTTAAGAGCACCCTCTCCTGTGTCAGGGATCTGGTTTAGGACGCCCTCTTCTGTGTCAGGGATCTGGAGCGCCATCTCTTGTGTCAGGGATCTGGATTAAGAGAGCCCTCTCCTGTTTCAGGGATCTGGTTTAAGAGCACCTTCTCCTGTGCCAGTGATCTGGTTTAAGAGCGCCCTCTCCTGTGTCAGGGATCTGGTTTAAGAGCGCCCTCTCCTGTATCAGGGATCTTGTTTAAGAGCTCCCTGTCCTGTGTCAGCTATCTGGTATAGGAGCTCCCTCCTGTGTCAGAGATCTGGTTTAAGAGCACCCTCTCCTGTGTCAGGGATCTGGAGCGTCATCTCCTGTGTCAGGGATCTGGTTTAAGAGCACCTTCTCCTGTGCCAGGGATCTGGTTTAAGAACGCCCTATCCTGTATCAGGGATCTTGTTTAAGAGCGCCCTCTCCTGTGTCAGGGATCTGGTTTAAGAGCGCCCTCTCCTTGTATCAGGGATCTTGTTTAAGAGCACCTTCTCATGTGCCAGGGATCTGGTTTAAGAGCGCCCTCTCCTGTGTTAGGGATCTGGTATAAGAGCGCCCTCTCCTGTGTCAGGGATCTTGTTTAGGAGCGCACCCTCCAGTGTCAAGGATCTGTGTCAGGGATCTGGTTTAGGAGCACCCTCTCCTGTGTGAAAGACCTGGTTTAGGAGCACCCTCTCCTGTGTCAGAGATCTGGTTTAGGAGTGCCCTCTGCTGTGTCAGAGATGTGGTATAGGAGCGCCCTCTCCTGTGTCAGGGATCTGGTTTAGGAGCTCCCTCTATTGTGTCAGCGATCTGGTATAGGAGCGCCCTCTCCTGTGTCAGACATCTGGTTTAGGAGCGCCCTCTCCTGTGTCAGGGATTTGGAGTGCCATCTCCTGTGTCAAGTATCTGGTTTAAGAGAGCCCTCTCCTGTTTCAGGGATCTGGTTTAAGAGCACCTTCTCCTGTGACAGGGATCTGGTTTAGGAGCGCCCTCTCCTGTTTCAGGGATCTGGTTTAGGAGCTCCCTCTCCTGTGTCAGAGAGCTGCTGTGGGTGTACGTGGTCCTGTCTCAAAGACCTGTTATGGGTGGGTTTTCCCCTATGTCAGGGATCTGGTTGAAGAGCACCATCTCCTTTGTCAGGGATGTTGTTTAAGAGCTCCCTCTCCGGTGTCAGCGATCTGGTATAGGAACGCCCTCTTCTGTGTCAGGGATCTGGTTTAAGAGCGCCCTCTCCTGTGTCAGGGATCTGGTTTAAGAGCGCCCTCTCCTGTGTCGGGGATCTGGAGCGCCATCTCCTATGTCAGGGATCTGGTTTAAGAGCGCCCTCTCCTGTTTCAGGGATCTGGTTTAAGAGCACCTTCTCCTGTGTCTGGGATATGGTTTAAGAGCGCCCTCTCCTGTGCCAGGGATCTGGTGTAAGAGCACCCTCTCCTGTATCAGGGATCTTGTTTAAGAGCTCCCTCTCTTGTGTCAGCGATCTGGTATAGGAGCGCGCTCTCCTGTGTCAGAGATCTGGTTTAAGAGCACCCTCTCCTGTGTCAGGGATCTGGTTGAAGAGTGCCCTCTCCTGGTTCAGGGATCTGGTTTAAGAGCACCTTCTCCTGTGCCAGGGATCTGGTTTAAGAGCGCCCTCTCCTGTATCAGGGATCTTGTTTAAGAGCTCCCTCTCCTGTGTCAGCGATCTGGTATAGGAGCGCCCTCTCCTGTGTCAGAGATTTGGTTTAGGAGCACCCTCTCCTGTGTCATGGATCTGGAGCGCCATCTCCTGTGTCAGGGATCTGGTTTAAGAGAGCCTTCTCCTGTTTCAGGGATCTGGTTTAAGAGCACCTTCTCCTGTGCCAGGGATCTGGTTTAAGAGAGCCCTCTCCTGTGTCAGGGATCTAGTTGAAGAGCGCCATCTCCTGTATCAGGGATCTTGTTTAGGAGCACCCTCTCCTGTGTCAGGGATCTGATTCAAGAGCATCGTCTCCTGTGTCAGGGATCTGATTTAAGAGCGCCCTCTCATGTGTCAGGGATCTGGTTTAAGAGCGCCCTGTCCTGTGTCAGGGGTCTGGTTTAGGAACACCCTCTCCAGTGTCAGGGATCAGGTTTAGGAGCACCCTCTCCTGTGTCAGGGATCTGGTATAGGAGCGCCATCTCCTGTGTCAGTGATCTGGTTTAGGAGAGCCCTCTCCTGTGTCAGGAATCTAGTTTAGGAGCGCCCTCTCCTGTGTCAGGAATCTAGTTTAGGAGCGCCCTCTCCTGTGTCAGGAATCTGGTATAAGAGCGCCCTCTCCTGTGTCAGGGATCTGGTTTAGGAGCGCCCTCTCCTTTGTCAGAGATCTCCTGTGGGTGTACTGGCTCCTATCTCAAAGACCTGTTCTGGGTGGGCTTTCCTCTGTGTCAGAGATCTGGTTTAGGAGCGCCCTCTCCTGTGTCAGTGGTCTGGTTTAGGAGCGCCCTCTCCTGTGTCAGAGATCTGCTGTGGGTGTACTTGGTTCTGTCTCAAAGACCTGTTCTGGGTGGGCTTTCCCCCACGTCAGGGATCTGGTTTAGGAGCGCCCTCTCCTGTGTCAGGGGTCTGGTTTAGGAGCACCCTCTCCTGTGTCAGGGATCTGGTATAGGAGCACCCTGTCCTGTGTCAGGGATCTTGTATAAGAGCACCCTCTCCTGTGTCAGGGACCTGGTTAAGGAGAACCCTGTCCTGTGTCAGGGATCTGGTTTAGGAGCTCCCTCTCCTGTGTCAGGGATCTGGTATAGGAGCGCCACCTCCTGTGTCAGGGATCTTGTTTAAGAGCGCCCTGTCCTGTATCAGGGACCTGGTTAAGGAGCACCCTGTTCTGTGTCAGGGATCTGGTTTAACAGCACCCTCTCCTGTGTCAGAGATCTGGTATAAGGGCACCCTCTCCTGTGTCAGGGATCTGGTTTAAGAGCACCCTCTCCTGTGTCAGTGATCTGGCAAAGGAGTGCCCTCGCCTGTATCAGGGATTAGCTGTGGGTGTACTTGGTCCTCTCCCAAAGACCTGTTCTGGGTGGGCTTTCCCCTGTGTCAGGGATTCTGTTGAACAGCACCCTCTCCTGTGTCAGGGATCTGGTTTAGGAGCACCCTCTCCTGTGTCAGGGATCTGGTATAGGAGCTCCAGCTCCTGTGTCAGGGATCTGGTTTAGGAGAGCCCTCTCCTTTGTCAGGGATCTGGTTTACGAGCGCCAGCTCCAGTCAGTGATCTGGTTTACAAGCACCCTCTCCTGTGTCAGGGATCTGGTTCAGGAGCGCCCTCTCCTTTGTCAGAGATCTGCAGTGGGTGTACTGGCTCCTATCTCAAAACCTGTTCTGGGTGGGCTTTCCTCTGTGTCAGAGATCTGGTTTAAGAGTGCCCTCTCCTGCGTCAGGGATCTCTGTCAGGGACCTGCCTTAGGAGCAACCTGTCCTGTGTCAGGGATATGGTATATGAGCGCCCTGTCCTGTGTCAGGGATCTGGTTTTGGAGCACCCTCTCCTGTGTCAGAGATCTGCTGTGGCTTTACTTGGTCCTGTCTCAAACACCTGTTCTGGGTGGGTTTTCCCATATGTCAGGGATCTTGTTTAAAAGCGCCCTCTCCTGTGTCAGGTTCTGGTTTAGGAATGCCAGCTCCAGTGTCAGGGATCTGGCATTAGAGCACGCTCTCCTGTGTCAGGGATCTTGTTTAAGATCGCCCTCTCCTGTGTCAGTGATCTGGTATAGGAGCGCCCTCTCCTGTGTCAGGGATCTGGTTTAGGAGCGTCCTCTCCTGTGTCTTGGATCTGGCGCCCCCTCTCCTGTGTCAGGGATCTGGTTTAGGAGCGCTCTCTCCTGTGTCGGGGATCTTGTTTAGGAGCGCCCTCTCCTGTGTCAGTGATCTGGTTTAAGAGTGCCCTCTCCTGTGTAAGGGATCTGGCTTAGGAGTGCCCTCTCCTGTGTCAGGGATCTGGAGCGCCATCTGCAGTGTCAGTGATCTGGTTTAAGAGCACCCTCTCCTGTTTCAGGGATCTTGTTTGGGAGCACACCCTCCAGTGTCATGGATCTGTGTCAGGGATCTGGTTTAAGAGCACCCTCTCCTGTGTGAAAGATCTGGTTTAGGAGCGCCCTCTCCTGTGTCAGGGATCTGGTTTAGGAGTGCCCTCTCCTGTGTCAGAGAGCTGCTGTGGGTGTACGTGGTCCTGTCTCAAAGACCTGTTATGGTTGGGCTTTCCCCTATGTCAGGGATCTGGTTGAAGAGCGCCCTCTCCTGTGTCAGGTTCTGGTTTAGGAGAGCCAGCTCATGTGTCAGGGATCTGGTATAAGAGCACCCTCTCCTTTGTCAGAGATGTTGTTTAAGAGCTCCCTCTCCTGTGTCAGGGATCTGGTATAGGAGCGCCCTCTCCTGTGTCAGTGATCTGGTTTAAGAGCACCCTCTCCTGTGTCAGGGATCTGGTTTCGGAGTGGCCTCTCCTGTGTCAGGGATCTGGAACGCCATCTCCAGTGTCAGGGATCTGGTTTAAGAGCGCCCTCTCCTGTTTCAGGGATCTGGTTTAAGATCACCTTCTCCTGTGCCAGCGATCTGGTTTAAGAGCATCCTCTCCTGTATCAGGGATCTTGTTTAAGAGCTCCCTCTCCTGTGTCAGCGATCTGGTATGGGAGCGCCCTCTACTGTGTCAGAGATCTGGTTTAAGTGCGCCCTCTCCTGTATCAGGGATCTGGAGTGCCATCTCCTATGTCTGGGATCTGGTTTAAGAGAGCCCTCTCCTGTGTCAGCGATCTGGTATGGGAGCGCCCTCTACTGTGTCAGAGATCTGGTTTGAGTGCCCTCTCCTGTATCAGGGATCTGGAGCGCCATCTCCAGTGTCAGGGATCTGGTTTAGGAGCACCCTCTCCTGTGTCAGAGATCTGCTGTGGCTGTACTTGGTCCTGTCTCAAACACCTGTTCTGGGTGTGCTTTCCCGTATGTCAGGGATCTTGTTTAAGAGCGCTCCTCTCCTGTGTCAGGTTCTGGTTTAGGAATGCCAGCTCCTGTGTCAGGGATCTGGCATAAAAGCACCCTCTCCTGTGTCAGGGATCTTGTTTAAGATCGCCCTCTCCTGTGTCAGCGATCTTGTTTAGGAGCACCCTCTGTAGGAGGCTGGACTGACTTGTAGTGAGTACCAAGGGGTACTTGCACCTTGCACCAGGCCCAGGTATCCCTTATTAGTGTATAGGGTGTCTAGCAGCTTAGGCTGATAGATAATGGTAGCTTAGCAGAGCAGCTTAGGCTGAACTAGGAGACGAGTGAAGCTCCTACAGTACCACTAGTGTCACTTGCACAATATCATAAGAAAACACAATACACAGATATACTAAAAATAAAGGTACTTTATTTTTATGACAATATGCCAAAGTATCTCAGTGAGTACCCTCAGTATGAGGATAGCAAATATACACAAGATATATGTACATAATACCAAAAATATGCAGTATAGTATTAGAAAACAGTGCAAACAATGTATAGTTACAATAGGATGCAATGGGGACACATAGGGATAGGGGCAACACAAACCATATACTCCAAAAGTGGAATGCAAACCACAAATGGACCCCAAACCTATGTGACCTTGTAGAGGGTCGCTGGGGCTGTAAGAAAACAGTGAGGGTTCGAAAAATAGCCCACCCCAAGACCCTGAAAAGTGAGTGCAAAGTGCACTAAAGTTCCCCAAAGAGCACAGAAGTCGTGATAGGGGAATTCTGCAGGAAAGACCAACACCAGCAATGCAACAACAATGCATTTCCAGACGAGGGTACCTGTGGAACAAGGGGACCAAGTCCAAAAGTCACGATCAAGTTGAGAGTGGACAGATGCCCAGGAAATGCCAGCTGTGGGTGCAAAGAAGCTGCTACTAGGCAGTAGAAGCTGAGGATTCTGCAGGACCGATAAGGGCTAGAAACTTATCCTTTGGAGGATGGATGTCCCACGTCGTGAAGAGTCGTGCAGAAGTGTTTTTCTGAAGAAAGACCACAAACAAGCCTTGCTAGCTGCAAGTCGTGCAGTTAGGGTTTTTGGATGCTGCTGTGGCCCAGTAGGGACCAGGATGTCGCCAATTGCGTCAGGGGACAGAGAGGCGCCCAGCAAGCCAAGGAGCCCTCTCAGAAGCAGGCAGCACCCGCAGAAGTGCCGGAACAGGCACTACAAACTGGAGTGAAATGGTGCTCACCCGAGGTTGCACAAAGGAGACCCACGCCGCCAGAAGACAACTCAGGAGGTCGTGCAATGCAGGTTAGAGTGCCGTGGACCCAGGCTTGGCTGTGCACAAAGGATTCCCTCGGAAAGTGCACAGGAGCCGGAGTAGCTGCAAAACACGTGGTTCCCAGCAATGCAGTCTGGCGTGGGGAGGCAAGGACTTACCTCCACCAAACTTGGACTGAAGAGTCACTGGACTGTGGGAGTCACTTGGACAGAGTTGCTGGATTCAAGGGACCTCGCTCGTCGTGCTGAGAGGAGACCCAGAGGACCGGTGATGCAGTTCTTTGGTGCCTGCGGTTGCAGGGGGACGATTCTGTCGATCCACGGGAGATTTCTTCGGAGCTTCTAGTGCAGAGAGGAGGCAGACTACCCCCACAGCATGCACCACCAGGAAAACAGTTGAGAAGGCGGCAGGATCAGCGTTACAGAGTTGCAATAGTCGTCTTCGCTACTTTGTTGCAGTTTTGCAGGCTTCCTGCGCGGTCAGCAGTCGATTCCTTGGCAGAAGGTGAAGAGAGAGATGCAGAGGAACTCTGATGAGCTCTTGCATTCGTTATCCAAGGAATTCCCCAGAGACAGAGACCCTAAATAGCCAGAAAAGAGGGTTTGGCTACCTAGGAGAGAGGATAGGCTAGCAACACCTGAAGGAGCCTATCAGAAGGAGTCTCTGACGTCACCTGCTGGCCCTGGCCACTCAGAGCAGTCCAGTGTGCCAGCAGCACCTCTGTTTCCAAGATGGCAGAGGTCTGGAGCACACTGGAGGAGCTCTGGGCACCTCCCAGGGGAGGTGCAGGTCAGGGGAGTAGTCACTCCCCTTTCCTTTGTCCAGTTTCGCGCCAGAGCAGGGCTGAGGGGTCCCTGAACAGGTGTAGAATGGCTTATGCAGAAATGGGCACCATCTGTGCCCATGAAAGCATTTCCAGAGGCTGGGGGAAGCTACTCCTCCCCTGCCTTAACACCTTTTTCCAAAGGGAGAGGGTGTAACACCCTCTCTCTGAGGAAGTCCTTTGTTCTGCCATCCTAGGCCAAGCCTGGCTGGACCCCAAGAGGGCAGAAACCTGTCTGAGGGGTTGGCAGCAGCAGCAGCTGCATTGAAACCCCTGAAAAGGCAGTTTGGCAGTACCTGGGTCTGTGTTACATACCCGTGGGATCATGGGATTGTGCCAACAATGCCAGGATAGCATAGAGGGGGCAATTCCATGATCATAGACATGTTACATGGCCATATTCGGAGTTACCATTGTGAAGCTACACATAGGTAGTGACCTATGTGTAGTGCACGCGTGTAATGGTGTCCCCGCACTCACAAAGTCTGGGGAATTTGCCCTGAACAATGTGGGGGCACCTTGGCTAGTGCCAGGGTGCCCACACACTAAGGCGGAGGGCAGCGGAAGCACCGCCAACAGGCTGGCGGTGCTTCCTGGGCGATTCTGACCGTGGCGGTAAAGCCGCGGTCAGAAAAGGGGAACCAGCGGTTTTCCGCCGGTTTCCCGCCGGTTTCCCGCTAGCCCAGGGAATCCGCCCTGGCGGCGCTGCTTGCAGCGCCACCAATGGGATTCCGACCCCCTTCCCGCCATCCTGTTCCTGGCGGTAATTACCGCCAAGAACAGGATGGCGGGAACGGGTGTCATGGGGCCCCCTAACAGGGCCCCATAAAGATTTTCAGTGTCTGCTTTGCAGACACTGAAAATCGCGACGGGTGCCACTGCACCTGTCGCACCCCTTCAACTCCGCCGGCTCCATTCGGAGCCGGCTTCATTGTTGAAGGGGCTTTCCCGCTGGGCCGGCCGGCGGTCTTCTGGCGGTCGCCCGCCGGCCCAGCGGGAAAGCCGGAATGGCCCCCGCGGTCTTTGGCGGGAACCGCTTGGCGACCGCCGACCGCCGCGGTCAGAATGACCGCCTAAGTAACTTAGCACGCAACCTTTACCAGGTAAAGGTTAGACATATAGGTGACTTATAAGTTATTTAAGTGCAGTGCTAAATGGCTGTGAAATAACGTGGACGTTATTTCACTCAGGCTGCAGTGGCAGGCCTGTGTTAGAATTGTCAGAGCTCCCTATGGGTGGCAAAAGAAATGCTGCAGCCCATAGGGATCTCCTGGAACCCCAATACTCTGGGTACCTCAGTACCATATACTAGGGAATTGTAAGGGTGTTCCAGTATGCCAATGTAAATTGGTGAAATTGGTCACTAGCCTGTTAGTGACAATTTGGAAAGAAATGAGAGAGCATAACCACTGAGGTTCTCGATAGAGCCTCAGTGAGACAGTTAGTCATAACACAGGTAACACATACAGGGCACACTTATGAGCACTGGGGCCCTGGCTGGCAGGGTCCCAGTGACACATACAACTAAAACAACATATATACAGTGAAAAATGGGGGTAACATGCCAGGCAAGATGGTACTTTCCTACACCCTCTCCTGTGTCAGCGATCTGGTATAGGAGCGCCCTCTCCTGTGTCAGTGATCTGGTTTAAGAGCGCCCTCTCCTGTGTCAGGGATCTGGTTTAGGAGCACACCCTCCAGTGTCATGGATCTGGTATAGGAGCGCCCTCTCCTGTGTCAAGGATCTGCTGTGGGTGTACTTGGTCCTGTCTCAAAGACCTGTTGTGTGTGGGCTTTTCCCTGTCTCAGGGATCTGGTTTAGGAGCGCTCTCTCCTGTGGCAGAGATGTGGTATAGGAGCGGCATCTGGTTTAGGAGCACACCCTCCAGTGTCATGGATCTGGTATAGGAGCGCCCTCTCCTGTGTCAAGGATCTGCTGTGGGTGTACTTGGTCCTGTCTCAAAGACCTGTTGTGTGTGGGCTTTCCCCTGTGCCAGGGATCTGGTTTAGGAGCGCTCTCTCCTGTGTCCGAGATGTGGTAAAGGAGCGGCATCTCCTGTGTCAGGGATCAGGTTTAGGAGTGCCCTCTGCTGTGTCAGGGATCTGGAATACAAGCACCCTCTGCTGTGTCAGGGATCTGGTATAGGAGCACCCTGTCCTGTGTCAGGGATCTGGTTTAGGAGCACCCTCTCCTGTTTCAGAGATGTGGTATGGGAGCACCCTCTCCTGTGTGAGGGATCTGGTTTAGGAGCGCCCTCTCCTGTGTCAGGGATCTGGTTTAGGAGCACCCACTCCTGTGTCAGGGATCTGGTTTAGGAGCACCCTCTCCTGTGTCAGGGACCTGGTTTAGGAGCGCCCTCTCCTGTGTCAGGTTCTGGTTTAGGAGTGCCAGCTCCTGTGTCAGGGATCTGGTTTAGGAGCACCCTGACCTGTGTCAGGGTTCTGGTAGAGGAGCGCCCTCTCCTGTGTCAGGGTTCTAGTCTAGGAGGGCACTATGCTGTGTCAGGGATCTGGTAAAGGAGCACCCAGTCCTGTGTCAGGGATCTGCTTTAGGAGCACCCTCTCCTGTGTCAGAGATCTGGTTTAGGAGTGCCCTGTCCTGTGTCAGGGATCTGGTGCAGGAACGCCCTCTCCTGTGCCAGGGATCTGGTTTAGGAGTGGCCTCTCCTGTGTCAGGGATCTGGTTTAGGAGTGCCCTCTCCTGTGTCAGGGATCTGGTTTAGGAGCACCCCCTCCAGTGTCATGGATCTGGTATAGGAGCACCCTCTCCTCTGTCAGGGATCTGCTGTGGGTGTACTTGGTCCTGTCTCAAAGACCTGTTGTGTGTGGGCTCTCCACTGTGTCAGGGATCTGGTTTAGGAGCGCCCTCTCCTGTGACAGGGATGTGGTATAGGAGCGGCATCTCCTGTGTCAGGGATCAAGTTTAGGAGTGCCCTCTGCTGTGTCAGGGATCTGGCATAGAAGCACCATCTGCTGTTTCAGGGATCTGATATAGCAGCACCCTGTCCTGTGTAAGGGATCTGGCTTAGGAGCACCCTGTCCTGTGTCAGGGATCTGGTTTAGGAGCGCCCTCTCCTGTTTCAGAGATGTGGTATAGGAGCACCCTCTCCTGTGTGAGGGATCTTGCTTAGGAGCACCCTCTCCTGCATCAGGGATCTGGTTTAGGAGCACCCTCTCCTGTGTCAGGGATCTGTTTTAGGAGCGCCCTCTCCTGTGTCAGGGATGTGGTATAGGAGCGCCCTCTCCTGTGTCAGGGATCTGGTTTAGGAGCGCCTTCTGCTGTGTCAGAGATCTGGTTTAGGAGCGCCCTCTCCTGTGTCAGGGATCTGATTTAGGAGCGCTCTCTCCTGTGTAAGGGATCTGGCTTAGGAGCGCTCTCTCCTGTGTCAGGGATCTGGTTTAGGAGCGCTCTCTCCTGTGTCAGGGATCTGATTTAGGAGTGACCTCTCCTGTGTCAGGGATCTGCTTTAAAAGCACCCTCTCCTGTGTCAGGGATCTGGTTTAGGAGCGCCCTCTCTAGTGTCAGAGAGCTGCTGTGGGTGTACTTGGTCCTGTCTCAAAGACCTGTTGTGTGTGGGCTTTCCCCTGTGTGAGGGATCTGGTTTAGGAACGCCCTCTCCTTTGTCAGGGATCTGGTTTAGGAGTGCCCTCTGCTGTGTCAGGGATCTGGTATAGAATCACCCTGACCTGTGTCAGGGATCTGGTACAGGAGCGCCCTCTCCTGTGTCAAGGTTCTGGTCTAGGAGTGCCCTCTGCTGTATCAGGGTTCTGGTAAAGGAGCACTCAGTCCTCTGTTAGGGATCTGGTATAGGAGCGCCCTCTCCTGTGTCAGAGATCTGGTTTAGCAGTGCCTTCTACTATGTCAGGGGTCTGGTATAGGAGCACCTTGTCCTGTGTGAGAGATCTGGTATAGGAGCACCCTCTCCTGTGTCAGGGATCTGGTTTAGGAGTGGCCTCTCCTGTGTCAGGGATCTTGTTTAGGAGCGCCATCTCCTGTGTCACGGATCTGGTTTAGGAGCTCCCTCTGATTTGTCATGGATGTGGTATAGGAGCGCCCTCTCCTGTGTCAGGTATCTGGTTTAGGAGAACCCTCTGCTGTGTCAGGGATCTGGTATAGGAGCGCCCTCTCCCGTGTCAGGGATCTGGTATAGAATCGCCCTCTGCTGTGTCAGGGATTTGGTAAAGGAGCACCCAGTCCTGTGTCAGGGATCTGGTATAGGAGCGCCCTCTCCTGTGTCGGAGATCTGGTTTAGGATTGCCTTCTGCTGTGTCAGGGATCTGGCATAGGAGCACCCTGTCCTGTGTCAGGGATCTGGAATAGGAGCGCCCTCTCCTGTGTCAGGGATCTGGTTTAGGAGTGGCCTCTCCTGTGTCAGGGATCTGGTTTAGGAGCACCTTCTCCTGTGTCAGTGATCTGGTTTAGGAGTGCCCTCTCCTGTGTCAGAGATCTGCTGTGGGTGTACTTGGTCCTGTCTCAAAGACCTATTCTGGGTGGGCTTTTCCCTACGTCAGGAATCTGGTTTAGGAGCGCCCTCTCCTGTGTCAGGGATCTTATTTAGGAGTTGCGTCTCCTGTGTCAGGGATCTGAGATAGGAGCGCCCTGTCCTGTGTCAGGGATCTTGTTTACAAGCGCCCTCTCCTGTGTCATGGACCTGGTTAAGGAGCACCCTGTCCTGTGTCAGGGATCTGGTTTAGGAGCGCCCTCTCCTGTGTCAGGGATCTGGTATAGGAGCGCCATCTCCTGTGTCAGGGATCTGCTGTGGGTGTACTTGGTCCTGTCTCAAAGACTTGTTGTGTGTGGGCTTTCCCATGTGTCAGCGATCTGGTTTAGGAGCATCCTCTCCTGTGTCTGGTATATGATTTAAGAGCGCCCTCTCCTGTGTCAGGGATCTGGTTTAGGAGAACCCTCTCTTGTGTCAGAGAGCTGCTGTGGGTGTCCTTGGTCCTGTCTCAAAGACCTGTTGTGTGTGGGTTTTCCCCTGTGTGAGGGATCTGGTTTAGGAGCGCCCTCTCCTGTGTCAGGGATCTGGTTTAGGAGCACCCACTCCAGTGTCATGGATCTGTTGTAGGAGCGCCCTCTCCTGTGTCAGGGATCTGCTTTGGGTGTACTTGGTCCTGTCTCAAAGACCTGTTGTGTGTGGGCTTTCCCCTGTGTCAGGGATTTGGTTTAGGATCCCCCTCTCCTGTGTCAGAGATGTGGTATAGGAGCAGCATCTCCTGTGTCAGGGATCAGGTTTTGGAGTGCCCTCTGCTGTCTCAGGGATCTGGTATAGAAGCATCCTCTGCTGTGTCAGGGATCTGGTAAAGGAGCACCCTGTCCTGTGTCAGGGATCTGGCTTAGGAGCCCCCTGTCCTGTGTCAGGGATCTGGTTTAGGAGCGCGCTCTCCCATTTCAGAGATGTGGTATAGGAGCGCCCTCTCCTGTGTCAGGGATCTCGTTTAGGAGCACCTTCTGCTGTGTCAGGGATCTGTTATAGAAGCACCCTGACCTGTGTTAGGGATCTGGTATAGGAGCGCCCTCTCCTGTGTCAGGGTTTTGGTCTAGGAGTGCCCTCTGCTGTGTCAGGGATCTGGTAAAGGAGCACCCATTTCTGTGTCATGGATCTGGTATAGGAGCACCCTCTCCTGTGTCAGGGATCTGGTTTAGAAGCACCCCCTCCAGTGTCATGGATCTGGTATAGGAGCACCCTCTCCTGTGTCAGGGATCTGCTGTGGGTGTACTTGGTCCTGTCTCAAAGACCTGTTGTGTGTGGGCTTTCCCCTGTGTCAGGGATCTGGTTTAGGAGGGCCCTCTCCTGTGTCAGGGATCTGGGTTAGGAGCACCCACTCCTGTGTCAGGGATCTGTTTTAGGAGCACCCTCTACTGTTTCAGAGCTGTGGTATAGGAGCGCCCTCTCCTGTGTCAGGGATCTGGTTTAGGAGCGCCTTCTCCTGTGTCAGGGATCTTGTTTAGGAGTACTCTCTGCTGTGTGAGGGATCTGGTTTAGGAGCACCCTCTCCTGTGTCATGGATGTGGTTTAGGAGCACCCTCTCCTGTGTCAGGGATCTGGTTTAGGAGCTCCCTCTCCTGTGTCATGGATCTGGTTTAGGAGCGCCCTCTCCTGTGTCAGAGATGTGGTATAAGAGCCCCCTCTCCTGTGTCAGGGATCTGGTTTAGGAGCACCCTCTCCTGTGTCAGGGATCTGGTTTAGGAATGCTCTCTCCTGTGTCAGGGATCTTGTTTAGGAGCACTCTCTCCTGTGTCAGGGATCTGGTTTAGGAGCGACCTCTCCTGTGTCAGGGATCTGCTTTAAGGGCACCCTCTCCTGTGTCAGGGATCTGGTGTAGGAGCGCCCTCTCTTGTGTCAGAGAGCTGCTGTGGATGTACTTGGTCCTGTCTCAAAGACCTGTTGTGTGTGGGCTTTCCCCTGTGTGAGGGATCTGGTTTAGGAGCGCCCTCTCCTGTGTCAGGGATCTGGTTTAGGAGCACCCCTTCCAATGTCATGGATCTGGTATAGGAGCGCCCTCTCCTGTGTCAGGGATCTGCTGTGGGTGTACTTGGTCCTGTCTCAAAGACCTGTTGTGTGTGGGCTTTTCCCTTCCACAGGGATCTGGTGTAGGAGCACTCTCTCCTGTGTCCGAGATGTGGTATAGGAGCGGCATCTCCTGTGTCAGCGATCAGGTTTAGGAGTGCCCTCTGCTGTGTCAGGGATCTGGTATAGAAGCACCCTCTGCTGTGTCAGGGATCTGGTATAGGAGCAGCCTGTCCTGTGTCAGGGATCTGGCTTAGGAGCACCCTGTCCTGTGTCAAGGATCTGGTTTATGAGCGCCCTCTCCTGTTTTAGAGATGTGGTATAGAATCACCCTGACCTGTGTCAGGGATCTGGTACAGGAGCGCCCTCTCCTGTGTCAAGGTTCTGGTCTAGGAGTGCCCTCTGCTGTATCAGGGTTCTGGAAAAGGAGCACTCAGTCCTGTGTTAGGGATCTGGTATAGGAGCACCCTCTCCTGTGTCAGAGATCTGGTTTAGCAGTGCCTTCTACTATGTCAGGGGTCTGATATAGGAGCACCCTGTCCTGTGTGAGAGATCTGGTATAGGAGCACCCTCTCCTGTGTCAGGGATCTGGTTTAGGAGTGGCCTCTCCTGTGTCAGGGATCTTGTTTAGGAGCGCCATCTCCTGTGTCACGGATCTGGTTGAGGAGCTCCCTCTGATTTGTCATGGATGTGGTATAGGAGCGCCCTCTCCTGTGGCAGGGATCTGGTTTAGGAGCACCCTCTGCTGTGTGAGGGATCTGGTATAGGAGCGCCCTCTCCCGTGTCAGGGATCTGGTATAGGATCGCCCTCTGCTGTGTCAGGGATCTGGTAAAGGAGCACCCAGTCCTGTGTCAGGGATCTGGTATAGGAGCGCCCTCTCCTGTGTCAGAGACATGGTTTAGGAGTGCCTTCTGCTGTGTCAGGGATCTGGCATAGGAGCACCCTGTCCTGTGTCAGGGATCTGGAATAGGAGCACCCTCTCCTGTGTCAGGGATCTGGTTTAGGAGTGGCCTCTCCTGTGTCAGGGATCTGGTTTAGGAGCACCTTCTCCTGTGTCAGTGATCTGGTTTAGGAGTGCCCTCTCCTGTGTCAGAGATCTGCTGTGGTTGTACTTGGTCCTGTCTCAAAGACCTGTTCTGGATGGGCTTTTCCCTACGTCAGGAATCTGGTTTAGGAGCGCCCTCTCCTGTGTCAGGGATCTTGTTTAGGAGTTGCGTCTCCTGTGTCAGGGATCTGGGATAGGAGCGCCCTGTCCTGTGTCAGGGATCTTGTTTACAAGCGCCCTCTCCTGTGTCATGGACCTGGTTAAGGAGCACCCTGTCCTGTGTCAGGGATCTGGTTTAGGAGCGCCCTCTCCTGTGTCAGGGATCTGGTATAGGAGCGCCATCTCCTGTGTCAGGGATCTGCTGTGGGTGTACTTGGTCCTGACTCAAAGACTTGTTGTGTGCGGCTTTCCCATGTGTCAGCGATCTGGTTTAGGAGCATCCTCTCCTGTGTCAGGGATATGATTTAAGAGCGCCCTCTCCTGTATCAGGGATCTGGTTTAGGAGAACCCTCTCTTGTGTCAGAGAGCTGCTGTGGGTGTACTTGGTCCTGTCTCAAAGACCTGTTGTGTGTGGGTTTTCCCCTGTGTGAGGGATCTGGTTTAGGAGCGCCCTCTCCTGTGTCAGGGATCTGGTTTAGGAGCACCCACTCCAGTGTCATGGATCTGTTATAGGAGCGCCCTCTCCTGTGTCAGGGATCTGCTTTGGGTGTACTTGGTCCTGTCTCAAAGACTTGTTGTGTGTGGGCTTTCCCCTGTGTCAGGGATTTGGTTTAGGATCCCCCTCTCCTGTGTCAGAGATGTGGTATTGGAGCAGCATCTCCTGTGTCAGGGATCAGGTTTTGGAGTGCCCTCTGCTGTCTCAGGGATCTGGTATAGAAGCACCCTCTGCTGTGTCAGGGATCTGGTAAAGGAGCACCCTGTCCTGTGTCAGGGATCTGGCTTAGGAGCACCCTGTCATGTGTCAGGGATCTGGTTTAGGAGCGCGCTCTCCCGTTTCAGAGATGTGGTATAGGAGCGCCCTCTCCTGTGTCAGGGATCTGGTTTAGGAGCGCCCTCTGATGTGTGAGGGATGTGGTTTAGTAGCACCCTCTCCTGTGTCAGGGATCTCGTTTAGGAGCACCTTCTGCTGTGTCAGGGATCTGTTATAGAAGCACCCTGACCTGTGTTAGGGATCTGGTATAGGAGCGCCCTCTCCTGTGTCAGGGTTTTGGTCTAGGAGTGCCCTCTGCTGTGTCAGGGATCTGGTTTAGAAGCACCCCCTCCAGTGTCATGGATCTGGTATAGGAGCGCCCTCTCCTGTGTCAGGGATCTGCTGTGGGTGTACTTGGTCCTGTCTCAAAGACCTGTTGTGTGTGGGCTTTCCCCTGTGTCAGGGATCTGGTTTAGGAGGGCCCTCTCCTGTGTCAGGGATCTGGGTTAGGAGCACCCACTCCTGTGTCAGGGATCTGTTTTAGGAGCACCCTCTACTGTGTCAGGGATCTGTTTTAGGAGCGCCCTCTCCTGTGTCAGGGATGTCGTATAGGAGCGCCCTCTCCTGTGTCAGTGATCTGGTTTAGGAGCGCCTTCTGCTGTGTCAGAGATCTGGTTTAGGAGCGCCCTCTGCTGTGTCAGGGATCTGGTATAGGAGCGCCCTCTCCCGTGTCAGGGATCTGGTATAGGATCGCCCTCTGCTGTGTGAGGGATCTGGCTTAGGAGCACCCTGTCCTGTGTCAAGGATCTGGTTTATGAGCGCCCTCTCCTGTTTTAGAGATGTGGTATAGAATCACCCTGACCTGTGTGAGGGATCTGGTACAGGAGCGCCCTCTCCTGTGTCAAGGTTCTGGTCTAGGAGTGCCCTCTGCTGTATCAGGGTTCTGGTAAAGGAGCACTCTGTCCTGTGTTAGGGATCTGGTATAGGAGCACCCTCTCCTGTGTCAGAGATCTGGTTTAGCAGTGCCTTCTACTATGTCAGGGGTCTGGTATAGGAGCACCCTGTCCTGTGTGAGAGATCTGGTATAGGAGCACCCTCTCCTGTGTCAGGGATCTGGTTTAGGAGTGGCCTCTCCTGTGTCAGGGATCTTGTTTAGGAGCGCCATCTCCTGTGTCACGGATCTGGTTGAGGAGCTCCCTATGATTTGTCATGGATGTGGTATAGGAGCGCCCTCTCCTGTGTCAGGGATCTGGTTTAGGAGCACCCTCTGCTGTGTCAGGGATCTGGTATAGGAGCGCCCTCTCCCGTGTCAGGGATCTGGTATAGGATCGCCCTCTGTTGTGTCAGGGATCTGGTAAAGGAGCACCCAGTCCTGTGTCAGGGATCTGGTATAGGAGCGCCCTCTCCTGTGTCAGAGATCTGGTTTAGGAGTGCCTTCTGCTGTGTCAGGGATCTGGCATAGGAGCACCCTGTCCTGTGTCAGGGATCTGGAATAGGAGCGCCCTCTCCTGTGTCAGGGATCTGGTTTAGGAGTGGCCTCTCCTGTGTCAGGGATCTGGTTTAGGAGCACCTTCTCCTGTGTCAGTGATCTGGTTTAGGAGTGCCCTCTCCTGTGTCAGAGATCTGCTGTGGGTGTACTTGGTCCTGTCTCAAAGACCTGTTCTGGATGGGCTTTTCCCTACGTCAGGAATCTGGTTTAGGAGCGCCCTCTCCTGTGTCAGGGATCTTGTTTAGGAGTTGCGTCTCCTGTGTCAGGGATCTGGGATAGGAGCGCCCTGTCCTGTGTCAGGGATCTTGTTTACAAGCGCCCTCTCCTGTGTCATGGACCTGGTTAAGGAGCACCCTGTCCTGTGTCAGGGATCTGGTTTAGGAGCGCCCTCTCCTGTGTCAGGGATCTGGTATAGGAGCGCCATCTCCTGTGTCAGGGATCTGCTGTGGGTGTACTTGGTCCTGTCTCAAAGACTTGTTGTGTGTGGGCTTTCCCATGTGTCAGCGATCTGGTTTAGGAGCATCCTCTCGTGTGTCAGGGATATGATTTAAGAGCGCCCTCTCCTGTATCAGGGATCTGGTTTAGGAGAACCCTCTCTTGTGTCAGAGAGCTGCTGTGGGTGTACTTGGTCCTGTCTCAAAGACCTGTTGTGTGTGGGTTTTCCCCTGTGTGAGGGATCTGGTTTAGGAGCGCCCTCTCCTGTGTCAGGGATCTGGTTTAGGAGCACCCACTCCAGTGTCATAGATCTGTTATAGGAGCGCCCTCTCCTGTGTCAGGGATCTGCTTTGGGTGTACTTGGTCCTGACACAAAGACCTGTTGTGTGTGGGCTTTCCCCTGTGTCAGGGATTTGGTTTAGGATCCCCCTCTCCTGTGTCAGAGATGTGGTATAGGAGCAGCATCTCCTGTGTCAGGGATCAGGTTTTGGAGTGCCCTCTGCTGTCTCAGGGATGTGGTATAGAAGCACCCTCTGCTGTGTCAGGGATCTGGTAAAGGAGCACCCTGTCCTGTGTCAGGGATCTGGCTTAGGAGCACCCTGTCCTGTGTAGGGATCTGGTTTAGGAGCGCGCTCTCCCGTTTCAGAGATGTGGTATAGGAGCGCCCTCTCCTGTGTCAGGGATCTGGTTTAGGAGCGCCCTCTGATGTGTGAGGGATGTGGTTTAGTAGCACCCTCTCCTGTGTGAGGGATCTGGGTTATGAGCACCCACTCCTGTGTCAGGGATCTGTTTTAGGAGCTCCCTCTACTGTGTCAGGGATCTGTTTTAGGAGCGCCCTCTCCTGTGTCAGGGATGTGGTATAGGAGCGCCCTCTCCTGTGTCAGGGATCTGGTTTAGGAGCGCCTTCTGCTGTGTCAGAGATCTGGTTTAGGAGCGCCCTCTCCTGTGTCAGGGATCTGATTTAGGAGCGCTCTCTCCTGTGTAAGGGATCTGGCTTAGGAGCGCTCTCTCCTGTGTCAGGGATCTGGTTTAGGAGCGCTCTCTCCTGTGTCAGGGATCTGATTTAGGAGCGACCTCTCCTGTGTCAGGGATCTGCTTTAAAAGCACCCTCTCCTGTGTCAGGGATCTGGTTTAGGAGCGCCCTCTCTTGTGTCAGAGAGCTGCTGTGGGTGTACTTGGTCCTGTTTCAAAGACCTGTTGTGTGTGGGCTTTCCCCTGTGTGAGGGATCTGGTTTAGGAACGCCCTCTCCTTTGTCAGGGATGTGGTTTAGGAGTGCCCTCTGCTGTGTCAGGGATCTGGTATAGAATCACCCTGACCTGTGTCAGGGATCTGGTACAGGAGCGCCCTCTCCTGTGTCAAGGTTCTGGTCTAGGAGTGCCCTCTGCTGTATCAGGGTTCTGGTAAAGGAGCACTCAGTCCTGTGTTAGGGATCTGGTATAGGAGCGCCCTCTCCTGTGTCAGAGATCTGGTTTAGCAGTGCCTTCTACTATTTCAGGGGTCTGGTATAGGAGCACCCTGTCCTGTGTGAGAGATCTGGTATAGGAGCACCCACTCCTGTGTCAGGGATCTGGTTTAGGAGTGGCCTCTCCTGTGTCAGGGATCTTGTTTAGGAGCGCCATCTCCTGTGTCACGGATCTGGTTTAGGAGCTCCCTCTGATTTGTCATGGATGTGGTATAGGAGCGCCCTCTCCTGTGTCAGGGATCTGGTTTAGGAGCGCCCTCTGCTGTGTCAGGGATCTGGTATAGGAGCGCCCTCTCCCGTGTCAGGGATCTGGTATAGGATCGCCCTCTGCTGTGTCAGGGATCTGGTAAAGGAGCACACAGTCCTATGTCAGGGATCTGGTATAGGAGCGCCCTCTCCTATGTCAGAGATCTGGTTTAGGATTGCCTTCTGCTGTGTCAGGGATCTGGCATAGGAGCACCCTGTCCTGTGTCATGGATCTGGTATAGGAGCACCCTCTCCTGTGTCAGGGATCTGGTTTAGAAGCACCCCCTCCAGTGTCATGGATCTGGTATAGGAGCACCCTCTCTGTGTCAGGGATCTGCTGTGGGTGTACTTGGTCCTGTCTCAAAGGCCTGTTGTGTGTGGGCTTTCCCCTGTGTCAGGGATCTGGTTTAGGAGGGCCCTCTCCTGTGTCAGGGATCTGGGTTAGGAGCACCCACTCCTGTGTCAGGGATCTTTTTTAGGAGCATCCTCTACTGTTTCAGAGCTGTGGTAAAGGAGCTCCCTCTCCTGTGTCAGGGATCTGGTTTAGGAGCGCCTTCTCCTGTGTCAGGGATCTTGTTTAGGAGTACCCTCTGCTGTGTGAGGGATCTGGTTTAGGAGCACCCTCTCCTGTGTCATGGATGTGGTTTAGGAGCACCCTCTCCTGTGTCAGGGATCTGGTTTAGGAGCTCCCTCTCATGTGTCAGGGATCTGGTTTAGGAGCGCCCTCTCCTGTGTCAGAGATGTGGTATAAGAGCCCCCTCTCCTGTGTCAGGGATCTGGTTTAGGAGCGCCCTCTCCTGTGTCAGGGATCTGGTTTAGGAATGCTCTCTCCTGTGTCAGGGATCTGGTTTAGGAGCGCTCTCTCCTGTGTCAGGGATCTGGTTTAGGAGCGCCCTCTCCTGTGTCAGGGATCTGGTTTAGGAGCACCCCCTCCAGTGTCATGGATCTGGTATAGGAGTGCCCTCTCCTGTGTCAGGGATCTGCTGTGGGTGTACTTGGTCCTGTCTCAAAGACCTGTTGTGTGTGGGCTTTTCCCTTCTACAGGGATCTGGTGTAGGAGCACTCTCTCCTGTGTCCGAGATGTGGTATAGGAGCGGCATCTCCTGTGTCAGTGATCAGGTTTAGGAGTGCCCTCTGCTGTGTCAGGGATCTGGTATAGAAGCACCCTCTGCTGTGTCAGGGATCTGGTATAGGAGCAGCCTGTCCTGTGTCAGGGATCTGGCTTAGGAGCACCCTGTCCTGTGTCAAGGATCTGGTTTATGAGCGCCCTCTCCTGTTTTAGAGATGTGGTATAGAATCACCCTGACCTGTGTCAGGGATCTGGTACAAGAGCGTCCTCTCCTGTGTCAAGGTTCTGGTCTAGGAGTGCCCTCTGCTGTATCAGGGTTCTGGTAAAGGAGCACTCAGTCCTGTGTTAGGGATCTGGTATAGGAGCGCCCTCTCCTGTGTCAGAGATCTGGTTTAGCAGTGCCTTCTACTATGTCAGGGGTCTGGTATAGGAGCACCCTGTCCTGTGTGAGAGATCAGGTATAGGAGCACCCTCTCGTGTGTCAGCGATCTGGTTTAGGAGTGGCCTCTCCTGTGTCAGGGATCTTGTTTAGGAGCGCCATTTCCTGTGTCACGGATCTGGTTTAGGAGCTCCCTCTGATTTGTCATGGATGTGGTATAGGAGCGCCCTCTCCTGTGTCAGGGATCTGGTTTAGGAGCACCCTCTGCTGTGTCAGGTATCTGGTATAGGAGCGCACTCTTCCGTGTCAGGGATCTGGTATAGGATCGCCCTCTGCTGTGTCAGGGATCTGGTAAAGGAGCACCCAGTCCTGTGTCAGGGATCTGGTATAGGAGCGCCCTCTCCTGTGTCAGAGATCTGGTTTAGGAGTGCCTTCTGCTGTGTCAGGGATCTGGCATAGGAGCACCCTGTCCTGTGTCAGGGATCTGGAATATGAGCGCCCTCTCCTGTGTCAGGGATCTGGTTTAGGAGTGGCCTCTCCTGTGTCAGGGATCTGGTTTAGGAGCACCTTCTCCTGTGTCAGTGATCTGGTTTAGGAGTGCCCTCTCCTGTGTCAGAGATCTGCTGTGGGTGTACTTGGTCCTGTCTCAAAGACCTGTTCTGGGTGGGTTTTTCCCTACGTCAGGAATCTGGTTTAGGAGCACCCTCTCCTGTGTCAGGGATCTTGTTTAGGAGTTGCGTCTCCTGTGTCAGGGATCTGGGATAGGAGCACCCTGTCCTGTGTCAGGGATCTGGTTTAGGAGCGCCCTGTCCTGTGTCAGGGATCTGATATAGGAGCGCCATCTCCTGTGTCAGAGATCTGGTTTAGGAGTGCCTTCTGCTGTGTCAGGGATCTGGCATAGGAGCACCCTGTCCTGTGTCAGGGATCTGGAATATGAGCGCCCTCTCCTGTGTCAGGGATCTGGTTTAGGAGTGGCCTCTCCTGTGTCAGGGATCTGGTTTAGGAGCACCTTCTCCTGTGTCAGTGATCTGGTTTAGGAGTGCCCTCTCCTGTGTCAGAGATCTGCTGTGGGTGTACTTGGTCCTGTCTCAAAGACCTGTTCTGGGTGGGCTTTTCCCTACGTCAGGAATCTGGTTTAGGAGCGCCCTCTCCTGTGTCAGGGATCTTGTTTAGGAGTTGCGTCTCCTGTGTCAGGGATCTGGGATAGGAGCGCCCTGTCCTGTGTCAGGGATCTTGTTTACAAGCGCCCTCTCCTGTGTCATGGACCTGGTTAAGGAGCACCCTGTCCTGTGTCAGGGATCTGGTTTAGGAGCGCCCTCTCCTGTGTCAGGGATCTGGTATAGGAGTGCCATCTCCTGTGTCAGGGATCTGCTGTGGGTGTACTTGGTCCTGTCTCAAAGACTTGTTGTGTGTGGGCTTTCCCATGTGTCAGCGATCTGGTTTAGGAGCATCCTCTCCTGTGTCAGGGATATGATTTAAGAGCGCCCTCTCCTGTGTCAGGGATCTGGTTTAGGAGAACCCTCTCTTCTGTCAGAGAGCTGCTGTGGGTGTCCTTGGTCCTGTCTCAAAGACCTGTTGTGTGTGGGTTTTCCCCTGTGTGAGGGATCTGGTTTAGGAGCGCCCTTTCCTGTGTCAGGGATCTGGTTTAGGAGCACCCACTCCAGTGTCATGGATCTGTTATATGAGCGCCCTCTCCTGTGTCAGGGATCTGCTTTGGGTGTACTTGGTCCTGTCTCAAAGACCTGTTGTGTGTGGGCTTTCCCCTGTGTCAGGGATTTGGTTTAGGATCTCCCTCTCCTGTGTCAGAGATGTGGCATAGGAGCAGCATCTCCTGTGTCAGGGATTAGGTTTTGGAGTGCCCTCTGCTGTCTCAGGGATCTGGTATAGAAGCACCCTCTGCTGTGTCAGGGATCTGGTAAAGGAGCACCCTGTCCTGTGTCAGGGATCTGGCTTAGGAGCACCCTGTCATGTGTCAGGGATCTGGTTTAGGAGCGCGCTCTCCCGTTTCAGAGATGTGGTATAGGAGCGCCCTCTCCTGTGTCAGGGATCTGGTTTAGGAGCGCCCTCTGATGTGTGAGGGATGTGGTTTAGTAGCACCCTCTCCTGTGTCAGGGATCTCGTTTAGGAGCACCTTCTGCTGTGTCAGGGATCTGTTATAGAAGCACCCTGACCTGTGTTAGGGATCTGGTATAGGAGCGCCCTCTCCTGTGTCAGGGTTTTGGTCTAGGAGTGCCCTCTGTTGTGTCAGGGATCTGGTAAAGGAGCACCCAGTCCTGTGTCATGGATCTGGTATAGGAGCACCCTCTCCTGTGTCAGGGATCTGGTTTAGAAGCACCCCCTCCAGTGTCATGGATCTGGTATAGGAGCGCCCTCTCCTGTGTCAGGGATCTGCTGTGGGTGTACTTGGTCCTGTCTCAAAGACCTGTTGTGTGTGGGCTTTCCCCTGTGTCAGGGATATGGTTTAGCAGGGCCCTCTCCTGTGTCAGGGATCTGGGTTAGGAGCACCCACTCCTGTGTCAGGGATCTGTTTTAGGAGCACCCTCTACTGTTTCAGAGCTGTGGTACAGGAGCGCCCTCTCCTGTGTCAGGGATCTGGTTTAGGAGCGCCTTCTCCTGTGTCAGGGATCTTGTTTAGGAGTACCCTCTGCTGTGTGAGGGATCTGGTTTAGGAGCACCCTCTCCTGTGTCATGGATGTGGTTTAGGAGCACCCTCTCCTGTGTCAGGGATCTGGTTTAGGAGCTCCCTCTCCTGTGTCAGGGATCTGGTTTAGGAGCGCCCTCTGCTGTGTCAGAGATGTGGTATAAGAGCCCCCTCTCCTGTGTCAGGGATCTGGTTTAGGAGCGCCCTCTCCTGCGTCAGGGATCTGGTTTAGGAATGCTCTCTCCTGTGTCAGGGATCTGGTTTAGGAGCGCTCTCTCCTGTGTCAGGGATCTGGTTTAGGAGCGACCTCTCCTGTGTCAGGGATCTGCTTTAAGAGCACCCTCTCCTGTGTCAGGGATCTGGTGTAGGAGTGCCCTCTCCTGTGTCAGAGATCTGCTGTGGGTGTACTTGGTCCTGTCTCAAAGACCTGTTCTGGGTGGGCTTTTCCCTACGTCAGGAATCTGGTTTAGGAGCACCCTCTCCTGTGTCAGGGATCTTGTTTAGGAGTTGCGTCTCCTGTGTCAGGGATCTGGGATAGGAGCACCCTGTCCTGTGTCAGGGATCTGGTTTAGGAGCGCCCTGTCCTGTGTCAGGGATCTGATATAGGAGCGCCATCTCCTGTGTCAGAGATCTGGTTTAGGAGTGCCTTCTGCTGTGTCAGGGATCTGGCATAGGAGCACCCTGTCCTGTGTCAGGGATCTGGAATATGAGCGCCCTCTCCTGTGTCAGGGATCTGGTTTAGGAGTGGCCTCTCCTGTGTCAGGGATCTGGTTTAGGAGCACCTTCTCCTGTGTCAGTGATCTGGTTTAGGAGTGCCCTCTCCTGTGTCAGAGATCTGCTGTGGGTGTACTTGGTCCTGTCTCAAAGACCTGTTCTGGGTGGGCTTTTCCCTACGTCAGGAATCTGGTTTAGGAGCGCCCTCTCCTGTGTCAGGGATCTTGTTTAGGAGTTGCGTCTCCTGTGTCAGGGATCTGGGATAGGAGCGCCCTGTCCTGTGTCAGGGATCTTGTTTACAAGCGCCCTCTCCTGTGTCATGGACCTGGTTAAGGAGCACCCTGTCCTGTGTCAGGGATCTGGTTTAGGAGCGCCCTCTCCTGTGTCAGGGATCTGGTATAGGAGCGCCATCTCCTGTGTCAGGGATCTGCTGTGGGTGTACTTGGTCCTGTCTCAAAGACTTGTTGTGTGTGGGCTTTCCCATGTGTCAGCGATCTGGTTTAGGAGCATCCTCTCCTGTGTCAGGGATATGATTTAAGAGCGCCCTCTCCTGTGTCAGGGATCTGGTTTAGGAGAACCCTCTCTTCTGTCAGAGAGCTGCTGTGGGTGTCCTTGGTCCTGTCTCAAAGACCTGTTGTGTGTGGGTTTTCCCCTGTGTGAGGGATCTGGTTTAGGAGCGCCCTTTCCTGTGTCAGGGATCTGGTTTAGGAGCACCCACTCCAGTGTCATGGATCTGTTATATGAGCGCCCTCTCCTGTGTCAGGGATCTGCTTTGGGTGTACTTGGTCCTGTCTCAAAGACCTGTTGTGTGTGGGCTTTCCCCTGTGTCAGGGATTTGGTTTAGGATCTCCCTCTCCTGTGTCAGAGATGTGGCATAGGAGCAGCATCTCCTGTGTCAGGGATTAGGTTTTGGAGTGCCCTCTGCTGTCTCAGGGATCTGGTATAGAAGCACCCTCTGCTGTGTCAGGGATCTGGTAAAGGAGCACCCTGTCCTGTGTCAGGGATCTGGCTTAGGAGCACCCTGTCATGTGTCAGGGATCTGGTTTAGGAGCGCGCTCTCCCGTTTCAGAGATGTGGTATAGGAGCGCCCTCTCCTGTGTCAGGGATCTGGTTTAGGAGCGCCCTCTGATGTGTGAGGGATGTGGTTTAGTAGCACCCTCTCCTGTGTCAGGGATCTCGTTTAGGAGCACCTTCTGCTGTGTCAGGGATCTGTTATAGAAGCACCCTGACCTGTGTTAGGGATCTGGTATAGGAGCGCCCTCTCCTGTGTCAGGGTTTTGGTCTAGGAGTGCCCTCTGTTGTGTCAGGGATCTGGTAAAGGAGCACCCAGTCCTGTGTCATGGATCTGGTATAGGAGCACCCTCTCCTGTGTCAGGGATCTGGTTTAGAAGCACCCCCTCCAGTGTCATGGATCTGGTATAGGAGCGCCCTCTCCTGTGTCAGGGATCTGCTGTGGGTGTACTTGGTCCTGTCTCAAAGACCTGTTGTGTGTGGGCTTTCCCCTGTGTCAGGGATATGGTTTAGCAGGGCCCTCTCCTGTGTCAGGGATCTGGGTTAGGAGCACCCACTCCTGTGTCAGGGATCTGTTTTAGGAGCACCCTCTACTGTTTCAGAGCTGTGGTACAGGAGCGCCCTCTCCTGTGTCAGGGATCTGGTTTAGGAGCGCCTTCTCCTGTGTCAGGGATCTTGTTTAGGAGTACCCTCTGCTGTGTGAGGGATCTGGTTTAGGAGCACCCTCTCCTGTGTCATGGATGTGGTTTAGGAGCACCCTCTCCTGTGTCAGGGATCTGGTTTAGGAGCTCCCTCTCCTGTGTCAGGGATCTGGTTTAGGAGCGCCCTCTGCTGTGTCAGAGATGTGGTATAAGAGCCCCCTCTCCTGTGTCAGGGATCTGGTTTAGGAGCGCCCTCTCCTGCGTCAGGGATCTGGTTTAGGAATGCTCTCTCCTGTGTCAGGGATCTGGTTTAGGAGCACTCTCTCCTGTGTCAGGGATCTGGTTTAGGAGCGACCTCTCCTGTGTCAGGGATCTGCTTTAAGAGCACCCTCTCCTGTGTCAGGGATCTGGTGTAGGAGCGCCCTCTCTTGTGTTAGAGAGCTGCTGTGGATGTACTTGGTCCTGTCTCAAAGACCTGTTGTGTGTGGGCTTTCCCCTGTGTGAGGGATCTGGTTTAGGAGCGCCCTCTCCTGTGTCAGGGATCTGGTTTAGGAGCACCCCCTCCAGTGTCATGGATCTGGTATAGGAGCGCCCTCTCCTGTGTCAGGGATCTGCTGTGGGTGTACTTGTCCTGTCTCAAAGACCTGTTGTGTGTGGGCTTTTCCCTTCCACAGGGATCTGGTGTAGGAGCACTCTCTCCTGTGTCCGAGATGTGGTATAGGAGCGGCATCTCCTGTGTCAGCGATCAGGTTTAGGAGTGCCCTCTGCTGTGTCAGGGATCTGGTATAGAAGCACCCTCTGCTGTGTCAGGGATCTGGTATAGTAGCAGCCTGTCCTGTGTCAGGGATCTGGCTTAGGAGCACCCTGTCCTGTTTCAAGGATCTGGTTTATGAGCGCCCTCTCCTGTTTTAGAGATGTGGTAGAGGAGCACCCTCTCTTGTGGCAGGGATCTGATTTAGGAGTGTCCTCTGCTGTCTGAGGGATCTGGTATAGGAGCACCCTCTTCTGTGTCAGGGATCTGGTTTAGGAGCACCCTCTCCTGTGTCAGGGATCTGGTTTAGGAGCGCCCTCTCCTGTGTCAGGTTCTGGTTTAGGAGTGCCAGCTCCTGTGTCAGGGATCTGGTATAAGAGCACCCTGACCTGTGTCAGGGATCTGGTATAGGAGCGCCCTCTCCTGTGTCAGGGTTCTGGTCTAGGAGTGCCCTCTGCTGTGTCAGGGATCTGGTAAAGGAGCACCCAGTCCTGTGTCAGGGATCTGGTATAGGAGCGCCCTCTCCTGTGTCAGAGATCTGGTTTAGGAGTGCCTTCTGCTGTGTCAGGGATCTGGTATAGGAGCGCCCTCTCCTGTGTCAGGGATCTGGTTTAGGAGTGGCCTCTCCTGTGTCAGGGATCTGGTTTAGGAGCGCCCTCTCCTATGATCTGGTTTAGGAGCACCCTCTCCTGTGTCAGGGATCTGGTTTAAGAGCACCCTCTCCTGTGTCATGGATCTGGTTTAGGAGCACCCTCTCTTGTGTCAGAGAGCTGCTGTGGGTGTACATGGTCCTGTCTCAAAGACCTGTTGTGTGTGGGCTTTCCCCTGTGTGAGGAATCTGGTTTAGGAGCGCCCCCTCCTGTGTCAGGGATCTGGCTTAGGAGCGCTCTCTCCAGTGTCATTGATCTGGTATGGGAGCACCCTCTCCCGTGTCAGGGATCTGCTGTGTGTGTACTTGGTCCTGTCTCAAAGACTTGTTGTGTGTGGGCTTTCCCCTGTGTCCGGGATCTGGTTTAGGTTACGCCCTCTCCTGTCTCAGAGATCTTTTATAGAAGCACCCCCTGCTGTGTCAGGGATCTGGTATAGGAGCACACTGTCCTGTGTCAGGGATCTGGTTTAGGAGCATCCTGTCCTGTGTCAGGGATATGGTTTAGGAGCGCCCTCTCCTGTGTCAGAGATGTGGTATAGGAGTGCCCTCTCCTGTGTCAGGGATCTGGTTTAGGAGTGCCCTATGCTGTGTGAGGGATCTGGTTTAGGAGCACCCTCTCCTGTGTCAGGGATCTGGTTTAGGATCACCCTTTCCTGTGTCAGGGATCTGGTTTAGGTGCACCCTCTCCTGTGTCAGGGATCTGGTTTAGGAGCGACCTCTCCTGTGTCAAGGATCTGCTTTAAGAGCACCTTCTCCAGTGTCAGGGATCTGGTTTAGGAGCGCCCTCTCTTGTGTCAGAGAGCTGCTGTGGGTGTACTTGGTCCTGTCTCAAGGACCTGTTGTGTGTGGGCTTTTCCCTGTGTGAGGGATCTGGTTTAGGAGCGCCCTCTCCTGTGTCAGGGATCTGGTTTAGGAACACCCCCTCCAGTGTCATGGATCTGGTATAGGAGCGCCTTCTCCTGTGTCAGGGATCTGCTGTGGGTGTACTTGGTCCTGTCTCAAAAACCTGTTGTGTGTGGGCTTTTCCCTTCCACAGGGATCTGGTTTAGGAGGGCTCTCTCCTGTGTCCGAGATGTAGTATAGGAGCGGCATCTCCTGTGTCAGCGATCAGGTTTAGGAGTGCCCTCTGCTGTGTCAGGGATCTGGTATAGAAGCACCATCTGCTGTGTCAGGGATCTGGTATAGGAGCAGCCTGTCCTGTGTCAGGGATCTGGCTTAGGAGCACCCTGTCCTGTGTCAAGGATCTGGTTTATGAGCACCCTCTCCCGTTTTAGAGATGTGGTATAGGAGCACCCTCTCTTGTGGCACGGATCTGGTTTAGGAGTGTCCTCTGCTGTCTGAGGGATCTGGTATAGGAGCACCCTCTCCTCTGTCAGGGATCTGGTTTAGGAGCACCCTCTCCTGTGTCAGGGATCTGGTTTAGGAGCACCCTCTCCTGTGTCAAGTTCTGGTTTAGGAGTGCTAGCTCCTGTGACAGGGATCTGGTATAAGAGCACCCTGACCTGTGTCAGGGATCTGGTATAGGAGCACCCTCTCCTGTGTCAGGGTTCTGGTCTAGGAGTGCCCTCCGCTGTATCAGGGATCTGGTAAAGGAGCACCCAGTCCTGTGTCAGGGATCTGGTATAGGAGCGCCCTCTCCTGTGTCAGAGATCTGGTTTAGGAGTGCCTTCTGCTGTGTCAGGGATCTGGTATAGGAGCACCCTGTCCTGTGTCAGGGATCTGGTATAGGAGCGCCCTCTCCTGTGTCAGGGATCTGGTTTAGGAGTGGCCTCTCCTGTGTCAGGGATCTGGTTTAGGAGCGCCCTCTCCTATGATCTTGTTTAGGAGCACCCTCTCCTGTGTGAGGGATCTGGTTTAAGAGCGCCCTCTCCTGTGTCAGGGATCTGGTTTAGGAGCACCCTCTCTTGTGTCAGAGAGCTGCTGTGGGTGTACTTGGTCCTGTCTCAAAAACCTGTTGTGTGTGGGCTTTCCCCTGTGTGAGGAATCTGGTTTAGGAGCGCCCTCTACAGTGTCAGGGATCTGGCTTAGGAGCGCTCCCTCCAGTGTCATTGATCTGGTATGGGAGCACCCTCTCCTGTGTCAGGGATCTGCTGTGTGTGTACTTGGTCCTGTCTCAAAGACTTGTTGTGTGTGGGCTTTCCCCTGTGTCCGGGATCTGGTTTAGGATCGCCCTCTCCTGTGTCAGAGATCTTTTATAGAAGCACCCCCTGCTGTGTCAGGGATCTGGTATAGGAGCACCCTGTCCTGTGTCAGGGATCTGGTTTAGGAGCATCCTATCCTGTGTCAGGGATCTGGTTTAGGAGCGCCCTCTCCTATGTCAGAGATGTGGTATAGGAGTGCCCTCTCCTGTGTCAGGGATCTGGTTTAGGAGTGCCCTCTGCTGTGTGAGGGATCTGGTTTAGGAGCACCCTCTCCTGTGTCAGGGATCTGTTTTAGGAGCACCCTTTCCTGTGTCAGGGATCTGGTTTAGGAGCACCCTCTCCTGTATCAGGGATCTCCTGTGTCAGGGATCTGGTATATGAGCGCCCTCTCCTGTGTCAGCGATCTGGTTTAGAAGCGCCCTCTCCTGTGTCAGAGATGTGGTATAGGAGCGCCCTCTCCTGTGTCAGGGATCTGGTTTAGGAGTGCCTTCTGCTGTGTCAGGGATCTGGTTTAGGGTCACCCTCTCCTGTGTCAGGGATCTTGTTTAGGAGCACCCTCTCCTGTGTCAGGGATCTGGTTTAGGAGCGCCCTCTCCTGTGACAGGGATCTGGTTTAAGAGCGCCCTCTCCTCTGTCAGGGATCTGGTTTAGGAGTGCCCTCTCCTGTGTCAGAGAGCTGCTGTGGGTTTCCTTGGTCCTGTCTCAAAGACCTGTTGTGTGTGGGCTTTCCCCTGTTTGTGGGATCTGGTTTAGGAGGGCCCTCTCATGTGTCAGGGATCTGGTTTAGTCGCCCCCCCTCCAGTGTCATGGATCTTGTATAGGAGAGCCCTCTCCTGTGTCAAAGATCTGCTGTGGGTGTACTTGGTCCTGTCTCAAAGACCTGTTGTTTGTGGGCTTTCCCTGTGTCAGGGATTTGGTTTAGGAGCGCCCTCTCCTGTGTCAGAGATGTGGTATAGGAGCGGCATCTCCTGTGTCAGGGATCAGGTTTAGGAGTGCCCTCTGCTGTGTCAGGGATCTGGTATAGAAGCACCCTCTGCTGTGTCAGGGATCTGGTATAGGAGCGCCCTGTCCTGTGTCAGGGATCTGGTTTGGGAGAGCCCTCTCCTGTTTCAGTGATGTTGTTTAGGAGCGCCCTCTCCTGTGTCAGGGATCTGGTTTAGGAGTGCCCTCTCCTGTGTCAGGGATCTGCTGTGGGTGTAGTTGGTCCTTTCTCAAAGACCTGTTGTGTGTGGGCTTTCCCCTGTGTCAGGGATCTGGTTAAGGAGCGCCCTCTCCTGTGTCAGAGATGTGGTATAGTAGCGGCATCTCCTGTGTCAGGGATCAAGTTTAGGGGTGCCCTCTGCTGTGTCAGGGATCTGACATAGAAGCACCCTCTGATGTGTCAGGGATCTGGTATAGGAGCACCCTGTCCTGTGTCAGGGATCTGGCTTAGGAGCACCATGTCCTCTGTCAGGGATCTGGTTTAGGAGCAACCTCTCCTGTATTAGGGATCTCCTGTGTCAGGGATCTGGTATAGGAGCACCCTGTCCTGTGTCAGGGATCTGGTTTAGAAGCGCCCTCTCCTGTGTCAGAGATGTGGTATAGGAGCGCCCTCTCCTGTGTCAGGTATCTGGTTTAGGAGTGCCTTCTGCTGTGTCACGGATCTGATTTTGGATCACCCTCTCCTGTGTCAGGGATCTGGTTTAAGAGTGCCCTCTCCTGTGTCAGGGATCTGTTTTAAGAGCACTGTCTCCTCTGTCAGGGATCTGGTTTAGGAGCACCCTCTCCTGTATCAGGGATCTCCTGTGTCAGGGATCTGGTATATGAGCATCCTCTCCTGTGTCAGGGATCTGGTTTAGAAGCGTCCTCTCCTTTTCAGAGATGTGGTACAGTAGCACACTCTCCTGTGTCAGGGATCTGGTTTAGGAGTGCCTTCTGCTGTGTCAGGGATCTGGTTTAGTATCACCCTCTTCTGTGTCAGGGATCTGGTTTAGGACCACCCTCTCCTGTGTCAGGGATATGGTTTAGGAGCGTCCTCTCCTGTGTCAGGGATCTGGTTTAGGATCGCCCTCTCCAGTGTCATGGATCTTGTTTAAGAGCTCCCTCTCCTCTGTCAGGGATCTGGTTTAGGAGCGCCCTCTCTTGTGTCAAAGAGCTGCTGTGGGTGTCCTTGGTCCTGTCTCAAAGACCTGTTGTGTGTGGGCTTTCCCCTGTTTGATCGATCTGGTTTAGGAGGGCCCTCTCCTGTGCCAGGGATCTGGTTTAGGAGTGGCCTCTCCTGTGTCAGGGATCTGGTTTAGGAGGGCCCTCTCCTGTGTCAGGGATATGGTTTAGGAGCACCCCCTCCAGTGTCATGGATCTGGTATAGGAGAGCCCTCTCCTGTGTTAGGGATCTGCTGTGGGTGTACGTGGTCCTGTCTCAAAGACCTGTTGTTTGTGGGATTTCCCTGTGTCAGGGATTTGGTTTAGGAGCGCACTCTCCTGTGTCAGAGGTGTGGTATAGGAGCGGCATCTCCTGTGTCAGAGATCAGGTTTAGGAGTGCCCTCTGCTGTGTCAGGGATCTGGTATAGAAGCACCCTCTGCTGTGTCAGGGATCTTGTGTAGGAGCATCCTTTGTCAGGGATCTGGTTTAGGAGCGCCCTCTCCTGTGTCAGAGATTTGGTATAGGAGTGCCCTCTCCTGTGTCAGGGATCTGGTTTAGGAGTGCCCTCTGCTGTGTGAGGGATCTGGTTTAGGAGCACCCTCTCCTGTGTCAGGGATCTGGTTTAGGAGCACCCTTTCCTGTGTCAGGGATCTGGTTTAGGAGCACCCTCTCCTGTGTCAGAGATCTGGTTTAGAAGCGCCCTCTCCTGTGTCAGAGATGTGGTATAGGAGCGCCCTCTCCTGTGTCAGGGATCTGGTTTAGGAGTGCCTTCTGCTGTGTCAGGGATCTGGTTTAGGGTCACCCTCTCCTGTGTCAGGGATCTTGTTTAGGAGCCCCCTCTCCTCTGTCAGGGATCTGGTTTAGGAGCGCCCTCTCCTGTGACAGAGATCTGCTGTGGGTGTATTTGGTCCTGTCTCAAAGACCTGTTGTGTGTGGGCTTTCCCCTGTTTGAGGGATCTGGTTTAGGAGGGCCCTCTCCTGTGTCAGGGATCTGGTTTAGGAGCACCCCCTCCAGTGTCATGGATCTGGTGTAGGAGAGCCCTCTCTTGTGTCAGATATCTGCTGTGGGTGTATTTGGTCCTGTCTCAAAGACCTGTTGTTTGTGGGCTTTCCCTGTGTCAGGGATTTGGTTTAGGAGCGCCCTCTCCTGTGTCAGAGATGTGATATAGGAGCGGCATCTCTTGTGTCAGGGATCAGGTTTAGCAGTGCCCTCTGCTGTGTCAGGGATCTAGTATATAAGCACCCTCTGCTGTGTCAGTGATCGGGTATAGGAGCACCCTGTCCTGTGTCAGGGATCTGGTTTGGGAGAGCCCTCTCCTGTTACAGAGATGTCGTTTAGGAGCACCTTCTCCTATGTCAGGGATCTTGTTTAGGAGTGCCCTCTGCTGTGTGAGGGGTCTGGTTTAGGAGCGCCCTCTCCTGTGTCAGGGATCTGGTTTAGGAGTGCCCTCTCCTGTGTCAGGGATCTGGTTTAGGAGCGCCCTCTCCTGTGTCAGGGATCTGCTGTGGGTGTAGTTGGTCCTCTCTCAAAGACCTGTTGTGTGTGGGCTTTCCCCTGTGTCAGGGATCTGGTAAAGCAGTGCCCTCTCCTGTGTCAGAGATGTGGTATAGTAGCGGCATCTCCTGTGTCAGGGATCAGGTTTAGAGGTGCCCTCTGCTGTTTCAGGTATCTGGCATAGAAGCACCCCCTGCTGTGTCAGGGATCTGGTATAGGAGCACCCTGTCCTGTGTCAGGGATCTGCCTTAGGAGCAAGCTGTCCTGTGTCAGGGATCTGGTTTAGGAGCGCCCTCGCCGGTTTTAGAGATGTGGTATAGGAGCGCCCTCTCCTGTGTCAGGGATCTGGTTTAGGAGCGCATTCTGCTGTGTGAGGGATGTGGTTTAGGAGCACCCTCTCCTGTGTCAGGGATCTGGTTTAGGAGCAACCTCTCCTGTATTAGGGATCTCCTGTGTCAGGGATCTGGTATAGGAGCACCCTGTCCTGTGTCAGGGATCTGGTTTAGAAGCAACCTCTCCTGTGTCAGAGATGTGGTATAGGAGCGCCCTCTCCTGTGTCAGGTATCTGGTTTAGGAGTGCCTTCTGCTGTGTCACGGATCTGGTTTAGGATCACCCTCTCCTGTGTCAAGGATCTGGTTTAAGAGCGCCCTCTCCTGTGTCAGGGATCTGTTTTAAGAGCACCGTCTCCTCTGTCAGGGATCTGGTTTAGGAGCACCCTCTCCTGTATCAGGGATCTCCTGTGTCAGAGATCTGGTTTAGAAGCGCCCTCTCCTGTGTCAGAGATGTGGTATAGGAGCGCCCTCTCATGTGTCAGGGATCTGGCTTAGGAGTGCCTTCTGCTGTGTCAGGGATCTGGTTTAGTATCACCCTCTTCTGTGTCAGGGATCTGGTTTAGGAGCGTCCTCTCCTGTGTTAGGGATCTGGTTTAGGATCGCCCTCTCCTGTGTCAGGGATCTTGTTTAAGAGCTCCCTCTCCTCTGTCAGGGATCTGGTTTAGGAGCACCCTCTCTTGTGTCAAAGAGCTGCTGTGGGTGTCCTTGGTCCTGTCTCAAAGACCTGTTGTGTGTGGGCTTTCCCCTGTTTGAGGGATCTGGTTCAGGAGGGCCCTCTCCTGTGTCAGGGATCTGGTTTAGGAGCACCCCCTCCAGTGTCATGAATCTGGTATAGGAGAGCCCTCTCCTGCGTCAGGGATATGCTGTGGGTGTACTTGGTCCTGTCTCAAAGACCTGTTGTTTGTGGGATTTCCCTGTGTCAGGGATTTGGTTTAGGAGCGCCCTCTCCTGTGTCAGGGATCTGGTTTAGGAGCACCCTCTGCTGTGTCAGGTATCTGGTATAGGAGCGCACTCTTCCGTGTCAGGGATCTGGTATAGGATCGCCCTCTGCTGTGTCAGGGATCTGGTAAAGGAGCACCCAGTCCTGTGTCAGGGATCTGGTATAGGAGCGCCCTCTCCTGTGTCAGAGATCTGGTTTAGGAGTGCCTTCTGCTGTGTCAGGGATCTGGCATAGGAGCACCCTGTCCTGTGTCAGGGATCTGGAATATGAGCGCCCTCTCCTGTGTCAGGGATCTGGTTTAGAAGTGGCCTCTCCTGTGTCAGGGATCTGGTTTAGGAGCACCTTCTCCTGTGTCAGTGATCTGGTTTAGGAGTGCCCTCTCCTGTGTCAGAGATCTGCTGTGGGTGTACTTGGTCCTGTCTCAAAGACCTGTTCTGGGTGGGCTTTTCCCTACGTCAGGAATCTGGTTTAGGAGCGCCCTCTCCTGTGTCAGGGATCTTGTTTAGGAGTTGCGTCTCCTGTGTCAGGGATCTGGGATAGGAGCACCCTGTCCTGTGTCAGGGATCTGGTTTAGGAGCGCCCTGTCCTGTGTCAGGGATCTGATATAGGAGCGCCATCTCCTGTGTCAGAGATCTGGTTTAGGAGTGCCTTCTGCTGTGTCAGGGATCTGGCATAGGACTACCCTGTCCTGTGTCAGGGATCTGGAATATGAGCGCCCTCTCCTGTGTCAGGGATCTGGTTTAGGAGTGGCCTCTCCTGTGTCAGGGATCTGGTTTAGGAGCACCTTCTCCTGTGTCAGTGATCTGGTTTAGGAGTGCCCTCTCCTGTGTCAGAGATCTGCTGTGGGTGTACTTGGTCCTGTCTCAAAGACCTGTTCTGGGTGGGCTTTTCCCTACGTCAGGAATCTGGTTTAGGAGCGCCCTCTCCTGTGTCAGGGATCTTGTTTAGGAGTTGCGTCTCCTGTGTCAGGGATCTGGGATAGGAGCGCCCTGTCCTGTGTCAGGGATCTTGTTTACAAGCGCCCTCTCCTGTGTCATGGACCTGGTTAAGGAGCACCCTGTCCTGTGTCAGGGATCTGGTTTAGGAGCGCCCTCTCCTGTGTCAGGGATCTGGTATAGGAGCGCCATCTCCTGTGTCAGGGATCTGCTGTGGGTGTACTTGGTCCTGTCTCAAAGACTTGTTGTGTGTGGGCTTTCCCATGTGTCAGCGATCTGGTTTAGGAGCATCCTCTCCTGTGTCAGGGATATGATTTAAGAGCGCCCTCTCCTGTGTCAGGGATCTGGTTTAGGAGAACCCTCTCTTGTGTCAGAGAGCTGCTGTGGGTGTCCTTGGTCCTGTCTCAAAGACCTGTTGTGTGTGGGTTTTCCCCTGTGTGAGGGATCTGGTTTAGGAGCGCCCTTTCCTGTGTCAGGGATCTGGTTTAGGAGCACCCACTCCAGTGTCATGGATCTGTTATATGAGCACCCTCTCCTGTGTCAGGGATCTGCTTTGGGTGTACTTGGTCCTGTCTCAAAGACCTGTTGTGTGTGGGCTTTGCCCTGTGTCAGGGATTTGGTTTAGGATCTCCCTCTCCTGTGTCAGAGATGTGGTATAGGAGCAGCATCTCCTGTGTCAGGGATTAGGTTTTGGAGTGCCCTCTGCTGTCTCAGGGATCTGGTATAGAAGCACCCTCTGCTGTGTCAGGGATCTGGTAAAGGAGCACCCTGTCCTGTGTCAGGGATCTGGCTTAGGAGCACCCTGTCATGTGTCAGGGATCTGGTTTAGGAGCGCGCTCTCCCGTTTCAGAGATGTGGTATAGGAGCGCCCTCTCCTGTGTCAGGGATCTGGTTTAGGAGCGCCCTCTGATGTGTGAGGGATGTGGTTTAGTAGCACCCTCTCCTGTGTCAGGGATCTCGTTTAGGAGCACCTTCTGCTGTGTCAGGGATCTGTTATAGAAGCACCCTGACCTGTGTTAGGGATCTGGTATAGCAGCGCCCTCTCCTGTGTCAGGGTTTTGGTCTAGGAGTGCCCTCTGCTGTGTCAGGGATCTGGTATAGGAGCGCCCTCTCCTGTGTCAGGGATCTGCTGTGGGTGTACTTGGTCCTGTCTCAAAGACCTGTTGTGTGTGGGCTTTCCCCTGTGTCAGGGATATGGTTTAGCAGGGCCCTCTCCTGTGTCAGGGATCTGGGTTAGGAGCACCCACTCCTGTGTCAGGGATCTGTTTTAGGAGCACCCTCTACTGTTTCAGAGCTGTGGTACAGGAGCGCCCTCTCCTGTGTCAGGGATCTGGTTTAGGAGCGCCTTCTCCTGTGTCAGGGATCTTGTTTAGGAGTACCCTCTGCTGTGTGAGGGATCTGGTTTAGGAGCACCCTCTCCTGTGTCATGGATGTGGTTTAGGAGCACCCTCTCCTGTGTCAGGGATCTGGTTTAGGAGCTCCCTCTCCTGTGTCAGGGATCTGGTTTAGGAGCACCTTCTGCTGTGTCAGAGATGTGGTATAAGAGCCCCCTCTCCTGTGTCAGGGATCTGGTTTAGGAGCGCCCTCTCCTGCGTCAGGGATCTGGTTTAGGAATGCTCTCTCCTGTGTCAGGGATCTGGTTTAGGAGCGCTCTCTCCTGTGTCAGGGATCTGGTTTAGGAGCGACCTCTCCTATGTCAAGGATCTGCTTTAAGAGCACCCTCTCCTGTGTCAGGGATCTGGTGTAGGAGCGCCCTCTCTTGTGTTAGAGAGCTGCTGTGGATGTACTTGGTCCTGTCTCAAAGACCTGTTGTGTGTGGGCTTTCCCCTGTGTGAGGGATCTGGTTTAGGAGCGCCCTCTCCTGTGTCAGGGATCTGGTTTAGGAGCACCCCCTCCAGTGTCATGGATCTGGTATAGGAGCGCCCTCTCCTGTGTCAGGGATCTGCTGTGGGTGTACTTGTCCTGTCTCAAAGACCTGTTGTGTGTGGGCTTTTCCCTTCCACAGGGATCTGGTGTAGGAGCACTCTCTCCTGTGTCCGAGATGTGGTATAGGAGCGGCATCTCCTGTGTCAGCGATCAGGTTTAGGAGTGCCCTCTGCTGTGTCAGGGATCTGGTATAGAAGCACCCTCTGCTGTGTCAGGGATCTGGTATAGGAGCAGCCTGTCCTGTGTCAGGGATCTGGCTTAGGAGCACCCTGTCCTGTTTCAAGGATCTGGTTTATGAGCGCCCTCTCCTGTTTTAGAGATGTGGTAGAGGAGCACCCTCTCTTGTGGCCGGGGTCTGATTTAGGAGTGTCCTCTGCTGTCTGAGGGATCTGGTATAGGAGCACCCTCTTCTGTGTCAGGGATCTGGTTTAGGAGCACCCTCTCCTGTGTCAGGGATCTGGTTTAGGAGCGCCCTCTCCTGTGTCAGGTTCTGGTTTAGGAGTGCCAGCTCCTGTGTCAGGGATCTGGTATAAGAGCACCCTGACCTGTGTCAGGGATCTGGTATAGGAGCGCCCTCTCCTGTGTCAGGGTTCTGGTCTAGGAGTGCCCTCTGCTGTGTCAGGGATCTGGTAAAGGAGCACCCAGTCCTGTGTCAGGGATCTGGTATAGGAGCGCCCTCTCCTGTGTCAGAGATCTGGTTTAGGAGTGCCTTCTGCTGTGTCAGGGATCTGGTATAGGAGCACCCTGTCCTGTGTCAGGGATCTGGTATAGGAGCGCCCTCTCCTGTGTCAGGGATCTGGTTTAGGAGTGGCCTCTCCTGTGTCAGGGATCTGGTTTAGGAGCGCCCTCTCCTATGATCTGGTTTAGGAGCACCCTCTCCTGTGTCAGGGATCTGGTTTAAGAGCACCCTCTCCTGTGTCATGGATCTGGTTTAGGAGCACCCTCTCTTGTGTCAGAGAGCTGCTGTGGGTGTACATGGTCCTGTCTCAAAGACCTGTTGTGTGTGGGCTTTCCCCTGTGTGAGGAATCTGGTTTAGGAGCGCCCCCTCCTGTGTCAGGGATCTGGCTTAGGAGCGCTCTCTCCAGTGTCATTGATCTGGTATGGGAGCACCCTCTCCTGTGTCAGGGATCTGCTGTGTGTGTACTTGGTCCTGTCTCAAAGACTTGTTGTGTGTGGGCTTTCCCCTGTGTCCGGGATCTGGTTTAGGATCGCCCTCTCCTGTCTCCGAGATCTTTTATAGACGCACCCCCTGCTGTGTCAGGGATCTGGTATAGGAGCACACTGTCCTGTGTCAGGGATCTGGTTTAGGAGCATCCTGTCCTGTGTCAGGGATATGGTTTAGGAGCGCCCTCTCCTGTGTCAGAGATGTGGTATAGGAGTGCCCTCTCCTGTGTCAGGGATCTGGTTTAGGAGTGCCCTATGCTGTGTGAGGGATCTGGTTTAGGAGCACCCTCTCCTGTGTCAGGGATCTGGTTTAGGAGCACCCTTTCCTGTGTCAGGGATCTGGTTTAGGTGCACCCTCTCCTGTGTCAGGGATCTGGTTTAGGAGCGACCTCTCCTGTGTCAAGGATCTGCTTTAAGAGCACCCTCTCCAGTGTCAGGGATCTGGTTTAGGAGCGCCCTCTCTTGTGTCAGAGAGCTGCTGTGGGTGTACTTGGTCCTGTCTCAAGGACCTGTTGTGTGTGGGCTTTCCCCTGTGTGAGGGATCTGGTTTAGGAGCGCCCTCTCCTGTGTCAGGGATCTGGTTTAGGAACACCCCCTCCAGTGTCATGGATCTGGTATAGGAGCGCCCTCTCCTGTGTCAGGGATCTGCTGTGGGTGTACTTGGTCCTGTCTCAAAAACCTGTTGTGTGTGGGGTTTTCCCTTCCTCAGGGATCTGGTTTAGGAGGGCTCTCTCCTGTGTCGAGATGTAGTATAGGAGCGGCATCTCCTGTGTCAGCGATCAGGTTTAGGAGTGCCCTCTGCTGTGTCAGGGATCTGGTATAGAAGCACCATCTGCTGTGTCAGGGATCTGGTATAGGAGCAGCCTGTCCTGTGTCAGGGATCTGGCTTAGGAGCACCCTGTCCTGTGTCAAGGATCTGGTTTATGAGCACCCTCTCCCGTTTTAGAGATGTGGTATAGGAGCACCCTCTCTTGTGGCAGGGATCTGGTTTAGGAGTGTCCTCTGCTGTCTGAGGGATCTGGTATAGGAGCACCCTCTCCTCTGTCAGGGATCTGGTTTAGGAGCACCCTCTCCTGTGTCAGGGATCTGGTTAAGGAGCACCCTCTCCTGTGTCAAGTTCTGGTTTAGGAGTGCTAGCTCCTGTGACAGGGATCTGGTATAAGAGCACCCTGACCTGTGTCAGGGATCTGGTATAGGAGCACCCTCTCCTGTGTCAGGGTTCTGGTCTAGGAGTGCCCTCCGCTGTATCAGGGATCTGGTAAAGGAGCACCCAGTCCTGTGTCAGGGATCTGGTATAGGAGCACCCTCTCCTGTGTCAGAGATGTGGTTTAGGAGTGCCTTCTGCTGTGTCAGGGATCTGGTATAGGAGCACCCTGTCCTGTGTCAGGGATCTGGTATAGGAGCGCCCTCTCCTGTGTCAGGGATCTGGTTTAGGAGTGGCCTCTCCTGTGTCAGGGATCTGGTTTAGGAGCGCCCTCTCCTATGATCTTGTTTAGGAGCACCCTCTCCTGTGTGAGGGATCTGGTTTAAGAGCGCCCTCTCCTGTGTCAGGGATCTGGTTTAGGAGCACCCTCTCTTGTGTCAGAGAGCTGCTGTGGGTGTACTTGGTCCTGTCTCAAAAACCTGTTGTGTGTGGGCTTTCCCCTGTGTGAGGAATCTGGTTTAGGAGCGCCCTCTACAGTGTCAGGGATCTGGCTTAGGAGCGCTCCCTCCAGTGTCATTGATCTGGTATGGGAGCACCCTCTCCTGTGTCAGGGATCTGCTGTGTGTGTACTTGGTCCTGTCTCAAAGACTTGTTGTGTGTGGGCTTTCCCCTGTGTCCGGGATCTGGTTTAGGATCGCCCTCTCCTGTGTCAGAGATCTTTTATAGAAGCACCCCCTGCTGTGTCAGGGATCTGGTATAGGAGCACCCTGTCCTGTGTCAGGGATCTGGTTTAGGAGCATCCTATCCTGTGTCAGGGATCTGGTTTAGGAGCGCCCTCTCCTGTGTCAGAGATGTGGTATAGGAGTGCCCTCTCCTGTGTCAGGGATCTGGTTTAGGAGTGCCCTCTGCTGTGTGAGGGATCTGGTTTAGGAGCATCCTCTCCTGTGTCAGGGATCTGTTTTAGGAGCACCCTTTCCTGTGTCAGGGATCTGGTTTAGGAGCACCCTCTCCTGTATCAGGGATCTCCTGTGTCAGGGATCTGGTATATGAGCGCCCTCTCCTGTGTCAGCGATCTGGTTTAGAAGCGCCCTCTCCTGTGTCAGAGATGTGGTATAGGAGCGCCCTCTCCTGTGTCAGGGATCTGGTTTAGGAGTGCCTTCTGCTGTGTCAGGGATCTGGTTTAGGGTCACCCTCTCCTGTGTCAGGGATCTTGTTTAGGAGCACCCTCTCCTGTGTCAGGGATCTGGTTTAGGAGCGCCCTCTCCTGTGACAGGGATCTGGTTTTAGAGCGCCCTCTCCTCTGTCAGGGATCTGGTTTAGGAGTGCCCTCTCCTGTGTCAGAGAGCTGCTGTGGGTTTCCTTGGTCCTGTCTCAAAGACCTGTTGTGTGTGGGCTTTCCCCTGTTTGTGGGATCTGGTTTAGGAGGGCCCTCTCATGTGTCAGGGATCTGGTTTAGTCGCCCCCCCTCCAGTGTCATGGATCTTGTATAGAAGAGCCCTCTCCTGTGTCAAAGATCTGCTGTGGGTGTACTTGGTCCTGTCTCAAAGACCTGTTGTTTGTGGGCTTTCCCTGTGTCAGGGATTTGGTTTAGGAGCGCCCTCTCCTGTGTCAGAGATGTGGTATAGGAGCGGCATCTCCTGTGTCAGGGATCAGGTTTAGGAGTGCACTCTGCTGTGTCAGGGATCTGGTATAGAAGCACCCTCTGCTGTGTCAGGGATCTGGTATAGGAGCACCTTGTCCTGTGTCAGGGATCTGGTTTGGGAGAGCCCTCTCCTGTTTCAGTGATGTTGTTTAGGAGCGCCCTCTCCTGTGTCAGGGTTCTGGTCTAGGAGTGCCCTCCGCTGTATCAGGGATCTGGTAAAGGAGCACCCAGTCCTGTGTCAGGGATCTGGTATAGGAGCACCCTCTCCTGTGTCAGAGATGTGGTTTAGGAGTGCCTTCTGCTGTGTCAGGGATCTGGTATAGGAGCACCCTGTCCTGTGTCAGGGATCTGGTATAGGAGCGCCCTCTCCTGTGTCAGGGATCTGGTTTAGGAGTGGCCTCTCCTGTGTCAGGGATCTGGTTTAGGAGCGCCCTCTCCTATGATCTTGTTTAGGAGCACCCTCTCCTGTGTGAGGGATCTGGTTTAAGAGCGCCCTCTCCTGTGTCAGGGATCTGGTTTAGGAGCACCCTCTCTTGTGTCAGAGAGCTGCTGTGGGTGTACTTGGTCCTGTCTCAAAAACCTGTTGTGTGTGGGCTTTCCCCTGTGTGAGGAATCTGGTTTAGGAGCGCCCTCTACAGTGTCAGGGATCTGGCTTAGGAGCGCTCCCTCCAGTGTCATTGATCTGGTATGGGAGCACCCTCTCCTGTGTCAGGGATCTGCTGTGTGTGTACTTGGTCCTGTCTCAAAGACTTGTTGTGTGTGGGCTTTCCCCTGTGTCCGGGATCTGGTTTAGGATCGCCCTCTCCTGTGTCAGAGATCTTTTATAGAAGCACCCCCTGCTGTGTCAGGGATCTGGTATAGGAGCACCCTGTCCTGTGTCAGGGATCTGGTTTAGGAGCATCCTATCCTGTGTCAGGGATCTGGTTTAGGAGCGCCCTCTCCTGTGTCAGAGATGTGGTATAGGAGTGCCCTCTCCTGTGTCAGGGATCTGGTTTAGGAGTGCCCTCTGCTGTGTGAGGGATCTGGTTTAGGAGCATCCTCTCCTGTGTCAGGGATCTGTTTTAGGAGCACCCTTTCCTGTGTCAGGGATCTGGTTTAGGAGCACCCTCTCCTGTATCAGGGATCTCCTGTGTCAGGGATCTGGTATATGAGCGCCCTCTCCTGTGTCAGCGATCTGGTTTAGAAGCGCCCTCTCCTGTGTCAGAGATGTGGTATAGGAGCGCCCTCTCCTGTGTCAGGGATCTGGTTTAGGAGTGCCTTCTGCTGTGTCAGGGATCTGGTTTAGGGTCACCCTCTCCTGTGTCAGGGATCTTGTTTAGGAGCACCCTCTCCTGTGTCAGGGATCTGGTTTAGGAGCGCCCTCTCCTGTGACAGGGATCTGGTTTTAGAGCGCCCTCTCCTCTGTCAGGGATCTGGTTTAGGAGTGCCCTCTCCTGTGTCAGAGAGCTGCTGTGGGTTTCCTTGGTCCTGTCTCAAAGACCTGTTGTGTGTGGGCTTTCCCCTGTTTGTGGGATCTGGTTTAGGAGGGCCCTCTCATGTGTCAGGGATCTGGTTTAGTCGCCCCCCCTCCAGTGTCATGGATCTTGTATAGAAGAGCCCTCTCCTGTGTCAAAGATCTGCTGTGGGTGTACTTGGTCCTGTCTCAAAGACCTGTTGTTTGTGGGCTTTCCCTGTGTCAGGGATTTGGTTTAGGAGCGCCCTCTCCTGTGTCAGAGATGTGGTATAGGAGCGGCATCTCCTGTGTCAGGGATCAGGTTTAGGAGTGCACTCTGCTGTGTCAGGGATCTGGTATAGAAGCACCCTCTGCTGTGTCAGGGATCTGGTATAGGAGCACCTTGTCCTGTGTCAGGGATCTGGTTTGGGAGAGCCCTCTCCTGTTTCAGTGATGTTGTTTAGGAGCGCCCTCTCCTGTGTCAGGGATCTGGTTTAGGAGTGCCCTCTCCTGTGTCAGGGATCTGCTGTGGGTGTAGTTGGTCCTTTCTCAAAGACCTGTTGTGTGTGGGCTTTCCCCTGTGTCAGGGATCTGGTTAAGGAGCGCCCTCTCCTGTGTCAGAGATGTGGTATAGTAGCGGCATCTCCTGTGTCAGGGATCAAGTTTAGGGGTGCCCTCTGCTGTGTCAGGGATCTGACATAGAAGCACCCTCTGATGTGTCAGGGATCTGGTATAGGAGCACCCTGTCCTGTGTCAGGGATCTGGCTTAGGAGCACCATGTCCTCTGTCAGGGATCTGGTTTAGGAGCAACCTCTCCTGTATTAGGGATATCCTGTGTCAGGGATCTGGTATAGGAGCACCCTGTCCTGTGTCAGGGATCTGGTTTAGAAGCGCCCTCTCCTGTGTCAGAGATGTGGTATAGGAGCGCCCTCTCCTGTGTCAGGTATCTGGTTTAGGAGTGCCTTCTGCTGTGTCACGGATCTGATTTTGGATCACCCTCTCCTGTGTCAGGGATCTGGTTTAAGAGTGCCCTCTCCTGTGTCAGGGATCTGTTTTAAGAGCACTGTCTCCTCTGTCAGGGATCTGGTTTAGGAGCACCCTCTCCTGTATCAGGGATCTCCTGTGTCAGGGATCTGGTATAGGAGCATCCTCTCCTGTGTCAGGGATCTGGTTTAGAAGCGTCCTCTCCTTTTCAGAGATGTGGTACAGTACCACACTCTCCTGTGTCAGGGATCTGGTTTAGGAGTGCCTTCTGCTGTGTCAGGGATCTGGTTTAGTATCACCCTCTTCTGTGTCAGGGATCTGGTTTAGGACCACCCTCTCCTGTGTCAGGGATATGGTTTAGGAGCGTCCTCTCCTGTGTCAGGGATCTGGTTTAGGATCACCCTCTCCAGTGTCATGGATCTTGTTTAAGAGCTCCCTCTCCTCTGTCAGGGATCTGGTTTAGGAGTGCCCTCTGCTGTGTCAGGGATCTAGTATATAAGCACCCTCTGCTGTGTCAGTGATCTGGTATAGGAGCACCCTGTCCTGTGTCAGGGATCTGGTTTGGGAGAGCCCTCTCCTGTTTCAGAGATGTCGTTTAGGAGCACCTTCTCCTATGTCAGGGATCTTGTTTAGGAGTGCCCTCTGCTGTGTGAGGGGTCTGGTTTAGGAGCGCCCTCTCCTGTGTCAGGGATCTGGTTTAGGAGTGCCCTCTCCTGTGTCAGGGATCTGGTTTAGGAGCGCCCTCTCCTGTGTCAGGGATCTGCTGTGGGTGTAGTTGGTCCTCTCTCAAAGACCTGTTGTGTGTGGGCTTTCCCCTGTGTCAGGGATCTGGTAAAGGAGCGCCCTCTCCTGTGTCAGAGATGTGGTATAGTAGCGGCATCTCCTGTGTCAGGGATCAGGTTTAGAGGTGCCCTCTGCTGTTTCAGGTATCTGGCATAGACGCACCCCCTACTGTGTCAGGGATCTGGTATAGGAGCACCCTGTCCTGTGTCAGGGATCTGCCTTAGGAGCAAGCTGTCCTGTGTCAGGGATCTGGTTTAGGAGTGCCCTCGCCGGTTTTAGAGATGTGGTATAGGAGCGCCCTCTCCTGTGTCAGGGATCTGGTTTAGGAGCGCATTCTGCTGTGTGAGGGATGTGGTTTAGGAGCACCCTCTCCTGTGTCAGGGATCTGGTTTAGAAGCAACCTCTCCTGTATTAGGGATCTCCTGTGTCAGGGATCTGGTATAGGAGCACCCTGTCCTGTGTCAGGGATCTGGTTTAGAAGCAACCTCTCCTGTGTCAGAGATGTGGTATAGGAGCGCCCTCTCCTGTGTCAGGTATCTGGTTTAGGAGTGCCTTCTGCTGTGTCACGGATCTGGTTTAGGATCACCCTCTCCTGTGTCAAGGATCTGGTTTAAGAGCGCCCTCTCCTGTGTCAGGGATCTGTTTTAAGAGCGCCGTCTCCTCTGTCAGGGATCTGGTTTAGGAGCACCCTCTCCTGTATCAGGGATCTCCTGTGTCAGGGATCTGGTTTAGGAGCACCCTCTCTTGTGTCAGAGATCTGGTTTAGAAGCGCCCTCTCCTGTGTCAGGGATCTTGTTTAGGAGCGCCCTCTCCTGTGTCAGGGATCTGGCTTAGGAGTGCCTTCTGCTGTGTCAGGGATCTGGTTTAGTATCACCCTCTTCTGTGTCAGGGATCTGGTTTAGGAGCGTCCTCTCCTGTGTTAGGGATCTGGTATAGTAGCGGCATCTCCTGTGTCAGGGATCTTGTTTAAGAGCTCCCTCTCCTCTGTCAGGGATCTGGTTTAGGAGCACCCTCTCTTGTGTCAAAGAGCTGCTGTGGGTGTCCTTGGTCCTGTCTCAAAGACCTGTTGTGTGTGGGCTTTCCCCTGTTTGAGGGATCTGGTTCAGGAGGGCCCTCTCCTGTGTCAGGGATCTGGTTTAGGAGCACCCCCTCCAGTGTCATGAATCTGGTATAGGAGAGCCCTCTCCTGCGTCAGGGATATGCTGTGGGTGTACTTGGTCCTGTCTCAAAGACCTGTTGTTTGTGGGATTTCCCTGTGTCAGGGATTTGGTTTAGGAGCGCCCTCTCCTGTGTCAGAGATGTGGTATAGGAGCGGCATCTCCTGTGTCAGAGATCAGGTTTAGGAGTGCCCTCTGCTGTGTCAGGGATCAGGTATAGAAGCACCCTCTGCTGTGTCAGGGATCTTGTGTAGGAGCACCCTGTCCTGTGTCAGGGATCTGGTTTAGGAGCACCCTGTCCTGTGTCAGGGATCTGGTTTAGGAGCGCCTTCTCCTGTGTCAGGGATGTTGTTTAGGAGTGCCCTCTGCTGTGTGAGGGATCTGGTTTAGGAGCACCCTCTCCTGTGTCAGGGATCTAGGAGCGCCCTCTCCTGTGTCAGGGATCTGGTTTAGGAGCGCCCTCTCCTGTGTCAGAGATCTGCTGTGGGTGTACTTGGCCCTGTCTCAAAGACCTGTTGTGTGTGGGTTTTCCCCTGTGTCAGGGATCTGGTTTAGGAGCGCTCTCTCCTGTGTCCGAGATGTGGTAAAGGAGCGGCATCTCCTGTGTCAGTGATCAGGTTTAGGAGTGCCCTCTGCTGTGTCAGGGATCTGGAATACAAGCACCCTCTGCTGTGTCAGGGATCTGGTATAAGAGCAGCCTGTCCTGCATCAGGGATCTGGTTTAGGAGCGCCCTCTCCTGTTTCAGAGATGTGGTATGGGAGCACCCTCTCCTGTGTGAGGGATCTGGTTTAGGAGCGCCCTCTCCTGTGTCAGGGATCTGGTTTGGGAGCACCCACTCCTGTGTCAGGGATCTGTTTTAGGAGCACCCTCTACTGTTTCAGAGCTGGGGTATAGGAGCGCCCTCTCCTGTGTCAGGGATCTGGTTTAGGAGCGCCTTCTACTGTGTCAGGGATCTTGTTTAGGAGCGCCCTCTGCTGTGTGAGGGATCTGGTTTAGGAGCACCCTCTCCTGTGTCAGGGATGTGGTTTAGGAGAACCCTCTCCTGTGTCAGGGATCTGGTTTAGGAGCGACCTCTCCTGTGTCAGGGATCTGGTTTAGGAGTGACCTCTCCTGTGTCAGAGATGTGGTATAAGAGCGACCTCTCCTGTGTAAGGGATCTGGTTTAAGAGCGACCTCTCCTGTGTCAGGGATCTGGTTTAGGAGTGCTCTCTCCTGTGTCAGGGATCTGGTTTAGGAGCGCTCTCTCCTGTGTCAGGGATCTGGTTTAGGAGCGACCTCTCCTGTGTCAGGGATCTGCCTTAAGAGCACCCTCTCCTGTGTCAGGGATCTTGTTTAGGAGCGCCCTCTGCTGTGTGAGGGATCTGGTTTAGGAGCACCCTCTCCTGTGTCAGGGATGTGGTTTAGGAGCACCCTCTCCTGTGTCAGGTATCTGGTTTAGGAGCGACCTCTCCTGTGTCAGGGATCTGGTTTAGGAGCGACCTCTCCTTTGTCAGGGATCTGCCTTAAGAGCACCCTCTCCTGTGTCAGGGATCTGGTTTAGGAACGCCCTCTCTTGTGTCAGAGAGCTTCTGTGGGTGTACTTGGTCCTGTCTCAAAGACCTGTTGTGTGTGGACTTTCCCCTGTGTGAGGGATCTGGTTTAGGAGCGCCCTCTCCTGTGTCAGGGATCTGGTTTAGGAGCACCCCCTCCAGTGTCATGGATCTGGTATAGGAGCGCCCTCTCCTGTGTCAGGGATCTGCTGTGGGTGTACTTGGTCCTGTCTCAAAGACCTGTTGTGTGTGGGCTTTTCCCTGTGTCAGGGATCTGGTTTAGGAGCGCTCTCTCCTGTGTCCGAGATGTGGTATAGAAGCGGCATCTCCTGTGTCAGCGATCAGGTTTAGGAGTGCCCTCTGCTGTGTCAGGGATCTGGTATAGAAGCACCCTCTGCTGTGTCAGGGATCTGGTATAGGAACAGCCTGTCCTGTGTCAGGGATCTGGCTTAGGAGCACCCTGTCCTGTGTCAAGGATCTGGTTTATGAGCACCCTCTCCTGTTTTAGAGATGTGGTATAGGAGCACCCTCTCTTGTGGCAGGGATCTGGTTTAGGAGTGTCCTCTGCTGTCTGAGGGATCTGGTATAGGAGCACCCTCTCCTGAGTCAGGGATCTGGTTTAGGAGCACCCTCTCCTGTGTCAGGGATCTGGTTTAGGAACGCCCTCTCCTGTGTCAGGTTCTGGTTTAGGAGTGCCAGCTCCTGTGTCAGGGATCTGGTATAAGAGCACCCTGATCTGTGTCAGGGATCTGGTTTGGGAGCGCCCTCTCCTGTGTCAGGGTTCTGGTCTAGGAGTGCCCTCTGCTGTGTCAGGGATCTGGTAAAGGAGCACCCAGTCCTGTGTCAGGGATCTGGTATAGGAGCACCCTCTCCTGTGTCAGAGATCTGGTTTAGGAGTGCCTTCTTCTGTGTCAGGGATCTGGTATAGGAGCACCCTGTCCTGTGTCAGGGATCTGGTATATGAGGGCCCTCTCCTGTTTCAGGGATCTGGTTTAGGAGTGGCCTCTCCTGTGTCAGGGATCTGGTTTAGGAGCGCCATCTCCTATGATCTGGTTTAGGAGCACCCTCTCCTGTGTCAGGGATCTGGTTTAAGAGCGCCCTCTCCTGTGTTAGGGATCTGGTTTAGGAGCACCCTCTCTTGTGTCAGAGAGCTGCTGTGGGTGTACTTGGTCCTGTCTCAAAGACCTGTTGTGTGTGGGCTTTCCCCTGTGTGAGGAATCTGGTTTATGAGCGCCCCCCCCCCCTGTGTCAGGGATCTGGCTTAGGAGTGCTCCCTCCAGTGTCATTGATCTGGTATGGGAGCACCCTCTCCTGTGTCAGGGATCTGCTGTGTGTGTACTTGGTCCTGTCTCAAAGACTTGTTGTGTGTGGGCTTTCCCCTGTGTCCGGGATCTGGTTTAGGATCGCCCTCTCCTGTGTCAGAGATCTTTTATAGAAGCACCCCCTTCTGTGTCAGGGATCTTTTATAGGAGCACCCTGTCCTGTGTCAGGGATCTGGTTTAGGAGCATCCTGTCCTGTGTCAGGAATCTGGTTTAGGAGCGCCCTCTCCAGTGCCACAGATGTGGTATAGGAGTGCCCTCTCCTGTGTCAGGGATCTGGCTTAGGAGTGCCCTCTGCTGTGTGAGGGATCTGGTTGAGGAGCACCCTCTCCTGTGTCAGGGATCTGGTTTAGGAGCACCCTTTCCTGTGTCAGGGATCTGGTTTAGGAGCACCCTCTCCTGTATCAGGGATCTCCTGTGTCAGAGATCTGGTATATGAGCGCCCTCTCCTGTGTCAGCGATCTGGTTTAGAAGCGCCCTCTCCTGTGTCAGAGATGTGGTATAGGAGCGCCCTCTCCTGTGTCAGGGATCTGGTTTAGGAGTGCCTTCTGCTGTGTCAGGGATCTGGTTTAGGGTCACCCTCTCCTGTGTCAGGGATCTTGTTTAGGAGAGCCCTCTCCTGTGTCAGGGATCTGGTTTAGGAGCGCCCTCTCCTGTGACAGGGATCTGGTTTAAGAGCGCCCTCTCCTCTGTCAGGGATCTGGTTTAGGAGCGCCCTCTCCTGTGTCAGAGAGCTGCTGTGGGTTTCCTTGGTCCTGTCTCAAAGACCTGTTGTGTGTGGGATTTCACCTGTTTGTGGGATCTGGTTTAGGAGGGCCCTCTCCTGTGTCAGGGATCTGTTTTAGGAGCACCCCCTCCAGTGTCTTGGACCTGGTATAGGAGAGCCCTCTCCTGTGTCAGAGATCTGCTGTGGGTGTACTTGGTCCTGTCTCAAAGACCTGTTGTTTGTGCGCTTACCCTGTGTCCGGGATTAGGTTTAGGAGCGCCCTCTCCTGTGTCAGAGATGTGGTATAGGAGCGGCATCTCCTGTGTCAGGGATCAGGTTTAGGAATGCCTTCTGCTGTGTCAGGGATCTGGTATAGAAGCACCCTCTGCTGTGTCAGGGATCTGGTATAGGAGCACCCTGTCCTGTGTCAGGGATCTGGTTTGGGAGCACCCCCTCCAGTGTCATGGATCTGGTATAGGAGAGCCCTCTCCTGTGTCAAAGATCTGCTGTGGGTGTAATTGGTCCTGTCTCAAAGACCTGTTGTTTGTGGGCTTTCCCTGTGTCAGGGATTTGGTTTAGGAGCGCCTTCTCCTGTGTCAGAGATGTGGTATAGGAGCGGCATCTCCTGTGTCAGGGATCAGGTTTAGGAGTGCCCTCTGCTGTGTCAGGGATCTGGTATAGAAGCACCCTCTGCTGTGTCAGGGATCTGGTATAGGAGCACCCTGTCCTGTGTCAGGGATCTGGTTTGGGAGAGCCCTCTCCTATTTCAGTGATGTTGTTTAGGAGCGCCCTCTCCTGTGTTAGGTATCTGGTTTAGGAGTGCCCTCTCCTGTGTCAGGGATCTGCTGTGGGTGTAGTTGGTCCTCTCTCAAAGACCTGTTGTGTGTGGGCTTTCCCCTGTGTCAGGGATCTGGTTAAGGAGCGCCCTCTCCTGTGTCAGAGATGTGGTATAGTAGCGGCATCTCCTATATCAGGGATCAAGTTTAGGGGTGCCCTCTGCTGTGTCAGGGATCTGGCATAGAAGCACCCTCTGATGTGTCAGGGATCTGGTATAGGAGCACCCTGTCCTGTGTCAGGGATCTGGCTTAGGAGCACCATGTCCTGTGTCAGGGATCTGGTTTAGGAGCGTCCTCTCCCATTTCAGAGATGTGGTATAGGAGCACCCTCTCCTGTGTCAGGGATCTGGTTTAGGAGCAACTTCTCCTGTATTAGGGATCTCCTGTGTCAGGGATCTGGTATAGGAGCACCCTGTCCTGTGTCAGGGATCTGGTTTAGAAGCGCCCTCTCCTGTGTCAGAGATGTGGTATAGGAGCGCCCTCTCCTGTGTCAGGTATCTGGTTTAGGAGTGCCTTCTGCTGTATCACGGATCTGATTTTGGATCACCCTCTCCTGTGTCAGGGATCTGGTTTAAGAGCGCCCTCTCCTGTGTCAGGGATCTGTTTTAAGAGCACTGTCTCCTCTGTCAGGGATCTGGTTTAGGAGCACCCTCTCCTGTATCAGGGATCTCCTGTGTCAGGGATCTGGTATAGGAGCATCCTCTCCTGTGTGAGGGATCTGGTTTAGAAGCGTCCTCTCCTTTTCAGAGATGTGGTACAGGAGCACCCTCTCCTGTGTCAGGGATCTGGTTTAGGAGTGCCTTCTGCTGCGTCAGGGATCTGGTTTAGTATCACTCTCTTCTGTGTCAGGGATCTGGTTTAGGACCACCCTCTCCTGTGTCAGTGATATGGTTTAGGAGCGTCCTCTCCTGTGTCAGGGATCTGTTTTAGGATCGCCCTCTCAAGTGTCATGGATCTTGTTTAAGAGCTCCCTCTCCTCTGTCAGGGATCTGGTTTAGGAGCGCCCTCTCTTGTGTCAAAGAGCTGCTGTGGGTGTCCTTGGTCCTGTCTCAAAGACCTGTTGTGTGTGGGCTTTCCCCTGTTTGATCGATATGGTTTAGGAGGGCCCTCTCCTGTGCCAGGGATCTGGTTTAGGAGTGGCCTCTCCTGTGTCAGGGATCTGGTTTAGGAGGGCTCTCTCCTGTGTCAGGGATATGGTTTAGGAGAACCCCCTCCAGTGTCATGGATCTGGTATATGAGAGCCCTCTCCTGTGTTAGGGATCTGCTGTGGGTGTACTTGGTCCTGTCTCAAAGACCTGTTGTTTGTGGGATTTCCCTGTGTCAGGGATTTGGTTTAGGAGCGCCCTCTCCTGTGTCAGAGGTGTGGTATAGGAGCGGCATCTCCTGTGTCAGAGATCAGGTTTAGGAGTGCCCTCTGCTGTGTCAGCGATCTGGTATAGAAGCACCCTCTGCTGTGTCAGGGATCTTGTGAAGGAGCATCCTGTCCTGTGTCAGGGATCTGGTTTAGGAGCGCCCTCTCCTGTATCAGAGATGTGGTATAGGAGTGCCCTCTCCTGTGTCAGGGATCTGGTTTAGGAGTGCCCTCTGCTGTGTGAGGGATCTGGTTTAGGAGCACCCTCTCCTGTGTCAGGGATCTGGTTTAGGAGCACCCTTTCCTGTGTCAGGGATCTGGTTTAGGAGCACCCTCTCCTGTGTCAGAGATCTGGTTTAGAAGCGCCCTCTCCTGTGTCAGAGATGTGGTATAGGAGCGCCCTCTCCTGTGTCAGGGATCTGGTTTAGGAGTGCCTTCTGCTGTGTCAGGGATCTGGTTTAGGGTCACCCTCTCCTGTGTCAGGGATCTTGTTTAGGAGCCCCCTCTCCTCTGTCAGGGATCTGGTTTAGGAGCGCCCTCTCCTGTGACAGAGATCTGCTGTGGGTGTATTTGGTCCTGTCTCAAAGACCTGTTGTTTGTGGGCTTTCCCTGTGTCAGAGATTTGGTTTAGGAGCGCCCTCTCCTCTGTCAGAGATGTGATATAGGAGCGGCATCTCCTGTGTCAGGGATCAGGTTTAGGAGTGCCCTCTGCTGTGTCAGGGATCCAGTATATAAGCACCCTCTGCTGTGTGAGGGGTATGGTTGAGGAGCACCCTCTCCTGTGTCAGGGATCTGGTTTAGGAGCGCCCTCTCCTGTGTCAGGGATCTGGTTTAGGAGTGCCCTCTCCTGTGTCAGGGATCTGGTTTAGGAGCGCCCTCTCCTGTGTCAGGGATCTGCTGTGGGTGTAGTTGGTCCTCTCTCAAAGACCTGTTGTGTGTGGGCTTTCCCCTGTGTCAGGGATCTGGTTAAGGAGCGCCCTCTCCTGTGTCAGAGATGTGGTATAGTAGCGGCATCTCCTGTGTCAGGGATCAAGTTTAGAGGTGCCCTCTGCTGTTTCAGGGATCTGGCATAGAAGCACCCCCTGCTGTGTCAGGGATCTGGTATAGGAGCACCCTGTCCTGTGTCAGGGATCTGCATTAGGAGCAAGCTGTCCTGTGTCAGGGATCTGGTTTAGGAGCGCCCTCGCCGGTTTTAGAGATGTGGTATAGGAGCGCCTTCTCCTGTATCAGGGATCTGGTTTAGGAGCTCATTCTGCTGTGTGAGGGATGTGGTTTAGGAGCACCCTCTCCTGTGTCAGGGATCTGGTTTAGGAGCAACCTCTCCTGTATTAGGGATCTCCTGTGTCAGGGATCTGGTATAGGAGCACCCTGTCCTGTGTCAGGGATCTGGTTTAGAAGCACCCTCTCCTGTGTCAGAGATGTGGTATAGGAGCGCCCTCTCCTGTGTCAGGTATCTGGTTTAGGAGTGCCTTCTGCTGTGTCACGGATCTGATTTAGGATCACCCTCTCCTGTGTCAGGGATCTGGTTTAAGAGCACCCTCTCCTGTGTTAGGGATCTGTTTTAAGAGCGCCATCTCCTCTGTCAGGGATCTGGTTTAGGATCACCCTCTCCTGTATCAGGGATCTCCTGTGTCAGAGATCTGGTTTAGGAGCACCCTCTCCTGTATCAGAGATCTGGTTTAGAAGCGCCCTCTCCTGTGTCAGAGATGTGGTATAGGAGCGCCCTCTCCTGTGTCAGGGATCTGGCTAAGGAGTGCCTTCTGCTGTGTCAGGGATCTGGTTTAGTATCACCCTCTTCTGTGTCAGAGATCTGGTTTAGGAGCGTCCTCTCCTGTGTTAGGGATCTGGTTTAGGATCACCCTCTCCTGTGTCAGGGATCTTGTTTAAGAGCTCCCTCTCCTCTGTCAGGGATCTGGTTTAGGAGCGCCCTCTCTTGTGTCAAAGAGCTGCTGTGGGTGTCCTTGGTCCTGTCTCAAAGACCTGTTGTGTGTGGGCTTTCCCCTGTTTGAGGGATCTGGTTTAGGAGGGCCCTCTCCTGTGTCAGGGATCTGGTTTAGGAGCACCCCCTCCAGTGTCATGAATCTGGTATAGGAGAGCCCTCTCCTGCGTCAGGGATCTGCTGTGGGTGTACTTGATCCTGTCTCAAAGACCTGTTGTTTGTGGGATTTCCCTGTGTCAGGGATTTGGTTTAGGAGCGCCCTCTCCTGTGTCAGAGATGTGGTATAGGAGCGGCATCTCCTGTGTCAGAGATCAGGTTTAGGAGTGCCCTCTGCTGTGTCAGGGATCAGGTATAGAAGCACCCTCTGCTGTGTCAGGGATCTGGTATAGGAGCAGCCTGTCCTGTGTCAGGGATCTGGTTTAGGGGTGCCCTCTCCTGTTTCAGAGATGTGGTTTAGGAGTGCCAGCTCCTGTGTCAGGGATCTGGTATAAGAGCACCCTGATCTGTGTCAGGGACCTGGTATAGGAGCGCCCTCTCCTGTTTCAGGGTTCTGGTCTAGGAGTGCCCTCTGCTGTGTCAGGGATCTGGTAAAGGAGCACCCAGTCCTGTGTCTGGGATCTGGTATAGGAGCACCCTCTCCTGTGTCAGAGATCTGGTTTAGGAGTGCCTTCTGCTGTGTCAGGGATCTGGTATAGGAGCACCCTGTCCTGTGTCAGGGATCTGGTATATGAGGGCCCTCTCCTGTTTCAGGGATCTGGTTTAGGAGTGGCCTCTCCTGTGTCAGGGATCTGGTTTAGGAGCGCCATCTCCTATGATCTGGTTTAGGAGCACCCTCTCCTGTGTCAGGGATCTGGTTTAAGAGCGCCCTCTCCTGTTTCAGGGATCTGGTTTAGGAGTGGCCTCTCCTGTGTCAGGGATCTGGTTTAGGAGCGCCCTCTCCTATGATCTGGTTTAGGAGCACCCTCTCCTGTGTCAGGGATCTGGTTTAGGAGCACCCTCTCTTGTGTCAGAGAGCTGCTGTGGGTGTACTTGGTCCTGTCTCAAAGACCTGTTGTGTGTGGGCTTTCATCTGTGTGAGGAATCTGGATTAGGAGCGCCCCCCCTGTGTCAGGGATCTGGCTTAGGAGCGCTTCCTCCAGTGTCATTGATCTGGTATGGGAGCACCCTCTCCTGTGTCAGGGATCTGCTGTGTGTTTACTTGGTCCTGTCTCAAAGACTTGTTGTGTGTGGGCTTTCCCCTGTGTCCGGGATCTGGTTTAGAATCGCCCTCTCCTGTGTCAGAGATCTTTTATAGAAGCACCCCCTGCTGTGTCAGGGATCTGGTATAGGAGCACCCTGTCCTGTGTCAGGGATCTGGTTTGTTGGAGCATCCTGTCCTGTGTCAGGGATCTGGTTTAGGAGCGCCCTCTCCAGTGTCAGAGATGTGGTATAGGAGTGCCCTCTCCTGTGTCAGGGATCTGGCTTAGGAGTGCCCTCTGCTGTGTGAGGGATCTGGTTTAGGAGCACCCTCTCCTGTGTCAGGGATCTGGTTTAGGAGCACCCTTTCCTGTGTCAGGGATCTGGTTTAAGAGCACCCTCTCCTGTATCAGGGATCTCCTGTGTCAGGGATCTGGTATATGAGCGCCCTCTCCTGTGTCAGTGATCTGGTTTAGAAGCGCCCTCTCCTGTGTCAGAGATGTGGTATAGGAGCGCCCTCTTCTGTGTCAGGGATCTGGTTTAGGAGTGCCTTCTGCTGTGTCAGGGATCTGGTTTAGGGTCACCCTCTCCTGTGTCAGGGATCTTGTTTAGAAGCGCCCTCTCCTGTGTCAGGGATCTGGTTTAGGAGCGCCCTCTCCTGTGACAGGGATCTGGTTTAAGAGCGCCCTCTCCTCTGTCAGGGATCTGGTTTAGGAGCGCCCTCTCCTGTGTCAGAGAGCTGCTGTGGGTTTCCTTGGTCCTGTCTCAAAGACCTGTTGTGTGTGGGATTTCACCTGTTTGTTGGATCTGGTTTAGGAGGGCCCTCTCCTGTGTCAGGGATCTGTTTTAGGAGCACCCCCTCCAGTGTCTTGGACCTGGTATAGTAGAGCCCTCTCCTGTGTCAGAGATCTGCTGTGGGTGTACTTGGTCCTGTCTCAAAGACCTGTTGTTTGTGCGCTTACCCTGTGTCTGGGATTTGGTTTAGGAGCGCCCTCTCCTGTGTCAGAGATGTGGTATAGGAGCGGCATCTCCTGTGTCAGGGATCAGGTTTAGGAGTGCCCTCTGCTGTGTCAGGGATCTGGTATAGAAGCACCCTCTGCTGTGTCAGGGATCTGGTATAGGAGCACCCTGTCCTGTGTCAGGGATCTGGTTTGGGAGAGCCCTCTCCTGTTTCAGAGATGTCGTTTAGGAGCGCCTTCTCCTGTGTGAGGGATCTTGTTTAGGAGTGCCCTCTGCTGTGTGAGGGATCTGGTTTAGGAGCACCCTCTCCTGTGTCAGGGATCTGGTTTAGGAGCACCCTCTCCTGTGTCAGGGATCTGGTTTAGGAGTGCCCTCTCCTGTGTCAGGGATTTGCTGTGGGTGTAGTTGGTCCTCTCTCAAAGACCTGTTGTGTGTGGGCTTTCCCCTGTGTCAGGGATCTGGTTAAGGAGCGCCCTCTCCTGTGTCAGAGATGTGGTATAGTAGCGGCATTTCCTGTGTCAGGGATCAAGTTTAGTGGTGCCCTCTGCTGTGTCAGGGATCTGGCATAGAAGCACCCTCTGCTGAGTCAGGGATCTGGTATAGGAGCACCCTGTCCTGTGTCATGGATCTGGCATAGGAGCACCATGTCCTGTGTCAGGGATCTGGTTTAGGAGCGCCCTCTCCCGTTTCAGAGATGTGGTATAGGAGCGCCCTCTCCTGTGTCAGGTATCTGGTTTAGGAGTGCCTTCTGCTGTGTCACGGATCTGGTTTTGGATCACCCTCTCCTGTGTCAGGGATCTGGTTTAAGAGCGCCCTCTCCTGTGTCAGGGATCTGTTTTAAGAGCGCCGTCTCCTCTGTCAGGGATCTGGTTTAGGAGCACCCTCTCCTGTATCAGGGATCTCCTGTGTCAGGGATATGGTATAGGAGCATCCTCTCCTGTGTCAGGGATCTGGTCTAGACACGCCCTCTCCTTTTCAGAGATGTGGTGCAGGAGCGCCCTCTCCTGTGTCAGGTATCTGGTTTAGTATCACCCTCTTCTGTGTCAGGGATCTGGTTTAGGAGCACCCTCTCCTGTGTCAGGGGTGTGGTATAGGAGCGGCATCTCCTGTGTCAGAGATCAAGTTTAGGAGTGCCCTCTGCTGTGTCAGGGATCTGGTATAGAAGCACCTTCTGCAGTGTCATGGATCTTGTGTAGCAGCATCCTGTCCTGTGTAAGGGATCTGGTTTAGGAGCGCCCTCTCCTGTGTCAGAGATGTGGTATAGGAGTGCCCTCTCCTGTGTCAGGGATCTGGTTTAGGAATGCCCTCTGCTGTGTGAGGGATCTGGTTTAGGAGCACCCTCTCCTGTGTCAGGGATCTGCTGTGTGTGTACTTGGTCCTGTCTCAAAGACTTGTTGTGTGTGGGCTTTCCCCTGTGTCCGGGATCTGGTTTAGGATCGCCCTCTCCTGTGTCAGAGATCTTTTATAGAAGCACCCCCTGCTGTGTCAGGGATCTGGTATAGGAGCACCCTGTCCTGTGTCAGGGATCTGGTTTAGGAGCATCCTGTCCTGTGTCAGGGATCTGGTTTAGGAGCGCCCTCTCCAGTGTCAGAGATGTGGTATAGGAGTGCCCTCTCCTGTGTCAGGGATCTGGCTTAGGAGTGCCCTCTGCTGTGTGAGGGATCTAGTTTAGGAGCACCCTCGCCTGTGTCAGGGATCTGGTTTAGGAGCACCCTTTCCTGTGTCAGGGATCTGGTTTAGGAGCACCCTCTCCTGTATCAGGGATCTCCTCTGTCAGGGATCTGGTATATGAGCGCCATCTCCTGTGTCAGCGATCTGGTTTAGAAGCGCCCTCTCCTGTGTCAGAGATGTGGTATAGGAGCGCCCTCTCCTGTGTCAGGGATCTGGTTTAGGAGTGCCTTCTGCTGTGTCAGGGATCTGGTTTAGGGTCACCCTCTCCTGTGTCAGGGATCTTGTTTAGGAGAGCCCTCTCCTGTGTCAGGGATCTGGTTTAGGAGCGCCCTCTCCTGTGACAGGGATCTGGTTTAAGAGCGCCCTCTCCTCTGTCAGGGATCTGGTTTAGGAGCACCCTCTCCTGTGTCAGAGAGCTGCTGTGGGTTTCCTTGGTCCTGTCTCAAAGACCTGTTGTGTGTGGGATTTCACCTGTTTGTGGGATCTGGTTTAGGAGGGCCCTCTCCTGTGTCAGGGATCTGTTTTAGGAGCACCCCCTCCAGTGTCTTGGACCTGGTATAGGAGAGCCCTCTCCTGTGTCAGAGATCTGCTGTGGGTGTACTTGGTCCTGTCTCAAAGACCTGTTGTTTGTGCGCTTACCCTGTGTCCGGGATTTGGTTTAGGAGCGCCCTCTCCTGTGTCAGAGATGTGGTATAGGAGCGGCATCTCCTGTGTCAGGGATCAGGTTTAGGAGTGCCCTCTGCTGTGTCAGGGATCAGGTATAGAAGCACCCTCTGCTGTGTCAGGGATCTTGTGTAGGAGCACCCTGTCCTGTGTCAGGGATCTGACTTAGGAGCACCCTGTCCTGTGTCAGGGATCTGGTTTAGGAGCGCCTTCTCCTGTGTCAGGGATGTTGTTTAGGAGTGCCCTCTGCTGTGTGAGGGATCTGGTTTAGGAGCACCCTCTCCTGTGTCAGGGATCTAGGAGCGCCCTCTCCTGTGTCAGAGATCTGGTTTAGGAGCGCCCTCTACTGTGTCAGGGATCTGCTGTGTGTGTACTTGGTCCTGTCTCAAAGACCTGTTGTGTGTGGGCTTTCCCCTGTGTCATGGATCTGGTTTAGGAGCGCTCTCTCCTGTGTCCGAGATGTGGTAAAGGAGCGGCATCTCCTGTGTCAGGGATCAGGTTTAGGAGTGCCCTCTGCTGTGTCAGGGATCTGGAATACAAGCACCCTCTGCTGTGTCAGGGATCTGGTATAGGAGCAGCCTGTCCTGTGTCAGGGATCTGGTTTAGGAGCGCCCTCTCCTGTTTCAGAGATGTGGTATGGGAGCACCCTCTCCTGTGTGAGGGATCTGGTTTAGGAGCGCCCTCTCCTGTGTCAGGGATCTGGTTTAGGAGCACCCACTCCTGTGTCAGGGATCTGTTTTAGGAGCACCCTCTACGGTTTCAGAGCTGTGGTATAGGAGCGCCCTCTCCTGTGTCAGGGATCTGGTTTAGGAGTGCCTTCTCCTGTGTCAGGGATCTTGTTTAGGAGCGCCCTCTGCTGTGTGAGGGATCTGGTTTAGGAGCACCCTTTCCTGTGTCAGTGATGTGGTTTAGGAACACCCTCTCCTGTGTCAGGGATCTGGTTTAGGAGCTCCCTCTCCTGTGTCAGGGATCTGGTTTAGGAGCGACCTCTCCTGTGTCAGAGATGTGGCATAAGAGCGACCTCTCCTGTGTCAGGGATCTGGTTTAAGAGCGCCCTCTCCTGTGTCAGGGATCTGGTTTAGGAGCGCTCTCTCCTGTGTCAGGGATCTGGTTTAGGAGCGCTCTCTCCTGTGTCAGGGATCTGGTTTAGGAGGGCCCTCTCCTATGTCAGGGATCTGGTTGAGGAGCACCCCCTCCAGTGTCATGGATCTGGTATAGGAGAGCCCTCTCTTGTGTCAGATCTGCTGTGGGTGTATTTGGTCCTGTCTCAAAGACCTGTTGTTTGTGGGCTTTCCCTGTGTCAGGGATTTGGTTTAGGAGCGCCCTCTCCTGTGTCAGAGATGTGATATAGGAGCGGCATCTCCTGTGTCAGGGATCAGGTTTAGGAGTGCCCTCTGCTGTGTCAGGGATATAGTATATAAGCACCCTCTGCTGTGTGAGGGGTCTGGTTGAGGAGCACCCTCTCCTGTGTCAGGGATCTGGTTTAGGAGTGCCCTCTCCTGTGTCAGGGATCTGGTTTAGGAGTGCCCTCTCCTGTGTCAGGGATCTGGTTTAGGAGCGCCCTCTCCTGTGTCAGGGATCTGCTGTGGGTGTAGTTGGTCCTCTCTCAAAGACCTGTTGTGTGTGGGCTTTCCCCTGTGTCAGGGATCTGGTTAAGGAGCGCCCTCTCCTGTGTCAGAGATGTGGTATAGTAGCGGCATCTCCTGTGTCAGGGATCAAGTTTAGAGGTGCCCTCTGCTGTTTCAGGGATCTGGCATAGAAGCACCCCCTGCTGTGTCAGGGATCTGGTATAGGAGCACCCTGTCCTGTGTCAGGGATCTGCCTTAGGAGCAAGCTGTCCTGTGTCAGGGATCTGGTTTAGGAGCGCCCTCGCCGGTTTTAGAGATGTGGTATAGGAGCGCCCTCTCCTGTATCAGGGATCTGGTTTAGGAGCGCATTCTGCTGTGTGAGGGATGTGGTTTAGGAGCACCCTCTCCTGTGTCAGGGATCTGGTTTAGGAGCACCCTGTCCTGTGTCAGAGATGTGGTATAGGAGCGCCCTCTCCTGTGTCAGGTATCTGGTTTAGGAGTGCCTTCTGCTGTGTCACGGATCTGGTTTAGGATCACCCTCTCCTGTGTCAGGGATCTGGTTTAAGAGCACCCTCTCCTGTGTCAGGGATCTGTTTTAAGAGCGCCGTCTCCTCTGTCAGGGATCTGGTTTAGGAGCACCCTCTCCTGTATTAGGGATCTCCTGTGTCAGGGATCTGGTATAGGAGCACCCTGTCCTGTGTCAGGGATCTGGTTTAGAAGCACCCTCTCCTGTGTCAGAGATGTTTTATAGTAGCGCCCTCTCCTGTGTCAGGTATCTGGTTTAGGAGTGCCTTCTGCTGTGTCACGGATCTGGTTTAGGATCACCCTCTCCTGTGTCAGGGATCTGGTTTAAGAGCACCCTCTCCTGTGTCAGGGATCTGTTTTAAGAGCGCCGTCTCCTGTGTCAGAGATGTGGTATAGGAGCGCCCTCTCCTGTGTCAGGAATCTGGCTTAGGAGTGCCTTCTGCTGTGTCAGGGATCTGGTTTAGTATCACCCTCTTCTGTGTCAGGGATCTGGTTTAGGAGCGTCCTCTCCTGTGTTAGGGATCTGGTTTAGGATCGCCCTCTCCTGTGTCAGGGATCTTGTTTAAGAGCTCCCTCTCCTCTGTCAGGGATCTGGTTTAGGAGCGCCCTCTCTTGTGTCAAAGAGCTGCTGTGGGTGTCCTTGGTCCTGTCTCAAAGACCTGTTGTGTGTGGGCTTTCCCCTGTTTGAGGGATCTGGTTTAAGAGGGCCCTCTCCTGTGTCAGGGATCTGGTTTAGGAGCACCCCCTCCAGTGTCATGAATCTGGTATAGGAGAGCCCTCTCCTGCGTCAGGGATCTGCTGTGGGTGTACTTGGTCCTGTCTCAAAGACCTGTTGTTTGTGGGATTTCCCTGTGTCAGGGATTTGGTTTAGGAGCGCCCTCTCCTGTGTCAGAGATGTGGTATAGGAGCGGCATCTCCTGTGTCAGAGATCAGGTTTAGGAGTGCCCTCTGCTGTGTCAGGGATCAGGTATAGAAGCACCCTCTGCTGTGTCAGGGATCTTGTGTAGGAGCACCCTGTCCTGTGTCAGGGATCTGACTTAGGAGCACCCTGTCCTGTGTCAGGGATCTGGTTTAGGAGCGCCTTCTCCTGTGTCAGGGATGTTGTTTAGGAGTGCCCTCTGCTGTGTGAGGGATCTGGTTTAGGAGCACCCTCTCCTGTGTCAGGGATCTAGGAGCGCCCTCTCCTGTGTCAGAGATCTGGTTTAGGAGCGCCCTCTCCTGTGTCAGGGATCTGCTGTGGGTGTACTTGGTCCTGTCTCAAAGACCTGTTGTGTGTGGGCTTTCCCCTGTGTCAGGGATCTGGTTTAGGAGCGCTCTCTCCTGTGTCCGAGATGTGGTAAAGGAGCGGCATCTCCTGTGTCAGGGATCAGGTTTAGGAGTGCCCTGTGCTGTGTCAGGGATCTGGAATACAAGCACCCTCTGCTGTGTCAGGGATCTGGTATAGGAGCAGCCTGTCCTGTGTCAGGGATCTGGTTTAGGAGCGCCCTCTCCTGTTTCAGAGATGTGGTATGGGAGCACCCTCTCCTGTGTGAGGGATCTGGTTTAGGAGCGCCCTCTCCTGTGTCAGGGATCTGGTTTAGGAGCACCCACTCCTGTGTCAGGGATCTGTTTTAGGAGCACCCTCTACGGTTTCAGAGCTGTGGTATAGGAGCGCCCTCTCTTGTGTCAGGGATCTGGTTTAGGAGCGCCTTCTCCTGTGTCAGGGATCTTGTTTAGGAGCGCCCTCTGCTGTGTGAGGGATCTGGTTTAGGAGCACCCTTTCCTGTGTCAGTGATGTGGTTTGGGAGCACCCTCTCCTGTGTCAGGGATCTGGTTTAGGAGCTCCCTCTCCTGTGTCAGGGATCTGGTTTAGGAGTGACCTCTCCTGTGTCAGAGATGTGGCATAAGAGCGACCTCTCCTGTGTCAGGGATCTGGTTTAAGAGCGCCCTCTCCTGTGTCAGGGATCTGGTTTAGGAGCGCTCTCTCCTGTGTCAGGGATCTGGTTTAGGAGCGCTCTCTCCTGTGTCAGGGATCTGGTTTAGGAGCGACCTCTCCTGTGTCAGGGATCTGCTTTAAGAGCACCCTCTCCTGTGTCAGGGATCTGGTTTAGGAGCGCCCTCTCTTGTGTCAGAGAGCTGCTGTGGGTGTACTTGGTCCTGTCTCAAAGACCTGTTGTGTGTGGACTTTCCCCTGTGTGAGGGATCTGGTTTAGGAGCGCCCTCTCCTGTGTCAGGGATCTGGTTTAGGAGCACCCCCTCCAGTGTCATGGATCTGGTATAGGAGCGCCCTCTCCTGTGTCAGGGATCTGCTGTGGGTGTACTTGGTCCTGTCTCAAAGACCTGTTGTGTGTGGGCTTTTCCCTGTGTCAGGGATCTGGTTTAGGAGCGCTCTCTCCTGTGTCCGAGATGTGGTATAGGAGCGGCATCTCCTGTGTCAGCGATCAGGTTTAGGAGTGCCCTCTGCTGTGTCAGGGATCTGGTATAGAAGCACCCTCTGCTGTGTCAGGGATCTGGTATAGGAACAGCCTGTCCTGTGTCAGGGATCTGGCTTAGGAGCACCCTGTCCTGTGTCAAGGATCTGGTTTATGAGCACCCTCTCCTGTTTTAGAGATGTGGTATAGGAGCACCCTCTCTTGTGGCAGGTATCTGGTTTAGGAGTGTCCTCTGCTGTCTGAGGGATCTGGTATAGGACCACCCTCTCCTGTGCCAGGGATCTTGTTTAGGAGCACCCTCTCCTGTGTCAGGGATCTGGTTTAGGAGCGCCCTCTCCTGTGTCAGGTTCTGGTTTAGGAGTGCCAGCTCCTGTGTCAGGGATCTGGTATAAGAGCACCCTGATCTGTGTCAGGGACCTGGTATAGGAGCGCCCTCTCCTGTTTCAGGGTTCTGGTCTAGGAGTGCCCTCTGCTGTGTCAGGGATCTAGTAAAGGAGCACCCAGTCCTGTGTCAGGGATCTGGTATAGGAGCACCCTCTCCTGTGTCAGAGATCTGGTTTAGGAGTGCCTTCTGCTGTGTCAGGGATCTGGTATAGGAGCACCCTGTCCTGTGTCAGGGATCTGGTATAGGAGCGCCCTCTCCTGTTTCAGGGATCTGGTTTAGGAGTGGCCTCTCCTGTGTCAGGGATCTGGTTTAGGAGCGCCCTCTCCTATGATCTGGTTTAGGAGCACCCTATCCTGTGTCAGGGATCTGGTTTAGGAGCACCCTCTCTTGTGTCAGAGAGCTGCTGTGGGTGTACTTGGTCCTGTCTCAAAGACCTGTTGTGTGTGGGAATTTCCCCTGTGTGAGGAATCTGGTTTAGGAGCGCCCCCCCCTGTGTCAGGGATCTGGCTTAGGAGCGCTTCCTCCAGTGTCATTGATCTGGTATGGGAGCACCCTCTCCTGTGTCAGGGATCTGCTGTGTGTGTACTTGGTCCTGTCTCAAAGACTTGTTGTGTGTGGGCTTTCCCCTGTGTTTGGGATCTGGTTTAGAATCACCCTCTCCTGTGTCAGAGATCTTTTATAGAAGCACCCCCTGCTGTGTCAGGGATCTGGTATAGGAGCACCCTGTCCTGTGTCAGGGATCTGGTTTGTTGGAGCATCCTGTCCTGTGTCAGGGATCTGGTTTAGGAGCGCCCTCTCCAGTGTCAGAGATGTGGTATAGGAGTGCCCTCTCCTGTGTCAGGGATCTGGCTTAGGAGTGCCCTCTGCTGTGTGAGGGATCTGGTTTAGGAGCACCCTCTCCTGTGTCAGGGATCTGGTTTAGGAGCACCCTTTCCTGTGTCAGGGATCTGGTTTAAGAGCACCCTCTCCTGTATCAGGGATCTCCTGTGTCAGGGATCTGGTATATGAGCGCCCTCTCCTGTGTCAGCGATCTGGTTTAGAAGCGCCCTCTCCTGTGTCAGAGATGTGGTATAGGAGCGCCCTCTCCTGTGTCAGGGATCTGGTTTAGGAGTGCCTTCTGGTGTGTTCGGGATCTGGTTTAGGGTTACCCTCTCCTGTGTCAGGGATCTTGTTTAGGAGCGCCCTCTCCTGTGTCAGGGATCTGGTTTAGGAGCGCCCTCTCCTGTGACAGGGATCTGGTTTAAGAGCGCCCTCTCCTCTGTCAGGGATCTGGTTTAGGAGCGCCCTCTCCTGTGTCAGAGAGCTGCTGTGGGTTTCCTTGGTCCTGTCTCAAAGACCTGTTGTGTGTGGGATTTCACCTGTTTGTGGGATCTGGTTTAGGAGGGCCCTCTCCTGTGTCAGGGATCTGTTTTAGGAGCACCCCCTCCAGTGTCTTGGACCTGGTATAGTAGAGCCCTCTCCTGTGTCAGAGATCTGCTGTGGGTGTACTTGGTCCTGCCTCAAAGACCTGTTGTTTGAGCGCTTACCCTGTGTCCGGGATTTGGTTTAGGAGCGCCCTCTCCTGTGTCAGAGGTGTGGTATAGGAGCGGCATCTCCTGTGTCAGGGATCAGGTTTAGGAGTGCCCTCTGCTGTGTCAGGGATCTGGTATAGAAGCACCCTCTGCTGTGTCAGGGATCTGGTATAGGAGCACCCTGTCCTGTGTCAGGGATCTGGTTTGGGAGAGCCCTCTCCTGTTTCAGAGATGTCGTTTAGGAGCGCCTTCTCCTGTGTGAGGGATCTTGTTTAGGAGTGCCCTCTGCTTTGTGAGGGATCTGGTTTAGGAGCACCCTCTCCTGTGTCAGGGATCTGGTTTAGGAGCACCCTCTCCTGTGTCAGGGATCTGGTTTAGGAGTGCCCTCTCCTGTGTCAGGGATTTGCTGTGGGTGTAGTTGGTCCTCTCTCAAAGACCTGTTGTGTGTGGGCTTTCCCCTGTGTCAGGGATCTGGTTAAGGAGCGCCCTCTCCTGTGTCAGAGATGTGGTATAGTAGCGGCATTTCCTGTGTCAGGGATCAAGTTTAGTGGTGCCCTCTGCTGTGTCAGGGATCTGGCATAGAAGCACCCTCTGCTGTGTCAGGGATCTGGTATAGGAGCACCCTGTCCTGTGTCAGGGATCTGGCTTAGGAGCACCATGTCCTGTGTCAGGGATCTGGTTTAGGAGCGCCCTCTCCCGTTTCAGAGATGTGCTATAGGAGCGCCCTCTCCTGTGTCAGGGATCTGGTTTAGGAGCAACCTCTCCTGTATTAGGGATCTCCTGTGTCAGGGATCTGGTATAGGAGCACCCTATCCTGTGTCAGGGATCTGGTTTAGAAGCGCCCTCTCCTGTGTCAGAGATGTGGTATAGGAGCGCCCTCTCCTGTGTCAGGTATATGGTTTAGGAGTGCCTTCTGCTGTGTCACGGATCTGGTTTTGGATCACCCTTTCCTGTGTCAGGGATGTGGTTTAAGAGCGCCCTCTCCTGTGTCAGGGATCTGTTTTAAGAGCGCCGTCTCCTCTGTCAGGTATCTGGTTTAGTATCACCCTCTTCTGTGTCAGGGATCTGGTTTAGGAGCACCCTCTCCTGTGTCAGGGGTGTGGTATAGGAGCGGCATCTCCTGTGTCAGAGATCAGGTTTAGGAGTGCCCTCTGCTGTGTGAGGGATCTGGTTTAGGAGCACACTCTCCTGTGTCAGGGATCTGCTGTGTGTGTACTTGGTCCTGTCTCAAAGACTTGTTGTGTGTGGGCTTTCCCCTGTGTACGGGATCTGGTTTAGGATCGCCCTCTCCTGTGTCAGAGATCTTTTATAGAAGCACCCCCTGCTGTGTCAGGGATCTGGTATAGGAGCACCCTGTCCTGTGTCAGGGATCTGGTTTAGGAGCATCCTGTCCTGTGTCAGGGATCTGGTTTAGGAGCGCCCTCTCCAGTGTCAGAGATGTGGTATAGGAGTGCCCTCTCCTGTGTCAGGGATCTGGCTTGGGAGTGCCCTCTGCTGTGTGAGGGATCTGGTTTAGGAGCACCCTCTCCTGTGTCAGGGATCTGGTTTAGGAGCACCCTTTCCTGTGTCAGGGATCTGGTTTAGGAGCATCCTCTCCTGTATCAGGGATCTCCTGTGTCAGGGATCTGGTATATGAGCGCCCTCTCCTGTGTCAGCGATCTGGTTTAGAAGCGCCCTCTCCTGTGTCAGAGATGTGGCATAGGAGCGCCCTCTCCTGTGTCAGGGATCTGGTTTAGGAGTGCCTTCTGCTGTGTCAGGGATCTGGTTTAGGGTCACCCTCTCCTGTGTCAGGGATCTTGTTTAGGAGAGCCCTCTCCTGTGTCAGGGATCTGGTTTAGGAGCGCCCTCTCCTGTGACAGGGATCTGGTTTAAGAGCGCCCTCTCCTCTGTCAGGGATCTGGTTGAGGAGCGCCCTCTCCTGTGTCAGAGAGCTGCTGTGGGTTTCCTTGGTCCTGTCTCAAAGACCTGTTCTGTGTGGGATTTCACCTGTTTGTGGGATCTGGTTTAGGAGGGCCCTCTCCTGTGTCAGGGATCTGTTTTAGGAGCACCCCCTCCAGTGTCTTGGACCTGGTATAGGAGAGCCCTCTCCTGTGTCAGAGATCTGCTGTGGGTGTACTTGGTCCTGTCTCAAAGACCTGTTGTTTGTGCGCTTACCCTGTGTCCGGGATTTGGTTTAGGAGCGCCCTCTCCTGTGTCAGAGATGTGGTATAGGAGCGGCATCTCCTGTGTCAGGGATCAGGTTTAGGAGTGCCCTCTGCTGTGTCAGGGATCTGGTATAGAAGCACCCTCTGCTGTGTCAGGGATCTGGTATAGGAGCACCCTGTCCTGTGTCAGGGATCTGGTTTGGGAGAGCCCTCTCCTGTTTCAGTGATGTTGTTTAGGAGCGCCCTCTCCTGTGTCAGGGATCTGGTTTAGGAGTGCCCTCTCCTGTGTCAGGGATCTGCTGTGGGTGTAGTTGGTCCTCTCTCAAAGACCTGTTGTGTGTGGGCTTTTCCCTGTGTCAGGGATCTGGTTAAGGAGCGCCCTCTCCTGTGTCAGAGATGTGGTATAGTAGCGGCATCTCCTGTATCAGGGATCAAGTTTAGGGGTGCCCTCTGCCGTGTCAGGGATCTGGCATAGAAGCACCCTCTGATGTGTCAGGGATCTGTTATAGGAGCACCCTGTCCTGTGTCAGGGATCTGGCTTAGGAGCACCATGTCCTGTGTCAGGGATCTGGTTTAGGAGCGCCCTCTCCCATTTCAGAGAAGTGGTATAGGAGCACCCTCTCCTGTGTCAGGGATCTGGTTTAGGAGCAACCTCTCCTGTATCAGGGATCTCCTGTGTCAGGGATCTGGTATAGGAGCACCCTGTCCTGTGTCAGGGATCTGGTTTAGAAGCGCCCTCTCCTGTGTCAGAGATGTGGTATAGGAGCGCCCTCTCCTGTGTCAGGTATCTGGTTTAGGAGTGCCTTCTGCTGTGTCACGGATCTGATTTTGGATCACCCTCTCCTGTGTAAGGGATCTGGTTTAAGAGCGCCCTCACCTGTGTCAGGGATCTGTTTTAAGAGCACTGTCTCCTCTGTCAGGGATCTGGTTTAGGAGCACCCTCTCCTATATCAGGGATCTCCTGTGTCAGGGATCTGGTATAGGAGCATCCTCTCCTGTGTGAGGGATCTGGTTTAGGAGTGCCTTCTGCTGTGTCAGGGATCTGGTTTAGTATCACTCTCTTCTGTGTCAGGGATCTGGTTTAGGACCACCCTCTCCTGTGTCAGGGATATGGTTTAGGAGCGTCCTCTCCTGTGTCAGGGATCTGATTTAGGATCGCCCTCTCGAGTGTCATGGATCTTGTTTAAGAGCTCCCTCTCCTCTGTCAGGGATCTGGTTTAGGAGCGCCCTCTCTTGTGTCAAAGAGCTGCTGTGGGTGTCCTTGGTCCTGTCTCAAAGACCTGTTGTGTGTGGGCTTTCCCCTGTTTGATCGATCTGGTTTAGGAGGGCCCTCTCCTGTGCCAGGGATCTGGTTTAGGAGTGGCCTCTCCTGTGTCAGGGATCTGGTTTAGGAGGGCCCTCTCCTGTGTCAGGGATATGGTTTAGGAGAACCCCCTCCAGTGTCATGGATCTGGTATAGGAGCACCCTCTCCTGTGTCAGGGTTTTGGTCTAGGAGTGCCCTCTGCTGTGTCGGGGATCTGGTAAAGGAGCACCCAGTCCTGTGTCATGGATCTGGTATAGGAGCACCCTCTCCTGTGTCAGGGATCTGGTTTAGAAGCACCCCCTCCAGTGTCATGGATCTGGTATAGGAGCGCCCTCTCCTGTGTCAGGGATCTGCTGTGGGTGTACTTGGTCCTGTCTCAAAGACCTGTTGTTTGTGGGATTTCCCTGTGTCAGGGATTTGGTTTAGGAGCGCCCTCTCCTGTGTCAGAGGTGTGGTATAGGAGCGGCATTTTCTGTGTCAGAGATCAGGTTTAGGAGTGCCCTCTCCTGTGCCAGGGATCTGGTTTAGGAGGGCCCTCTCCTGTGCCAGGGATCTGGTTTAGGAGTGGCCTCTCCTGTGTCAGGGATCTGGTTTAGGAGGGCCCTCTCCTGTGTCAGGGATTTGGTTTAGGAGCGCCCTCTCCTGTGTCAGAGGTGTGGTATAGGAGCGGCATTTCCTGTGTCAGAGATCAGGTTTAGGAGTGCCCTCTGCTGTGTCAGGGATCTGGTATAGAAGCACCCTCTGCTGTGTAAGGGATCTTGTGTAGGAGCACCCTGTCCTGTGTCAGGGATCTGACTTAGGAGCACCCTGTCCTGTGTCAGGGATCTGGTTTAGGAGCGCCTTCTCCTGTGTCAGGGATGTTGTTTAGGAGTGCCCTCTGCTGTGTGAGGGATCTGGTTTAGGAGCACCCTCTCCTGTGTCAGGGATCTAGGAGCGCCCTCTCCTGTGTCAGAGATCTGGTTTAGGAGCGCCCTCTCCTGTGTCAGGGATCTGCTGTGGGTGTACTTGGTCCTGTCTCAAAGACCTGTTGTGTGTGGGCTTTCCCCTGTGTCAGGGATCTGGTTTAGGAGCGCTCTCTCCTGTGTCCGAGATGTGGTAAAGGAGCGGCATCTCCTGTGTCATGGATCAGGTTTAGGAGTGCCCTCTGCTGTGTCAGGGATCTGGAATACAAGCACCCTCTGCTGTGTCAGGGATCTGGTATAGGAGCAGCCTGTCCTGTGTCAGGGATCTGGTTTAGGAGCGCCCTCTCCTGTTTCAGAGATGTGGTATGGGAGCACCCTCTCCTGTGTGAGGGATCTGGTTTAGGAGCGCCCCTCCTGTGTCAGGGATCTGGTTTAGGAGCACCCACTCCTGTGTCAGGGATCTGTTTTAGGAGCACCCTCTACGGTTTCAGAGCTGTGGTATAGGAGCGTCCTCTCCTGTGTCAGGGATCTGGTTTAGGAGCGCCTTCTCCTGTGTCAGGGATCTTGTTTAGGAGCGCCCTCTGCTGTGTGAGGGATCTGGTTTAGGAGCACCCTTTCCTGTGTCAGTGATGTGGTTTAGGAGCACCCTCTCCTGTGTCAGGGATCTGGTTTAGGAGCTCCCTCTCCTGTGTCAGGGATCTGGTTTAGGAGCGACCTCTCCTGTGTCAGAGATGTGGCATAAGAGCGACCTCTCCTGTGTCAGGGATCTGGTTTAAGAGCGCCCTCTCCTGTGTCAGGGATCTGGTTTAGGAGCGCTCTCTCCTGTGTCAGGGATCTGGTTTAGGAGCGCTCTCTCCTGTGTCAGGGATCTGGTTTAGGAGGGCCCTCTCCTATGTCAGGGATCTGGTTTAGGAGCACCCCCTCCAGTGTCAGGGATCTGGTATAGGAGAGCCCTCTCTTGTGTCAGAGATCTGCTGTGGGTGTATTTGGTCCTGTCTCAAAGACCTGTTTTTTGTGGGCTTTCCCTATGTCAGGGATTTGGTTTAGGAGTGCCCTCTCCTGTATCAGAGATGTGATATAGGAGCGGCATCTCCTGTGTCAGGGATCAGGTTTAGGAGTGCCCTCTGCTGTGTCAGGGATCTAGTATATAAGCACCCTCTGCTGTGTGAGGGGTCTGGTTGAGGAGCACCCTCTCCTGTGACAGGGATCTGGTTTAGGAGCGCCCTCTCCTGTGTCAGGGATCTGGTTTAGGAGTGCCCTCTCCTGTGTCAGGGATCTGGTTTAGGAGCGCCCTCTCCTGTGTCAGGGATCTGCTGTGGGTGTAGTTGGTCCTCTCTCAAAGACCTGTTGTGTCTGGGCTTTCCCCTGTGTCAGGGATCTGGTTAAGGAGCGCCCTCTCCTGTGTCAGAGATGTGGTATAGTAGCGGCATCTCCTGTGTCAGGGATCAAGTTTAGAGGTGCCCTCTGCTGTTTCAGGGATCTGGCATAGAAGCACCCCCTGCTGTGTCAGGGATCTGGTATAGGAGCACCCTGTCCTGTGTCAGGGATCTGCCTTAGGAGCAAGCTGTCCTGTGTCAGGGATCTGGTTTAGGAGCACCCTCGCCGGTTTTAGAGATGTGGTATAGGAGCGCCCTCTCCTGTATCAGGGATCTGGTTTAGGAGCGCATTCTGCTGTGTGAGGGATGTAGTTTAGGAGCACCCTCTCCTGTGTCAGGGATGTTGTTTAGGAGCAACCTCTCCTGTATTAGGGATCTCCTGTGTCAGGGATCTGGTATAGGAGCACCCTGTCCTGTGTCAGGGATCTGGTTTAGAAGCACCCTCTCCTGTGTCAGAGATGTGGTATAGGAGCGCCCTCTCCTGTGTCAGGTATCTGGTTTAGGAGTGCCTTCTGCTGTGTCACGGAACTGGTTTAGGATCACCCTCTCCTGTGTCAGGGATCTGGTTTAAGAGCACCCTCTCCTGTGTCAGGGATCTGTTTTAAGAGCGCCGTCTCCTCTGTCAGGGATCTGGTTTAGGAGCACCCTCTCCTGTATCAGGGATCTCCTGTGTCAGGGATCTGGTTTAGGAGCACCCTCTCCTGTGTCAGAGATCTGGTTTAGAAGCGCCCTCTCCTGTGTCAGAGATGTGGTATAGGAGCGCCCTCTCCTGTGTCAGGAATCTGGCTTAGGAGTGCCTTCTGCTGTGTCAGGGATCTGGTTTAGTATCACCCTCTCCTGTGTCAGGGATCTTGTTTAAGAGCTCCCTCTCCTCTGTCAGGGATCTGGTTTAGGAGCGCCCTCTCTTGTGTCAAAGAGCTGCTGTGGGTGTCCTTGGTCCTGTCTCAAAGACCTGTTGTGTGTGGGCTTTCCCCTGTTTGAGGGATCTGGTTTAGGAGGGTCCTCTCCTGTGTCAGGGATCTGGTTTAGGAGCACCCCCTCCAGTGTCATGAATCTGGTATAGGAGAGCCCTCTCCTGCGTCAGGGATCTGCTGTGGGTGTACTTGGTCCTGTCTCAAAGACCTGTTGTTTGTGGGATTTCCCTGTGTCAGGGATTTGGTTTAGGAGCGCCCTCTCCTGTGTCAGGGATCTGGGTTAGGAGCACCCACTCCTGTGTCAGGGATCTGGTTTAGGAGCACCCTCTCCTGTGTCAGGTTCTGGTTTAGGAGTGCCAGCTCCTGTGTCAGGGATCAGGTATAAGAGCACCCTGATCTGTGTCAGGGATGTGGTATAGGAGCGCCCTCTCCTGTTTCAGGGTTCTGGTCTAGGAGTGCCCTCTGCTGTGTCAGGGATCTGGTAAAGGAGCACCCAGTCCTGTGTCAGGGATCTGGTATAGGAGCACCCTCTCCTGTGTCAGAGATCTGGTTTAGGAGTGCCTTCTGCTGTGTCAGGGATCTGGTATAGGAGCACCCTCTCCTGTGTCAGGGATCTGGTATAGGAGTGCCCTCTCCTGTTTCAGGGATCTGGTTTAGGAGTGGCCTCTCCTGTGTTAGGGATCTGGTTTAGGAGCGCCCTCTCCTATGATCTGGTTTAGGAGCACCCTCTCCTGTGTCAGGGATCTGGTTTAGGAGCACCCTCTCTTGTGTCAGAGAGCTACTGTGGGTGTACTTGGTCCTGTCTCAAAGACCTGTTGTGTGTGGGCTTTCCCCTGTGTGAGGAATCTGGTTTAGGAGCGCCCCCCCCTGTGTCAGGGATCTGGCTTAGGAGCGCTTCCTCCAGTGTCATTGATCTGGTATGGGAGCACCCTCTCCTGTGTCAGGGATCTGCTGTGTGTGTACTTGGTCCTGTCTCAAAGACTTGTTGTGTGTGGGCTTTCCCCTGTGTCTGGGATCTGGTTTAGAATCGCCCTCTCCTGTGTCAGAGATATTTTATAGAAGCACCCCCTGCTGTGTCAGGGATCTGGTATAGGAGCACCCTGCCCTGTGTCAGGGATCTGGTTTGTTGGAGCATCCTGTCCTGTGTCAGGGATCTGGTTTAGGAGCGCCCTCTCCAGTGTCAGAGATGTGGTATAGGAGTGCCCTCTCCTGTGTCAGGGATCTGGCTTAGGAGTGCCCTCTGCTGTGTGAGGGATCTGGTTTAGGAGCACCCTCTCCTGTGTCAGGGATCTGGTTTAGGAGCACCCTTTCCTGTGTCAGGGATCTGGTTTAAGAGCACCCTCTCCTGTATCAGGGATCTCCTGTGTCAGGGATCTGGTATATGAGCGCCCTCTCCTGTGTCAGCGATCTGGTTTAGAAGCGCCCTCTCCTGTGTCAGAGATGTGGTATAGGAGCGCCCTCTCCTGTGTCAGGGATCTGGTTTAGGAGTGCCTTCTGCTGTGTTCGGGATCTGGTTTAGGGTTACCCTCTCCTGTGTCAGGGATCTTGTTTAGGAGCGCCCTCTCCTGTGTCAGGGATCTGGTTTAGGAGCGCCCTCTCCTGTGACAGGGATCTGGTTTAAGAGCGCCCTCTCCTCTGTCAGGGATCTGGTTTAGGAGCGCCCTCTCCTGTGTCAGAGAGCTGCTGTGGGTTTCCTTGGTTCTGTCTCAAAGACCTGTTGTGTGTGGGATATCACCTGTTTGTGGGATCTGGTTTAGGAGGGCCCTCTCCTGTGTCAGGGATCTGTTTTAGGAGCACCCCCTCCAGTGTCTTGGACCTGGTATAGTAGAGCCCTCTCCTGTGTCAGAGATCTGCTGTGGGTGTACTTGGTCCTGTCTCAAAGACCTGTTGTTTGTGCGCTAACCCTGTGTCTGGGATTTGGTTTAGGAGCGCCCTCTCCTGTGTCAGAGATGTGGTATAGGAGCGGCATCTCCTGTGTCAGGGATCAGGTTTAGGAGTGCCCTCTGCTGTGTCAGGGATCTGGTATAGAAGCACCCTCTGCTGTGTCAGGGATCTGGTATAGGAGCACCCTGTCCTGTGTCAGGGATCTTGTTTGGGAGAGCCCTCTCCTGTTTCAGAGATGTCGTTTAGGAGCGCCTTCTCCTGTGTGAGGGATCTTGTTTAGGAGTGCCCTCTGCAGTGTGAGGGATCTGGTTTAGGAGCACCCTCTCCTGTGTCAGGGATCTGGTTTAGGAGCACCCTCTCCTGTGTCAGGGATCTGGTTTAGGAGTGCCCTCTCCTGTGTCAGGGATTTGCTGTGGGTGTAGTTGGTCCTCTCTCAAAGACCTGTTGTGTGTGGGCTTTCCCCTGTGTCAGGGATCTGGTTAAGGAGCGCCCTCTCCTGTGTCAGAGATGTGGTATAGTAGCGGCATTTCCTGTGTCAGGGATCAAGTTTAGTGGTGCCCTCTGCTGTGTCAGGGATCTGGCATAGAAGCACCCTCTGCTGTGTCAGGGATCTGGTATAGGAGCACCCTGTCCTGTGTCAGGGATCTGGCTTAGGAGCACCATGTCCTGTGTCAGGGATCTGGTTTAGGAGCGCCCTCTCCCGTTTCAGAGATGTGGTATAGGAGCGCCCTCTCCTGTGTCAGGGATCTGGTTTAGGAGCAACCTCTCCTGTATTAGGGATCTCCTGTGTCAGGGATCTGGTATAGGAGCACCCTATCCTGTGTCAGGGATCTGGTTTAGAAGCGCCCTCTCCTGTGTCAGAGATGTGGTATAGGAGCGCCCTCTCCTGTGTCAGGTATATGGTTTAGGAGTGCCTTCTGCTGTGTCACGGATCTGGTTTTGGATCACCCTCTCCTGTTTCAGGGATCTGGTTTAAGAGCGCCCTCTCCTGTGTCAGGGATCTGTTTTAAGAGCGCCGTCTCCTCTGTCAGTTATCTGGTTTAGTATCACCCTCTTCTGTGTCAGGGATCTGGTTTAGGAGCACCCTCTCCTGTGTCAGGGGTGTGGTATAGGAGCGGCATCTCCTGTGTCAGAGATCAGGTTTAGGAGTGCCCTCTGCTGTGTGAGGGATCTGGTTTAGGAGCACACTCTCCTGTGTCAGGGATCTGCTGTGTGTGTACTTGGTCCTGTCTCAAAGACTTGTTGTGTGTGGGCTTTCCCCTGTGTCCGGGATCTGGTTTAGGATCGCCCTCTCCTGTGTCATGGATCTTTTATAGAAGCACCCCCTGCTGTGTCAGGGATCTGGTATAGGAGCACCCTGTCCTGTGTCAGGGATCTGGTTTAGGAGCATCCTGTCCTGTGTCAGGGATCTGGTTTAGGAGCGCCCTCTCCAGTGTCAGAGATGTTGTATAGGAGTTCCCTCTCCTGTGTCAGGGATCTGGCTTAGGAGTGCCCTCTGCTGTGTGAGGGATCTGGTTTAGGAGCACCCTCTCCTGTGTCAGGGATCTGGTTTTTGGAGCACCCTTTCCTGTGTCAGGGATCTGGTTTAGGAGCACCCTCTCCTGTATCAGGGATCTCCTGTGTCAGGGATCTGGTATATGAGCGCCCTCTCCTGTGTCAGCGATCTGGTTTTGAAGTGCCCTCTCCTGTGTCAGAGATGTGGCATAGGAGCGCCCTCTCCTGTGTCAGGGATCTGGTTTAGGAGTGCCTTCTGCTGTGTCAGGGATCTGGTTTAGGGTCACCCTCTCCTGTGTCAGGGATCTTGTTTAGGAGAGCCCTCTCCTGTGTCAGGGATCTGGTTTAGGAGCGCCCTCTCCTGTGACAGGGATCTGGTTTAAGAGCGCCCTCTCCTCTGTCAGGGATCTGGTTGAGGAGCGCCCTCTCCTGTGTCAGAGAGCTGCTGTGGGTTTCCTTGGTCCTGTCTCAAAGACCTGTTCTGTGTGGGATTTCACCTGTTTGTGGGATCTGGTTTAGGAGGGCCCTCTCCTGTGTCAGGGATCTGTTTTAGGAGCACCCCCTCCAGTGTCTTGGACCTGGTATAGGAGAGCCCTCTCCTGTGTCAGAGATCTGCTGTGGGTGTACTTGGTCCTGTCTCAAAGACCTGTTGTTTGTGCGCTTACCCTGTGTCCGGGATTTGGTTTAGGAGCGCCCTCTCCTGTGTCAGAGATGTGGTATAGGAGCAGCATCTCCTGTGTCAGAGATCAGGTTTAGGAGTGCCCTCTGCTGTGTCAGGGATCTGGTATAGAAGCACCCTCTGCTGTGTCAGGGATCTGGTATAGGAGCACCCTGTCCTGTGTCAGGGATCTGGTTTGGGAGAGCCCTCTCCTGTTTCAGTGATGTTGTTTAGGAGCGCTCTCTCCTGTGTCAGGGATCTGGTTTAGGAGTGCCCTCTCCTGTGTCAGGGATCTGCTGTGGGTGTAGTTGGTCCTCTCTCAAAGACCTGTTGTGTGTGGGCTTTCCCCTGTGTCAGGGATCTGGTTAAGGAGCGCCCTCTCCTGTGTCAGAGATGTGGTATAGTAGCGGCATCTCCTGTATCAGGGATCAAGTTTAGGGGTGCCCTCTGCTGTGTCAGGGATCTGGCATAGAAGCACCCTCTGATGTGTCAGGGATCTGGTATAGGAGCACCCTGTCCTGTGTCAGGGATCTGGCTTAGGAGCACCATGTCCTGTGTCAGGGATCTGGTTTAGGAGCGCCCTCTCCCATTTCAGAGATGTGGTATAGGAGCACCCTCTCCTGTGTCAGGGATCTGGTTTAGGAGCAACCTCTCCTGTATCAGGGAACTCCTGTGTCAGGGATCTGGTATAGGAGCACCCTGTCCTGTGTCAGGGATCTGGTTTAGAAGCGCCCTCTCCTGTGTCAGAGATGTGGTATAGGAGCGCCCTCTCCTGTGTCAGGTATCTGGTTTAGGAGTGCCTTCTGCTGTGTCACGGATCTGATTTTGGATCACCCTCTCCTGTGTCAGGGATCTGGTTTAAGAGCGCCCTCTCCTGTGTCAGGGATCTGTTTTAAGAGCACTGTCTCCTCTGTCAGGGATCTGGTTTAGGAGCACCCTCTCCTATATCAGGGATCTCCTGTGTCAGGGATCTGGTATAGGAGCATCCTCTCCTGTGTGAGGGATCTGGTTTAGGAGTGCCTTCTGCTGTGTCAGGGATCTGGTTTAGTATCACTCTCTTCTGTGTCAGGGATCTGGTTTAGGACCACCCTCTCCTGTGTCAGGGATATGGTTTAGGAACGTCCTCTCCTGTGTCAGGGATCTGATTTAGGATCGCCCTCTCGAGTGTCATGGATCTTGTTTAAGAGCTCCCTCTCCTCTGTCAGGGATCTGGTTTAGGAGCGCCCTCTCTTGTGTCAAAGAGCTGCTGTGGGTGTCCTTGGTCCTGTCTCAAAGACCTGTTGTGTGTGGGCTTTCCCCTGTTTGATCGATCTGGTTTAGGAGGGCCCTCTCCTGTGCCAGGGATCTGGTTTAGGAGTGGCCTCTCCTGTGTCAGGGATCTGGTTTAGGAGGGCCCTCTCCTGTGTCAGGGATATGGTTTAGGAGCACCCCCTCCAGTGTCATGGATCTGGTATATGAGAGCCCTCTCCTGTGTTAGGGATCTGCTGTGGGTGTACTTGTCTCAAAGACCTGTTGTTTGTGGGATATCCCTGTGTCAGGGATTTGGTTTAGGAGCGCCCTCTCCTGTGTCAGAGGTGTGGTATAGGAGCGGCATTTCCTGTGTCAGAGATCAGGTTTAGGAGTGCCCTCTGCTGTGTCAGGGATCTGGTATAGAAGCACCCTCTGCTGTGTCAGGGATCTTGTGTAGGAGCACCCTGTCCTGTGTCAGGGATCTGACTTAGGAGCACCCTGTCCTGTGTCAGGGATCTGGTTTAGGAGCGCCTTCTCCTGTGTCAGGGATGTTGTTTAGGAGTGCCCTCTGCTGTGTGAGGGATCTGGTTTAGGAGCACCCTCTCCTGTGTCAGGGATCTAGGAGCGCCCTCTCCTGTGTCAGAGATCTGGTTTAGGAGCGCCCTCTCCTGTGTCAGGGATCTGCTGTGGGTGTACTTGGTCCTGTCTCAAAGACCTGTTGTGTGTGGGCTTTCCCCTGTGTCAGGGATCTGGTTTAGGAGCGCTCTCTCCTGTGTCCGAGATGTGGTAAAGGAGCGGCATCTCCTGTGTCATGGATCAGGTTTAGGAGTGCCCTCTGCTGTGTCAGGGATCTGGAATACAAGCACCCTCTGCTGTGTCAGGGATCTGGTATAGGAGCAGCCTGTCCTGTGTCAGGGATCTGGTTTAGGAGCGCCCTCTCCTGTTTCAGAGATGTGGTATGGGAGCACCCTCTCCTGTGTGAGGGATCTGGTTTAGGAGCGCCCCTCCTGTGTCAGGGATCTGGTTTAGGAGCACCCACTCCTGTGTCAGGGATCTGTTTTAGGAGCACCCTCTACGGTTTCAGAGCTGTGGTATAGGAGCGTCCTCTCCTGTGTCAGGGATCTGGTTTAGGAGCGCCTTCTCCTGTGTCAGGGATCTTGTTTAGGAGCGCCCTCTGCTGTGTGAGGGATCTGGTTTAGGAGCACCCTTTCCTGTGTCAGTGATGTGGTTTAGGAGCACCCTCTCCTGTGTCAGGGATCTGGTTTAGGAGCTCCCTCTCCTGTGTCAGGGATCTGGTTTAGGAGCGACCTCTCCTGTGTCAGAGATGTGGCATAAGAGCGACCTCTCCTGTGTCAGGGATCTGGTTTAAGAGCGCCCTCTCCTGTGTCAGGGATCTGGTTTAGGAGCGCTCTCTCCTGTGTCAGGGATCTGGTTTAGGAGCGCTCTCTCCTGTGTCAGGGATCTGGTTTAGGAGGGCCCTCTCCTATGTCAGGGATCTGGTTTAGGAGCACCCCCTCCAGTGTCAGGGATCTGGTATAGGAGAGCCCTCTCTTGTGTCAGAGATCTGCTGTGGGTGTATTTGGTCCTGTCTCAAAGACCTGTTGTTTGTGGGCTTTCCCTGTGTCAGGGATTTGGTTTAGGAGCGCCCTCTCCTGTATTAGAGATGTGATATAGGAGCGGCATCTCCTGTGTCAGGGATCAGGTTTAGGAGTGCCCTCTGCTGTGTCAGGGATCTAGTATATAAGCACCCTCTGCTGTGTGAGGGGTCTGGTTGAGGAGCACCCTCTCCTGTGACAGGGATCTGGTTTAGGAGCGCCCTCTCCTGTGTCAGGGATCTGGTTTAGGAGTGCCCTCTCCTGTGTCAGGGATCTGGTTTAGGAGCGCCCTCTCCTGTGTCAGGGATCTGCTGTGGGTGTAGTTGGTCCTCTCTCAAAGACCTGTTGTGTGTGGGCTTTCCCCTGTGTCAGGGATCTGGTTAAGGAGCGCCCTCTCCTGTGTCAGAGATGTGGTATAGTAGCGGCATCTCCTGTGTCAGGGATCAAGTTTAGAGGTGCCCTCTGCTGTTTCAGGGATCTGGCATAGAAGCACCCCCTGCTGTGTCAGGGATCTGGTATAGGAGCACCCTGTCCTGTGTCAGGGATCTGCCTTAGGAGCAAGCTGTCCTGTGTCAGGGATCTGGTTTAGGAGCACCCTCGCCGGTTTTAGAGATGTGGTATAGGAGCGCCCTCTCCTGTATCAGGGATCTGGTTTAGGAGCGCATTCTGCTGTGTGAGGGATGTGGTTTAGGAGCACCCTCTCCTGTGTCAGGGATCTGGTTTAGGAGCAACCTCTCCTGTATTAGGGATCTCCTGTGTCAGGGATCTGGTATAGGAGCACCCTGTCCTGTGTCAGGGATCTGGTTTAGAAGCACCCTCTCCTGTGTCAGAGATGTGGTATAGGAGCGCCCTCTCCTGTGTCAGGTATCTGGTTTAGGAGTGCCTTCTGCTGTGTCACGGATCTGGTTTAGGATCACCCTCTCCTGTGTCAGGGATCTGGTTTAAGAGCACCCTCTCCTGTGTCAGGGATCTGTTTTAAGAGCGCCGTCTCCTCTGTCAGGGATCTGGTTTAGGAGCACCCTCTCCTGTATCAGGGATCTCCTGTGTCAGGGATCTGGTTTAGGAGCACCCTCTCCTGTGTCAGAGATCTGGTTTAGAAGTGCCCTCTCCTGTGTCAGAGATGTGGTATAGGAGCGCCCTCTCCTGTGTCAGGAATCTGGCTTAGGAGTGCCTTCTGCTGTGTCAGGGATCTGGTTTAGTATCACCCTCTCCTGTGTCAGGGATCTTGTTTAAGAGCTCCCTCTCCTCTGTCAGGGATCTGGTTTAGGAGCGCCCTCTCTTGTGTCAAAGAGCTGCTGTGGGTGTCCTTGGTCCTGTCTCAAAGACCTGTTGTGTGTGGGCTTTCCCCTGTTTGAGTGATCTGGTTTAGGAGGGTCCTCTCCTGTGTCAGGGATCTGGTTTAGGAGCACCCCCTCCAGTGTCATGAATCTGGTATAGGAGAGCCCTCTCCTGCGTCAGGGATCTGCTGTGGGTGTACTTGGTCCTGTCTCAAAGACCTGTTGTATGTGGGATTTCCCTGTGTCAGGGATTTGGTTTAGGAGCGCCCTCTCCTGTGTCAGAGATGTGGTATAGGAGCGGCATCTCCTGTGTCAGAGATCAGGTTTAGGAGTGCCCTCTGCTGTGTCAGGGATCAGGTATAGAAGCACCCTCTGCTGTGTCAGGGATCTTGTGTAGGAGCACCCTGTCCTGTGTCAGGGATCTGACTTAGGAGCACCCTGTCCTGTGTCAGGGATCTGGTTTAGGAGCGCCTTCTCCTGTGTCAGGGATGTTGTTTAGGAGTGCCCTCTGCTGTGTGAGGGATCTGGTTTAGGAGCACCCTTTACTGTGTCAGGGATCTAGGAGCGCCCTCTCCTGTGTCAGAGATCTGGTTTTGGAGCGCCCTCTCCTGTGTCAGGGATCTGCTGTGGGTGTACTTGGTCCTGTCTCAAAGACCTGTTGTGTGTGGGCTTTCCCCTTTGTCAGGGATCTGGTTTAGGAGCGCTCTCTCCTGTGTCCGAGATGTGGTAAAGGAGCGGCATCTCCTGTGTCAGGGATCAGGTTTAGGAGTGCCCTCTGCTGTGTCAGGGATCTGGAATACAAGCACCCTCTGCTGTGTCAGGGATCTGGTATAGGAGCACCCTGTCCTGTGTCAGGGATCTGGTTTAGGAGCACCCTCTCCTGTTTCAGAGATGTGGTATGGGAGCACCCTCTCCTGTGTGAGGGATCTGGTTTAGGAGCGCCCTCTCCTGTGTCAGGGATCTGGTTTAGGAGCACCCACTCCTGTGTCAGGGATCTGTTTTAGGAGCACCCTCTACGGTTTCAGAGCTGTGGTATAGGAGCGCCCTCTCCTGTGTCAGGAATCTGGTTTAGGAGCGCCTTCTCCTGTGTCAGGGATCTTGTTTAGCAGCGCCCTAATGTAACCCCACAGCATATCGAATACATACAAGCTCTAAGGAAGGAAGTCACAGAACTCAAGCATATGGTTAACTCATTACTTGCAATAGTAAAACAGCTAACCCACGCTAATAACACGACCACCAGTAACCTTGCCCAAAATCCAATCCTATCAGGCATCACAACTAACTCGCCCAACTCCTCTGCTTCTAGCCACGCTGGCCCTCACCCTACCAAAGAAAAGACCATGAACTCCCACCAGTCTCCCCTCTTCCACAATTTAGGCATAGGAAATTCACTAGACATCTATCATAATACCCTCAAACCCATGAGCAGCACCGCCTCAAAATACTCTACGCAACCTGCCACTGACCAGTCCCATTTAGGTAATATAGTTCTAATGGTTAACGTTCCCAAGTTAACCACATTGGCGCGCAAGGAAGGGGTAGACTCTATCAAAAACAAGGCAATCCACTGGATTCGCCATGTTAGAGGCTGCCGATCCATAATACGTGAGGACCTAATTACCGTAGTACGACGGCCAGACCCGGGAACTCACTTTGATATCCTAAAACTGACACTCAAGAACAGGACCATGGCGAACAATCTGGTGGCCCTAGACGCAAGAACAAGCCCACCTGCACACTCACGCATCCAGTTTAAACAGCCCAGGTCACCCACGCTCCACGAGGAACGCCCGAGTTACCACCCGGCAGAAAACCTATCCCCTCTTGGTAAACATGATTGACTCACAGCCCCACCTAAAATCTATGCAGGCAAACCTTGCAACCTTCCAACATCCATCACCCCCAGATCCTCCTTTTACCCCACCACTGTCTGTCCATGTATTCACCCCCCTACCCATGACACCGCGACCATTTCCGGCTCACCGAGCAATCATGACAACGATGCTCCACCCATCTTGCAGGCACATTGCCCACCAAACCTAGAGCTGCTGTCTAGGCCCGCAAGCATCTCCTTGATCAGGACCAGGCCTGTTCCAACAGAGGAACATCACCAACCACTACAAACCTCACGGGCAAACATTGGCATCAACCCATCCCTGCTCCCCCAGCCACATCTGCCAAACCAACCCCTGACAACCAACTTCAAAAACCCCGGGCATTTAGGTAGGACAACTCAGTCACAATCTGGGGTACGACTTGTCTCATGGAACGTGGCAGGTCTGAAATCTATTCTTCCCCTTCCATCCTTCTCCTCATTTATTGACGAACATGACATATGTCTCCTACAGGAAACATGGTCACTCGACCCACTCTTCCGAACAGGCTACTCAAATTTCCACATCCCCGCTGTGGCCAGCACGAGAGGCAGGCCCTCAGGGGGTCTGACCATCTGGATCAAAACATCGCTTAGCTGCCATATATCACAGCTACCTACCGCCTCTCCCGACCTGTTAGGCCTTCGTCTATCCTTTGGGCCTGACTCTGTGGTGAACATCTTTAATATCTACGCTCGAGGGGTCAGGGGGGGTCAAGTCTCCAAAACCCTCTGCGCCCTCGTAGCCCTCTTACAAAATTATCCCCGCCATCATAAAACCATTGTGGCTGGGGACTTCAACGTCACATTCGAACCCCTCGACTGGGACGATCTCAGGTCCACCCGCGAGGAAGATCAAGTCTGGTCTATCCCCGCCCTGTCCATTGCACCCATCAAAAGGTGGACGTCGGTTGCGATTCAGGTAAAATCAATGACCATGGAGTTTGGACTCAGGGCGCTAAATGGCAGAACTAATTCAGACACCAACGGTAGTCACACATACAACAAAACGAACCACACCAGCAGAATCGATTATTGCCTATTCGATATAAGATTATGGCCTCTAGTCATTGATATGACAATCATCGAACGGACCGAAAGTGATCACAACCCTCTTTCTGTCCACACATTAGCCCTGGGTAACCTCCCAGCCACGTCTAACCCCGCAGCAGTAGCACCCGAGGGTATTAACCTGGCCAACAACAAAAGACACCTAAAATGGGTCAATATTGTGGCCCGGCCCGCACTCATCAATGCTGCCAACAACACCCTAAAATCCACACTAAGGGACCTAGAGGCAGGTTCTGCAACACCCCACCAGGAAATTAGCTCAATCCACACCTCCTGCTTTAGGGATATCGCAACCCACTTCTCAGCACCCCCAGCCCACGACGACAAACGACCCAAAGCCAGGCACCGCTGGTTCAACAAAACGTGCCGGTCCCTAAACAAGCGCCTAGTTCAAGCCATTAAATCCAAGGACCCCATCGCCATCCGCGCAGCTAGGAAGTCCTATAAATCTGCAATATGCATAGCCAAGCGTGATCAAGATAGCAAATGGTGGACATCACTCAGCGACGCTGTGCGCGAGAGAAATTATAGTCTGTTCTGGTCCCTGGCAGTGCGAGGCCCAGAAACCAGTGGTTTGGACATCACAACCAATATTGCCCCAAGAGACTGGATAGCCCACTTTAGTAGTCTGTACTCCCCTGATCATGATAGCCCCACCTCTGTTTGTACGGGCCCCCTCCTATTTCACTCGTTAGCACCAACCACCGCAGCACCCCTGTTGTTCTCCCAAAGTGATATAACTTACTCTCTAAGCACTCTAAAACACGGCAGGGCCCCTGGTTCAGACTGCGTCCCAGCAGACCTATTCTCAACAGACCTAGCATCCTGGTCAAGATATCTCACCATTCTAGCTAACGCAATAGCATCTGGGGCGCCAATTCCCGACTCTTGGAAAGCGGCCATTGTTATTCCAATCTTTAAAAAGGGCGACAGATCTCTTCCCTGTAACTATAGACCCATTAGTCTAATTGACTGTGTCCAAAAAGTCTTCTGCCACTGCCTCCTAGGGAAGATAGAAGAATGGATAATTGACCACGATATCCTTAGCCCCCTCCAAGCCGGTTTCCGAAAGAAGATTTCCACCACTGATCAAGCCCTCAGATTCCTATTACTATATTGGAAAACAGTGTTCATCGGTAAAGGCAGCCTTTATGTAGCTTTCGTGGACCTCAAATCTGCTTTTGACCTAGTACCTCGCAACAAACTGTGGGTCACTCTCTCTCGGATGGGAATCCCGGAACACATCCTTGCCATTTTGATACGACTCCACGAGGACAACTACGCACAAGTCAGGTGGGGCAACAAGGGCCAACTTACCGATAGAATCCACGTCTCTAGGGGTGTGCGGCAAGGTTGCGTACTTGCCCCGACCCTCTTTTCCCTGTACATCAACGAAATTGTCCCCTCCCTCCTCAGACTGCAGGCTGACGCACCTTCACTTGGCACACAAAAAATCCCAGTCTTACTCTTTGCCGATGACACTCTTCTGATATCTAAAACCCCTAGTGGTCTAAGGAAACTCCTTGCGTGCTTCGAGCATTTCTGTTCATCCCAGGGACTCGAAATCAACGCAACGAAAACCAAACTAATGACCCTTAATCCCCACAGATCTTTCAAAGGGAAATTTACTTTAGAGGGCTCCTCACTCGAGAAGGTGGGCATTTTCAGCTACCTGGGCATAACACTCACTGACAACATGTCCTGGAAGCCACACATAGGAAAACAAGCCCTTAAATTAAGACAAACAACTGGGGCTCTACTAAAAAACTTCCACCTCTCACACACAAAACCAATTCGCCCAGCATTACAATTATACGAAGCCCAGGCAGTTTCCTCAGCGCTCTACGGGGCTGAACTTTGGGGTTATACCAAAACCCAAGACCTAACCACCGCTGAAAACAACTTCTTAAGAAACCTTGTGTCCCTTCCGCTAAGCACCCCACTGTTCCCTCTTTTCAAGGACCTCGGCATCAAACGCATTGGTCACAAAGCCCGCCTGCGACCTCTGCTGTACTGGCGGCGTCTCTGGACCACTCCGGAACTTGTCATCTTCACCGAAGCTCTACAGGTCATCCTAAAAGCCGACCACCTGCACAGAATCCCCTGGCTACGATCCATCAAGGATTTACTCCACTCTATCGGGCTCGGTGATCTCTGGAACTCACCAGCCACGTCAGTCTTTCCCTCGAAAAGCGAACTAAAGAAACTTTACTGGCAAAGGGCCAACAACGAAGACACTCGGGCTGCACTCCACACTACATTATCTTGTGACTTTGCCAACCTAAAAGAGTCATGCAAGTACGAAACTTTTTGGGACCTAATCACGGCCCCAAGGGAAAGGAAACTGTACTTCCAGCTCCGCATTGGAACACTCCCATTAAGACTTTTCACCAGCAGCTGGTCACACAACGAATCCACCGCATGCCCTGCTTGCAAAGCCCCCGTGGAGAATCTCCCTCACCTCCTTTTTGCATGCCCCGCGTATACTGCCCCCCGTAGGAAATGGCTGGCCCTGGCATGCAGACTACTGGGAGCACGCTGATCTGCGCTAGCTCTGCGAATCCATAGATCAGACACCAGGCCAACGCTAGTGATCGCTATCGCCAAATTCCTCGGAGCTAGTTGGCTTATTAGAGGGAAAACTCTCCTGGACAAAGACTCCAAATAAGACTGTCCCAACATCCTGCAGAGTGCATTTCACTTCATTTCATTTTATCTAATTTCATTCCATTTTATTCTATCTCATTTTTATTCCATTTTAATTTTTATTTATATTTTATTCCCTTTTATCACCATATTTACCTGCAATTTTATTTTATCATGTGCATTTATTTGTATTTATTACTGCTCGCGCTTTTTTGGCTCTTGTAGCCGCAATAAAGCTTCTTTGAATTGAATTCTTTGAATAGGAGCGCCCTCTGCTGTGTGAGGGATCTGGTTTAGGAGCACCCTTTCCTGTGTCAGTGATGTGGTTTGGGAGCACCCTCTCCTGTGTCAGGGATCTGGTTTAGGAGCTCCCTCTCCTGTGTCAGGGATCTGGTTTAGGAGCGACCTCTCCTGTGTCAGAGATGTGGCATAAGAGCGACCTCTCCTGTGTCAGGGATCTGGTTTAAGAGCGCCCTCTCCTGTGTCAGGGATCTGGTTTAGAAGCGCTCTCTCCTGTGTCAGGGATCTGGTTTAGGAGCGCTCTCTCCTGTGTCAGGGATCTGGTTTAGGAGCGACCTCTCCTGTGTCAGGGATCTGCTTTAAGAGCACCCTCTCCTGAGTCAGGGATCTGGTTTAGGAACGCCCTCTCTTGTGTCAGAGAGCTGCTGTGGGTGTACTTGGTCCTGTCTCAAAGACCTGTTGTGTGTGGACTTTCCCCTGTGTGAGGGATCTGGTTTAGGAGCGCCCTCTCCTGTGTCAGGGATCTGGTTTAGGAGCACCCCCTCCAGTGTCATGGATCTGGTATAGGAGCGCCCTCTCCTGTGTCAGGGGTCTGCTGTGGGTGTACTTGGTCCTGTCTCATAGACCTGTTGTGTGTGGGCTTTTCCCTGTGTCAGGGATCTGGTTTAGGAGCGCTCTCTCCTGTGTCTGAGATGTGGTATAGGAGCAGCATCTCCTGTGTCAGCGATCAGGTTTAGGAGTGCCCTCTGCTGTGTCAGGGATCTGGTATAGGAACAGCCTGTCCTGTGTCAGGGATCTGGCTTAGGAGCACCCTGTCCTGTTTCAAGGATCTGGTTTATGAGCACCCTCTCCTGTTTTAGAGATGTGGTATAGGAGCACCCTCTCTTGTGGCAGGGATCTGGTTTAGGAGTGTCCTCTGCTGTCTGAGGGATCTGGTATAGGAGCACCCTGTCCTGTGTCAGGGATCTGGTTTAGGAGCATCCTGTCCTGTGTCAGGGATCTGGTTTAGGAGCGCCCTCTCCAGTGTCAGAGATGTGGTATAGGAGTGCCCTCTCCTGTGTCAGGGATCTGGCTTAGGAGTGCCCTATGCTGTGTGAGGGATCTGGTTTAGGAGCACCCTCTCCTGTGTCAGAGATCTGGTTTAGGAGCACCCTTTCCTGTGTCAGGGATCTGGTTTAGGAGCACCCTCTCCTGTATCAGGGATCTCCTGTGTCAGGGATATGGGATATGAGCGCCCTCTCCTGTGTCAGCGATCTGGTTTAGAAGCGCCCTCTCCTGTGTCAGAGATGTGGTATAGGAGCGCCCTCTCCTGTGTCAGGGATCTGGTTTAGGAGTGCCTTCTGCTGTGTCAGGGATCTGGTTTAGGGTCACCCTCTCCTGTGTCAGGGATCTTGTTTAGGAGAGCCCTCTCCTGTGTCAGGGATCTGGTTTAGGAGCGCCCTCTCCTGTGACAGGGATCTGGTTTAAGAGCACCCTCTCCTCTGTCAGGGATCTGGTTTAGGAGCGCCTTCTCCTGTGTCAGAGAGCTGCTGTGGGTTTCCTTGGTCCTGTCTCAAAGACCTGTTGTGTGTGGGATTTCACCTGTTTGTGGGATCTGGTTTAGGAGGGCCCTCTCCTGTGTCAGGGATCTGTTTTAGGAGCACCCCCTCCAGTGTCTTGGACCTGGTATAGGAGAGCCCTCTCCTGTGTCAGAGATCTGCTGTGGGTGTACTTGGTCCTGTCTCAAAGACCTGTTGTTTGTGCGCTTACCCTGTGTCCGGGATTTGGTTTAGGAGCGCCCTCTCCTGTGTCAGAGATGTGGTATAGGAGCGGCATCTCCTGTGTCAGGGATCAGGTTTAGGAGTGCCCTCTGCTGTGTCAGGGATCTGGTATAGAAGCACCCTCTGCTGTGTCAGGGATCTGGTATAGGAGCACCCTGTCCTGTGTCAGGGATCTGGATTGGGAGCACCCCCTCCAGTGTCATGAATCTGGTATAGGTGAGCCCTCTCCTGTGTCAAAGATCTGCTGTGGGTGTACTTGGTCCTGTCTCAAAGACCTGTTGTTTGTGGGCTTTCCCTGTGTCAGGGATTTGGTTTAGGAGCGCCCTCTCCTGTGTCAGAGATGTGGTATAGGAGCGGCATCTCCTGTGTCAGGGATCAGGTTTAGGAGTGCCCTCTGCTGTGTCAGGGAACTGGTATAGAAGCACCCTCTGCTGTGTCAGGGATCTGGTATAGGAGCACCCTGTCCTGTGTCAGGGATCTGGCTTAGGAGCACCATGTCCTGTGTCAGGGATCTGGTTTAGGAGCGCCCTCTCCCATTTCAGAGATGTGGTATAGGAGCACCCTCCCCTGTGTCAGGGATCTGGTTTAGGAGCAACCTCTCCTGTATTAGGGATCTCCTGTGTCAGGGATCTGGTATAGGAGCACCCTGTCCTGTGTCAGGGATCTGGTTTAGAAGCGCCCTCTCCTGTGTCAGAGATGTGGTATAGGAGCGCCCTCTCCTGTGTCAGGTATCTGGTTTAGGAGTGCCTTCTGCTGTGTCACGGATCTGATTTTGGATCACCCTCTCCTGTGTCAGGGAATTGGTTTAAGAGCGCCCTCTCCTGTGTCAGGGATCTGTTTTAAGAGCACTGTCTCCTCTGTCAGGGATCTGGTTTAGGAGCACCCTCTCCTGTATCAGGGATCTCCTGTGTCAGGGATCTGGTATAGGAGCATCCTCTCCTGTGTGAGGGATCTGGTTTAGGAGTGCCTTCTGCTGTGTCAGGGATCTGGTTTAGTATCACTCTCTTCTGTGTCAGGGATCTGGTTTAGGACCACCCTCTCCTGTGTCAGGGATATGGTTTAGGAGCGTCCTCTCCTGTGTCAGGGATCTGTTTTAGGATCGCCCTCTCGAGTGTCATGGATCTTGTTTAAGAGCTCCCTCTCCTCTGTCAGGGATCTGGTTTAGGAGCGCCCTCTCTTGTGTCAAAGAGCTGCTGTGGGTGCCCTTGGTCCTGTCTCAAAGACCTGTTGTGTGTGGGCTTTCCCCTGTTTGATCGATCTGGTTTAGGAGGGCTCTCTCCTGTGCCAGGGATCTGGTTTAGGAGTGGCCTCTCCTGTGTCAGGGATCTGGTTTAGGAGGGCCCTCTCCTGTGTCAGGGATATGGTTTAGGAGCACCCCCTCCAGTGTTATGGATCTGGTATATGAGAGCCCTCTCCTGTGTTAGGGATCTGCTGTGGGTGTACTTGGTCCTGTCTCAAAGACCTGTTGTTTGTGGGATTTCCCTGTGTCAGGGATTTGGTTTAGGAGCGCCCTCTCCTGCTTCAGAGATGTGGTATAGGAGCAGCATCTCCTGTGTCAGAGATCAGGTTTAGGAGTGCCCTCTGCTGTGTCAGGGATCTGGTATAGAAGCACCCTCTGCTGTGTCAGGGACCTTGTGTAGGAGCATCCTGTCCTGTGTCAGGGATCTGGTTTAGGAGCGCCCTCTCCTGTGTCAGAGATGTGGTATAGGAGTGCCCTCTCCTGTGTCAGGGATCTGGTTTAGGAGTGCCCTCTGCTGTGTGAGGGATCTGGTTTAGGAGCACCCTCTCCTGTGTCAGGGATCTGGTTTAGGAGCACCCTTTCCTGTGTCAGGGATCTGGTTTAGGAGCACCCTCTCCTGTGTCAGAGATCTGGTTTAGAAGCGCCCTCTCCTGTCTCAGAGATGTGGTATAGGAGCGCCCTCTCCTGTGTCAGGGATCTGGTTTAGGAGTGCCTTCTGCTGTGTCAGGGATCTGGTTTAGGGTCACCCTCTCCTGTGTCAGGGATCTTGTTTAGGAGCCCCCTCTCCTCTGTCAGGGATCTGGTTTAGGAGCGCCCTCTCCTGTGACAGAGATCTGTTGTGGGTGTATTTGGTCCTGTCTCAAAGACCTGTTGTGTGTGGGCTTTCCCCTGTTTGAGGGATCTGGTTTAGGAGGGCCCTCTCCTATGTCAGGGATATGGTTTAGGAGCACCCCCTCCAGTGTCATGGATCTGGTATATGAGAGCCCTCTCCTGTGTTAGGGATCTGCTGTGGGTGTACTTGGTCCTGTCTCAAAGACCTGTTGTTTGTGGGATTTCCCTGTGTCAGGGATTTGGTTTAGGAGCGCCCTCTCCTGTGTCAGAGGTGTGGTATAGGAGCGGCATCTCCTGTGTCAGAGATCAGGTTTAGGAGTGCCCTCTGCTGTGTCAGGGATCTGGTATAGAAGCACCCTCTGCTGTGTCAGGGACCTTGTGTAGGAGCACCCTCTCCTGTGTCAGGGATCTGGTTTAGGAGCGCCCTCTCCTGTGTCAGAGATGTGGTATAGGAGTGCCCTCTCCTGTGTCAGGGATCTGGTTTAGGAGTGCCCTCTGCTGTGTGAGGGATCTGGTTTAGGAGCACCCTCTCCTGTGTCAGGGATCTGGTTTAGGAGCACCCTTTCCTGTGTCAGGGATCTGGTTTAGGAGCACCCTCTCCTGTGTCAGAGATCTGGTTTAGAAGCGCCATCTCCTGTGTCAGAGATGTGGTATAGGAGCGCCCTCTCCTGTGTCAGGGATCTGGTTTAGGAGTGCCTTCTGCTGTGTCAGGGATATGGTTTAGGGTCACCCTCTCCTGTGTCAGGGATCTTGTTTAGGAGCCCCCTCTCCTCTGTCAGGGATCTGGTTTAGGAGCGCCCTCTCCTGTGACAGAGATCTGTTGTGGGTGTATTTGGTCCTGTCTCAAAGACCTGTTGTGTGTGGGCTTTCCCCTGTTTGAGGGATCTGGTTTAGGAGGGCCCTCTCCTATGTCAGGGATCTGGTTTAGGAGCACCCCCTCCAGTGTCATGGATCTGGTATAGGAGAGCCCTCTCTTGTGTCAGAGATCTGCTGTGGATGTATTTGGTCCTGTCTCAAAGACCTGTTGTTTGTGGGCTTTCCCTGTGTCAGGGATTTGGTTTAGGAGCGCCCTCTCCTGTGTCAGAGATGTGATATAGGAGCGGCATCTCCTGTGTCAGGGATCAGGTTTAGGAGTGCCCTCTGCTGTGTCAGGGATCTAGTATATAAGCACCCTCTGCTGTGTGAGGGGTCTGGTTGAGGAGCACCCTCTCCTGTGTCAGGGATCTGGTTTAGGAGCGCCCTCTCCTGTGTCAGGGATCTGGTTTAGGAGTGCCCTCTCCTGTGTCAGGGATCTGGTTTAGGAGCGCCCTCTCCTGTGTCAGGGATCTGCTGTGGGTGTAGTTGGTCCTCTCTCAAAGACCTGTTGTGTGTGGGCTTTCCCCTGTGTCAGGGATCTGGTTAAGGAGCGACCTCTCCTGTGTCAGGGATCAAGTTTAGAGGTGCCCTCTGCTGTTTCAGGGATCTGGCATAGAAGCACCCCCTGCTGTGTCAGGGATCTGGTATAGGAGCACCCTGTCCTGTGTCAGGGATCTGCCTTAGGAGAAAGCTGTCCTGTGTCAGGGATCTGGTTTAGGAGCGCCCTCGCCGGTTTTAGAGATGTGGTATAGGAGCGCCCTCTCCTGTATCAGGGATCTGGTTTAGGAGCGCATTCTGCTGTGTGAGGGATGTGGTTTAGGAGCACCCTCTCCTGTGTCAGGGATCTGGTTTAGGAGCAACCTCTCCTGTATTAGGGATCTCCTGTGTCAGGGATCTGGTATAGGAGCACCCTGTCCTATGTCAGGGATCTGGTTTAGAAGCACCCTCTCCTGTGTGAGAGATGTGGTATAGGAGCGCCCTCTCCTGTGTCAGGTATCTGGTTTAGGAGTGCCTTCTGCTGTGTCACGGTTCTGGTTTAGGATCACCCTCTCCTGTGTCAGGGATCTGGTTTATGAGCACACTCTCCTGTGTCAGGGATCTGTTTTAAGAGCGCCGTCTCCTCTGTCAGGGATCTGGTTTAGGAGCACCCTCTCCTGTATCAGGGATCTCCTGTGTCAGGGATCTGGTTTAGGAGCACCCTCTCCTGTGTCAGAGATCTGGTTTAGAAGCGCCCTCTCCTGTGTCAGAGATGTGGTATAGGAGCGCCCTCTCCTGTGTCAGGGATCTCCCTTAGGAGTGCCTTCTGCTGTGTCAGGGATCTGGTTTAGTATCACCCTCTTCTGTGTCAGGGATCTTGTTTAGGAGCGTCCTCTCCTGTGTTAGGGATCTGGTTTAGGATCGCCCTCTCCTGTGTCAGGGATCTTGTTTAAGAGCTCCCTCTCCTCTGTCAGGGATCTGGTTTAGGAGCGCCCTCTCTTGTGTCAAAGAGCTGCTGTGGGTGTCCTTGGTCCTGTCTCAAAGACCTGTTGTGTGTGGGCTTTCCCCTGTTTGAGGGATCTGGTTTAAGAGGGCCCTCTCCTGTGTCAGGGATCTGGTTTAGGAGCACCCCCTCCAGTGTCATGAATCTGGTATAGGAGAGCCCTCTCCTGCGTCAGGGATCTGCTGTGGGTGTACTTGGTCCTGTCTCAAAGACCTGTTGTTTGTGGGATTTCCCTGTGTCAGGGATTTGGTTTAGGAGCGCCCTCTCCTGCTTCAGAGATGTGGTATAGGAGCAGCATCTCCTGTGTCAGAGATCAGGTTTAGGAGTGCCCTCTGCTGTGTCAGGGATCAGGTATAGAAGCACCCTCTGCTGTGTCAGGGATCTTGTGTAGGAGCACCCTGTCCTGTGTCAGGGATCTGACTTAGGAGCACCCTGTCCTGTGTCAGGGATCTGGTTTAGGAGCGCCTTCTCCTGTGTCAGGGATCAGGTTTAGGAGTGCCCTCTGCTGTGTGAGGGATCTGGTTTAGGAGCACCCTCTCCTGTGTCAGGGATCTAGGAGCGCCCTCTCCTGTGTCAGAGATCTGGTTTAGGAGCGCCCTCTCCTGTGTCAGGGATCTGCTGTGGGTGTACTTGGTCCTGTCTCAAAGACCTGTTGTGTGTGGGCTTTCCCCTGTGTCAGGGATCTGGTTTAGGAGCGCTCTCTCCTGTGTCCGAGATGTGGTAAAGGAGCGGCATCTCCTGTGTCAGGGATCAGGTTTAGGAGTGCCCTCTGCTGTGTCAGGGATCTGGAATACAAGCACCCTCTGCTGTGTCAGGGATCTTGTGTAGGAGCACCCTGTCCTGTGTCAGGGATCTGACTTAGGAGCACCCTGTCCTGTGTCAGGGATCTGGTTTAGGAGCGCCTTCTCCTGTGTCAGGGATCAGGTTTAGGAGTGCCCTCTGCTGTGTGAGGGATCTGGTTTAGGAGCACCCTCTCCTGTGTCAGGGATCTAGGAGCGCCCTCTCCTGTGTCAGAGATCTGGTTTAGGAGCGCCCTCTCCTGTGTCAGGGATCTGCTGTGGGTGTACTTGGTCCTGTCTCAAAGACCTGTTGTGTGTGGGCTTTCCCCTGTGCCAGGGATCTGGTTTAGGAGCGCTCTCTCCTGTGTCCGAGATGTGGTAAAGGAGCGGCATCTCCTGTGTCAGGGATCAGGTTTAGGAGTGCCCTCTGCTGTGTCAGGGATCTGGAATACAAGAACCCTCTGCTGTGTCAGGGATCTGGTATAGGAGCAGCCTGTCCTGTGTCAGGGATCTGGTTTAGGAGCGCCCTCTCCTGTTTCAGAGATGTGGTATGGGAGCACCCTCTCCTGTGTGAGGGATCTGGTTTAGGAGCGCCCTCTCCTGTGTCAGGGATCTGGTTTAGGAGCTCCCACTCCTGTGTCAGGGATCTGTTTTAGGAGCACCCTCTACGGTTTCAGAGCTGTGGTATAGGAGCGCCCTCTCCTGTGTCAGGGATCTGGTTTAGGAGCGCCTTCTCCTGTGTCAGGGATCTTGTTTAGGAGCGCCCTCTGCTGTTTGAGGGATCTGGTTTAGGAGCACCCTTTCCTGTGTCAGTGATGTGGTTTAGGAGCACCCTCTCCTGTGTCAGGGATCTGGTTTAGGAGCTCCCTCTCCTGTGTCAGGGATCTGGTTTAGGAGCGACCTCTCCTGTGTCAGAGATGTGGCATAAGAGCGACCTCTCCTGTGTCAGGGATCTGGTTTAAGAGCGCCCTCTCCTGTGTCAGGGGTCTGGTTTAGGAGCGCTCTCTCCTGTGTCAGGGATCTGGTTTAGGAGCGCTCTCTCCTGTGTCAGGGATCTGGTTTAGGAGCGACCTCTCCTGTGTCAGGGATCTGCTTTAAGAGCACCCTCTCCTGTGTCAGGGATCTGGTTTAGGAGCACCCTCTCTTGTGTCAGAGAGCTGCTGTGGGTGTACTTGGTCCTGTCTCAAAGACCTGTTGTGTGTGGACTTTCCCCTGTGTGAGGGATATGGTTTAGGAGCGCCCTCTCCTGTGTCAGGGATCTGGTTTAGGAGCACCCCCTCCAGTGTCATGGTTCTGGTATAGGAGTGCCCTCTCCTGTGTCAGGGATGTGCTGTGGGTGTACTTGGTCCTGTCTCAAAGACCTGTTGTGTGTGGGTTTTTCCCTGTGTCAGGGATCTGGTTTAGGAGCGCTCTCTCCTGTGTCCGAGATGTGGTATAGGAGCGGCATCTCCTGTGTCAGCGATCAGGTTTAGGAGTGCCCTCTGCTGTGTCAGGGATCTGGTATAGAAGCACCCTCTGCTGTGTCAGGGATCTGGTATAGGAACAGCCTGTCCTGTGTCAGGGATCTGGCTTAGGAGCACCCTGTCCTGTGTCAAGGATCTGGTTTATGAGCACCCTCTCCTCTTTTAGAGATGTGGTATAGGAGCACCCTCTCTTGTGGCAGGGATCTGGTTTAGGAGTGTCCTCTGCTGTCTGAGGGATCTGGTATAGGAGCACCCTCTCCTGTGTCAGGGATCTGGTTTAGGAGTACCCTCTCCTGTGTCAGGGATCTGGTTTAGGAGCGCCCTCTCCTGTGTCAGGTTCTGGTTTAGGAGTGCCAGCTATTGTGTCAGGGATCTGGTATAAGAGCACCCTGATCTGTGTCAGGGACCTGGTATAGGAGCGCCCTCTCCTGTTTCAGGGTTCTGGTGTAGGAGTGCCCTCTGCTGTGTCAGTGATCTGGTAAAGGAGCACCCAGTCCTGTGTCAGGGATCTGGTATAGGAGCACCCTCTACTGTGTCAGAGACCTGGTTTAGGAGTGCCTTCTGCTGTGTCAGGGATCTGGTATAGGAGCACCCTGTCCTGTGTCAGGGATCTGGTATAGGAGCGCCCTCTCCTGTTTCAGGGATCTGGTTTAGGAGTGGCCTCTCCTGTGTCAGGGATCTGGTTTAGGAGCGCCCTCTCCTATGATCTGGTTTAGGAGCACCCTCTCCTGTGTCAGGGATCTGGTTTAAGAGCGCCCTCTCCTGTGTCAGGGATCTGGTTTAGGAGCACCCTCTCTTGTGTCAGAGAGCTGCTGTGGGTGTACTTGGTCCTGTCTCAAAGACCTGTTGTGTGTGGGCTTTCCCCTTTGTGAGGAATCTCGTTTAGGAGCACCCCCCCCTGTGTCAGGGATCTGGCTTAGGAGCGCTTCCTCCAGTGTCATTGATCTGGTATGGGAGCACCCTCTCCTGTGTCAGGGATCTGCTGTGTGTGTACTTGGTCCTGTCTCAAAGACTTGTTGTGTGTGGGCTTTCCCCTGTGTCCGGGATCTGGTTTAGAATCGCCCTCTCCTGTGTCAGAGATCTTTTATAGAAGCACCCCCTGCTGTGTCAGGGATCTGGTATAGGAGCACCCTGTCCTGTGTCAGGGATCTGGTTTGTTGGAGCATCCTGTCCTGTGTCAGGGATCTGGTTTAGGAGCGCCCTCTCCAGTGTCAGAGATGTGGTATAGGAGTGCCCTCTCCTGTGTCAGGGATCTGGCTTAGGAGTGCCCTCTGCTGTGTGAGGGATCTGGTTTAGGAGCACCCTCTCCTGTGTCAGGGATCTGGTTTAGGAGCACCCTTTCCTGTGTCAGGGATCTGGTTTAAGAGCACCCTCTCCTGTATCAGGGATCTCCTGTGTCAGGGATCTGGTATATGAGCACCCTCTCCTGTGTCAGCGATCTGGTTTAGAAGCGCCCTCTCCTGTGTCAGAGATGTGGTATAGGAGCGCCCTCTCCTGTGTCAGGGATCTGGTTTAGGAGTGCCTTCTGCTGTGTCAGGGATCTGGTTTAGGGTCACCCTCTCCTATGTCAGGGATCTTGTTTAGGAGCGCCCTCTCCTGTGTCAGTGATCTGGTTTAGGAGCGCCCTCTCCTGTGACAGGGATCTGGTTTAAGAGCGCCCTCTCCTCTGTCAGGGATCTGGTTTAGGAGCGCCCTCTCCTGTGTCAGAGAGCTGCTGTGGGTTTCCTTGGTCCTGTCTCAAAGACCTGTTGTGTGTGGGATTTCACCTGTTTGTGGGATCTGGTTTAGGAGGGCCCTCTCCTGTGTCAGGGATCTGTTTTAGGAGCACCCCCTCCAGTGTCTTGGACCTGGTATAGTAGAGCCCTCTCCTGTGTCAGAGATCTGCTGTGGGTGTACTTGGTCCTCTCTCAAAGACCTGTTGTTTGTGCGCTTACCCTGTGTCCGGGATTTGGTTTAGGAGCGCCCTCTCCTGTGTCAGAGATGTGGTATAGGAGCGGCATCTCCTGTGTCAGGGATCACGTTTAGGAGTGCCCTCTGCTGTGTCAGGGAGCTGGTATAGAAGCACCCTCTGCTGTGTCAGGGATCTGGTATAGGAGCACCCTGTCCTGTGTCAGGGATCTGGTTTGGGAGAGCCCTCTCCTGTTTCAGAGATGTCGTTTAGGAGCGCCTTCTCCTGTGTGAGGGATCTTGTTTAGGAGTGCCCTCTGCTGTGTGAGGGATCTGGTTTAGGAGCACCCTCTCCTGTGTCAGGGATCTGGTTAAGGAGCACCCTCTCCTGTGTCAGGGATCTGGTTTAGGAGTGCCCTCTCCCGTTTCAGGGATTTGCTGTGGGTGTAGTTGGTCCTCTCTCAAAGACCTGTTGTGTGTGGGCTTTCCCCTGTGTCAGGGATCTGGTTAAGGAGCGCCCTCTCCTGTGTCAGAGATGTGGTATAGTAGCGGCATTTCCTGTGTCAGGGATGAAGTTTAGTGGTGCCCTCTGCTGTGTCAGGGATCTGGCATAGAAGCACCCTCTGCTGTGTCAGGGATCTGGTATAGGAGCACCCTGTCCTGTGTCAGGGATCTGGCTTAGGAGCACCATGTCCTGTGTCAGGGATCTGGTTTAGGAGCGCCCTCTCCCGTTTCAGAGATGTGGTATAGAAGCGCCCTCTCCTGTGTCAGGGATCTGGTTTAGGAGCAACCTCTCCTGTATTAGGGATCTCCTGTGTCAGGGATCTGGTATAGGAGCACCCTGTCCTGTGTCAGGGATCTGGTTTAGAAGCGCCCTCTCCAGTGTCAGAGATGTGGTATAGGAGCGCCCTCTCCTGTGTCAGGTATCTGGTTTAGGAGTGCCTTCTGCTGTGTCACGGATCTGGTTTTGGATCACCCTCTCCTGTGTCAGGGATCTGGTTTAAGAGCGCCCTCTCCTGTGTCAGGGATCTGTTTTAAGAGCGCCGTCTCCTCTGTCAGGGATCTGGTTTAGGAGCACCCTCTCCTGTATCAGGGATCTCCTGTGTCAGGGATATGGCATAGGAGCATCCTCTCCTGTGTCAGGGATCTGGTCTAAACGCGCCCTCTCCTTTTCAGAGATGTGGTGCAGGAGCACCCTCTCCTGTGTCAGGTATCTGGTTTAGTATCACCCTCTTCTGTGTCAGGGATCTGGTTTAGGAGCACCCTCTCCTGTGTCAGGGGTGTGGTATAGGAGCGGCATCTCCTGTATCAGAGATCAGGTTTATGAGTGCCCTCTGCTGTGTCAGGGATCTGGTATAGAAGCACCTTCTGCAGTGTCATGGATCTTGTGTAGGAGCATCCTGTCCTGTGTAAGGGATCTGGTTTAGGAGCGCCCTCTCCTGTGTCAGAGATGTGGTATAGGAGTGCCCTCTCCTGTGTCAGGGATCTGGTTTAGGAGTGCCCTCTGCTATGTGAGGGATCTGGTTTAGGAGCACCCTCTCCTGTGTCAGGGATCTGGTTTTGGAGCACCCTTTCCTGTGTCAGGGATCTGGTTTAGGATCAACCTCTCCTGTATCAGGGATCTCCTGTGTCAGGGATCTGGTATAGGAGCGCCCTCTCCTGTGTCAGCGATCTGGTTTAGAAGCGCCCTCTCATGTGTCAGAGACGTGGTATAGGAGCGCCCTCTCCTGTGTCAGGGATATGGTTTAGGAGTGCCTTCTGCTGTGTCAGGGATCTGGTGTAGGGTCACCCTCTCCTGTGTCAGGGATCTTGTTTAAGAGCCCCCTCTCCTGTGTCAGGGATCTGGTTTAGGAGCGCCCTCTCCTGTGTCAGAGAGCTGCTGTGGGTTTCCTTGGTCCTGTCTCAAAGACCTGTTGTGTGTGGGCTTTCCCCTGTGTGAGGGATCTGGTTTAGGAGGGCCCTCTCCTGTGTCAGGGATCTGGTTTAGGAGCACCCCCTCCAGTGTCATGGATCTGGTATAGTAGAGCCCTCTCCTGTGTCAGAGATCTGCTGTGGGTGTACTTGGTCCTGTCTCAAAGACCTGTTGTTTGTGGGCTTTCCCTGTGTCAGGGATTTGGTTTAGGAGCGCCCTCTCCTGTGTCAGAGATGTGGTATAGGAGCGGCATCTCCTGTGTCAGGGATCAGGTTTAGGAGTGCCCTCTGCTGTGTCAGGGATCTGGTATAGAAGCACCCTCTGCTGTGTCAGGGATCTGGTATAGAAGCACCCTCTGCTGTGTCAGGGATCTGGTATAGGAGCACCCTGTCCTGTGTCAGGGATCTGGTTTGGGAGAGCCCTCTCCTGTTTCAGAGATGTCGGTTAGGAGCACCTTCTCCTGTTTCAGGGATCTTGTTTAGGAGTGCCCTCTGCTTTGTGAGGGGTCTGGTTTAGGAGCACCCTCTCCTGTGTCAGGGATCTGGTTTAGGAGCGCCCTCTCCTGTGTCAGGGATCTGGTTTAGGAGTGCCCTCATCTGTGTCAGGGATCTTGTTTAGGAGCACCCCCTCCAGTGTCATGGATCTGGTATAGGAGCGCCCTCTCGTGTGTCAGGGATCTGGTATAGGAGCACCATCTCCTGTGTCAGGGATCTGGTTTAAGAGCGCCCTCTCCTGTGTCAGGTATCTGGTATAAGAGCACCCTCTCCGGTGTCAGTGATCTGGTTTAGGAGCGCCCTCTCATGTGTCAAGGATCTGGTGTAGTAGCGTCCTCTCCTGTGTCAGGGATCTGGAGCCCCCTCTCATGTGTCAGGGATCTGGTTTAAGAGCGCCCTCTCCTGTGTCAGGGATCTGGTTTAAGAGCGCCCTCTCCTGTGTCAGGGGTCTGGTTTAGGAACACCCTCTCCAGTGTCAGGGATCAGGTTTAGGTGCACCCTCTCCTGTGTCAGGGATCTGGTATAGGAGCACCATCTCCTGTGTCAGGGATCTGGTTTGGGAGCACCCTCTCCTGTGTCAGGAATCTATTTTAGGAGCGCCCTCTACTGTTTCAGGGATCTGGTTTAAGAGCACCCTCTCCTGTGTCAGGGATCTGGTTTAGGAGCACCCTCCCCTGTGTCCAGTATCTGGTTTAGGAGCACCCTCTCCTGTGTCAGAGGTCTGCTGTGGGTGTACTGGCTCCTATCTCAAAGACCTGTTCTGGGTGGGCTTTCCAATGTGTCAGGGATCTGGTTCAAGAGCGCCCTCTCCTGTGTCAGAGATCTGTGTCAGGGACCTGGTTTAGGAGCGCCAGCTCCTGTGTCAGGGAACTGGTTTGGGAGTGCCTTCTCCTGTGCAGGGATCTGGTTTAGGAGCGCCCTCTGCTGTGTCAGGGATCTGGTTTAGGAGCGCCCTCTGCTGTGTCAGAGATGTGGTTTTGGAGCGCCGTCTCCTGTGTCAGGGATCTGGTTTAGAAGCGCCCTCCCCTGTGTCAGGGATCTGGTTTAGGAGTTCCCTCTGCTGTGCCATGGATCTGGTATAAGAGCGCCCTCTCCTGTGTCAGGGATCTGGTTTAGGAGTGCCCTCTGCTGTGTGAGGGATCTGGTTTAGGAGCACCCTCTCCTGTGTCAGGGATCTGGTTTTGGAGCACCCTTTCCTGTGTCAGGGATCTGGTTTAGGATCAACCTCTCCTGTATCAGGGATCTCCTGTGTCAGGGATCTGGTATAGGAGCGCCCTCTCCTGTGTCAGCGATCTGGTTTGAAGCGCCCTCTCATGTGTCAGAGACGTGGTATAGGAGCGCCCTCTCCTGTGTCAGGGATATGGTTTAGGAGTGCCTTCTGCTGTGTCAGGGATCTGGTGTAGGGTCACCCTCTCCTGTGTCAGGGATCTTGTTTAAGAGCCCCCTCTCCTGTGTCAGGGATCTGGTTTAGGAGCGCCCTCTCCTGTGTCAGAGAGCTGCTGTGGGTTTCCTTGGTCCTGTCTCAAAGACCTGTTGTGTGTGGGCTTTCCCCTGTGTGAGGGATCTGGTTTAGGAGGGCCCTCTCCTGTGTCAGGGATCTGGTTTAGGAGCACCCCCTCCAGTGTCATGGATCTGGTATAGTAGAGCCCTCTCCTGTGTCAGAGATCTGCTGTGGGTGTACTTGGTCCTGTCTCAAAGACCTGTTGTTTGTGGGCTTTCCCTGTGTCAGGGATTTGGTTTAGGAGCGCCCTCTCCTGTGTCAGAGATGTGGTATAGGAGCGGCATCTCCTGTGTCAGGGATCAGGTTTAGGAGTGCCCTCTGCTGTGTCAGGGATCTGGTATAGAAGCACCCTCTGCTGTGTCAGGGATCTGGTATAGAAGCACCCTCTGCTGTGTCAGGGATCTGGTATAGGAGCACCCTGTCCTGTGTCAGGGATCTGGTTTGGGAGAGCCCTCTCCTGTTTCAGAGATGTCGGTTAGGAGCACCTTCTCCTGTTTCAGGGATCTTGTTTAGGAGTGCCCTCTGCTTTGTGAGGGGTCTGGTTTAGGAGCACCCTCTCCTGTGTCAGGGATCTGGTTTAGGAGCGCCCTCTCCTGTGTCAGGGATCTGGTTTAGGAGCACCCCCTCCAGTGTCATGGATCTGGTATAGGAGCGCACTCTCGTGTGTCAGGGATCTGGTATAGGAGCACCATCTCCTGTGTCAGGGATCTGGTTTAAGATCGCCCTCTCCTGTGTCAGGGATCTGGTATAAGAGCACCCTCTCCGGTGTCAGTGATCTGGTTTAGGAGCGCCCTCTCATGTGTCAAGGATCTGGTGTAGTAGCGTCCTCTCCTGTGTCAGGGATCTGGAGCCCCCTCTCATGTGTCAGGGATCTGGTTTAAGAGCACCCTCTCCTGTGTCAGGGATCTGGTTTAAGAGCGCCCTCTCCTGTGTCAGGGGTCTGGTTTAGGAACACCCTCTCCAGTGTCAGGGATCAGGTTTAGGTGCGCCCTCTCCTGTGTCAGGGATCTGGTATAGGAGCACCATCTCCTGTGTCAGGGATCTGGTTTGGGAGCACCCTCTCCTGTGTCAGGAATCTATTTTAGGAGCGCCCTCTACTGTTTCAGGGATCTGGTTTAAGAGCACCCTCTCCTGTATCAGGGATCTGGTTTAGGAGCACCCTCCCCTGTGTCCAGTATCTGGTTTAGGAGCACCCTCTCCTGTGTCAGAGGTCTGCTGTGGGTGTACTGGCTCCTATCTCAAAGACCTGTTCTGGGTGGGCTTTCCAATGTGTCAGGGATCTGGTTCAAGAGCGCCCTCTCCTGTGTCAGGGATCTGTGTCAGGGACCTGGTTTAGGAGCGCCAGCTCCTGTGTCAGGGAACTGGTTTGGGAGTGCCTTCTCCTGTGCAGGGATCTGGTTTAGGAGCGCCCTCTGCTGTGTCAGGGATCTGGTTTAGGAGCGCCCTCTGCTGTGTCAGAGATGTGGTTTTGGAGCGCCGTCTCCTGTGTCAGGGATCTGGTTTAGAAGCGCCCTCCCCTGTGTCAGGGATCTGGTTTAGGAGTTCCCTCTACTGTGCCATGGATCTGGTATAAGAGCGCCCTCTCCTGTGTCAGGGATCTGGTTTAGGAGCGCCCTCAGTTGTGTCAGGCATCTGGTATAGGAGCGCCCTCTCCTGTGTCAGGGATCTGGTTTAGGAGCACCCTCTGCTGTGTCAGGGATCTGGTTTAGGAGCTCCCTCTGCTGTGTTAGGGATCTGGTATAGGTGCGCCCTCTCCTGTGTCAGGGATCTGGTTTGGGAGAGCCCTCTCCTGTTTCAGAGATGTGGTATAGTAGCGGCATCTCCTGTGTCAGGGATCAAGTTTAGTGGTGCCCTCTGCTGTGTCAGGGATCTGGCATAGAAGCACCCTCTGCTGTGTCAGGGATCTGGTATAGGAGCACCCTGTCCTGTGTCAGGGATCTGGTTTAGGAGCGCCCTCTCCCGTTTCAGAGATGTCTTATAGGAGCGCCCTCTCCTGTGTCAGGGATCTGGTTTAGGAGCAACCTCTCCTGCATTAGGGATCTCCTGAGTCAGGGATCTGGTATAGGAGCACCCTGTCCTGTGTCATGGATCTGGTTTAGAAGCGCCCTCTCCTATGTCAGAGATGTGGTATAGGAGCGCCCTCTCCTGTGTCAGGTATCTGGTTTAGGAGCGCCCTCTCCTGTGTCAGAGAGCTGCTGTGGGTTTCCTTGGTCCTGTCTCAAAGACCTGTTGTGTGTGAGCTTTCCCCTGTGTGAGGGATCTGGTTTAGGAGGGCCCTCTCCTGTGTCAGGGATCTGGTTTAGGAGCACCCCCTCCAGTGTCATGGATCTGGTATAGTAGAGCCCTCTCCTGTGTCAGAGATCTGCTGTGGGTGTACTTGGTCCTGTCTCAAAGACCTGTTGTTTGTGGGCTTTCCCTTTGTCAGGGATTTGGTTTAGGAGCGCCCTCTCCTGTGTCAGAGATGTGGTATAGGAGCGGCATCTCCTGTGTCAGGGATCAGGTTTAGGAGTGCCCTCTGCTGTGTCAGGGATCTGGTATAGAAGCACCCTCTGCTGTATCAGGGATCTGGTATAGAAGCACCCTCTGCTGTGTCAGGGATCTGGTATAGGAGCACCCTGTCCTGATTCAGGGATCTGGTTTGGGAGAGCCCTCTCCTGTTTCAGAGATGTCGGTTAGGAGCACCTTCTCCTGTTTCAGGGATCTTGTTTAGGAGTGCAGTCTGCTTTGTGAGGGGTCTGGTTTAGGAGCACCCTCTCCTGTGTCAGGGATCTGGTTTAGGAGCACCCCCTCCAGTGTCATGGATCTGGTATAGGAGCGCCCTCTCGTGTGTCAGGGATCTGCTGTGGGTGTAGTTGGTCCTCTCTCAAAGACCTGTTGTGTGTGGGCTTTCCCCTGTGTCAGGGATCTGGTTAAGGAGCGCCCTCTCCTGTGTCAGAGATGTGGTATAGTAGCGGCATCTCCTGTGTCAGGGATCAAGTTTAGGGGTGCCCTCTGCTGTGTCAGGGATCTGGCATAGAAGCACCCTCTGCTGTGTCAGGGATCTGGTATAGGAGCACCCTGTCCTGTTTCAGGGATCTGCCTTAGGAGCACCCTGTCCTGTGTCAGGGATCTGGTTTAGGAGCGCCCTCTGCTGTGTGAGCGATGTGGTTTAGGAGCACCCTCTCCTGTGTCAGGGATCTGGTTTAGGAGCAACCTCTCCTGTATTAGGGATCTCCTGTGTCAGGGATCTGGTATAGAAGCACCCTGTCCTGTGTCAGGGATCTGGTTTAGAAGCGCCCTCTCCTGTGTCAGAGATGTGGTATAGGAGCCCCCTCTCCTGTGTCAGGTATCTGGTTTAGGAGTGCCTTCTGCTGTGTCACGGATCTGGTTCAGGATCACCCTCTCCTGTGTCAGGGATCTGTTTTAAGAGCGCCGTCTCCTCTGTCAGGGATCTGGTGTAGGAGGACCCTCTCCTGTATCAGGGATCTCCTGTGTCAGGGATCTGGTATAGGAGCATCCTCTCCTGTGTCAGGGATCTTGTTTAAGAGCTCCCTCTCCTCTGTCAGGGATCTGGTTTAGGAGTGCCCTCTCTTGTGTCAAAGAGCTGCTGTGGGTGTGCTTGGTCCTGTCTCAAAGACCTGTTGTGTGTGGGCTTTCCCCTGTTTGAGGGATCTGGTTTAGGAGGGCCCTCTCCTGTGTCAGGGATCTGGTTTAGAGCACCCTCTCCAGTGTCATGGATCTGGTATAGGAGAGCCCTCTCCTGTGTCAGGGATCTGCTGTGGGTGTACTTGGTCCTGTCTCAAAGACTTGTTGTTTGTGGGATTTCCCTGTGTCAGGGATTTGGTTTAGGAGCACCCTCTCCTGTGTCAGAGATGTGGTATAGGAGCGGCATCTCCTGTGTCAGAGATCAGGTTTAGGAGTGCCCTCTGCTGTGTCAGGGATCTGGTATAGAAGCACCCTCTGCTGTGTCAGGGATCTTGTGTAGGAGCACCCTGTCCTGTGTCAGGGATCTGGCTTAGGAGCACCCTGTCCTGTGTCAGGGATCTGGTTTAGGAGCGCCTTCTCCTGTGTCAGGGTTGTTGTTTAGGAGTGCCCTCTGCTGTGTGAGGGATCTGGTTTAGGAGCGCCTTCTCCTGTGTCAGGGTTGTTGTTCAGGAGCGCCTTCTCCTGTGTCAGGGATCTGGTTTAGGAGTGCCCTCTGCTGTGTGAGGGATCTGGTTTAGGAGCACCCTCTCCTGTGTCAGGGATCTAGGAGCACCCTCTCCTGTGTCAGGGATCTGGTTTAGGAGCGCCCTCTCCTGTGTCAGGGATCTGGTTTAGGAGCGTCCTCTCCTGTGTCAGGGATCTGGTTTAGGAGCACCTCCTCCAGAGTCATAGATCTGGTATAGGAGCGCCCTCTCCTGTGTCAGGGATCTGCTGTGGGTGTAGATGGTCCTCTCTCAAAGACCTGTTGTGTGTGGGCTTTCCCCTGTGTCAGGGATCTGGTTAAGGAGCTCCCTCTCCTGTGTCAGAGATGTGGTATAGTAGCGGCATCTCCTGTGTCAGGGATCAAGTTTAGGGGTGCCCTCTGCTGTGTCAGGGATCTGGCATAGAAGCACCCTCTGCTGTGTCAGGGATCTGGTATAGGAGCACCCGGTCCTGTGTCAGGGATCTGCCTTAGGAGCACCCTGTCCTGTGTCAGGGATCTGGTTTAGGAGCGCCCTCTCCCGTTTCAGAGATGTGGTATAGGAGCGTCCTCTCCTGTGTCAGGGATCTGGTTTAGGAGCGCCCTCTGCTGGGTGAGGGATGTGGTTTAGGAGCACCCCCTCCAGTGTCATGGATCTGGTATAGGAGCGCCCTCTCGTGTGTCAGGGATCTGGTATAGGAGCACCATCTCCTGTGTCAGGGATCTGGTTTAAGAGCGCCCTCTCCTGTGTCAGGGATCTGGTATAAGAGCACCCTCTCCGGTGTCAGTGATCTGGTTTAGGAGCGCCCTCTCATGTGTCAAGGATCTGGTGTAGTAGCGTCCTCTCCTGTGTCAGGGATCTGGAGCCCCCTCTCATGTGTCAGGGATCTGGTTTAAGAGCACCCTCTCCTGTGTCAGGGATCTGGTTTAAGAGCGCCCTCTCCTGTGTCAGGGGTCTGGTTTAGGAGCACCCTCCCCTGTGTCCAGTATCTGGTTTAGGAGCACCCTCTCCTGTGTCAGAGGTCTGCTGTGGGTGTACTGGCTCCTATCTCAAAGACCTGTTCTGGGTGGGCTTTCCAATGTGTCAGGGATCTGGTTCAAGAGCGCCCTCTCCTGTGTCAGGGATCTGTGTCAGGGACCTGGTTTAGGAGCGCCAGCTCCTGTGTCAGGGAACTGGTTTGGGAGTGCCTTCTCCTGTGCAGGGATCTGGTTTAGGAGCGCCCTCTGCTGTGTCAGGGATCTGGTTTAGGAGCGCCCTCTGCTGTGTCAGAGATGTGGTTTTGGAGCGCCATCTCCTGTGTCAGGGATCTGGTTTAGAAGCGCCCTCCCCTGTGTCAGGGATCTGGTTTAGGAGTTCCCTCTGCTGTGCCATGGATCTGGTATAAGAGCGCCCTCTCCTGTGTCAGGGATCTGGTTTAGGAGCGCCCTCAGTTGTGTCAGGCATCTGGTATAGAAGCGCCCTCTCCTGTGTCAGGGATCTGGTTTAGGAGCACCCTCTGCTGTGTCAGGGATCTGGTTTAGGAGCTCCCTCTGCTGTGTCAGGGATCTGGTATAGGTGCGCCCTCTCCTGTGTCAGGGATCTGGTTTGGGAGAGCCCTCTCCTGTTTCAGAGATGTGGTATAGTAGCGGCATCTCCTGTGTCAGGGATCAAGTTTAGTGGTGCCCTCTGCTGTGTCAGGGATCTGGCATAGAAGCACCCTCTGCTGTGTCAGGGATCTGGTATAGGAGCACCCTGTCCTGTGTCAGGGATCTGGTTTAGGAGCGCCCTCTCCCGTTTCAGAGATGTCTTATAGGAGCGCCCTCTCCTGTGTCAGGGATCTGGTTTAGGAGCAACCTCTCCTGCATTAGGGATCTCCTGTGTCAGGGATCTGGTATAGGAGCACCCTGTCCTGTGTCATGGATCTGGTTTAGAAGCGCCCTCTCCTATGTCAGAGATGTGGTATAGGAGCGCCCTCTCCTGTGTCAGGTATCTGGTTTAGGAGCGCCCTCTCCTGTGTCAGAGAGCTGCTGTGGGTTTCCTTGGTCCTGTCTCAAAGACCTGTTGTGTGTGGGCTTTCCCCTGTGTGAGGGATCTGGTTTAGGAGGGCCCTCTCCTGTGTCAGGGATCTGGTTTAGGAGCACCCCCTCCAGTGTCATGGATCTGGTATAGTAGAGCCCTCTCCTGTGTCAGAGATCTGCTGTGGGTGTACTTGGTCCTGTCTCAAAGACCTGTTGTTTGTGGGCTTTCCCTTTGTCAGGGATTTGGTTTAGGAGCGCCCTCTCCTGTGTCAGAGATGTGGTATAGGAGCGGCATCTCCTGTGTCAGGGATCAGGTTTAGGAGTGCCCTCTGCTGTGTCAGGGATCTGGTATAGAAGCACCCTCTGCTGTATCAGGGATCTGGTATAGAAGCACCCTCTGCTGTGTCAGGGATCTGGTATAGGAGCACCCTGTCCTGATTCAGGGATCTGGTTTGGGAGAGCCCTCTCCTGTTTCAGAGATGTCGGTTAGGAGCACCTTCTCCTGTTTCAGGGATCTTGTTTAGGAGTGCAGTCTGCTTTGTGAGGGGGCTGGTTTAGGAGCACCCTCTCCTGTGTCAGGGATCTGGTTTAGGAGCACCCCCTCCAGTGTCATGGATCTGGAATAGGAGCGCCCTCTCGTGTGTCAGGGATCTGCTGTGGGTGTAGTTGGTCCTCTCTCAAAGACCTGTTGTGTGTGGGCTTTCCCCTGTGTCAGGGATCTGGTTAAGGAGCGCCCTCTCCTGTGTCAGAGATGTGGTATAGTAGCGGCATCTCCTGTGTCAGGGATCAAGTTTAGGGGTGCCCTCTGCTGTGTCAGGGATCTGGCATAGAAGCACCCTCTGCTGTGTCAGGGATCTGGTATAGGAGCACCCTGTCCTGTTTCAGGGATCTGCCTTAGGAGCACCCTGTCCTGTGTCAGGGATCTGGTTTAGGAGCGCCCTCTGCTGTGTGAGCGATGTGGTTTAGGAGCACCCTCTCCTGTGTCAGGGATCTGGTTTAGGAGCAACTTCTCCTGTATTAGGGATCTCCTGTGTCAGGGATCTGGTATAGAAGCACCCTGTCCTGTGTCAGGGATCTGGTTTAGAAGCGCCCTCTCCTGTGTCAGAGATGTGGTATAGGAGCCCCCTCTCCTGTGTCAGGGATCTGATTTAGGAGCGCCCTCTGCTGTGTTAGGGATCTGGTATAGGTGCGCCCTCTCATGTGTCAGGGATCTGGTACAGGAGCACCCTCTCCTGTGTGAGCGATGTGGTTTAGGAGCACCCTCTCCTGTGTCAGGGATCTGGTTTAGGAGCAACTTCTCCTGTATTAGGGATCTCCTGTGTCAGGGATCTGGTATAGAAGCACCCTGTCCTGTGTCAGGGATCTGGTTTAGAAGCGCCCTCTCCTGTGTCAGAGATGTGGTATAGGAGCCCCCTCTCCTGTGTCAGGTATCTGGTTTAGGAGTGCCTTCTGCTGTGTCACGGATCTGGTTCAGGATCACCCTCTCCTCTGTCAGGGATCTGTTTTAAGAGCGCCGTCTCCTCTGTCAGGGATCTGGTGTAGGAGGACCCTCTCCTGTATCAGGGATCTCCTGTGTCAGGGATCTGGTATAGGAGCATCCTCTCCTGTGTCAGGGATCTTGTTTAAGAGCTCCCTCTCCTCTGTCAGGGATCTGGTTTAGGAGTGCCCTCTCTTGTGTCAAAGAGCTGCTGTGGGTGTGCTTGGTCCTGTCTCAAAGACCTGTTGTGTGTGGGCTTTCCCCTGTTTGAGGGATCTGGTTTAGGAGGGCCCTCTCCTGTGTCAGGGATCTGGTTTAGAGCACCCTCTCCAGTGTCATGGATCTGGTATAGGAGAGCCCTCTCCTGTGTCAGGGATCTGCTGTGGGTGTACTTGGTCCTGTCTCAAAGACTTGTTGTTTGTGGGATTTCCCTGTGTCAGGGATTTGGTTTAGGAGCACCCTCTCCTGTGTCAGAGATGTGGTATAGGAGCGGCATCTCCTGTGTCAGAGATCAGGTTTAGGAGTGCCCTCTGCTGTGTCAGGGATCTGGTATAGAAGCACCCTCTGCTGTGTCAGGGATCTTGTGTAGGAGCACCCTGTCCTGTGTCAGGGATCTGGCTTAGGAGCACCCTGTCCTGTGTCAGGGATCTGGTTTAGGAGCGCCTTCTCCTGTGTCAGGGTTGTTGTTTAGGAGTGCCCTCTGCTGTGTGAGGGATCTGGTTTAGGAGCGCCTTCTCCTGTGTCAGGGTTGTTGTTCAGGAGCGCCTTCTCCTGTGTCAGGGATCTGGTTTAGGAGTGCCCTCTGCTGTGTGAGGGATCTGGTTTAGGAGCACCCTCTCCTGTGTCAGGGATCTAGGAGCACCCTCTCCTGTGTCAGGGATCTGGTTTAGGAGCGCCCTCTCCTGTGTCAGGGATCTGGTTTAGGAGCGTCCTCTCCTGTGTCAGGGATCTGGTTTAGGAGCACCTCCTCCTGAGTCATAGATCTGGTATAGGAGCGCCCTCTCCTGTGTCAGGGATCTGCTGTGGGTGTAGATGGTCCTCTCTCAAAGACCTGTTGTGTGTGGGCTTTCCCCTGTGTCAGGGATCTGGTTAAGGAGCTCCCTCTCCTGTGTCAGAGATGTGGTATAGTAGCGGCATCTCCTGTGTCAGGGATCAAGTTTAGGGGTGCCCTCTGCTGTGTCAGGGATCTGGCATAGAAGCACCCTCTGCTGTGTCAGGGATCTGGTATAGGACCACCCGGTCCTGTGTCAGGGATCTGCCTTAGGAGCACCCTGTCCTGTGTCAGGGATCTGGTTTAGGAGCGCCCTCTCCCGTTTCAGAGATGTGGTATAGGAGCGTCCTCTCCTGTGTCAGGGATCTGGTTTAGGAGCGCCCTCTGCTGGGTGAGGGATGTGGTTTAGGAGCACCCCCTCCAGTGTCATGGATCTGGTATAGGAGCGCCCTCTCGTGTGTCAGGGATCTGGTATAGGAGCACCATCTCCTGTGTCAGGGATCTGGTTTAAGAGCGCCCTCTCCTGTGTCAGGGATCTGGTATAAGAGCACCCTCTCCGGTGTCAGTGATCTGGTTTAGGAGCGCCCTCTCATGTGTCAAGGATCTGGTGTAGTAGCGTCCTCTCCTGTGTCAGGGATCTGGTTTAGGAGCGCCCTCTGCTGTGTGAGCGATGTGGTTTAGGAGCACCCTCTCCTGTGTCAGGGATCTGGTTTAGGAGCAACCTCTCCTGTATTAGGGATCTCCTGTGTCAGGGATCTGGTATAGAAGCACCGTTTCCTGTGTCAGGGATCTCGTTTAGAAGCGCCCTCTCCTGTGTCAGAGATGTGGTATAGGAGCGCCCTCTCCTGTGTCAGGTATCTGGTTTAGGAGTGCCTTCTGCTGTGTCACGGATCTGGTTTAGGATCACCCTCTCCTGTGTCAGGGATTTGGTTTAAGATCTCCCTCTCCTCTGTCAGGGATCTGGTTTAGGAGCAACCTCTCCTGTGTCAGGGATCTGGTTTAGAAGCGCCCTCTCCTGTGTCAGGGATCTGGTTTAGGAGCGCCCTCAGTTGTGTCAGGCATCTGGTATAGGAGCGCCCTCTCCTGTGTCAGGGATCTGGTATAGGAGCGCCCTCTGCTGTGTCAGGGATCTGATTTAGGAGCGCCCTCTGCTGTGTTAGGGATCTGGTATAGGTGCGCCCTCTCATGTGTCAGGGATCTGGTACAGGAGCACCCTCTCCGGTGTGAGGGATCTGGCTTACGAGCGCCCTCTCCTGTGTCAGGGATCTGGTTTAAGAGCGCCCTCTCCTGTGTCAGGGATCTGGTTTAGGAACGCCCTCTCTTGTGTCAGGGATGTGGTTTAGGAGCACCGTCTTCTGTGTCAGAGATCTGGATTAGGAGCGCCCTCTGCTGTGTCAGGGATCTGGTTTAGGAGTGCCCGCTCCTGTGTCAGGGATCTGGTTTAAGAGCGCCCTCTTCTGTGTCAGAGATGTGGTTTTGTAGGGCTCTCTCCTATGTCAGGGATATGGTTTAGGAGCGCCCTGTCCTGTGTCAGGGATCTGGTTTAGGAGCACCCTCTCCTGTGTCAGAGATCTGCTGTGGGTGTACTTGGTCCTGTCTCAAACACCTGTTCTGGGTGGGCTTTCACCTATGTCAGGGATCTTGTTTAATAGCGCCATCTCCTGTGTCAGGTTCTGGTTTAGGAATGCCAGCTCCTGTGTCAGGGATCTGGTATAAGAGCACCCTCTCCTGTGTCAGGGATCTTGTTTAAGATCGCCCTCTCATATGTCAAGGATCTGGTGTAGTAGCGTCCTCTCCTGTGTCAGGGATGTGGAGCCCCCTCTCATGTGTCAGGGATCTGGTTTAAGAGCGCCCTCTCCTGTGTCAGGGGTCTGGTTTAGGAGCACCCTCTCCAGTGTCAGGGATCAGGTTTAGGAGCGCCCTCTCCTGTGTCAGGGATCTGGTATAGGAGCACCATCTCCTGTGTCATGGATCTGGTTTAAGAGCGCCCTCTCCTGTGTCAGGGATCTGGTATAAGAGCACCCTCTCCTGTGTCAGGGATCTTGTTTAAGATCACCCTCTCCGGTGTCAGTGATCTGGTTTAGGAGCGCCATCTCATGTGTCAAGGATCTGGTGTAGTAGCGTCCTCTCCTGTGTCAGGGATCTGGAGCCCCCTCTCATGTGTCAGGGATCTGGTTTAAGAGCGCCCTCTCCTGTGTCAGGGGTCTGGTTTAGGAACACCCTCTCCAGTGTCAGGGATCAGGTTTAGGAGCGCCCTCTCCTGTGTCAGGGATCTGGTATAGGAGCGCCCTCTGCTGTATCAGGGATCTGGTTTAGGAGCGCCCTCTGCTGTGTTAGGGATCTGGTATAGGTGCGCCCTCTCATGTGTCAGGGATCTGGTACAGGAGCACCCTCTCCGGTGTGAGGGATCTGGCTTAGGTGCGCCCTCTCCTGTGTCAGGGATCTGGTTTAAGAGCGCCATCTCCTGTGTCAGGGATCTGGTTTAGGAACGCCCTCTCTTGTGTCAGGGATGTGGTTTAGGTGCACCCTCTCCTGTGTCAGAGATCTGGATTATTAGCGCCCTCTGCTGTGTCAGGGATCTGGTTTAGGAGTGCCTGCTCCTGTGTCAGGGATCTGGTTTAAGAGCGCCCTCTTCTGTGTCAGAGATGTGGTTTTGTAGGGCTCTCTCCTATGTCAGGGATATGGTTTAGGAGCGCCCTGTCCTGTGTCAGGGATCTGGTTTAGGAGCACCCTCTCCTGTGTCAGAGATCTGCTGTGGGTGTACTTGGTCCTGTCTCAAACACCTGTTCTGGGTGGGCTTTCACCTATGTCAGGGATCTTGTTTAACAGCGCCCTCTCCTGTGTCAGGTTCTGGTTTAGGAATGCCAGCTCCTGTGTCAGGGATCTGGTATAAGAGCACCCTCTCCTGTGTCAGGGATCTTGTTTAAGATCGCCCTCTCATGTGTCAAGGATCTGGTGTAGTAGCGTCCTCTCCTGTGTCATGGATCTGGAGCCCCCTCTCATGTGTCAGGGATCTGGTTTAAGAGCGCCCTCTCCTGTGTCAGGGGTCTGGTTTAGGAGCACCCTCTCCAGTGTCAGGCATCAGGTTTAGGAGCGCCCTCTCCTGTGTCAGGGATCTGGTATAGGAGCACCATCTCCTGTGTCAGGGATCTGGTTTAACAGCACCCTCTCCTGTGTCAGGGATCTGGTATAAAAGCACCCTCTCCTGTGTCAGGGATCTTGTTTAAGATCACCCTCTCTGGTGTCAGTGATCTGGTTTAGGAGCGCCCTCTCATGTGTCAAGGATCTGGTGTAGTAGCGTCCTCTCCTGTGTCAGGGATCTAGAGCCCCCTCTCATGTGTCAGGGATCTGGTTTAAGAGCGCCCTCTCCTGTGTCAGGGATATGGTTTAAGAGCGCCCTCTCCTGTGTCAGGGGTCTGGTTTAGGAACACCCTCTCCAGTGTCAGGAATCTATTTTAGGAGCGCCCTCTACTGTTTCAGGGATCTGGTTTAAGAGCGCCCTCTCCTGTGTCAGGGATCTGGTTTAGGAGCACCCTCTCCTGTGTCCAGTATCTGGTTTAGGAGCACCCTCTCCTGTGTCAGAGGTCTGCTGTGGGTGTTCTGGCTCCTATCTCAAAGACCTGTTCTGGGTGGGCTTTCCAATGTGTCAGGGATCTGGTTTAAGAGCGCCCTCTCCTGTGTCAGGGATCTGTGTCAGGGACCTGGTTTAGGAGCGCCAGCTCCTGTGTCAGGGAACTGGTTTAGGAGTGCCTTCTCCTGTGCAGGGATCTGGTTTAGGAGCGCCCTCTGCTGTGTCAGGGATCTGGTTTAGGAGCGCCCTCTGCTGTGTCAGAGATGTGGTTTTGGAGCGCCGTCTCCTGTGTCAGGGATCTGGTTTAGAAGCGCCCTCCCCTGTGTCAGGGATCTGGTTTAGGAGCTCCCTCTGCTGTGCCATGGATCTGGTATAAGAGCGCCCTATCCTGTGTCAGGGATCTGGTTTAGGAGCGCCCTCAGTTGTGTCAGGCATCTGGTATAGGAGCGCCCTCTCCTGTGTCAGAGGTCTGCTGTGGGTGTACTGGCTCCTATCTCAAAGACCTGTTCTGGATGGGCTTTCCAATGTGTCAGGGATCTGGTTTAAGAGCGCCCTCTCCTGTGTCAGGGATCTGTGTCAGGGATCTGTGTCAGGGACCTGGTTTAGGAGCGCCAGCTCCTGTGTCAGGGAACTGGTTTAGGAGTGCCTTCTCCTGTGCAGGGATCTGGTTTAGGAGCGCCCTCTGCTGTGTCAGGGATCTGGTTTAGGAGCGCCCTCTGCTGTGTCAGAGATGTGGTTTTGGAGCGCCGTCTCCTGTGTCAGGGATCTGGTTTAGAAGCGCCCTCCCCTGTGTCAGGGATCTGGTTTAGGAGCTCCCTCTGCTGTGCCATGGATCTGGTATAAGAGCGCCCTATCCTGTGTCAGGGATCTGGTTTAGGAGCGCCCTCAGTTGTGTCAGGCATCTGGTATAGGAGCGCCCTCTCCTGTGTCAGGGATCTGGTTTAGGAGCACCCTCTGCTGTGTCAGGGATCTGGTTTAAGAGCGCCCTCTGCTGTGTCAGGGATCTGGTATAGGTGCGCCCTCTCCTGTGTCAGGGATCTGGTTTAGGAGCGCCCTCTTATGTGTCAGGGATCTGGTTTAGGAGTGCCCTCTGCTGTGAGAGTGATCTGGTATAGGAGCGCCATCTCCTGTGTCAGGGATCTGGTTTAGTGGTGCCCTCTGCTGTGTCAGGGATCTGGCATAGAAGCACCCTCTGCTGTGTCAGGGATATGGCATAGGAGCACCCTGTCCTGTGTCAGGGATCTGGCTTAGGAGCACCATGTCCTGTGTCAGGGATCTGGTTTAAGAGCGCCCTCTCCCGTTTCAGAGATGTGGTATAGGAGCGCCCTCTCCTGTGTCAGGGATCTGGTTTAGGAGCAACCTCTCCTGCATTTGGGATCTCCTGTGTCAGGGATCTGGTATAGGAGCACCCTGTCCTGTGTCAGGGATCTGGTTTAGAAGCGCCCTCTCCTATGTCAGAGATGTGGTATATTAGCGCCCTCTCCTGTGTCAGGTATCTGGTTTAGGAGTGCCTTCTGCTGTGTCACGGATCTGGTTTTGGATCACCCTCTCCTGTGTCAGGGATCTGGTTTAAGAGCGCCCTCTCCTGTGTCAGGGATCTGTTTTAAGAGCGCCGTCTCCTCTGTCAGGGATCTGGTTTAGGAGCACCCTCTCCTGTATCAGGGATCTCCTGTGTCAGGGATATGGTATAAGAGCATCCTCTCCTGTGTCAGGGATCTGGTTTAGACGCGCCCTCTCCTTTTCAGAGATGTGGTACAGGAGTGCCCTCTCCGGTGTCAGGGATCTGGTTTAGTATCACCCTCTTCTGTGTCAGGGATCTGGTTTAGGAGCACCCTCTCCGGTGTCAGGGGTGTGGTATAGGAGCAGCATCTCCTGTGTCAGAGATCAGGTTTAGGAGTGCCCTCTGCTGTGTCAGGGATCTGGTATAGAAGCACCCTCTGCAGTGTCATGGATCTTGTGTAGGAGCATCCTGTCCTGTGTAAGGGATCTGGTTTAGGAGCGCCCTCTCCTGTGTCAGAGTTGTGGTATAGGAGTGCCCTCTCCTGTGTCAGGGATCTGATTTAGGAGTGCCCTCTGCTGTGTGAGGGATCTGGTTTAGGAGCACCCTCTCCTGTGTCAGGGATCTGGTTTTGGAGCACCCTTTCCTGTGTCAGGGATCTGGTTTAGGATCACCCTCTCCTGTATCAGGGATCTCCTGTGTCAGGGATCTGGTATAGGAGTGCCCTCTCCTGTGTCAGCGATCTGGTTTAGAAGCGCCCTCTCCTGTGTCAGAGATGTGGTATAGGAGCGCCCTCTCCTGTGTCAGGGATCTGGTTTAGGAGTGCCTTCTGCTGTGTCAGGGATCTGGTGTTGGGTCACCCTCTCCTGTGTCAGGGATCTTGTTTAAGAGCCCCCTCTCCTGTGTCAGGGATCTGATTTAGGAACGCCCTCTCCTGTGAAAGGGATCTGGTTTAAGAGCGCCCTCTCCTCTGTCAGGGATCTGGTTTAGGAGCACCCTCTCCTGTGTCAGAGAGCTGCTGTGGGTTTCCTTGGTCCTGTCTCAAAGACCTGTTGTGTGTGGGCTTTCCCCTGTTTGAGGGATCTGGTTTAGGAGGGCCCTCTCCTGTGTCAGGGATCTGGTTTAGGAGCACCCCCCCAGTGTCATGGATATGGTATAGTAGAGCCCTCTCCTGTGTCAGAGATCTGCTGTGGGTGTACTTGGTCCTGTCTCAAAGACCTGTTGTTTGTGGGCTTTCCCTGTGTCAGGGATTTGGTTTAGGAGCGCCCTCTCCTGTGTCAGAGATGTGGTATAGGAGCGGCATCTCCTGTGTCAGGGATCAGGTTTAGGAGTGCCCTCTGCTGTGTCAGGGATCTGGTATAGAAGCACCCTCTGCTGTGTCAGGGATCTGGTATAGGAGCACCCTGTCCTGTGTCAGGGATCTGGTTTGGGAGAGCCCTCTCCTGTTTCAGAGATGTCGGTTAGGAGTGCCCTCTGCTGTGTGAGGGGTCTGGTTTAGGAGCACCCTCTCCTGTGTCAGGGATCTGGTTTAGGAGCGCCCTCTCCTGTGTCAGGGATCTGGTTTAGGAGTGCCCTCACCTGTGTCAGGGATCTGGTTTAGGAGCACCCCCTCCATTGTCATGGATCTGGTATAGGAGCGCCCTCTCGTTTGTCAGGGATCTGCTGTGGGTGTAGTTGGTCCTCTCTCAAAGACCTGTTGTGTGTGGGCTTTCCCCTGTGTCAGGGATCTGGTTAAGGAGCGCCCTCTCCTGTGTCAGAGATGTGGTATAGTAGCGGCATCTCCTGTGTCAGGGACCAAGTTTAGGGGTCCCCTCTGCTGTGTCAGGGATCCGGCATAGAAGCACCCTCTGCTGTGTCAGGGATCTGGTATAGGAGCACCCTGTCCTGTTTCCGGGATCTGCCTTAGGAGCACCCTGTCCTGTGTCAGGGATCTGGTTTAGGAGTGCCCTCTTCTGTGTGAGGGATGTGGTTTAGGAGCACTCTCTCCTGTGTCAGGGATCTGGTTTAGGAGCAACCTCTCCTGTATTAGGGATCTCCTGTGTCAGGGATCTGGTATAGAAGCACCCTGTCCTGTGTCAGGGATCTGGTTTAGAAGCGCCCTCTCTTGTTTCAGAGATGTGGTATAGGAGCGCCCTCTCCTGTGTCAGGTATCTGGTTTAGGAGTGCCTTCTGCTGTGTCACGGATCTGGTTTAGGATCACCCTCTCCTGTGTCAGGGATCTGGTTTAAGAGCGCCCTCTCCTGTGTCATGGATCTGGTTTAGGAGCGCCCTCTCTTGTGTCAAAGAGCTGCTGTGGGTGTCCTTGATCCTGTCTCAAAGACCTGTTGTGTGTGGGCTTTCCCTTGTTTGAGGTATCTGGTTTAGGAGGGCCCTCTCCTGTGTCAGGGATCTGGTTTAGGAGCACCCTCTCCAGTGTCATGGATCTGGTATAGGAGGGCCCTCTCCTGTGTCAGGGATCTGCTGTGGGTGTACTTGGTCCTGTCTCAAAGACTTGTTGTTTGTGGGATTTCCCTGTGTGAGGGATCTGGTTTAGGAGCGCCTTCTCCTGTGTCAGGGTTGTTGTTCAGGAGCGCCTTCTCCTGTGTCAGGGATCTGGTTTAGGAGTGCCCTCTGCTGTGTGAGGGATCTGGTTTAGGAGCACCCTCTCCTGTGTCAGGGATCTAGGAGCGCCCTCTAATGTGTCAGCGATCTGGTTTAGGAGCACCCTCTCTTGTGTCAAAGAGCTGCTGTGGGAGTCCTTGGTCCTGTCTCAAAGACCTGTTGTGTGTGGGCTTTCCCTTGTTTGAGGTATCTGGTTTAGGAGCACCCTCTCCTGTGCCAGGGATCTGGTTTAGGAGCACCCTTTCCTGTGTCAGGGATCTGGTTTAGGAACACCCTCTCCTGTGTCAGAGATCTGGTTTAGAAGCGCCCTCTCCTGTGTCAGAGATGTGGTATAGGAGCGCCCTCTCCTGTGTCAGGGATCTGGTTTAGGAGTGCCTTCTGCTGTGTCAGGGATCTGGTTTAGGGTCACCCTCTCCTGTGCCAGGGATCTTGTTTAGGAGCCCCCTCTCCTCTGTCAGGGATCTGGTTTAGGAGCGCCCTCTCCTGTGACAGAGATCTGCTGTGGGTGTATTTGGTCCTGTCTCAAAGACCTGTTGTGTGTGGGCTTTCCCCTGTTTGAGGGATCTGGTTGAGGAGGGCCCTCTCCTATGTCAGGGATCTGGTTTAGGAGCACCCCCTCCAGTGTCATGGATCTGGTATAGGAGAGCCCTCTCTTGTGTCAGAGATCTGCTGTGGGTGTATTTGGTCCTGTCTCAAAGACCTGTTGTTTGTGGGCTTTCCCTGTGTCAGGGATTTGGTTTAGGAGCGCCCTCTCCTGTGTCAGAGATGTGATATAGGAGCGGCATCTCCTGTGTCAGGGATCAGGTTTAGGAGTGCCCTCTGCTGTGTCAGGGATCTAGTATATAAGCACCCTCTGCTGTGTGAGGGGTCTGGTTGAGGAGCACCCTCTCCTGTGTCAGGGATCTGGTTTAGGAGCGCCCTCTCCTGTGTCAGGGATCTGGTTTAGGAGTGCCCTCTCCTGTGTCAGGGATCTGGTTTAGGAGCGCCCTCTCCTGTGTCAGGGATCTGCTGTGGGTGTAGTTGGTCCTCTCTCAAAGACCTGTTGTGTGTGGGCTTTCCCCTGTGTCAGGGATCTGGTTAAGGAGCGCCCTCTCCTGTGTCAGGGATCTGGTTTAGGAGTGCCCTCTCCTGTGTCAGGGATCTGGTTTAGGAGCGCCCTCTCCTGTGTCAGGGATCTGCTGTGGGTGTAGTTGGTCCTCTCTCAAAGACCTGTTGTGTGTGGGCTTTCCCCTGTGTCAGGGATCTGGTTAAGGAGCGCCCTCTCCTGTGTCCGAGATGTGGTATAGTAGCGGCATCTCCTGTGTCAGGGATCAAGTTTAGAGGTGCCCTCTGCTGTTTCAGGGATCTGGCATAGAAGCACCCCCTGCTGTGTCAGGGATCTGGTATAGGAGCACCCTGTCCTGTGTCAGGGATCTGCCTTAGGAGCAAGCTGTCCTGTGTCAGGGATCTGGTTTATGAGCGCCCTCTCCGGTTTTAGAGATGTGGTATAGGAGCGCCCTCTCCTGTGTCAGGGATCTGGTTTAGGAGCGCATTCTGCTGTGTGAGGGATGTGGTTTAGGAGCACCCTCCCCTGTTTCCAGTATCTGTTTTAGGAGCACCCTCTCCTGTGTCAGAGGTCTGCTGTGGGTGTACTGGCTCCTATCTCAAAGACCTGTTCTGGGTGGGCTTTCCAATGTGTCAGGGATCTGGTTTAAGAGCGCCCTCTCCTGTGTCAGGGATCTGTGTCAGGGACCTGGTTTAGGAGCGCCAGCTCCTGTGTCAGGGAACTGGTTTGGGAGTGCCTTCTCCTGTGCAGGGATCTGGTTTAGGAGCGCCCTCTGCTGTGTCAGGGATCTGGTTTAGGAGCGCCCTCTGCTGTGTCAGAGATGTGGTTTTGGAGCGCCGTCTCCTGTGTCAGGGATCTGGTTTAGAAGCGCCCTCCCCTGTGTCAGGGATCTGGTTTAGGAGTTCCCTCTGCTGTGCCATGGATCTGGTATAAGAGCGCCCTCTCCTGTGTCAGGGATCTGGTTTAGGAGCGCCCTCAGTTGTGTCAGGCATCTGTTATAGGAGCGCCCTCTCCTGTGTCAGGGATCTGGTTTAGGAGCACCCTCTGCTGTGTCAGGGATCTGGTTTAGGAGCTCCCTCTGCTGTGTCAGGGATCTGGTATAGGTGCGCCCTCTCCTGTGTCAGGGATCTGGTTTGGGAGAGCCCTCTCCTGTTTCAGAGATGTGGTATAGTAGCGGCATCTCCTGTGTCAGGGATCAAGTTTAGTGGTGCCCTCTGCTGTGTCAGGGATCTGGCATAGAAGCACCCTCTGCTGTGTCAGGGATCTGGTATAGGAGCACCCTGTCCTGTGTCAGGGATCTGGTTTAGGAGCGCCCTCTCCCGTTTCAGAGATGTCTTATAGGAGCGCCCTCTCCTGTGTCAGGGATCTGGTTTAGGAGCAACCTCTCCTGCATTAGGGATCTCCTGTGTCAGGGATCTGGTATAGGAGCACCCTGTCCTGTGTCATGGATCTGGTTTAGAAGCGCCCTCTCCTATGTCAGAGATGTGGTATAGGAGCGCCCTCTCCTGTGTCAGGTATCTGGTTTAGGAGCGCCCTCTCCTGTGTCAGAGAGCTGCTGTGGGTTTCCTTGGTCCTGTCTCAAAGACCTGTTGTGTGTGGGCTTTCCCCTGTGTGAGGGATCTGGTTTAGGAGGGCCCTCTCCTGTGTCAGGGATCTGGTTTAGGAGCACCCCCTCCAGTGTCATGGATCTGGTATAGTAGAGCCCTCTCCTGTGTCCGAGATCTGCTGTGGGTGTACTTGGTCCTGTCTCAAAGACCTGTTGTTTGTGGGCTTTCCCTGTGTCAGGGATTTTGTTTAGGAGCGCCCTCTCCTGTGTCAGAGATGTGGTATAGGAGCGGCATCTCCTGTGTCAGGGATCAGGTTTAGGAGTGCCCTCTGCTGTGTCAGGGATCTGGTATAGAAGCACCCTCTGCTGTATCAGGGATCTGGTATAGAAGCACCCTCTGCTGTGTCAGGGATCTGGTATAGGAGCACCCTGTCCTGATTCAGGGATCTGGTTTGGGAGAGCCCTCTCCTGTTTCAGAGATGTCGGTTAGGAGCACCTTCTCCTGTTTCAGGGATCTTGTTTAGGAGTGCCGTCTGCTTTGTGAGGGGTCTGGTTTAGGAGCACCCTCTCCTGTGTCAGGGATCTGGTTTAGGAGCACCCCCTCCAGTGTCATGGATCTGGTATAGGAGCGCCCTCTCGTGTGTCAGGGATCTGCTGTGGGTGTAGTTGGTCCTCTCTCAAAGACCTGTTGTGTGTGGGCTTTCCCCTGTGTCAGGGATCTGGTTAAGGAGCGCCCTCTCCTGTGTCAGAGATGTGGTATAGTAGCGGCATCTCCTGTGTCAGGGATCAAGTTTAGGGGTGCCCTCTGCTGTGTCAGGGATCTGGCATAGAAGCACCCTCTGCTGTGTCAGGGATCTGGTATAGGAGCACCCTGTCCTGTTTCAGGGATCTGCCTTAGGAGCACCCTGTCCTGTGTCAGGGATCTGGTTTAGGAGCGCCCTCTGCTGTGTGAGCGATGTGGTTTAGGAGCACCCTCTCCTGTGTCAGGGATCTGGTTTAGGAGCAACCTCTCCTGTATTAGGGATCTCCTGTGTCAGGGATCTGGTATAGAAGCACCCTGTCCTGTGTCAGGGATCTGGTTTAGAAGCGCCCTCTCCTGTGTCAGAGATGTGGTATAGGAGCCCCCTCTCCTGTGTCAGGTATCTGGTTTAGGAGTGCCTTCTGCTGTGTCACGGATCTGGTTCAGGATCACCCTCTCCTGTGTCAGGGATCTGTTTTAAGAGCGCCGTCTCCTCTGTCAGGGATCTGGTGTAGGAGGACCCTCTCCTGTATCAGGGATCTCCTGTGTCAGGGATCTGGTATAGGAGCATCCTCTCCTGTGTCAGGGATCTTGTTTAAGAGCTCCCTCTCCTCTGTCAGGGATCTGGTTTAGGAGTGCCCTCTCTTGTGTCAAAGAGCTGCTGTGGGTGTGCTTGGTCCTGTCTCAAAGACCTGTTGTGTGTGGGCTTTCCCCTGTTTGAGGGATCTGGTTTAGGAGGGCCCTCTCCTGTGTCAGGGATCTGGTTTAGAGCACCCTCTCCAGTGTCATGGATCTGGTATAGGAGAGCCCTCTCCTGTGTCAGGGATCTGCTGTGGGTGTTCTTGGTCCTGTCTCAAAGACTTGTTGTTTGTGGGATTTCCCTGTGTCAGGGATTTGGTTTAGGAGCACCCTCTCCTGTGTCAGAGATGTGGTATAGGAGCGGCATCTCCTGTGTCAGAGATCAGGTTTAGGAGTGCCCTCTGCTGTGTCAGGGATGTGGTATAGAAGCACCCTCTGCTGTGTCAGGGATCTTGTGTAGGAGCACCCTGTCCTGTGTCAGGGATCTGGCTTAGGAGCACCCTGTCCTGTGTCAGGGATCTGGTTTAGGAGCGCCTTCTCCTGTGTCAGGGTTGTTGTTTAGGAGTGCCCTCTGCTGTGTGAGGGATCTGGTTTAGGAGCGCCTTCTCCTGTGTCAGGGTTGTTGTTCAGGAGCGCCTTCTCCTGTGTCAGGGATCTGGTTTAGGAGTGCCCTCTGCTGTGTGAGGGATCTGGTTTAGGAGCACCCTCTCCTGTGTCAGGGATCTAGGAGCACCCTCTCCTGTGTCAGAGATCTGGTTTAGGAGCGCCCTCTCCTGTGTCAGGGATCTGGTTTAGGAGCGCCCTCTCCTGTGTCAGGGATCTGGTTTAGGAGCACCTCCTCCAGAGTCATAGATCTGGTATAGGAGCGCCCTCTCCTGTGTCAGGGATCTGCTGTGGGTGTAGATGGTCCTCTCTCAAAGACCTGTTGTGTGTGGGCTTTCCCCTGTGTCAGGGATCTGGTTAAGGAGCTCCCTCTCCTGTGTCAGAGATGTGGTATAGTAGCGGCATCTCCTGTGTCAGGGATCAAGTTTAGGGGTGCCCTCTGCTGTGTCAGGGATCTGGCATAGAAGCACCCTCTGCTGTGTCAGGGATCTGGTATAGGAGCACCCGGTCCTGTGTCAGGGATCTGCCTTAGGAGCACCCTGTCCTGTGTCAGGGATCTGGTTTAGGAGCGCCCTCTCCCGTTTCAGAGATGTGGTATAGGAGCGTCCTCTCCTGTGTCAGGGATCTGGTTTAGGAGCGCCCTCTGCTGGGTGAGGGATGTGGTTTAGGAGCACCCTCTCCTGTGTCAGGGATCTGGTTTAGGAGCAACCTCTCCTGTATTAGGGATCTCCTGTGTCAGGGATCTGGTATAGAAGCACCGTTTCCTGTGTCAGGGATCTCGTTTAGAAGCGCCCTCTCCTGTGTCAGAGATGTGGTATAGGAGCGCCCTCTCCTGTGTCAGGTATCTGGTTTAGGAGTGCCTTCTGCTGTGTCACGGATCTGGTTTAGGATCACCCTCTCCTGTGTCAGGGATTTGGTTTAAGATCTCCCTCTCCTCTGTCAGGGATCTGGTTTAGGAGCGCCCTCTCCTGTGTCAGGGATCTGGTTTAGAAGCGCCCTCTCCTGTGTCAGGGATCTGGTTTAGGAGCGCCCTCAGTTGTGTCAGGCATCTGGTATAGGAGCGCCCTCTCCTGTGTCAGGGATCTGGTATAGGAGCGCCCTCTGCTGTGTCAGGGATCTGGTTTAGGAGCGCCCTCTGCTGTGTTAGGGATCTGGTATAGGTGCGCCCTCTCATGTGTCAGGGATCTGGTACAGGAGCACCCTGTCCGGTGTGAGGGATCTGGCTTACGAGCGCCCTCTCCTGTGTCAGGGATCTGGTTTAAGAGCGCCCTCTCCTGTGTCAGGGATCTGGTTTAGGAACGCCCTCTCTTGTGTCAGGGATGTGGTTTAGGAGCACCCTCTCCTGTGTCAGAGATCTGGATTAGGAGCGCCCTCTGCTGTGTCAGGGATCTGGTTTAGGAGTGCCCGCTCCTGTGTCAGGGATCTGGTTTAAGAGCGCCCTCTTCTGTGTCAGAGATGTGGTTTTGTAGGGCTCTCTCCTATGTCAGGGATATGGTTTAGGAGCGCCCTGTCCTGTGTCAGGGATCTGGTTTAGGAGCACCCTCTCCTGTGTCAGAGATCTGCTGTGGGTGTACTTGGTCCTGTCTCAAACACCTGTTCTGGGTGGGCTTTCACCTATGTCAGGGATCTTGTTTAACAGCGCCATCTCCTGTGTCAGGTTCTGGTTTAGGAATGCCAGCTCCTGTGTCAGGGATCTGGTATAAGAGCACCCTCTCCTGTGTCAGGGATCTTGTTTAAGATCGCCCTCTCATGTGTCAAGGATCTGGTGTAGTAGCGTCCTCTCCTGTGTCAGGGATGTGGAGCCCCCTCTCATGTGTCAGGGATCTGGTTTAAGAGCGCCCTCTCCTGTGTCAGGGGTCTGGTTTAGGAGCACCCTCTCCAGTGTCAGGGATCAGGTTTAGGAGCGCCCTCTCCTGTGTCAGGGATCTGGTATAGGAGCACCATCTCCTGTGTCATGGATCTGGTTTAAGAGCGCCCTCTCCTGTGTCAGGGATCTGGTATAAGAGCACCCTCTCCTGTGTCAGGGATCTTGTTTAAGATCACCCTCTCCGGTGTCAGTGATCTGGTTTAGGAGCGCCATCTCATGTGTCAAGGATCTGGTGTAGTAGCGTCCTCTCCTGTGTCAGGGATCTGGAGCCCCCTCTCATGTGTCAGGGATCTGGTTTAAGAGCGCCCTCTCCTGTGTCAGGGGTCTGGTTTAGGAACACCCTCTCCAGTGTCAGGGATCAGGTTTAGGAGCGCCCTCTCCTGTGTCAGGGATCTGGTATAGGAGCGCCCTCTGCTGTATCAGGGATCTGGTTTAGGAGCGCCCTCTGCTGTGTTAGGGATCTGGTATAGGTGCGCCCTCTCATGTGTCAGGGATCTGGTACAGGAGCACCCTCTCCGGTGTGAGGGATCTGGCTTAGGAGCGCCCTCTCCTGTGTCAGGGATCTGGTTTAAGAGCGCCATCTCCTGTGTCAGGGATCTGGTTTAGGAACGCCCTCTCTTGTGTCAGGGATGTGGTTTAGGTGCACCCTCTCCTGTGTCAGAGATCTGGATTATTAGCGCCCTCTGCTGTGTCAGGGATCTGGTTTAGGAGTGCCTGCTCCTGTGTCAGGGATCTGGTTTAAGAGCGCCCTCTTCTGTGTCAGAGATGTGGTTTTGTAGGGCTCTCTCCTATGTCAGGGATATGGTTTAGGAGCGCCCTGTCCTGTGTCAGGGATCTGGTTTAGGAGCACCCTCTCCTGTGTCAGAGATCTGCTGTGGGTGTACTTGGTCCTGTCTCAAACACCTGTTCTGGGTGGGCTTTCACCTATGTCAGGGATCTTGTTTAACAGCACCCTCTCCTGTGTCAGGTTGTGGTTTAGGAATGCCAGCTCCTGTGTCAGGGATCTGGTATAAGAGCACCCTCTCCTGTATCAGGGATCTTGTTTAAGATCGCCCTCTCATGTGTCAAGGATCTGGTGTAGTAGCGTCCTCTCCTGTGTCATGGATCTGGAGCCCCCTCTCATGTGTCAGGGATCTGGTTTAAGAGCGCCCTCTCCTGTGTCAGGGGTCTGGTTTAGGAGCACCCTCTCCAGTGTCAGGCATCAGGTTTAGGAGCGCCCTCTCCTGTGTCAGGGATCTGGTATAGGAGCACCATCTCCTGTGTCAGGGATCTGGTTTAACAGCACCCTCTCCTGTGTCAGGGATCTGGTATAAAAGCACCCTCTCCTGTGTCAGGGATCTTGTTTAAGATCACCCTCTCTGGTGTCAGTGATCTGGTTTAGGAGCGCCCTCTCATGTGTCAAGGATCTGGTGTAGTAGCGTTCTCTCCTGTGTCAGGGATCTAGAGCCCCCTCTCATGTGTCAGGGATCTGGTTTAAGAGCGCCCTCTCCTGTGTCAGGGATATGGTTTAAGAGCGCCCTCTCCTGTGTCAGGGGTCTGGTTTAGGAACACCCTCTCCAGTGTCAGGAATCTATTTTAGGAGCGCCCTCTACTGTTTCAGGGATCTGGTTTAAGAGCGCCCTCTCCTGTGTCAGGGATCTGGTTTAGGAGCACCCTCTCCTGTGTCCAGTATCTGGTTTAGGAGCACCCTCTCCTGTGTCAGAGGTCTGCTGTGGGTGTTCTGGCTCCTATCTCAAAGACCTGTTCTGGGTGGGCTTTCCAATGTGTCAGGGATCTGGTTTAAGAGCGCCCTCTCCTGTGTCAGGGATCTGTGTCAGGGACCTGGTTTAGGAGCGCCAGCTCCTGTGTCAGGGAACTGGTTTAGGAGTGCCTTCTCCTGTGCAGGGATCTGGTTTAGGAGCGCCCTCTGCTGTGTCAGGGATCCGGTTTAGGAGCGCCCTCTGCTGTGTCAGAGATGTGGTTTTGGAGCGCCGTCTCCTGTGTCAGGGATCTGGTTTAGAAGCGTCCTCCCCTGTGTCAGGGATCTGGTTTAGGAGCTCCCTCTGCTGTGCCATGGATCTGGTATAAGAGCGCCCTATCCTGTGTCAGGGATCTGGTTTAGGAGCGCCCTCAGTTGTGTCAGGCATCTGGTATAGGAGTGCCCTCTCCTGTGTCAGAGGTCTGCTGTGGGTGTACTGGCTCCTATCTCAAAGACCTGTTCTGGGTGGGCTTTCCAATGTGTCAGGGATCTGGTTTAAGAGCGCCCTCTCCTGTGTCAGGGATCTGTGTCAGGGATCTGTGTCAGGGACCTGGTTTAGGAGCGCCAGCTCCTGTGTCAGGGAACTGGTTTAGGAGTGCCTTCTCCTGTGCAGGGATCTGGTTTAGGAGCGCCCTCTGCTGTGTCAGGGATCTGGTTTAGGAGCGCCCTCTGCTGTGTCAGAGATGTGGTTTTGGAGCGCCGTCTCCTGTGTCAGGGATCTGGTTTAGAAGCACCCTCCCCTGTGTCAGGGATCTGGTTTAGGAGCTCCCTCTGCTGTGCCATGGATCTGGTATAAGAGCGCCCTATCCTGTGTCAGGGATCTGGTTTAGGAGCGCCCTCAGTTGTGTCAGGCATCTGGTATAGGAGCGCCCTCTCCTGTGTCAGGGACCTGGTTTAGGAGCACCCTCTGCTGTGTCAGGGATCTGGTTTAAGAGCGCCCTCTGCTGTGTCAGGGATCTGGTATAGGTGCGCCCTCTCCTGTGTCAGGGATCTGGTTTAGGAGCGCCCTCTTATGTGTCAGGGATCTGGTTTAGGAGTGCCCTCTGCTGTGAGAGGGATCTGGTATAGGAGCGCCCTCTCCTGTGTCAGGGATCTGGTTTAGTGGTGCCCTCTGCTGTGTCAGGGATCTGGCATAGAAGCACCCTCTGCTGTGTCAGGGATATGGCATAGGAGCACCCTGTCCTGTGTCAGGGATCTGGCTTAGGAGCACCATGTCCTGTGTCAGGGATCTGGTTTAAGAGCGCCCTCTCCCGTTTCAGAGATGTGGTATAGGAGCGCCCTCTCCTGTGTCAGGGATCTGGTTTAGGAGCAACCTCTCCTGCATTTGGGATCTCCTGTGTCAGGGATCTGGTATAGGAGCACCCTGTCCTGTGTCAGGGATCTGGTTTAGAAGCGCCCTCTCCTATGTCAGAGATGTGGTATATTAGCGCCCTCTCCTGTGTCAGGTATCTGGTTTAGGAGTGCCTTCTGCTGTGTCACGGATCTGGTTTTGGATCTCCCTCTCCTGTGTCAGGGATCTGGTTTAAGAGCGCCCTCTCCTGTGTCAGGGATCTGTTTTAAGAGCGCCGTCTCCTCTGTCAGGGATCTGGTTCAGGAGCACCCTCTCCTGTATCAGGGATCTCCTGTGTCAGGGATATGGTATAAGAGCATCCTCTCCTGTGTCAGGGATCTGGTTTAGACGCGCCCTCTCCTTTTCAGAGATGTGGTACAGGAGTGCCCTCTCCGGTGTCAGGGATCTGGTTTAGTATCACCCTCTTCTGTGTCAGGGATCTGGTTTAGGAGCACCCTCTCCGGTGTCAGGGGTGTGGTATAGGAGCAGCATCTCCTGTGTCAGAGATCAGGTTTAGGAGTGCCCTCTGCTGTGTCAGGGATCTGGTATAGAAGCGCCCTCTGCAGTGTCATGGATCTTGTGTAGGAGCATCCTGTCCTGTGTAAGGGATCTGGTTTAGGAGCGCCCTCTCCTGTGTCAGAGATGTGGTATAGGAGTGCCCTCTCCTGTGTCAGGGATCTGATTTAGGAGTGCCCTCTGCTGTGTGAGGGATCTGGTTTAGGAGCACCCTCTACTGTGTCAGGGATCTGGTTTTGGAGCACCCTTTCCTGTGTCAGGGATCTGGTTTAGGATCACCCTCTCCTGTTTCAGGGATCTCCTGTGTCAGGGATCTGGTATAGGAGTGCCCTCTCCTGTGTCAGCGATCTGGTTTAGAAGCGCCCTCTCCTGTGTCAGAGACGTGGTATAGGAGCGCCCTCTCCTGTGTCAGGGATCTGGTTTAGGAGTGACTTCTGCTGTGTCAGGGATCTGGTGTTGGGTCACCCTCTCCTGTGTCAGGGATCTTGTTTAAGAGCCCCCTCTCCTGTGTCAGGGATCTGGTTTAGGAACGCCCTCTCCTGTGAAAGGGATCTGGTTTAAGAGCGCCCTCTCCTCTGTCAGGGATCTGGTTTAGGAACACCCTCTCCTGTGTCAGAGAGCTGCTGTGGGTTTCCTTGGTCCTGTCTCAAAGACCTGTTGTGTGTGGGCTTTCCCCTGTTTGAGGGATCTGGTTTAGGAGGGCCCTCTCCTGTGTCAGGGATCTGGTTTAGGAGCACCCCCTTCAGTGTCATGGATATGGTATAGTAGAGCCCTCTCCTGTGTCAGAGATCTGCTGTGGGTGTACTTGGTCCTGTCTCAAAGACCTGTTGTTTGTGGGCTTTCCCTGTGTCAGGGATTTGGTTTAGGAGCGCCCTCTCCTGTGTCAGAGATGTGGTATAGGAGCGGCATCTCCTGTGTCAGGGATCAGGTTTAGGAGTGCCCTCTGCTGTGTCAGGGATCTGGTATAGAAGCACCCTCTGCTGTGTCAGGGATCTGGTATAGGAGCACCCTGTCCTGTGTCAGGGATCTGGTTTGGGAGAGCCCTCTCCTGTTTCAGAGATGTCGGTTAGGAGTGCCCTCTGCTGTGTGAGGGGTCTGGTTTAGGAGCACCCTCTCCTGTGTCAGGGATCTGGTTTAGGAGCGCCCTCTCCTGTGTCAGGGATCTGGTTTAGGAGTGCCCTCACCTGTGTCAGGGATCTGGTTTAGGAGCACCCCCTCCAGTGTCATGGATCTGGTATAGGAGCGGCCTCTCGTTTGTCAGGGATCTGCTGTGGGTGTAGTTGGTCCTCTCTCAAAGACCTGTTGTGTGTGGGCTTTCCCCTGTGTCAGGGATCTGGTTAAGGAGCGCCCTCTCCTGTGTCAGAGATGTGGTATAGTAGCGGCATCTCCTGTGTCAGGGACCAAGTTTAGGGGTCCCCTCTGCTGTATCAGGGATCCGGCATAGAAGCACCCTCTGCTGTGTCAGTTATCTGGTATAGGAGCACCCTGTCCTGTTTCAGGGATCTGCCTTAGGAGCACCCTGTCCTGTGTCAGGGATCTGGTTTAGGAGTGCCCTCTTCTGTGTGAGGGATGTGGTTTAGGAGCACTCTCTCCTGTGTCAGGGATCTGGTTTAGGAGCAACCTCTCCTGTATTAGGGATCTCCTGTGTCAGGGATCTGGTATAGAAGCACCCTGTCCTGTGTCAGGGATCTGGTTTAGAAGCGCCCTCTCTTGTTTCAGAGATGTGGTATAGGAGCGCCCTCTCCTGTGTCAGGTATCTGGTTTAGGAGTGCCTTCTGCTGTGTCACGGATCTGGTTTAGGATCACCCTCTCCTGTGTCAGGGATCTGGTTTAAGAGCGCCCTCTCCTGTGTCATGGATCTGGTTTAGGAGCGCCCTCTCTTGTGTCAAAGAGCTGCTGTGGGTGTCCTTGATCCTGTCTCAAAGACCTGTTGTGTGTGGGCTTTCCCTTGTTTGAGGTATCTGGTTTAGGAGGGCCCTCTCCTGTGTCAGGGATCTGGTTTAGGAGCACCCTCTCCAGTGTCATGGATCTGGTATAGGAGGGCCCTCTCCTGTGTCAGGGATCTGCTGTGGGTGTACTTGGTCCTGTCTCAAAGACTTGTTGTTTGTGGGATTTCCCTGTGTCAGGGATTTGGTTTAGGAGCGCCCTATCCTGTGTCAGAGATGAGGTATAGGAGCGGCATCTCCTGTGTCAGAGATCAGGTTTAGGAGTGCCCTCTGCTGTGTCAGGGATCTGGTATAGAAGCACCCTCTGCTGTGTCAGGGATCTTGTGTAGGAGCACCCTGTCCTGTGTCAGGGATCTGGCTTAGGAGCACCCTGTCCTGTGTCAGGGATCTGGTTTAGGAGCGCCTTCTCTTGTGTCAGGGTTGTTGTTTAGGAGTGCCCTCTGCTGTGTGAGGGATCTGGTTTAGGAGCGCCTTCTCCTGTGTCAGGGTTGTTGTTCAGGAGCGCCTTCTCCTGTGTCAGGGATCTGGTTTAGGAGTGCCCTCTGCTGTGTGAGGGATCTGTTTTAGGAGCACCCTCTCCTGTGTCAGGGATCTAGGAGCGCCCTCTAATGTGTCAGCGATCTGGTTTAGGAGCACCCTCTCTTGTGTCAAAGAGCTGCTGTGGGAGTCCTTGGTCCTGTCTCAAAGACCTGTTGTGTGTGGGCTTTCCCTTGTTTGAGGTATCTGGTTTAGGAGCACCCTCTCCTGTGCCAGGGATCTGGTTTAGGAGCACCCTTTCCTGTGTCAGGGATCTGGTTTAGGAACACCCTCTCCTGTGTCAGAGATCTGGTTTAGAAGCGCCCTCTCCTGTGTCAGAGATGTGGTATAGGAGCGCCCTCTCCTGTGTCAGGGATCTGGTTTAGGAGTGCCTTCTGCTGTGTCAGGGATCTGGTTTAGGGTCACCCTCTCCTGTGTCAGGGATCTTGTTTAGGAGCCCCCTCTCCTCTGTCAGGGATCTGGTTTAGGAGCGCCCTCTCCTGTGACAGAGATCTGCTGTGGGTGTATTTGGTCCTGTCTCAAAGACCTGTTGTGTGTGGGCTTTCCCCTGTTTGAGGGATCTGGTTGAGGAGGGCCCTCTCCTATGTCAGGGATCTGGTTTAGGAGCACCCCCTCCAGTGTCATGGATCTGGTATAGGAGAGCCCTCTCTTGTGTCAGAGATCTGCTGTGGGTGTATTTGGTCCTGTCTCAAAGACCTGTTGTTTGTGGGCTTTCCCTGTGTCAGGGATTTGGTTTAGGAGCGCCCTCTCCTGTGTCAGGGATCTGGTATAGGAGCACCCTGTCCTGTGTCAGGGATCTGGTTTAGGAGCGCCCTCTCCCGTTTCAGAGATGTCTTATAGGAGCGCCCTCTCCTGTGTCAGGGATCTGGTTTAGGAGCAACCTCTCCTGCATTAGGGATCTCCTGTGTCAGGGATCTGGTATAGGAGCACCCTGTCCTGTGTCATGGATCTGGTTTAGAAGCGCCCTCTCCTATGTCAGAGATGTGGTATAGGAGCGCCCTCTCCTGTGTCAGGTATCTGGTTTAGGAGCGCCCTCTCCTGTGTCAGAGAGCTGCTGTGGGTTTCCTTGGTCCTGTCTCAAAGACCTGTTGTGTGTGGGCTTTCCCCTGTGTGAGGGATCTGGTTTAGGAGGGCCCTCTCCTGTGTCAGGGATCTGGTTTAGGAGCACCCCCTCCAGTGTCATGGATCTGGTATAGTAGAGCCCTCTCCTGTGTCAGAGATCTGCTGTGGGTGTACTTGGTCCTGTCTCAAAGACCTGTTGTTTGTGGGCTTTCCCTGTGTCAGGGATTTTGTTTAGGAGCGCCCTCTCCTGTGTCAGAGATGTGGTATAGGAGCGGCATCTCCTGTGTCAGGGATCAGGTTTAGGAGTGCCCTCTGCTGTGTCAGGGATCTGGTATAGAAGCACCCTCTGCTGTATCAGGGATCTGGTATAGAAGCACCCTCTGCTGTGTCAGGGATCTGGTATAGGAGCACCCTGTCCTGATTCAGGGATCTGGTTTGGGAGAGCCCTCTCCTGTTTCAGAGATGTCGGTTAGGAGCACCTTCTCCTGTTTCAGGGATCTTGTTTAGGAGTGCCGTCTGCTTTGTGAGGGGTCTGGTTTAGGAGCACCCTCTCCTGTGTCAGGGATCTGGTTTAGGAGCACCCCCTCCAGTGTCATGGATCTGGTATAGGAGCGCCCTCTCGTGTGTCAGGGATCTGCTGTGGGTGTAGTTGGTCCTCTCTCAAAGACCTGTTGTGTGTGGGCTTTCCCCTGTGTCAGGGATCTGGTTAAGGAGCGCCCTCTCCTGTGTCAGAGATGTGGTATAGTAGCGGCATCTCCTGTGTCAGGGATCAAGTTTAGGGGTGCCCTCTGCTGTGTCAGGGATCTGGCATAGAAGCACCCTCTGCTGTGTCAGGGATCTGGTATAGGAGCACCCTGTCCTGTTTCAGGGATCTGCCTTAGGAGCACCCTGTCCTGTGTCAGGGATCTGGTTTAGGAGCGCCCTCTGCTGTGTGAGCGATGTGGTTTAGGAGCACCCTCTCCTGTGTCAGGGATCTGGTTTAGGAGCAACCTCTCCTGTATTAGGGATCTCCTGTGTCAGGGATCTGGTATAGAAGCACCCTGTCCTGTGTCAGGGATCTGGTTTAGAAGCGCCCTCTCCTGTGTCAGAGATGTGGTATAGGAGCGCCCTCTCCTGTGTCAGGTATCTGGTTTAGGAGTGCCTTCTGCTGTGTCACGGATCTGGTTTAGGATCACCCTCTCCTGTGTCAGGGATCTGGTTTAAGAGCTCCCTCTCCTCTGTCAGGGATCTGGTTTAGGAGCGCCCTCTCCTGTGTCAGGGATCTGGTTTAGAAGCGCCCTCTCCTGTCTCAGGGATCTGGTTTAGGAGCGCCCTCATTTGTGTCAGGCATCTGGTATAGGAGCGCCCTCTCCTGTGTCATGGATCTGGTATAGGAGCGCCCTCTGCTGTGTCAGGGATCTGTTTTAGGAGCACCCTCTGCTGTGTTAGGGATCTGGTATAGGTGCGCCCTCTCATGTGTCAGGGATCTGGTTTAAGAGCGCCCTCTCCTGTGTCAGGGATCTGGTTTAGGAACGCCCTCTCTTGTGTCAGGGATGTGGTTTAGGAGCACCCTCTCCTGTGTCAGAGATCTGGATAAGGAGCGCCCTCTGCTGTGTCAGGGATCTGGTTTAGGAGTGCCCGCTCCTGTGTCAGGGATCTGGTTTAAGAGCGCCCTCTTCTGTGTCAGAGATGTGGTTTTGTAGGGCTCTCTCCTATGTCAGGGATGTGGTTTAGGAGCACCCTGTCCTGTGTCAGGGATCTGGTTTAGGAGCACCCTCTCCTGTGTCAGAGATCTGCTGTGGGTGTACTTGGTCCTGTCTCAAACACCAGTTCTGGGTGGGCTTTCACCTATGTCAGGGATCTTGTTTAACAGCGCCCTCTCCTGTGTCAGGTTCTGGTTTAGGAATGCCAGCTCCTGTGTCAGGGATCTGGTATAAGAGCACCCGCTCCTGTGTCAGGGATCTTGTTTAAGATCGCCCTCTCATGTGTCAATGATCTGGTGTAGTAGCGTCCTCTCCTGTGTCAGGGATCTGGAGCCCCCTCTCATGTGTAAGGGATCTGGTTTAAGAGCGCCCTCTCCTGTGTCAGGGGTCTGGTTTAGGAGCACCCTCTCCAGTGTCAGGGATCAGGTTTAGGAGCGCCCTCTCCTGTGTCAGGGATCTGGTATAAGAGCACCCTCTCCGGTGTCAGTGATCTGGTTTAGGAGCGCCCTCTCATGTGTCAAGGATCTGGTGTAGTAGCGTCCTCTCCTGTGTCAGGGATATGGAGCCCCCTCTCATGTGTCAGGGATCTGGTTTAAGAGCGCCCTCTCCTGTGTCAGGGATCTGGTTTAAGAGCGCCCTCTCCTGTGTCAGGGGTCTGGTTTAGGAGCACCCTCTCCAGTGTCAGGGATCAGGTTTAGGAGCGCCCTCTCCTGTGTCAGGGATCTGGTATAGGAGCACCATCTCCTGTGTCAGGGGTCTGGTTTAAGTGCGCCCTCTCCTGTGTCAGGGATCTGGTATAAGAGCACCCTCTCCTGTGTCAGGGATCTTGTTTAAGATCGCCCTCTCCGGTGTCAGTGATCTGGTTTAGGAGCGTCCTCTCATGTGTCAAGGATCTGGTGTAGTAGCGTCCTCTCCTGTGTCAGGGATCTGGAGCCCCCTCTCATGTGTCAGGGATCTGGTTTAAGAGCACCCTCTCCTGTGTCAGGGATCTGGTTTAAGAGCGCCCTCTCCTGAGTCAGGGGTCTGGATTAGGAACACCCTCTCCAGTGTCAGGGATCAGGTTTAGGAGCGCCCTCTCCTGTGTCAGGGATCTGGTATAGGAGCACCATCTCCTGTGTCAGGGATCTGGTTTGGGAGCACCCTCTCCTGTGTCAGGAATCTATTTTAGGAGCGCTCTCTACTGTTTCAGGGATCTGGTTTAAGAGCGCCCTCTCCTGTGTCAGGGATCTGGTTTAGGAGCACCCTCCCCTGTGTCCAGTATCTGGTTTAGGAGCACCCTCTCCAGTGTCAGAGGTCTGCTGTGGGTGTACTGGCTCTTATCTCAAAGACCTGTTCTGGGTGGGCTTTCCAATGTGTCAGGGATCTGGTTTAAGAGCGCCCTCTCCTGTGTCAGGGATCTGTGTCAGGGACCTGGTTTAGGAGCGCGAGCTCCTGTGTCAGGGAACTGGTTTAGGAGCAACCTCTCCTGTATTAGGGATCTCCTGTGTCAGGGATCTGGTATAGAAGCACCCTTTCCTGTGTCAGGGATCTCGTTTAGAAGCGCCCTCTCCTGTGTCAGAGATGTGGTATAGGAGCGCCCTCTCCTGTGTCAGGTATCTGGTTTAGGAGTGTCTTCTGCTGTGTCACGGATCTGGTTTAGGATCACCCTCTCCTGTGTCAGGGATCTGGTTTAAGAGCTCCCTCTCCTCTGTCAGGGATCTGGTTTAGGAGCGCCCTCTCCTGTGTCAGGGATCTGGTTTAGAAGCGCCCTCTCCTGTGTCAGGGATCTGGTTTAGGAGCGCCCTCAGTTGTGTCAGGCCTCTGGTATAGGAGCGCCCTCTCCTGTGTCAGGGATCTGGTATAGGAGCGCCCTCTGCTGTGTCAGGGATCTGGTTTAGGAGCGTCCTCTGCTGTGTTAGGGATCTGGTAAAGGTGCGCCCTCTCATGTGTCAGGGATCTGGTACAGGAGCACCCTCTCCGGTGTGAGGGATCTGGCTTAGGAGCGCCCTCTCCTGTGTCAGGGATCTGGTTTAAGAGCGCCCTCTCCTGTGTCAGGGATCTGGTTTAGGAACGGCCTCTCCTATGTCAGGGATATGGTTTAGGAGCGCCCTGTCCTGTGTCAGGGATCTGGTTTAGGAACACCCTCTCCTGTGTCAAAGATCTGTTGTGGGTGTACTTGGTCCTGTCTCAAACACCTGTTCTGGGTGGGCTTTCACCTATGTCAGGGATCTTGTTTAACAGCGCCCTCTCCTGTGTCAGGTTCTGGTTTAGGAGTGCCAGCTCCTGTGTCAGGGATCTGGTATAAGAGCACCCTCTCCTGTGTCAGGGATCTTGTTTAAGATCGCCCTCTCATGTGTCAAGGATCTGGTGTAGTAGCGTCCTCTCCTGTGTCAGGGATCTGGAGCCCCTTCTCATGTGTCAGGGATCTGGTTTAAGAGCGCCCTCTCCTGTGTCAGGGGTCTGGTTTAGGAGCACCCTCTCCAATGTCAGGGATCAGGTTTAGGAGCGCCCTCTCCTGTGTCAGGGATCTGGTATAGGAGCACCATCTCCTGTGTCAGGAATCTGGTTTAAGAGCGCCCTCTCCTGTGTCAGGGATCTGGTATAAGAGCACCCTCTCCTGTGTCAGGGATCTTGTTTAAGATCGCCCTCTCCGGTGTCAGTGATCTGGTTTAGGAGCGCCCTCTCATGTGTCAAGGATCTGGTGTAGTAGCGTCTTCTCCTGTGTCAGGGATCTGGAGCCCCCTCTCATGTGTCAGGGATCTGGTTTAAGAGCGCCCTCTCCTGTGTCAGGGATCTGGTATAAGAGCGCCCTCTCCTGTGTCAGGGGTCTGGTTTAGGAACACCCTCTCCAGTGTCAGGGATCAGGTTTAGGAGCGCCCTCCCCTGTGTCAGGGATCTGGTATAGGAGCACCATCTCCTGTGTTAGGGATCTGGTTTGGGAGCACCCTCTGCTGTGTTAGGGATCTGGTATAGGTGCGCCCTCTCATGTGTTAGGGATCTGGTTTAAGAGCGCCCTCTCCTGTGTCAGGGATCTGGTTTAGGAACGCCCTCTCTTGTGTCAGGGATGTGGTTTAGGAGCACCCTCTCCTGTGTCAGAGATCTGGATTAGGAACACCCTCTGCTGTGTCAGGGATCTGGTTTAGGAGTGCCCGCTCCTGTGTCAGGGATCTGGTTTAAGAGCGCCCTCTTCTGTGTCAGAGATGTGGTTTTGTAGGGCTCTCTCCTATGTCAGGGATGTGGTTTAGGAGCGCCCTGTCCTGTGTCAGGGATCTGGTTTAGGAGCACCCTCTCCTGTGTCAGAGATCTGCTGTGGGTGTACTTGGTCCTGTCTCAAACACCAGTTCTGGGTGGGCTTTCACCTATGTCAGGGATCTTGTTTAACAGCGCCCTCTCCTGTGTCAGGTTCTGGTTTAGGAATGCCAGCTCCTGTGTCAGGGATCTGGTATAAGAGCACCCGCTCCTGTGTCAGGGATCTTGTTTAAGATCGCCCTCTCATGTGTCAAGGATCTGGTGTAGTAGCGTCCTCTCATGTGTCAGGGATCTGGAGCCCCCTCTCATGTGTAAGGGATCTGGTTTAAGAGCGCCCTCTCCTGTGTCAGGGGTCTGGTTTAGGAGCACCCTCTCCAGTGTCAGGGATCAGGTTTAGGAGCGCCCTCTCCTGTGTCAGGGATCTGGTATAAGAGCACCCTCTCCGGTGTCAGTGATCTGGTTTAGGAGCGCCCTCTCATGTGTCAAGGATCTGGTGTAGTAGCATCCTCTCCTGTGTCAGGGATCTGGAGCCCCCTCTCATGTGTCAGGGATCTGGTTTAAGAGCGCCCTCTCCTGTGTCAGGGATCTGGTTTAAGAGCGCCCTCTCCTGTGTCAGGGGTCTGGTTTAGGAGCACCCTCTCCAGTGTCAGGGATCAGGTTTAGGAGCGCCCTCTCCTGTGTCAGGGATCTGGTATAGGAGCACCATCTCCTGTGTCAGGGGTCTGGTTTAAGTGCGCCCTCTCCTGTGTCAGGGATCTGGTATAAGAGCACCCTCTCCTGTGTCAGGGATCTTGTTTAAGATCGCCCTCTCCGGTGTCAGTGATCTGGTTTAGGAGCGCCCTCTCATGTGTCAAGGATCTGGTGTAGTAGCGTCCTCTCCTGTGTCAGGGATCTGGAGCCCCCTCTCATGTGTCAGGGATCTGGTTTAAGAGCACCCTCTCCTGTGTCAGGGATCTGGTTTAAGAGCGCCCTCTCCTGAGTCAGGGGTCTGGATTAGGAACACCCTCTCCAGTGTCAGGGATCAGGTTTAGGAGCGCCCTCTCCTGTGTCAGGGATCTGGTATAGGAGCACCATCTCCTGTGTCAGGGATCTGGTTTGGGAGCACCCTCTCCTGTGTCAGGAATCTATTTTAGAAGCGCTCTCTACTGTTTCAGGGATCTGGTTTAAGAGCGCCCTCTCCTGTGTCAGGGATCTGGTTTAGGAGCACCCTCCCCTGTGTCCAGTATCTGGTTTAGGAGCACCCTCTCCAGTGTCAGAGGTCTGCTGTGGGTGTACTGGCTCTTATCTCAAAGACCTGTTCTGGGTGGGCTTTCCAATGTGTCAGGGATCTGGTTTAAGAGCGCCCTCTCCTGTGTCAGGGATCTGTGTCAGGGACCTGGTTTAGGAGCGCCAGCTCCTGTGTCAGGGAACTGGTTTAGGAGCAACCTCTCCTGTATTAGGGATCTCCTGTGTCAGGGATCTGGTATAGAAGCACCCTTTCCTGTGTCAGGGATCTCGTTTAGAAGCGCCCTCTCCTGTGTCAGAGATGTGGTATAGGAGCGCCCTCTCCTGTGTCAGGTATCTGGTTTAGGAGTGCCTTCTGCTGTGTCACGGATCTGGTTTAGGATCACCCTCTCCTGTGTCAGGGATCTGGTTTAAGAGCTCCCTCTCCTCTGTCAGGGATCTGGTTTAGGAGCGCCCTCTCCTGTGTCAGGGATCTGGTTTAGAAGCGCCCTCTCCTGTGTCAGGGATCTGGTTTAGGAGCGCCCTCAGTTGTGTCAGGCATCTGGTATAGGAGCGCCCTCTCCTGTGTCAGGGATCTGGTATAGGAGCGCCCTCTGCTGTGTCAGGGATCTGGTTTAGGAGCGTCCTCTGCTGTGTTAGGGATCTGGTAAAGGTGCGCCCTCTCATGTGTCAGGGATCTGGTACAGGAGCACCCTCTCCGGTGTGAGGGATCTGGCTTAGGAGCGCCCTCTCCTGTGTCAGGGATCTGGTTTAAGAGCGCCCTCTCCTGTGTCAGGGATCTGGTTTAGGAACGGCCTCTCCTATGTCAGGGATATGGTTTAGGAGCGCCCTGTCCTGTGTCAGGGATCTGGTTTAGGAGCACCCTCTCCTGTGTCAGAGATCTGTTGTGGGTGTACTTGGTCCTGTCTCAAACACCTGTTCTGGGTGGGCTTTCACCTATGTCAGGGATCTTGTTTAACAGCGCCCTCTCCTGTGTCAGGTTCTGGTTTAGGAGTGCCAGCTCCTGTGTCAGGGATCTGGTATAAGAGCACCCTCTCCTGTGTCAGGGATCTTGTTTAAGATCGCCCTCTCATGTGTCAAAGATCTGGTGTAGTAGCGTCCTCTCCTGTGTCAGGGATCTAGAGCCCCTTCTCATGTGTCAGGGATCTGGTTTAAGAGCGCCCTCTCCTGTGTCAGGGGTCTGGTTTAGGAGCACCCTCTCCAATGTCAGGGATCAGGTTTAGGAGCGCCCTCTCCTGTGTCAGGGATCTGGTATAGGAGCACCATCTCCTGTGTCAGGAATCTGGTTTATGAGCGCCCTCTCCTGTGTCAGGGATCTGGTATAAGAGCACCCTCTCCTGTGTCAGGGATCTTGTTTAAGATCGCCCTCTCCGGTGTCAGTGATCTGGTTTAGGAGCGCCCTCTCATGTGTCAAGGATCTGGTGTAGTAGCGTCTTCTCCTGTGTCAGGGATCTGGAGTCCCCTCTCATGTGTCAGGGATCTGGTTTAAGAGTGCCCTCTCCTGTGTCAGGGATCTGGTATAAGAGCGCCCTCTCCTGTGTCAGGGGTCTGGTTTAGGAACACCCTCTCCAGTGTCAGGGATCAGGTTTAGGAGCGCCCTCTCCTGTGTCAGGGATCTGGTATAGGAGCACCATCTCCTGTGTTAGGGATCTGGTTTGGGAGCACCCTCTCCTGTGTCAGGAATCTATTTTAGGAGCGCCCTCTACTGTTTCAGGGATCTGGTTTAAGAGCGCCCTCTCCTGTGTCAGGGATCTGGTTTAGGAGCACCCTCCCCTGTGTCCAGTATCTGGTTTAGGAGCACCCTCTCCTGTGTCAGAGGTCTGCTGTGGGTGTACTGGCTCCTATCTCAAAGACCTGTTCTGGGTGGGCTTTCCAATGTGTCAGGGATCTGGTTTAAGAGCGCCCTCTCCTGTGTCAGGGATCTGTGTCAGGGATCTGGTTTAGGAGCGCTCTCTCCTGTGTCCGAGATGTGGTATAGAAGCGGCATCTCCTGTGTCAGCGATCAGGTTTAGGAGTGCCCTCTGCTGTGTCAGGGATCTGGTATAGAAGCACCCTCTGCTGTGTCAGGGATCTGGTATAGGAGCAGCCTGTCCTGTGTCAGGGATCTGGCTTAGGAGCACCCTGTCCTGTTTCAAGGATCTGGTTTATGAGCGCCCTCTCCTGTTTTAGAGATGTGGTAGAGGAGCACCCTCTCTTGTGGCAGGGATCTGATTTAGGAGTGTCCTCTGCTGTCTGAGGGATCTGGTATAGGAGCACCCTGTCCTGTGTCAGGGATCTGGTTTGGGAGAGCCCTCTCCTGTTTCAGAGATGTCAGTTAGGAGTGCCCTCTGCTGTGTGAGGGGTCTGGTTTAGGAGCACCCTCTCCTGTGTCAGGGATCTGGTTTAGGAGCGCCCTCTCCTGTGTCAGGGATCTGGTTTAGGAGTGCCCTCACCTGTGTCAGGGATCTGGTTTAGGAGCACCCCCTCCAGTGTCATGGATCTGGTATAGGAGCGCCCTCTCGTTTGTCAGGGATCTGCTGTGGGTGTAGTTGGTCCTCTCTCAAAGACCTGTTGTGTGTGGGCTTTCCCCTGTGTCAGGGATCTGGTTAAGGAGCGCCCTCTCCTGTGTCAGAGATGTGGTATAGTAGCGGCATCTCCTGTGTCAGGGATCAAGTTTACGGGTGCCCTCTGCTGATTCAGGGATCTGGCATAGAAGCACCCGCTGCTGTGTCAGGGATCTGGTATAGGAGCACCCTGTCCTGTTTCAGGGATCTGCCTTAGGAGCACCCTGTCCTGTGTCAGGGATCTGGTTTAGGAGCGCCCTCTTCTGTGTGAGGGATGTGGTTTAGGAGCACCCTCTCCTGTGTCAGGGATCTGGTTTAGGAGCAACCTCTCCTGTATTAGGGATCTCCTGTGTCAGGGATCTGGTATAGAAGCACCCTGTCCTGTGTCAGGGATCTGGTTTAGAAGCGCCCTCTCCTGTGTCAGAGATGTGGTATAGGAGCGCCCTCTCCTGTGTCAGGTATCTGGTTTAGGAGTGCCTTCTGCTGTGTCAAGGATCTGGTTTAGGATCACCCTCTCCTGTGTCAGGGATCTTGTTTAAGAGCGCCCTCTCCTGGGTCAGGGATCTGTTTTAAGAGCGCCGTCTCCTCTGTCAGGGATCTGGTTTAGGAGGACCCTCTCCTGTATCAGGGATCTCCTGTGTCAGGGATCTGGTATAGGAGAATCCTCTCCTGTGTCAGGGATCTGGTTTAGAAGCGCCCTCTCCTTTTCAGAGATGTGATACAGGAGCGCCCTCTCCTGTGTCAGGGATCTGGTTTAGGAGTGCCTTCTGCTGTGTCAGGGATCTGGTTTAGTATCACCCTCTCCTGTGTCAGGGATCTTGTTTAAGAGCTCCCTCTCCTCTGTCAGGGATCTGGTTTAGGAGCGCCCTCTCTTGTGTCAAAGAGCTGCTGTGGGTGTCCTTAGTCCTGTCTCAAAGACCTGTTGTGTGTGGGCTTTCCCTTGTTTGAGGTATCTGGTTTAGGAGGGCCCTCTCCTGTGTCAGGGATCTGGTTTAGGAGCACCCTCTCCAGTGTCATGGATCTGGTATAGGAGAGCCCTCTCCTGTGTCAGGGATCTGCTGTGGGTGTACTTGGTCCTGTCTCAAAGACTTGTTGTTTGTGGCATTTCCCTGTGTCAGGGTTGTTGTTTAGGAGTGCCCTCTGCTGTGTGACGGATCTGGTTTAGGAGCGCCTTCTCCTGTGTCAGGGTTGTTGTTCAGGAGCGCCTTCTCCTGTGTCAAGGATCTGGTTTAGGAGTGCCCTCTGCTGTGTGAGGGATCTGGTTTAGGAGCACCCTCTCCTGTGTCAGGGATCTAGGAGCGCCCTCTCCTGTGTCAGCGATCTGGTTTAGGAGCACACTCTCTTGTGTCAAAGAGCTGCTGTGGGTGTCCTTGGTCCTGTCTCAAAGACCTGTTGTGTGTGGGCTTTCCCCTGTTTGAGGGATCTGGTTTAGGAGGGCCCTCTCCTGTGTCAGGGTTCTGGTTTAGGAGCACCCCCTCCAGTGTCATGAATCTGGTATAGGAGAGCCCTCTCCTGCGTCAGGGATCTGCTGTGGGTGTACTTGGTCCTGTCTCAAAGACCTGTTGTTTGTGGGATTTCCCCGTGTCAGGTATTTTTTTTTAGGAGCGCCCTCTCCTGTGTCAGAGATGTGGTATAGGAGCGGCATCTCCTGTGTCAGAGATCAGGTTTAGGAGTGCCCTCTGCTGTGTCAGGGATCAGGTATAGAAGCACCCTCTGCTGTGTCAGGGATCTTGTGTAGGAGCACCCTGTCCTGTGTCAGGGATCTGACTTAGGAGCACCCTGTCCTGTGTCAGGGATCTGGTTTAGAAGCGCCTTCTCCTGTGTCAGGGATGTTGTTTAGGAGTGCCCTCTGCTGTGTGAGGGATCTGGTTTAGGAGCACCCTCTCCTGTGTCAGGGATCTTGGAGCGCCCTCTCCTGTGTCAAGGATCTGGTTTAGGGGCGCCCTCTCCTGTCAGGGATCTGCTGTGGGTGTACTTGGTCCTGTCTCAAAGACCTGTTGTGTGTGGGCTTTCCCCTGTGTCAGGGATCGGGTTTAGGAGCGCTCTCTCCTGTGCCCGATATGTGGTAAAGGAGCGGCATCTCCTGTGTCAGGGATCAGGTTTAGGAGTGCCCTCTGCTGTGTCAGGGATCTGGAATACAAGCACCCTCTGCTGTGTCAGGGATCTGGTATAGGAGCAGCCTGTCCTGTGTCAGGGATCTGGTTTAGGAGCGCCCTCTCCTGTTTCAGAGATGTGGTATGGGAGCACCCTCTTCTGTGTGAGGGATCTGGTTTAGGAGCGCCTTCTCCTGTGTCAGGGATCTGGTTTAGGAGCACCCACTCCTGTGTCAGGGATCTGTTTTAGGAGCACCCTCTACTGTTTCAGAGCTGTGGTATATGAGTGCCCTCTCCTGTGTCAGGGATCAAGTTTAGGAGCGCCTTCTCCTGTGTCAGGGATCTTGTTTAGGAGCGCCCTCTGCTGTGTGAGGGATCTGGTTTAGGAGCACCCTCTCCTGTGTCAGGGATGTGGTTTAGGAGCAGCCTGTCCTGTGTCAGGGATCTGGTTTAGGAGCGCCCTCTCCTGTTTCAGAGATGTGGTATGGGAGCACCCTCTCCTGTGTGAGGGATCTGGTTTAGGAGCGCCCTCTCCTGTGTCAGGGATCTGGTTTAGGAGCACCCACTCCTGTGTCAGGGATCTGTTTTAGGAGCACCCTCTACTGTTTCAGAGCTGTGGTATATGAGCGACCTCTCCTGTGTCAGAGATGTGGTATAAGAGCGACCTCTCCTGTGTCAGGGATCTGGTTTAAGAGCGCCCTCTCATGTGTCAGGGATCTGGTTTAAGAGTGCTCTCTCCTGTGTCAGGGATCTGGTTTAGGAGCGCTCTCTCCTGTGTCAGGGATCTGGTTTAGGAGCGACCTCTCCTGTGTCAGGGATCTGCTTTAAGAGCACCCTCTCCTGTGTCAGGGATCTGGTTTAGGAGCGCCCTCTCTTGTGTCAGAGAGCTGCTGCGGGTGTACTTGGTCCTGTCTCAAAGACCTGTTGTGTGTGGGCTTTCCCCTGTTTGAGAGATCTGGTTTAGGAGGGCCCTCTCCTGTGTCAGGGATCTGGTTTATGAGCACCCCCTCCAGTGTCATGGATCTGGTATAGTAGAGCCCTCTCCTGTGTCAGAGATCTGCTGTGGGTGTACTTGGTCCTGTCTCAAAGACCTGTTGTTTGTGGGCTTTCCCTGTGTCAGGGATTTGGTTTAGGAGCGCCCTCTCCTGTGTCAGAGATGTGGTATAGGAGCGGCATCTCCTGTGTCAGGGATCAGGTTTAGGAGTGCCCTCTGCTGTGTCAGGGATCTGGTATAGAAGCACCCTCTGCTGTGTCAGGGATCTGGTATAGGAGCACCCTGTCCTGTGTCAGGGATCTGGTTTGGGAGAGCCCTCTCCTGTTTCAGAGATGTCGGTTAGGAGTGCCCTTCGCTGTGTGAGGGGTCTGGTTTAGGAGCACCCTCTTCTGTGTCAGGGATCTGGTTTAGGAGCGCCCTCTCCTGTGTCAGGGATCTGGTTTAGGAGTGCCCTCACCTGTGTCAGGGATCTGGTTTAGGAGCACCCCCTCCAGTGTCATGGATCTGGTATAGGAGCGCCCTCTCGTTTGTCAGGGATCTGCTGTGGGTGTAGTTGGTCCTCTCTCAAAGACCTGTTGTGTGTGGGCTTTCCCCTGTGTCAGGGATCTGGTTAAGGAGCGCCCTCTCCTGTGTCAGAGATGTGGTATAGTAGCGGCATCTCCTGTGTCAGGGATCAAGTTTAGGGGTGCCCTCTGCTGTGTCAGGGATCTGGCATAGAAGCACCCTCTGCTGTGTCAGGGATCTGGTATAGGAGCACCCTGTCCTGTTTCAGGGATCTGCCTTAGGAGCACCCTGTCCTGTGTCAGGGATCTGGTTTAGGAGCGCCCTCTTCTGTGTGAGGGATGTGGTTTAGGAGCACCCTCTCCTCTGTCAGGGATCTGGTTTAGGAGCAACCTCTCCTGTATTAGGGATCTCCTGTGTCAGGGATCTGGTATAGAAGCACCCTGTCCTGTGTCAGGGATCTGGTTTAGAAGCGCCCTCTCCTGTGTCAGAGATGTGGTATAGGAGCGCCCTCTCCTGTGTCAGGTATCTGGTTTAGGAGTGTCTTCTGCTGTGTCAAGGATCTGGTTTAGGATCACCCTCTCCTGTGTCAGGGATCTGGTTTAAGAGCGCCCTCTCCTGGGTCAGGGATCTGTTTTAAGAGCGCTGTCTCCTCTGTCAGGGATCTGGTTTAGGAGGACCCTCTCCTGTATCAGGGATCTCCTGTGTCAGGGATCTGGTATAGGAGAATCCTCTCCTGTGTCAGGGATCTGGTTTAGAAGCGCCCTCTCCTTTTCAGAGATGTGACACAGGAGCGCCCTCTCCTGTGTCAGGGATCTGGTTTAGGAGTGCCTTCTGCTGTGTCAGGGATCTGGTTTAGTATCACTCTCTCCTGTGTCAGGGATCTTGTTTAAGAGCTCCCTCTCCTCTGTCAGGGATCTGGTTTAGGAGCGCCCTCTCTTGTGTCAAAGAGCTGCTGTGGGTGTCCTTGGTCCTGTCTCAAAGACCTGTTGTGTGTGGGCTTTCCCTTGTTTGAGGTATCTGGTTTAGGAGGTCCCTCTCCTGTGTCAGGGATCTGGTTTAGGAGCACCCTCTCCAGTGTCATGGATCTGGTATAGGAGAGCCCTCTCCTGTGTCAGGGATCTGCTGTGGGTGTACTTGGTCCTGTCTCAAAGACTTGTTGTTTGTGGCATTTCCCTGTGTCAGGGTTGTTGTTTAGGAGTGCCCTCTGCTGTGTGACGGATCTGGTTTAGGAGCGCCTTCTCCTGTGTCAGGGTTGTTGTTCAGGAGCGCCTTCTCCTGTGTCAAGGATCTGGTTTAGGAGTGCCCTCTGCTGTGTGAGGGATCTGGTTTAGGAGCACCCTCTCCTGTGTCAGGGATCTAGGAGCGCCCTCTCCTGTGTCAGCGATCTGGTTTAGGAGCACCCTCTCTTGTGTCAAAGAGCTGCTGTGGGTGTCCTTGGTCCTGTCTCAAAGACCTGTTGTGTGTGGGCTTTCCCCTGTTTGAGGGATCTGGTTTAGGAGGGCCCTCTCCTGTGTCAGGGTTCTGGTTTAGGAGCACCCCCTCCAGTGTCATGAATCTGGTAAAGGAGAGCCCTCTCCTGCGTCAGGGATCTGCTGTGGGTGTACTTGGTCCTGTCTCAAAGACTTGTTGTGTGTGGGCTTTCCCCTGTGTCCAGGATCTGGTTTAGGATCGCCCTCTCCTGTGTCAGAGATCTTTTATAGAAGCACCCCCTGCTGTGTCAGGGATCTGGTATAGGAGCACCCTGTCCTGTGTCAGGGATCTGGTTTAGGAGCATCCTGTCCTGTGTCAGGGATCTGGTTTAGGAGCGCCCTCTCCAGTGTCAGAGATGTGGTATAGGAGTGCCCTCTCCTGTGTCAGGGATCTGGCTTAGGAGCGCCCTTTCCTGTGTCAGGGATCTGGTTTAGGAGCACCCTCTCCTGTATCAGGGATCTCCTGTGTCAGGGATCTGGTATATGAGCGCCCTCTCCTGTGTCAGCGATCTGGTTTAGAAGCGCCATCTCCTGTGTCAGAGATGTGGTATAGGAGCGCCCTCTCCTGTGTCAGGGATCTGGTTAAGGAGTGCCTTCTGCTGTGTCAGGGATCTGGTTTAGGGTCACCCTCTCCTGTGTCAGGGATCTTGTTTAGGAGCGCCCTCTCCTGTGTCAGGGATCTGGTTTAGGAGCGCCCTCTCCTGTGACAGGGATCTGGTTTAAGAGCGCCCTCTCCTCTGTCAGGGATCTGGTTTAGGAGCGCCCTCTCCTGTGTCAGAGAGCTGCTGTGGGTTTCCTTGGTCCTGTCTCAAAGACGTGTTGTGTGTGGGATTTCACCTGTTTGTGGGATCTGGTTTAGGAGGGCCCTCTCCTGTGTCAGGGATCTGTTTTAGGAGCACCCCCTCCAGTGTCTTGGACCTGGTATAGGAGAGCCCTCTCCTGTGTCAGAGATCTGCTGTGGGTGTACTTGGTCCTGTCTCAAAGAACTGTTGTTTGTGCGCTTTCCCTGTGTCCGGGATTTGGTTTAGGAGCGCCCTCTCCTGTGTCAGAGATGTGGTATAGGAGCGGCATCTCCTGTGTCAGGGATCAGGTTTAGGGGTGCCCTCTGCTGTGTCAGGGATCTGGTATAGAAGCACCCTCTGCTGTGTCAGGGATCTGGTATAGGAGCACCCTGTCCTGTGTCAGGGATCTGGTTTGGGAGAGCCCTCTCCTGTTTCAGAGATGTCGTTTAGGAGCGCCTTCTCCTGTGTAAGGGATCTGGTTTAGGAGCACCCTCTCCTGTGTCAGGGATCTGGTTTAGGAGCGCCCTCTCCTGTGTCAGGGATCTGGTTTAGGAGTGCCCTCTCCTGTGTCAGGGATCTGCTGTGGGTGTAGTTGTTCCTCTCTCAAAGACCTGTTGTGTGTGGGCTTTCCCCTGTGTCAGGGATCTGGTTAAGGAGCGCCCTCTCCTGTGTCAGAGATGTGGTATAGTAGCGGCATCTCCTGTGTCTGGGATCAAGTTTAGTGGTGCCCTCTGCTGTGTCAGGGATCTGGCATAGAAGCACCCTCTGCTGTGTCAGGGATCTGGTATAGGAGCACCCTGTCCTGTGTCAGGGATCTGGCTTCGGAGCACCATGTCCTGTGTCAGGGATCTGGTTTAGGAGTGCCCTCTCCCGTTTCAGAGATGTGGTATAGGAGCGCCCTCTCCTGTGTCAGGGATCTGGTTTAGGAGCAACCTCTCCTGTATTAGGGATCTCCTGTGTCAGGGATCTGGTATAGGAGCACCCTGTCCTGTGTCAGGGATCTGGTTTAGAAGCGCCCTCTCCTGTGTCAGAGATGTGGTATAGGAGCGCCCTCTCCTGTGTCAGGTATCTGGTTTAGGAGTGCCTTCTGCTGTGTCACGGATCTGGTTTTGGATCACACTCTCCTGTGTCAGGGATCTGGTTTAAGAGCGCCCTCTCCTGTGTCAGGGATCTGTTTTAAGAGCGCCGTCTCCTCTGTCAGCGATCTGGTTTAGGAGCACCCTCTCCTGTATCAGGGATCTCCTGTGTCAGGGATATGGTATAGGAGCATCCTCTCCTGTGTCAGGGATCTGGTCTAGATGCGCCCTCTCCTTTTCAGAGATGTGGTACAGGAGCGCCCTCTCCTGTGTCAGGGATCTGGTTTAGTATCACCCTCTTCTGTGTCAGGGATCTGGTTTAGGAGCACCCTCTCCTGTGTCAGGGGTGTGGTATAGGAGCGGCATCTCCTGTGTCAGAGATCAGGTTTAGGAGTGCCCTCTGCTGTGTCAGGGATCTGGTATAGAAGCACCTTCTGCAGTGTCATGGATCTTGTGTAGGAGCATCCTGTCCTGTGTAAGGGATCTGGTTTAGGAGTGCCCTCTGCTGTGTGAGGGATCTGGTTTAGGAGCACCCTCTCCTGTGTCAGGGATCTGGTTTTGGAGCACCCTTTCCTATGTCAGGGATCTGGTTTAGGATCACCCTCTCCTGTGTCAGGGATCTGGTTTTGGAGCACCCTTTCCTATGTCAGGGATCTGGTTTAGGATCACCCTCTCCTGTATCAGGGATCTCCTGTGTCAGGGATCTGGTATAGGAGCACCCTCTCCTGTGTCAGCGATCTGGTTTAGAAGCGCCCTCTCCTGTGTCAGAGACGTGGTATAGGAGCGCCCTCTCCTGTGTCAGGGATCTGGTTTAGGAGTGCCTTCTGCTGTGTCAGGGATCTGGTGTAGGGTCACCCTCTCCTGTGTCAGGGATCTTGTTTAAGAGCCCCCTCTCCTGTGCCAGGGATCTGGTTTAGGAACGCCCTCTCCTGTGAAAGGGATCTGGTTTAAGAGCGCCCTCTCCTCTGTCAGGGATCTTGTTTAGGAGCGCCCTCTCCTGTGTCAGAGAGCTGCTGTGGGTTTCCTTGGTCCTGTCTCAAAGACCTGTTGTGTGTGGGCTTTCCCCTGTGTGAGGGATCTGGTTTAGGAGGGCCCTCTCCTGTGTCAGGGATCTGGTTTAGGAGCACCCCCTCCAGTGTCATGGATCTGGTATAGTAGAGCCCTCTCCTGTGTCAGAGATCTGCTGTGGGTGTACTTGGTCCTGTCTCAAAGACCTGTTGTTTGTGGGCTTTCCCTGTGTCAGGGATTTGGTTTAGGAGCGCCCTCTCCTGTGTCAGAGATGTGGTATAGGAGCGGCATCTCCTGTGTCAGGGATCAGGTTTAGGAGTGCCCTCTGCTGTGTCAGGGATCTGGTATAGAAGCACCCTCTGCTGTGTCAGGGATCTGGTATAGGAGCACCCTGTCCTGTGTCAGGGATCTGGTTTGGGAGAGCCCTCTCCTGTTTCAGAGATGTCGGTTAGGAGTGCCCTTCGCTGTGTGAGGGGTCTGGTTTAGGAGCACCCTCTTCTGTGTCAGGGATCTGGTTTAGGAGCGCCCTCTCCTGTGTCAGGGATCTGGTTTAGGAGTGCCCTCACCTGTGTCAGGGATCTGGTTTAGGAGCACCCCCTCCAGTGTCATGGATCTGGTATAGGAGCGCCCTCTCGTTTGTCAGGGATCTGCTGTGGGTGTAGTTGGTCCTCTCTCAAAGACCTGTTGTGTGTGGGCTTTCCCCTGTGTCAGGGATCTGGTTAAGGAGCGCCCTCTCCTGTGTCAGAGATGTGGTATAGTAGCGGCATCTCCTGTGTCAGGGATCAAGTTTAGGGGTGCCCTCTGCTGTGTCAGGGATCTGGCATAGAAGCACCCTCTGCTGTGTCAGGGATCTGGTATAGGAGCACCCTGTCCTGTTTCAGGGATCTGCCTTAGGAGCACCCTGTCCTGTGTCAGGGATCTGGTTTAGGAGCGCCCTCTTCTGTGTGAGGGATGTGGTTTAGGAGCACCCTCTCCTCTGTCAGGGATCTGGTTTAGGAGCAACCTCTCCTGTATTAGGGATCTCCTGTGTCAGGGATCTGGTATAGAAGCACCCTGTCCTGTGTCAGGGATCTGGTTTAGAAGCGCCCTCTCCTGTGTCAGAGATGTGGTATAGGAGCGCCCTCTCCTGTGTCAGGTATCTGGTTTAGGAGTGTCTTCTGCTGTGTCAAGGATCTGGTTTAGGATCACCCTCTCCTGTGTCAGGGATCTGGTTTAAGAGCGCCCTCTCCTGGGTCAGGGATCTGTTTTAAGAGCGCTGTCTCCTCTGTCAGGGATCTGGTTTAGGAGGACCCTCTCCTGTATCAGGGATCTCCTGTGTCAGGGATCTGGTATAGGAGAATCCTCTCCTGTGTCAGGGATCTGGTTTAGAAGCGCCCTCTCCTTTTCAGAGATGTGACACAGGAGCGCCCTCTCCTGTGTCAGGGATCTGGTTTAGGAGTGCCTTCTGCTGTGTCAGGGATCTGGTTTAGTATCACTCTCTCCTGTGTCAGGGATCTTGTTTAAGAGCTCCCTCTCCTCTGTCAGGGATCTGGTTTAGGAGCGCCCTCTCTTGTGTCAAAGAGCTGCTGTGGGTGTCCTTGGTCCTGTCTCAAAGACCTGTTGTGTGTGGGCTTTCCCTTGTTTGAGGTATCTGGTTTAGGAGGTCCCTCTCCTGTGTCAGGGATCTGGTTTAGGAGCACCCTCTCCAGTGTCATGGATCTGGTATAGGAGAGCCCTCTCCTGTGTCAGGGATCTGCTGTGGGTGTACTTGGTCCTGTCTCAAAGACTTGTTGTTTGTGGCATTTCCCTGTGTCAGGGTTGTTGTTTAGGAGTGCCCTCTGCTGTGTGACGGATCTGGTTTAGGAGCGCCTTCTCCTGTGTCAGGGTTGTTGTTCAGGAGCGCCTTCTCCTGTGTCAAGGATCTGGTTTAGGAGTGCCCTCTGCTGTGTGAGGGATCTGGTTTAGGAGCACCCTCTCCTGTGTCAGGGATCTAGGAGCGCCCTCTCCTGTGTCAGCGATCTGGTTTAGGAGCACCCTCTCTTGTGTCAAAGAGCTGCTGTGGGTGTCCTTGGTCCTGTCTCAAAGACCTGTTGTGTGTGGGCTTTCCCCTGTTTGAGGGATCTGGTTTAGGAGGGCCCTCTCCTGTGTCAGGGTTCTGGTTTAGGAGCACCCCCTCCAGTGTCATGAATCTGGTAAAGGAGAGCCCTCTCCTGCGTCAGGGATCTGCTGTGGGTGTACTTGGTCCTGTCTCAAAGACTTGTTGTGTGTGGGCTTTCCCCTGTGTCCAGGATCTGGTTTAGGATCGCCCTCTCCTGTGTCAGAGATCTTTTATAGAAGCACCCCCTGCTGTGTCAGGGATCTGGTATAGGAGCACCCTGTCCTGTGTCAGGGATCTGGTTTAGGAGCATCCTGTCCTGTGTCAGGGATCTGGTTTAGGAGCGCCCTCTCCAGTGTCAGAGATGTGGTATAGGAGTGCCCTCTCCTGTGTCAGGGATCTGGCTTAGGAGCGCCCTTTCCTGTGTCAGGGATCTGGTTTAGGAGCACCCTCTCCTGTATCAGGGATCTCCTGTGTCAGGGATCTGGTATATGAGCGCCCTCTCCTGTGTCAGCGATCTGGTTTAGAAGCGCCATCTCCTGTGTCAGAGATGTGGTATAGGAGCGCCCTCTCCTGTGTCAGGGATCTGGTTAAGGAGTGCCTTCTGCTGTGTCAGGGATCTGGTTTAGGGTCACCCTCTCCTGTGTCAGGGATCTTGTTTAGGAGCGCCCTCTCCTGTGTCAGGGATCTGGTTTAGGAGCGCCCTCTCCTGTGACAGGGATCTGGTTTAAGAGCGCCCTCTCCTCTGTCAGGGATCTGGTTTAGGAGCGCCCTCTCCTGTGTCAGAGAGCTGCTGTGGGTTTCCTTGGTCCTGTCTCAAAGACGTGTTGTGTGTGGGATTTCACCTGTTTGTGGGATCTGGTTTAGGAGGGCCCTCTCCTGTGTCAGGGATCTGTTTTAGGAGCACCCCCTCCAGTGTCTTGGACCTGGTATAGGAGAGCCCTCTCCTGTGTCAGAGATCTGCTGTGGGTGTACTTGGTCCTGTCTCAAAGAACTGTTGTTTGTGCGCTTTCCCTGTGTCCGGGATTTGGTTTAGGAGCGCCCTCTCCTGTGTCAGAGATGTGGTATAGGAGCGGCATCTCCTGTGTCAGGGATCAGGTTTAGGGGTGCCCTCTGCTGTGTCAGGGATCTGGTATAGAAGCACCCTCTGCTGTGTCAGGGATCTGGTATAGGAGCACCCTGTCCTGTGTCAGGGATCTGGTTTGGGAGAGCCCTCTCCTGTTTCAGAGATGTCGTTTAGGAGCGCCTTCTCCTGTGTAAGGGATCTGGTTTAGGAGCACCCTCTCCTGTGTCAGGGATCTGGTTTAGGAGCGCCCTCTCCTGTGTCAGGGATCTGGTTTAGGAGTGCCCTCTCCTGTGTCAGGGATCTGCTGTGGGTGTAGTTGTTCCTCTCTCAAAGACCTGTTGTGTGTGGGCTTTCCCCTGTGTCAGGGATCTGGTTAAGGAGCGCCCTCTCCTGTGTCAGAGATGTGGTATAGTAGCGGCATCTCCTGTGTCTGGGATCAAGTTTAGTGGTGCCCTCTGCTGTGTCAGGGATCTGGCATAGAAGCACCCTCTGCTGTGTCAGGGATCTGGTATAGGAGCACCCTGTCCTGTGTCAGGGATCTGGCTTCGGAGCACCATGTCCTGTGTCAGGGATCTGGTTTAGGAGTGCCCTCTCCCGTTTCAGAGATGTGGTATAGGAGCGCCCTCTCCTGTGTCAGGGATCTGGTTTAGGAGCAACCTCTCCTGTATTAGGGATCTCCTGTGTCAGGGATCTGGTATAGGAGCACCCTGTCCTGTGTCAGGGATCTGGTTTAGAAGCGCCCTCTCCTGTGTCAGAGATGTGGTATAGGAGCGCCCTCTCCTGTGTCAGGTATCTGGTTTAGGAGTGCCTTCTGCTGTGTCACGGATCTGGTTTTGGATCACACTCTCCTGTGTCAGGGATCTGGTTTAAGAGCGCCCTCTCCTGTGTCAGGGATCTGTTTTAAGAGCGCCGTCTCCTCTGTCAGCGATCTGGTTTAGGAGCACCCTCTCCTGTATCAGGGATCTCCTGTGTCAGGGATATGGTATAGGAGCATCCTCTCCTGTGTCAGGGATCTGGTCTAGATGCGCCCTCTCCTTTTCAGAGATGTGGTACAGGAGCGCCCTCTCCTGTGTCAGGGATCTGGTTTAGTATCACCCTCTTCTGTGTCAGGGATCTGGTTTAGGAGCACCCTCTCCTGTGTCAGGGGTGTGGTATAGGAGCGGCATCTCCTGTGTCAGAGATCAGGTTTAGGAGTGCCCTCTGCTGTGTCAGGGATCTGGTATAGAAGCACCTTCTGCAGTGTCATGGATCTTGTGTAGGAGCATCCTGTCCTGTGTAAGGGATCTGGTTTAGGAGTGCCCTCTGCTGTGTGAGGGATCTGGTTTAGGAGCACCCTCTCCTGTGTCAGGGATCTGGTTTTGGAGCACCCTTTCCTATGTCAGGGATCTGGTTTAGGATCACCCTCTCCTGTGTCAGGGATCTGGTTTTGGAGCACCCTTTCCTATGTCAGGGATCTGGTTTAGGATCACCCTCTCCTGTATCAGGGATCTCCTGTGTCAGGGATCTGGTATAGGAGCACCCTCTCCTGTGTCAGCGATCTGGTTTAGAAGCGCCCTCTCCTGTGTCAGAGACGTGGTATAGGAGCGCCCTCTCCTGTGTCAGGGATCTGGTTTAGGAGTGCCTTCTGCTGTGTCAGGGATCTGGTGTAGGGTCACCCTCTCCTGTGTCAGGGATCTTGTTTAAGAGCCCCCTCTCCTGTGCCAGGGATCTGGTTTAGGAACGCCCTCTCCTGTGAAAGGGATCTGGTTTAAGAGCGCCCTCTCCTCTGTCAGGGATCTTGTTTAGGAGCGCCCTCTCCTGTGTCAGAGAGCTGCTGTGGGTTTCCTTGGTCCTGTCTCAAAGACCTGTTGTGTGTGGGCTTTCCCCTGTGTGAGGGATCTGGTTTAGGAGGGCCCTCTCCTGTGTCAGGGATCTGGTTTAGGAGCACCCCCTCCAGTGTCATGGATCTGGTATAGTAGAGCCCTCTCCTGTGTCAGAGATCTGCTGTGGGTGTACTTGGTCCTGTCTCAAAGACCTGTTGTTTGTGGGCTTTCCCTGTGTCAGGGATTTGGTTTAGGAGCGCCCTCTCCTGTGTCAGAGATGTGGTATAGGAGCGGCATCTCCTGTGTCAGGGATCAGGTTTAGGAGTGCCCTCTGCTGTGTCAGGGATCTGGTATAGAAGCACCCTCTGCTGTGTCAGGGATCTGGTATAGAAGCACCCTCTGCTGTGTCAGGGATCTGGTATAGGAGCACCCTGTCCTGTGTCAGGGATCTGGTTTGGGAGAGCCCTCTCCTGTTTCAGAGATGTCGGTTAGGAGCACCTTCTCCTGTTTCAGGGATCTTGTTTAGGAGTGCCCTCTGCTTTGTGAGGGGTCTGGTTTAGGAGCACCCTCTCCTGTGTCAGGGATCTGGTTTAGGAGCGCCCTCTCCTGTGTCAGGGATCTGGTTTAGGAGTGCCCTCACCTGTGTCAGGGATCTGGTTTAGGAGCCCCCCCTCCAGTGTCATGGATCTGGAATAGGAGCGCCCTCTCGTGTATCAGGGATCTGCTGTGGGTGTAGTTGGTCCTCTCTCAAAGACCTGTTGTGTGTGGGCTTTCCCCTGTGTCAGGGATCTGGTTAAGGAGTGCCCTCTCCTGTGTCAGAGATGTGGTATAGTAGCGGCATCTCCTGTGTCAGGGATCAAGTTTAGGGGTGCCCTCTGCTGTGTCAGGGATCTGGCATAGAAGCACCCTCTGCTGTGTCAGGGATCTGGTATAGGAGCACCCTGTCCTGTTTCAGGGATCTGCCTTAGGAGCACCCTGTCCTGTGTCAGGGATCTGGTTTAGGAGCGCCCTCTGCTGTGTGAGCGATGTGGTTTAGGAGCACCCTCTCCTGTGTCAGGGATCTGGTTTAGGAGCAATCTCTCCTGTATTAGGGATCTCCTGTGTCAGGGATCTGGTATAGAAGCACCCTGTCCTGTGTCAGGGATCTGGTTTAGAAGCGCCCTCTCCTGTGTCAGAGATGTGGTATAGGAGCGCCCTCTCCTGTGTCAGGTATCTGGTTTAGGAGTGCCTTCTGCTGTGTCACGGATCTGGTTCAGGATCACCCTCTCCTGTGTCAGGGATCTATTTTAAGAGCGCCGTCTCCTCTGTCAGGGATCTGGTTTAGGAGGACCCTCTCCTGTATCAGGGATCTCCTGTGTCAGGGATCTGGTATAGGAGCATCCTCTCCTGTGTCAGGGATCTGGTTTAGAAGCGCCCTCTCCTTTTCAGAGATGTGATACAGGAGCGCCCTCTCCTGTGTCAGGGATCTGGTTTAGGAGTGCCTTCTGCTGTGTCAGGGATCTGGTTTAGTATCACCCTCTCCTGTGTCAGGGATCTTGTTTAAGAGCTCCCTCTCCTCTGTCAGGGATCTGGTTTAGGAGTGCCCTCTCTTGTGTCAAAGAGCTGCTGTGGGTGTCCTTGGTCCTGTCTCAAAGACCTGTTGTGTGTGGGCTTTCCCCTGTTTGAGGGATCTGGTTTAGGAGGGCCCTCTCCTGTGTCAGGGATCTGGTTTAGAGCACCCTCTCCAGTGTCATGGATCTGGTATAGGAGAGCCCTCTCCTGTGTCAGGGATCTGCTGTGGGTGTACTTCGTCCTGTCTCAAAGACGTGTTGTTTGTGGGATTTCCCTGTGTCAGGGATTTGGTTTAGGAGCGCCCTATCCTGTGTCAGAGATGTGGTATTGGAGCGGCATCTCCTGTGTCAGAGATCAGGTTTAGGAGTTGCCTCTGCTGTGTCAGGGATCTGGTATAGAAGCACCCTCTGCTGTGTCAGGGATCTTGTGTAGGAGCACCCTGTCCTGTGTCAGGGATCTGGCTTAGGAGCACCCTGTCCTGTGTCAGGGATCTGGTTTAGGAGCGCCTTCTCCTGTGTCAGGGTTGTTGTTTAGGAGTGCCCTCTGCTGTGTGAGGGATCTGGTTTAGGAGCGCCTTCTCCTGTGTCAGGGTTGTTGTTCAGGAGCGCCTTCTCCTGTGTCAGGGATCTGGTTTAGGAGTGCCCTCTGCTGTGTGAGGGATCTGGTTTAGGAGCACCCTCTCCTGTGTCAGGGATCTAGGAGCGCCCTCTCCTGTGTCAGGGATCTGGTTTAGGAGCGCCCTCTCCTGTGTCAGGGATCTGGTTTAGGAGCGCCCTCTCCTGTGTCAGGGATCTGGTTTAGGAGCACCTCCTCCAGAGTCATAGATCTGGTATAGGAGCGCCCTCTCCTGTGTCAGGGATCTGCTGTGGGTGTAGTTGGTCCTCTCTCAAAGACCTGTTGTGTGTGGGCTTTCCCCTGTGTCAGGGATCTGGTTAAGGAGCGCCCTCTCCTGTGTCAGAGATGTGATATAGTAGCGGCATCTCCTGTGTCAGGGATCAAGTTTAGGGGTGCCCTCTGCTGTGTCAGGGATCTGGCATAGAAGCACCCTCTGCTGTGTCAGGGATCTGGTATAGGAGCACCCGGTCCTGTGTCAGGGATCTGCCTTAGGTGCACCCTGTCCTGTGTCAGGGATCTGGTTTAGGAGCGCCCTCTCCCGTTTCAGAGATGTGGTATAGGAGCGCCCTCTCCTGTGTCAGGGATCTGGTTTAGGAGCGCCCTCTGCTGTGTGAGGGATGTGGTTTAGGAGCACCCTCTCCTGTGTCAGGGATCTGGTTTAGGAGCAACCTCTCCTGTATTAGAGATCTCCTGTGTCAGGGATCTGGTATAGAAGCACCCTTTCCTGTGTCAGGGATCTCATTTAGAAGCGCCCTCTCCTGTGTCAGAGATGTGGTATAGGAGCGCCCTCTCCTGTGTCAGGTATCTGGTTTAGGAGTGCCTTCTGCTGTGTCACGGATCTGGTTTAAGATCACCCTCTCCTGTGTCAGGGATCTGGTTTAAGAGCTCCCTCTCCTCTGTCAGGGATCTGGTTTAGGAGCACCCTCTCCTGTGTCAGGGATCTGGTTTAGAAGCGCCTTCTCCTGTGTCAGGGATCTGGTTTAGGAGCGCCCTCAGTTGTGTCAGGCATCTGGTATAGGAGCGCCCTCTCCTGTGTCAGGGATCTGGTATAGGAGCGCCCTCTGCTGTGTCAGGGATCTGGTTTAGGAGCGCCCTCTGCTGTGTTAGGGATGTGGTATAGGTGCACCCTCTCATGTGTCAGGGATCTGGTACAGGAGCACCCTCTCCGGTGTGAGGGATCTGGCTTATGAGCGCCCTCTCCTGTGTCAGGGATCTGGTTTAAGAGCGCCCTCTCCTGTGTCAGGGATCTGGTTTAGGAACGCCCTCTCTTGTGTCAGGGATGTGGTTTAAGAGCACCCTCTCCTGTGTCAGAGATCTGGATTAGGAGTGCCCTCTGCTGTGTCAGGGACCTGGTTTAGGAGTGCCCGCTCCTGTGTCAGGGATCTGGTTTAAGAGCGCCCTCTTCTGTGTCAGAGATGTGGTTTTGTAGGGCTCTCTCCTATGTCAGGGATATGGTTTAAGAGCGCCCTCTCCTGTGTCAGGGATCTGGTTTAGGAACGCCCTCTCTTGTGTCAGGGATGTGGTTTAACAGCGCCCTCTCCTGTGTCAGGTTCTGGTTTAGGAGTGCCAGCTCCTGTGTCAGGGATCTGGTATAAGAGCACCCTCTCCTGTGTCAGGGATCTTGTTTAAGATCGCCCTCTCATGTGTCAAGGATCTGGTGTAGTAGCGTCCTCTCCTGTGTCAGGGATCTGGAGCCCCCTCTCATGTGTCAGGGATCTGGTTTAAGAGCGCCCTCTCCTGTGTCAGGGGTCTGGTTTAGGAGCACCCTCTCCAGTGTCAGGGATCAGGTTTAGGAGCGCCCTCTCCTGTGTCAGGGATCTGGTATAGGAGCACCATCTCCTGTGTCAGGGATCTGGTTTAAGAGCGCCCTCTCCTGTGTCAGGGATCTGGTATAAGGGCACCCTGTCCTGTGTCAGGGATCTTGTTTAAGATCACCCTCTCCGGTGTCAGTGATCTGGTTTAGGAGCACCCTCTCATGTGTCAAGGATCTGGTGTAGCAGCGTCCTCTCCTGTGTCAGGGATCTGGAGCCCCCTCTCATGTGTCAGGGATCTGGTTTAAGAGCGCCCTCTCCTGTGTCAGGGATCTGGTTTAAGAGCGCCCTCTCCTGTGTCAGGGGTCTGGTTTAGGAACACCCTCTCCAGTGTCAGGGATCAGGTTTAGGAGCGCCCTCTCCTGTGTCAGGGATCTGGTATAGGAGCGCCCTCTGCTGTGTCAGGGATCTGGTTTAGGAGCGCCCTCTGCTGTGTTAGGGATCTGGTATAGGTGCGCCCTCTCATGTGTCAGGGATCTGGTACAGGAGCACCCTCTCCGGTGTGAGGGATCTGGCTTAGGAGCGCCCTCTCCTGTGTCAGGGATCTGGTTTAAGAGCGCCCTCTCCTGTGTCAGGGATCTGGTTTAGGAACGCCCTCTCTTGTGTCAGGGATGTGGTTTAGGAGCACCCTCTCCTGTGTCAGAGATCTGGATTAGGAGCGCCCTCTGCTGTGTCAGGGATCTGGTTTAGGAGTGCCCGCTCCTGTGTCAGGGATCTGGTTTAAGAGCGCCCTCTTCTGTGTCAGAGATGTGGTTTTGTAGGGCTCTCTCCTATGTCAGGGATATGGTTTAGGAGCGCCCTGTCCTGTGTCAGGGATCTGGTTTAGGAGCACCCTCTCCTGTGTCAGAGATCTGCTGTGGGTGTACTTGGTCCTGTCTCAAACACCTGTTCTGGGTGGGCTTTCACCTATGTCAGGGATCTTGTTTAACAGCGCCCTCTCCTGTGTCAGGTTCTGGTTTAGGAATGCCAGCTCCTGTGTCAGGGATCTGGTATAAGAGCACCCTCTCCTGTGTCAGGGATCTTGTTTAAGATCGCCCTCTCATGTGTCAAGGATCTGGTGTAGTAGCGTCCTCTCCTGTGTCAGGGATCTGGAGCCCCCTCTCATGTGTCAGGGATCTGGTTTAAGAGCGCAGTCTCCTGTGTCAGGGGTCTGGTTTAGGAGCACCCTCTCCAGTGTCAGGGATCAGGTTTAGGAGCGTCCTCTCCTGTGTCAGGGATCTGGTATAGGAGCACCATCTCCTGTGACAGGGATCTGGTTTAAGAGCGCCCTCTCCTGTGTCAGGGATCTGGTATAAGAGCACCCTCTCCTGTGTCAGGGATCTTGTTTAAGATCACCCTCTCCGGTGTCAGTGATCTGGTTTAGGAGCGCCCTCTCATGTGTCAAGGATCTGGTGTAGTAGCGTCCTCTCCTGTGTCAGGGATCTGGAGACCCCTCTCATGTGTCAGGGATCTGGTTTAAGAGCGCCCTCTCCTGTGTCAGGGATCTGGTTTAAGAGCGCCCTCTCCTGTGTCAGGGGTCTGGTTTAGGAACACCCTCTCCAGTGTCAGGGATCAGGTTTAGGAGCGCCCTCTCCTGTGTCAGGGATCTGGTATAGGAGCACCATCTCCTGTGTCAGGGATCTGGTTTGGGAGCACCCTCTCCTGTGTCAGGAATCTATTTTAGGAGCGCCCTCTACTGTTTCAGGGATCTGGTTTAAGAGCGCCCTCTCCTGTGTCAGGGATCTGGTTTAGGAGCACCCTCTCCTGTGTCCAGTATCTGGTTTAGGAGCACCCTCTCCTGTGTCAGAGGTCTGCTGTGGGTGTACTGGCTCCTATCTCAAAGACCTGTTCTGGGTGGGCTTTCCAATGTGTCAGGGATCTGGTTTAAGAGCGCCCTCTCCTGTGTCAGGGATCTGTGTCAGGGACCTGGTTTAGGCGCGCCAGCTCCTGTGTCAGGGAACTGGTTCAGGAGTGCCTTCTCCTGTGCAGGGATCTGGTTTAGGAGCGCCCTCTGCTGTGTCAGGGATCAGGTTTAGGAGCGTCCTCTCCTGTGTCAGGGATCTGGTATAGGAGCACCATCTCCTGTGTCAGGGATCTGGTTTAAGAGCGCCCTCTCCTGTGTCAGGGATCTGGTATAAGAGCACCCTCTCCTGTGTCAGGGATCTTGTTTAAGATCACCCTCTCCGGTGTCAGTGATCTGGTTTAGGAGCGCCCTCTCATGTGTCAAGAATCTGGTGTAGTAGCGTCCTCTCCTGTGTCAGGGATCTGGAGCCCCCTCTCATGTGTCAGGGATCTGGTTTAAGAGCGCCCTCTCCTGTGTCAGGGATCTGGTTTAAGAGCGCCCTCTCCTGTGTCAGGGGTCTGGTTTAGGAACACCCTCTCCAGTGTCAGGGATCAGGTTTAGGAGCGCCCTCTCCTGTGTCAGGGATCTGGTATAGGAGCACCATCTCCTGTGTCAGGGATCTGGTTTGGGAGCACCCTCTCCTGTGTCAGGAATCTATTTTAGGAGTGCCCTCTACTGTTTCAGGGATCTGGTTTAAGAGCGCCCTCTCCTGTGTCAGGGATCTGGTTTAGGAGCACCCTCTCCTGTGTCCAGTATCTGGTTTAGGAGCACCCTCTCCTGTGTCAGAGGTCTGCTGTGGGTGTACTGGCTCCTATCTCAAAGACCTGTTCTGGGTGGGCTTTCCAATGTGTCAGGGATCTGGTTTAAGAGCGCCCTCTCCTGTGTCAGGGATCTGTGTCAGGGACCTGGTTTAGGCGCGCCAGCTCCTGTGTCAGGGAACTGGTTTAGGAGTGCCTTCTCCTGTGCAGGGATCTGGTTTAGGAGCGCCCTCTGCTGTGTCAGGGATCTGGTTTAGGAGCGCCCTCTGCGGTGTCAGAGATGTGGTTTTGGAGCGCTGTCTACTGTGTCAGGGATCTGGTTTAGAAGCGCCCTCCCCTGTGTCAGGGATCTGGTTTAGGAGCTCCCTCTGCTGTGCCATGGATCTGGTATAAGAGCGCCCTATCCTGTGTCAGGGATCTGGTTTAGGAGAGCCCTCAGTTGTGTCAGGCATCTGGTATAGGAGCGCACTCTCCTGTGTCAGAGGTCTGCTGTGGGTGTACTGGCTCCTATATCAAAGACCTGTTCTGGGTGGGCTTTCCAATGTGTCAGGGATCTGGTTTAAGAGCGCCCTCTCCTGTGTCAGGGATCTGCTGTGGGTGTACTTGGTCCTGTCTCAAAGACTTGTTGTTTGTGGGATTTCCCTGTGTCAGGGATTTGGTTTAGGAGCGCCCTCTCCTGTGTCAGAGATGTGGTATAGGAGCGGCATCTCCTGTGTCAGAGATCAGGTTTAGGAGTGCCCTCTGCTGTGTCAGGGATCTGGTATAGAAGCACCCTCTGCTGTGTCAGGGATCTGGTATAGAAGCACCCTCTGCTGTGTCAGGGATCTTGTGAAGGAGCACCCTGTCCTGTGTCAGGGATCTGGCTTAGGAGCACCCTGTCCTGTGTCAGGGTTGTTGTTCAGGAGCGCCTTCTCCTGTGTCAGGGATCTGGTTTAGGAGTGCCCTCTGCTGTGTGAGGGATCTGGTTTAGGAGCACCCTCTCCTGTGTCAGGGATCTAGGAGCGCCGTCTAATGTGTCAGCGATCTGGTTTAGGAGCACCCTCTCTTGTGTCAAAGAGCTGCTGTGGGTGTCCTTGGTCCTGTCTCAAAGACCTGTTGTGTGTGGGCTTTCCCCTGTTTGAGGGATCTGGTTTAGGAGGGCCCTCTCCTGTGTCAGGGATCTGGTTTAGGAGCACCCCCTCCAGTGTCATGAATCTGGTATAGGAGAGCCCTCTCCTGCGTCAGGGATCTGCTGTGGGTGTACTTGGTCCTGTCTCAAAGACCTGTTGTTTGTGGGATTTCCCTGTGTCAGGGAGTTGGTTTAGGAGCGCCCTCTCCTGTGTCAGAGATGTGGTATAGGAGTGGCATCTCCTGAGTCAGAGATCAGGTTTAGGAGTGCCCTCTGCTGTGTCAGGGATCAGGTATAGAAGCACCCTCTGCTGTGTCAGGGATCTTGTGTAGGAGCACCCTGTCCTGTGTCAGGGATCTGACTTAGGAGCACCCTGTGCTGTGTCAGGGATCTGGTTTAGGAGCGCCTTCTCCTGTGTCAGGGATGTTGTTTAGGAGTGCCCTCTGCTGTGTGAGGGATCTGGTTTAGGAGCAACCTCTCCTGTGTCAGGGATCTAGGAGCGCCCTCTCCTGTGTCAGGGATCTGGTTTAGGAGCGCCCTCTCCTGTGTCAGGGATCTGCTGTGGGTGTACTTGGTCCTGTCTCAAAGACCTGTTGTGTGTGGGCTTTCCACTGTGTCAGGGATCTGGTTTAGGAGCGCTCTCTCCTGTGTCCGATATGTGGTAAAGGAGCGGCATCTCCTGTGTCAGGGATCAGGTTTAGGAGTGCCCTCTGCTGTGTCAGGGATCTGGAATACAAGCACCCTCTGCTGTGTCAGGGATCTGGTATAGGAGCAGCCTCTCCTGTGTCAGGGATCTGGTTTAGGAGCGCCCTCTCCTGTTTCAGAGATGTGGTATGGGAGCACCCTCTCCTGTGTGAGGGATCTGGTTTAGGAGCGCCCTCTCCTGTGTCAGGGATCTGGTTTAGGAGCACCCACTCCTGTGTCAGGGATCTGTTTTAGGAGCACCCTCTACTGTTTCAGAGCTGTGGTATATGAGCGCCCTCTCCTGTGTCAGGGATCAGGTTTAGGAGCGCCTTCTCCTGTGTCAGGGATCTTGTTTAGGAGCACCCTCTGCTGTGTGAGGGATCTGGTTTAGGAGCACCCTCTCCTGTGTCAGGGATGTGGTTTAGGAGCACCCTCTCCTGTGTCAGGGATCTGGTTTAGGAGCTCCCTCTCCTGTGTCAGGGATCTGGTTTAGGAGCGACCTCTCCTGTGTCAGAGATGTGGTATAAGAGCGACCTCTCCTGTGTCAGGGATCTGGTTTAAGAGCGCCCTCTCATGTGTCAGGGATCTGGTTTAGGAGTGCTCTCTCCTGTTTCAGGGATCTGGTTTAGGAGCGCTCTCTCCTGTGTCAGGGATCTGGTTTAGGAGCGACCTCTCCTGTGTCAGGGATCTGCTTTAAGAGCACCCTCTCCTGTGTCAGGGATCTGGTTTAGGAGCGCCCTCTCTTGTGTCAGAGAGCTGCTGTGGGTGTACTTGGTCCTGTCTCAAAGACCTGTTGTGTGTAGACTTTCCCCTGTGTGAGGGATGTGGTTTAGGAGCGCCCTCTCCTGTGTCAGGGATCTGGTTTAGGAGCACCCCCTCCAGTGTCATGGATCTGGTATAGGAGCGCCCTCTCCTGTGTCAGGGATCTGCTGTGGGTGTACTTGGTCCTGTCTCAAAGACCTGTTGTGTGTGGGCTTTTCCCTGTGTCACGGATCTGGTTTAGGAGCGCTCTCTCCTGTGTCCGAGATGTGGTATAGGAGCGGCATCTCCTGTGTCAGCGATCAGGTTTAGGAGTGCCCTCTGCTGTGTCAGGGATCTGGTATAGAAGCACCCTCTGCTGTGTCAGGGATCTGGTATGGGAACAGCCTGTCCTGTGTCAGGGATCTGGCTTAGGAGCACCCTGTCCTGTGTCAAGGATCTGGTTTATGAGCACCCTCTCCTGTTTTAGAGATGTGGTATAGGAGCACCCTCTCTTGTGGCAGGGATCTGGTTTAGGAGTGTCCTCTGCTGCCTGAGGGATCTGGAATAGGAGCACCCTCTCCTGTGTCAGGGATCTGGTTTAGGAGCACCCTCTCCTGTGTCAGGGATCTGGTTTAGGAGCGCCCTGTCCTGTGTCAGGTTCTGGTTTAGGAGTGCCAGCTCCTGTGTCAGGGATCTGGTATAAGAGCACCCTGATCTGTGTCAGGGATCTGGTATAGGAGCGCCCTCTCCTGTGTCAGGGTTCTGGTCTAGGAGTGCCTTCTGCTGTGTCAGGGATCTGGTAAAGGAGCACCCAGTCCTGTGTCTGGGATCTGGTATAGGAGCACCCTCTCCTGTGTCAGAGATCTGGTTTAGGAGTGCCTTCTGCTGTGTCAGGGATCTGGTATAGGAGCACCCTGTCCTGTGTCAGGGATCTGGTATAGGAGCGCCCTCTCCTGTTTCAGGGATCTGGTTTAGGAGTGGCCTCTCCTGTGTCAGGGATCTGGTTTAGGAGCACCCTCTCCTATGATCTGGTTTAGGAGCACCCTCTCCTGTGTCAGGGATCTGGTTTAAGAGCGCCCTCTCCTGTGTCAGGGATCTGGTTTAGGAGCACCCTCTCTTGTGTCAGAGAGCTGCTGTGGGTGTACTTGGTCCTGTCTCAAAGACCTGTTGTGTGTGGGCTTTCCCCTGTGTGAGGAATCTGGTTTAGGAGCGCCCCCCCTGTGTCAGGGATCTGGCTTAGGAGCTCTCCCTCCAGTGTCATTGATCTGGTATGGGAGCACCCTCTCCTGTGTCAGGGATCTGCTGTGTGTGTACTTGGTCCTGTCTCAAAGACTTGTTGTGTGTGGGCTTTCCCCTGTGTCCGGGATCTGGTTTAGGATCGCCCTCTCCTGTGTCAGAGATCTTTTATAGAAGCACCCCCTGCTGTGTCAGGGATCTGGTATAGGAGCACCCTGTCCTGTGTCAGGGATCTGGTTTAGGAGCATCCTGTCCTGTGTCAGGGATCTGGTTTAGGAGTGCCCTCTCCAGTGTCAGAGATGTGGTATAGGAGTGCCCTCTCCTGTGTCAGCGATCTGGCTTAGGAGTGCCCTCTGCTGTGTGAGGGATCTGGTTTAGGAGCACCCTCTCCTGTGTCAGGGATCTGGTTTAGGAGCACCCTTTCCTGTGTCACGGATCTGGTTTAGGAGCACCCTCTCCTGTGTCAGGGATCTAGGAGCGCCCTCTCCTGTGTCAGGGATCTGGTTTAGGAGCGCCCTCTCCTGTGTCAGGGATCTGCTGTGGGTGTACTTGGTCCTGTCTCAAAGACCTGTTGTGTGTGTGCTTTCCACTGTGTCAGGGATCTGGTTTAGGAGCGCTCTCTCCTGTGTCCGATATGTGGTAAAGGAGCGGCATCTCCTGTGTCAGGGATCAGGTTTAGGAGTGCCCTCTGCTGTGTCAGGGATCTGGAATACAAGCACCCTCTGCTGTGTCAGGGATCTGGTATAGGAGCAGCCTGTCCTGTGTCAGGGATCTGGTTTAGGAGCGCCCTCTCCTGTTTCAGAGATGTGGTATGGGAGCACCCTCTCCTGTGTGAGGGATCTGGTTTAGGAGCGCCCTCTCCTGTGTCAGGGATCTGGTTTAGGAGCACCCACTCCTGTGTCAGGGATCTGTTTTAGGAGCACCCTCTACTGTTTCAGAGCTGTGGTATATGAGCGCCCTCTCCTGTGTCAGGGATCAGGTTTAGGAGCGCCTTCTCCTGTGTCAGGGATCTTGTTTAGGAGCGCCCTCTGCTGTGTGAGGGATCTGGTTTAGGAGCACCCTCTCTTGTGTCAGGGATGTGGTTTAGGAGCACCCTCTCCTGTGTCAGGGATCTGGTTTAGGAGCTCCCTCTCCTGTGTCAGGGATCTGGTTTAGGAGCGACCTCTCCTGTGTCAGAGATGTGGTATAAGAGCGACCTCTCCTGTGTCAGGGATCTGGTTTAAGAGCGCCCTCTCATGTGTCAGGGATCTGGTTTAGGAGTGCTCTCTCCTGTGTCAGGGATCTGGTTTAGGAGCGCTCTCTCCTGTGTCAGGGATCTGGTTTAGGAGCGACCTCTCCTGTGTCAGGGATCTGCTTTAAGAGCACCCTCTCCTGTGTCAGGGATCTGGTTTAGGAGCGCCCTCTCTTGTGTCAGAGAGCTGCTGTGGGTGTACTTGGTCCTGTCTCAAAGACCTGTTGTGTGTAGACTTTCCCCTGTGTGAGGGATGTGGTTTAGGAGCGCCCTCTCCTGTGTCAGGGATCTGGTTTAGGAGCACCCCCTCCAGTGTCATGGATCTGGTACAGGAGCGCCCTCTCCTGTGTCAGGGATCTGCTGTGGGTGTACTTGGTCCTGTCTCAAAGACCTGTTGTGTGTGGGCTTTTCCCTGTGTCAGGGATCTGGTTTAGGAGCGCTCTCTCCTGTGTCCGAGATGTGGTATAGGAGCGGCATCTCCTGTGTCAGCGATCAGGTTTAGGAGTGCCCTCTGCTGTGTCAGGGATCTGGTATAGAAGCACCCTCTGCTGTGTCAGGGATCTGGTATGGGAACAGCCTGTCCTGTGTCAGGGATCTGGCTTAGGAGCACCCTGTCCTGTGTCAAGGATCTGGTTTATGAGCACCCTCTCCTGTTTTAGAGATGTGGTATAGGAGCACCCTCTCTTGTGGCAGGGATCTGGTTTAGGAGTGTCCTCTGCTGCCTGAGGGATCTGGAATAGGAGCACCCTCTCCTGTGTCAGGGATCTGGTTTAGGAGCACCCTCTCCTGTGTCAGGGATCTGGTTTAGGAGCGCCCTGTCCTGTGTCAGGTTCTGGTTTAGGAGTGCCAGCTCCTGTGTCAGGGATCTGGTATAAGAGCACCCTGATCTGTGTCAGGGATCTGGTATAGGAGCGCCCTCTCCTGTGTCAGGGTTCTGGTCTAGGAGTGCCTTCTGCTGTGTCAGGGATCTGGTAAAGGAGCACCCAGTCCTGTGTCAGGGATCTGGTATAGGAGCACCCTCTCCTGTGTCAGAGATCTGGTTTAGGAGTGCCTTCTGCTGTGTCAGGGATCTGGTATAGGAGCACCCTGTCCTGTGTCAGGGATCTGGTATAGGAGCGCCCTCTCCTGTTTCAGGGATCTGGTTTAGGAGTGGCCTCTCCTGTGTCAGGGATCTGGTTTAGGAGCACCCTCTCCTATGATCTGGTTTAGGAGCACCCTCTCCTGTGTCAGGGATCTGGTTTAAGAGCGCCCTCTCCTGTGTCAGGGATCTGGTTTAGGAGCACCCTCTCTTGTGTCAGAGAGCTGCTGTGGGTGTACTTGGTCCTGTCTCAAAGACCTGTTGTGTGTGGGCTTTCCCCTGTGTGAGGAATCTGGTTTAGGAGCGCCCCCCCTGTATCAGGGATCTGGCTTAGGAGCGCTCCCTCCAGTGTCATTGATCTGGTATGGGAGCACCCTCTCCTGCGTCAGGGATCTGCTGTGTGTGTACTTGGTCCTGTCTCAAAGACTTGTTGTGTGTGGGCTTTCCCCTGTGTCCGGGATCTGGTTTAGGATCGCCCTCTCCTGTGTCAGAGATCTTTTATAGAAGCACCCCCTGCTGTGTCAGGGATCTGGTATAGGAGCACCCTGTCCTGTGTCAGGGATCTGGTTTAGGAGCATCCTGTCCTGTGTCAGGGATCTGGTTTAGGAGTGCCCTCTCCAGTGTCAGAGATGTGGTATAGGAGTGCCCTCTCCTGTGTCAGCGATCTGGCTTAGGAGTGCCCTCTGCTGTGTGAGGGATCTGGTTTAGGAGCACCCTCTCCTGTGTCAGGGATCTGGTTTAGGAGCACCCTTTCCTGTGTCACGGATCTGGTTTAGGAGCACCCTCTCCTGTATCAGGGATCTCCTGTGTCAGGGATCTGGTATATGAGCACCCTCTCCTGTGTCAGCGATCTGGTTTAGAAGCGCCCTCTCCTGTGTCAGAGATGTGGTATAGGAGCACCCTCTCCTGTGTCAGGGATCTGGTTTAGGAGTGCCTTCTGCTGTGTCAGGGATCTGGTTTAGGGTCACCCTCTCCTGTGTCAGGGATCTTGTTTAGGAGCGCCCTCTCCTGTGTCAGGGATCTGGTTTAGGAGCGCCCTCTCCTGTGACAGGGATCTGGTTTAAGAGCGCCCTCTCCTCTGTCAGGGATCTGGTTTAGGAGCGCCCTCTCCTGTGTCAGAGAGCTGCTGTGGCTTTCCTTGGTCCTGTCTCAAAGACCTGTTGTGTGTAGGATTTCACCTGTTTGTGGGATCTGGTTTAGGAGGGCCCTCTCCTGTGTCAGGAATCTGTTTTAGGAGCACCCCCTCCAGTGTCTTGGACCTGGTATAGGAGAGCCCTCTCCTGTGTCAGAGATCTGCTGTGGGTGTACTTGGTCCTGTCTCAAAGACCTGTTGTTTGTGCACTTTCCCTGTGTCCGGGATTTGGTTTAGGAGCGCCCTCTCCTGTGTCAGAGATGTGGTATAGGAGCGGCATCTCCTGTGTCAGGGATCAGGTTTAGGAGTGCCCTCTGCTGTGTCAGGGATCTGGTATAGAAGCACCCTCTGCTGTGTCAGGGATCTGGTATAGGAGCACCCTGTCCTGTGTCAGGGATCTGGTTTGGGAGAGCCCTCTCCTGTTTCAGAGATGTCGTTTAGGAGCGCCTTCTCCTGTGTGAGGGATCTTGTTTAGGAGTGCCCTCTGCTGTGTGAGGGATCTGGTTTAGGAGCACCCTCTCCTGTGTCAGGGATCTGGTTTAGGAGCACCCTCTCCTGTGTCAGGGATCTGGTTTAGGAGTGCCCTCTCCTGTGTCAGGGATCTGCTGTGGGTGTAGTTGGTCCTCTCTCAAAGACCTGTTGTGTGTGGGCTTTCCCCTGTGTCAGGGATCTGGTTAAGGAGCGCCCTCTCCTGTGTCAGAGATGTGGTATAGTAGCGGCATCTCCTGTGTCAGGGATCAAGTTTAGTGGTGCCCTCTGCTGTGTCAGGGATCTGGCATAGAAGCACCCTCTGCTGTGTCAGGGATCTGGTATAGGAGCACCCTGTCCTGTGTCAGGGATCTGGCTTCGGAGCACCTTGTCCTGTGTCAGGGATCTGGTTTAGGAGCGCCCTCTCCCGTTTCAGAGATGTGGTATAGGAGCGCCCTCTCCTGTGTCAGGGATCTGGTTTAGGAGCAACCTCTCCTGTATTAGGGATCTCCTGTGTCAGGGATCTGGTATAGGAGCACCCTGTCCTGTGTCAGGGATCTGGTTTAGAAGCGCCCTCTCCTGTGTCAGAGATGTGGTATAGGAGCGCCCTCTCCTGTGTCAGGTATCTGGTTTAGGAGTGCCTTCTGCTGTGTCATGGATCTGGTTTTGGATCACCCTCTCCTGTGTCATGGATCTGGTTTAAGAGCGCCCTCTCCTGTGTCAGGGATCTGTTTTAAGAGCGCCATCTCCTCTGTAAGGGATCTGGTTTAGGAGTACCCTCTCCTGTATCAGGGATCTCCTGTGTCAGGGATATGGTATAGGAGCATCCTCTCCTGTGTCAGGGATCTGGTTTAGACGCGCCCTCTCCTTTTCAGAGATGTGGTACAGGAGCGCCCTCTCCTGTGTCAGGGATCTGGTTTAGTATCACCCTCTTCTGTGTCAGGGATCTGGTTTAGGAGCACCCTCTCCTGTGTCAGGGGTGTGGTATAGGAGCAGCATCTCCTGTGTCAGGGATCAGGTTTAGGAGTGCCCTCTGCTGTGTCAGGGATCTGGTATAGAAGCACCCTCTGCAGTGTCATGGATCTTGTGTAGGAGCATCCTGTCCTGTGTAAGGGATCTGGTTTAGGAGCGCCCTCTCCTGTGTCAGAGATGTGGTTTAGGAGTGCCCTCTGCTGTGTGAGGGATCTGGTTTAGGAGCACCCTCTCCTGTGTCAGGGATCTGGTTTTGGAGGACCCTTTCCTGTGTTAGAGATCTGGTTTAGGTTCACCCTCTCCTGTATCAGGGATCTCCTGTGTCAGGGATCTGGTATAGGAGCGCCCTCTCCTGTGTCAGCAATCTGGTTTAGAAGCGCCCTCTCCTGTGTCAGAGACGTGGTATAGGAGCGCCCTCTCCTGTGTCAGGGATCTGGTTTAGGAGTGCCTTCTGCTGTGTCAGGGATCTGGTGTAGGGTCACCCTCTCCTGTGTCAGGGATCTTGTTTAAGAGCCCCCTCTCCTGTGTCAGGGATTTGGTTTAGGAACGCCCTCTCCTGTGAAAGGGATCTGGTTTAAGAGCGCCCTCTCCTCTGTCAGGGATCTGGTTTAGGAGCGCCCTCTCCTGTGTCAGAGAGCTGCTGTGGGTTTCCTTGGTCCTGTCTCAAAGACCTGTTGTGTGTGGGCTTTCCCCTGTGTGAGGGATCTGGTTTAGGAGGGCCCTCTCCTGTGTCAGGGATCTGGTTTAGGAGCACCCCCTCCAGTATCATGGATCTGGTATAGTAGAGCCCTCTCCTGTGTCAGAGATCTGCTGTGGGTGTACTTGGTCCTGTCTCAAAGACCTGTTGTTTGTGGGCTTTCCCTGTGTCAGGGATTTGGTTTAGGAGCGCCCTCTCCTGTGTCTGAGATGTGGTATAGGAGCGGCATCTCCTGTGTCAGGGATCAGGTTTAGGAGTGCCCTCTGCTGTGTCAGGGATCTGGTATAGAAGCACCCTCTGCTGTGTCAGGGATCTGGTATAGGAGCACCCTGTCCTGTGTCAGGGATCTGGTTTGGGAGAGCCCTCTCCTGTTTCAGAGATGTCGGTTAGGAGCACCTTCTCCTGTTTCAGCGATCTTGTTTAGGAGTGCCCTCTGCTTTGTGAGGTGTCTGGTTTAGGAGCACCCTCTCCTGTGTCAGGGATCTGGTTTAGGAGCGCCCTCTCCTGTGTCAGGGATCTGGTTTAGGAGTGCCCTCATCTGTGTCAGGGATCTGGTTTAGGAGCACCCCCTCCAGTGTCATGGATCTGGTATAGGAGCGCCCTCTCGTGTGTCAGGGATCTGCTGTGGGTGTAGTTGGTCCTCTCTCAAAGACCTGTTGTGTGTGGGCTTCCCCCTGTGTCAGGGATCTGGTTAAGGAGCGCCCTCTCCTGTGTCAGAGATGTGGTATAGTAGCGGCATCTCCTGTGTCAGGGATCAAGTTTAGGGGTGCCCTCTGCTGTGTCAGGGATCTGGCATAGAAGCACCCTCTGCTGTGTCAGGGATCTGGTATAGGAGCACCCTGTCCTGTTTCAGGGATCTGCCTTAGGAGCACCCTGTCCTGTGTCAGGGATCTGGTTTAGGAGCGCCCTCTGCTGTGTGAGCGATGTGGTTTAGGAGCACCCTCTCCTGTGTCAGGGATCTGTTTAAGGAGCAACCTCTCCTGTATTAGGGATCTCCTGTGTCAGGGATCTGGTATAGATGCACCCTGTCCTGTGTCAGGGATCTGGTTTAGAAGCGCCCTCTCCTGTGTCAGAGATGTGGTATAGGAGCGCCCTCTCCTGTGTCAGGTATCTGGTTTAGGAGTGCCTTCTGCTGTGTCACGGATCTGGTTCAGGATCACCCTCTCCTGTGTCAGGGATCTGGTTTAAGAGCACCCTCTCCTTTGTCAGGGATCTGTTTTAAGAGCGCTGTCTCCTCTGTCAGGGATCTGGTTTAGGAGGACCCTCTCCTGTATCAGGGATCTCCTGTGTCAGGGATCTGGTAGAGGAGCATCCTCTCCTGTGTCAGGGATCTGGTTTAGAAGCGCCCTCTCCTTTTCAGAGATGTGATACAGGAGCGCCCTCTCCTGTGTCAGGGATCTGGTTTAGGAGTGCCTTCTGCTGTGTCAGGGATCTGGTTTAGTATCACCCTCTCCTGTGTCAGGGATCTTGTTTAAGAGCTCCCTCTCCTCTGTCAGGGATCTGGTTTAGGAGTGCCCTCTCTTGTGTCAAAGAGCTGCTGTGGGTGTCCTTGGTGCTGTCTCAAAGACCTGTTGTGTGTGGGCTTTCCCCTGTTTGAGGGATCTGGTTTAGGAGGGCCCTCTCCTGTGTCAGGGATCTGGTTTAGGAGCACCCTCTCCAGTGTCATAGATCTGGTATAGGAGAGCCCTCTCCTGTGTCAGGGATCTGCTGTGGGTGTACTTGGTCCTGTCTCAAAGACTTGTTGTTTGTGGGATTTCCCTGTGTCAGGGATTTGGTTTAGGAGCACCCTCTCCTGTGTCAGAGATGTGGTATAGGAGCGGCATCTCCTGTGTCAGAGATCAGGTTTAGGAGTGCCCTCCGCTGTGTCAGGGATCTGGTATAGAAGCACCCTCTGCTGTGTCAGGGATCTTGTGTAGGAGCACCCTGTCCTGTGTCAGGGGTCTGGCTTAGGAGCACCTTGTCCTGTGTCAGGGATATGGTTTAGGAGCGCCATCTCCTGTGTCAGGGTTGTTGTTTAGGAGTGCCCTCTGCTGTGTGAGGGATCTGGTTTAGGAGCGCCTTCTCCTGTGTCAGGGTTGTTGTTCAGGAGCGCCATCTCCTGTGTCAGGGATCTGGTTTAGGAGTGCCCTCTGCTGTGTGAGGGATCTGGTTTAGGAGCACCCTCTCCTGTGTCAGGGATCTAGGAGGGCCCTCTCCTGTGTCAGGGATCTGGTTTAGGAGCGCCCTCTCCTGTGTCAGGGATCTGGTTTAGGAGCACCCCCTCCAGAGTCATGGATCTGGTATAGGAGCTCCCCCTCCTGTGTCAGGGATCTGCTGTGGGTGTACTTGGTCCTGTCTCAAAGACCTGTTGTGTGTGGGCTTTCCCCTATGTCAGGGATCTGGTTTAGGAGCGCTCTCTCCTGTGTCCGAGATGTGGTATAGGAGCGGCATCTCCTGTGTCAGGGATCAGGTTTAGGAGTGCCCTCTGCTGCGTCAGGGATCTGGTATAGAAGCACCCTCTGCTGTGTCAGGGATCTGGTATAGGAGCAGCCTGTCCTGTGTCAGGGATCTGGTTTAGGAGCGCCCTCTCCTGTTTCAGAGATGTGGTATAGGAGCACCCTCTCCTGTGTGAGGGATCTGGTTTAGGAGCGCCCTCTTCTGTGTCAGGGATCTGGTTTAGGAGTGCCCTCTGCTGTGAGAGGGATCTGGTTTAGGAGCACCCTCTCCTGTGTCAGGGATGTGGTTTAGGAGCACCCTCTCCTGTGTCAGGGGTCTGGCTTAGGAGCACCTTGTCCTGTGTCAGGGATATGGTTTAGGAGCGCCATCTCCTGTGTCAGGGTTGTTGTTTAGGAGTGCCCTCTGCTGTGTGAGGGATCTGGTTTAGGAGCGCCTTCTCCTGTGTCAGGGTTGTTGTTCAGGAGCGCCATCTCCTGTGTCAGGGATCTGGTTTAGGAGTGCCCTCTGCTGTGTGAGGGATCTGGTTTAGGAGCACCCTCTCCTGTGTCAGGGATCTAGGAGCGCCCTCTCATGTGTCAGGGATCTGGTTTAGGAGCGCCCTCTCCTGTGTCAGGGATCTGGTTTAGGAGCACCCACTCCAGAGTCATGGATCTGGTATAGGAGCGCCCCCTCCTCTGTCAGGGATCTGCTGTGGGTGTACTTGGTCCTGTCTCAAAGACCTGTTGTGTGTGGGCTTTCCCCTATGTCAGGGATCTGGTTTAGGAGCGCTCTCTCCTGTGTCCGAGATGTGGTATAGGAGCGGCATCTCCTGTGTCAGGGATCAGGTTTAGGAGTGCCCTCTGCTGTGTCAGGGATCTGGTATAGAAGCACCCTCTGCTGTGTCAGGGATCTGGTATAGGAGCAGCCTGTCCTGTGTCAGGGATCTGGTTTAGGAGCGCCCTCTCCTGTTTCAGAGATGTGGTATAGGAGCACCCTCTCCTGTGTGAGGGATCTGGTTTAGGAGCGCCCTCTTCTGTGTCAGGGATCTGGTTTAGGAGTGCCCTCTGCTGTGAGAGGGATCTGGTTTAGGAGCACCCTCTCCTGTGTCAGGGATGTGGTTTAGGAGCACCCTCTCCTGTGTCAGGGATCTGGTTTAGGAGCTCCCTCTCCTGTGTCAGGGATCTGATTTAGGAGCGCCCTCTCCTGTGTCAGAGATGTGGTATAAGAGCGCCCTCTCCTGTGTCAGGGATCTGGTTTAGGAGCGCCCTCTCCTGTGTCAGGGATCTGGGTTGGGAGAGCCCTCTCCTGTTTCAGAGATGTCGTTTAGGAGCGCCTTCTCCTGTGTCAGGGATCTTGTTTAGGAGTTCCCTCTGCTGTTTGAGGGATCTGGTTTAGGAGCACCCTCTCCTGTGTCAGGGATCTGGTTTAGGAGCGCCCTCTCCTGTGTCAGGGATCTGGTTTAGGAGTGCCCTCTCCTGTGTCAGGGATCTTCTGTGGGTGTAGTTGGTCCTCTCTCAAAGACCTGTTGTGTGTGGGCTTTCCCCTGTGTCAGGGATCTGGTTAAGGAGCGCCCTCTCCTGTGTCAGAGATGTGGTATAGTAGCGGCATCTCCTGTGTCAGGGATCAAGTTTAGGGGTGCCCTCTGCTGTGTCAGGGATCTGGCATAAAAGCACCCTCTGCTGTGTCAGGGATCTGGTATAGGAGCACCCGGTCCTGTGTCAGGGATCTGCCTTAGGAGCACCCTGTCCTGTGTCAGGGATCTGGTTTAGGAGCGCCCTCTCCCGTTTCAGAGATGTGGTATAGGAGCGCCCTCTCCTGTGTCAGGGATCTGGTTTAGGAGCGCCCTCTGCTGTGTGAGGGATCTGGTTTAGGAGCACCCTCTCCTGTGTCAGGGATCTGGTTTAGGAGCAACCTCTCCTGTATTAGGGATCTCCTGTGTCAGGGATCTGGTATAGAAGCACCCTTTCCTGTGTCAGGGATCTTGTTTAGAAGCGCCCTCTCCTGTGTCAGAGATGTGGTATAGGAGCGCCCTCTCCTGTGTCAGGTATCTGGTTTAGGAATGCCTTCTGCTGTGTCACGGATCTGGTTTAGGATCACCCTCACCTGTGTCAGGGATCTGGTTTAAGAGCGCCCTCTCCTGTGTCAGGGATCTGTTTTAAGAGCGCTGTCTCCTCTGTCAGGGATCTGGTTTAGGAGGACCCTCTCCTGTATGAGGGATCTCCTGTGTCAGGGATCTGGTATAAGAGCATCCTCTCCTGTGTCAGGGATCTGGTTTAGAAGCGCCCTCTCCTTTTCAGAGATGTGGTACAGGAGCGCCCTCTCCTGTGTCAGGGTTCTGGTTTAGGAGTGCCTTCTGCTGTGTCAGGGATCTGGTTTAGTATCACCCTCTTCTGTGTCAGGGATCTGGTTTAGGATCGCCCTCTCCTGTGTCAGGGATCTTGTTTAAGAGCTCCCTCTCCTCTGTCAGGGATCTGGTTTAGGAGTGCCCTCTCCTGTGTCAGGGATCTGGTTTAGAAGCGCCCTCTCCTGTGTCAGGGATCTGGTTTAGGAGCGTCCTCAGTTGTGTCAGGCATCTGGTATAGGAGCGCCCTCTCCTGTGTCAGGGATCTGGTTTAGGAGCGCCCTCTCCTGTGTCAGGGATCTGGTATAGGAGCGCCCTCTGCTGTGTCAGGGATCTGGTATAGGTGCGCCCTCTCATGTGTCAGGGATCTGGTATAGGTGTGCCCTCTCATGTGTCAGGGATCTGGTATAGGAGCACCCTCTCCGGTGTGAGGGATCTGGCTTACGAGCGCCCTCTCCTGTGTTAGGGATCTGGTTTAACAGCGCCCTCTACTGTGTCAGGGATCTGGTTTAGGAGTGCCAGCTCCTGTGTCAGGGATCTGGTTTAAGAGCGCCCTCTTCTGTGTCAGAGATGTGGGTTTGTAGGGCTCTCTCCTATGTCAGGGATATGGTTTAGGAGCGCCCTGTCCTGTGTCAGGGATCTGGTTTAGGAGCACCCTCTCCTGTGTCAGAGATCTGCTGTGGGTGTACTTGGTCCTGTCTCAAACACCTGTTCTGGGTGGGCTTTCACCTATGTCAGGGATCTTGTTTAACAGCGCCCTCTCCTGTGTCAGGTTCTGGTTTAGGAATGCCAGCTCCTTTGTCAGGGATCTGGTATAAGAGCACCCTCTCCTGTGTCAGGGATATTGTTTAAGATCGCCCTCTCATGTGTCAAGGATCTGGTGTAGTAGCGTTCTCTCTGTGTCAGGGATCTGGAGCCCCCTCTCATGTGTCAGGGATCTGGTTTAAGAGCGCCCTCTCCTGTGTCAGGGGTCTGGTTTAGGAGCACCCTCTCCAGTGTCAGGGATCAGGTTTAGGAGCGCCCTCTCCTGTGTCAGGCATCTGGTATAGGAGCACCATCTCCTGTGTCAGGGATCTGCTTTAAGAGCGCCCTCTCCTGTGTCAGGGATCTGGTATAAGAGCACCCTCTCCTGTGTCAGGGATCTTGTTTAAGATCGCCCTCTCCGGTGTCAGTGATCTGGTTTAGGAGCGCCCTCTCATGTGTCAAGGATCTGGTGTAGTAGCGTCCTCTCCTGTGTCAGGGATCTGGAGCCCCCTCTCATGTGTCAGGGATCTGGTTTAAGAGCGCCCTCTCCTGTGTCAGGGATCTAGTTTAAGAGTGCCCTCTCCTGTGTCAGGGGTCTGGTTTAGGAACACCCTCTCCAGTGTCAGGGATCAGGTTTAGGAGCGCCCTCTCCTGTGTCAGGGATCTGGTTTGGGAGCACCCTCTCCTGTGTCAGGAATCTATTTTAGGAGCGCCCTCTACTGTTTCAGGGATCTGGTTTAAGAGCGCCCTCTCCTGTGTCAGGGATCTGGTTTAGGAGCATCCTCCCCTGTGTCCAGTATCTGGTTTAGGAGCACCCTCTCCTGTGTCAGAAGTCTGCTGTGGGTGTACTGGCTCCTATCTCAAAGACCTGTTCTGGGTGGGCTTTCCAATGTGTCAGGGATCTGGTTTAAGAGCGCCCTCTCCTGTGTCAGGAATCTGTGTCAGGGACCTGGTTTAGGAGCGCCAGCTCCTGTGTCAGGGAACTGGTTTAGGAGTGCCTTCTCCTGTGCAGGGATCTGGTTTAGGAGCGCCCTCTGATGTGTCAGGGATCTGGTTTAGGAGCGCCCTCTGCTGTGTCAGAGATGTGGTTTTGGAGCGCCGTCTCCTGTGTCAGGGATCTGGTTTAGAAGCGCCCTCCCCTGTGTCAGGGATCTGGTATAGGAGCTCCCTCTGCTGTGCCATGGATCTGGTATAAGAGCGCCCTCTCCTGTGTCAGGGATCTGGTTTAGGAGCGCCCTCAGTTGTGTCAGGCATCTGGTATAGGAGCGCCCTCTCCTGTGTCAGGGATCTGGTTTAGGAGCACCCTCTGCTGTGTCAGGGATCTGGTTTAGGAGCGCCCTCTGCTGTGTCAGGGATCTGGTATAGGTGCGCCCTCTCCTGTGTCAGGGATCTGGTTAAGGAGCGCCCTCTCCTGTGTCAGAGATGTGGTATAGTAGCGGCATCTCCTGTGTCAGGGATCAAGTTTAGTAGTTCCCTCTGCTGTGTCAGGGATCTGGCATAGAAGCACCCTCTGCTGTGTCAGGGATCTGGTATAGGAGCACCCTGTCCTGTGTCAGGGATCTGGCTTTGGAGCACCATGTTCTGTGTCAGGGATCTGGTTTAGGAGCGCCCTCTCCCGTTTCAGAGATGTGGTATAGGAGCGCCCTCTCCTGTGTCAGGGATCTGGTTTAGGAGCAACCTCCCCTGCATTAGGGATCATCTGTGTCAGGGATCTGGAATAGGAGCACCCTGTCCTGTGTCAGGGATCTGGTTTAGAAGCGCCCTCTCCTGTGTCAGAGATGTGGTATAGGAGCGCCCTCTCCTGTTTCAGGTATCTGGTTTAGGAGTGCCTTCTGCTGTGTCACGGATCTGGTTTTGGATCACCCTCTCCTGTGTCAGGGATCTGGTTTAAGAGCGCCCTCTCCTCTGTCAGGGATCTGGTTTAGGTGCACCCTCTCCTGTATCAGGGATCTCCTGTGTCAGGGATATGGTATAGGAGCATCCTCTCCTGTGTCAGGGATCTGGTTAAGACGCGCCCTCTCCTTTTCAGAGATGTGGTACAGGAGCGCCCTCTCCTGTGTCAGGGATCTGGTTATTATCACCCTCTTCTGTGTCAGGGATCTGGTTTAAGAGCACCCTCTCCTGTGTCAGGGGTGTGGTATAGGAGCGGCATCTCCTGTGTCAGAGATCAGGTTTAGTAGTGCCCTCTGCTGTGTCAGGGATCTGGTATAGAAGCACCCTCTGCAGTGTCATGGATCTTGTGTAGGAGCATCCTGTCCTGTGTAAGGGATCTGGTTTAGGAGTGCCCTCTCCTGTGTCAGAGATGTGGTATAGGAGTGCCCTCTCCTGTGTCAGGGATCTGGTTGAGGAGTGCCCTCTGCTGTGTGAGGGATCTGGTTTAGGAGCACCCTCTCCTGTGTCAGGGATCTGGTTTTGGAGCACCCTTTCCTGTGTCAGGGATCTGGTTTATGATCACCCTCTCCTGTATCAGGGATCTCCTGTGTCAGGGATCTGGTATAGGAGGGCCCTCTCCTGTGTCAGTGATCTGGTTTAGAAGCGCCCTCTCCTGTGTCAGAGACGTGGTATAGGAGCGCCCTCTCCTGTGTCAGGGATCTGGTTTAGGAGTGCCTTCTGCTGTGTCAGGGATCTGGTGTAGGGTCACCCTCTCCTGTGTCAGGGATCTTGTTTAAGAGCCCCCTCTCCTATGTCAGGGATCTGGTTTAGGAACGCCCTCTCCTGTGAAAGGGATCCGATTTAAGAGCGCCCTCTCCTCTGTCAGGGATCTGGTTTAGGAGCGCCCTCTCCTGTGTCAGAGAGCTGCTGTGGGTTTCCTTGGTCCTGTCTCAAAGACCTGTTGTGTGTGGGATTTCACCTGTTTGTGGGATCTGGTTTAGGAGGGCCCTCTCCTGTGTCAGGGATCTGTTTTAGGAGCACTCCCTCCAGTGTCTTGGACCTGGTATAGGAGAGCCCTCTCCTGTGTCAGAGATCTGCTGTGGGTGTACTTGGTCCTGTCTCAAAGACCTGTTGTTTGTGGGCTTTCCCTGTGTCAGGGATTTGGTTTAGGAGCGCCCTTTCCTGTGTCAGAGATGTGGTATAGGAGCGGCATCTCCTGTGTCAGGGATCAGGTTTAGGAGTGCCCTCTGCTGTGTCAGGGATCTGGTATAGAAGCACCCTCTGCTGTGTAAGGGATCTGGTATAGGAGCGCCCTGTCCTGTGTCAGGTATCTGGTTTAGGCGCGCCCTCTCCTGTATCAGGGATCTGGTTTAGGAGTGCCCTCACCTGTGTCAGGGATCTGGTTTAGGAGCAACCCCTCCAGTGTCATGGATCTGGTATAGGAGCGCCCTCTCGTTTGTCAGGGATCTGCTATGTGTGTAGTTGGTCCTCTCTCAAAGACCTGTTGTGTGTGGGCTTTCCCCTGTGTCAGGGATCTGGTTAAGGAGCACCCTCTCCTGTGTCAGAGATGTGGTATAGTAGCGGCATCTCCTGTGTCAGGGATCAAGTTTAGGGGTGCCCTCTGCTGTGTCAGGGATCTGGCACAGAAGCACCCTCTGCTGTGTGAGGGATCTGGTATAGGAGCACCCTTTCCTGTTTCAGGGATCTGCCTTAGGAGCACCCTGTCCTGTGTCAGGGATCTGGTTTAGGAGCGCCCTCTGCTGTGTGAGGGATGTGGTTTAGGAGCACCCTCTCCTGTGTCAGGGATCTGGTTTAGGAGCAACCTCTCCTGTATTAGGGATCTCCTGTGTCAGGGATCTGGTATAGAAGCACCCTGTCCTGTGTCAGGGATCTGGTTTAGACGCGCCATCTCCTGTGTCAGAGATGTGGTATAGGAGCGCCCTCTACTGTGTCAGGTATCTGGTTTAGGAGTGCCTTCTCCTGTGTCACAGATCTGGTTTAGGATCACCCTCTCCTTTGTCAGGGATCTGGTTTAAAAGCGCCCTCTCCTGTGTCAGGGATCTGTTTTAAGAGCGCCGTCTCCTCTGTCAGGGATCTGGTTTAGGAGGACCCTCTCCTGTATCAGGGATCTCCTGTGTCAGGGATCTGGTATAGGAGCATCCTCTCCTGTGTCAGGGATCTGGTTTAGAAGCGCCCTCTCCTTTTCAGAGATGTGATACAGGAGCGCCCTCTCCTGTGTCAGGGATCTGGTTTAGGAGTGCCTTCTGCTGTGTCAGGGATCTGGTTTAGTATCACCCTCTCCTGTGTCAGGGATCTTGTTTAAGAGCTCCCTCTCCTCTGTCAGGGATCTGGTTTAGGAGCGCCCTCTCCTGTGTCAGGGATCTGGTTTAGGAGCACCCTCAGTTGTGTCAGGCATCTGGTATAGGAGCGCCCTCTCCTGTGTCAGGGATCTGGTTTAGGAGCGCCCTCTCCTGTGTCAGGGATCTGGTATAGGAGCGCCCTCTGCTGTGTCAGGGATCTGGTTTAGGAGCGCCCTCTGCTGTGTCAGGGATCTGGTATAGGTGCGCCCTCTCATGTGTCAGGGATCTGGTACAGGAGCACCCTCTCCGGTGTGAGGGATCTGACTTAGGAGCGCCCTCTCCTGTGTCAGGGATCTGGTTTAAGAGCGCCCTCTCCTTTGTCAGGGATCTGGTATAGGAGCGCCCTATCTTGTGTCAGGGATGTGGTTTAGGAGCGCCCTCTCCTGTGTCAGGGATCTGGTTTAAGAGCGCCCTCTTCTGTGTCAGAGATGTGGTTTTGTAGGGCTCTCTCCTATGTCAGGGATATGGTTTAGGAGCGCCCTGTCCTGTGTCAGGGATCTGGTTTACGAGCACCCTCTCCTGTGTCAGAGATCTGCTGTGGGTGTACTTGGTCCTGTCTCAAACACCTGTTCTGGGTGGGCTTTCACCTATGTCAGGGATCTTGTTTAACAGCGCCCTCTCCTGTGTCAGGTTCTGGTTTAGGAATGCCAGCTCCTGTGTCAGGGATCTGGTATAAGAGCACCCTCTCCTGTGTCAGGGATCTTGTTTAAGATCGCTCTCTCATGTGTCAAGGATCTGGTGTAGTAGCGTCCTCTCCTGTGTCAGGGATCTGGAGCCCCCTCTCATGTGTCAGGGATCTGGTTTAAGAGCGCCCTCTCCTGTGTCAGGGGTCTGGTTTAGGAGCACCCTCTCCAGTGTCAGAGATCAGGTTTAGGAGCGCCCTCTCCTGTGTCAGGGATCTGGTATAGGAACACCCTCTCCAGTGTCAGGGATCAGGTTTAGGAGCGCCCTCTACTGTGTCAGGGATCTGGTATAGGAGCACCATCTCCTGTGTCAGTGATCTGGTTTGGGAGCACCCTCTCCTGTGTCAGGAATCTATTTTAGGAGCGCCCTCTACTGTTTCAGGGATCTGGTTTAAGAGCGCCCTCTCCTGTGTCAGGGATCTGGTTTAAGAGCGCCCTCCCCTGTGTCCAGTATCTGGTTTAGGAGCACCCTCTCCTGTGTCAGAGGTCTGCTGTGGGTGTACTGGCTCCTATCTCAAAGACCTGTTCTGGGTGGGCTTTCCAATGTGTCAGGGATCTGGTTTAAGAGCGCCCTCTCCTGTGTCAGGGATCTGTGTCAGGGAACTGGTTTAGGAGTGCCTTCTCCTGTGTCAGGGATCTGGTTTAGGAGCGCCCTGTGCTGTGTCAGGGATCTGGTTTAGGAGCACCCTCTGCTGTGTCAGAGATGTGGTTTTGGACCGCCATCTCCTGTGTCAGGGATCTGGTTTAGAAGCGCCCTCCCCTGTGTCAGGGATCTGGTTTAGGAGCTCCCTCTGCTGTGTCAGGGATCTGGTTTAGGAGCGCCCTCTGCTGTGTCAGGGATCTGGTATAGGTGCGCCCTCTCCTGTGTCAGGGATCTGGTTTAGGAGCACCCTCTTATGTGTCAGGGATCTGGTACAGGAGCGCCCTCTCCGGTGTCAGAGATCTGGCTAAGGAGGGCCCTCTCCTGTGTCAGGGATCTGGTTTAAGAGCGTCCTCTCCTGTGTCAGGGATCTGGTTTAGGAGCGCCCTCTGCTGTGTCAGGGATCTGGTTTAGGAGCGCCAGCTCCTGTGTCAGGGATCTGGTTTAAGAGCACCCTCTCCTGTGTCAGGGATCTGGTTTAGGAACACCCTCTCCAGTGTCAGGGATCAGGTTTAGGAGAGCCCTCTTCTGTGTCAGGGATCTGGTATAGGAGCACCATCTCCTGTGTCAGGGATCTGGTTTAGGAGCACCTTCTCCTGTGTCAGGGATCTGGTTTGGGAGTGCCCTCTCCTGTGTCAGAGATGTGGTACAGGAGCACCCTGTCCAGTGTCAGGGATCAGGTTTAGGAGCACCCTCTCCTGTGTCAGAGATCTGTTTTAGGAGTGCCCTCTGCTGTGTCAGAGATCTGGTTTAGGAGCGCCCTCTCCTGTGTCAGGGATCTGGTTTAGGAGCACCCTCTCCTGTGTCAGGGATCTGGTTTAGGAGCGCCCTCTGCTGTGTCAGGGATCTGGTTTAGGAGCGCCCTCTGCTATGTCAGGGATGTAGTTTAGGAGCGCCCTCTCCTGTGTCAGGGATCTGGTTTAGAAGCTCCCTCTGCTGTGTCATGGATCTGGTATAGGAGCGCCCTCTCCTGTGTCAGGGATCTGGTTTAGGAGCGCCCTCTGTTGTGTCAGGCATCTGGTATAGGAGCACCCTCTGCTGTGTCAGGGTTCTGGTATAGGAGCGCCTTCTGCTGTGTCAGGGATCTGGTTTAGGAGCGCCCTCTGCTGTGTCAGGGATCTGGTTTAAGAGAGTCCTCTCCTGTGTCAGGGACCTGGTTTAGGAGCACCCTCTCCTGTGTCAGGGATCACCTTTGGGTGTACGTGGTCCTATATCAAAGACCTGTTCTGGGTGGGCTTGCTCCTGTCCCATGGATCTGGTGTTGATCCACTGTTTCCCAGTTGGGAGATCCGCTGCGGGTTCACTGTCTCTTGTGTCAGATCCCTTGGGTAGGGGGTCTCTCTCAGTAATCTGGTTCAAGTGCTCTGAATCTAGTGCCTGAGATGTGGGGCCCGATTCACAAAGGTAAACTTAGATGTTTGGTCTCAGCTTAGACCAAACATCTAAATTTATGACTTTTGGAATTCACAAAGGGCATTTACGAATACTATCGTTACTCCTGCGCTTAGGGCGGAGATCTAAGTTTACCTTGGTGAATCGGGGCCATGGTGTGCAAGGGCTGTCCCTCCGATGGATGCTGGTGTACTGGTTGGTCCGCTGGACCCTGGGTGTGCTGTGTTTGCGAGTAGACTGTCTCCATTCTGCTATAGAGGTCTGGTGTGGCTGCCAGAGATGAGGTGGGGGGTCTGTGCGTGTGTGTGTGTGTGATTGTGTACCTTGCAGTTAGAGCTGAGCAAACCCCCGCTATCACCAGCACAACCACAAACTCCTGCCTGCGGGGGAGGCAGCGCATTAGTGAAAGATGGACCCGCTCCTTAAGGCCCTCAGATAGTGAAAGACGAACCCGCTCTTTGAGGCCCTCAGATAGTGAAAGATGGACCCCCTCTTTGAGGCCCTCAGATAGTGAAAGATGGACCCGCTCTTTGAGGCCCTCAGATGGTGAAAGACGAACCCGCTCTATGAGGCCCTCAGATAGTGGAAGATGGACCTGCTCTTTGAGGCCCTCAGATAGTGGAAGATGGACCCGCTCTTTCAGACCCTCAGATAGTAAAAGATGGACCCGCTCTCTGAGGCCCTCAGATAGTGAAAGATGGACCCGCTCTCTGAGAACCTCAGATAGTGAAAGATGGACCCGCTCTTTGAGGCGTCAGATAGTGAAAGATGGACCCGCTCCCTGAGGCCTCAGATACTGAAGGATGGACCCGCTCTTTGAGACCCCCAGATAGTGAAAGACGGACCCGCTCTTTGAGGCCCTCAGATAGTGGAAGATGGACCCACTCTTTGAGGCCCTCAGATAGTGGAAGATGGACCCACTCTTTGAGGCCCTCTGATAGTGGAAGACGGACCCGCTCTTTGAGACCCTCAGTTAGTGAAAGATGGACCCGCTCTCTGAGGCCTCAGATAGTGAAAAACGAACCCGCTCTTTGAGACCCTCAGATAGTGGAAGATGGACACACTCTTTGAGGCCCTCAGATAGTGGAAGATGGGCCCGTTCTTTGAGACCCTCAGATAGTGAAAGATGGACCCGCTGTCTGAGGCCCTCAGATAGTGAAAGATGGACCCGCTCTTTGAGGCCTCAGATAGTGAAAGATGTACGTCCCCTCTGAGGCCTGAGATAGTGAAGGATGGACCCGCTCCTAGAGACCCTCAGATAGTGGAAGACGGAGCCGCTCTTCGAGGCCTCAGATAGTGAAATACGAACCCGCTCTTTGAGACCCTCAGATAGTGGAAGATGGGCCCGTTCTTTGAGACTCTCAGATAGTGAAAGATGGACCCGCTGTCTGAGGTCCTCAGATAGTGAAAGATGGACCCACTCTTTGAGGCCTCAGATAGTGAAAGATGGACCTGCTCTATGAGGCCTGAGATAGTGAAGGATGGACCCTCTCCTTGAGACCCTCAGATAGTGGAAGACGGACCCGCTCTTTGTGGCCTCAGATAGTGAAAGACGAACCTGCTCTTCGAGGCCCTCAGATAGTGAATGATGGACCCGTTCTCTGAGGCTTCAGATAGTGAAAGATGGGCCCGCTCTTTGAGACCCTCAGATAGTGAAAGATGGACCCGCTCTTTGAGGCCCTCAGATAGTGAAAGACGAACCTGCTCTTCGAGGCCCTCAGATAGTGAAAGATGGACCCGCTCTCTGAGGCTACAGATAGTGAAAGATGGGCCCGCTCTTTGAGACCCTCAGATAGTGAAAGATGGACCCGCTCTTTGAGGCCCTCAGATAGTGAAAGACGAACCCGCTCTTTGAGGCCCTCAGATAGTGGAAGACGGACCCACTCTTTAAGGCCCTCAGATAGTGGAAGATGGTCCCGGTCATTGAGGCCCTCAGATAGTGGAAGATGGACCCGCTCTTTGAGGCCCTCAGATAGTGAAAGACGAACCCGCTCTTTGAGGCCCTCAGATAGTGGAAGATGGACCCGCTCTTTGAGGCCCTCAGATAGTGTAAGACGAACCCGCTCTTTGAGGCCCTCAGATAGTGGATGATGGACCCGCTCTTTGAGGCCCTCAGATAGTGGAAGACGGACCTGCTCTTTGAGACCCTCAGATAGTGAAAGATGGACCCGCTCTCTGAGGCCTCAGATAGTGAAAGACGAACCCGCTCTCTGAGACCCTCAGATAGTGAAAGATGGACCCGCTCACTGAGGCCTCAGATAGTGAAAGACGGACCCGCTCTTTGAGACCCTCAGATAGTGAAAGATGGACACGCTGTCTGAGGCCCTCAGATAGTGAAAGATGGACCCGCTCTTTGAGGCCATCAGATACTGAAAGATGGACCAGCTCTCTGAGGCCCCAGATAGTGAAAGATGGACCCGTTCTTTGAGTCCCTCAGATAGTGAAAGATGGACCCACTCTTTGAGGCCCTCAGGTAGTGGAAGATGGGCCCGTTCTTTGAGACCCTCAGATAGTGAAAGATGGACCCGCTGTCTGAGGCCTTCAGATAGTGAAAGAGGGACCCGCTCTTTGAGGCCATCAGATAGTGAAAGATGGACCCGCTCTTTGAGACCCTCAGATAGTGAAAGATGGACCCGCTCTCTGAGGCCCCAGATAGTGAAAGATGGACCCGCTCTCTCTGAGGCCTCAGATAGTGAAAGATGGACCCACTCTTTGAGTCCCTCAGATAGTGAATGTTGGACCCGCTCTTTGAGGCCCTCAAATAGTGAAAGATGGATCCTCTCTCTGAGGCCTCAGATAGTGAAAGATGGACCCGCTCTTTGAGACCCTCAGATAGTAGAAGATCGATCCGCTCTCTGAGGCCTCAGATAGTGAAAGATGGATCCGCTCTTTGAGGCCCTCAGATAGTAAAAGATGGACCCGCTCTTTGAGGCCCTCAGATAGTGAAAGATGGACCCGCTCTTTGAGGCCCTCAGATAGTGGAAGATGGATCCCCTCTCTGAGGCCTCGGATAGTGAACAATGGACCCGCTCTTTGAGGCCCTCAGGTAGTGGAAGATGGGCCTGTTCTTTGAGACCCTCAGATAGTGAAAGATGGACCCGCTCTCTGAGGCCTTCAGATAGTGAAAGACGAACCTGCTCTTTGAGGCCCTCAGATAGTGGAAGATGGACCGGCTCTCTGAGGCCTCGGATAGTGAACAATGGACACACTCTTTGAGACCCTCAGATAGTGAAAGATGGACCGGCTCTTTGAGGCCCTCAGAGAGTGGAAGATGGACCCGCTCTCTGAGGCCTCAGATAGTGAAAGATGGACCCGCTCTTTGAGGCCCTCAGATAGTGAAAGATGGACCCGCTCTTTGAGGCCCTCAGATAGTGGAAGATGGACCCGCTCTCTGAGGCCTTGGATAGTGAACGATGGACACACTCTTTGAGACCCTCAGATAGTGAAAGATGGACCCGCTCTCTGAGGCCCCAGATAGTGAAAGATGGACCCGCTCTCTCTGAGGCCTCAGATAGTGAAAGATGGACCCACTCTTTGAGTCCCTCAGATAGTGAAAGACGAACCCGCTCTTTGAGGCCCTCAGATAGTGGAAGATGGACCGGCTCTCTGAGGCCTCGGATAGTGAACAATGGACACACTCTTTGAGACCCTCAGATAGTGAAAGATGGACCGGCTCTTTGAGGCCCTCAGAGAGTGGAAGATGGACCCGCTCTCTGAGGCCTCAGATAGTGAAAGATGGACCTGCTCTTTGAGGCCCTCAGATAGTGAAAGATGGACCCGCTCTTTGAGACCCTCAGATAGTGGAAGATGGATCCGCTCTCTGAGGCCTCAGATAGTGAAAGATGGATCCGCTCTTTGAGGCCCTCAGATAGTAAAAGATGGACCCGCTCTTTGAGGCCCTCAGATAGTGGAAGATGGACCCCCTCTCTGAGGCCTTGGATAGTGAACAATGGACCCACTCTTTGAGGCCCTCAGGTAGTGGAAGATGGTCCCGTTCTTTGAGACCCTCAGATAGTGAAAGATGGACCCGCTGTCTGAGGCCTTCAGATAGTGAAAGACGAACCCGCTCTTTGAGGCCCTCAGATAGTGGAAGATGGACCGGCTCTCTGAGGCCTCGGATAGTGAACAATGGACACACTCTTTGAGACCCTCAGATAGTGAAAGATGGACCGGCTCTTTGAGGCCCTCAGAGAGTGGAAGATGGACCCGCTCTCTGAGGCCTCAGATAGTGAAAGATGGACCCGCTCTTTGAGGCCCTCAGATAGTGAAAGATGGACCCGCTCTTTGAGGCCCTCAGATAGTGGAAGATGGACCCGCTCTCTGAGGCCTTGGATAGTGAACGATGGACACACTCTTTGAGACCCTCAGATAATGAAAGATGGACCCGCTCTTTGAGACCCTCAGAACTTTCATTTTGCAGGCGGCAATGGGCCTACATTTTAAAGGGGAGCCAAGCTCTGCTTCAGGCAGGGCCCGACCGGCCTACCGGGCAACCAGGCAGTGCCTGAAGCAGGGCAACCAGGCAGTGCCTGAAGGGCTGTTCTGACATGTCAATGTGGGGGCTGTTTTTTATTTTTATACAGTTTGTGGGTCTGTTTTATGGTCTGCTGGACAGTTTTCCCTGTTGATTTTCCTGAAATTAAAACAAACATTGCCTGGAGAAAGGTCAAATCCATCCAGGCTACCATAACATACAAAACCTGCATTTCTTGACAAGTTCAAAACTGCCCCAATTTGCAAACATGGACCACTCATTCTCATATCTAAGTCACTAATGGGGGCCACTTTCTGTCCCAGGCTGACCCTGGCTGCAGGCCCCTCCAGTGAGTGACTGCACCTCCTGCAAGGGGATGTCAGGGCCCCCTCTTTCATCACACCCTGGGGTCCCCTCAAGTGAGCTTTAGCTCGCCCCCTCACAGCTCCTTTGCCTGCACAAATGTCTGAAATGTGGCAGGGGGCAGAGGAAAAGTGATGATCTATTTGCATGGGCCACGCCCCAATGCAAACGAAAGAAGGCCCCCTCGAGGTGGCAATCTGTATGGCAGAAGGGGCCCTACAGGGGTCTGCAGCCCTTCAGCAATGCAGAAGCGCCTGGGCGCCCAGGGCGGCGTTGGCGCTTTAGACAGCAGGGCCCCGGATGTGCATAGGATGTCTCGTGTCTCAGAGGTGGGTGTGCGGTCTCAGACCACACGCTTTCTTTTCTTCACAGCTTCTTCTATTTTGGTCCCTCCCTCTTCCTGCCAGTGCTGAGCCTCCCTGCCCACCCTGAGACACTCTCCATCCTCCAGGGGTCCCAGGCTGTCTCTCGGTCACATCCAGGGCGTCGGGGCCTCGAGAGGGCTGTCTCTTCCTGCCAGTGCCGGGCTTCCCTCCCTGGAGAGAGCCTCCCTGCCCACCCCGAGACACTCTCCATCCTCCAGGGGTCCCAGGCTGTCTCTCGGTCACATCCAGGGCGTAGGGGGTCTCGAGAGGGCTGTCTCTTCCTGCCAGTGCCGGGCTTCCCTCCCTGGAGAGAGCCTCCCTGCCCACCCTGAGACACTCTCCATCCTCCAGGGGTCCCAGGCTGTCTCTCGGTCACATCCAGGGCGTAGGGGGTCTCGAGAGGGCTGTCTCTTCCTGCCAGTGCCGGGCTTCCCTCCCTGGAGAGAGCCTCCCTGCCCACCCCGAGACACTCTCCATCCTCCAGGGGTCCCAGGCTGTCTCTCGGTCGCATCCAGGGCGTAGGGGGTCTCGAGAGGGCTGTCTCTTCCTGCCAGTGCCGGGCTTCCCTCCCTGGAGAGAGACCCTCCCCACCCTGAGACACTCTCCATCCTCCAGGGGTCCCAGGCTGTCTCTCGGTCGCATCCAGGCCCTCGGGGGTCTTGAGAGGGCTGTCTCTTCCTTGGGGTGCCGGAGCAGGGCCATGGAGGTCGCCATCATCTTCTGCTTCCTTCTCGTCTGCGGTGAGTGTGCTGTCTGTAGCGCTGTATCTAGTGAGACCCAGCAGAGGCGCTAAGAACTTTACCTGCCACAAAAGGAACACGTTCTTGCTGCTTGTTGTGACGTCACGTGTGTCAGGGCCTGGGTCTCGCGCTTCTATCTGTGCTTTTGGTGACAATGACGTAAAGTAAGACACATGAGTCACTACTTGTGCCCCCCCCAAACACTCTTCTTCAGCTCACAACAAACTCAGACTCTTCTGAATTGGTCTTTAAATCGTGTTAAGGGTCCTGACGCCCCTCTGAGAAGCTAGGCAAAGATCACTTGTTGAACTAGTTGATGTTACTAGGTTAGTACGCAATTATCTCACCTCACTCACTAACTCTGCACACTCACTCAGTGGTCTCGCTTCATTCACACGCCCTGCGCCCTCTGATGGTGGAGTCACTAGAGACGGTCTCCAGAGAACCACAGTCTGTGTCAGGGACCCTGAGGGAGGCTGGCCTGGTGTGTGGTGGGTACCACCGGTACTTACACCAGGTCCAGGTATCCCCTCTCAGTGTAGTGTAGTCAGCGCCTAGAAGCCAGGCTCTCTAGAGGTAGCTGTTGATGAGCAGCCAAGGCTTATCTAGGAGACATGCAAAGCTCATGCAATACCACAGTACTCACACACATGAAAGAAAACACTCAGTGATACAAAAATAAAGGTACTTTATTATGGTAACACATCACCAAAAAATACCATGGAGGCAATACTCCCTTTTGAGGTAACACACAAGTTGTATACTCTATATGTCAGAAATAGGCATAAGAATAGTTAGAAAACAGTGCAAACAGTGTAAAACACAGCAGACCATAGTGACCCTACGGGGAGCACAAACAATAGACCAAAAAAATGGAAACCAAGAGTGTCACCCCCACCCAGGTAAGTGGAGTGTGTAGAGGGCCGCTGGGGGTACCAGGAAAGCACAACGGTAAGTACCACAACACCTCCCAGTGACCTGGAAATCAGGAGTAAATCACTAGAATTTCCCTAAAACACCCACTAAGAGGAAAAGAAGCGAATTGCAAAACCCAGAGGCGACTGCAAGAAACTAACAGTGGATTCCTGAAGAGGAAGACCTGTGGAAAGAGGGGACCACGTCCAGGAGACACAGCAGAGTCCAGTGGAGGCGGGGGCCCCTACCCACCAAGCTGAGGATGCAGGAGTTGGTCGATGGTGAGGAAGAAGAGTAACACTGCAGCCCTGGAGTCGGCGTCGAGTTCCTGGAGGATGCAGGTGATGTCTCACACCTGAAGGAAGGTTGCAGTTGGGTTTGCGTGTCCGGATTCCACCAACAAGCCTTGGCACAGGCAAAACTGGCAGTTGGTGGAAAGTGGTGCTGCCGGGGACCAGTAAGGCCCAGGACGACTCAACCCAGGAGGGAAGTCAGAGGGGGCGCTTAGCATCGCAGAGAGCCCACAGAAGCACAGGCACTACTCACAGGAGTCCCACAGGACGGGAACTCAGAAGGTGCAAAAGGAGTCCACGCAGCACTACGAAAAGGCGTTGCATGCTGCAGGAGAGGCACTCAGGGAGCTGTGCATTGAAGGAGGAGTTCTGGGGGCTGGAGCTACATGAAGGCTGAATACCCCTTCAAAGAAGTTCCAACAAGCCTTGCCAGCTGTAAAGGACGTGGTGCACAGGGGTACTGTCCTGCGTGGGAAGGCAAAGGATTACCTCCACCCAAGTTGGACAGCTGGTAGAGAGGGCCATCTGGACCACGTCCGACTATCACCCGTGTTGCAGGATCCACGCAGCTCAGCAGGAGAGGGGACCCACTCAGCCAGTTGTTGATGTTATTGGTGCCTGCAGATGCAGGGGAGTGACTCCTTCACTCCAACAGAGATTCCTTCTTCTTTCCTGTGCAGACTGAAGATGGTCTGTCCCCAGAGGATGCACAACCAGGGAAATGTTGCAGAAGCTAGAAGGAGCCGTGGAAACAATGTTGCTGGTGAAGTCTTTGGCTTTGTTGCAGTTTGTCGGGTCCTGGAGGGTCCAGATGCAGTTTCTTTGGTGAGAAGTCGAAGTGAAGGATGCAGAGGAATCCTGCTGAAGTCTTGCAAAACAAACTCTGAGGAACCACCCAAAGGAGAGACCCTAATTAGCCCTGAAACGGGGAGTGGTCACCTAGCTGGGTGACCACATATCAGGAGGGGGCTCTTACGTCACCTGTCTGGCCTGGGCACTCAGATGCTCCCAGAATTCCCTGCCAACCTTGGATTCAAGATGGCAGAACCTAGGGACCCTCTGGAGGAGCTCTGGGCACCACCCCTGGGGTGGTGATGGACAGGGGAGTGGTCACTCCCCTTTCCATTGTCTAGTTTTGTGCCAGAGCAGGGACTGGATGTCCCTGAACCGGTGTAGACTGGTTTATGCAGGAGGGCACCATCTGTGCCCTTTAAAGCATTTCCAGAGGCTGGGGGAGGCTACTCCTTCCCTGCCTTCACACCTATTTCCAAAGGGAGAGGGTGTAACACCCTCTCTCAGAGGAAATGCTTTGTTCTGCCTTCCTGGGACTGGGCTGCCCAGAACCCAGGAGGGCAGAGCCATGTCTGTTGGGTGGCAGCAGCGGTCGCTGCAGAGAAAACCCCAGAGAGCTGGTTTGGCAGTACCCGGGGTCCATAGTGGAGCCCAGGGGACGCATGGGATTGGCACACCCAATACCAGATTTGGCATGGGGGGACAATTCAATTTGGTTACCCCCTCTCCCAAAGGAAATCCTTTGTTCTGCCTTCCTGGGCTTGAGCTGCTCAAGCAGCAGGAGGGCAGAAACCTGTCTGAGGGGTGGCAGCAGCTGGGGGTGCCCGGAAAACCCTGTAAGACTGATGGTAGCAATGCTGGGGGTCCTCCAAGGAGCCCCCAGAGTGCATTGAATCATATTTACAATACTTGCAACAGTATTGGGGTATGATTCTCACATGTTTGATACCAAACATGCCCAGGTTCAGAGTTACCATTTTGTAGCTGGACATAGGTAGTGGCATATGTCCAGTACACACGTAAAATGGCATCCACGCACTCACAAAGTCCAGCAAAGTGGGTCTGGAGTTTAAAGCAGAAAAGCAAGAATTGCAGCAAGCTCATAGACAACGCACCATCCCTATTAATACCCAATAGTAAGAAAATACAAATAGAAAACTACGATACTGCTATTAAGTTTTAATAAGCAAGCAACTTCACCAAAGTTCCTGCTGGAAGAAGGAACTAAACAGGGCTGAGGCTGCCCCACTGGAAAACACTCAAAGAGGCGGTGCACCGCAATATAAGCAAATAAATATATAGTATAAGGGAAAGGAGAAGTCCGATGTTCTGACAGTGCAGATGAACAGTACTTTTTAAATATTTCGTTGCAAGTCCGAAATGTTAATTCCACACAGTTACGTAGGTGAGATGTTAGGACAAATAAAACAGCCTTGAGTTCTTGCATTTCCATAGGCAAATTGAATAATACTCAGGATGAACAGCCAACGTGTTTCGCCCAATTGAAGGGCTTCTTCAGGGCTGTAATGCAACCAGAAACACATATGTATACTATGCCATGAATTGTATGAAAGATGTAAATACAAAAGTAAGTGTAAGAATACACATTATGGAAGTGAAACAAGAAAGAAAATGCTGTGTACCAACACGTTAATAGAAGTGATGAGCCCATGCAGGACATGTTCCATATCATGCAGAGAGAGAAGTATATTGAGAGGGATATGTAAAAATTGACCAACCAATGAGTTAATTGAAAATAGAATTGAAATATTTATACAAGAATATATGCGTAGAGTGTTAGTGTGTATCCAATGGAAAGTGAAATCCCAAAGAGAGGGGGGCATCCAGGTGTCAAGTTAAACAAATAGAGCAAACTGCAAAAAGACATTCCATCAATGGGATCCAGTCATTAATAATAGTAACAAATGCATTGATAAATTAGTGACCTGAACAAACGAAAGCAAAGAGAGGGGGAGTAAATATAAAAGTACAAAGCAGGAGAGGTGTTTCACAGGAAAAAATGTCATCAAAATAACATGTAAAGTAAGCGCTTCAGAGTGGCGATAACTAGACCACGTGCTTACATCAACTGAGTGAAGTAAAGTATAAGGCAATAAGATAAGGAAAGACGCATCAATCCAAGTAGCGCTCCAAAACTAAAGTAAAATGAATATCCCCGCAAACCATAACTAATCAGACGCCAAAAAGAATAACATACTGGGGCAGGCAAGATGTCCCTTAAAACAATTTGCCAGGAGCGCATCCACAGTATTGCAAGACATGAATACAAAACCTGGTGAGTGACAGAAAAGTGAATGAATATCCAAGAGAAGCAAACAATAAATACAAGAAGAATTAAAAATAAGCAGAACAGGAGAAACCTTACCGCTTATACTGTAATGCGGCATGTCCCGCGCTCAAGATGGATTCTATGACGCGATCAGAACGACCGCGAGAGATCTCACGCGGCCGGCCCGAGTGTAAAGCCGGCCGCCGACGGGAAACCTCTTGGAGGAAACCTCCGGTCCGGGTGTGCAAGTGATAGACGCCCAGAACCCGGAAATACGAAATAAAACTTCCTAAAAATAGAAGAGGGATGAAACCAACCGCCATCTTAAGGCTGGTTGTGATTGAAAAGAGTGCACACTAAAAATAAAGATAGGACAAAAAACAACGGCCATATTGGGTTTGATTGTCAATGAAAATGCCGGCTGCCAGAGATAAAGTAGAAAGGGTGACATGAAAAAACAAATAATATGAACTGAATATCAACCAAAAAATGGTAACGAATAGATGTAAAACAGAAGAATTATGAGGAAAAATATTGGAAAGGGAGCAAACTATATAAGACTGACTGGGTACCCCATGGAACTTAAATAAGCCAAAACAATATATGAAATAAAATAAAATAACAATTAGAAAGATGCATATGATGACAAAATTAGCCGATTGACACATGATAATGGTCCGGGCAAAGATCGATCTAATCATAAGGAAGGAAAAAACATAGTCACAACTACTGAAAGCAAAAACGAAGTGTGCAACGTTACACATAGTAGTAATATGGAAACAGAGTCGATGCTATAATGACTAATTAACAGGTCGACATATGGTATTAATTTGGGCATACATCTATCAAAGATTTGAAGAAAAACAAACGGTGAGAAGATAGAAAGTACATGTACAAATATAGTAACATAAAATTGGAGCAACGGAGTATCCACAATATTGCAAGAGCAAAGTCAGATGAAACATAATTCCGAAAAAATAAAAAAAATATAGTAAACAAAATGTAAGTGTGTTACAAACAAATAGCAAAGTAATACCCACCCCCAATGGCACACAGACAATCATGGTGAAAAATAAATAAAATTTCAAGCAAAACAGTCACACTAGAGAAAATAATGGAACTCATGATCAGTATTAAGGCCCAGTTCCACCGCTTGGAGGTGGCAGATCCAGGCCGCCTCCTTTTGGTGCAAAATCATTTCTCTATTTCCCCCTCTAGAGTGAATGGGAACGTGTTCGATACCATGAAACCAGATAGTTGGATCATTAGGATGGGCCGATATTATATGTGTTGCGAGTGGATATGCAAAATCATGTTTTCTTATAGCTCGTAAATGTTCCTGTATTCTAAGTTTTAAAGGGCGTTTCGTGCTGCCCACATAGACCTTATTACACGCGCAACCCAAAATGTAAACAACAAATTTGGTATTACAAGTAATGAAATGATGAATAGAGAATCTCTTTGTGTTGTGATACCAAAAATCTTTGGTTTGGTCACAACTAAAAATGCAAATATTACAATCATGACAAGTGTAGAATCCCTTGGGTTTCATAGAAAGCCACGTGGTGGGACTGGGAGAAGAAATGTAGCTGGGACATAAATGGTCTCTAAGAGTTAGCTCTCTACGATAGGTAATCTTGGGTTTGTTAGGTATAAGTCCTTTAAGGCCCGGGACATCGGTCAATAAGGGCCAATGGCGTTTAACAATTCTAAAGATACCCTGGCTGTGGGCCGTGTACTGAGTCACAAAAGATAAGAAGTTCTTCAGAATCTTGTTATTCCCATGTGTTTTAACAGTCAGGGTATCCTTTCTAGGGGTCTTCATGATGTGGTGAACGGCCTGTGTTAAGATCTTGGCATTGTAGCCCCTATTAATGAATCGGTGTCTAGTGCGCTGAATCTGTGTGCAGAAAATGTCGTTGGTACTACAATTACGTCTAACGCGCACCATTTCTCCATATGGGATATTTTGAATAAGCGAAGCAGGGTGGGCACTGGTAGCGTGAAGAAGACTATTGCATGCTGTGGATTTCCTAAACAGTGCACTCTGTATGCTGTTACGTTCTATGAAAAATCTGATGTCCAAGAAGTCTGTGGTATTTTTATTGTAATGTAAGCTAAGTTGCACATTGTAAGGATCGTTGTTAAGAAAAGCATGATACTGAGTAAGTTGGTCAATAGTCCCATTCCAATTGATAATGATGTCGTCAATATATCGCCCCCAAAAGACAATAAAATCCGTCCAGGGCGAGGCAAGTTTGCCCCAGGCGTGTATTTTTTCGTACCAGCCCATGAACAAACAGGCATATGATGGGGCAAATTTTGAACCCATCGCCGTCCCCTGTGTCTGTTGGTACCACTCGTTATTATGCAAAAAATAGTTTCTGGACAGAATAATATCAATCATCTGAAGAAGCATCTGATTGTGTGCAAAGCAGTCCGCAGTCCTAGAACTGAGAAACATGGTGACTGCTTGAATCCCAAAAGGTTTACGTATGCATGTGTACAACCTATTCACGTCCATAGTTACAAAGAGAAGATCCTCAGACCAAGTGAAATCATCAAATTTATTGAGGATATCTTTGCTATCCTGTATGAAAGAAGGTAAGTTACTGACAAATTTCTGTAGGTAGAAATCCACACATTCAGATATTTTTTCTGTAGGGCTGCCCAGACCGCAGGAGGGCAGAAACCTGTCTGTGGGGTGGCAGCAGCGGTAGCTGCAGAGAAACCCCAGAGAGCTGGTTTGTCAGTACCAGGGTTCTATGCTAGAGCCCGGGGGATGCATGTATTTGTCGCCCAATACCATAATGGTATTGGGGTGACCATTCCATGATCCTAGACATGTTACATGACCATGTTAGGAGTTACCATTGTGACGCTACACATAGGTATTGACCTATATGTAGTGCACGCGTGTAATGGTGTCCCCGCACTCACAAAGTCCGGGGAATTTGCCCTGAACAATGTGGGGGCACCTTGGCTAGTGCAAGGGTGCCCTCACACTAAGTAACTTTGCACCTAACCTTCACTAAGTGAGGGTTAGACATATAGGTGACTTATAAGTTACTTACGTGCAGTGAAAATGGCTGCGAAATAATGTGTGCATTATTTCACTCAGGCTGCAGGGGCAGGCCTGTGTAAGAATTGTCAGAGCTCCCTATGGGTGGCAAAAGAAATGCTGCAGCCCATAGGGATCTCCTGGAACCCCAATACCCTGGGTACCTCAGTACCATATACTAGGGAATTATAAGGGTGTTCCAGTAAGCCAATGTAAATTGGTGAAATTGGTCACTAGCCTGTTAGTGACAATTTGGAAAGAAATGAGAGAGCATAAACACTGAGGTTCTGGGTAGCAGAGCCTCAGTGAGACAGTTAGGCATCACACAGGGAACACATACATATAGGTCACAATCTTATGAGCACTGGGGTCCTGGCTAGCAGGGTCCCAGTGACACATACCAAACATACTGAAAACATAGGGTTTTCACTATGAGCACTGGGCCCTGGCTAGCAGGATCCCAGTGACACCGGCACAAACAAACATGCACACAAGTAAAAATGGGGGTAACATGCCAGGCAAGATGGTACTTTCCTACAGCACCTCATTAGTACAGCATTGAGGCACAAAGGGTGGGCACGGAGCACCTCTTTGGTACAGGACTGAGACAATGGCCATGTCCTCATCTCTAACACGAGGCGCTATAAACTGACAAGATCAGACTGTGGTTAAGAGGCACTGGGACACAGGAAACATGCGGTCACTGCTCGATGCAGACATGAAGAATATTATATGTTCTTCGTGGTACCATGGGAGGGCATAGTGCCGCAGCATTCCGGTGATGCACAGGCCTCAGCTGCAGCACCTCTCTGGCATGTGCCCTCCCCCACCCCACCCTCCTACCCCCTGCTCCCTCCACCGTGTACAGGTGCAGCACAGGTCGAGGCACCTCTGCGGTATGTGCAGCATGTACCACCACCCGGTGCAGCACAGGCGTCCTGATCCGATGAACGCCCTCTAGAGTCACATCTTAGGTGTGAACCTCGAGGCATTTATCAGTCTCAGACGTTCATCCTTCTGGGCTGATAAAGGTTCCCATCGCAGGCTAAGAGACACACTCAGCCCTCGTCCAGCTCTGGACAGTGCTGTTCACGAGGCGCTACACAAGGGTCCCGTCACAACATCTGTATGGTTTATGACTCGAGGCGCTAGGGTCCCGTCACAAGATCTGTGTTGTTTATGGATTATGACTTGAGGCACTACACAAAGGTCCCGTCAGAAGCTCTGTGTTGCTTATGACTCGTGGCGGTAGGGTCCCTTCACAAGTTCTGTGTTCTATATGACTCAAGGTGCTAGGGTCCTGTCACAAGCTCTGTATGGTTTATAACTCGAGGTGCTACACAAGCTTTGTGTTGTTTATGGCTCGAAGCGCAAGGGTCCCGTCACAAGCTCTGGGTTGTTTATGACCCGAGGCGCTACACAAGGTTCCCGTCACAAGCTCTGTGTTGTTTATGACTCGAGGCGCTATACAAGGTTCCCATCAAAAGCTCTGTGTGGTTTATGACTCGAGGTACTAAACAAGCGTCCTGCCACAACCTCTTTGTTGTTTATGGCTCGAGGCGCTAGGATCTCGTTACAAGCTTTGTGTCGTTTATGACTCGAGGCGCTAGGGTCCGTCACAAGCTCTGTGTGATTTATGACTCAAGGCGCTAGGGCCCCGTCACAAGCTCTGTTTTGTTTATGACTCGAGGCGCTAGAGTCCTGTCACAAGCTCTGTGTTGTTTATGACTCGAGGCGCTACACAATGGTCCCGTAACAAGCTCTGTGTTGTCTATGACCCGAGGTGCTACACAAGGGTCCGTCACAAGCTCTGTGTTGTTTATGACTCGAGCCGCTAGGATTCCGTCACAAGCTCTGTGTTGTTTACGACTCGAGGCGCTACACAAGGGGCCCGTCACAAGCTCTGTGTTGTTTATGACTCGAGGCACTAAGGTTCAGTCACAAGCTCTGTGTTCTTTATGACTCAAGGCGCTACACAAGGGTCCCATCACAAGCTCTGTGTTGTTTATGCCTCAAGGCGCTAGGGTCCAATCACAAGCCCTGTGTTGTTTATGGCTCGAGGTGCTACACAAGCTCTGTGTTGTTTATGGCTCGAGGTGCTAGGATCGCGTCACAAGCTTTGTGTTGTTTATGGCTCGAGGTGCTAGGGTCCCGTCACAATCTCTGGGTTGTTTATGACCCGAGGCGCTACACAAGGTTCCCGTCACAAGCTCTGTGTTGTTTATGACTCGAGGCGCTACACAAGGTTCCCATAACAACCTCTGTGTTGTTTATGACTCGAGGCGCGAGGGTCCCGTCACAAGATCTGTGTGGATTATGACTCGAGGTGCTAAACAAGCGTCCTGTCATAAGCTCTGTGTTGTTTATGGCTCGAGGCGCTAGGATCTCGTTACAAGCTTTGTGTCGTTTATGGCTCGAGGCGCTAGGGTCCTGTCACTAGCTCTGTGTGGTTTATGACTCAAGGCGCTAGGGCCCGTCACAAGCTCTGTTTTCTTTATGACTCGAGGCGCTAGAGTCCCGTCACAAGCTCTGTGTTGTTTAAGACTCGAGGCGCTACACAATGGTCCCGTTACAAGCTCTGTGTTGTCTATGACCCGAGGTGCTACACAAGGGTCCGTCACAAGCTCTGTGTTGTTTATGACTTGAGCCGCTACGGTTCCATCACAAGCCCAGTGTTGTTTACGACTCGAGGCACTACACAAGGGGCCCGTCACAAGCTCTGTGTTGTTTATGACTCGAGGCACTAAGGTTCAGACACAAGCTCTGTGTTCCTTATGACTCGAGGCGCTACACAAGGGTCCAGTCACAAGCTCTGGGTTGTTTATGACCTGAGGCGCTACACAAGGTTCCGGTCACAACCTCTGTGTTGTTTATGACTCGAGGCACGAGGGTCCCGTCACAAGATCTGTGTGGATTATGACTCGAGGCGCTAGGATCTCGTTACAAGCTTTGTGTCGTTTATGGCTCGAGGCCCTAGGGTCTTGTCACTAGCTCTGTGTCGTTTATGACTCGAGGCGCTAGGGTCCCGTCACAAGCTCTGTGTTGTTTATGACTCGAGGCGCTACACAGTGGTCCCGTTACAAGCTCTGTGTTGTCTATGACCCGAGGTGCTACACAAGGGTCCGTCACAAGCTCTGTGTTGTTTATGACTCGAGGCACTAAGGTTCAGTCACAAGCTCTGTGTTCTTTATGACTCGAGGCGCTACACAAGGGTCCCGTCACAAGCTCTGTGTTGTTTATGGCTTGAGGTGTTAGGATCGCGTCACAAGTTTTGTGTTGTTTATGGCTCGAGGCGCTAGGGTCCGGTCACAAGCTCTGGGTTGTTTTTGACCCAAGGCGCTACACAAGGTTCCCGTCACAAGCTCTGTGTTGTTTATGACTCGAGGTGCTACACAAGGTTCCCGTCACAAGCTCTGTGTTGTTTATGACTCGAGGCGCAAGGGTCCGTCACAAGATCAGTGTTGTTTATGGCTCGAGGCGCTAGGATCTCGTTACAAGCTTTGTGTTGTTTATGGCTCGAGGCGCTAGAGTCCTGTCACTAGCTCTGTGTCGTTTATGACTCGAGGCGCTCGGGCCCCGTCACAAGCTCTGTTTTGTTTATGACTCGAGGCGCTAGAGCCGTCGCGAGAAGCGCTGTGACCGGAGGAGGGGCAGGAGCCCTTTAAATTTGTATCGCGCTCCCGCCGTCGCGGGAAGCGCTGTGACCGGAGGAGGGGCAGGAGCCCTTTAAATTTGTATCGCGCTCCCGCCGTCGCGGGAAGCGCTGTGACCGGAGGAGGGGCAGGAGTCCTTTAAATTTGTATCGCGCTCCCGCCGTCGCGGGAAGCGCTGTGACCGGAGGAGGGGCAGGAGCCCTTTAAATTTGTATCGCGCTCCCGCCGTCGCGGGAAGCGCTGTGACCGGAGGAGGGGCAGGAGCCCTTTAAATTTGTATCGCGCTCCCGCCGTCGCGGGACGCGCGCGGGCGGCGCCCGGGCGAAGCCCGGGCCAAGGGCGGGCCCGTCCTTCGCCCGTCATCAACCGGAAGAGGCCGGGCTGGGCCCCCCCCCTAACGTCTACTTCTTCTGCCTGTGGAATCTCCATCGGGGTGCTGTTTCAGATACTGTGTGAGTTTGTTACCAAATATGGGGAAAAGAAAGTCTAATGTTCAGAAGGGGGAAGCCGGGTCCAGCTCCCTTCAGTCCTCCATTACTAGTTATTTATCCTCTGTGATGGGGGCCATTGAATCCGAACTTGAACATGTAGAAGAAAGGATTGGGGCTGTCCAAAGTACTGTCCAACACCCCCCCTTGGAACCTACCATCCATATTTCCACTTTTCCAAGGACTGGTCCTTCATCACTGATCTCGCCTCTGAATACCAGCCAGTTGGGCGCCGATATACTCCCCACAACCGACCAAATTAATTCTTCTCTCCTTTTAGCTATTCCTCCTCCTGAAAGCTCTTGCTCTCAGGCCGATTCTCCCCCTTTGAAGAAGAGGAGAGCCGGGAAAAAGCTCAAAAATACAAAAAAGGCCCTGGGCTCCAATAAGAATCTACCTACCTCCCTGGCCCATAGTGACCAACTACCAATCCCCCTGGTCTCCTTCCCCGAATGCCCTCCGAGCAAGGATGCTCCTGAAGATCTTTCTAGTTTTATTGACTTGACACTCAAATCCTTTTGTGCAACTCTTGAGGCAAAAATTTCCACCTTGATCGCTAGGAAGCTCGATTGCTTTTGTAACGATGTGACCAGGTTTTTATCTAGTTTTTTAAAACCAGGTCCTTTATGCTCGGGAATACTTCATAGCCCCGAACCAGCACATCAGTCTACTCCTCCCCCTACTTTGGTATCCCAAGGAGTAAGCAATTTTTTGCCTGATCCACGATCCGTCTCTGGTCAAGGACCTTTCACTGACAACCCTGCATCAGGGCCGATAAGGGAAGTTTATTCCTCTAGAACGCATGACAAAGATCCTACTAAACTTACTAACCATGTAGACTTTTTACATTTACCACCTGCCTGCAACCCGTACGTTCTGGTTCTTTCAAATGTTCCTCCTCTGGAGTGCTCCAAACAAGAAGATACCCATTCCCTAATTAGAAAAGCTGGTCACTGGTTGAACTTCAATTTCAAATCCAATTGCTTTCATAATGATAAGATTCTCATGGCCCGAAGAGTGAGGAGGGTAGGACACTCCAAAGTATTGGAGGAGGGAGACTATGTTGTTTTAAATTTTGCTAATCCTCGTTCAGTAGACAATTTTTTGACCAATTTGGACTACTGTAAAATGTCAACTAACAGGATTCAAATACATCCCCTGTATCATTTTTACGACCCTGTGCTCCTACCAAACCGCATTGTCACTAATTCTAGTATTCGCAGACCAGATTTTGAAAGGTTTCATTTACAGGTAAATGTACCCTCTAGCAACCGGTTCTCGACTCTCAGTCACCTTGACGTGAACGATTGACTATCGGTGACCCACCCCTGCTCTTCTAAAAAGGAGAGACCAAAGGCTGGGAATGTCCACGCTGAATGTATCTGGGACACAGGAAAGCCTGATTTGGACCTGAAAGCTCCTATAAATACTAAAGTTCTAATGTCATGTCCTGTGTCTAGACCATTAACTCTGCTTAGCTGGAACATAGCAGGGCTGCGATCTAAATCTGACAATTCGGACTGGAAAAGCTTCATTTCCTCCTACGATATAATCTGTCTACAGGAGACCTGGTCCAAAGATACGTTCCTCTTGAACGGTTTCACCTCTTTGTGTCAGCCGGCATTAACTTCCCAGATGGGGAGAGCTAGTGGCGGCCTCTTAGTTCTCGTTTCCGTACATCTCCCGCTTTTAAAAGTGTCTTTAATCTGGTCTTCCCTTTATTTTATGGTTGTCCTTGTCTCTATCTGTGGCCAAAAGGATATCCTTATTTTAAACTTTTATAACAATATTCCACGGGGCCTCCTTATGGGTCATTTGGAAGAGGTAACGGATTTTATAGATTCTTCACATGCTTTGCAGAATAGTGACCTAATTATTATATGGGTGGGCGATTTCAACACTCCTCTGTGCAGCAAAGAACACATGGACCTGTGTGCCTTTCCTGCTGAGGGCAGAGAGTCAGTATTTCATTTTAACCACACATCTGAAGGAGATGCCTTAAACCTTTTTACTTGTAAATTTGACTTGGTCCATGTTACCGAGAAATTGGCCCCTGACGCCTGCAATATACCAACCTTTACAGGGAATTTGAGGGGGAGTATTATCGATTTCATACTTATCAGCTCCTCTGATTTTTACGTAATTCAAGAATTCAAGATTACGCCCCACTGTGCGAGTGATCATAACCCCCTTAGTATTATATTGGACCTAAAAATTATTCAGGCATCCAATAATAAAAGCTTGAGCGCTGCTACTGTTTATAATCCAAACTGTGGCATACGTTTAAAATGGGACAAAATAGATCCAAAACTCTTTAACCAGGAAATTGTAAGAAGTAGGTCGGACTCGATTCAAATGTGTCTCTCCCAGCAGTTAGATTCTGACCGCATAGTGCGTGAATTTGAATTTTTAAGCACTGACATTTCACGCGCCTTGGCGGTGGACAGGCCTGCGAAGGGGCCGGCGGCCCACAGATGGTTCGATTCCGCGTGTTCATCTGCCCACAAAAAACTCAAAGATGCACTTAAAGCAGTTCCTCTCTCCCGACAATTAGTTAAAATAGCCAGAGTTGATTATAAGGCTGCCATTGACAAACGGAAATCAGAAATTAGGTCCAGGGCCTGGGGCGATCTTTTGGCTGCATCTGAGCAGAAGGACACTTCTAAATTTTGGAAAGTGATTAATCACTCATACTTTTCTGGTCACCACTCTTTGGCCGATGACTGTCTTATTACTGAGGATGTCTGGTTAACTCATTTTAGGAAAGTCTTCTGTTCAGGATCCTATGAGAATTCGCTTGTAAATTCTTCTACACTTTTCAATTTAGATTCCAAAACTAAGGCCCCAAACATTATTTTTGACCTCCACGAGGTCAAAAATGCTATTAATAGATCAAGGCAGGGAAAAGCTCCCGGCCCTGATGGGGTTCCCGCTGATCTTTTTAAATCAGAAATTGATCTTTGGGGTCCGCTAGTTACAAATGTTTTGAATAGTGTGGTAAACAGTAACGTGCCCCTTTCATGGAAATCGGCCATTATTGTTCCTATCTTTAAAAAAGGTAATAGACAAGATCCTTCCTGTTACAGACCAATCTCTCTTATTGATTCGACGGCAAAGATTTTAGGTAGAGTGATCTTGTCCCGGTTAGAAGACTGGGTGTCCGAGGCCCATATTTTATCCCCTATTCAATTTGGTTTTAGACCTGGTGTAGGCACAGTTGAGCAAGTTTTAAACTTGCAGCTGATACTCAGCAAATATGTGACAGTCAAAAAAGAGTCTATTCACATGGCTTTCATTGATCTAACCAGTGCCTTTGATATGGTTAATAGGTCAAAGTTATGGCAAATTTTGGAAGCCTTAGGCTGCGATCCGCCTCTTTTGGAGCTTATTAAACGCCTACACACAGACCTAACAATTTCTGTTCAGGTCGGCTCACATGGGCAGAGAACCTCCCCCATCCCGTCAACTAGGGGCGTAAGGCAGGGATGTATCTTAGCCCCTTTTCTCTTTCTGATTTATATAAATGGGCTCTATGATTCACTTTTAAAACATGCAAAGGACATACCGAAGATGGGTCAGAGACACCTCCCAGTTTTATTATACGCTGACGATGCAGTTTTAATTGCCCGTACTGCAAACGGTTTACAGGGACTACTGGATGTATTTTACGATTTTATGCTGAATCTGGATCTGAAAGTAAATTACACAAAGACTTTTGTTATGACTTGTGGCCCACGCAACACTAAGTCTAAACTATTTTCTATGGGAGGGCACACTCTTAATAAGGTCAAAGAATTTTGTTATCTAGGCATGTACATGAGTTCTTCTTTGTCCTGGAAGACACACATTAATTTTAAGCTCCTACAGTTGATAAGGAACAATGAAGCAATTTTTCGCTTTTCAAATAAACTAGGTCACAGACCCCCTGCTCAGTTGAAAACTCTTTATAATTCCAAATGCACTGCATCAGTCCTTTATGGGGCAGGCGTCTGGGGCTTTAATAAAATACCGTCTCTTCAGAGTGTAGAAAATAAATTCCTGCGCAGATTATTGTTGGTTCCAAAATGCACCGCAAACATAATCTGCCATGAAGAACTGGGTCAGTGCTTTTTGGAGGACAGGGTCTTTATGGCTCCCCTACTGCTGTGGATCAAATGTTGGTCAAATCCTATGGCAAGTTTGGTCCAAGACTGTATCACTGATTGTCTTCAATTGGAATACTCAAATAGGATTCCCTGGCTTATGTTTCTGCAAAACTCCTTTGAGAACCTAGGGCTTAGATATATGTTTGATGATCCCCATCTATTAACCACAAACTCTAGGTCTGTTTTGAAGTCTACCTATTCCAAGCACATATCAGAGCTGAGATTTTATAGTTCCCTGAAATTGAAATCTTTTGATTCTTATTCTCGGATTGTGACTGTTCCATGCCTTGAACCCTATTTGTCTTGGTTTTCAAGTTTTAAAATAATTTCCTTTTTAACACTTTTTAGACTTAATCTAATTCATTTTAAGGTAGCTTTCCCTGAACCATGTTTCTGGAAAAAGGATTTACCGCTTTGTCCCTGTGACTCCAAATCAACCCAGAGCACTTTGCACTTTTTTCTTTTTTGCCCTTTATATGCTGCACCTAGAGGGGCCTTTATTTTACCCACGTTACGTCTTTTTAGACCTATTCATTATAAGGAAGCCCTGCTATACCTTCAGAGGTTGCCTAATATCCAAATTTGTCACCATGTATTAGACTTTGTCACAGCTTCTTTACGCATTAGGAAAAGGCCTATTCCTTTTTAAATATTTTATGTACGTATAGTATATCCTTTTAACGCCAACATTTGTACTTTTCTGACTTTGTGATTTTTAATCATGTCTAGTATATCTATCTATGTATGTCAAGGGGTTTCAGTGTGGATGTTCATCTGGTGCTTCCAGTAATGGTTTTTAAGCTTTATTTTACTATTTATAGATTGTGAAATGTGTCTTGGTTTGTACTTTTATGGCAATTGCCGAATAAAGTTATTTGACTGACTGACTGACTGACTGACTGACCCGAGGCGCTACACAAGGGTCCTGTCACGAGCTCTGTGTTGTTTATGACTTGAGGCGCTAGGGTCCCGTCACAAGCTCTGTGTGGTTTATGACTCAAGGTGCTACACAAATGACCCGTCACAAAGTCTATGTTGTTTATGACTCGAGGCGGTACAGAAGGGTCCCATCACAAGCTCTGTGATTATGACTCATGGCGGTAGGGTCCCGTCTGAAGCTCTGTGTTGTGTATGGCTCGAGGCGCTAGGGTCCCGTTACAAGCTTTGTGTTATTTATGACTCGTGGCACTAGGGTCCCGTCACAAGCTCTGTATTGTTTATGACCCCAAGCGCTACACAAGGGTCTTGTCACAAGCTCTGTGTGGTTTATGACTCAAGGCGCTAGGGCCCTGTCACAAGCTCTGTGTTGTTTATGACTCGAGGCGCTAGATTCCCGTCAGAAGCTCTGTGTTGTTTATGACTCGAGGCGCTACACAATGGTCCCGTCACAAGCTCTGTGTTGTTTATGACTCGAGGCACTAAGGTTCAGTCACAAGCTCTGTGTTGTTTGTGACTCGTGGCAGTAGGGTCCCTTCACAAGCTCTGTGTTGTTTATGACTCGACGCTCTGTGTTGTTTATGAATCGAGGCGCTAAGTTCCCGTCACAAGCTCTGTATCGTTTATGACTCGAGGAGCTAGGATCCTGTCACAAGCTCTGTGTTGTTTATGACTCGGGGCGCAACACAAATGTCCCGTCACAAGTTATGTGTTGTTTATGACTCGAGGCGCTAAGGTCCCGTCATAAGTTCTGTGTTGTTTATGGCTCGATGCGCTACACTAGGGTCCCGTCACAAGCTCTGTATGGTTTATGACTCGAGGTGCTACTCAAGGGTCCCATCACAAGCTCTGTGTTGTTTATGCCTCGAGGCGCTAGGGTCCTGTCACAAGCTCTGTGTTGTGTATGGCTCGAGGCGCTACTCTAGGGTCCAGTCACAAGCTCTGTGTTGTTTATGACTCGAGGCGCTACACTAGGGTCCCATCACTAGCTCTGGGTTGTTTATGACTCGAGGTGCTAAACAAGCATCCTGTCACAAGCTCTGTGTTGTTTATGGCTTGAGGCGCTAGGCTCCCGTCACAAGCTTCGTGTTCATTATGGTTCGAGGCGCTAGTGTCCTGTCACTAGCTCTGTGTCGTTTATGACTCGAGGCGCTAGGGTCCTGTCACAAGCTCTGTGTTGTTTATGACTCAAGGCGCTACACAAAGGTCCCGTCACAAGGTCTGTGTTGTTTATGACTCGAGGCGCTACAGAAGGGTCCCATCACAAGCTCTGTGTGGTTTATGACTCGAGGCGCTACACAAGGGGCCGTCACAAGCTCTGTGTTGTTTATGGCTCGAGGTGCTAGGATCGCGTCACAAGCTTTGTGTTGTTTATGGCTCGAGGTGCTAGGGTCCCGTCACAAGCTCTGGGTTGTTTATGACCCGAGGCGCTAGGATCCTGTCACAAGCTCTGTGTTGTTTGTGACTCGGGGCGCTAAGGTCCCGTCACAAGCTCTGTGTTGCTTATGACTCAAGGCGCTAGGAAGCTGTCACACGTTCTGTGTTGTTTGTGACTCTTGGCGCTAAGGTCCCGTCACAAGCTCTGTGTGTTTATGACTGAAGGCGCTAGGATCCTGTCACAAGCTCTGTGTTGTTTGTGACTCATGGCGGTAGGGTCCCTTCACAAGCTCTGTGTTCTATATGACTCGAGGCGCTAGGGTCTTGTCACAAGCTCTGTATGGTTTATGACTCGAGGTGCTACACAAGGGTCCCATCACAAGCTCTGTGTTGTTTATGGCTTGAGGTGCTAGGATCGCGTCACAAGCTTTGTGTTGTTTATGGCTCGAGGCGCTAGGGTCCCGTCACAAGCTCTGGGTTGTTTATGACCCGAGGTGCTACGCAAGGGTCCCGTCAAAAGCTCTGTGTTGTTTATGACTCGAGGCGCTAGGGTGCCGTCACAAGCTCTGTGTGGTTTATGACTCGAGGTGCTAAACAAGCATCCTGTCACAAGCTCTGTGTTGTTTATGGCTCTAGGCGCTAGGATCCCGTCATAAGCTTTGTGTTGTTAATGGCTCGAGGCCCTAGTGTCCTGTCACTAGCTCTTTGTCGTTTATGATTCGAGGCGCTATGGTCCCGTCACAAGCTCTGTGTCCTTTATGACTCGAGGTGCTACACAAGCGTCCTGTCACAAGCTCTGTGTTGTTCATGGCACGAGGCGCTACGATCCCGTCACAAGCTCTGTGTTCTTTATGACTCGAGGCGCTAGGGTCCCGTCACAAGCTCTGTGTCCTTTATGACTCGAGGTGCTACACAAGCGTCCTGTCACAAGCTCTGTGTTGTTCATGGCACAAGGCGCTAGGATCCCGTCACAAGCTCAGTGTTGTTTATGGCTTGAGGCACTAGGGTCCCGTCACAGAGGCTCTGTGTTGTTTATGGCTCGAGGCACCAGGGTCCCGTCACAGAGTCTCTGTGTTGTTTATGGCTCAAGATGCTACACAAGGGTCCAGTCACTAGCTATATGTTGTTTATGGCTCGAGGCGCTAGGGTCCTGTCACACAGTCTCTGTGTTGTTTATGGCTCGAGACGCTACACAAGGGTCCCGCCACTAGCTATATGTTGTTTATGGCTCGAGGCGCTAGGGTCCCGTCACAGAGGCTCTGTGTTGTTTATGGCTCGAGGCGCTTCACAAGGTTCCCATCACAAGCTCTGTGTTGTTTATGGCTCGAGGTGCTAGGGTCCTGTCACAAGCGTTGTGTGGTTTATGACTCGAGGCGCTAGGGTCCTGTCACAAGCTCTGTGTTGTTTATGGTTTATGACTCCAGGCGCTACACAAAGGTCCCGTAACAAACTCTGTGTTGTTTATGACTCGAAGCGCTACACAAAGGTCCGGTCACAAGCTCTGTGTTGTTAATGACCCGAGGCGCTACACAAGGGTCCCGTCACAAGCTCTGTGTTGTTTATGACCTGAGGCGCCACACAAGGGTCCCGTCACAAGCTCTGTGTTGTTTATGACTCGAGGCGCTAGGGTTCCATCACAAGCTCTGTGTTGTTTATGACTCGAGGCACTAAGGTTCAGTCACAAGCTCTGTGTTCTTGATGACTCGAGGTGCTACACAAGGGTCCACTCACAAGCTCTGTGTTCTTTATGGCTCTAGGCGCTAGGGTCCTGTTACAAGCTCTGTGTTGTTTACGACTCGAGGCGCTACACAATGGTCCCTTCACAAGCTCTGTGTTGTCTATGGGTCCGGTCACAAGCTCTGTATTGTTGATGACTCAAGCCGCTAGGGTTCCGTCACAAGCTCTGTGTTGTTTATGACTCGAGGCGCTACACAAGGGTCCCGTCACAAGCTCTGTGTTCTTTATGGCTCGAGGCGCTAGGATCCCGTCACAAGCTCTCTGTTGCTAATGACTCGAGGCGCTACACAAGGGTCCCGTCACAAGCTTTGTGTCGTTTATGACCCGAGGCGCTACACAAGGGTCCTGTCACGAGCTCTGTGTTGTTTATGACTTGAGGCGCTAGGGTCCCGTCACAAGCTCTGTGTGGTTTATGACTCAAGGTGCTACTCAAGCGTTCCGTCACAAGCTCTGTGTTGTTTGTGACTCGAGGCGCTACACAAATGACCCGTCACAAAGTCTATGTTGTTTATGACTCGAGGCGGTACAGAAGGGTCCCATCACAAAGCTCTGTGATTATGACTCATTGCCGTAGGGTCCCGTCTGAAGCTCTGTGTTGTGTATGGCTCGAGGCGCTAGGGTCCCGTCACAAGCTCTGTGTTGTTTATGACCCCAAGTGCTACACAAGGGTCTTGTCACAAGCTCTGTGTGGTTTATGACTCAAGGCGCTAGGGCCCCGTCACAAGCTCTGTGTTGTTTATGACTGGAGGCGCTACACAATGGTCCCGTCACAAGCTCTGTGTTGTTTGTGACTCGTGGCAGTAGGGTCCCTTCACAAGCTCTGTGTTGTTTATGACTCAACGCTCTGTGTTGTTTATGAATCGAGGCGCTAAGGTCCCGTCACAAGCTCTGTATCGTTTATGACTGGAGGAGCTAGGATCCTGTCACAAGCTCTGTGTTGTTTATGACTCGAGGCGCTACACAAGGGTCCCGTCACAAGTTATGTGTTGTTTATGACTCGAGGCGCTAAGGTCCCGTCATAAGTTCTGTGTTGTTTATGGCTCGAGGCGCTACACTAGGGTCCCGTCACTAGCTCTGTGTTGTTTATGACTCGAGGCGCAACACGATGGTCCCGTCACAAGCTCTGTGTTGTTTATGCCTCTAGGCGCTAGGGTCTTGTCACAAGCTCTGTGTTGTGTATGGCTCGAGGCGCTACTCTAGGGTCCAGTCACAAGCTCTGTGTTGTTTATGACTCGAGGCGCTACACTAGGGTCCCATCACTAGCTCTGGGTTGTTTATGACTCGAGGCGGTACACAATGGTCCCGTTACAAGCTCTGTGTTGTTTATGGCTCGAGGCGCTAAGGTCCAGTCACAAGCTCTGTGTTGTTTATGGCTTGAGGCGCTAGGGTCCCGTCACAAGCTCGGTGTTGTTTATGACTGGAGGCGCTAGGGTCCCGTCACAAGCTCAGCGTTGTTTTGCCTCGAGGCGCTAGGGTCCAGTCACAAGCTCTGTGTTGTTTATGACTCGAGGCGCTAGGGTCCAGTCACAAGCTCTGTGTTGTTTATGACTCGAGGTGCTAGGGTCCCTTCACAAGCTCTGTGTTGTTTATGACTTGTTGCGCTACACTAGGGTCCCGTCACTAGCTCTGTGTTGTTTATGACTCGAGGCGCTAGGGTCCCGTCACAAGCTCTGTGTTGTTTATGGCTCGAGGCGCTAGGGTCCCGTCGCAAACTCTGTGTTGTTTATGACTCGAGGCGCTAGGGTCCAGTCACAAGCTAAGCGTTGTTTATGACTCGAGGCGCTAGGGTCCCGTGACAAGCTCTGTGTTGTTTATGACTCGAGACGCTACACTAGGGTCCCGTCACTAGCTCTGTGTTGTTTATGACTCGAGGCGCTAGGATCCCGTCACAAGCTCAGCGTTGTTTATGACTCGAGGCGCTAGGGTCCCGTCACAAGCTCTGTGTTGTTTATGACTGGAGGCGCTACTCAAGGGTCCCGTCACAAGCTCTGTATTGTTTATGACTCGAGGCGCTAGGGTCCCGTCACAAGCTCTGTGTTGTTTATGACTGGAGGCGCTACTCAAGGGTCCCGTCACAAGCTCTGTGTTGTTTATGGCTCGAGGCGCTAGGGTCCCGTCACAAGCTCTGTGTTGTTTCCTCTGCAGGTTCCACCAGGGCCAGGAAGGCAAAGGAGGAGAGCCCGTCGGAGCTGAGGATCCTGGCTGTAGGTCAGCGCGCTGAGCTGCCCTGTCCTGCCCCGAGTGGAAAGAGTGAAGCAAAGTACCTGAAGTGGACCTTTCGGCCTCACAATCGGTCATCAGGAGAGACGACTCTGTTTATAAAGTGCACCAGGGAGGCAGGAACCCCTCCCCGGTTCACAGTCCCCGCCTGTAGCTCCGAGAATGGAAACTTGTCTCTGCTCTTCACCCCCACCTGGGAGGATGGGGGAGAGTACTCGTGTGAGTTGGGGGGCCAGGACAGCAAAGAGAAGGAGAGGGAACGAAGCTACAGAGTCCTCCTGCTGAGAGGTAAGGAGCCTGGCGTCCCTTCCGTCCATCCATCCGCTCTGTATGAGGACACTCACCCCCACTGTCCGCCCCCCACCCCTTCGACTGTCCCTCACCCCTTCCCCCATCCCTCACCTCTCTCACCCATCCCTCACCCCTTCTGCCTCCCCCTCACCCCTCTCACCCATCCCTCACCCCTTCCACTGGTGTCTCACCCCTTGAACCTCTCCCTCACCCCTTCCCCCATCCCTCACCCCTCTCACCCATCCCCCGCCCCTTCTGCTTCTCCCTCACCTCTCTCACCCATCCCTCACCCCTCTCACTCATCCCTCACCCCTCTCATTCATCCCTCACCCCTTCTGCCTATCCCTCACCCCTCTCACCCATCCCTCACCTCTCTCACTGATTTCTCATCACTTTTGCCTGTCCCTCACCCCTCCCACCCATCCCTCACCCCTTCGGCCTCTTCCTCACCCCTCTCACTCATCCCTCACCCCTTCTGCCTCTCCCTCACCCCTCTCACCCATCCCTCACCCCTTCCACCCATCTCTCACCCCTTCTGCCTCCCCCTCACCTCTCTCACCCATCCCTCACCCCTCTCACCCAGCCCTCACCCCTCTCACCCATCCCCCGCCCCTTCTGCTTCTCCCTCACCTCTCTCACCCATCCCTCACCCCTCTCACTCATCTCTCACCCCTTCTGCCTGTCCCTCACCCCTCTCAACCATCCCTCACCTCTCTCACTCATCCCTCACCACTTCTGCCTGTCCCTCACCCCTCTCACCCATCCCTCACCTCTCTCACTCATCCCTCACCACGTCTGCCTGTCCCTCACCCCTCCCACTCATCCCTCACCCCTTCTGCCTGTCCCTCACCCCTCTCACTCATCCCTCATCCCTTCGGCCTCTTCCTCACCCCTCTCACTCATCCCTCACCCCTTCTCCCTGTCCCTCACCCCTCTCACCCATCCCTCACCTTTCTCACTCATCCCTCACCACTTCTGCCTGTCCCTCACCCCTCTCACCCATCCCTCACCTCTCTCACTCATCCCTCACCTCTTCTGCCTGTCCCTCACCCCTCCCACCCATCCCTCACCTCTCTCACTCATCCCTCACCATTTCTGCCTGTCCCTCACCCCTCCCACCCATCCCTCATCCCTTCTGCCTCCCCCTCACCCCTCTCACCCATCCCTCACCTCTCTCACTCATCCCTCACCACTTCTGCCTGTCCCTCACCCCTCTCACCCATCCCTCACCTCTCACACTCATCCCTCACCACTTCTGCCTGTCCCTCACCCCTCCCACCCGTCCCTCACCCCTTCTGCCTCCCCCTCACCCCTCTCACCCATCCCTCACCCCTCTCACCCATCCCCCGCCCCTTCTGCTTCTCCCTCACCTCTCTCACCCATCCCTCACCCCTCTCACTCATCTCTCACCCCTTCTGCCTGTCCCTCACCCCTCTCACCCATCCCTCACCTCTCTCACTCATCCCTCACCACGTCTGCCTGTCCCTCACCCCTCCCACCCATCCCTCACCCCTTCTGCCTGTCCCTCACCCCTCTCACTCATCCCTCATCCCTTCGGCCTCTTCCTCACCCCTCTCACTCATCCCTCACCCCTTCTGCCTGTCCCTCACCCCTCTCACCCATCCCTCACCTCTCTCACTCATCCCTCACCACTTCTGCCTATCTCTCACCCCTCTCACCCATCGCTCACCTCTCTCACTCATCCCTCACCACGTCTGCCTGTCCCTCACCCCTCCCACCCATCTCTCACCCCTTCTGCCTGTCCCTCACCCCTCTCACTCATCCCTCATCCCTTCGGCCTCTTCCTCACCCCTCTCACTCATCCCTCACCCCTTCTGCCTGTCCCTCACCCCTCTCACCCATCCCTCACCTCTCTCACTCATCCCTCACCACTTCTGCCTGTCCCTCACCCTCCCACCCATCCCTCACCCCTTCTGCCTCCCCCTCACCCCTCTCACCCACCCCTCACCCCTTCCACTGGTGTCTCACCCCTTGTACCTCTCCCTCACCCCTCTCACCCATCCCTCACCCCTCTCACCCATCCCCCGCCCCTTCTGCTTCGCCCTCACCTCTCTCACCCATCCCTCACCCCTCTCACTCATCTCTCACCCCTTATGCCTGTCCCTCACCCCTCTCACCCATCCCTCACCTCTCTCACTCATCCCTCACCACTTCTGCCTCTCCCTCACCCCTCTCACCCATCCCTCACCCCTTCTGTCTCTCCCTCACCCCTCTCACCCATCCCTCACCCCTTCTGCCTCTCCGTCACCCCTCGCCCCATCCCTTTTACAAAAGCTGCACGTGCTAGTTGTGCATCACAACGCAAAAAAACATTTCCGTCGTCGGGGCAGCAAATATAGAACCAGGAATGAAACACAACAAAGGGCCTCATTTAGAATTTGGCAGACGGCCGTCATTCCTCCAGGGGGGCGGAGTAAAGTACTCCACCCCAGGGTGGAGGGACCACCTGCCAGATCTGTAAATGACCCCCAAGCATGGCCGCCTGTCAGTACATCTCTCTGCTGGGCGCACCCCTGCACCAAAACGGTTTCATTTTTATTTTCAAAAAGAACATCCCCAAACAAAATTTTCTTTTTGAAAATAAAATATGTAGTGCTCCCCTCTCCATAAGAGCTATCTCCCATAGCGAGGGGGCATGATTAGCCCCTCACTGCCCATCACTGCCACTGTACACCTGGGGCGGAGACTGAGTGGGCAGACTTGGGGTGTCACAGAGGTTTGTTGTTGTATGTTTAAGTATAGTGGAAGGTTGAGGGGTGGAATGTAGAATGTGGGGAGATGGAACCTGGGGGTTGGAGGTTGAGGCATTCTGATGTGGGAGACGGTTGAGAAAGGATGTGTGGACCAGCTTGAGAAAATAAATTTAAGAAATACAAGATTACGTGCGTCCTCATCTTTACATTTTGGCGACGAGGAAAAGGAAGATTCAATGAAAGAAGTAGTGGACTTTTAAAGGTTTGACAGGATGTGCTCCAGGCGCACACTACGGAGGAGGTGAATGAGTAGTACTTCACGCAATTTCAACAGAAGGAAACACAGGAATTGAACGGGTGCGTGATATGGAGGCACGGCAGTGAAGGTGGGCTTTCAGTTTTTATTTTATTTTTGTGCTTTCTGTTCCTCTTTCTTCGCTGCCTTTGCCTGCCCGTTTGAACTGCCGTTGTGGGTTTGGTCGCGAGGCCTAATTTAAACAACGCGCCGCGCGACAGCCTTTTCTGGATCCTAGAGCGTGTTGTACATACTGTGCTCTACGCGCAGTAGCGAATCTTCGCATCGTACTGGATTGAATTTCAGTGGAAGACTGCTGTGTTGAGGATTACATTAGCAATATACCTTACTTGTTTGCGCAGCCCTGTGTTGGAGTGTCTTGCTGTTCCTGCCGTCTGTGCTGTTCTCTGCATATTGTTCTGGGCGGAGCCGGGATTTTGTCTTCTAGACATAAACAGAGGACTATCGGATGGTCTCTTCAATTATTGTCACTAAAGAAGGACTTTAAAGGAAGAATGTGGAAAAGGAACATCTTGGTGACAAATATGTAACTTTATGAACAACTAAAGTCACTTACATAAATTTCTTTTTTTTTTTTTTTTTTTTTTTTTTTTTTCTCCCCTCTTTTTATATATAAATAATATTATTAAAAGGAAAAGGGAGAAAAGATGCAGTTTGAACCTCCTGCAAAGTTTTTACAGAACAAGGGAGAACCACCATTGCATTGGACTAGGTGGAAGGAAGAGTTTTTGACTTATATGAAAGCTATTGATGATGACGAAATGTCACAAGATAGGAAGAAAAATATTTTATTACATTGTTTAGGCTCTGAGGGGCAAATGGTTTTCAGAACTTTACCACCAGTACTGTTACCAGATCATACGGAGGGAGAAGTGGACGTTTTCAAGGAAGCACTAATGAGATTGGAGAAGAGATTTAAACCTACTGCAAGTCTGGCATTAAATAGATTCAAGTTTTATACCAGGGCACAGCATTCTGATGAGACATTTGATGAGTTTTTAACAGCACTACGAGGATTATCTATACATTGCAATTTTGGTGATATGACTGATGAGATGATTCGGGATCAAATTATAGTGCATGTGAAAAGCAGGAAGATCCAAGAACATTTGTGGGTTATGGGGGATCCTAAATTGCAAGATGTAATCTCTACTGCGAAAGCTCTAGAGCAATCTGAGAAGTGGATGAGAACTGTACAGGATGTCGATAAAGTTAATAATATAGAATCTGAGGTGGTGGGTGCGATGATGGGTAGTAATTCGAGAGGTAATCCTGATTTCAGGAATACTGGTGTGGGTAAGAAATGGGTGAGACAAGATAGGGTGGAGAAACTATCCTGTTTCCGTTGTGGTAGTGTGAAACATCTTGCATCGTCGCCCCAATGTCCGGCAGTTGGAAAAGAATGTATGAAATGTGGAAGGTTGGGACATTTTGCTCGGGTATGTAAAGATTTCAAGAAAAGTAACTATGTAGCCAAAGGGAAGATGGCGTGTGTTAGTAGTGGTAAAGATGGTCATGATTGGCTGAAGGGCGATGATGAGCAAAAGGGCATGGTGTTGTCACTCAAGCATGGGGATGAAATACAGTGCGAACAGATAAAACGACCTAGATGTGAGGTACAAATCGCTGGGAGGAGGCTGGAGTTAATGGCAGACTCGGGGTCACCTTGGACAATTGTTACACAAGATTATTTTAAGCAAGTCTTTGAGGGAATTTGGGATTTGACCGATTTGAAGGAACCAGATATTATTGCTGAAAGTTTTGAAGGGAGGACTATTGATGTGACTGGTTTTGTTGAAACTGGAATCACTTTTAAAGAGAGACGTGCCAATATTAAATTGTATGTTGCAGTTAAGGGGGTTAATGTCCTAGGATGGAGGGACCAAGGAAAATTGGGTGTAATTTTGAATCCCCTGTGTAGTGAACCTGTATTAGTGAAAGAGTCCAGGGAGGCAACAGAGTGGATAACTTCTAAGTTTCCACAAGTTTTCACTAGTAAATTGGGCAAATTGATCAACTACAGCCACAGAATTAAAGTCAAGGCTAATGCCAAACCTGTAATTCAGAAACTTAGGAATGTTCCCATTAGTGTCAGAGAAGAATTAAAGAAGATCTTGTCAGAGATGGTGAATGAGGGTGTGATAGAAGAGATTGAATCCTCTGAGTGGGTTTCTCCAATCGTTTTAGCACGAAAATCTGACAATTCTTTGAGACTGTGTGTGGATCTAAGAGCTGTAAATGTTAACATCATTGTGAATTGCCATCCTTTACCCAAGATAAATGAGGTCATTAGTATGTTGGAGGGGGCGAATATTTTTTCCACATTGGATTTGAGATCGGCGTATCACCAAATTGAATTAACGGAAGATTCTAGACATCTCACGGCGTTTATCACCCCGCAAGGGTGATACCAATTTAAGAGGATGCCGTTTGGATTGGCGTCAGCAGCGTCAGTCTTCCAGAGAGCGATGTTTCATTTGTTTAAAGACATGGACAAATACGTGAAGTGTTTTCAAGACGATGTTTTAATTTTCTCAAAAGATGAAGTTGAACACAAACTGCATGTAGAAAATGTTTGTAAAGTGTTGAGTGTGAATGGTTTGACTTTAAGGGAGAAGAAGTGCAAATTCTTCTTGAAATCTGTTGAGTACCTAGGTCATACAATTTCGGGAGAAGGTGTTGTACCAAAACGATCCCTAGTGGAAGCAATAGTAAATGCTCCTGCTCCTGATGATCGTGAAAAATTATTATCATTCACTGGCTTGTGTGAGTATTATAGCAAATTTATTGAGAATTTTGCTACAAAAATGGAGCCTTTGAGGGAGCTTACGCGAAAAGGAGTCCAATATGTATGGAAAGAAAAACAGAGTAATGCATTTGAGAGGATTAAGAAAGAGATAATACAAGCGCCTACTTTGAGACCTTTTTGTGTGGGGGCACAATGCATAGTTACTGTTGATGCAAGCATGTATGGGATTGGTGGGGTTTTATCTCAGAGATGTGGGAGAGACAAATGGAATGTTACGTTTGCTTCTCGCACATTGACGGATGCGGAAAGAAGGTATGCAGTAATTGAGAAGGAATTGCTAGCATGCATTTGGGCTGTGGAACACTTTCGGGACTATATTTGGGGGTCCAATTTCATTCTGCAGACAGATCATAAGCCTTTAGTAGGTATTTTATCTCCTGGTGGAGGTTGGAATGCCACTGCCCGTATTGCCAGACTTGTTTCCAGGTTGCAAGAGTATTGTTTTAAAATGGAGTATGTGCCGGGTAGAAGTAATGCTGTAGCGGATTGTTTGTCGCGTCTTCCACAGGATGAAGGGAAAGGTGTGAGTATTGTGGAAAGGGATGTGGTATCTTCTGTGTCTGGATACATGTCTGCCGAGTTTGGTAGTATACATGAAGATGAGTGGATGAAGTGTGATGAGGAGGATTTAGTTTTCCAAGAGGTTAACAGATATGTGAGGGACGGTTGGCCAGGAAGGAATTATATAGCTGCTGAGTTAGAACCATATGGTAAAGTTAGGGATGAATTGCATATAGAGTGTGGGTTGTTGTTTAAGAATGGGAAGTGCATTCCACCCAAGGGTATGCGAGATGTGATTTTGAAACTGGCACATCGTGGTCATCCTGGAATGTCTTCTATGAAAAGATTGATACGCACTTGTTTTTGGTGGCCTGTTTTAGACAAAATGGCATATCGGGTTGTGAGGGAGTGTTGTGTGTGTATAAATGCGGAGAAAATGCTGAGAACAGTACCTGCTCCCCTTGAACCTATTCCCTGGCCGAATTGTCCGTGGCAGAAGTTAGGTTTTGATGTTTCTGGCCCATTTTTTTCTCTTCCAACAGATACACGTTATGCTTTAGTGTTAATCGACTATTTTTCCAAATGGCCAGAGGTGAAGTTGGTTGCTCAGGCGACATCTGCAGCTATTATTGAGTTTTTCAAGGAGGTATTTGCTAAGGAAGGATATCCGGAGGTGTTGATTTCGGATAATGGCGTCCAACTGACTTCTGGTGAAATGCAAAGTTTTTTTAAATATAGTAATATCAAACATGTTACTACACCTCTGTATGATCCTCAAGGGAATGGTCAAGTAGAGAGATTCAATCGAGTTCTTAAGGATAGTATTTGCTGGGCAAGAGGATTCGGGGGAATGTGGAAAGAGAAATTAAGGGAGAAGTTGTGGTATTATCGCATTACCCCGCAAAGTACCACGGAAGTGAGTCCATTCAAATTACTGAAAGGAAGACATCCTGTGTCTAAATTGTGTCCGTGGTGGTTTAAGAAGAAACTGAGTAAGGACTGGGAGGATATCTCAGTGGAGGAAGTTAGAGAAAGGGTGAGGGGGAAACAAGAGAAGTTTAAGAAGAGATATGATGACAAGTGGAAGGTGAGGGAACCTAGTTTTTCGGTTGGTGATTGGGTAAAGGTGCGTGAGCCAGGTTTTGTGAGGAAAGGTGCATCTAAGTTTGGCAAGGCTTTGAAGGTTGTAAAAGTGTTCAAAAAAAGTGTTGTTACACAGGATGGTAAAGTGTGGAATGTGAGCAGATTGGCAAAATGTGCTGGTAATTTTGAGTATCATGACGGAAATTGTGGAACTGATCCGTTAGTGATGTTTGGAAGTGGGATGCAATCTGGTGTTTGTATAAAAGAAGGGGCAAGCTGTGAAGAACAGGAAGTCATGGAGAATGGTTCTTGTGAAGGAGAGGCTAATATGGAGTTGGGTGACAGTAATGTTAATGTTACTGTGGATGATCATTCTGTTGTGAATTATCATCCTGTGAATTATAATTCTGTTGCGTCACGTGTAAAGTCCTATGTCAGGACGAGACGACAGCCTGCAAAGCTCAAAGACTTTGTTTAGGAAAAAAGTATGGTGTTTACTTTATGTTTTGATTTACAATACATTTTCTGTATTCTGTTGTTATATGTATTTTAATGTTGATATTTCTTTTGTTAGTTTTGTTTAAAGAGGGAAAGTGTGTTGTATGTTTAAGTATAGTGGAAGGTTGAGGGGTGGAATGTAGAATGTGGGGAGATGGAACCTGGGGGTTGGAGGTTGAGGCATTCTGATGTGGGAGACGGTTGAGAAAGGATGTGTAGACCAGCTTGAGAAAATAAATTTAAGAAATACAAGATTACGTGCGTCCTCATCTTTACATTTGTCAATTGCGGGGGTGGAGTAGCCGAGCCGCAGGTGTGTCTGCATCCAACTCGGCGGGTGGACCATTACTCGGGTGGAAAGGATACTCAGTCGCCGTAGCAATGGAGTATCCTTACCCCAAGATAGAAATCAGCCCCAGGGCATTTTAACTGCAAATTAGTTACAGAGTTAAAGCTGCGAAGGAATGTATAGGAAACTAGAAAAGTGGGTTCTTGAAGGGGCAGCTCGCTGTTTGTGGGAACCATGATGGAGGCAAGAGGGGAACTTGGGACTGAGTGACCAGAAACAGGGACTGGTTGGTGCGTAAGGTGGGCAGGAAGGCCGGGGCAGGGAAGAGATGTCGTGCGAAGGGATCTGCGCTGAGGTAGAGTGAAGGATGTGATAGTCCAGGGGTCTGTGAGGATGTGAAGAGACGATGTGATGTGAAATATTATCTTTGACCAGGACAAAGGCTGCTTGTTCTTGTTCACCCCGTATGAACCTCTTACTCTTCCACAACCGCACTCTCTCTGGCTCTATTTTATGGGAGCTCTTGTACAAATTGGGAGTAACGCTCTACCAGTCCCATTTGTGACCTCAGTGCGTCGCGGTCACTTGGTACCTCAGCAGTCACAATCGCACTTGGTAGACTGTGTTTTGGCTTTATACCCTCCCTCGTAATAAGATACCCCAAATATCCAACCTCTTGTAAAAGAAACACACACTTATCTCTATGCAAGGTTAATCCTGCCTCTTCAATTCAGGACACTTCACTCAAAACTTGATTATGTTCCTCAACATTCTCTCCAAACACGTCATGAAAGAATGTGACCTTGTTAAGACCTGAAAGAATATTTTTTATCAACCACTGAAACACACCAGCAGCTGAGCACAAACAAAACAGGAGTCTACAAAATTCAAACGAATCCTCAGAAGTTGTGAAGGACATTAAGGGGGTGATTCTAACCCTGGCGGTCGGTGATAAAGCGGCGGCCAACCCGCCAACAGGCCGGCGGTCAAAAAAATGCAATTCTGACCCTGGCGGGAACCGCCAACACAGGCTGCCGCTTTAACACTCCGACCGCCACGGCGGAACAAACAAACAGCGCGGCGGTCACCGCCAACAGCCAGGCGGCAGACAATGTACCGCCCACCCTATCACGACCCACCAATCCGCCACCTTTTCCGGGGCGGGAGCCCCACCGTTAAAACACGTCGGAAACAGACATTTTCAATGGAAAACGCTCACCTCGAGACACTCCACGCGGAATCCGGACAGCATGGAACCCGAATTGAACATCATACCTGCTCTCGTCTACCTGCTCATCTACCACGAGTACGAACTCCGGCGCAGACGTCAACGGTGAGTACTGCACCTACGACACAGGGGAGGGGGGAGGACGAAAGGTTACGGGCACACACATATGCGACCCCCCCAATATGTACACACCAATGCAGAGCAACAAGTCACAGTGGCACCACCCAAACACCCGTAAAAAATACAATGACACAACCAAATTTAGAATAAATATTTATGTACAAAAAAAGCTCCAGAAAATTATTGACCAACCGTGATAAATATTTACAATAAAAATAAATATATACACATCAGTGTATAACTGAAGTAACAAGTCCTGCACATCCTACGAATCTAACATGTCCGTGGGCCAATGTTTTGCGAAACAAGGGCAAAGCCCACACAGGAGACCTGAGTCCTTTGGAGAGAACACTGCAGGGGCATCTGATGTAAAAACTACAGGCACCTCAGGGGGAAGGGAAGGGGGGGGCACCACAGCCACATGAGTCCACGACGCCAGATCCACGATGAGCCACCATGCCCACTGCACCATCCTGGGGAGTGCAAAGCCACAGTCTCTCAAGTCTCTACAGTGGGTGGGCTGCCCACTGTGCCATCCTGGGGAGTGCAAAGCCACAGTCTCTCAATGTCTCTACAGTGGGTGGGTTGCCCACTGTTCAATCCTGGGGAGTGCAAAGCCACAGTCTCTCAATGTCTCTACAGTGGGTGGGTTGCCCACTGTGCCATCCTGGGGAGTGCAAAGCCACAGTCTCTCAAGTCTCTACAGTGGGTGGGCTGCCCACTGTTCAATCCTGGGGAGTGCAAAGCCACAGTCTCTCAATGTCTCTACAGTGGGTGGGCTGCCCACTGTACCATCCTGGGGAGTGCAAAGCCACAGTCCATCAGGTGGATGACAGTCTCCACTGGTCAAGGAGGAGGCATGGTGGGCACAGTGAACCATAAACAGTGCCTGAGACAGCGGTTCCCAGCGGAGCGGTGCTTGACATGGCGATGCCCAGCGGAGCGGTGCTTGAGATGAAGGGCCCAGCGGAGCGGTGCTTGAGAGGAAGGGCCCAGCGGAGCGGTGCTTGACAGGAAGGGCCCAGCGGAGCGGTGCTTGACAGGAAGGGCCCAGCGGAGCGGTGCTTGAGATGAAGGGCCCAGCGGAGCGGTGCTTGAGATGAAGGGCCCAGCGGAGCGGTGCTTGAGAGGAAGGGCCCAGCGGAGCGGTGCTTGAGAGGAACGGCCCAGCGGAGCGGTGCTTGAGAGGAAGGGCCCAGCGGAGTGGTGCTTGACAGGAAGGGCCCAGCGGAGCGGTGCTTGAGAGGAAGGGCCCAGCGGAGCGGTGCTTGAGATGAAGGGCCCAGCGGAGCGGTGCTTGACAGGAAGGGCCCAGCGGAGCGGTTCAGAGACGGCGGTGCCCAGCGGAGCGGTGGTTGAGATGAAGGGCCCAGCGGAGCGGTGCTTGAGATGAAGGGCCCAGCGGAGCGGTGCTTGAGAGGAAGGGCCCAGCGGAGCGGTGCTTGAGAGGAAGGGCCCAGCGGAGCGGTGCTTGACAGGAAGGGCCCAGCGGAGCGGTGCTTGAGATGAAGGGCCCAGCGGAGCGGTGCTTGAGATGAAGGGCCCAGCGGAGCTGTGCTTGACAGGAAGGGCCCAGCGGAGCGGTGCTTGAGATGAAGGGCCCAGCGGAGCGGTGCTTGTCACGAAGGGCCCTGTTCAGCGGTGCTTGTCACGGCGGGGCCCTGTTCAGTGGTACCTGTCTTCACGGCGGGGCCCTGTTCAGCGGTGCTCTTCTGCATGGCGGGGCCCTGTTCAGCGGTACCTGTCTTCACGGCAGGGCCCTGTTCAGCGGTGCTCTTCTGCACGGCGGGGCCCTGTTCAGCGGTACCTCTCTTCACGGCGGGGCCCTGTTCAGCGGTGCTCTTCTGCACGGCGGGGCCCTGTTCAGCGGTGCTCTTCTGCACGGCGGGGCCCTGTTCAGCGGTGCTCTTCTGCACGGCGGGGCCCTGTTCAGCGGTACCTCTCTTCACGGCGGGGCCCTGTTCAGCGGTGCTCTTCTGCACGGCGGGGCCCTGTTCAGCGGTGCTCTTCTGCACGGCGGGGCCCTGTTCAGCGGTACCTCTCTTCACGGCGGGGCCCCGTTCAGCGGTGCTCTTCTGCACGGCGGGGCCCTGTTCAGCGGTGCTCTTCTGCACGGCGGGCCCTGTTCAGCGGTGCTCTTCTGCACGGCGGGGCCCTGTTCAGCGGTACCTCTCTTCACGGCGGGGCCCTGTTCAGCGGTGCTCTTCTGCACGGCGGGGCCCTGTTCAGCGGTGCTCTTCTGCACGGCGGGGCCCTGTTCAGCGGTACCTCTCTTCACGGCGGGGCCCTGTTCAGCGGTGCTCTTCTGCACGGCGGGCCCTGTTCAGCGGTGCTCGTGCAGTATGTCAAGGGAGTCAGACCTGGCCTGGACACCCTGCTCACTCGCCCTCCGACCGTGCAGTGTCAGGCCCCTTCGGGGACGGAGTCCTGGGCCCTTTGGTGTCGTCCCTTGCAGCCGGGATGGGGCTTGTGGGGCCCTCCTGCTCCGCGCTCCTGGTGGTTGTCCTCTCCGCCCTGCTGTCCTTCCGCTCCTTAGATGGGGCTCTCGGGCCCTTGCCTCCCCTGGCTGTTGTGGCAGGTGAAGTGGCCGGAGTTACCTCCTTGGGTGCAGCCGTCTCTGTCCGCTCACGGCGGCCCTTCACTTTCCGGGTCCTCTTGCCTGGGGGGGGGCTGGCTGTCCCCTTGCTGCTAACCGAAGTGTCACTGCCGCCAAAGGGTGGACTCAATAAGCCATGCACCACTTGCACCTTAGAAGCTGGGCTGGTGGTGGCTGAGGTGCCCTTGGGACTTTTCCCAGATGGAGGGGGTGGGTCAGGGGAGGGAAAGAGGTCAAGATTGGAGAGGTAATATTTCTTGGGACCAAGGTAAGGGGTAGGAGTAGTGGTGATAGAAGTGGAGGAAGAGGATGTGGTTGTATGAGAGTCAGGTGTGCTGTCCTTGGGTGCAGGTGACTGGGACGTAGGCTGTCGTGAGGTGGTTGGCTGTTGTTTGGGTGTCTGCCTGCGTTTATGTGTCTTGGAAGAGGGGGTGACAGACACAGTGGGAGAGGACACAGGGGACGTGTACATGGCAGTGGGGGTGGTGACTGCACGTGTGAGGACTGTAGTGGAGGGTGTGCTGGTGATGGAAGAACTGGCTGATGTTGGTGTGCATGCAGGTGTGAGTGTAGACGTCACAGGGAGGGAGGAGGGAGACGAGGAGGACGGGGACACAGAGGTGGTAGTGACTGTTGGTATGTCTGCATCTGGGTGTTGCTTGGGTGAATGCTTGTGTCTTCTGTGGTGCTTATATTTGGATGAGCTGGCCTTGGGTGTTGAGGTGTGTGCAGGCTGGTCTGATGGTGTTGATGGGATAGGCTGAGGTACAGGAGACAGAGAAAGGGTGGAGGCAGACAGAAGAGGGAGACTGGAGACAGGGACAATGGCTGCCGTCAGTGCTGAGGCCAGAGCAGTGAACGCTCGTTGATGGGCAGCCTGACCCGAATGAATGCCCTCCAGGTAGGCATTGCTCCGATGCACCTCCCTTTCCACCCCCTGGATGGCATTCAGAAGGGTAGTCTGCCCAACAATGACCGTCCTCACGAGGTCAATGAGCTCCGCACTGAGGGCAGCAGGGGTAACAGAGGCAGGGGCTGAGGTGCCTGGGGCGAAGGAGACGCGCGCCTTCCTGGCCGAGCGGGCACGGAGCGAAGACTGAGGGGCTGCTGGGAGGGCGGTGCTGGTGCGCTGGGTGGCGGCTGTACCTGTTGTTGCGGGGGGCACAGATGTTGCCGCCACCGCTAGGGAGCTTACAAACGAGGACGTGTCCGTGTCGCTGGTGTCTCCACCGGCCCCCGTTGTGGTGCTCCCCTCGCCCTCCGGATCACTGGTGCCCTCGGTGTCTGTTTCAGTGCCCACCGGGGCCTGGTGACTTGCAGCTCCCTCGTGCTCCGACGCCAAATCTCCTCCGCCTGATGATGCTAAAGCACAAGAAAACAAAGAATAAGGGTGGGGGGAGAAATAAAACTAAGTTGAGTGCATGCCTTATCAATACCCTTTGCGGAGAGGACAGACACAGGTGCCTCATGCACTAAGTCGCGAACTTGGGGTACACTACTCAGTACTTCTGACTAGGCCAACAGGTCTAGGGACAACAGACGCGCACATGGGTGATGCTGGACCATGGGTAGCTGCACTTGGCACCCTACAGAGGTGGGGGGCGGGGGCACAGGGCCATGTCTAAGGGAGGGGACTACACTACAGAAAGCGCCCTGGCCTACTGTCACCCACAGCCCTCCTCCCCCACCCAGACGCCTCGACTGCGCGTACAGATAGCAGAATGTGCTGATACTCACCCCCTTGTGTCTGCTGTGCTGTCCTCAAGCGCCCATCCAAATCAGGGTAGGCCACCGCCAGGATCCGGGACATCAGGGGGGTCAGGGTACGACTGGCACCCCTCCTAGGTCGGGAGGCCATCCCCAGCAGTGACTCGGCGGTCTTTTGGGTTCCGCGGTGGATGTCCTCCCACCTCTTGCGGCAGTGGGTGCCCCGTCTGGTGTAGACCCCCAGGGCCCGGACTTCCTTGGCGATGGCACGCCAAATATCGATTTTCTGATGGGCGCTCACCTGTTTGACATGTACAGGGTGGGAAAGAGAAAACGTCACATTTCTGCATGTTTGGAGTACATGGCCCCCCCTCCCCAACCTTGCCATGTGGCACATTCTCTCATCTGTCGTGCATTGCACTCCTCATTTCCTCCCCACCCCACCAACTTACATCCCCCCTACTCCACACAGGCATAACCCATTCAATGTGCACTGAGTGTACTCACCTGTTGGTCTGGAGGACCGTAGAGTAGCGCATACTGGGGGAGGACCCCATCCACAAGTTTGTCCAACTCTTCAGACGTGAAGGCAGGGGCCCTTTCCCCAGTCGCAGCAGCCATTGTCACTTCCAGACCGAGTTCACAGCAGCACTTGCAGTATAGGTCCTCTCCTTTGGAAGATCAGGTCTCGAGTGATTAAGCAGATATAAAATGGCGGTCACGTCCGCGGCGGTGCGTACCACGGCGGTGCGTACCGCGACCGCCGGCGCACATCGTCATTGGCTCCTGAAACCCATAGGCTTCAATGTTAACCAATGCGGCTTCGCACCGCGGTCTTCGACCGCCTACCGCCACGGTGTGCCCCGCCAGCGCAGTGACCTCACATCCCATTGTCCCACTTCACAGGTCAGGCAGCCGCCATTTCAAGGGCCCACATGGCTTAATTTCTAATGCGTCACACAGGGCTAGGCCTTGCTATGGCACACATACAAACATAGCAACCCATACATTTACCTGTACTGTGCAAGCTGTGTTGTACGTACCTGTGAGTGGATTGACTCTGTACTCCATATTCTCCTTCCTAGGCACTGTCCGCTGGAACTTGCGATGAGAAGGAGGAATCCTCGCGTGTACCGGCCGCTGGTGAACCTGTCGACAATGGAAGAACGCCATATAATACTACGATACCGACTTGACCGAGCCACCATCCATGAACTGTGTGCCCAGCTGGAGCCAGCCCTGATGTCCCCCATCCGCCAACCCACAGGAATTCCCCCTCTAGTGCAGGTTCTGTCAGTCCTCCATTTTTTGGCAAGTGGCTCATTCCAGACAACAGTGGCCATGTCATCTGGAATGTCTCAGCCTATGTTTTCCAAGATTTTGTCCAGAGTGTTGTCTGCCCTGATGAAACTCATGCGGAGCTACATCATTTTCCCAGAGGAGGGTGATTTGCCTACAGTGAAAGCTGATTTCTATGCCCTTGGACACTTCCCCAACATCATTGGTGCAATTGATGGGACCCATGTGGCTTTAGTCCCCCCAAATGACGATGAACAGGTGTACAGGAACAGTAAGAATTATCATTCTATGAATGTGCAGGTGGTCTGTTTGGCTGACCAGTACATCTCCCATGTAAATGCCAAGTTCCCTGGGTCAGTGCATGACGCGTATGTTATGCGTAATAGCAGCATCCCTTATGTGATGGAACAGCTACAGAGACAGCGTGTGTGGCTAATAGGTGACTCTGGTTACCCCAACCTGCCGTGGCTACTGACCCCAGTGAGGAATCCCCGGACCCGGGCAGAGGAAAGGTACAATGAGGCCCATGGGCGTACTAGGAGGGTGATTGAGCGAACCTTTGGCCTCCTGAAGGCCAGATTTAGGTGCCTGCATATGACTGGTGGATCCCTAATGTACTCACCAAAGAAGGTGTGCCATATCATCGTGGCGTGCTGTATGCTTCACAACCTGGCTTTGCGACGCCAGGTGCCTTTCCTGCAGGAGGATGGTCCAGATGGTGGTGTGGTAGAAGCCGTGGAGCCTGTGGAGAGTGAAGAGGAGGAAGACGAAGAGGACGACACAGACAATAGGGACAGAGTGATACAACAGTATTTCCAGTGACACACAGGTAAGAATCACCCACGCCATTTCACAATTGCTTATAGCCTCCTGCATCTGTACTTTCTGTAGTTCCCCCCAGATCTTTTTGATTAATTTTTGGTTTTCCCTTCCCTTCTCAGTGCTGTATGACACTGTGCCTGACTTCTGCTTGATTTGCCCATGAACTACACCGTATTGACATTGGTATGTTGTCATCAGTAATTGACAGAACAGATATTGAACAGTAATATGTAATACATTTGTTAATAATACAGCATGACTCAAAACTGATTTGTGTGCAATATGTGATTTATTTACAGTGCTAGATATTGGTACATGTGATTATTAGGGTGATGGGTGGGGGTGGAGTAATGTCCATGGCAGAGTCCAGTTCTCAGTCTCACAGGTGCATTGTCCTTTTGCCTGTGGAAGGATGGAGCAGAGGCAGTTCATGGTTGGACAGGGTGGCAATGTGGGACAGTGGGAAGACTTCAGGGGGTATGTCCTGCTGGCGGGGGTCTTGACATCCTACTCTGTCGATTTTTTGGATCTCAGGCTCCTCTTACGGGGTGGTTGTTCTTCAGCAGGAGGTGGGGTTCTGGTGGGCTGTTGTGGTGTTGGGGCCTCCTGCCTACTAGCGCCGGCGGAGGTGGTAGGCTGTTCCTGGTCCGGGCTAGTGACAGGGGCCCTGTGTGGTGCCACATGGTCCCGCAACGCGTCTTCTATCCTGTTGAGGGCCAGGACGATGGTCTCCATTGCGGTCCCGATGATTCTCAGCTCCTCCCTGAACCCCATGTAGCGTTCCTCCTGCTGTGCCTGGATCTCAGTGAACCTGGCCAGTACCGTCGCCATCGTCTCTTGGGAGTGGTGGTAGGCCCCCATGATGGTGGTGAGGGCCTCTTGGAGAGTGGGTTCCCTGGGCCTCTCCTCCCCCCCTGTCGCACAGCAGCCCTCCGAGCTGCCCGGTTTCCCCCGGCCTCTGTCCCCTGGACGGTGTGCCCGCTACCACTGCCCCCAGGTCCCTGTTGTTGTTGGGGTGTTGGGTTAGCCTGGGTGCCCTGTAGTGGCAGACACACCGCTGATTGACCTGTCCTAGAGACAGAGGCATGGGCCCGCTGGGTGGGAGCTGTGCTGGTGTTGGCAGAGGGGGTCGGGTCTGGTGTGGCCTGTGGCTGCCTGAGGGGAACCGACTGCCCAGAGGTCCCCGATGGTCCGGGCTGGTCATCAGGTTCAGTGTCGACAGAGCTGCTGTCCTCACTGTGGGCCTGTTCCGGGGGTGGGATGGACATTTCTGGACCCTCCTGGCTGGTGTGTTGGCGTTCGGGTCCTGCATGGGGTAAGAGAGTTTGGTTATTGTTTCTGTGTGTGCAATAGCGTGTGTGTTATGGGTGCCCTTGTCCCCCAGTGCAGGCATTCCCTTGAGGGAGGTGTTGTGAGGGTGGTTTGTTGGGGGGGGGGTGGGTATATGCAGTGGTCATGCTTAGGTGATGGGTGTCCATGGATTGTGTTGGCATGCAGGAGTTGGTGTTGGGATGGGTGGGTTGTGCTGGTGAGACATTGTCAGGGAGGATGTGTGCTTGGGGGTTGGGGGTGAGGGTGTGGGTGTGGGTTGGCATGCTGGTGGGGTGGGGGGGATATAGTAGTTGAGATTGGATTTACCAGAGTCCATTCCTCCGGCTACTCCAGCGAGGCCCTGAGGATGCAGGATGTTCAAGACCTCTTGCTCCCATGATGTAAATTCGGGAGGGGTGGGTGGGGGTCCGCCGCCAGTCTTCTGGACCGCGATGTTGTGCCTAGAGACCATCGAGCGGACCTTCCCCCGTAGGTCGTTCCATCGTTTGCGGATGTCCTCCCTATTCCTGGGATGCTGTCCCACCGCGTTGACCCTGTCCACGATCCGCTGCCATAGCTCCGCCTTCCTAGCTATACTGGTGTGCTGCACCTGTGAGCCGAAGAGCTGGGGTTCCACTCTTAGGATTTCCTCCACCATGACCCGGAGTTCTTGGTCTGAAAAGCGTGGGTGCCTTTGGGGTGCCATGGGGTGGTGTGGGTGAGGTGTGGGGTGGTGTATGTGATGATGAGTATGTTGGTGTGTGGTGCTTTGTGCTACTATGTGGTGTGTGTGATGGTGTAGTGTGCCTCAGTGTGTATTGCTATAGATTGTCTGCTGTGTCTCTCTCTCCTTCTCTCAGTAATTGTGGTCGTAGGGGTTTGTGGGTGATGTGGGTGTGTGTTTTATAGTTGATTGATTGTGTGGGAGTGGTGTGTGTATGTGTATCAGGTGTGTGTATTTCGAATTGTCCAATGTGGCTGTGTTTTGGTGCTGGGTGTGTATTTTGACCGCGGCGGTGTGTAGCGCCAATGGAATACCACGTTTGAATGACCGCCGCGTGGATTCGTGGGTCAGAATGGCATGGGCGTATTTCTGTTGGCGTGACGGTGGAGGTTTGGTCATCTCCAGTTTATCGCTGCCCGCTGATGTGGCGGGCTGCAGTGGAGGTCGGATTTTTGGAGGTTTGGCCGTTGTGGGTCAGAATGTAAATGTAAATTAGCACTTGTATAGCGCACTACTCACCCGTTAGGGTCTCAAGGCGCTGTACTCATACCGCTATGGAACCCCTCCTGGCTTTTCCCTGTGAGGCGCCCACTCCTGAGCACCCCCAGGGTGAAACCAGGCATCCAAGCGCTGTTGGGGCCGTTGTGGAGATTAAGCGAGCTATTGCCCAGAGTTGCAGAGTGGGACCCATGAATTAGATTAGGCACCGAGGCGAGAATTATCTGGTCAAGGGGAATTGAGCCCAAGACCTGCCGAAGCGGGACTTGAACCCTGGTCTTGAGGCAGATCTCTGCCTCAGGGTCTGCCGCTCTAACCATTGAGCCACACTTCTCCACTGACCGTGGCGGCTTTCCGCGGCCGCGGCGGTGTTATGGCGGTCTTCTGACCGGCGGTAAGCACCTTTTACCGCCGAGGTCAGAATGACCCCCTAAATGTTTGGAATTTGGATGCAGTTTGACTTGATGGTAAGCACGCCTCAAATCTACAGTTCAGAAAAACGTCCCCCAGACAACGTTAGTATTAATTCAATTATGTTGGGAAGGGCAAAACTATCCATCAAAACATTTCCAGTGAGACTGCAGAAATCAACACAAAACCTGAGGGACGCATCAGAGTTCTTGTCTTGGTAACAACCAACAGGGATAACCACTCAGCAGCCTCTACTGTCTATCACTTCACCTTGCAAGAGTTGTTGAATCATCTATTTCACCTTTGTTCTTGCTGCCATTGGAATCCTCCCGGTGACATGCCTGACCAGAACTGACTAAGCCTTTGATGTGATCTTGTGCACCTAGTCTTTGGTTACACCCAACCGGTTGTCAAAAACCTTCTCATTTTGGGATAGAACGTACTTGAAGTCTTTCACATTCAATACCATTACTTGGTTGTCTATTCTGGAATTTACTACTATATGCAGGTCATATTGATGTGACCACCCCAAAATTGGAGGACCATCCAGAGCAACAAATACTGTAGGAAAGTGCCCTCTTTCTTGGCATGGCTACCCCCATTTTCTGCCTCTTGTCAGTGTGTTTGACTGTGTTCACTGGGATCTTGTGAACCAGGACCCCAATGGTTGTGCTTTCTCCCTTAAAACTTGGTAACTGTACCTTTTTCTTCCCACATTTGGCATACTCATCCCCCCATGTACGTCCCTAGTATATGGTACTCAGGTACCCAGGACATTGGAGTACCAGGGGATCCATATGGGCTGCAGCAGTTATTATGCCACCTATTATGCACCCATTGCAGTCTGCGTGAAAGGGGCTCATGCACCAGTTTTTACTACAAGTCACTGTAAGTCACCCCTATGGTATCCCCTCTCAGCCCAAAGGGCAGTGTGCAGATACCTGTGTGTTATGGCACCCCTGACTAGCAGAGGCACCCCCACAAACTCCAGCTTAATTTTCCTGTACTTAGTGAGTGCAGGGACACCATTTTACACGTGTACTGGACATAGGTCACTACCTGTGTCCAGCTACATAATGTTACTCCGAACCTGGGCATGTTTGGTATCAAACATGTCAGAATCATACCCAATACTGTTGCAAGTATTGGAAGTATGATTCAATGCACTCTCTGGGCTCCTTAGAGGACCCCACAGCATAGCTACCACCAGTTTTACAGGGTTTTCCAGGCAGCCCAAGCTGCTGCCACCCCTCAGACAGGTTTGTGCCTTCCTGCTGCTTGATCGGATCAAGCTCAGGAAGGCGTAACACCCTCTCCCTTTGGAAATAAGTGTGATTGGCTGGGGAGGGGTAGCCTCTCCAAGCCACTAGGTTTGCTTTTAAGGGCACATTTGGTACCTTCTGTGCATAAACTAGGCCACACCTGTTCAGAGACCCCCTGTCCCTGCTCTGGTATAAAACTGGACAAAGGAAAGGCGAGTGGCCACTCCCCTGTCCATCACCACCCCAGGGGTTGTGCCCAGAGCTCCTCCAGAGGTTTCCTGGGTTCTGCCATCTTGAATCCAAGGTTGGCAGGGAACTCTGGGAGCATCTGAGTGGCCACTCTCTGGGCTATTTAGGGTCTTCCTCTGGGAAGGGTCCTCAGATTCAGCTTGCGAGATTCCAGCAGGATTCCTCTGCAACCTTCACTTTGACTTCTGGCCTCCTCAAGTGGACCCTCTAAGACCCAACAATCTGCCTCCAAGAAGAAGAACTCTTCTTCAACATTGTTTCCCTGGCTCATGCCAGCAACTGCAACATCCACTGAGGGCGGTGTGTCTTCAGTCTGCACTAGAAGGAATCTCCCTTGGAGTCAAGCAGTCACTTCCTTTCATTCGCAAGTCCTTCTGCAACAACGACTTGCTGCGTGGCTCTCCCCTCATCTTGAGCTGCATGGATTCTGCATCACAGGTGGTGGTCTGGAGTAGTCCACTTGGTCCCCTCTGCCAACTTTCCAACTTTGTTGGAGGTAAGCCCTTGTCGTACCACCCAGAACAGTACCACTGTGCACTGCGTCTCTTGCAGCTGCCAAGGCTTGTTGGCATCTCCTCCAAGGGATCTTCAGGCAATGTGTAGCACCAGCCCTCAGCACTCCTTCATGAAAAGCATAGCACCCTGTGTGGTTCTCCTGCAGCATGGGATCCCTTTCTGTAGTGCTGTGTGGGCTCCTTCTGCAACTTCTGTGTCCCTGTCCTGTGGGACTCATGTGGGTGCTGTCCCTGCTTCTGTGGGCCCTCTGGGTCGCTGAGGGTCTCCTGTGACTCCCCCTCCTGGGTTCATTCCTCCTTGGCCTTGCTGGTCCCCGGCAGCACCACTTCCCACCAACTGTGATACTTGCCTTTGCAAAGGCTTGTTAGTGGAATTCCTGCACCAACACCCGTCTACAATCTTCCTTCTGCATCCTTCAGGAACCCTTCTCTGGCTCCAGGGCCGCAGTGCTGAAACTTCCTTTCATCACCGCCGACCAACTCCTGCAAGTACAGGTGGGTGGGTAGTAGCTCCTGGACTCCACTGTGACTCTTGGACTTGGTCCCCTCTCTCCACAGGTCTTCCTCACCAGGAATCCACCGCTGGTTTCTTGCAGTCTTGTCTGTGTATCTTCTTTTCTTCTTTGCCTTCCTTGTGGGTGGTTTGAGGAAAATCCAGTGTTTTACTTCTGCTTTCCTGGTCGCTGGGGGGTACCGTGGTACTTACCTTTGCGGTTCTCTAGTACTCCCAGCTCCCCTCTACACATTCCACACACGTAGGTGGGGGTCCTGTGTTCTCATTACATTTTTTAGTATATGGTTTGGGCTCCCCCTAGGGTCACTATTGCTTATTAGCATCTGCACTGTTTTCTAACTTTTTCTATGCCTATTACTGTTTATTAGTGTATATAATTAGTGTATTACTTACCTCCTATTCGAGGGTTGCCTCTCTAGTATATTTTGGTATTGTGTGACCAAAAATAAAGTACCTTTATTCTTGTAACAAAGAGTATTTTCTTTCATGTGTGTGATTACTGTGTGACTACAGTGGTATTGCAAGAGCTTTGCATGTCTCCTAGATAAGCCTTGGCTGCTCATCCACAGCTACCTGAGGAGAGCCTGGCTTCTAGGCACTGCGTACACTACACTAATAAAGGATACCTGCACCTGGCATAAGGTGGAAGTATCCTAGGTACCCACCACACACCAGGCCAGCCTCCTACATTGGTGGGCTAAGCACTTGCAATTGCCTGACCACTCCGTCCCTTATTACTTTCCACAGGAAAGACCACATGCTAGGGGTCTACATTATACATAACAGGGAAACAGTCTCTTGGGTTTGGGTAAGAGAAGGGTTTAGGCATTACCCTTACTCCAAACTTCTTTTTGGGGACTTAGAGAAGTTAGGGATCCTACACCATGCCTAGCTGACATGTCTTCGGCAGAGCACACAACTCAGGTCACGGAGTCCCCTTATGAGGAAATGACCTTCCAAGAGCTTAGGGAGTTGTGTGCAAGATGAAAGCTGGTGACTGGGAGAAATCCCAACAGGACTCTGCTCCTAGGCCTGCTCCTCCTGCACGACCAGGAACATGCTGGTAGCCAGGAGGAGGGGGAGGAGGGGGAGGAGGAAGAAGATGAAGTAGACAGTGACCCCCCAGTGCTAGAAAAAGAAAATGTAGCTACTGGGGTTGGTCAGGACACACCCAGGGAGGATCAGACACAACCTAGGTGCACCCACAGTCCTGCTAGCACTGTGAGTAGTGTAAAGGGGGGGCATAACAGTAGGTCCACCTTTGTCCCTAGAGGGCTGGTTCAGAGGGCGCCCCAGAATAGGAATAGATCCTCCCCTGCCCACTCCCACATCTCCTCAGTATCCGAGGGTAACCCACCGCACAACTCCAGGGGAGGATTCTCTAGACGGGTAACTCAGGCAACTGAGACTGGAGGAGGCCAGGCTGAGGCTGCAGCAACAACCACTGACCCTGGACAGGGAGGCCGTGGCAGTGGAGAGAGAGCGAGGCAGGGTTGGGGTTATGTAGGAAAGTACCATCTTGCCTGGCATGTTACCCTCATTTTTTACCTGTATGAATGTATGTTTTAGCCCCTGTGTCACTGGGATCGTGCTAGCCAGGACCCCAGTGCTCATAGTATGTGCCCTATATGTGTTCCCTGTGTGATGCCTAACTGTATCACTGAGACTCTGCTAACTAGAACCTCAGTGGTTATGCTCTCTCTACTTTCCAAAATTGTCACTAACAGGCTAGTGACTAATTTTACCAATTTACATTGGCTTACTGGAACACCCTTATAATCCCCTAGTATATGGTACCTAGGTACCCAGGGTATTGGGGTTCCAGGAGATCCCTATGGGCTGCAGCATTTCTTTTGCCACTCATAGGGAGCTCTGACAATTCTTACACAGGCCTGCCAGTGCAGCCTGAGTGAAATAACGCCCACGTTATTTCATAGCCATTTTACACTGCACTTAAGTAACTTATAAGTCACCTATATGTTTGACCCTCACTTAGTGAAGGATAGGTGCAAAATTACTAACTGTGAGAGCACCCTGGCACTAGCCAAGGTGCCCACATTGTTCAGGGCAATTTCCCCAGACTTTGTGAGTGCGGGGACACCATTACACGCGTGAACTACATAGAGGTCAATATCTATGTGTAGCTTCACAATGGTAACTCTAAACATGGCCATGTAACATGTCTAAGATCATGGAATTGTCCCCCCAAGCCAAATCTGGTATTGGGGTGCCAATCCCATGCATCCCCAGGGCTCCAGCATTGACCCCGGGTACTGCCAAACCAGCTCTCTGGGGTTTTCTCTGCAGCTACCGCTGCTGCCACCCTACAGACAGGTTTCTGCCCCCCTGGTGCCTGGGCAGCCCAGTCCGAGGAAGGCAGAACAAAGGATTTCCTCTGAGAGAGGGTGTTACACCCTCTCCTTTTGGAAATAGGTGTTAAGGGCCTGAGAGGAGTAGCCTCTCCTGGTCTCTGGAAATGCTTTAAAGGGCACAGATGGTGCCCTCCTTGCATAAACCAGTCTACACCGGTTCAGGGATCCCCCAGCCCTGCTCTGGTGCGAACCTGGACAAAGGAAAGGGGAGTGACTACTCCCCTGTCCATCACCACCCGAGGGGTGTTGCCCAGAGCTCCTCCAGAGGGTCCCTAGGTTCTGCCATTTCATCTCCCAGACCTCTGCTGTCTTGGATCCAGAGGTGTGAGGGCACTCTGGAGGCCTCTGAGTGGCCAGTGCCAGCAGGTGACATCAGAGACCCCCTGCCTTATGTGCATCTCTAATTGAGTTTCCCCACACATTTTTTCCTATTATCCCATTGTGTCCTGAGTCCTGAATCCTTCTTTTATCTTTATTTCCATTTTTACTTTAGCCAGTGTCTTGTCTCCCATTGTAGACGCTTTTCCAATGCTCAATAGCGAGTCCTTCCTCTATCTTTAGAGCCTTTTTGACGTACCAGATTTGGTCCGTTCTTTGTGTCTATTCCTCACTTCTGATGACGCGAACTTCGGGAGGATTCACTTCCTTGTTTGCAACGTGTTATAAACGCCGACTCCAGATGCACTCCCTGTGATTTGACGGGCAGCGCTCCGGAGGTTGGATCCCCAGCTGAGAACTATACCCTGAAAAGTGAGTACTTACTGGCCTTTTTAGATTACTATAGGAGTCCTTCGTGCCTCGTTCATTTTAAGACCGCACTTGGCCTTACTGGCCTCAGTATGTTGTTTTCCTTCTTACTATTATAGTTCTGATTAATTATTACTACTTGAGCATTGCCTTGCAATATCAGCTTACTTACATTGTGGCATTGCCGCATTACTTAAAAGCCTTTGACTAACGATCATATTCACTATTTTACTATTCCTTTTAACAATGTTGCGCGACCCTAAGACTGATTGTAGTCTTCGTTATTTTGGTTAGATGAACTTTGGTTGTTAGAACGATGGAGATTCGAATTATGTTTTTCAAGCATACGTTTTTAATTACTTTACTATATGCCTCTGACAAAACCCTCCTTTTTCTTTGCTACTCCTGTGGGTGAGTGTTCCCTTGAGCCTCCCTAAGCAGGTCTATTTTTGTTCATCACCCATTTCTATAGAGTTACCTCAAATTGAAGTGACCGTTTAGATTAAGATTTTTTTCGCTCTTAAGATTTTGAGAACCTTTTATTTACTCTACCTCCTTACTAACTTCAGTATCCGAGCAGTTCTTTGGTTCGCGCTTCCTTTGGAGCCATCCCCCCTAATTGGGGTCGGTAAGCATCTTTACTTCTCCTTGATGCTCACTGTATTTCACTAATATGCACATTTTAATCTCCACCTTTTGGTGTTTGTGTTTGGTTTCTAGGCTCTTCCCCCCCCCCAATTTTTAGATGTCACTGTACAAATGTTCCAATGTAAGTGACGTCTTTGCGTGATACAAATTGGAGAAGCATTTCTGGTCCTGAGGAAGCGTCATCGGATCCGGCTGGACCAACAGACGCGAAACATGTCGACCTTTCGATAGAGGCACCACAATTTTTGGGACCCTCGTAGTCTATTTTGAAAGCCGTTGAGCATCATACTCAATTCTGGCTTTCCTCCTACATTTTTTAATCTTGGTCGTCACTTCCTTTTTCTGATTAAAATGATGATGGAGTTTGGAAGTGACTAACCAATTTTAACCTATCTCTCTTTGCTCTCCCCTCCTTGGTCTGGTGGTGAGTTCCTTCCACTAGCCTTCATACTAACAATTCCGGCTGACAGCTCCTGGTTTGGGAGCACGTTAGGCATTGCAGTGCCGGCCTGACATTGAGCAATTACCGATGATGATGCCTGTCATCCATTGTGATGCATGAGGGCTTTGCTCTAGATCATCTTGGTTGCCTAGACCTTTTCTTTCTTTGCTTAGAAACAGTGTACTCTATATTGTTTTTGACATCAGAGACCCCTCCTGATAGGTGATCACCTGAGGGCTATTTAGGGTCTCTCCTGTGGGCTTTTCCCCAGATAACGACACGCAAGAATTAATCAGAGTTCCTCTGAACCTCTCTCTTCGACTTCTGCCAAGGATCGACCGCTGACTGCTCCAGGACGCCTGCAAAACTGCAACAAAGTAGCAAGAAGACTACCAGTGACATTGTAGTACTTAATCCTGCCGGGTTTCTCGACTGTTTCCTGGCGGTACATGCTTTGGGGGCTGCCTGCCTTCATCCTGCACTGGAAGCCACTAAGAAATCTCCCTTGCGTCGACAGAATCTTCCCCCTGCTTCAGCAGGCACCAAACCTCAGCGTCATCGGTACTCTGGGACCCCTCTCATCCTGACGAGCGTGGCACCTGGAACACAGGTGGTACACCCAAGTGATTCCGACTGTCCAGTGGCCCAACTGTCCAAATTTGGAGGAGGTAAGTCCTTGCCTCCCCTCTCCAGACAGTAATCCTGTGCACTGTGTGAAATGCAGCTACAAGGGCTTCTGTGCAGATTTCCATGAAATCCTGCATACACAGCAAAGCCTAGGTCCCCAGTACTCTGTCCTGTGATGCTCAGCTCCCTGAGTTGATCTCCAGTGTCGTGGGACCCTCTTTTGCAGTTTTGAGAAGACTGCCATGTTCAGATTTCTTGAACCCGTGTTCAAGTACTTCTGCGGGTGCTACCTTCTTGTGCCTGGGCTCTCTACATTGCAGAGGGCCCCTTCTGTCTCCTCTCCCAAGTGGCGACCTCCTGGTCCTTCCTAGGCCCAGGCAGCATCCTTTTTCTTCAACCGTGACTCTTGCAGCCAGCAAGGCTTGTTTGTGGTCTTTTGGCAAGGAAACAACTCCTTTCATTGTTGCAGAATCTTCTGCTTCTTCATCCGGAGGCAGCCATTTTGCACCTTCATCCGGGGTTTAGTGGGCTCCTGCCCCCCCTGGACACTTTTGCGACTCTGGGACTTGGTCCCCTTCCTTTGCAGGTCCTCAGGTCCAGGAATCCGTCTTCAGTGCTTTGCAGTCTGTTGTGGTCTTTGCAAAATCCTTTATCACAACCTTAGTGTGTTTCTGGGGAAGTAGTATCACTTTACTCCTACTTTTCAGGGTCTTGGGGTGGGGTATCTGGGACACCCTTGGTGTTTTCTTACACTCCCAGCGACTCTCTTCACACTGCACTAGGCCTGGGGTCCATTCATGGTTCGCATTCCACTTTCTTAGTATATGGTTTGTGTTGCCCCTATCCCTATTGCATTCTATTGTATTCTACAGTGTTTGCACTACTTTCTGACTGTGTTACTTACCTGATTTGGTTTTCTATATATATTTTGTGTATTTTACTTACCTCCTAAGGGAGTATATCCTCTGAGATATTTTTGGCACATTGTCACTAAAATAAAGTACCTCTGAGTATTGCGATTCTTATGATATTGTTCTATATGATATAAGTGGTATAGTAGGAGCTTTACATGTCTCCTAGTTCAGCCTAAGCTGCTCTGCTATAGCTACCTCTATCAGCCTAAGCTGCTAGAAACATCTCTTCTACACTAATAAGGGATAACTGTACCTGGCACAGGGTTTAAGTACCATCTGGTACCCACTACAAGCCAGGCCGGCCTCCTACAATGAGCAAATATGTCCCTGCTGTCTCTTCACACAACCTTTACGAGTTCCCCCGGTACATGATGGGCTCTCGGAATACTGGGTTGTTTGCTATCAAACAACTCGAAATAAGAAACCCACACGATTGCCAGTGTTGGGTTTATTGTAACATATTGTAACACATACCCAGAGGGCACCTTAGAGGTGCCCCCTGCAAAACCTACCATCCCTGGCATGATTGCTGGCTGGTTCCTAGCCTGCCAATGCCAGACACAAACCTGGAGTCCTGGGGTGGGGGCCTCTGTTCTCAGGATCCAGAACACAAAGCCTTTCCTGGGTGGAGATATTACACTCCCCCCACTTTTAGTGGTAAAACTGGCAGGAAAAGCTTAGTCAGAGTAGGAGGAGTAGCACCCTCAGCCTGCACCACCCCTCACATGTGTCAGACGAGGTGCCCAAACCATTTCATTCGTGTTCATCTTGGATGGCAGCAAAGTAGCCTATCAGGGTTAGGGATGTGACCCCTTTCCACAGGAAGTGGTCACATAGTGGGTGTAGGCAGTGCTTAATTTGTGAATAAAAACGTGCCGGTGCCCAAAGCCCTCCTCTTAAATACGCAGCTGCTGCAATTAAATCTGGGAACACGGAATACTGAGACAGCGTAATCCAGAAGGTGGCATCTTCAATCCATTTAAAACCACTCCCTGCCCCTTCAGCTCACTTTTGCAGCTTTCTGCTTTCTCCCATTGTGACGCTTTTTCGTTTTTCTCTTCCTCCGTCTTTCCCATGTGTGTCTTTTGCTCGCAGCAAATGCCTGGGGCAGAAGAATAAGCGCCGGCCCTGAAAAACAAGTGCCGGTGCTCAGCACCGGAAACAACAAGCACAAATTAAGCACTGGGTGTAGGCACCCTAAAGTAGTTGACTGATTGGCCAATATCGGGTACTCCCTGTAGGAGGCTGGCCTGGCTTGTAGTGGGTACCAGAGGTACTTACACCTTGTGCCAGGTCCAGTTATCCCTTATTAGTGTAGAAGAGGTGTGTCTAGCAGCTTAGGCTGATAGAAGGTAGCTATGGAGAGCAGCTTAGGCTGAACTAGGAGACATGTAAAGCTCCTACTATACCACTGGTGTCATATGCACAGTATCATAAGAAAACACAATACACAGATATACTAAAAACAATATGCCAAAAGTATCTCAGTGAGTATCCTCAGTATGAGGATAAGATATATACACAAGATATATGTACACAAACCAAAATTATGCAGGTTATAGCAAGAAAAGTAATGCAAGCAGTGTAAAGTTACAATAGATTGCAATAATACACAAACCATATACTCCAAAAGTGGAATGCGAACCACGAATGGACCCCAAACCTATGTGAGCTTGTAGAGGGTCGCTGGGACTGTAAGAAAACAGTGAGGGTTAGAAAAATAGCCCACACCAAGACCCTGAAAGGTAGGTGTAAAGTGCACCTACTACCCCCGGAGAGCACAGAAGTCGTGATAGGGGGATTCTGCAGGAAGAACAAACACCAGCAATGCAACAACAGTGGATTTCCGGACCTGAGTACCTGTAAGACAAGGGGACCAAGTACAATAGTGGCGACAGTGTCGAGAGTGGGCAGGAGCCCATGAAATGCCAGCTGAGGGTGCAAGGAAGCTGCCACCTGTTGGAAGAAGCTTGGAGTTCTGCAAGAAAGAAGAGGACTAGGAACTTCCCCTTTGGAGGATGGAAGTCCCACGTCGCGATGAAGCTTGCAGAGGTATTCCCACGCAGGAAGACCACAAACAAGCCTTGCTAGCTGCAAGGGTCGCGGTTAGGGTTTTTGGATGCTACTGTGGCCCATGAGGGACCAGGATGTTGCCACTTGGATGAGGAGACAGAGAGGGTGCCCAGCAAGTCAGGGAGCCCTCACAGAAGCAGGCAGCACCCGCAGAAGTACCTGAACAGGCACTTGGAAGAAGAGTGAACAGGAGTCCATGCAAAGTCACAAAAGGGAGTCCCACGACGCCGGAGGAAGGTTGTGCACTGCAGGTTAGAGTGTCGGGGACCCAGGCTTGACTGTGCACAAAGGAAATCCTGGAAGAGTGCACAGGAGCCGGAGTAGCTGCAAATCACGTGGTACCCAGCAATGCAGTCTAGCGTGGGGAGGCAAGGACTTACCTCCACCAAACTTGAACTGAAGAGTCACTGGACTGTGGGAGTCACTTGGACAGAGTTGCTGAGTTCCAGGGACCACGCTCGTCGTGCTGAGAGGGGACCCAGAGGACCAGTGATGCAGTCTTTTTTTGCAGGGGGAAGATTCCGTTGACCCACTGGAGATTTCTTAAGAGCTCCTGGTGCAGAGAGGAGGCAGGCTACCCCCAGAGCATGCACCACCTGGAAACAGTCGAGAAAGCCGGCAGGATGAAGTGATACAAGGTTACTAGTAGTCGTCTTGCTACTTTGTTGCGGTTTTGCAGGTGTCCTGAGCAGTCAGTGGTCGATCCTTTGGCAGAAGGTGAAGAGGGAGATGCAGAGGAACTCCGATGAGCTCTTGCATTCATTATCTGAAGAATTCCCCAAAGCAGAGACCCTAATTAGCCAGAAAAGGAGGTTTGGCTACCTAGGAAGGAGGACTGGCTACCAAGAGAAGTAAGAGCCTATCAGAAGGAGCCTCTGACGTCACCTGCTGGCACTGGCCACTCAGAGCAGTCCAGTGTGCCACAGACACCTCTGTTTCCAAGATGGCAGAGGTCTGGGACACACTGGAGGAGCTCTGGGCACCTTCCCTTTGTCCAGTTTCACGCCAGAACAGGGCTGGGGGATCCCTAAACTGGTGTAGATTGGCTTAAGCAGATGGGCACTATCGTTTCTAGAGGCTGGGGGAGGCTACTCCTCCCCAGCCTTCACACCTATTTCCAAAGGGAGAGGGTGTTACACCCTCTCTCAGAGGAAATCCTTTGTTCTGCCTTCCTGGGCCAGGGCTACCTGGACCCCAGAAGGGCAGAAACCTGTCTGAGGGGTTGGCAGCAGCTGCAGTGGAGACCCCGGAAAGGCAGTTTGGCAGTACCCGGGTTCTGTGCTAGAGACTCGAGGGATCATGGAATTGTCCATGATCATAGACATGTTACATGGCCATGTTCGGAGTTACCATTGTGGCGCTGTACATAGGTAGTGACATATGTACAGTGCACACATGTAATGGTGTCCCCGCACTCACAAAGTCCGGGGAATTTGCCCTGAACAATGTGGGGGCACCTTGGTTAGTGCCAGGGTGCCCACACGCTAAGTAACTTTGCACCCAACCTTCACCAGGTGAAGGTTAGACATATAGGTGACTTATAAGTTACTTAAGTGCAGTGGTAAATGGCTGTGAAATAACGTGGACATTATTTCACTCAGGCTGCACTGGCAGGCCTGTGTAAGAATTGTCAGAGCTCCCTATGGGTGGAAAAAGAAATGCTGCAGTCCATAGGGATCTCCTGGAACCCCAATACCCTGGGTACCTTAGTACCATATACTAGGGAATTATATGGGTGTACCAGTATGCCAATGTGAATTGGTAAATTTAGTCACTAGCCTGTTAGTGACAAATAAGGAAAGCAGCGAGAGCATAACCACTGAGGTTCTGGTTAGCAGAGCCTCAGTGAGACAGTTGGGCATCACACAGGGAACACATACAGGGCACATACTTATGAGCACTGGGGCCCTGCCTGGCAGGGTCCCAGTGACACATAGACTAAAACAACATATATCTCCAACCTTCTGAAAATTGCCAAGAATCTCCCTCTGAATGAAGGTATTACTCCCTGCACCCTGCAGGCAAGAATCCAGTGAAGTCCAGTTCACTGACAGGCTGCTGACAAATGAACCAGAGACAGCAGCCTGACGATATCCCACCCGATGGACTCGGGATACACACCCTGCTGGTATGATAAATATGGTGGCACTGCGACCTCTAGTGGCTGAGACGTGCCATGGCCTGTGGTACTGGACCCCATATGTCGGACACCCAGAAGAAAAGTCCACCCCATACTCTCAGAGGACCAAAAGCAAGCACCAGTCAACGGACTTCAGGACACCCAAGAATCACCCTCCAGAGTGGGCCTGATTACTTGCAATCCACATTCAAAGTGGCCTGCCCGTGGCCCCACAGACTCCTTGATGCACGACCCTTGACTGACCTATCTTCACTGCACCTGTCCTCCCTGCCCCCTGCATCAGAAAACCAGCATTGCTCTAAGGGTCCCTAACGCCTTGTAACCTCTACATTCCAAGGGGATCCACCAGACTTACCTTCAAGTCCATCTGTGCAGTGCGTTTTCAAATGATCCCTTTCTCCGTTCACCACCAGCTCCAAGACTTTCATCCGCTGCTCCCACCAGGAGCCGCTTGAACTTCTCCACTTGGCCCTCAAGACATCTCGATGACCTCAACTCAGAAAGAAAAGGTGACACTTGTGAGAGCACCACCTGATTTTATATGCTATTTTAAAGTTTTTCCTATTGACTCCTATAGTGTGTAATTACGAGCAGAAGCAGAACATTTTCTAAACTTTGAAAAAATCATAACATAAAAAGTACTTACCAGATTTTGATGATCTTGGTCTTAAAACATATAAAAATATGAAGTATTTTTGTAAATTGGTCTCGAGTTATTCTTCCGAATGTATGTCCACAATTATTAATACAGAGAGTAAAACGAATGCTTAGCACATCTCATGGATTAGCCTAACTGCTCGACCAAGTTACCCCAAATACAGAGCATTAGGTGGTCTGCTTCTTGCCTCTGGAAACCAAAGTGTGGTTGCCTGCACTCTCTGCACAGTGCACATATTTGAGTACACTACATTGAGAGCCAGTCTCCCACAGAGGGGACCTATGTGGAAGGGTGTGTGGTGAGGAGACAGCAGGTAGCTCTGCGGCAGGGTGTGTGGTGAGGAGACAGCAGGTAGCTCTACGGCAGGGTGTGTGGTGAAGAGAAGAGGATAACTCTGCAGCAGGGTGTGTGGGTAAGAGACAGCTGATAGCTCTGCAGCAGGGTGTGTGGTGAGGAGACAGCAGATAGCTCTGCGGCAGGGTGTGTGGTGAGGAAACAGAGGGTAGCTCTGCGGCAGGGTGTGTGGTGAGGAGACAGCGAGTAGCTCTATGGCAGGGTGTGTGGTGAGGAAACAGCAGATAGCTCTGTGGCAGGGTGTGTGGTGAGGAGACAGTGGAGAGCTCTGTGGCAGGGTGTCTTGTTAGGCGAGTAGACAGCTGATAGCTTTGTGGCAAGGTGTGCAGTGAGGAGACAGCTGGCAGCTCTGAGGCAGGGTGTGTGGTGAGGAGATGTGGAGAGCTCTGTTGCAGGGTGTGTTGTTAGGTGAGTAGACAGCTGATAGCTTTGTGGCAAGGTGTGCGGTGAGGAGACAGCTGATAGCTCTGTGGCAGGGGGTGTGGTGAGGACACAGATGTTAGCTCTGTGGCAGGGTGTGTGGTGAAGAGACAGAGGATTGCTCTGTGGCAGGGTGTGTGGTGAGGAGACAGAGGATTGCTCTGTAGCAGGGTGTGTGGTGAGGAGACAGCAGATAGCTCTGTGGCAGGGGGTGTGGTGAGGAGACAGATGTTAGCTCTGTGGCAGGGTGTGTGGTGAAGAGACAGAGGATTGCTCTGTGGCAGGGTGTTGGGTGAGGAGACAGCAGACAGCTCTGTGGCAGGGAGTGTGGTGAGGAGACAGCAGATAACTCTGTGGCAGGGTGTGAGGTGAGGAGACATCTGATAGCTCTGTGGCAGGGTGTGTGGTGAGGAGACATCAGACAGCTCTGTGGCAGGGTGTGTGATGAGGAGGCAGCGGATAGCTCTGTGGCAGGGTGTGTGGGTACCAGACAGCGGATAGCTCTGTGGCAGGGTGTGTGGCAGGGTGTGTGGTGAAGAGACAGAGGATTGCTCTGTGTCAGGGTGTGTGGTGAGGAGACAGCAGATAGATCTGTGGCAGGGTGTGTGGGTAGGAGACAGCGGATAACTCTATGGCAGAATGTCTGGGTAGGAGACAGCTGATAGCTTTGTGGCAGGGTGTGTTGTGAGGAGACAGCAGATAGCTCTACGGCAGGGTGTGTGGTGATAAGACAGCGGATAACTCTGCGGCAGGGTGTGTGGGTAAGAGACAGCTGATAGCTCTGCGGCAGGGTGTGTGGTGAGGAGACAGCAGATAGCTCTGCGGCAGGGTGTGTGGTGAGGAAACAGAGGGTAGCTCTGCGGCAGGGTGTGTGGTGAGGAGACAGCGAGTAGCTCTATGGCAGGTTGTGTGGTGAGGAGACAGCGGAAATCTCTGTGGCAGGGTGTGTGCTGAGGAGACAGCGGATAGCTCTGCGGCAGGGTGTGTGGTGAGGAGACAGCGGGTAGCTCTGTGGCAGGGTGTGTGGTGAGGAGACAGCGGATAGCTCTGTGGCAGGGTGTGTGGTGAGGAGACAGCAGATAGCTCTGTGGCAGGGTGTGTGGTGAGGGGACAGTGGAGAGCTCTGTGGCAGGGTATCTTGTTAGGTGATTAGACAGCTGATAGCTTTGTGGCAAGGTGTGCAGTGAGGAGACAGCTGGCAGCTCTGAGGCAGGGTGTGTGGTGAGGAGATGTGGAGAGCTCTGTTGCAGGGTGTGTTGTTAGGTGAGTAGACAGCTGATAGCCTTGTGGCAAGGTGTGCGGTGAGGAGACAGCTGATAGCTCTGTGGCAGGGGGTGTGATGAGGACACAGATGTTAGCTCTGTGGCAGGGTGTGTAGTGAAGAGACAGAGGATTGCTCTGTGGCAGGGTGTGTGGTGAGGAGACAGAGGATTGCTCTGTAGCAGGGTGTGTGGTGAGGAGACAGCAGATAGCTCTGTGGCAGGGGGTGTGGGGAGGAGACAGATGTTAGCTCTGTGGCAGGGTGTGTGGTGAAGAGACAGAGGATTGCTCTGTGGCAGGGTGTGTGGTGAGGAGACAGAGTATTGCTCTGTAGCAGGGTGTGGGGTGAGGAGACAGCAGATAGCTCTGTGGCAGGGTGTGTGGTGAGGAGACAGCAGAAAGCTCTGTGACACGGTTTGTGGTGAGGTGAGGAAACAGTGGATAGGTCTGTGGCAGGGTGTGTGGTGAGGAGACAGCAGATAGCTCTGCGGCAGGGTGTGTGGGTAGGAGACAGCAGATAGCTCTGTGGCAGGCTGTGTGGTGAAGAGACAGAGGATTGCTCTGTGGCAGGGTGTGTGGTGAAGAGAAGAGGATTGCTCTGTGGCAGGATGTGTGGTGAGGAGACAGCGGGTGGCCCGTTAGCAGGGTGTGTGGTAAGGAGACAGCGGATAGCTCTGTGGCAGGGTTTGTGGTGAGGAGACAGTGGATAGCGCTGTGGCAGGGTGTGTGGTGAGGAGACAGCTGATAGCTCTGTGGCAGGGTGTGTGGTGAGGAGACAGATGTTAGCTCTGTGGCAGGGTGTGTGGTGAAGAGACAGAGGATTGCTCTGTGGCAGGGTGTGTGGTGAGGAGACAGAGGATTGCTCTGTAGCAGGGTGTGTGGTGAGAAGACAGCAGATAGCTCTGTGGCAGGGTGTGTGGTGAGGTGAGGAGACAGCGGATAGGTCTGTGGCAGGGTGTTTGGTGAGGAGACAGAAGATAGCTCTGTGGCAGGGTGTGTGGTGAGGAGACAGTGGAGAGCTCTGTGGCAGGGTGTCTTGTTAGGTGAGTAGACAGCTGATAGCTTTGTGGCAAGGTGTGCAGTGAGGAGACAGCTGGCAGCTCTGAGGCAGGGTGTGTGGTGAGGAGATGTGGAGAGCTCTGTTGCAGGGTGTGTTGTTAGGTGAGTAGACAGCTGATAGCTTTGTGGCAAGGTGTGCGGTGAGAAGACAGCTGATAGCTCTGTGGCAGGGGGTGTGGTGAGGACACAGATGTTAGCTCTGTGGCAGGGTGTGTGGTGAAGAGACAGAGGATTGCTCTGTGGCAGGGTGTGTGGTGAGGAGACAGAGGATTGCTCGGTAGCAGGGTGTGTGGTGAGGAGACAGCAGATAGCTCTGTGGCAGGGGGTGTGGTGAGGAGACAGATGTTAGCTCTGTGGCAGGGTGTGTGGTGAAGAGACAGAGGATTGCTCTGTGGCAGGGTGTGGGGTGAGGAGACAGCAGACAGCTCTGTGGCAGGGAGTGTGGTGAGGAGACAGCAGATAACTCTGTGGCAGGGTGTGAGGTGAGGAGACATCTGATAGCTCTGTGGCAGGGTGTGTGGTGAGGAGACAGCAGACAGCTCTGTGGCCGGGTGTGTAATGAGGAGGCAGCGGATAGCTCTGTGGCAGGGTGTGTGGGTACCAGACAGCGGATAGCTCTGTGGCAGGGTGTGTGGCCGGGTGTGTGGTGAAGAGACAGAGGATTGCTCTGTGTCAGGGTGTGTGGTGAGGAGACAGCAGATAGCTCTGTGGCAGGGTGTGTGGGTAGGAGACAGCTGATAACTCTATGGCAGAATGTCTGGGTAGGAGACAGCTCATAGCTCTCTGGCAGGGTGTGTGGTGAGGAGACAGCAGATAGCTCTACGGCAGGGTGTGTGGTGATAAGACAGCGGATAACTCTGCGGCAGGGTGTGTGGGTAAGAGACAGCTGATAGCTCTGCGGCAGGGTGTGTGGTGAGGAGACAGCAGATAGCTCTGCGGCAGGGTGTGTGGTGAGGAAACAGAGGGTAGCTCTGCGGCAGGGTGTGTGGTGAGGAGACAGCGAGTAGCTCTATGGCAGGTTGTGTGGTGAGGAGTCAGCGGATATCTCTGTGGCAGGGTGTGTGCTGAGGAGACAGCGGATAGCTCTGTGGCAGGGTGTGTGGTGAGGAGACAGCGGGTAGCTCTGTGGCAGGGTGTGTGGTGAGGAGACAGCAGATAGCTCTGTGGCAGGGTGTGTGGTGAGGAAACAGAGGGTAGCTCTGCGGCAGGGTGTGTGGTGAGGAGACAGCGAGTAGCTCTATGGCAGGTTGTGTGGTGAGGAGTCAGCGGATATCTCTGTGGCAGGGTGTGTGCTGAGGAGACAGCGGATAGCTCTGTGGCAGGGTGTGTGGTGAGGAGACAGCGGGTAGCTCTGTGGCAGGGTGTGTGGTGAGGAGACAGCAGATAGCTCTGTGGCAGGGAGTGTGGTGAGGAGACAGCAGATAACTCTGTGGCAGGGTGTGAGGTGAGGAGACATCTGATAGCTCTGTGGCAGGGTGTGTGGTGAGGAGACAGCAGACAGCTCTGTGGCCGGGTGTGTAATGAGGAGGCAGCGGATAGCTCTGTGGCAGGGTGTGTGGGTACCAGACAGCGGATAGCTCTGTGGCAGGGTGTGTGGCCGGGTGTGTGGTGAAGAGACAGAGGATTGCTCTGTGTCAGGGTGTGTGGTGAGGAGACAGCAGATAGCTCTGTGGCAGGGTGTGTGGGTAGGAGACAGCTGATAACTCTATGGCAGAATGTCTGGGTAGGAGACAGCTCATAGCTCTCTGGCAGGGTGTGTGGTGAGGAGACAGCAGATAGCTCTACGGCAGGGTGTGTGGTGATAAGACAGCGGATAACTCTGCGGCAGGGTGTGTGGGTAAGAGACAGCTGATAGCTCTGCGGCAGGGTGTGTGGTGAGGAGACAGCAGATAGCTCTGCGGCAGGGTGTGTGGTGAGGAAACAGAGGGTAGCTCTGCGGCAGGGTGTGTGGTGAGGAGACAGCGAGTAGCTCTATGGCAGGTTGTGTGGTGAGGAGTCAGCGGATATCTCTGTGGCAGGGTGTGTGCTGAGGAGACAGCGGATAGCTCTGTGGCAGGGTGTGTGGTGAGGAGACAGCGGGTAGCTCTGTGGCAGGGTGTGTGGTGAGGAGACAGCAGATAGCTCTGTGGCAGGGTGTGTGGTGAGGGGACAGTGGAGAGCTCTATGGCAGGGTGTCTTGTTACGTGAGTAGACAGCTGATAGCTTTGTGGCAAGGTGTGCAGTGAGGAGACAGCTGGCAGCTCTGAGGCAGGGTGTGTGGTGAGGAGATGTGGAGAGCTCTGTTGCAGGGTGTGTTGTTAGGTGAGTAGACAGCTGATAGCCTTGTGGCAAGGTGTGCGGTGAGGAGACAGCTGATAGCTCTGTGGCAGGGGGTGTGATGAGGACACAGATGTTAGCTCTGTGGCAGGGTGTGTAGTGAAGAGACAGAGGATTGCTCTGTGGCAGAGTGTGTGGTGAGGAGACAGAGGATTGCTCTGTAGCAGGGTGTGTGGTGAGGAGACAGCAGATAGCTCTGTGGCAGGGGGTGTGGTGAGGAGACAGATGTTAGCTCTGTGGGAGGGTGTGTGGTGAAGAGACAGAGGATTGCTCTGTGGCAGGGTGTGTGGTGAGGAGACAGAGTATTGCTCTGTAGCAGGGTGTGGGGTGAGGAGACAGCAGATAGCTCTGTGGCAGGGTGTGTGGTGGGGAGACAGCAGAAAGCTCTGTGACAGGGTTTGTGGTGAGGTGAGGAAACAGTGGATAGGTCTGTGGCAGGGTGTGTGGTGAGGAGACAGCGGATAGCTCTGCGGCAGGGTGTGTGGTGAAGAGACAGAGGATTGCTCTGTGGCAGGGTGTGTGGTGAAGAGAAGAGGATTGCTCTGTGGCAGGATGTGTGGTGAGGAGACAGCGGGTGGCCCGTTAGCAAGGTGTGTGGTGAGGAGACAGCGGATAGCTCTGTGGCAGGGTTTGTGGTGAGGAGACAGTGGATAGCGCTGTGGCAGGGTGTGTGGTGAGGAGACAGCTGATAGCTCTGTGGCAGGGTGTGTGGTGAGGAGACAGATGTTAGCTCTGTGGCAGGATGTGTGGTGAAGAGACAGAGGATTGCTCTGTGGCAGGGTGTGTGGTGAGGAGACAGAGGATTGCTCTGTAGCAGGGTGTGTGGTGAGAAGACAGCAGATAGCTCTGTGGCAGGGTGTGTGGTGAGGTGAGGAGACAGCGGATAGGTCTGTGGCAGGGTGTTTGGTGAGGAGACAGAAGATAGGTCTGTGGCAGGGTGTTAGGTGAGGAGACAACGGATAGCTCTGCAGCAGGGTGTGTGGGTAGGAGACAGCGGATAGCTCTGCGGCAGGGTGTGTGGTAAGAAGACAGCGGATAGCTCTGTGGCAGGATGTGTGGTGAGGAGACAGCGGGTAGCTCTGCAGCAGGGTGTGTGGTGAGGAAACAGCGGATAGCTCTGTGGCAGGGTGTGTGGTGAGGAGACAGCAGATAGCTCTGTGGCAGGGTGTGGTGAAGAGAAGAGGATTGCTCTGTGGCAGGATGTGTGGTGAGGAGACAGTGGATAGCTCTGTGGCAGGGTGTGTGGTGAAGAGAAGAGGATTGCTTTGTGGTAGGGTGTGTGGTGAGGAGACAGTGGAGAGCTCTGTGGCAGGGTGTGTTGTGAGGTGAGTAGACAGCTGATAGCTTTGTGGCAAGGTGTGTGGTGAGAAGACAGCTGGCAGCCCTGAGGCAGGGTGTGTGGTGAGGAGACAGTGGAGAGCTCTGTGGCAGGGTGTGTTGTGAGGTGAGTAGACGGCTGATAGCTTTGTGGCAAGGTGTGTGGTGAGGAGCCGGTGGCAGCCCTGAGGCAGGGTGTGTGGTGAGGAGACGGTGGAGAGCTCTGTGGCAGGGTGTGTGGTGAGGAGACAGCTGATACCTCTGTGGCAGGGTGTGTTGTGAGGAGACAGATGTTAGCTCTGTGGCAGGGTGTGTGGTGAAGAGACAGAGGATTGCTCTGTGGCAGGGTGTGTGGTGAGGAGACAGAGGATTGCTCTGTAGCAGGGTGTGTGGTGAGGAGACAGCAGATAGCTCTGTGGCAGGGTGTGTGGTGAGGAGACAGCAGACAGCTCTGTGGCAGGGTGTTACGTGAGGAGACAGCGCATAGGTCTGTGGCAGGGTGTGTGGTGAGGAGACAGAAGATAGGTCTGTGGAAGGGTGTTAGGTGAGGAGACAGCGGATAGCTCTGCGGCAGGGTGTGTGGGTAGGAGACATCGGATAGCTCTGCGGCAGGGTGTGTGGTGAGGGACAGCAGATACCTCTGTATCAGGGTGTGTGGTGAGGAGACAGCGGATAGCTCTGTGGCAGGGTGTGTGGGTAGGAGACAGCGGATAGCTCTGTGGCAGGGTGTGTGGTGAAGAGAAGAGGATTGCTCTGTGGCAGGGTGTGTGGTGAGGAGACAGCAGGTAGCTCTGCAGCAGGGTGTGTGGGTAGGAGACAGCGGATAGCTCTGTGGCAGAGTGTGTGGTGAGGAGACAGCGGATAGCTCTGTGGCAGGGTGTGTGGTGAGGAGACAGCGGATAGCTCTGTGGTAGGGTATGTGGTGAAGAGAAGAGGATTGCTCTGTGGCAGGATGTGTGGTGAGGAGACAGCGGGTAGCTCTGTGGCAGGGTGTGGTGAGGAGACAGCGGATAGCTCTGTGGCAGGGTGTGTGGTGAGGAGACAGCGGATAGCTCTGTGGTAGGGTATGTGGTGAAGAGAAGAGGATTGCTCTGTGGCAGGATGTGTGGTGAGGAGACAGCGGGTAGCTCTGTGGCAGGGTGTGTGGTGAGGAGACAGTGGAGAGCTCTGTGGCAGGGTGTGTTGTGAGGTGAGTAGACGGCTGATAGCTTTGTGGCAAGGTGTGTGGTGAGGAGCCGGTGGCAGCCCTGAGGCAGGGTGTGTGGTGAGGAGACGGTGGAGAGCTCTGTGGCAGGGTGTGTGGTGAGGAGACAGCTGATACCTCTGTGGCAGGGTGTGTTGTGAGGAGACAGATGTTAGCTCTGTGGCAGGGTGTGTGGTGAAGAGACAGAGGATTGCTCTGTGGCAGGGTGTGTGGTGAGGAGACAGAGGATTGCTCTGTAGCAGGGTGTGTGGTGAGGAGACAGCAGATAGCTCTGTGGCAGGGTGTGTGGTGAGGAGACAGCAGACAGCTCTGTGGCAGGGTGTTACGTGAGGAGACAGCGCATAGGTCTGTGGCAGGGTGTGTGGTGAGGAGACAGAAGATAGGTCTGTGGAAGGGTGTTAGGTGAGGAGACAGCGGATAGCTCTGCGGCAGGGTGTGTGGGTAGGAGACATCGGATAGCTCTGCGGCAGGGTGTGTGGTGAGGGACAGCAGATACCTCTGTATCAGGGTGTGTGGTGAGGAGACAGCGGATAGCTCTGTGGCAGGGTGTGTGGGTAGGAGACAGCGGATAGCTCTGTGGCAGGGTGTGTGGTGAAGAGAAGAGGATTGCTCTGTGGCAGGGTGTGTGGTGAGGAGACAGCAGGTAGCTCTGCAGCAGGGTGTGTGGGTAGGAGACAGCGGATAGCTCTGTGGCAGAGTGTGTGGTGAGGAGACAGCGGATAGCTCTGTGGCAGGGTGTGTGGTGAGGAGACAGCGGATAGCTCTGTGGTAGGGTATGTGGTGAAGAGAAGAGGATTGCTCTGTGGCAGGATGTGTGGTGAGGAGACAGCGGGTAGCTCTGTGGCAGGGTGTGGTGAGGAGACAGCGGATAGCTCTGTGGCAGGGTGTGTGGTGAGGAGACAGCGGATAGCTCTGTGGTAGGGTATGTGGTGAAGAGAAGAGGATTGCTCTGTGGCAGGATGTGTGGTGAGGAGACAGCGGGTAGCTCTGTGGCAGGGTGTGTGGTGAGGAGACAGCAGATAGCTCTGTGGCAGGGTGTGTGGTGAGGAGACAGTGGGTAGCTCTGCGGCAGGGTGTGTGATGAGGAGACAGCGGATAGCTCTGTGGCAGGGTATGTGGTGAGACAGCGGATAGCTCTGTGGCAGGGTGTGTGGTGAAGAGACAGAGGATTGCTCTGTGGCAGGGTGTGTGGTTAAGAGAAGAGGATTGCTCTGTGGCAGGATGTGTGGTGAGGAGACAGCAGGTAGCTCTGTGGCACGGTGTGTGTTGAGGAGACAGCAGATAGCTCTGTGGCAGGGTGTGTGGTGTGGAGACAGCGGATAGGTCTGTGGCGGGGTGTGTGGGTAGGAGCCAGCGGATAGCTCTGTGGCAGAATGTGTGGTGAGGAGACAGCGGATAGCTCTGCGGCAGGATGTGTGGTGAGGAGAGAGCGGATAGCTCTGTGGCAGGGTGTGTGGTGAGGAGACAGCGGGTAGCTCTGTGGCAGGGTGTGGGGTGAGGAGACAACGGGTAGCTCTGTGGCAGGGTGTGTGGTGAGAAGATAGTAGATAGCTCTCTGGCAGGGTGTGTGGTGAGGAGACAGTAATGAGCTCTTGGGCAGGGTGTGTGGTGAGGAGACAGCGGATAGCTCTGTGGCAGGGTGTGTGGTGAGTAGACAGCTGATAGGTCTGTGGCGGGGTGTGTGGTGAGGAGACGGTGGAGAGCTCTGTGGCAGGGTGTGAGGTGAGGAGACAGCATACAGCTCTGTGGCAGGGAGTGTGGTGAGGAGACAGTAGATAACTCTGTGGCAGGGTGTGAGGTGAGGAGACAGCTGATAGCTCTGTGGCAGGGTGTGTGGTGAGGAGACAGCTGATAACTCTGTGGCAGGATGTGTGGTGAGGAGACAGCAGACAGCTCTGTGGCAGGGTGTGTGATGAGGAGGCAGCGGATAGCTCTGTGGCAGGGTGTGTGGGTACCAGACAGTGGATAACTCTGTGGCAGGGTGTGTGGCAGGGTGTGAGGTGAGGAGACAGAGGATTGCTCTGTGTCAGGGTCTGTGGTGAGGAGACAGCAGATAGCTCTGTGGCAGGGTGTGTGATGAGGAGACAGCAGATAGCTCTACGGCAGGGTGTGTGAGTAGGAGACAGCAGATAGCTCTGCGGCAGGGTGTGTGGTGAGGAGACAGAGGATTGCTCTCTGGCAGGGTATGTGGGTACGAGACAGCAGATAGCTCTGTGGCAGGGTGTGTGGTGAGGAGACAGCGGATAGCTCTGTGGCGGGTTGTTAGATGAGGAGACAGCGGATAGCTCTGTGGCAGGGTGTGTGGTGAGGAGACAGTGGATAGCTCTGTGGCAGGGTGTGTGGTGAGGAGACAGCGGATAGCTCTGCGGCAGGGTGTATGGTGAGGAGACAGTGGATAGCTCTATGGCCGAGTGTATGGTGAGGAGACAGCGGACAGCTCTATGGCAGGGTGTGTGGTGAGGAGACAGCGGATAAATCTGTGACAGGGTGTGTGGGTAGAAGACAGCAGACAGCTCTGTGGCAGGGTGTGTGATGAGGAGGCAGCGGATAGCTCTGTGGCAGGGTGTGTGGGTACCAGACAGCGGATAGCTCTGTGGCAGGGTATGTGGCAGGGTGAGTGGTGAAGAGACAGAGGATTGCTCTGTGTCAGGGTGTGTGGTGAGGAGACAGCAGATAGCTCTGTGGCAGGGTGTGTGGGTAGGAGACAGCGGATAACTCTATGGTAGAATGTCTGGGTAGTAGACAGCTGTTAGCTCTGTGGCAGGGTGTGTGGTGAGGAGACAGCAGATAGCTCTACGGCAGGGTGTGTGGTGATAAGACAGCGGATAACTCTGCGGCAGGGTTTGTGGGTAAGAGACAGCTGATAGCTCTGCGGCAGGGTGTGTGGTGAGGAGACAGCAGATAGCTCTGCGGCAGGGTGTGTGGTGAGGAAACAGAGGGTAGCTCTGCGGCAGGGTGTGTGGTGAGGAGACAGCGAGTAGCTCTATGGCAGGTTGTGTGGTGAGGAGACAGCGGATATCTCTGTGGCAGGGTGTGTGCTGAGGAGACAGCAGTTAGCTCTGTGGCAGGGTGTGTGGTGAGGAGACAGCGGATAGCTCTGTGGCAGGGTGTGTGGTGAGGGGACAGTGGAGAGCTCGGTGGCAGGGTGTCTTGTTAGGTGAGTAGACAGCTGAAAGCTTTGTGGCAAGGTGTGCAGTGAGGAGACATCTGGCAGCTCTGAGGCAGGGTGTGTGGTGAGAAGATATCGAGAGCTCTGTTGCAGGGTGTGTTGTTAGGTGAGTAGACAGCTGATAGCCTTGTGGCAAGGTGTGCAGTGAGGAGACAGCTGATAGCTCTGTGGCAGGGGGTATGATGAGGACACAGATGTTAGCTCTGTGGCAGGGTGTGTAGTGAAGAGACAGAGGATTGCTCTGTGGCAGGGTGTGTGGTGAGGAGACAGAGGATTGCTCTGTAGCAGGGTGTGTGGTGAGGAGACAGCAGATAGCTCTGTGGCAGGGGGTGTGGTGAGGAGACAGATGTTAGCTCTGTGGCAGGGTGTGTGGTGAAGAGACAGAGGATTGCACTGTGGCAGGGTGTGTGGTGAGGAGACAGAGTATTGCTCTGTAGCAGGGTGTGGGGTGAGGAGACAGCAGATAGCTCTGTGGCAGGGTTTGTGGTGAGGAGACAGCAGAAAGCTCTGTGACAGGGTTTGTGGTGAGTTGAGGAAACAGTGGATAGGTCTGTGGCAGGGTGTGTGGTGAGGAGACAGCGGATAGCTCTGCGGCAGGGTGTGTGGGTAGGAGACAGCAGATAGCTCTGTGGCAGGCTGTGTGGTGAAGAGACAGAGGATTTCTCTGTGGCAGGGTGTGTGGTGAAGAGAAGAGGATTGCTCTGTGGCAGGATGTGTGGTGAGGAGACAGCGGGTGGCCCGTTAGCAGGGTGTGTGGTGAGGAGACAGCAGATAGCTCTGTGGCAGGGTTTGTGGTGAGGAGACAGTGGATAGCGCTGTGGCAGGGTGTGTGGTGAGGAGACAGCTGATAGCTCTGTGGCAGGGTGTGTGTTGAGGAGACAGATGTTAGCTCTGTGGCAGGGTGTGTGGTGAAGAGACAGAGGATTGCTCTGTGGCAGGGTGTGTGGTGAGGAGACAGAGGATTGCTCTGTAGCAGGGTGTGTGGTGAGAAGACAGCAGATAGCTCTGTGGCAGTGTGTGTGGTGAGGTGAGGAGACAGCGGATAGGTCTGTGGCAGGGTGTTTGGTGAGGAGACAGAAGATAGGTCTGTGGCAGGGTGTTAAGTGAGGAGACAACGGATAGCTCTGCAGCAGGGTGTGTGGGTAGGAGACAGCGGATAGCTCTGTGGCAGGGTGTGTGGTAAGTAGACAGCGGATAGCTCTGTGGCAGGATGTGTGGTGAGGAGACAGCGGGTAGCTCTGCGGCAGGGTGTGTGGTGAGGAGACAGCGGATAGCTCTGTGGCAGGGTGTGTGGTGAGGAGACAGCGGATAGCTCTGCGGCAGGGTGTGTGGGTAGGAGACAGCGGATAGCTCTGTGGCGGAGTGTTAGGTGAGGAGACAGCGGACAGCTCTGTGGCAGGGTGTGTGGGTAGGAGACAGCAGATACCTCTGTGGCAGGGTGTATGGTGAGGAGACAGTGGATAGCTCTGTGGCGGGGTGTATGGTGAGGAGACAGTGGATAACTCTGTGGCAGGATGTGTGGGTAGGAGACAGCAGATACCTCTGTGGTAGGGTGTGTGGTGAGGAGAATGCGGGTAGCTCTGTGTCAGGGTGTGTGGTGAGGAGACAGCGGATAACTCTGTGGCAGGGTGTGTGGGTAGGAGACAGCAGATACCTCTGTGGCAGTGTGTGTGGTGAGGAGAATGCAGGTAGCTCTGAGGCAGGGTGTGTGGTGAGTAGACAGCAGATACCTCTGTGGCAGGGTGTATGGTGAGGAGACAGCAGATAGCTCTGTGGCGGGGTGTATGGTGAGGAGACAGCGAATAGCTCTGTGGCAGGGTGTGTGGTGAGGACATAGCGGATAACTCTGTGGCAGGGTGTGTGGGTAGGAGACAGCAGATACCTCTGTGGCAGGGTGTGTGGTGAGGAGAATGCGGGTAGCTCTGAGGCAGGGTGTGTGGTGAGGAAACAGCAGATACCTCTGTGGCAGGGTGTATGGTGAGGAGACAGCGGATAGCTCTGTTGCGGGGTGTATGGTGAGGAGACAGCGGATAGCTCGATGGCAGGGTGTGTGGTGAGGAGACAGCGGATAACTCTGTGGCAGGGTGTGTGGGTAGGAGACAGCAGATACCTCTGTGGCAAGGTGTGTGGGGAGGAGAATGCGGGTAGCTCTGAGGCAGGGTGTGTGGGTAGGAGACAGCAGATACCTCTGTGGCAGGGTGTGTGGTGAGGAGAATGCGGGTAGCTCTGAGGCAGGGTGTGTGGGTAGGAGACAGCAGATAGCTCTGTGGCAGGGTGTGTGGTGAAGAGACAGAGGATTGCTCTGTGGCAGGGTGTGTGGTGAGAAGACAGATGATTGCTTTCTGGCAGGGTGTGTGGGTACAAAATAGCAGATACCTCTGTGGCAGGGTGTGTGGTGAGGAGAATGCGGGTAGCTCTGTGGCAGGGTGTGTGGTGAGGAGACAGCGGGTAGCTCTGAGGCAGGGTGTATGGTGAGGAGACAGCCGATAGCTCTGTGGCAGGGTGTGTGGTGAAGAAACGAGGATTGCTCTGTGGCAGGGTGTGTGGTGAGGAGACAGTAGAGAGCTCTGTGACAGGGTGTGTAGTGAAGAGACGAGGATTGCTCTGTGGCAGGGTGTGTGGTGAGGAGACAGTAGAGAGCTCTGTGGCAGGTTGTGTTGTGAGGTGAGTAGACAGCTGATAGCTTTGTGGCAAGGTGTGTGGTGAGGAGACAGCTGGCAGCTCTGAGGCAGGGTGTGTGGTGAGGAGACAGTAGAGAGCTCTGTGGCAGGGTGTGTTGTGAGGTGAGTAGACAGCTGATAGCTTTGTGGCAAGGTGTGTGGTGAGGAGACAGCGGGTAGCTCTGTGTCAGGGTGTGTGGTGAGAAGACGGCGGAGAGCTCTGTGGCAGGGTGTGTGGTGAGGAGTCAGCGGGTAACTCTGAGACAGGGTGTGTGGTGAGGAGACAGTAGATAGCTCTGAGGCAGGGCGTGTTGGTAGGAGACAGCCAATAGCTCTGTGGCAGGGTATGTGGCAGGGTGTGTGGTGAAGAGACAAAGGATTGCTCTGTGTCAGGGTGTGTGGTGAGGAGACAGCGGGTAGCTCTGCGGCAGGATGTGTGGGTAGGAGACAGCGGATAGCTCTGTGGCAGGGTGTGTGGGTAGGAGACAGCTGATAGCTCTGTGGCAGGGTGTGTGCCAGGGTGTATGGTGAAGAGATAGAGGATTGCTCTGTGTCAGGGTGTGTGGTGAGGAGACAGCGGGTAGCTCTGTGGCAGGGTGTGTGGTGAGGAGACAGCGGATAGCTCTGTGGCAGGGTGTGTGGTGAGGGGACAGTGGAGAGCTCGGTGGCAGGGTGTCTTGTTAGGTGAGTAGACAGCTGAAAGCTTTGTGGCAAGGTGTGCAGTGAGGAGACATCTGGCAGCTCTGAGGCAGGGTGTGTGGTGAGGAGATGTGGAGAGCTCTGTTGCAGGGTGTGTGGCAGGGTGTGAGGTGAGGAGACAGAGGATTGCTCTGTGTCAGGGTGTGTGGTGAGGAGACAGCAGATAGCTCTGTGGCAGGGTGTGTGGGTAGGAGACAGCGGATAACTCTATGGTAGAATGTCTGGGTAGTAGACAGCTGTTAGCTCTGTGGCAGGGTGTGTGGTGAGGAGACAGCAGATAGCTCTACGGCATGGTGTGTGGTGATAAGACAGCGGATAACTCTGCGGCAGGGTTTTTGGGTAAGAGACAGCTGATAGCTCTGCGGCAGGGTGTGTGGTGAGGAGACAGCAGATAGCTCTGCGGCAGGGTGTGTGGTGAGGAAACAGAGGGTAGCTCTGCGGCAGGGTGTGTGGTGAGGAGACAGCGAGTAGCTCTATGGCAGGTTGTGTGGTGAGGAGACAGCGGATATCTCTGTGGCAGGGTGTGTGCTGAGGAGACAGCGGTTAGCTCTGTGGCAGGGTGTGTGGTGAGGAGACAGCGGATAGCTCTGTGGCAGGGTGTGTGGTGAGGGGACAGTGGAGAGCTCGGTGGCAGGGTGTCATGTTAGGTGAGTAGACAGCTGAAAGCTTTGTGGCAAGGTGTGCAGTGAGGAGACATCTGGCAGCTCTGAGGCAGGGTGTGTGGTGAGGAGATGTGGAGAGCTCTGTTGCAGGGTGTGTTGTGAGGTGAGTAGACAGCTGATAGCTTTGTGGCAAGGTGCAAGGTGCAAGGTGTGTGGTGAGGAGACAGCGGGTAGCTCTGTGTCAGGGTGTGTCAGTAGATAGCTCTGAGGCAGGGCGTGTTGGTAGGAGACAGCCAATAGCTCTGTGGCAGGGTATGTGGCAGGGTGTGTGGTGACAGCTGATAGCTCTGTGGCAGGGGGTATGATGAGGACACAGATGTTAGCTCTGTGGCAGGGTGTGTAGTGAAAAGACAGAGGATTGCTCTGTGGCAGGGTGTGTGGTGAGGAGACAGAGGATTGCTCTGTAGCAGGGTGTGTGGTGAGGAGACAGCAGATAGCTCTGTGGCAGGGGGTGTGGTGAGGAGACAGATGTTAGCTCTGTGGCAGGGTGTGTGGTGAAGAGACAGAGGATTGCACTGTGGCAGGGTGTGTGGTGAGGAGACAGAGTATTGCTCTGTAGCAGGGTGTGGGGTGAGGAGACAGCAGATAGCTCTGTGGCAGGGTTTGTGGTGAGGAGACAGCAGAAAGCTCTGTGACAGGGTTTGTGGTGAGGTGAGGAAACAGTGGATAGGTCTGTGGCAGGGTGTGTGGGTAGGAGACAGCAGATAGCTCTGTGGCAGGCTGTGTGGTGAAGAGACAGAGGATTTCTCTGTGGCAGGGTGTGTGGTGAAGAGAAGAGGATTGCTCTGTGGCAGGATGTGTGGTGAGGAGACAGCGGGTGGCCCATTAGCAGGGTGTGTGGTGAGGAGACAGCAGATAGCTCTGTGGCAGGGTTTGTGGTGAGGAGACAGTGGATAGCGCTGTGGCAGGGTGTGTGGTGAGGAGACAGCTGATAGCTCTGTGGCAGGGTGTGTGTTGAGGAGACAGATGTTAGCTCTGTGGCAGGGTGTGTGGTGAAGAGACAGAGGATTGCTCTGTGGCAGGGTGTGTGGTGAGGGGACAGAGGATTGCTCTGTAGCAGGGTGTGTGGTGAGAAGACAGCAGATAGCTCTGTGGCAGGGTGTGTGGTGAGGTGAGGAGACAGCGGATAGGTCTGTGGCAGGGTGTTTGGTGAGGAGACAGAAGATAGGTCTGTGGCAGGGTGTTAAGTGAGGAGACAACGGATAGCTCTGCAGCAGGGTGTGTGGGTAGGAGACAGCGGATAGCTCTGTGGCAGGGTGTGTGGTAAGTAGACAGCGGATAGCTCTGTGGCAGGATGTGTGGTGAGGAGACAGCGGGTAGCTCTGCGGCAGGGTGTGTGGTGAGGAGACAGCGGATAGCTCTGTGGCAGGGTGTGTGGTGAGGAGACAGCGGATAGCTCTGCGGCAGGGTGTGTGGGTAGGAGACAGCGGATAGCTCTGTGGCGGAGTGTTAGGTGAGGAGACAGCGGACAGCTCTGTGGCAGGGTGTGTGGGTAGGAGACAGCAGATACCTCTGTGGCAGGGTGTATGGTGAGGAGACAGTGGATAGCTCTGTGGCGGGGTGTATGGTGAGGAGACAGTGGATAACTCTGTGGCAGGATGTGTGGGTAGGAGACAGCAGATACCTCTGTGGTAGGGTGTGTGGTGAGGAGAATGCGGGTAGCTCTGTGTCAGGGTGTGTGGTGAGGAGACAGCGGATAACTCTGTGGCAGGGTGTGTGGGTAGGAGACAGCAGATACCTCTGTGGCAGTGTGTGTGGTGAGGAGAATGCAGGTAGCTCTGAGGCAGGGTGTGTGGTGAGTAGACAGCAGATACCTCTGTGGCAGGGTGTATGGTGAGGAGACAGCAGATAGCTCTGTGGCGGGGTGTATGGTGAGGAGACAGCGAATAGCTCTGTGGCAGGGTGTGTGGTGAGGAGATAGCGGATAACTCTGTGGCAGGGTGTGTGGGTAGGAGACAGCAGATACCTCTGTGGCAGGGTGTGTGGTGAGGAGAATGCGGGTAGCTCTGAGGCAGGGTGTGTGGTGAGGAAACAGCAGATACCTCTGTGGCAGGGTGTATGGTGAGGAGACAGCGGATAGCTCTGTTGCGGGGTGTATGGTGAGGAGACAGCGGATAGCTCGATGGCAGGGTGTGTGGTGAGGAGACAGCGGATAACTCTGTGGCAGGGTGTGTGGGTAGGAGACAGCAGATACCTCTGTGGCAAGGTGTGTGGGGAGGAGAATGCGGGTAGCTCTGAGGCAGGGTGTGTGGGTAGGAGACAGCAGATACCTCTGTGGCAGGGTGTGTGGTGAGGAGAATGCGGGTAGCTCTGAGGCAGGGTGTGTGGGTAGGAGACAGCAGATAGCTCTGTGGCAGGGTGTGTGGTGAAGAGACAGAGGATTGCTCTGTGGCAGGGTGTGTGGTGAGAAGACAGATGATTGCTTTCTGGCAGGGTGTGTGGGTACGAAATAGCAGATACCTCTGTGGCAGGGTGTGTGGTGAGGAGAATGCGGGTAGCTTTGTGGCAGGGTGTGTGGTGAGGAGACAGCGGGTAGCTCTGAGGCAGGGTGTATGGTGAGGAGACAGCCGATAGCTCTGTGGCAGGGTGTGTGGTGAAGAAACGAGGATTGCTCTGTGGCAGGGTGTGTGGTGAGGAGACAGTAGAGAGCTCTGTGACAGGGTGTGTAGTGAAGAGACGAGGATTGCTCTGTGGCAGGGTGTGTGGTGAGGAGACAGTAGAGAGCTCTGTGGCAGGTTGTGTTGTGAGGTGAGTAGACAGCTGATAGCTTTGTGGCAAGGTGTGTGGTGAGGAGACAGCTGGCAGCTCTGAGGCAGGGTGTGTGGTGAGGAGACAGTAGAGAGCTCTGTGGCAGGGTGTGTTGTGAGGTGAGTAGACAGCTGATAGCTTTGTGGCAAGGTGTGTGGTGAGAAGACAGCAGATACCTCTGTGGTAGGGTGTGTGGTGAGGAGAATGCGGGTAGCTCTGTGTCAGGGTGTGTGGTGAGGAGACAGCGGATAACTCTGTGGCAGGGTGTGTGGGTAGGAGACAGCAGATACCTCTGTGGCAGTGTGTGTGGTGAGGAGAATGCAGGTAGCTCTGAGGCAGGGTGTGTGGTGAGTAGACAGCAGATACCTCTGTGGCAGGGTGTATGGTGAGGAGACAGCAGATAGCTCTGTGGCGGGGTGTATGGTGAGGAGACAGCGAATAGCTCTGTGGCAGGGTGTGTGGTGAGGAGATAGCGGATAACTCTGTGGCAGGGTGTGTGGGTAGGAGACAGCAGATACCTCTGTGGCAGGGTGTGTGGTGAGGAGAATGCGGGTAGCTCTGAGGCAGGGTGTGTGGTGAGGAAACAGCAGATACCTCTGTGGCAGGGTGTATGGTGAGGAGACAGCGGATAGCTCTGTTGCGGGGTGTATGGTGAGGAGACAGCGGATAGCTCGATGGCAGGGTGTGTGGTGAGGAGACAGCGGATAACTCTGTGGCAGGGTGTGTGGGTAGGAGACAGCAGATACCTCTGTGGCAAGGTGTGTGGGGAGAAGAATGCGGGTAGCTCTGAGGCAGGGTGTGTGGGTAGGAGACAGCAGATACCTCTGTGGCAGGGTGTGTGGTGAGGAGAATGCGGGTAGCTCTGAGGCAGGGTGTGTGGGTAGGAGACAGCAGATAGCTCTGTGGCAGGGTGTGTGGTGAAGAGACAGAGGATTGCTCTGTGGCAGGGTGTGTGGTGAGAAGACAGATGATTGCTTTCTGGCAGGGTGTGTGGGTACGAAATAGCAGATACCTCTGTGGCAGGGTGTGTGGTGAGGAGAATGCGGGTAGCTTTGTGGCAGGGTGTGTGGTGAGGAGACAGCGGGTAGCTCTGAGGCAGGGTGTATGGTGAGGAGACAGCCGATAGCTCTGTGGCAGGGTGTGTGGTGAAGAAACGAGGATTGCTCTGTGGCAGGGTGTGTGGTGAGGAGACAGTAGAGAGCTCTGTGACAGGGTGTGTAGTGAAGAGACGAGGATTGCTCTGTGGCAGGGTGTGTGGTGAGGAGACAGTAGAGAGCTCTGTGGCAGGTTGTGTTGTGAGGTGAGTAGACAGCTGATAGCTTTGTGGCAAGGTGTGTGGTGAGGAGACAGCTGGCAGCTCTGAGGCAGGGTGTGTGGTGAGGAGACAGTAGAGAGCTCTGTGGCAGGGTGTGTTGTGAGGTGAGTAGACAGCTGATAGCTTTGTGGCAAGGTGTGTGGTGAGGAGACAGCGGGTAGCTCTGTGTCAGGGTGTGTGGTGAGAAGACGGCGGAGAGCTCTGTGGCAGGGTGTGTGGTGAGGAGTCAGCGGGTAACTCTGAGACAGGGTGTGTGGTGAGGAGACAGTAGATAGCTCTGAGGCAGGGCGTGTTGGTAGGAGACAGCCAATAGCTCTGTGGCAGGGTATGTGGCAGGGTGTGTGGTGAAGAGACAAAGGATTGCTCTGTGTCAGGGTGTGTGGTGAGGAGACAGCGGGTAGCTCTGCGGCAGGATGTGTGGGTAGGAGACAGCGGATAGCTCTGTGGCAGGGTGTGTGGGTAGGAGACAGCTGATAGCTCTGTGGCAGGGTGTGTGCCAGGGTGTATGGTGAAGAGATAGAGGATTGCTCTGTGTCAGGGTGTGTGGTGAGGAGACAGCGGGTAGCTCTGTGGCAGGGTGTGTGGTGAGGAGACAGCGGATAGCTCTGTGGCAGGGTGTGTGGTGAGGGGACAGTGGAGAGCTCGGTGGCAGGGTGTCTTGTTAGGTGAGTAGACAGCTGAAAGCTTTGTGGCAAGGTGTGCAGTGAGGAGACATCTGGCAGCTCTGAGGCAGGGTGTGTGGTGAGGAGATGTGGAGAGCTCTGTTGCAGGGTGTGTGGCAGGGTGTGAGGTGAGGAGACAGAGGATTGCTCTGTGTCAGGGTGTGTGGTGAGGAGACAGCAGATAGCTCTGTGGCAGGGTGTGTGATGAGGAGACAGCAGATAGCTCTACGGCAGGGTGTGTGAGTAGGAGACAGCAGATAGCTCTGTGGCAGGGTGTGTGGTGAGGAGACAGAGGATTGCTCTCTGGCAGGGTATGTGGGTACGAGACAGCAGATAGCTCTGTGGCAGGGTGTGTGGTGAGGAGACAGCGGATAGCTCTGTGGCGGGTTGTTAGATGAGGAGACAGCGGATAGCTCTGTGGCAGGGTGTGTGGTGAGGAGACAGTGGATAGCTCTGTGGCAGGGTGTGTGGTGAGGAGACAGCGGATAGCTCTGCGGCAGGGTGTATGGTGAGGAGACAGTGGATAGCTCTATGGCCGAGTGTATGGTGAGGAGACAGCGGACAGCTCTATGGCAGGGTGTGTGGTGAGGAGACAGCGGATAAATCTGTGACAGGGTGTGTGGGTAGAAGACAGCAGACAGCTCTGTGGCAGGGTGTGTGATGAGGAGGCAGCGGATAGCTCTGTGGCAGGGTGTGTGGGTACCAGACAGCGGATAGCTCTGTGGCAGGGTATGTGGCAGGGTGAGTGGTGAAGAGACAGAGGATTGCTCTGTGTCAGGGTGTGTGGTGAGGAGACAGCAGACAGCTCTGTGGCAGGGTGTGTGGGTAGGAGACAGCGGATAACTCTATGGTAGAATGTCTGGGTAGTAGACAGCTGTTAGCTCTGTGGCAGGGTGTGTGGTGAGGAGACAGCAGATAGCTCTACGGCAGGGTGTGTGGTGATAAGACAGCGGATAACTCTGCGGCAGGGTTTGTGGGTAAGAGACAGCTGATAGCTCTGCGGCAGGGTGTGTGGTGAGGAGACAGCAGATAGCTCTGCGGCAGGGTGTGTGGTGAGGAAACAGAGGGTAGCTCTGCAGCAGGGTGTGTGGTGAGGAGACAGCGGATATCTCTGTGGCAGGGTGTGTGCTGAGGAGACAGCGGGTAGCTCTGTGGCAGGGTGTGTGGTGAGGAGACAGCGGATAGCTCTGTGGCAGGGTGTGTGGTGAGGGGACAGTGGAGAGCTCGGTGGCAGGGTGTCTTGTTAGGTGAGTAGACAGCTGAAAGCTTTGTGGCAAGGTGTGCAGTGAGGAGACATCTGGCAGCTCTGAGGCAGGGTGTGTGGTGAGGAGATGTGGAGAGCTCTGTTGCAGGGTGTGTTGTTAGGTGAGTAGACAGCTGATAGCCTTGTGGCAAGGTGTGCGGTGAGGAGACAGCTGATAGCTCTGTGGCAGGGGGTGTGATGAGGACACAGATGTTAGCTCTGTGGCAGGGTGTGTAGTGAAGAGACAGAGGATTGCTCTGTGGCAGGGTGTGTGGTGAGGAGACAGAGGATTGCTCTGTAGCAGGGTGTGTGGTGAGGAGACAGCAGATAGCTCTGTGGCAGGGGGTGTGGGGAGGAGACAGATGTTAGCTCTGTGGCAGGGTGTGTGGTGAAGAGACAGAGGATTGCTCTGTGGCAGGGTGTGTGGTGAGGAGACAGAGTATTGCTCTGTAGCAGGGTGTGGGGTGAGGAGACAGCAGATATCTCTGTGGCAGGGTGTGTGGTGAGGAGACAGCAGAAAGCTCTGTGACAGGGTTTGTGGTGAGGTGAGGAAACAGTGGATAGGTCTGTGGCAGGGTGTGTGGTGAGGAGACAGCAGATAGCTCTGCGGCAGGGTGTGTGGGTAGGAGACAGCAGATAGCTCTGTGGCAGGCTGTGTGGTGAAGAGACAGAGGATTGCTCTGTGGCAGGTTGTGTGGTGAAGAGAAGAGGATTGCTCTGTGGCAGGATGTGTGGTGAGGAGACAGCGGGTGGCCCGTTAGCAGGGTGTGTGGTGAGGAGACAGCGGATAGCTCTGTGGCAGGGTTTGTGGTGAGGAGACAGTGGATAGCGCTGTGGCAGGGTGTGTGGTGAGGAGACAGCTGATAGCTCTGTGGCAGGGTGTGTGGTGAGGAGACAGATGTTAGCTCTGTGGCAGGGTGTGTGGTGAAGAGACAGAGGATTGCTCTGTGGCAGGGTGTGTGGTGAGGAGACAGAGGATTGCTCTGTAGCAGGGTGTGTGGTGAGAAGACAGCAGATAGCTCTGTGGCAGGGTGTGTGGTGAGGTGAGGAGACAGCGGATAGGTCTGTGGCAGGGTGTTTGGTGAGGAGACAGATGATAGCTCTGTGGCAGGGTGTGTGGTGAGGAGACAGTGGAGAGCTCTGTGGCAGGGTGTCTTGTTAGGTGAGTAGACAGCTGATAGCTTTGTGGCAAGGTGTGCAGTGAGGAGACAGCTGGCAGCTCTGAGGCAGGGTGTGTGGTGAGGAGATGTGGAGAGCTCTGTTGCAGGGTGTGTTGTTAGGTGAGTAGACAGCTGATAGCTTTGTGGCAAGGTGTGCGGTGAGAAGACAGCTGATAGCTCTGTGGCAGGGGGTGTGGTGAGGACACAGATGTTAGCTCTGTGGCAGGGTGTGTGGTGAAGAGACAGAGGATTGCTCTGTGGCAGGGTGTGTGGTGAGGAGACAGAGGATTGCTCTGTAGCAGGGTGTGTGGTGAGGAGAAAGCAGATAGCTCTGTGGCAGGGGGTGTGGTGAGGAGACAGATGTTAGCTCTGTGGCAGGGTGTGTGGTGAAGAGACAGAGGATTGCTCTGTGGCAGGGTGTGGGGTGAGGAGACAGCAGACAGCTCTGTGGCAGGGAGTGTGGTGAGGAGACAGCAGATAACTCTGTGGCAGGGTGTGAGGTGAGGAGACATCTGATAGCTCTGTGGCAGGGTGTGTGGTGAGGAGACAGCAGACAGCTCTGTGGCCGGGTGTGTAATGAGGAGGCAGCGGATAGCTCTGTGGCAGGGTGTGTGGGTACCAGACAGCGGATAGCTCTGTGGCAGGGTGTGTGGCAGGGTGTGTGGTGAAGAGACAGAGGATTGCTCTGTGTCAGGGTGTGTGGTGAGGAGACAGCAGATAGCTCTGTGGCAGGGTGTGTGGGTAGGAGACAGCCGATAACTCTATGGCAGAATGTCTGGGTAGGAGACAGCTCATAGCTCTCTGGCAGGGTGTGTGGTGAGGAGACAGCAGATAGCTCTACGGCAGGGTGTGTTACACCGCAGCGCTCGCTGCGGCCGCGGGCTCAGGTTGCCGCGGCGCGGCACGTTAATTTTGCCGCGGCCGACGCCCGGGCCGCGGTAGACGCCGAGGCAGACACCCAGGTCGCGGGGGTCGCCGCGGCTCCGGCGAGGGCCATAAAGGCTCCAGGGAGCCGGTCTGGGGGTCACGGCGCTCGCCGCTCCCCCTTTTTCAAGTTCTGCCTTAAAGGCAGACGCGGCAGAGCCTGAAACCCCGAGGGGGTTTCAGGCATGGCCGCACACAGCGCATTATGCGCTTAACATTTTCTCTTGCATGTATTCACCTGCCCACCACCACTTACCGATGTTCCTAGGACAAACCGAACCCTTACACTGGGGGTTCTTTATACTTGCCTTTTTCTCTTCCCAGCATGCTTACCACTTCCTCTCTACCCAGCATGCACTGTCTAACACACATACCTAATTCATTACTGTTTTCCTTTCCCCAATTCAAGATGGCGGTGTTCTACTTCCTGTTTCCTGTTTCCTGTCCAGGGGTATTTAAGGGGATTCCAACTGCCTGTTCATTGCGTTGCAACACTCCTTGGTGATAGTCACGCTCCTATTTGATATCCTTCTGCGAATCCTGTCTGTTCCTGATTTGCTTTGTTTTCCTGCCTTCCTGAACTGTGGTCCTAATACCCTGGTGTCCTCCTTTCGTTTCAGGGAGTTCCTGTGGAGGTTTTTTACCCTACTGGGGTTTTTCCTCTGGGACTCCTTCTGGAGGGCACGGACTGTAGTGGTTCGCTCATACCAAACAGCACCGTGGCTACCGAAGGGGTCGCCCCTACCTCGGCCAGAGCAGAACCCGTCGGAACAAGGACCGTTCCCCTACGCCTCTCCGCTGCGAGGGTAAGACCGCTGAGAACCGCGACAGATTGCAACGCCCACAATTCCTGTTGCAGTCCGGAACTATGGATAACCCAGTGGTAAACACGGAACCTACTAACCAGGACCTGCTGGCGACGATACAACAACAGGCTCAAGAACTCCAGCAATTACGTACTGAGAATACTGTTTATCGACAAACCTTTGCCTCCAGGACCACAGATGTCCCTGCAGTAGCCGCCTCTACACCTCGATTTTCCGGGGATCCCACCACATTAAAAGAATTCCTGGATGCCTTAACGGTGTACTTTGCCTTTCGCCCCTCGCAATTTGTACAAGATAAGACCAAGGTGGGGTATTTGATTAGTGCCTTATCAGGACCAGCCTTGGCCTGGGCCACACCTCTAGTAACCAGAAACGATCCCTGTTTATCTAATTATTCCACCTTTATCACTACTTTTAAACAGATGTTTGAACGCCCTGGACTCGAGGCGTCAGCAGAAGAGGCTCTTTGCGAAGTCCAACAAGGGAGTCAGGATGTATTACAATACATCACCCGTTTCAGACAATTAGCTGCAGAAACAACCTGGGTGGAACGTACCTTGGTGACACTCTTCCGTAGAGGTCTAAGAGAGGACATCAAAGATGAACTAGTACATTCTGCCAGGATAGAAAACCTCAAAGGGTTGATGGACCAAGCACTAACTATAGAGTATCGGTTAAATGAACGACGAATGGAGAAAAAGAAGAGTCGTTTGCCTTTTCACTCAGTACCATCTCGTCCCTTCGCCCATCGTTCCGAGGAAGCCCGCCCTGAATCCAAAGGGAATACCGAGGAAGAGCCCATGCAGATTGACACAGCTCGCGGACCTCTATCCGCCAGCGAAAGGGAACATAGACGAAGGAAGGGGCTTTGCCTATATTGTGGTGCAGCTGGTCACCTAATTCGCGCCTGCCCCATTCGTCCAACCAAGCCCTTGGGAAACGCCAACTCCCGTCCCCCAGTAAGAAGGGTGAGGACGGGATATCGTGATATACCTTCTATTTGCTCTTCCAGGGAGGAAGGAACTGCTCTTTTTCTCTTACCAGTTATCCTCCATTTAACTGATGGCCGCGAAGCAAGAACTTTGGCTTTATTGGATTGCGGAGCCAGTGGCCTATATTTAGATGAAACCTGGGCCAAAGAACAACAAATAACACAAATACCCAAAGAAATACCAGAACAGGTACATACTGTTGATGGGTCACTCTTGGCCTCTGGACCGGTACAATACACCACCCCTACTTTCTGTTTACAGTTCGGTAAACATCAGGAAATTCTCTCGTTTGACTTAATCTCATCACCACACCATGTCATGATCCTGGGAATTCCATGGCTTACACGGCACAATCCTTACATCAACTGGGAAACAAAAACCATTTCGTTATCCTCCCATTTTTGTCAACACCATTGCTATCCGGCCGGGGATTATTGGTCCCCAAAAAGTCTCTCAACAGCACCTGCCCAGGTGGGAGGATCCATTAATGTTCTACAGGGAGTTCCCAGACAGTATCAGGACTATATCGATGTATTCCAGAAGCCAGAAAGACCTGAATTGCCACCCCACAGAGAATACGACTGTGCCATTTCTTTAGAGCCAGACACTGTAGTTCCTTTTGGGCGGATGTACTCCCTCACCGAACCAGAGAAACAAATTCTGAAGGAGTACCTAGATGAGAATCTACAAAGTGGGTTAATAACTCCCTCCTCTTCACCCGCCGGGGCTCCTCTTTTCTTTGTACCAAAGAAAACCAAAGACCTGCGTCCCTGTATCGACTTCAGAGGGTTAAACAGGATCACTATCAAAGACCGGTATCCGCTACCCCTCATCAAAGACATCTTAGAAGCAGTCAGAGGAGCCAAGAGGTTCACTAAGCTGGATCTCCGAGGAGCCTATCATCTGCTAAGAGTCAGAGAAGGTGATGAGTGGAAGACCGCCTTTAGAACACCTTTTGGTCACTACGAATATAGAGTAATGCCCTTCGGACTCACTAATGCCCCGTCCATCTTTCAAAGATTCATGGATTCTATCTTTTCTGATCTTTTGCAACAAACAGTGGTAGTGTATCTTGACGATATCCTAATTTATTCGGTTCATCCAGAGGAACATTCCAAACACGTCCGCCAAGTCTTAGAAAGACTCCGACAACATCATTTGTTCTGTAAGCCTGAAAAATGCGAATTTGATCAGATAGAAGTGAAATATTTGGGATACTGTATAGACCAAACCGGAATTGCCATGGACTCAGACAAAGTACAGGCTATATTGAACTGGCCATCTCCTTCTTCCATCAAGGAGACTCAATGTTTTCTGGGACTAGCCAACTTCTACCGGCAGTTCATAGCAGACTTTGCCCAGAGAACCAGCTTCATTACTCAAACCCTCAAAAAGGAACACCTAAAGAAAGGTTTTTGTTGGACACCAGGCGCTGAGTCAGCTTTTCAGGACTTAAAGAAAGCCTTTAGTCAAGCCCCTATTCTTCGACACCCAGACACTAGCAAACAATTCATTGTTGTCACAGACGCCTCAGAAAGAGCCATTGGGGCTGCCTTGTTACAAAGACAAGACGATGATGACCTAGAACACCCTGTATTCTATCTATCCCACATTCTATCTGATTCTGAGCGAAACTATTCCGTGCTAGAACGCGAATTACTCGCCTTAAAGGTCGCGTGCACTGAATGGAGACATTTTTTGATGGGATCAAAGGAGCCCTTCGAAGCCCGGACCGATCATAGAAATCTACAGTGTTTAAGAAATTTCCAGTGCCAAAATAGCCGGCAAGCTCGATGGGCCTTCTTCTTCAGCCAGTATGATTTCTATATCACCTACATCCCTGGTTCTCAGAACATCCTGGCGGATGCCCTGTCCCGACGTTATCCTGGGTGCGGTGATTCCGCGGTTCAAAACTTATTCGACAACAATAAAATCATAGGGGTAGCACAGACCTTTTTAGATCAAGTTAAGTCTGAATATGCCCGTTTACACGAAACAGAACTAAAGAGGTTACGTCCACAGCTGCACATAGATCATGACTACTATTATCATGATAAGGCCCTGTTTTTACCCACTAAAACAGTGCAAATCGAAGCCTTACACATGTGCCATGATTCTCCTATTGCGGGTCATCGAGGAGTGAAAGCGACTCAAGATCTTTTGCTTCGCTCTTTCTGGTGGCCAACTCTCAAGGCTGACACTGAGGCATATGTGTTATCCTGTCCTACATGTGCTCAAGCCAAGACACCCCGAACCAGACCTGTGGGCTTACTCCGCCCATTACCTGTTCCCCCAGGCCCATGGCTTACCATATCCACCGATTTTATGTGCGCCTTACCTTCCTCAATGGGAAACCATGTCATAATGGTAACTGTGGACTCCTTCACCAAGATGGCCCACTTCACGGCCTTGAGAAAGTTACCCACGGCAAAGGAGTTAAGTCAGGTCTTTACTCAAGAAATTTTCAGGCTACATGGGCTACCCCAAGTTATTATATCAGACAGAGGTCCCCAATATATCTCCCGTTTCTGGAACCAATTCTGCAAGATCTTGGGGATCCAGGTGGCCTTGTCATCCGGGTTTCACCCTCAAACCAATGGACAAACAGAACGACTCAATCAGGGTCTCGAGCAGTACTTGCGTAGCTTCTGTAACGCTACACAAAGTAATTGGGCTCCCTACTTACCGCTTGCCGAATTCTCCTATAATAACTCTCTACACAGTGCCTCTAAAGTCTCTCCTTTCTATGGCTCCTATGGTTTCCATCCCAGGGCCTTCCCAACTCCCCTGAGAGACAACTCCAACCTTCCCGCCATCTCCTCTTTCGTTCGACAGCTACGGGGTATACAGCGAATTATCCATTCTAACCTTGTGTCCACCAAGTCCCGCATGAAGACAATAGCAGATAGGAGACGCTGTGCGGCTCCTCTATATCAAGTCCATGATAAGGTCTGGCTCTCCTCTAGATTCCTACCTCTCCGACTCACCCATAACAAATTCAAGCCCCGCTTTTATGGTCCCTTTCTCATTCTCAAGAAGATCAACCCAGTGTCCATGCGTCTTCGCCTACCTTGGACATGGAAGATCCACCCAGTATTCCATGTCTCGCAATTGAAACCTTACCGTCCTGATCTCTTTCATAGGCAGTTGCCCTGTCCCCCTCCTTTGTTGGTTGACAATGTGCCTGAATACGAAGTGCAGGAGGTCTGTGACTCTCGATTTTTCCATGGGCGCCTCCAATACCTTATTCATTGGAAGGGGTACCCTTTGAGTGAGTGTTCCTGGGAGGATGCCTCTTCAGTCCATGCTCCTCTTTTAATCTGCCGCTTTTTTCGGCTCTTCCCTCACAAACCCGGGGCCTCGGGGAGGGGGCATACTGTTACACCGCAGCGCTCGCTGCGGCCGCGGGCTCAGGTTGCCGCGGCGCGGCACGTTAATTTTGCCGCGGCCGACGCCCGGGCCGCGGTAGACGCCGAGGCAGACACCCAGGTCGCGGGGGTCGCCGCGGCTCCGGCGAGGGCCATAAAGGCTCCAGGGAGCCGGTCTGGGGGTCACGGCACTCGCCGCTCCCCCTTTTTCAAGTTCAGCCTTAAAGGCAGACGCGGCAGAGCCTGAAACCCCGAGGGGGTTTCAGGCATGGCCGCACACAGCGCATTATGCGCTTAACATTTTCTCTTGCATGTATTCACCTGCCCACCACCACTTACCGATGTTCCTAGGACAAACCGAACCCTTACACTGGGGGTTCTTTATACTTGCCTTTTTCTCTTCCCAGCATGCTTACCACTTCCTCTCTACCCAGCATGCATTGTCTAACACACATACCTAATTCATTACTGTTTTCCTTTCCCCAATTCAAGATGGCGGTGTTCTACTTCCTGTTTCCTGTTTCCTGTCCAGGGGTATTTAAGGGGATTCCAACTGCCTGTTCATTGCGTTGCAACACTCCTTGGTGATAGTCACGCTCCTATTTGATATCCTTCTGCGAATCCTGTCTGTTCCTGATTTGCTTTGTTTTCCTGCCTTCCTGAACTGCGGTCCTAATACCCTGGTGTCCTCCTTTCGTTTCAGGGAGTTCCTGTGGAGGTTTTTTACCCTACTGGGGTTTTTCCTCTGGGACTCCTTCTGGAGGGCACGGACTGTAGTGGTTCGCTCATACCAAACAGCACCGTGGCTACCGGAAGGGGTCGCCCCTACCTCGGCCAGAGCAGAACCCGTCGGAACAAGGACCGTTCCCCTACGCCTCTCCGCTGCGAGGGTAAGACCGTTGAGAACCGCGACAGGGTGTGTGGTGATAAGACAGCGGATAACTCTGCGGCAGGGTGTGTGGGTAAGAGACAGCTGATAGCTCTGCGGCAGGGTGTGTGGTGAGGAGACAGCAGATAGCTCTGCGGCAGGGTGTGTGGTGAGGAAACAGAGGGTAGCTCTGCGGCAGGGTGTGTGGTGAGGAGACAGCGAGTAGCTCTATGGCAGGTTGTGTAGTGAGGAGTCAGCGGATATCTCTGTGGCAGGGTGTGTGCTGAGGAGACAGCGGATAGCTCTGTGGCAGGGTGTGTGGTGAGGAGACAGCGGGTAGCTCTGTGGCAGGGTGTGTGGTGAGGAGACAGCAGATAGCTCTGTGGCAGGGTGTGTGGTGAGGGGACAGTGGAGAGCTCTGTGGCAGGGTGTCTTGTTACGTGAGTAGACAGCTGATAGCTTTGTGGCAAGGTGAGCAGTGAGGAGACAGCTGGCAGCTCTGAGGCAGGGTGTGTGGTGAGGAGATGTGGAGAGCTCTGTTGCAGGGTGTGTTGTTAGGTGAGTAGACAGCTGATAGCCTTGTGGCAAGGTGTGCGGTGAGGAGACAGCTGATAGCTCTGTGGCAGGGGGTGTGATGAGGACACAGATGTTAGCTCTGTGGCAGGGTGTGTAGTGAAGAGACAGAGGATTGCTCTGTGGCAGGGTGTGTGGTGAGGAGACAGAGGATTGCTCTGTAGCAGGGTGTGTGGTGAGGAGACAGCAGATAGCTCTGTGGCAGGGGGTGTGGTGAAGAGACAGATGTTAGCTCTGTGGCAGGGTGTGTGGTGAAGAGACAGAGGATTGCTCTGTGGCAGGGTGTGTGGTGAGGAGACAGAGTATTGCTCTGTAGCAGGGTGTGGGGTGAGGAGACAGCAGATAGCTCTGTGGCAGGGTGTGTGGTGGGGAGACAGCAGAAAGCTCTGTGACAGGGTTTGTGGTGAGGTGAGGAAACAGTGGATAGGTCTGTGGCAGGGTGTGTGGTGAGGAGACAGCGGATAGCTCTGCGGCAGGGTGTGTGGTGAAGAGACAGAGGATTTCTCTGTGGCAGGGTGTGTGGTGAAGAGAAGAGGATTGCTCTGTGGCAGGATGTGTGGTGAGGAGACAGCGGGTGGCCCGTTAGCAAGGTGTGTGGTGAGGAGACAGCGGATATCTCTGTGGCAGGGTTTGTGGTGAGGAGACAGTGGATAGCGCTGTGGCAGGGTGTGTGGTGAGGAGACAGCTGATAGCTCTGTGGCAGGGTGTGTGGTGAGGAGACAGATGTTAGCTCAGTGGCAGGATGTGTGGTGAAGAGACAGAGGATTGCTCTGTGGCAGGGTGTGTGGTGAGGAGACAGAGGATTGCTCTGTAGCAGGGTGTGTGGTGAGAAGACAGCAGATAGCTCTGTGGCAGGGTGTGTGGTGAGGTGAGGAGACAGCGGATAGGTCTGTGGCAGGGTGTTTGGTGAGGAGACAGAAGATAGGTCTGTGGCAGGGTGTTAGGTGAGGAGACAACGGATAGCTCTGCAGCAGGGTGTGTGGGTAGGAGACAGCAGATAGCTCTGCGGCAGGGTGTGTGGTAAGAAGACAGCGGATAGCTCTGTGGCAGGATGTGTGGTGAGGAGACAGCGGGTAGCTCTGCGGCAGGGTGTGTGGTGAGGAGACAGCGGATAGCTCTGTGGCAGGGTGTGTGGTGAGGAGACAGCAGATAGCTCTGTGGCAGGGTGTGGTGAAGAGAAGAGGATTGCTCTGTGGCAGGATGTGTGGTGAGGAGACAGTGGATAGCTCTGTGGCAGGGTGTGTGGTGAAGAGAAGAGGATTGCTTTGTGGTAGGGTGTGTGGTGAGGAGACAGTGGAGAGCTCTGTGGCAGGGTGTGTTGTGAGGTGAGTAGACAGCTGATAGCTTTGTGGCAAGGTGTGTGGTGAGAAGACAGCTGGCAGCCCTGAGGCAGGGTGTGTGGTGAGGAGACAGTGGAGAGCTCTGTGGCAGGGTGTGTTGTGAGGTGAGTAGACAGCTGATAGCTTTGTGGCAAGGTGTGTGGTGAGGAGCCGGTGGCAGCCCTGAGGCAGGGTGTGTGGTGAGGAGACGGTGGAGAGCTCTGTGGCAGGGTGTGTGGTGAGGAGACAGCTGATACCTCTGTGGCAGGGTGTGTTGTGAGGAGAAAGATGTTAGCTCTGTGGCAGGGTGTGTGGTGAAGAGACAGAGGATTGCTCTGTGGCAGGGTGTGTTGTGAGGAGACAGAGGATTGCTCTGTAGCAGGGTGTGTGGTGAGGAGACAGCAGACAGCTCTGTGGCAGGGTGTGTGGTGAGGAGACAGCAGACAGCTCTGTGGCAGGGTGTTACGTGAGAAGACAGCGCATAGGTCTGTGGCAGGGTGTGTGGTGAGGAGACAGAAGATAGGTCTGTGGAAGGGTGTTAGGTGAGGAGACAGCGGATAGCTCTGCGGCAGGGTGTGTGGGTAGGAGACATCGGATAGCTCTGCGGCAGGGTGTGTGGTGAGGGACAGCAGATACCTCTGTGGCAGGGTGTGTGGTGAGGAGACAGCGGATAGCTCTGTGGCAGGGTGTGTGGGTAGGAGACAGCGGATAGCTCTGTGGCAGGGTGTGTGGTGAAGAGAAGAGGATTGCTCTGTGGCAGGGTGTGTGGTGAGGAGACAGCAGGTAGCTCTGCAGCAGGGTGTGTGGGTAGGAGACAGCGGATAGCTCTGTGGCAGGGTGTGTGGTGAGGAGACAGCGGATAGCTCTGTGGCAGGGTGTGTGGTGAGGAGACAGCAGATAGCTCTGTGGTAGGGTATGTGGTGAAGAGAATAGGATTGCTCTGTGGCAGGATGTGTGGTGAGGAGACAGCGGGTAGCTCTGTGGCAGGGTGTGGTGAGGAGACAGCGGATAGCTCTGTGGCAGGGTGTGTGGTGAGGAGACAGCGGATAGCTCTGTGGTAGGGTATGTGGTGAAGAGAAGAGGATTGCTCTGTGGCAGGATGTGTGGTGAGGAGACAGCGGGTAGCTCTGTGGCAGGTTGTGTGGTGAGGAGACAGCAGATAGCTCTGTGGCAGGGTGTGTGGTGAGGAGACAGCGGGTAGCTCTGCGGCAGGGTGTGTGATGAGGAGACAGCGGATAGCTCTGTGGCAGGGTATGTGGTGAGACAGTGGATAGCTCTGTGGCAGGGTGTGTGGTGAAGAGGCAGAGGATTGCTCTGTGGCAGGGTGTGTGGTTAAGAGAAGAGGATTGCTCTGTGGCAGGATGTGTGGTGAGGAGACAGCAGGTAGCTCTGTGGCACGGTGTGTGTTGAGGAGACAGCAGATAGCTCTGTGGCAGGGTGTGTGGTGTGGAGACAGCGGATAGGTCTGTGGCGGGGTGTGTGGGTAGGAGCCAGCGGATAGCTCTGTGGCAGAATGTGTGGTGAGGAGACAGCGGATAGCTCTGCGGCAGGATGTGTGGTGAGGAGAGAGCGGATAGCTCTGTGGCAGGGTGTGTGGTGAGGAGACAGCGGGTAGCTCTGTGGCAGGGTGTGGGGTGAGGAGACAACGGGTAGCTCTGTGGCAGGGTGTGTGTTGATAAGATAGTAGATAGCTCTCTGGCAGGGTGTGTGGTGAGGAGACAGTAATGAGCTCTTTGGCAGGGTGTGTGGTGAGGAGACAGCGGATAGCTCTGTGGCAGGGTGTGTGGTGAGTAGACAGCTGATAGGTCTGTGGCGGGGTGTGTGGTGAGGAGACGGTGGAGAGCTCTGTGGCAGGGTGTGAGGTGAGGAGACAGCATACAGCTCTGTGGCAGGGAGTGTGGTGAGGAGACAGCAGGTAGCTCTGTGGCACGGTGTGTGTTGAGGAGACAGCAGATAGCTCTGTGGCAGGGTGTGTGGTGTGGAGACAGCGGATAGGTCTGTGGCGGGGTGTGTGGGTAGGAGCCAGCGGATAGCTCTGTGGCAGAATGTGTGGTGAGGAGACAGCGGATAGCTCTGCGGCAGGATGTGTGGTGAGGAGAGAGCGGATAGCTCTGTGGCAGGGTGTGTGGTGAGGAGACAGCGGGTAGCTCTGTGGCAGGGTGTGGGGTGAGGAGACAACGGGTAGCTCTGTGGCAGGGTGTGTGTTGATAAGATAGTAGATAGCTCTCTGGCAGGGTGTGTGGTGAGGAGACAGTAATGAGCTCTTTGGCAGGGTGTGTGGTGAGGAGACAGCGGATAGCTCTGTGGCAGGGTGTGTGGTGAGTAGACAGCTGATAGGTCTGTGGCGGGGTGTGTGGTGAGGAGACGGTGGAGAGCTCTGTGGCAGGGTGTGAGGTGAGGAGACAGCATACAGCTCTGTGGCAGGGAGTGTGGTGAGGAGACAGTAGATAACTCTGTGGCAGGGTGTGAGGTGAGGAGACAGCTGATAGCTCTGTGGCAGGGTGTGTGGTGAGGAGACAGCTGATAACTCTGTGGCAGGATGTGTGGTGAGGAGACAGCAGACAGCTCTGTGGCAGGGTGTGTGATGAGGAGGCAGCGGATAGCTCGGTGGCAGGGTGTGTGGGTACCAGACAGTGGATAGCTCTGTGGCAGGGTGTGTGGCAGGGTGTGAGGTGAGGAGACAGAGGATTGCTCTGTGTCAGGGTGTGTGGTGAGGAGACAGCAGATAGCTCTGTGGCAGGGTGTGTGATGAGGAGACAGCAGATAGCTCTACGGCAGGGTGTGTGAGTAGGAGACAGCAGATAGCTCTGCGGCAGGGTGTGTGGTGAGGAGACAGAGGATTGCTCTCTAGCAGGGTATGTGGGTACGAGACAGCAGATAGCTCTGTGGCAGGGTGTGTGGTGAGGAGACAGCGGATAGCTCTGTGGCGGGTTGTTAGATGAGGAGACAGCGGATAGCTCTGTGGCAGGGTGTGTGGTGAGGAGACAGTGGATAGCTCTGTGGCAGGGTGTGTGGTGAGGAGACAGCGGATAGCTCTGTGGCAGGGTGTGTGGTGAGGAGACAGCAGATAGCTCTGTGGCAGGGTGTGTGATGAGGAGACAGCAGATAGCTCTACGGCAGGGTGTGTGAGTAGGAGACAGCAGATAGCTCTGTGGCAGGGTGTGTGGTGAGGAGACAGCGGATAGCTCTGTGGCGGGTTGTTAGATGAGGAGACAGCGGATAGCTCTGTGGCAGGGTGTGTGGTGAGGAGACAGTGGATAGCTCTGTGGCAGGGTGTGTGGTGAGGAGACAGTGGATAGCTCTGTGGCAGGGTGTGTGGTGAGGAGACAGCGGATAGCTCTGTGGCAGGGTGTGTGGTGAAGAGACAGAGGATTGCTCTGTGGCAGGGTGTGTGGTTAAGAGAAGAGGATTGCTCTGTGGCAGGATGTGTGGTGAGGAGACAGCAGGTAGCTCTGTGGCACGGTGTGTGTTGAGGAGACAGCAGATAGCTCTGTGGCAGGGTGTGTGGTGTGGAGACAGCGGATAGGTCTGTGGCGGGGTGTGTGGGTAGGAGCCAGCGGATAGCTCTGTGGCAGAATGTGTGGTGAGGAGACAGCGGATAGCTCTGCGGCAGGATGTGTGGTGAGGAGAGAGCGGATAGCTCTGTGGCAGGGTGTGTGGTGAGGAGACAGCGGGTAGCTCTGTGGCAGGGTGTGGGGTGAGGAGACAACGGGTAGCTCTGTGGCAGGGTGTGTGTTGATAAGATAGTAGATAGCTCTCTGGCAGGGTGTGTGGTGAGGAGACAGTAATGAGCTCTTTGGCAGGGTGTGTGGTGAGGAGACAGCGGATAGCTCTGTGGCAGGGTGTGTGGTGAGTAGACAGCTGATAGGTCTGTGGCGGGGTGTGTGGTGAGGAGACGGTGGAGAGCTCTGTGGCAGGGTGTGAGGTGAGGAGACAGCATACAGCTCTGTGGCAGGGAGTGTGGTGAGGAGACAGTAGATAACTCTGTGGCAGGGTGTGAGGTGAGGAGACAGCTGATAGCTCTGTGGCAGGGTGTGTGGTGAGGAGACAGCTGATAACTCTGTGGCAGGATGTGTGGTGAGGAGACAGCAGACAGCTCTGTGGCAGGGTGTGTGATGAGGAGGCAGCGGATAGCTCGGTGGCAGGGTGTGTGGGTACCAGACAGTGGATAGCTCTGTGGCAGGGTGTGTGGCAGGGTGTGAGGTGAGGAGACAGAGGATTGCTCTGTGTCAGGGTGTGTGGTGAGGAGACAGCAGATAGCTCTGTGGCAGGGTGTGTGATGAGGAGACAGCAGATAGCTCTACGGCAGGGTGTGTGAGTAGGAGACAGCAGATAGCTCTGCGGCAGGGTGTGTGGTGAGGAGACAGAGGATTGCTCTCTAGCAGGGTATGTGGGTACGAGACATCGGATAGCTCTGCGGCAGGGTGTGTGGTGAGGGACAGCAGATACCTCTGTGGCAGGGTGTGTGGTGAGGAGACAGCGGATAGCTCTGTGGCAGGGTGTGTGGGTAGGAGACAGCGGATAGCTCTGTGGCAGGGTGTGTGGTGAAGAGAAGAGGATTGCTCTGTGGCAGGGTGTGTGGTGAGGAGACAGCAGGTAGCTCTGCAGCAGGGTGTGTGGGTAGGAGACAGCGGATAGCTCTGTGGCAGGGTGTGTGGTGAGGAGACAGCGGATAGCTCTGTGGCAGGGTGTGTGGTGAGGAGACAGCAGATAGCTCTGTGGTAGGGTATGTGGTGAAGAGAAGAGGATTGCTCTGTGGCAGGATGTGTGGTGAGGAGACAGCGGGTAGCTCTGTGGCAGGGTGTGGTGAGGAGACAGCGGATAGCTCTGTGGCAGGGTGTGTGGTGAGGAGACAGCGGATAGCTCTGTGGTAGGGTATGTGGTGAAGAGAAGAGGATTGCTCTGTGGCAGGATGTGTGGTGAGGAGACAGCGGGTAGCTCTGTGGCAGGTTGTGTGGTGAGGAGACAGCAGATAGCTCTGTGGCAGGGTGTGTGGTGAGGAGACAGCGGGTAGCTCTGCGGCAGGGTGTGTGATGAGGAGACAGCGGATAGCTCTGTGGCAGGGTATGTGGTGAGACAGCGGATAGCTCTGTGGCAGGGTGTGTGGTGAAGAGACAGAGGATTGCTCTGTGGCAGGGTGTGTGGTTAAGAGAAGAGGATTGCTCTGTGGCAGGATGTGTGGTGAGGAGACAGCAGGTAGCTCTGTGGCACGGTGTGTGTTGAGGAGACAGCAGATAGCTCTGTGGCAGGGTGTGTGGTGTGGAGACAGCGGATAGGTCTGTGGCGGGGTGTGTGGGTAGGAGCCAGCGGATAGCTCTGTGGCAGAATGTGTGGTGAGGAGACAGCGGATAGCTCTGCGGCAGGATGTGTGGTGAGGAGAGAGCGGATAGCTCTGTGGCAGGGTGTGTGGTGAGGAGACAGCGGGTAGCTCTGTGGCAGGGTGTGGGGTGAGGAGACAACGGGTAGCTCTGTGGCAGGGTGTGTGTTGATAAGATAGTAGATAGCTCTCTGGCAGGGTGTGTGGTGAGGAGACAGTAATGAGCTCTTTGGCAGGGTGTGTGGTGAGGAGACAGCGGATAGCTCTGTGGCAGGGTGTGTGGTGAGTAGACAGCTGATAGGTCTGTGGCGGGGTGTGTGGTGAGGAGACGGTGGAGAGCTCTGTGGCAGGGTGTGAGGTGAGGAGACAGCATACAGCTCTGTGGCAGGGAGTGTGGTGAGGAGACAGTAGATAACTCTGTGGCAGGGTGTGAGGTGAGGAGACAGCTGATAGCTCTGTGGCAGGGTGTGTGGTGAGGAGACAGCTGATAACTCTGTGGCAGGATGTGTGGTGAGGAGACAGCAGACAGCTCTGTGGCAGGGTGTGTGATGAGGAGGCAGCGGATAGCTCGGTGGCAGGGTGTGTGGGTACCAGACAGTGGATAGCTCTGTGGCAGGGTGTGTGGCAGGGTGTGAGGTGAGGAGACAGAGGATTGCTCTGTGTCAGGGTGTGTGGTGAGGAGACAGCAGATAGCTCTGTGGCAGGGTGTGTGATGAGGAGACAGCAGATAGCTCTACGGCAGGGTGTGTGAGTAGGAGACAGCAGATAGCTCTGCGGCAGGGTGTGTGGTGAGGAGACAGAGGATTGCTCTCTAGCAGGGTATGTGGGTACGAGACAGCAGATAGCTCTGTGGCAGGGTGTGTGGTGAGGAGACAGCGGATAGCTCTGTGGCGGGTTGTTAGATGAGGAGACAGCGGATAGCTCTGTGGCAGGGTGTGTGGTGAGGAGACAGTGGATAGCTCTGTGGCAGGGTGTGTGGTGAGGAGACAGCGGATAGCTTTCGGCAGGGTGTATGGTGAGGAGACAGTGGATAGCTCTATGGCCGAGTGTATGGTGAGGAGACAGCGGACAGCTCTATGGCAGGGTGTGTGGTGAGGAGACAGCGGATAAATCTGTGACAGGGTGTGTGGGTAGAAGACAGCAGACAGCTCTGTGGCAGGGTGTGTGATGAGGAGGCAGCGGATAGCTCTGTGGCAGGGTGTGTGGGTACCAGACAGCGGATAGCTCTGTGGCAGGGTATGTGGCAGGGTGAGTGGTGAAGAGACAGAGGATTGCTCTGTGTCAGGGTGTGTGGTGAGGAGACAGCAGATAGCTCTGTGGCAGGGTGTGTGGGTAGGAGACAGCGGATAACTCTATGGTAGAATGTCTGGGTAGTAGACAGCTGTTAGCTCTGTGGCAGGGTGTGTGGTGAGGAGACAGCAGATAGCTCTACGGCAGGGTGTGTGGTGATAAGACAGCGGATAACTCTGCGGCAGGGTTTGTGGGTAAGAGACAGCTGATAGCTCTGCGGCAGGGTGTGTGGTGAGGAGACAGCAGATAGCTCTGCGGCAGGGTGTGTGGTGAGGAAACAGAGGGTAGCTCTGCGGCAGGGTGTGTGGTGAGGAGACAGCGAGTAGCTCTATGGCAGGTTGTGTGGTGAGGAGACAGCGGATATCTCTGTGGCAGGGTGTGTGCTGAGGAGACAGCGGGTAGCTCTGTGGCAGGGTGTGTGGTGAGGAGACAGCGGATAACTCTGTGGCAGGGTGTGTGGTGAGGGGACAGTGGAGAGCTCGGTGGCAGGGTGTCTTGTTAGGTGAGTAGACAGCTGAAAGCTTTGTGGCAAGGTGTGCAGTGAGGAGACATCTGGCAGCTCTGAGGCAGGGTGTGTGGTGAGGAGATGTGGAGAGCTCTGTTGCAGGGTGTGTTGTTAGGTGAGTAGACAGCTGATAGCCTTGTGGCAAGGTGTGCAGTGAGGAGACAGCTGATAGCTCTGTGGCAGGGGGTGTGATGAGGACACAGAAGTTAGCTCTGTGGCAGGGTGTGTAGTGAAGAGACAGAGGATTGCTCTGTGGCAGGGTGTGTGGTGAGGAGACAGCAGATAGCTCTGTGGCAGGGGGTGTGGTGAGGAGACAGATGTTAGCTCTGTGGCAGGGTGTGTGGTGAAGAGACAGAGGATTGCACTGTGGCAGGGTGTGTGGTGAGGAGACAGAGTATTGCTCTGTAGCAGGGTGTGGGGTGAGGAGACAGCAGATAGCTCTGTGGCAGGGTTTGTGGTGAGGAGACAGCAGAAAGCTCTGTGACAGGGTTTGTGGTGAGGTGAGGAAACAGTGGATAGGTCTGTGGCAGGGTGTGTGGTGAGGAGACAGCGGATAGCTCTGCGGCAGGGTGTGTGGGTAGGAGACAGCAGATAGCTCTGTGGCAGGCTGTGTGGTGAAGAGACAGAGGATTGCTCTGTGGCAGGGTGTGTGGTGAAGAGAAGAGGATTGCTCTGTGGCAGGATGTGTGGTGAGGAGACAGCGGGTGGCCCGTTAGCAGGGTGTGTGGTGCGGAGACAGCAGATAGCTCTGTGGCAGGGTTTGTGGTGAGGAGACAGTGGATAGCGCTGTGGCAGGGTGTGTGGTGAGGAGACAGCTGATAGCTCTGTGGCAGGGTGTGTGTTGAGGAGACAGATGTTAGCTCTGTGGCAGGGTGTGTGGTGAAGAGACAGAGGATTGCTCTGTGGCAGGGTGTGTGGTGAGGAGACAGAGGATTGCTCTGTAGCAGGGTGTGTGGTGAGAAGACAGCAGATAGCTCTGTGGCAGGGTGTGTGGTGAGGTGAGGAGACAGCGGATAGGTCTGTGGCAGGTTGTTTGGTGAGGAGACAGAAGATAGGTCTGTGGCAGGGTGTTAAGTGAGGAGACAACGGATAGCTCTGCAGCAGGGTGTGTGGGTAGGAGACAGCGGATAGCTCTGTGGCAGGGTGTGTGGTAAGTAGACAGCGGATAGCTCTGTGGCAGGATGTGTGGTGAGGAGACAGCGGGTAGCTCTGCGGCAGGGTGTGTGGTGAGGAGACAGCGGATAGCTCTGTGGCAGGGTGTGTGGTGAGGAGACAGCGGATAGCTCTGCGGCAGGGTGTGTGGGTAGGAGACAGCGGATAGCTCTGTGGCGGAGTGTTAGGTGAGGAGACAGCGGACAGCTCTGTGGCAGGGTGTGTGGGTAGGAGACAGCAGATACCTCTGTGGCAGGGTGTATGGTGAGGAGACAGTGGATAGCTCTGTGGCGGGGTGTATGGTGAGGAGACAGTGGATAACTCTGTGGCAGGATGTGTGGGTAGGAGACAGCAGATACCTCTGTGGTAGGGTGTGTGGTGAGGAGAATGCGGGTAGCTCTGTGTCAGGGTGTGTGGTGAGGAGACAGCGGATAACTCTGTGGCAGGGTGTGTGGGTAGGAGACAGCAGATACCTCTGTGGCAGTGTGTGTGGTGAGGAGAATGCAGGTAGCTCTGAGGCAGGGTGTGTGGTGAGTAGACAGCAGATACCTCTGTGGCAGGGTGTATGGTGAGGAGACAGCAGATAGCTCTGTGGCGGGGTGTATGGTGAGGAGACAGCGAATAGCTCTTTGGCAGGGTGTGTGGTGAGGAGATAGCGGATAAGTCTGTGGCAGGGTGTGTGGGTAGGAGACAGCAGATACCTCTGTGGCAGGGTGTGTGGTGAGGAGAATGCGGGTAGCTCTGAGGCAGGGTGTGTGGTGAGGAAACAGCAGATACCTCTGTGGCAGGGTGTATGGTGAGGAGACAGCGGATAGCTCTGTTGCGGGGTGTATGGTGAGGAGACAGCGGATAGCTCGATGGCAGGGTGTGTGGTGAGGAGACAGCGGATAACTCTGTGGCAGGGTGTGTGGGTAGGAGACAGCAGATACCTCTGTGGCAAGGTGTGTGGGGAGGAGAATGCGGGTAGCTCTGAGGCAGGGTGTGTGGGTAGGAGACAGCAGATACCTCTGTGGCAGGGTGTGTGGTGAGGAGAATGCGGGTAGCTCTGAGGCAGGGTGTGTGGGTAGGAGACAGCAGATAGCTCTGTGGCAGGGTGTGTGGTGAAGAGACAGAGGATTGCTCTGTGGCAGGGTGTGTGGTGAGAAGACAGATGATTGCTTTCTGGCAGGGTGTGTGGGTACGAAATAGCAGATACCTCTGTGGCAGGGTGTGTGGTGATGGGAATGCGGGTAGCTCTGTGGCAGGGTGTGTGGTTAGGAGACAGCGGGTAGCTCTGAGGCAGGGTGTATGGTGAGGAGACAGCCGATAGCTCTGTGGCAGGGTGTGTGGTGAAGAAACGAGGATTGCTCTGTGGCAGGGTGTGTGGTGAGGAGACAGTAGAGAGCTCTGTGACAGGGTGTGTAGTGAAGAGACGAGGATTGCTCTGTGGCAGGGTGTGTGGTGAGGAGACAGTAGAGAGCTCTGTGGCAGGTTGTGTTGTGAGGTGAGTAGACAGCTGATAGCTTTGTGGCAAGGTGTGTGGTGAGGAGACAGCTGGCAGCTCTGAGGCAGGGTGTGTGGTGAGGAGACAGCGGAGAGCTCTGTGGCAGGGTGTGTGGTGAGGAGTCAGCGGGTAACTCTGAGACAGGGTGTGTGGTGAGCAGACAGTAGATAGCTCTGAGGCAGGGCGTGTGGGTAGGAGACAGCCAATAGCTCTGTGGCAGGGTATGTGGCAGGGTGTGTGGTGAAGAGACGAAGGATTGCTCTGTGTCAGGGTGTGTGGTGAGGAGACAGCGGGTAGCTCTGCGGCAGGATGTGTGGGTAGGAGACAGCGGATAGCTCTGTGGCAGGGTGTGTGGGTAGGAGACAGCTGATAGCTCTGTGGCAGGGTGTGTGCCAGGGTGTATGGTGAAGAGATAGAGGATTGCTCTGTGTCAGGGTGTGTGGTGAGGAGACAGCGGGTAGCTCTGCTGCAGGGTGTGTGGGTAGGAGACAGCAGATAGCTCTCTGGCAGGGTGTGTGGTGAGGAGAATGTGGGTAGCTCTGAGGCAAGGTGTGTGGTGAGGAGACAGCAGATAGCTCTGCGGCAGGGTGTGTGGGTAGGAGACAGCCGGTAGCTCTGAGGCAGGTTGTATGGTGAGGAGACAGCCGATAGCTCTGTGGCAGGGTGTGTGGCAGGGTGTGTGGTGAAGACAGAGGATTGCTATGTGTCAGGATGTGTGGGGGAGTCACCTAGTGTGCAGTGGGTGTTCTCTTCCTCTTACAGACTTTATTGCCTCCTTCCCCTCAGTCACCACACCTGGTGCCCACCGTGCTGTGGAGGGGAGCTCTGTGGCCCTACGGTGTGAGGTCTCCCACAGATCTGAAGACATCAGGTTTGAATGGAGTTTCAACAGAACAGCTATAAACTTCAACAAAACAAACCAGATCAACATCTCGCCTGATAACCAGACTCTGACCCTGCTGAACATCCGGTCGAGAGACGGAGGGCGGTATGTGTGCAGGGCCCAGGCCAGGCAGGCACCATCAGCAGCTGCATCAGTGGCACTCACCCTGCAAGTCACAGGTGAGGACCACATGGCACAGGCCAGGTGCAGTCACCCTGCAAGTCACAGGTGAGGACCACGGGGCACAGGGCAGGTGCACTCACCCTGCAAGTCACAGGTGAGGACCACGGGGCACAGGGCAGGCGCACTCACCCTGCAAGTCACAGGTGAGGAACACGGGGCACAGGGCAGATGCACTCACCCTGCAAGGGACAGGTGAGGACCACAGGGCACAGGGCAGGTGCAGTCACCCTGCAAGGGACAGGTAAGGACCACATGGCACAGGGCAGGTGCATTCACCCTGCAAGTCACAGGTGAGGACCACGGGGCACAGGGCAGGTGTAAACACCCTGCAAGGGACAGGTGAGGACCACGGGGCACAGGGCAGGTGCAGTCACCCTGCAAGGGACAGGTAAGGACCACATGGCACAGGGCAGGTGCACTCACCCTGCAAGTCACAGGTGAGGACCACGGGGCACAGGGCAGGTGCACTCACCCTGCAAGGGACAGGTGAGGACCACGGGGCACAGGGCAGGTGCACTCACCCTGCAAGTCACAGGTGAGGACCACGGGGCACAGGGCAGGTGCACTCACCCTGCAGTGGCAGGTGAGGGGCAGAGCAGGAGGGAAGCTGCACTCATAGGTGAGGAAGAGCTCCAGTACAGAGGGAGGGAGAGAGCACAGAGACAGGTGAGAGACACCAGCACAGAGGGAGGGAGGGAGAGCGCACAGAGACAGGTGAGAGACACCAGCACAGAGGGAGGAGAGGAGAGCGCACAGAGACAGGTGAGAGACACCAGCACAGAGGAAGGAGAGGAGAGCGCACAGAGACAGGTGAGAGACACCAGCACAGAGGGAGGGAGAGGAGAGCGCACAGGGACAGGTGAGAGACACCAGCACAAAGGGAGGAGAGGAGAGCGCACAGAGACAGGTGAGAGACATCAGCACAGAGGGAGAGGAGAGGAGAGCGCACAGAGACAGGTGAGAGACACCAACACAGAGGGAGGGAGAGCACACAGAGACAGGTGAGAGACACCAGCACAGAGGGAGAGGAGAGGAGAGCACACAGAGACAGGTGAGAGACACCAGCACAGAGGGAGGGAGAGGAGAGCACAGAGACAGGTGAGAGACACCAGCACAGAGGGGGGGGGGAGAGGAGAGCGCACAGAGACAGGTGAGAGACACCGGCACAGGGGGAGGGAGGAGGGGCGCACAGAGGCAGGCGAGAGACACCAGCACAGAGGGAGGAGAGGAGAGCGCACAGAGACAGGGGAGAGACATTGCAATAGCTAATGAACCTTGTGTTCTGGTTGTGTTTCTTTCTCTTTAGGATCCCCTACAGCGGCTGTAACTTCCATAACAGGTGAGCGACTGAAGCCTCGACTGACACCCGTTCCGAGGGCCACCTGGCAAGCTTGTGCTACTGGGCTATGGCCATGCTGCAGGGTTTGTTTGCCCTGATGTCCTGGGGTAAATCCAAATATGGGGCATATTTACAAGCCCCTTCCGCCTCTTAGCACCCACATAGCGTTATTGTTTTTTACTGTATGGCGCCGCTAAGCAGGCCCTCACCCTGCGCCATATTTACAAAGTGGTGCAATGCTAGCATGTATGTAAGGGTGCGTTCCCCTGCAAGAAGGCCCAAAAAAAGCCGCAGTGAAATTTACACACTTTCACTGGGCCAGTCTTGTGTCATTTGTTAACGCCTGCACAGGGCGTTAAGGCGAGGCTAGGCTATTACCCTATGGGTCTCCCCCAGCTTTGCTGGACTGGCATCAACATTTTTGGTGCTAGTCCAGCTAAGCGCCCCAATTGTTTAAAAAATGTTGACGCTATTGTGCTAACGTGCACCACGGTGCACTGTATTGTAAATTGTAACTAGTGTTGTTGGGGGGCGCAGAGCGACACAAGGAATCTGGATCATGAGAGCCAATGGACCCGTTCCTTGTACGTATGCCCCTATGTTTCAAAAGTGGGTCAAATACAAGTCCTTCAGCACTTGACTCTCAGTTGTTGTGATGGCGAGAAGCGAGTAGTCGGGGCACATCAACTCAGAACTCAACCATCACCCGCCAGTGCAATAACATAGTGTCTAAGCCAATGCTTATCTTTTTAGGAAACAATGACCCACATTTAGGTGGGGCTTAGTGTCAACTATCGCCACATTAGTGTCATTATTTTTACACCAATGTGGCGATAGTGTGGCAAATACACTCCGCCATTTTTACAAACTGGTGCAAAACACGCATTGTTCCACTTTGTAACCCTTTGTGCCACATTATTCCTGCGCCAGGCATAATGTATACAAGGGGGGTGTTGCCCATTAATGGGCCTGCAAAAATGTCGCAGTGGAATCTATGCAATTTTACATTTTTTGCAGCATTCTGAACACCTGCACAGAGCAGGCATTAAAAAGGGGGCACCCATTTATTTTTAATGGACCTCTGTGCATTGAATATTCAAAATCCTGGTTGGGTAACTTTTGTTGACACCAGGGGATCCACTTGTGAATGTGAATGTGATTGGCACACTCACTCCCACTGAAGGTCCCATTGCCGGCGTGGCAGGATTGGCATATGACATCATCTTCTGTGTTGCATTTCTGGCTGTCTTGAAACAGAGCCAGAGAGAGTCCACTTAGAAGGTCTGCACTGCTGTCCACATCTCTTTACATGTTTGACTCTGCCCCCCTGGGTGTAGCCACCATTGGTTCAGCAGGTGCAGTGGCACCAGGGCCCATTGAATCGTGCTTATTGCTGTATTTCACAGCTCCAACAGTGGCCGGGGGCGCCATTTCCTTCTCGGTACTAGAGCCCATTACACCGCTGGTGTCATGCTCACTCTGCTTTAGAAACTTTCTGCTCCCCCTTTATGGTGCCACCCCATTTCCACAATCTGGTATCTGATGCTCATGACTAAAGCATATATTACAGTTTCACTGTAAAGCAACCCCGGCTGCCCTACTGACGGGACCAACACACCATCGGCTGCAGCAAGCACAGTCTCACTGTAAAGCAACCCCGGCTGTCCTACCGAGGGAACCAACACACCATTGGCTGCAGCAAGCACAGTCTCACTGTAAAACAACCCCAGGGAACCAACACTCCATCGGCTGCAGCAAGCACAGTCTCACTGTAAAACAACCCCAGGGAACCAACGCACCATCAGCTGCAGCAAGCACAGTCTCACTGTAAAACAACCCCAGCTGTCCTACTGAGGGAACCAACACACCATTGGCTGCAGCAAGCACAGTCTCACTGTAAAACAAGCCCAGGGAACCAACGCACCATCGGCTACAGCAAGTACAGTCTCACTATAAAGCAACCCCGGCTGTCCTACTGAGGAAACCAACACACCATCGGCTGCAGCAAGCACAGTCTCAGTGTAAAACAACCCCGGCTGCCCTACTGAGGGAACCAACACACCATCGCCTGCAGCAAGCACAGTCTCACTGTAAAGCAACCCCGGCTGCCCTACTGAGGGAACCAACACGCCATCTGCTGCAGCAAGCAAAGTCTCACTGTAAAACAACCCCAGGGAACCAACACTCCATCGGCTGCAGCAAGCACAGTCTCACTGTAAAACAACCCCAGGGAACCAACACACCATCGGCTGCGGCAAGCACAGTCTCACTGTAAAACAACCCCAGGGAACCAACACACCATCGGCTGCAGCAAGCACAGTCTCACTGTAAAGCAACCCCGGCTGTCCTACTGAGGGAACCAACACACCATCGGCTGCGGCAAGCGCAGTCTCACTGTAAAACACACCCGGCTGTCCTACTGAGGGAACCAACACACCATCAGCTGCAGTAAGCACAGTCTCACTGTAAAGCAACCCCACTGCCCTACTGAGGGAACCAACGCACCATCGGCTGCAGCAAGCACAGTCTCACTGTAAAACAACCCCGGATGTCCTACTGAGGGAACCAACACACCATCGGCTGCAGCAAGCACAGTCTCACTGTAAAACAACCCTGGCTGTCCTACTGAAGGAACCAACACACCATTGGCTGCAGCAAGCACAGTCTCACTGTAAAACAACCCCGACTGTCCTACTGAAGGAACCAACACACCATCGGCTGCAGCAAGCACAGTCACACTGTAAAACAACCCCGGCTGTCCTACTGAGGGAACCAACACACCATTGGCTGCAGCAAGCAAAGTCTCACTGTAAAACAACCCCAGGGAACCAACACACCATCAGCTGCAGCAAGCACAGTCTCACTGTAAAACAACCCCGGCTGTCCTACTGAGGGAACCAACACACCATCGGCTGCAGCAAGCACAGTCTCACTGTAAAACAACCCCGGCTGTCCTACTGAGGGAACCAACACACCATCGGCTGCAGAAAGCACAGTCTCACTGTAAAACACACCCGGCTGTCCTACTGAGGGAACCAACACACCATCGGCTGCAGCAAGCACAGTCTCACTGTAAAGCAACCCCGGCTATCCTACTGAGGGAACCAACACACCATCGGCTGCAGCAAGCACAGTCACACTGTAAAACAACCCCGGCTGTTCTGCTGAGGGAACCAACGCACCATCGGCTGCAGCAAGCACAGTCTCACTTTAAAACAACCCCGGCTGTCCTACTGAGGGAACCAACACACCATCGGCTGCAGCAAGCACAGTTTCACTGTAAAGCAACCCCGGCTGTCCTACTGAGGGAACCAACACACCATCGGCTGCAGCAAGCACAGTCTCACTGTAAAACAACCCCAGGGAACCAACACACCATCGGCTGCAGCAAGCACAGTCTCACTGTAAAGCAACCCCGGCTACCCTACTGAGGGAACCAACACACCATCTGCTGCAGCAAGCACAGTCTCACTGTAAAACAACCCCAGGGAACCAACGCACCATCGGCTGCAGCAAACACAGTCTCACTGTAAAACAACCCCGGCTGTCCTACTGAGGGAACCAACACACCATCGGCTGCAGCAAGCACAGTCTCACTGTAAAACAACCCCGGCTGCCCTACTGAGGGAACCAACACACCATTGCCTGCAGCAAGCACAGTCTCACTGTAAAGCAACCCCGGCTGCCCTACTGAGGGAACCAACACACCATCGGCTAAGGCAAGCACAGTCTCACTGTAAAGCAACCCCGGCTGCCCTACTGAGGGTGACCGATACACCATCGGCTGCAGCAAGCACAGTCTCACTATAAAGCAACCCCGGCTGTCCTACTGAGGGAACCAACACACCATCGGCTGCAGCAAGCACAGTCTCACCGTAAAACAACCCCAGGGAACCAACGCACCATCGGCTGCAGCAAGCACAGTCTCACTGTAAAACACCCCCGGCTGCCCTACTGAGGGAACCAACACACCATTGGCTGCAGCAAGCACAGTCTCACTGTAAAACAACCCCGGCTGTCCTACTGAGGGAACCAACACACCATCGGCTGCAGCAAGCACAGTCTCACTGTGAAGCAACCCTGGTTGATCTACTGAGAGAACCAACGCACCATCGGCTGCAGCAAGCACAGTCTCACTGTAAAACAACCCCGGCTGTCCTACTGAGGGAACCAACACACCATCGGCTGCAGCAAGCACAGTCTCACTGTGAAGCAACCCTGGCTGATCTACTGAGAGAACCAACGCACCATCGGCTGCAGCAAGCACAGTCTCACTGTAAAACAACCCCGGCTGTCCTACTGAGGGAACCAACACACCATTGGCTGCAGCAAGCACAGTCTCACTGTAAAACAACCCCAGCTGTCCTGCTGAGGGAACCAACACACCATCGGCTGCAACAGCACAGTCTCACTGTAAAACATATCCGGATGCCGTACTGAGGAAACCAACACACCATCGGCTGCAGCAAGCACAGTCTCACTGTAAAGCAACTCCAGGGAACCAACACACCATCAGCTGCAGCAAGCACAGTCTCCCTGTAAAACAACCCCAGGGAACCAACACACCATCGGCTGCAGCAAGCACAGTCTCACTGTAAAACAACCCTGGCTGTTCTACTGAAGGAACCAACACACCATCGGTTGCAGCAAGCAAAGTCTCACTGTAAAACAACCCCGGCTGTCCTACTGAGGGAACCAACACACCATCGGCTGCGGCAAGCACAGTCTCACTGTAAAACAACCCCAGGGAACCAACACACCATCGGCTGCAGCAAGCACAGTCTCACTGTAAAACAACCCCGGCTGTCCTACTGAGGGAACCAACACACCATCGGCTGCAGCAAGCACAGTCTCACTCTAAAGCAACCCCAGGGAACCAACACACCATCGGCTGCAGCAAGCACAGTCTCACTGTAAAACAACCCCAGAGAACCAACACACCATCGGCTGCAGCAAGCACAGTCTCACTGTAAAACAACCCCGGCTGTCCTACTGAGGGAACCAACACACCATCGGCTGCAGCAAGCACAGTCTCACTGTAAAGCAACCCCGGCTGTCCTACTGAGGGAACCAACACACCATCGGCTGCAGCAAGCACAGTCTCACTGTAAAACAACCCCGGCTGCCCTACTGAGGGAACCAACACACCATCGGCTGAAGCAAGCACAGTCTCACTGTAAAACAACCCCAGGGAACCAACGCACCATCGGCTACAGCAAGCACAGTCTCACTATAAAACAACCCCGGCTGTCCTACTGAGGAAACCAACACACCATCAGCTGCAGCAAGCACAGTCTCAATGTAAAACAACCCCGGCTGCCCTACTGAGGGAACCAACACACCATCGGCTGCAGCAAGCACAGTCTCACTGTAAAGCAACCCCGGCTGCCCTACTGAGGGAACCAACACGCCATCGGCTGCAGCAAGCAAAGTCTCACTGTAAAACAACCCCAGGGAACCAACACTCCATCGGCTGCAGCAAGCACAGTCTCACTGTAAAACAACCCCAGGGAACCAACACACCATCGGCTGCGGCAAGCACAGTCTCACTGTGAAACAACCCCAGGGAACCAACACACCATCGGCTGCAGCAAGCACAGTCTCACTGTAAAGCAACCCCGGCTGTCCTACTGAGGGAACCAACACACCATCGGCTGCGGCAAGCGCAGTCTCACTGTAAAACACACCCGGCTGTCCTACTGAGGGAACCAACACACCATCAGCTGCAGCAAGCACAGTCTCACTGTAAAGCAACCCCACTGCCCTACTGAGGGAACCAACGCACCATTGGCTGCAGCAAGCACAGTCTCACTGTAAAACAACCCTGGCTGTTCTACTGAGGGAACCAACACACCATCGGCTGCAGCAAGCACAGTCTCACTGTAAAACAACTCCGGCTGTCCTACTGAGGGAACCAACACACCATTGGCTGCAGCAAGCACAGTCTCACTGTAAAACAACCCCGGCTGTCCTACTGACGGAACCAACACACCATCGGCTGCAGCAAGCACAGTCACACTGTAAAACAACCCCGGCTGTCCTACTGAGGGAACCAACACACCATTGGCTGCAGCAAGCAAAGTCTCACTGTAAAACAACCCCAGGGAACCAACACACCATCAGCTGCAGCAAGCACAGTCTCACTGTAAAACAACCCCGGCTGTCCTACTGAGGGAACCAACACACCATCGGCTGCAGCAAGCACAGTCTCGCTGTAAAGCAACCTAGGCTATCCTACTGAGGGAACCAACACACCATCGGCTGCAGCAAGCACAGTCTCACTGTAAAACAACCCCGGCTGCCCTACTGAGGGAACCAACACACCATCGGCTGCAGCAAGCACAGTCTCACTGTAAAGCAACCCCAGGGACCCAACGAACCATCGGCTGCAGCAAGCACAGTCTCACTGTAAAACAACCCCAGGGAACCAACACACCATCGGCTGCAGCAAGCACAGTCTCACTGTAAATCAACCCCGGCTGTCCTACTGAGGGAACCAACACACCATCGGCTGCAGCAAGCACAGTCTCACTGTAAAACAACCCCGGCTGCCCTACTGAGGGAACCAACACACCATCGGCTGCAGCAAGCACAGTCTCAGTGTAAAACAACCCCAGGGAACCAACACACCATCGGCTGCAGCAAGCACAGTCACACTGTAAAACAACCCCGGCTGTTCTACTGAGGGAACCAACGCACCATCGGCTGCAGCAAGCACAGTCTCACTGTAAAACAACCCCGGCTGTCCTACTGAGGGAACCATCACACCATCGGCTGCAGCAAGCACAGTTTCACTTTAAAGCAACCCCGGCTGTCCTACTGAGGGAACCAACACACCATCGGCTGCAGCAAGCACAGTCTCAATGTAAAATAACCCCAGGGAACTAACACACCATCGGCTGCAGCAAGTACAGTCTCACTGTAAAACAACCCTGGCTGCCCTACTGAGGGAACCAACACACCATCGGCTGCAGCAAGCACAGTCTCAGTGTAAAACAACCCCAGGGAACCAACACACCATCGGCTGCAGCAAGCACAGTCACACTGTAAAACAACCCCGGCTGTTCTACTGAGGGAACCAACGCACCATCGGCTGCAGCAAGCACAGTCTCACTGTAAAACAACCCCGGCTGTCCTACTGAGGGAACCATCACACCATCGGCTGCAGCAAGCACAGTTTCACTTTAAAGCAACCCCGGCTGTCCTACTGAGGGAACCAACACACCATCGGCTGCAGCAAGCACAGTCTCAATGTAAAACAACCCCAGGGAACTAACACACCATCGGCTGCAGCAAGCACAGACTCAATGTAAAACAACCGCGGCTGATGGTAATAAATCTGATTATTTTTTAGACAAGGGGTGATAGCGCCAGTCAAATATTAACCAGTGCTTAACTTTCTGGTAGCACAAAACAGTCAGGCTTAATTCAGAGGCAATGTGCAAATTATTTATGCAGCAAACAAACAGTAACAACGTGAAAACACAACACAAGAAAAATCCCCAACCAATAGGAAAATAGCATAATAAATAAATAGAATTATGCCAGAATGACAAAAATTGAATCGGTTGAAGAGAGATTAGAATTTTTAAAGTTTTAGATAAGAATAGTGCGAAAAGCCCAAACCAGTCCTTGTGGTGATCTGGTTATGCTCAACTAGGGGAAGTCACAGTTACAGGCCAATACCCTGGAACGTGGATGTGATACATAGACCAGGTTAGTAGTATCTTCTCAAAGTCCGCAAAAAAGAGTTCTGTGCTCATAAGTGAGGGCTACGAGGATGTTGTTGCTGGGAGAGACTTCTGTTCTCATAAGTGAGGGCTGCGAGGATGTTGTTGCTGGGAGAGAGTTCTGTTCTCGTAAGTGAGGGCTACGAGGATGTTGTTGCTGGGGAGAGAGTTCTGTTCTCATAAGTGAGGGCTGCGAGGATGTTGTTGCTGTGGAAGAGGGCTACGAGGATGTTGTTGCTGGGGAGAGAGTTCTGTTCTCTTAAGTGAGGGCTGCGAGGATGTTGTTGCTGGGGAGAGAGTTCTGTTCTCATAAGTGAGGGCTGCGAGGATGTTGTTGCTGGGAGAGACTTCTGTTCTCATAAGTGAGGGCTACGAGGATGTTGTTGCTGGGAGAGAGTCCTGTGTCATAAGTGAGGGCTGCGAGGATGTTGTCGCTGGGGAGAGAGTTCTGTTCTCGTAAGTGAGGGCTGCGAGGATGTTGTTGCTGGGGAGAGAGTTCTGTTCTCATAAGTGAGGGCTACGAGGATGTTGTTGCTGGGGAGAGAGTTCTGTTCTCATAAGTGAGGGCTGCGAGGATGTTGTTGCTGGGAGAGGAGCAGTTTGAGCATTTCGAACAGTCATTGCTGTGGCAAGAAGAAGCAGTCATCACTGGACCTTCACCTTGGTTGATGATACCGGACGGTCACTGTTGACACAGTGAGGTCTTGCATCACCAGTCATTTTGGATGGCCACTGACAGCATGAGGAGCAGGGCCTGTTGGAGCTTCATGTTGGTGGCTGGTGCAGGCAGTCTGCTCTTGATATGAAGAAGTTGCCTTGCACTCACTTTGAGCCCAGATTTCCGAATTTTCACCTTGCCTTGAGGAAGAGTTCCCACTTATTCCAGCCAAGGGTGCAGGACCTGGGGTTACATTTGAGGATCAGGACACCAGCAACAGGGCTCAGGTAAGTCCTGGCAGGTTCATTTCATTCTGGTCAGCTAGAAAGTTGCAGGGAGGCCTCTGGAACCTGGTTGTGTTCCTGGAGCACTCACAGGAGTCAACAAACTGACTCTTGGAGTTACTCTGGCTAGGCAGAGACCTACTAAAAGCTGAGCGAATAGACTCCTCCCGATCTTTCCCACGAGGGTAGATAGGGACCAGAACGGCTTCATCCCTGGGAGAAATCATTCCTTGAATATCAGGACGGCCAGTGCCAGGGCGGCTGCCGTGTCTCTGCTTCATATAGCACTGGGGGCGCAGCGGGACTGCGCCTCATACCTCTCGCTGTGTCCCCCTTGCATCCAGCTGCTGGCGCTGAGGCTGCGTCAGAGCAGTCCAGCTTGGGATACTGATCATGGCTGCTGTGATACTGATCATGGGTGCTGTGATACTGATCATGGGTGCAGTGATACTGATCATGGGTGCTGTGATACGGTTATTGGCTGCTGTGATACTGATCATGGGTGCAGTGATACTGATCATGGCTGCTGTGATACTGATCATGGCTGCTGTGATACGGATCATGGCTGCTGTGATACGGATCATGGGTGCAGTGATACTGATCATGGCTGCTGTGATACTGATCATGGCTGCTGTGATACGGATCATGGCTGCTGTGATACTGATCATGGCTGCTGTGATACTGATCATGGCTGCTGTGATACTGATCATGGGTGCTGTGATACTGATCATGGGTGCTGTGATACGGTTCATGGCTGCTGTGATACTGATCATGGGTGCAGTGATACTGATCATGGCTGCTGTGATACTGATCATGGGTGCTGTGATACTGATCATGGGTGCTGTGATACTGATCATGGGTGCTGTGATACGGTTCATGGGTGCAGTGATACTGATCATGGCTGCTGTGATACGGTTCATGGCTGCTGTGATACTGATCATGGGTGCAGTGATACTGATCATGGCTGCTGTGATACTGATCATGGGTGCTGTGATACTGATCATGGCTGCTGTGATACTGATCATGGGTGCTGTGATACGGTTCATGGCTGCTGTGATATTGATCATGGGTGCAGTGATACTGATCATGGGTGCTGTGATACTGATCATGGGTGCAGTGATACTGATCATGGGTGCTGTGATACGGTTCATGGCTGCTGTGATACTGATCATGGGTGCAGTGATACTGATCATGGCTGCTGTGATACTGATCATGGCTGCTGTGATACGGATCATGGCTGCTGTGATACGGATCATGGGTGCAGTGATACTGATCATGGCTGCTGTGATACTGATCATGGCTGCTGTGATACGGATCATGGCTGCTGTGATACTGATCATGGCTGCTGTGATACTGATCATGGCTGCTGTGATACTGATCATGGGTGCTGTGATACTGATCATGGGTGCTGTGATACGGTTCATGGCTGCTGTGATACTGATCATGGGTGCAGTGATACTGATCATGGCTGCTGTGATACTGATCATGGGTGCTGTGATACTGATCATGGGTGCTGTGATACTGATCATGGGTGCTGTGATACGGTTCATGGGTGCAGTGATACTGATCATGGCTGCTGTGATACGGTTCATGGCTGCTGTGATACTGATCATGGGTGCAGTGATACTGATCATGGCTGCTGTGATACTGATCATGGGTGCTGTGATACTGATCATGGCTGCTGTGATACTGATCATGGGTGCTGTGATACGGTTCATGGCTGCTGTGATACTGATCATGGGTGCAGTGATACTGATCATGGCTGCTGTGATACGGATCATGGCTGCTGTGATACTGATCATGGCTGCTGTGATACTGATCATGGCTGCTGTGATACTGATCATGGGTGCTGTGATACTGATCATGGGTGCTGTGATACGGTTCATGGCTGCTGTGATACTGATCATGGGTGCAGTGATACTGATCATGGCTGCTGTGATACTGATCATGGCTGCTGTGATACGGATCATGGCTGCTGTGATACGGATCATGGGTGCAGTGATACTGATCATGGCTGCTGTGATACTGATCATGGCTGCTGTGATACGGATCATGGCTGCTGTGATACTGATCATGGCTGCTGTGATACGGATCATGGCTGCTGTGATACTGATCATGGGTGCTGTGATACTGATCATGGGTGCTGTGATACGGTTCATGGCTGCTGTGATACTGATCATGGGTGCAGTGATACTGATCATGGCTGCTGTGATACTGATCATGGGTGCTGTGATACTGATCATGGGTGCTGTGATACTGATCATGGGTGCTGTGATACGGTTCATGGGTGCAGTGATACTGATCATGGCTGCTGTGATACGGTTCATGGCTGCTGTGATACTGATCATGGGTGCAGTGATACTGATCATGGCTGCTGTGATACTGATCATGGGTGCTGTGATACTGATCATGGCTGCTGTGATACTGATCATGGGTGCTGTGATACGGTTCATGGCTGCTGTGATACTGATCATGGGTGCAGTGATACTGATCATGGCTGCTGTGATACTGATCATGGCTGCTGTGATACGGATCATGGCTGCTGTGATACTGATCATGGCTGCTGTGAAACTGATCATGGCTGCTGTGATACTGATCATGGGTGCTGTGATACTGATCATGGGTGCTGTGATACGGTTCATGGCTGCTGTGATACTGATCATGGGTGCAGTGATACTGATCATGGCTGCTGTGATACTGATCATGGCTGCTGTGATACGGATCATGGCTGCTGTGATACGGATAATGGGTGCAGTGATACTGATCATGGCTGCTGTGATACTGATCATGGGTGCAGTGATACGGTTCATGGCTGCTGTGATACTGATCATGGGTGCTGTGATACTGATCATGGGTGCTGTGATACGGTTCATGGCTGCTGTGATACGGATCATGGCTGCTGTGATACGGATCATGGGTGCAGTGATACTGATCATGGCTGCTGTGATACTGATCATGGCTGCTGTGATACGGATCATGGGTGCTGTGATACTGATCATGGGTGCTGTGATACTGATCATGGGTGCAGTGATACTGATCATGGGTGCTGTGATACTGATCATGGGTGCTGTACACGCGGTTTGCGGGATACTGATCACGGGTGCTGTGCACGCGGTTTGCGTGATACGGATCATGGCTGCTCTACACGCGGTTTGCGTGATACGGATCATGGGTGCTGTACACGCGGTTTGCGGGATACTGATCATGGGTGCTGTACACGCGGTTTGCGGGTTTGCGGGATACTGATCATGGGTGCTGTACACGCGGTTTGCGTGATACGGATCATGGCTGCTCTACACGCGGTTTGCGTGATACGGATCATGGGTGCTGTACACGCGGTTTGCGGGATACGGATCATGGCTGCTCTACACGCGGTTTGCGTGATACTGATCATGGGTGCTGTACACACGGTTTGCGTGATACGGATCATGGCTGCTCTACACGCGGTTTGCGGGATACGGATCATGGGTGCTGTACACGCGGTTTGCGGGATACTGATCATGGCTGCTGTGATACTGATCATGGGTGCTGTACACATGGTTTGCTGTATGTTGGAAAAACCTGCTGACCGATGTCCAAAATGTGACGGCGGATCGCAACCCGATGTCACTCCCCCTAAGAAATCTCATGTTTTTCCTCTGAAGCGGAATGCGTCCTCAGCATGTGCTCCTTCTGGGACCTGGGTCCTACAGTGGCCACCCCTCTCCTATTGATATTTGGGTATCAACATTTATCACTCACATGCAGACTTACCGGATGGTCACCTGGAGAGGGTCCGGCGCTCTCTCCGATGTCAGGCGGCCTTCTGGACCTCATTGCCGTTGTCTCTCCCGAATCAAATAGCAATTTAAACAAGCATTTGCAATGCAATGGGTCTAGCGTTTGCTTGAGTTAAAGCTATTAGCGTTGTAAATTCCTAGCTGGACTTTTCTTGCCACATAAATTAAAAATAAGAAGTAAAGCAGTTAACATAAGCGAGCCGATTCAAAGAGCCACGGTCGCCATGAGCACAAAGAAGAGACACAAAAGGAAAAAGAAGTTCACTCTCAGACAAACATATCAGCAAACGTGCAATTATCCATGTAATGGGGTTGATGGCCAAGCCGGTAACAAAACTGCCCCAAGGAGGAACAAACGTAAAGCATTTCCCAATGATAACAAAGGATTTTTGAAAGGCAAGCCCATGAACGAGCTATAGTGATGGGCGTGCAGTGGGCGTGGTTAAAAGCCCACAAATAGATTACAACAGGCCACAGTGCTTGCGTGCTCGACTTAAAAAGAGATGGGGAGGAATTGTTGAAATAACCTCAGCCCCCAGTAATTGTTCAGGGAAGAATTCCAGTCTATCTTTGTTTTTCCCACTACACCTCTCTAGATAGTGGCCAGTCACATGGAAATCTGTCTTGTGTTTGCTACAAGAAAAACAGTCCAGCCTGAAATGCCAGACCAGGTGCCCTCCAGAAATGAACTCAAGCAATCTCCCGCCAGTTTTTGCCTTTTGGTCGTCTTCAGTGAAGTGCAGCTTGAGTCCAATAATACAGTGAGCACCAGAGGGAGAGGCAGGAATATCTGTCTGGCAGGAATCTCTAAATATGGCAGGTAGTTGGAGGTCAGGGGATCAAAGACCAGAGTATTGTTGATCTGGTGGGTCAGCAGGCTGCAAGCTAAGGCCTAATTGACACTATAGGTATTACTGGCATGCCCATATCTGTCTATCCTCTCCCTCAAAACATAAGGCAGTGTCATGTTTTCCCTTGCCCTAGATGTCACAACTGTTGGTTCCTTACTTGTGGTCTCCAGTGGTGACTGCATAATAACTGCAAATACTACACTGACTTTAGTCGGATCCTTCTTCCCTCAACATTTTAGTCTCATACCCCGATACACCATTTGGGATCACTTTGACGCCTTTTGTTCATTCAATTAAAACATCTGGGAATGGCATGAAATGACTCTGTACTAGTACGCTCATCGCTGACCCTCCCTTTCCAGAATAATTAGTTGCACAATGCAGTCCTCTGGCTTTAATGTTCCTGAAGCCCTGGGGTTGATTGCCGAAGGAATCATGACTAACCTTCTCTCAGAACTTCAGAAGGTCTCTTACTCAGACTATCGTCTCTCTGTCACCGATGCATCAGTGTCTGGCTGCTCACACCCCTTCAGTGGTCTGAACTCAGCCACCAGAATTTCAGTCATTTCCAAATTTCATAGTCGTTGCCACAGGGGTAAGTACAGTACATTTTACTGTATTGCCCTAAAACCAGGTAAACTCCTTGAGTGGTTAAACGCCAAATGCTACAATAATACTCATTTGCTAAATACCACAGATTTAAAATCACACAACAACACGAAATAGATGAAAATACTGTAGGAAAATCTTCTAATTAATAGAAGGTGGTAAACTCTAGGAGTCCTTAAAGTTACCAAAGATAGGGGGCCAAACCGGACATCTCTTCATGTTAAAAACTGAAATTATGAAAGCAAATGGTGCTGTATGTGAATAGTCAATGGTAAAACTCCCTCCATGGAAATGCTTGGTGTGTGGTAATACCACATGCATTTAACAGTTCAAATTAAAAGTTAATCAAAAACAAAATAACAAAAAATGGCTCACAAAAACAGCAGCCCCAGCAAAGCAAGTCTCAGGAACTCTAAACATAGGGACTAAATCACATGTTGGTAACATAAAAATCAAACCCCCCATGCTCATGAGTTTTGGCGCTGAACAAAAACAGCCATTCGCCGTAACTATAGTCTGCCATACCAATGCCAACCATTTGGCATGGTTTTTCACAGCATAGGTTACTCCTTGGGACTACTATAACTGACATATTTGCCCGCCAAAGTAATAATTGTGTTAAAATGTGCTAAAGCAAGTGGTAAACGAGGTGCTGTAGATGCAACATGTTTATCTACATGTTTTGCCAAGATGGAAAAATATGCTGCTTTATGCAAACCTCTGGAAATGTATGAGGGGCCGAACTAACACTGGGTGACTGCAAGTGCTATACAAGGTATAAGAGCCATTTCCCAATTTGAGACGGGGTTTGTGCTCATTTTTGAGAGCAAGAGGGAAAAGCATACAGAGTTGAACGAGAAGGAAGAGAAATGTGGGAAAAATGCCTCATAAGGAGACAGCAGGATCCTGTGAGATTAAGGGGCAAGGAGTTGCTGGTGGCGGATTAAAGAGACATGAGGTGAATTTCAGTCTATGCAGCCTTGGTAATTGGAGCACCCCCATTTCAAAGCCTCCAATGCCTCCGGCTTCTCTGCAGAGATTTGAACCCTCAGTAATGTGACTTCCTTTGTTTGAGGTATTTACAGCAGACGTCACACCCAAAGACAGCTGATTGCTTTACAAGCAAAAACAGTCGAGTACTATAGAGTATCTAAAAAATTTGAGAGTAGCGAATTTAAACTTAAAGTTTCAGGTCACTTGTAATCCATAACGTTGTCTTTAAATAAAAGGCGGTTGGGGGCTAGTCTGATGTCTGGAGAAAGATAGCTGTAAACTTTCGGATTCTTTAATGTGTTTTCGATGTGTTCACTTTCGGTGAGTTAAGGCGCAGATAATCTTTTCTTTTTGTTTAAGAGGAACTTTACCGAAGACACATCAAAAACTCTCCATTTATGTAGCTTCATAGTGAAATAATCGGGTTAAGTTTGAGCTCTGATGTCTGAACTGTACCTTTTCTAAAAAGGATTACCTGACAAGCATTGGTCAAAGTCTCCCCATTCAGCACAAGTTCTGTTCTGACAGAAAATAACCTTCCGGCTCGTCTCAGTCCACAAAGCGCCTCGAGCACTCCTGATTCTCTGCTCTCTCATAGTTTTTAAAAGTGCCATGGCTTTATTGAACGTGTTCCCGTGTTAGTAATCCCACATGAACAGGAGCTTGTAGCAGAGGCGCCGTCTCTCTCCTGCCAGGAAGCCACACACAAAGCACCCCGTCAGGTCACCAGCGCTGCCCTCCCCCGGGTGCCAACCCCCGGCCTTCTGCTGTGGCTGCTGTTGGCTCAGGTGCCCAGCTGGCGCTGGGGAGCTGCTTCCGCACCAGTCCGACTCTCCCGAGCCGGGGGCACCGGTGCCATCAGCTGAGGAATGCAATAAAGCAATGTCTTTGCGTTCTTCAAACCCAGCTTTCTTCAAATAGTGTATGTGTTGCCAATTCCGACTAATGCCCACAGAAGCGGCGGATGCCGTCTACATTGCCCGTTCCTTGGCCCTGAATAGATCTTTTTCAGCAAAGGGGTGAAGCGCGCACGTGCAAGGAATGAAAACAAGCATTTGCAATGCAGCGGGGCTCGCATTTACTCGAGTTGCAGCTGTTAGCGTTGTAAACTCCTAACCGGACTTTTCTTGCCACAGAAATTACAAGAAAAACAATCATTTGCAATGCAACGGGTCTCGCGTTTGCTCATGTTAGAGCTGATCGCGTTGTAAACTCCTAACACGACTTTTCACCTATCAGGCAAAAGTGCATTTATGTACATAACCCGAAAAAGTGAAATTAACTATGTAAAGCGCTCGACTTCTGCCAAGCGAGATCGCGCTCGTAAATTAGAGAAAAAGAAGTCCACGAGCCCGATGGAAAACAGCGAGCCGCGCATGTTTTCTGTACTTGGTCGCTGTGCTCGAGGAGGGCTAGCCACCGGAAAAGGCATGACGTATGCGTGCCTCCGACTAATGAAAGCAGGCAAATTCTAACAGGCAAGCCCACGAACCAATGAAAGACACTGACGTGACGTCGACAGGGCTCCGAGCCCTTTTCTAATAACTAAAGCGTCTCGCTGCGATACGCATGCGCGAGCACATGCAACGCAGGCTCGACCCTAAAAATGGCTCCTTTACTAGTTTGCAAATCTCCCCATTGAACTGCCTAAAAGCTACTTCCGCCAGTTGAATACAGTTTTGAGAGCCCTCATCCGGGGCTCAGGTAGGCGTCAGATCAGCCGACAAGGGAGGATGCAGCCCTGACTTCTACAGCTAGTACCAGATGGCACAGCGCCAATGCCTGGCCCGTGGCTGGTGGAACCTACGGTAGGAGACAGGGTCACTCAGACACGAGACCACCCTGAGCTCACTCATGCCCCCTGGGACAACGAAGAGAGAAGAGGTACCATTCTTTCTAAGTGATGCCCTTGAACTCTTGAGAAAGAGCTTCACAAATACACGTGCGCCCATCCTTGTGTCCCGGCCGTACCCCTCTGAATTGAATCAGGACCCCCATCGGCTCAGGAATCCATGCAGTGGGGGAGACGGGCTTCCACAACCTGGGTGATGTGATCAAGGAGGAACAACTCCTCGAATCCCCCACTCTGCTTGTTACATACAGTTTACCGCGTGGTCAATGTCTGCAATGTGGCAGGATCCGGGGTCCTCTCCATCGGCTGTGGAGTGAGACCAAAGGCCCCCCTCAGCAGTGCAGTATTGCAAACTCTACATAGCATGGGGCAGGGCGGCAGAGTCATGCCAGGGATTTATAGGGCACTCCAGGAGCACACAGACACTCTCTGCTGCCACGTAGGCAGTCCAGGGATGGTGTCTTGGGTTGGGCATCTGACGATGAGGAGTGGCAGAGGGCGATAGAATACCCATGAGAAGTCTCCAGAAACACATGTTTTCGATTCATTCAGCTGGGCATTCTCCACAGGGCACACCCTGGACCACATACAATCGGTAGGTTAAACCCAGGGGCACGCTTCAACTGTGCTAGCTGGCATCAAGCCCCAGCAGACTTCTGCTATGCCATCTGGGGCTGCCCCTCCTTCTGGAGTTTTGGGGCAGCATACACACCATGATTGGGGTGGCCACTGCAGGCCACAGTTGGCCACAATGGAAGCCCGTGGCACTTCTCCCAGATGCTTCAGGGCCAAGAAGACAACAAAGTTCACAGACCCCCTGCTGCTCCTGGTAGAAACTGGTATGACAGTGTGATGGAGACCAGCAAGACCCCCAGCTGGAGCAGCCCGGGGAGCTAAGGTGCTCCTCTGGGCAGAAGCGGAAAGCTGGGAGGAACAGCAGGGCCTACCAAGACATCCCTCAGTGGTGATAGTCAGAGTGCGGCCTGAGATCATCAATGCGATCAACGCGGCCTGAGAGCATCAACGCGGCCTGAGAGCATCAACGCGGCCTGAGAGCATCAATGCAATCAACGCGGCCTAAGAGCATCAACGCGACCTGAGAGCATCAATGCGGCCTGAGAGCATCAATGCGGCCTGAGAGCATCAACGCGGCCTGAGACCATCAACGCGGAGTGACAGCATCAATGCAGCCTGAGAGCATCAACGCGGCCTGAGAGCATCAACGCGGCCTGAGAGCATCAATGCGGCCTGAGAGCATCAACGCGGCCTGAGACCATCAACGCGGAGTGACAGCATCAATGCAGCCTGAGAGCATCAACGCGGCCTGAGAGCATCAACGCGGCCTGAGAGCATCAATGCGGCCTGAGAGCATCAACGTGGCAGAGAGCATCAACGCGGCCTGAGAGCATCAGTGCGGCCGGAGACCATCAACGCGGCCTGAGAGCATCAACTCAGCCTGAGAGCATCAATGCGGCCTGACAGCATCAACGCGGCCTGAGAGCATCAATGCGGCCTGAGAGCATCAACGTGGCATGAGAGCATCAACGCGGACTGAGAGCATCAATGCGGCCCTCCGTCACATCACAGACCAGACTTTGTGGCCCCTGGGAAAATGTTTGTGAGTACCCATGACCTATAGCACCCAAGTGGGACGACTTGATACTTCATCTGAAGCAATTTGGAGATGATAATGAGAGATGCCCTCAGACCACCTCAGATACATGGATGTCTTTAGGGGTCATCAGGGTTGCACCTATGAGCCCTGGCTTGTCTTTACATTATTCTATTAGTGAATAATACTCTAATATTCACTATTAGTATTATAACACATGCAGTGCACTTGTTTGGTGTGGAACCTTTGGCGGAAGCTGAAGTATGTGAAACTATTTTTATGGGTGAGAATGGGTTTCTATGAGCTGAGAGTGTGCGTGTGTGAGTGAAGGTGATTGAGAGTCAGTGACAGGTAGTGAGTTTGTGTGAAATTGAGGCCCAAATAAGCTGTTGTTTGATGCCATAAAACGGTGCTCCAAAGCTGCTGCGCTGTCCTGTGTCAAAGGAAAAGAAGCAACGCACTGTGTCTACTCACTGTGGTGATCTGCGCCCCTCCCCGTGCGCCGGGGCACGTCTGGCAGCAACGCACTGTGTCTACTCAATGTGGTGATCTGCGCCCCTCCCTGTGCGCCGGGGCACGCCTGGGAGCAACGCACTGTGTCTACTCACTGTGGTGATCTGCGCCCCGTGCGCCGGGGCACGCCTGGGAGCAACGCACTGTGTCTACTCAATGTGGTGATCTGCGCCCCTCCCCGTGCGCCGGGGCACGTCTGGCAGCAACGCACTGTGTCTACTCACTGTGGTGATCTGCTCCCCTACCCGTGCGCCGGGGCATGCCTGGCACCAACGCGCTGTGTCTACTCACTGTGGTGATCTGCTCCCCTCCCCGTGCACCGGGGCACGTCCGGCAGCAATGCACTGTGTCTACTCACTGTGGTGATCTGCGCCCCTCCCCGTGCGCCGGGGCACGTCTGGCAGCAACGCACTGTGTCTACTCACTGTGGTGATCTGCGCCCCGTGCGCCGGGGCACGCCTGGCAGCAACGCACTGTGTCTACTCACTGTGGTGATCTGCGGCCCTCCCCGTGCGCCGGGGCACGTCTGGCAGCAACGCACTGTGTCTACTCACTGTGGTGATCTGCGCCCCTCCCCATGCGCTGGGGCACGTCCGGCAGCAACGCACTGTGTCTACTCACTGTGGTGATCTGCACCCCTCCCCGTGCGCCGGGGCACGTCCGGCAGCAACGCACTGTGTCTACTCACTGTGGTGATCTGCGCCCCTCCCCGTGCGCCGGGGCACGCCTGGCAGCAACGCACTGTGTCTACTCACTGTGGTGATCTGCGGCCCTCCCCGTGCGGCGGGGCACGCCTGGCAGCAACGCACTGTGTCTACTCACTGTGGTGATCTACGGCCCTCCCCGTGCGCCGGGACACGTCCGGCAGCAACGCGCTGTGTCTACTCACTGTGGTGATCTGCTCCCCTTCCCGTGCGCCGGGGCACGTCTGGCAGCAACGCACTGTGTCTACTCACTGTGGTGATCTGCGGCCCTCCCCGTGCGCCGGGGCACGCCTGGCAGCAACGCACTGTGTTTACTCACTGTGGTGATCTGCACCCCGTGCGCCGGGACACGCCTGGCAGCAACGCACTGTGTCTACTCACTGTGGTGATCTGCGGCCCTCCCCGTGCGCCGGGGCACGTCCGGCAGCAACGCACTGTGTCTACTCACTGTGGTGATCTGCGCCCCTCCCCGTACGCCGGGGCACGTCCGGCAGCAACGAACTGTGTCTACTCACTGTGGTGATCTGCGCCCCTCCCTGTAAGCCGGGGCACGCCTGGCAGTGATCTGCACCCCTCCCCGTGCGCAGGGACACGTCCGGCAGCAACGCGCTGTGTCTACTCACTGTGGTGATCTGCGCCCCTCCCCGTGCGCCGGGGCACGTCCGGCAGCAACGCACTGTGTCTACTCACTGTGGTGATCTGCGCCCCTCCCCGTGCGCCGGGGCACGTCTGGCAGCAACGCACTGTGTCTACTCAATGTGGTGATCTGCACCCCTCCCCGTGTGCCGGGGCACGCCTGGGAGCAACGCACTGTGTCTACTCACTGTGGTGATCTGCGGCCCTCCCCGTGCGCCGGGGCACGTCTGGCAGCAACGCACTGTGTCTACTCACTGTGGTGATCTGCGCCCCTCCCCGTGCGCCGGGGCACGTCCGGCAGCAACGCACTGTGTCTACTCACTGTGGTGATCTGCGCCCCTCCCCGTGCGCCGGGGCACGTCTGGCAGCAACGCACTGTGTCTACTCACTGTGGTGATCTGCGGCCCTCCCCGTGCGCCGGGGCACGTCCAGCAGCAACGCGCTGTGTCTACTCACTGTGGTGATCTGCGGCCCTCCCCGTGCGCCGGGACACGTCCAGCAGCAACGCGCTGTGTCTACTCACTGTGGTGATCTGCTCCCCTCCCCGTGCGCCGGGGCACGTCTGGCAGCAACGCACTGTGTCTACTCACTGTGGTGATCTGCGGCCCTCCCCGTGCGCCGGGGCACGCCTGGCAGCAACGCACTGTGTCTACTCACTGTGGTGATCTGCGCCCCGTGCGCCGGGGCACGCCTGGCAGCAACGCACTGTGTCTACTCACTGTGGTGATCTGCGCCCCTCCCCGTGCGCCGGGGCACGTCCGGCAGCTACGCGCTGTGTCTACTCACTGTGGTGATCTGCGCCCCTCCCCGTGCGCCGGGGCACGCCTGGCAGCAACGCGCTGTGTCTACTCACTGTGGTGATCTGCGCCCCTCCCCGTGCGCCGGGACACGTCCGGCAGCAACGCGCTGTGTCTACTCACTGTGGTGATCTGCGCCCCTCCCCGTGTGCCGGGGCACGTCCGGCAGCAACGCACTGTGTCTACTCACTGTGGTGATCTGCGCCCCTCCCCGTGCGCCGGGGCACGTCCGGCAGCAACGCACTGTGTCTACTCAATGTGGTGATCTGCGCCCCTCCCCGTGCGCCGGGGCACGCCTGGGAGCAACGCACTGTGTCTACTCACTGTGGTGATCTGCGCCCCGTGCGCCGGGGCACGCCTGGGAGCAACGCACTGTGTCTACTCAATGTGGTGATCTGCGCCCCTCCCCGTGCGCCGGGACACGTCCGGCAGCAACGCGCTGTGTCTACTCACTGTGGTGATCTGCGCCCCTCCCCGTGCGCCGGGGCACGTCCGGCAGCAACGCACTGTGTCTACTCACTGTGGTGATCTGCTCCCCTCCCCGTGCGCCGGGGCACGTCTGGCAGCAACGCACTGTGTCTACTCAATGTGGTGATCTGCGCCCCTCCCTGTGCGCCGGGGCACGCCTGGGAGCAACGCACTGTGTCTACTCACTGTGGTGATCTGCGCCCCGTGCGCCGGGGCACGCCTGGGAGCAACGCACTGTGTCTACTCAATGTGGTGATCTGCGCCCCTCCCCGTGCGCCGGGGCACGTCTGGCAGCAACGCACTGTGTCTACTCACTGTGGTGATCTGCTCCCCTCCCCGTGCGCCGGGGCACGCCTGGCACCAACGCGCTGTGTCTACTCACTGTGGTGATCTGCTCCCCTCCCCGTGCGCCGGGGCACGTCCGGCAGCAACGCACTGTGTCTACTCTCTGTGGTGATCTGCGCCCCTCCCCGTGCGCCGGGGCACGTCTGGCAGCAACGCACTGTGTCTACTCACTGTGGTGATCTGCGCCCCGTGCGCCGGGGCACGCCTGGCAGCAACGCACTGTGTCTACTCACTGTGGTGATCTGCGGCCCTCCCCGTGCGCCGGGGCACGTCTGGCAGCAACGCACTGTGTCTACTCACTGTGGTGATCTGCGCCCCTCCCCGTGCGCCGGGGCACGTCCGGCAGCAACGCACTGTGTCTACTCAATGTGGTGATCTGCGCCCCTCCCCGTGCGCCGGGGCATGTCCGGCAGCAACGCACTGTGTCTACTCACTGTGGTGATCTGCGCCCCTCCCCGTGCGCCGGGGCACGTCTGGCAGTGATCTGCACCCCTCCCCGTGCGCAGGGACACGTCAATCAATCAATCAATCATAGTATTTATAAAGCGCGCTATGTACCCGTTAGGGTTTCGAGGCGCTGAGGTGGGGGGGGGTGGAGAGGCTGTTTAGCGGTCGAAGAGCCAGGTCTTGAGGAGCCTTCTGAATGTGAGGAGGTCCTGGGTCTGGCGTAGCGGAGTGGGGAGAGAGTTCCAGGTTTTGGCGGCGAGGAAAGAGAAGGATCTGCCGCCGGAGGTCTAGCGTTGGATTCGGGGTACGATGGCTAGGGCGAGGTTGGCGGATCGGAGTTGGCGTGTTGGGGTGTAGAAGTTGAGTCTGGTGTTGAGGTAGGAGGGTCCGGTGTTGTGAAGCGCCTTGTGAGCGTGGGTAAGGAGTTTAAAAGTGATCCTCTTGTCTACTGGGAGCCAGTGGAGTTCCCTCAGGTGTGGGGAGATGTGGCATCGGCGGGGTATGTCGAGGATCAGTCGGGCGGAGGCATTTTGGATCCGTTGGAGTCGTTTGATGTCTTTGGTAGGGACGTCCGGCAGCAACGCGCTGTGTCTACTCACTGTGGTGATCTGCGCCCCTCCCCGTGCGCTGGGGCACGTCCGGCAGCAATGCACTGTGTCTACTCACTGTGGTGATCTGCGGCCCTCCCCGTGCACCGGGGCACGCCCGGCAGCAACGCGCTGTGTCTACTCACTGTGGTGATCTGCTCCCCTCCCCGTGCACCGGGGCACGTCCGGCAGCAACGCGCTGTGTCTACTCACTGTGGTGATCTGCACCCCTCCCCGTGCGCCGGGGCACGCCTGGCAGCAACGCACTGTGTCTACTCACTGTGGTGATCTGCGGCCCTCCCCGTGCGCCGGGGCACGCCTGGCAGCAACGCACTGTGTCTACTCACTGTGGTGATCTGCGCCCCGTGCGCCGGGGCACGCGTGGCAGCAACGCACTGTGTCTACTCACTGTGGTGATCTGCTCCCCTCCCAGTGCGCCGGGGCACGTCCGGCAGCAACGCGGTGTCTACTCACTGTGGTGATCTGCGCCCCTCCCCGTGCGCCGGGGTACGCCCGGCAGCAACGCACTGTGTCTACTCAATGTGGTGATCTGCTCCCCTCCCAGTGCGCCGGGGCACGTCCGGCAGCAACGCACACCGTTGCGCCGGAGTGCGAGGGTCTGCGAGAGAGTACACTCCTCTATCTCTGCTTTAGAGCTCTTCCCACTTTGTGTGTGTGTTGTACAGTGCAGCGCTTGTGCAAACTTGGAAAAACGAGCAGAAATGAAGGGTTTCTTCTCATTACGTGTGCCTCAAGCAGTCTCAAGATTCTGAGGCAATTTACGTCAATACGCGTCAGTGCTTGGATGGGAATGCTCGTACTCCATCCGTGGGACACCCCCTTAACGCAAAATAACCCAAAGTAGTGCATAGCACAGGTTTACATATTGCGTTACTTTGAGATACTGTTCAATGCAAATCCGGATTAGCAGTGGATGGTAAATGGCACACAACACTTCGCACCGGGTGTGAGTCGTAACAGGGACGAAAACCTGGTTCAAAGCATTAGTAAATCTGGGCCTGAATGTCAGTAAGTATGAGTAAGTATAAGTGAGTATGTGTGAGTATGAGTGAGTATGAGTGAAATTATGAATGAATAGCAGTGAATGAGTGAGAAAGAATAAGAATGAGTGTAAAGGGGTGTTAAAGTACATGTTTGATGTTGGGGTAGTGTGACATGCCTTCCTAGAAAACACCTGGATCAATGGTGAAATGGTGTCACTTCCTGTGATGTCATTAAGATCAATGGGTATGATGTCACTTCCGCTACCCCTGGAATTTTGGTGAATTGACGCCCATGGCTGTTTGTCTGTCCTAGATGGAGTATTTTAAAAACTCAATGAAAAGATTGTTGAAAAATTCGGACCTCTTCATGGCTCAGGGTAACTTTCCGGTGCAGGACTAGGGTCTAAAAACGGTGTGAACAGTCAGTAATTCCATTGAGAGAGCCCATTCGAGGTCATCGATCGAAGAGTCCTTGGATGGATGAAGGGTGGCACACATCATGTAGGAGGGTTGTGCAATGGCTGCCGTCTTGCAGTAGAGATGGAGTTGTTAAACCGCTGGAGGGTCTTGGAAACAGAGGCTGTTCTTTAAGTTTAGTGACTAGGGTCATCAGGAAGACGACTAGCCGTTGAACTTTGACTTATGTTACCCAGGGGCAGGCGTCAAGTGTCAAGAGGGAGGACCTTCTGTGAAAGTCCCATAGCAACCAATCAGCCACCACATTACATTGTTGCTTCTGCTGCAGAGGGGGGCGGCGTACTGCGGGGTGCACAGGCAGGAAGACACCCAGGAGTCCAGCTTCTGTCGCTGGGCCCGCTACACTCACATAACTTTGGTGGCCACACTCAGGGACCAGTTCACAAAGGTGAAGTTAGACCAAAACTCTAACTTAGACCAAAAGTCTAACTTTAGTACTGGTAAAGTTAGAGTTTTGGTCTCACTTCACCTTTGTGAATCGAGCCCTCGGCGCTGCTTCTCGGTAGAAAGGCTGCAGCGCTACACTGGGCCGCTGCCTTCTTTGTGACATGGTAGTCAAAGGCCTGGGAGGAATTTGAATTACTCCAATGAAATCAGGGAAATTCCAGAATTTGACATAACATTTGAAAAAGGGCAGGCAGCTCACATAAAAAAAGACAGAAAAGGGAACGTGTTATATTGTCTGCTCGAACCAGACTACTACTGGCCAATGTTAAGAAGGAGGTGCGCGGCCACCTACTCATGACAGAAACCTCAAACCACATTTCAATATGAAAGCAAAATTATGAAGACTTTTGTAGAAGTTTCTTGGAATTTCAAAAAATCTCACAAGAAGTAGCATGATTGTGCAACCCCCTGTCATGCATTGTGCACTCCCCCCAGGACCGGAAGTGCAACGGCAGGAGCCACACTGGGCGGGGGGGGGGGGGTTATGAAAATGTCACGCAACCCAGCACAGCAAAACATCTTGCGGCGCAGCATTGTATGATGATTAAAGGGCACGAATGCACCATGAATAATATTTTATGGCACAATCCTGCCCTCTCCTTGCATTGGTGCACTACGTGCTGCCTGGCGCCAACCCAGGCCCCCGTGCCCCGCGCAGGAATGTAAAGGGAATATTTATCTTGGATTTGTGTTGCCCTTGCACCATGCAGCGGGCGTTAGAACAACGCAAAACCAAAGTCAGTTTCCTCAAGTCACGCAAGACCACCTTGGATGGAAACACCCTCGCTCCACCCATGGAACGTCTCTCTGCGGCAGAGTAACGCAAGGCAGCAACTTGCGCGGCTTTCCGTGACCCCATATTTACTAAACCACGCAGCGCCACGCACGGTGGCCCTGCGTGGCTTGCTAAATCTCATTCTGGGTTTCGCATCAACCTGCAGCCCCTTGCGTGATGCAAGCGTGACACAAAGCCTATGATAAATACGCCTCTAGATCTCCAGAGTGTGGACCACAGCAGGCTCCAGCAGTATCAGGGTCCGAGTGGGTCACTTGTCTCACCTTTCTGTGTCTTCCACCCACAGATGTTACTGAAGCTCATCATGGCAACCGTTCAACCCACTCAGCATCTGGTGGTCACGGCAACCCTTCAACCCAGTCACCATCTGGAAATTCAACAGGTGAGAAGAGTGGAGCATGAATAATTAGACGATGGAAGAGAGAATAAAAACAGTAGAGATGGTGCAGTCTCTATATAGTGGTGCAGGTCAGTGCAGTCTGTATATAGTAATGCAGATCAGTTCAGTCTGTCTATTTTGATGCAGGTCAGTGCAGTCTGTATATTGTGATGTCAGTCAGTGCGGTCTGTATATAGTGGTGCAGGTCAGTGCAGTCTGTATAAAGTAATGCAGATCAGTGCAGTCTGTCTATTTTGATGCAGGTCAGTGCAGTCTGTATAGTGATGCAGGTCAGTGCAGTCTGTATACAGTGATGCAGGTCAGTGCAGTCTGTATATTTTGATGCAGGTCAGTGCAGTCTGTATATAGTGGTGCAGGTCATTGCAGTCTGTATATTGTGATTTCGTTTAGTGCAGTCTGTATATAGTGATGCAGGTCAGTGCAGACAGTATATAGAGATGCAGGTCAGTGTAGTATGTACATAGTGGTGCAGGTCAGTGCACTATATAGTGGTGCAGGTCAGTGCAGTCTACAGTGGTGCAAGTCAGTGCAGTCTGTGTATAGTGATGCAGGTCAGTGCAGTATGTATATAGTTGTGCAGGTCAGTGCAGTATGCCTATAGTGGTGCAGGTCAGCGTAGTATGTCTATAGTGGTGCAGGTCAGTGTAGTATGTATATAGTGGTGCAGGTCAGTGCAGTCTGTATATAGTGGTGCAGGTCAGTGCAGTCTATGGTGGTGCAGTTCAGTGCAGTCTGTATATAGTGGTGCAGGACAGTGCAGTCTATAGTGGTGCAGGAAAGTGCAGTCTGTATATAGTGATGCAAGTCAGTGCAGTCTGTATATAGTGAGGCAAGTCAGTGCAGTCTGTATAGTGATGCAGGTCAGTGCAGTCTCTATATTTTGATGCAGGTCAGTGCAGTCTGTATAGAGTGATGCAGGTCAGTGCAGTCTGTATATAGTGATGCAGGTCAGTGCAGTCTCTATATTGTGATGCAGGTCAGTGCAGTCAGTATGTAGAAATTCAGGTCAGTGCAGTATGTATAGTGATGCAGGTCATTGCAGTCTATATATAGTGATGCAGGTTAGTGCAGTCTGTACATAGTGGTGGTCAGTGTAGTCTGTATATTGTGATGCAGGTCAGTGCAGACAGTATGTAGAAATGCAGGTCAGTGCAGTATGTATAGTGATGCAGGTCATTGCAGTCTATATATAGTGATGCAGGTCAGTGCAGTCTGTATATAGTGGTGGAGGTCATTGCAGTCTGTATATTGTGATTTCGTTTAGTGCAGTCTGTATATAGTGATGCAGGTCAGTGCAGACAGTATATAGAGATGCTGGTCACTGTAGTATGTACAAAGTGGTGCAGGTCAGTGCACTATATAGTGGTGCAGATTAGTGCAGTCTATAGTAGTGCAAGTCAGTGCAGTCTGTGCATAGTGATGCAGGTCAGTGCAGTATGTATATAGTAGTGCAGGTCAGTGCAGTATGTCTATAGTGGTGCAGATCAGTGTAGTATGTCTATAGTGGTGCAGGTCAGTGCAGTATGTATATAGTGGTGCAGGTCAGTGCAGTCTGTATATAGTGGTGCAGGTCAGTGCAGTCTATAGTGGTGCAGTTCAGTGCAGTCTGTATATAGTGGTGCAGTTTGGTGCAGTCTGTATATAGTGGTGCAGGTCAGTGCAGTCTATAGTGGTGCAGGTCAGTGCAGTCTGAATATAGTGATGCAAGTCAGTGCAGTCTGTATATAGTGGTGCAGGTCAGTGCAGTCTATATATAGTGATGCAAGTCAGTGCAGTCTGTATAGTGATGCAGGTCAGTACAGTCTATATAGTGATGCAGGTCAGTGCAGTCTATAGTGATGCAGGTCAGTGCAGTCTGTATAGTGATGCAGGTCAGTACAGTCTATATAGTTATGCAGGTCAGTACAGTCTATATGGTGATGCAGGTCAGTGCAGTAGGTATATAGTGGTGCAGGTCAGTGCAGTCTATACCAGGGTCAGTGTAGTATGTCTAAAGTGATGCACATCAGTACAGTCTATATAGTGGTGCAGGTCAGTGCAGTCTATAGTGGTGCAGGTCAGTGCAGTCTATAGCGGTGCAGGTCAGTGCAGTCTATAGTGGTGCAGGTCAGTGCAGTCTATAGCGGCGCAGGTCAGTGCAGTCTATATATAGTGATGTAAGTCAGTGCAGTCTGTATAGTGATGCAGGTCAGTACAGTCCATATAGTGGTGCAGGTCAGTACAGTCTATAGTGATGCAGGTCAGTGCAGTAGGTATATAGTGGTGCAGGTCAGTGCAGTCTATAGCAGTGCAGGTCAGTGTAGTATGTCTAAAGTGATGCACATCAGTACAGTCTATATAGTGGTGCAGGTCAGTGCAGTCTATAGTGGTGCAGGTCAGTGCAGTCTGTATATAGTGATGCAAGTCAGTGCAGTCTGTATATAGTGGTGCAGGTCAGTGCAGTCTATATATAGTGATGCAAGTCAGTGCAGTCTGTATAGTGATGCAGGTCAGTACAGTCTATATAGTGATGCAGGTCAGTGCAGTCTATAGTGATGCAGGTCAGTGCAGTCTGTATAGTGATGCAGGTCAGTACAGTCTATATAGTTATGCAGGTCAGTACAGTCTATATGGTGATGCAGGTCAGTGCAGTAGGTATATAGTGGTGCAGGTCAGTGCAGTCTATACCAGGGTCAGTGTAGTATGTCTAAAGTGATGCACATCAGTACAGTCTATATAGTGGTGCAGGTCAGTGCAGTCTATAGTGGTGCAGGTCAGTGCAGTCTATAGCGGTGCAGGTCAGTGCAGTCTATAGTGGTGCAGGTCAGTGCAGTCTATAGCGGTGCAGGTCAGTGCAGTCTATATATAGTGATGTAAGTCAGTGCAGTCTGTATAGTGATGCAGGTCAGTACAGTCCATATAGTGGTGCAGGTCAGTGCAGTCTATAGTGATGCAGGTCAGTGCAGTAGGTATATAGTGGTGCAGGTCAGTGCAGTCTATAGCAGTGCAGGTCAGTGTAGTATGTCTAAAGTGATGCACATCAGTACAGTCTATATAGTGGTGCAGGTCAGTGCAGTCTATAGTGGTGCAGGTCAGTGCAGTCTATAGTGGTGCAGGTCAGTGCAATCTATAGCGGTGCAGGTCAGTGCAGTCTATAGTGGTGCAGGTCAGTGCAGTCTATAGCGGTGCAGGTCAGTGCAGTCTATATATAGTGATGTAAGTCAGTGCAGTCTGTATAGTGATGCAGGTCAGTACAGTCCATATAGTGGTGCAGGTCAGTGCAGTCTATAGTGATGCAGGTCAGTGCAGTAGGTATATAGTGGTGCTGGTCAGTGCAGTCTATAGCAGTGCAGGTCAGTGTAGTATGTCCAAAGTGATGCACATCAGTACAGTCTATATAGTGGTGCAGGTCAGTGCAGTCTATAGTGGTGCAGGTCAGTGGAGTCTATAGCGGTGCAGGTCAGTGCAGTCTGTATCTAGTGATGCATGACGCAGACTACTCCCATCCCTTCCTCTTGACCCATTCCTTTGCCTCTTGCATTGTCACTCTCTCTTATCTTTTCTGCCCTCAGGGATCCTGCTGGTGTACATACTGGTTCCTCTGGCTCTGGTGGTTGTGGCCATTGTGGTCCTGGCATGGTTCTTATCCTCAGGTGAGAATCACTAATGCTTCTGTCAGTTACAGACACTACTCTATGTGAGAATCACCAGTGCTGCTGTCAGGGACTTATACTACAGTATGTGCTATGGAAATGAGGGAATGTCCCCTGGTGGTAGCCAGGCGCTATAAGTCACCAGCGCTATCTGTGTCACAGATGGGGCCACACAAGGATGTACGGTCCCTTCTGTAACACTAGAGTGCTCCGGAGGCGCACAAAGCAGACGCAAACGCCCGTGGCGCCCGGTGCCCCGGTGATGCCCCAAGCGGTCCAGTGAGGGGACGAATTAGGCGCACAGCGAGCGCCTCCTTTGACGCAAGTGTGACTATACGGGGACACTCCCCCTCCTGGAGTCTGGGGGCAAGTAGCCTTTAGACTTGGGGCCTACGCTAGGTAGTTCCACGCTTCAGGTAGGCTGCATCTTTTCTCACTTTTTTGTACCCACTCTCTTTGTGAGTGTTGGATGTCTGTCTCTGCAATGCATGACTTTAAGGGATCCTAGGCCCTGAAGAATGCCCCCAGAACTTCCTTGGCTCTTTGTAGAGGGCAGAAACATGTCAGCCATTTTTAGATAGGTGACCCAGTGAGCCCTTGTTCTCACTTAGGTGTCCCATCCTTGTTTTTACACAAGCAGACACCACCATTAAAAGTGTAGATTGCCCACTGGTAACTGGCGGGGTGTTTTTATATCTTTCCTTAGTTTAGCTGGATCCCACTAAATTCCAGAAAATAATAATTTACGCACTCCCTCCCGTTCTTTTAACGGTGAGGTTAAGTCCGACCAGGTGGCACTGTCCTACCTGGATGGGGCTAGGTGGTCAAATGATGAAGTATGACACTATATAGTGTGTGAGACCACCTAGTCCGTAAAGGAAACACCCCCCCTTCACCACTTCACAGCACTTACACTTCATTCATACACCCAATGTGGTCAAGGAGCTCCAGGATAATCTCCTTTGGGTACAGCTCCTCATTATAAGTGAACCCCATACCTTTTTGTGTTTTTTGGATTGGGGAACCAACATGCAGACAATTGTGTGAAAATAACCCATGGAGGAGCACATGGGGGCTGCTTAGGGGAGCAGTGAATAATGCATGAGCTGCTTTGGCTGCTCATGTATTCTTCTTTCCTTTTTAATTTTTTTTTGTGGGTGTCCCAGTGCCACTCTGGGTGTGCACAACTTTAGCTTTGGTTGAGGGCCGCGGAGGGAGCTCCACGTCCCCCGCAGCCCTGCCAGGTCCCATTCGACTGACCGAACAGGAGTCGGACACCTTTTTTTAACACTTGGGCATCCGAATGGCCACTCAGGGCGCTGCACAACACTTTGGGGGTTATTACAACTTTGGAGGAGATGTTAATCCGTCCCAAAAGTGACGGTAAAGTGACGGATTTACCACCAGCCGTAATAAGAGTCCATTATATCCTATGGAACTCTTAATACGGCTGGTGGTATATCCGTCACATTTGGGACGGATTACCACCTCCTCCAAAGTTGTAATAACCCCCTTTGTTTCTGTTGTGGCCCGTGAGGGGAGGTCCCTCACCCCGCAGTCTCGCCGGCTCTCCTGCCAGCAGCCAGCAGGGGAGCAGCTTTTCTCTCTACACCTGCCAGGCAGGGGTCATTCTGTGTTTCCTTGCCCGGGAGTGCGAGGAAAGTAGAAACTTTTGCGCTCCCGCCGGTTGGGGGCTCAGAAATCTTCCCTGCCCAGGCTTTGACCGGCGGGCAAACAATGTCCTCAGCGTCCATCAGCATTGAGGACACAGGTAACTTCTCCCAACCACCTGCCCCAATTCTGTGAACTCTCACTGCCACATTTATTCTCCTAGTTCCTTGGACACCCCTGTTTCTGCTAAACTATTTTCTTCCCATCGTCTCCTGCCCAGACATTTAGGGGGTCATTTTGACCCTGAAGGTCCGAGACGGCCAGGGCTAAAATGACAGAAGCACCGCCAACAGGCTGGCGGTGCTTCCTGGCCTATTACGACCGCGGCCTTAGCGCCGCGGTCTCACCGCCGAGGCCGGCGGTTTCCCGCCGTTTTAGCCCCGGCGGTGATAATCCGCCAGGGCAGCGCTGCAAGCAGCGCTGCCCTGGGGATTATGACACCCCTACTGCCAGCCTGTTTCTGGCGGTTTGCACCGCCAGGAAGAGGCTGGCGGTAAGGGGTGTCCTGGGGCCCCTGGGGGCCCCTGCACTGCCCATGCCAGTAGCATGGGCAGTGCAGGGGCCCCCTAACAGGGCCCCGGCCAGCTTTTCACTGTCTGCATAGCAACTGCACCCGTCGCACGGCCGCAACACCGCCGGATCCATTTGGAGCCGGCTCCTATGTTGTGGCCTCATTCCCGCCGGCCCAGCGGGAATGTCGTGATGGGGGCCACGGGAGTGCGGCCGCATTACCGCCGCCCGCCAATGTCATAATGACCCTGTCTATATCCAAAACTAAAGGTAACTAAGACGTATCAGGACTTTATTCAGTAGAAAGTGAAGAGACGATGGAAATGGAAAGAGGTAAGAGCTGGTTGTCGAGTGCAGGCTTCCCTTCCACCCATGTCCTCAGAGGAGAAGCCTCTGTCTTATCTTGGCGATTGGGGTCATCATGCTTTGTCCTCTTCCACGTTCTGCTCCTGGTCAACCTGATGGGACTCCTGGACATTGCACTATGTTCTGTTACCTTGAGACTCTAAAGAGTTAATTGAAAAAAAATAATAGTGAACCTCAAAAAACACCTCTTGAAGGGAACTCCATACACTAAGGAAGGAGGCAAGACCTCAAAAGGAGCCAAATACACTTGTAGCCAAAGTTTCTAATATCCATCACTTAACACAATTCTCACAAAGAATACAAACCAGTGTCCAGCTCAACTCTCAAGTATTAGCAGCTGCCTTCATGAGCATCAAACATGTCGCATGCAGCCGAGGAAGCTGATTTCCAAGTTGTCATCCCTCGGATGACAATGTACAGTGTGCCAGGTCACGGAGATGTGCCCATTTGGTGGGTAACATTAGCATGAACAAGAAAACATTGCTGCTGTGCCCAGCAGTTCTGTTACTCTAAAAGGATGTGGTGTGGTTTAATTTCACACCCCTATCCCTAATGCTAACCCATGCCAACCCCTGAAATGAAGCATTATTCCAACCCTCAGCCAATCGCTAACCCTAAACAACACCCTCATCCTCACCCAATCCCAATCATGACTCTAAGCCTTACTCTAATGCTAAACATAATCTTATTCTTAGCCCTACCAACTACTGTAATCCTAACCCCCATCCTCACCCAGTCACTAATCCTAACCACGAGCCTTATCCTAAACCTAACCTTAAAGATAATCCTATTTCTAGCCCTACCTCCAACCTGTCCTCAAACCCACCCCTCTTGGTAATCCTTAACCTTAACCATGGCTCTAACCCTAAACATAACTCTGTTCCTACTCTTGACCATGACCCTAATACTATCCCTCATCATTGCTGTAGAAGGCTGGCCTGGCTTGTAGTGGGTACCAGAGGTACTTACACTCTGTACCAGGTCCAGTTATCCCTTATTAGTGTAGAAGAGGTGTTTCTAGCAGCTTAGGCTGATAGAAGGTAGCTATAGCAGAGCAGCTTAGGCTGAACTAGGAGACATGCAAAGCTCCTACTATACAACTGGTGTCATATGCACAATATCATAAGAAAACACAATACACAGATATACTAAAAATAAAGGTACTTTATTTTATGACAATATGCCAAAAGTATCTCAGTGAGTACCCTCAGTATGAGGATAGCAAATATACACAAGATATATGTACACAATACCAAAAATATGCAGTAATAGCAAAAGGAAGTAATGCAAGCAGTGTAAAATTACAATAGATTGCAATAGGAGCACATAGGTATAGGGGCAACACAAACCATATACTCCAAAAGTGGAATGCGAACCACGAATGGACCCCAAACCTATGTGAGCTTGTAGAGGGTCGCTGGGACTGTAAGAAAACAGTGAGGGTTAGAAAAATAGCCCACCCCAAGACCCTGAAAAGTAGGTGTAAAGTGCAATTATATTCCCCAGAGAGCACAGAAGTCGTGATAGGGGAATTCTGCAAGGAAGACCAACACCAGCAATGCAACCAAAGTGGATTTCCGGACGAGAGTACCTGTGGAACAAGGGGACCAAGTCCAAGAGTCGCGACAGATGTCGAGAGAGGGCAGATGCCCAGGAAATGCCAGCTGAGGGTGCAAAGAAGCTGCCACCAGATGGTAGAAGCTGTGGATTCTGCAAGAACGAAGAAGGCTAGAAACTTCCCCTTTGGAGGATGAATGTACCACGTCGTGAAGAAGCTTGCAGAGGTGTTCCCACGCAGAAAGACTGCAAACAAGCCTTGCTAGCTGCAAAGGTCGCAGTTAGGGTTTTTGGATGCTGCTGTGGCCCAGGAGGGACCAGGATGTCGCCACTTGGATGAGGAGACAGAGGGGGCACCCAGCAAGTCAGGGAGCCCTCACAGAAGCAGGCAGCACCCGCAGAAGTACCAGAACAGGCACTTGGAAGAGGAGTGAACCGGAGCTCACCTCAAAGCATTTCCAGAGGCTGGGGGGGCTACTCGTCCCCAGCCCTGACACCTTTTTCCAAAGGGAGAGGGTGTAACACCCTCTCTCTGAGGAAGTCCTTTGTTCTGCCTTCCTGGGTCAGGCCTGGCTGGACCCCAGGAGGGCATAAACCTGTCTGAGGGGTTGGCAGCAGCAGCAGCTGCAGTGAAACCCCGGGAAAGGCAGTTTGGCAGTACCCGGGTCTGTGCTAGAGACTCGGGGGATCATGGAATTGTCTCCCCAATGCCAGAATGGCATTGGGGTGACAATTCCATGATCTTAGACATGTTACATGGCCATGTTCGGACTTACCATTGTGACACTATACATAGGTAGTGACCTCTGTATAGTGCACGAGTGTAATGGTGTCCCCGCACTCACAACGTCCGGGGAATTTGCCCTGAACAATGTGGGGGCACCTTAGCTAGTGCCAGGGTGCCCACACACTAAGTAACTTAGCACCCAACGTTCACCAGGTGAAGGTTAGACACATAGGTGACTTATAAGTTACTTAAGTGCAGTGGTAAATGGCTGTGAAATAACGTGGACGTTATTTCACTCAGGCTGCAGTGGCAGGCCTGTGTAAGAATTGTCAGAGCTCCCTATGGGTGGCAAAAGAAATGCTGCAGCCCATAGGCATCTCCTGGAACCCCAATACCCTGGATACCTCAGTACCATATACTAGGGAATTATAAGGGTGTTCCAGTATGCCAATGTGAATTGGTGAAATTGGTCACTAGCCTGTTAGTGACAATTTGGAAAGCAGAGAGAGCATAACCACTGAGGTTCTGGTTAGCAGAGCCTCAGTGAGACAGTTGGTCATCACACAGGGAACACATACAGGAAAAACTTATGAGCACTGGGGCCCTGGCTGGCAGGGTCCCAGTGACACATACACTAAAACGACATATATACAGTGAAATATGGGGGTAACATGCCAGGCAAGATGGTACTTTCCTACAATTGCCCAGCCGTTGACCCTAACCATAACCTACTCTAACCCTAACGCTTATCGTCACCCAACTCCTAACCATAACCACAAACATAACGCTGTCCTGGTCATGACCATGTTCCTAATCATAACTCTCATCATTGCCAATCCTTGACCCTAACCATAACCTACCTCAACCAACCCCTAAACATAATCTATTCCTAGCCCTACCTGTACCTCTAACCCTAATCCTAACCATCAATCACATCCTATCTCCAACCCTAAACATGACTCTAACCCTAATCCTAACCCCCACTCTTACACTTTCCTGCACCCTAAAAATAAACATTGCCCTATTCCTAGCCCTAAATCTAAACCTAACGGGCATCCTTGCCCAATCCTTAAACCCTAACCTAACCATGACCCTAAACCTAACTCTAACCATAAACACAACTTTATTCCTGGCCCTCATCATTGCCTAACCCTTGATCCTAACCATAACCTATACTAATCCTAACACTCGTTGTAGGAAAGTAGCCTCTTTTTGCCATGCTTACCCCCATTTTCTGCCTGATGTCAGTGTGCTTTGTGTTCACTGGGATCATGCTAAGAAGGACCCCAGTGATTATGTTCTTTAGCCTCTAAATGTGGTTGTTGCATACTGGTAACCCAGTATTTCACCCAAAATTGGAATACTGGTGCACCCTTATAAGTTCCTAGAGGACCCCCAGTATTGCCATTACAGCCTCTTGAGGTTGTTCTCAGACAGGTTTCTGCCCTGCTGTTGCTCAAGCAACTCGAGCCTAGGAAGGCAGAACAAAGGATTTTGTTTAGGAGAGGGGTGTTACACCCTCTTCCTTTGGAAATAGGTGTTGCAGGCTAGTGAGGAGTAGCCTCCCCAAGCCACTGGAAATGCTTTGAAGGGCGCATTTGGTGCCCTCCTTGCATAATCCAGTCTACACTGGTTCAGGGACCCCCAGTCCCTGCTCTGGCACAAAACTAGACAAAGGAAAGGGGAGTGACCACTCCCCTGTCCATCACCACCCCAGGGATGGTGCTCAGAGCTCCTCCAGAGGGTCCATGGGTTTTGCCATCTTGGATTCCAAGTTGGCAGGGAACTCTGGGAGCATCTGAGTGCCCAGTGCCAGCAGAGCCCACACCTGATAGGTCCTTACCTGTGTAGCTGACCAATCCCCCTTTCAGGGCTACATAGGATCTCTCCTTTGGGTGGTTCTGCCGCTTCAGATTGCAAGACTCCAGCAGGAATCATCTGCATCCTTTACTTCCCCTTTTCACTGAAGAAACTGCATCTGGACCCTCTAGGAACTCCAAAAACTGCAAAAAAAGAAGCAAAGACGACTTCTGCAACATTGTATCTTCAGCTCCTGCCAGCAACTGCAACTGTTTCCCAGTCATGCATCCTCAGAGGACAGCCTGTCTTCAGCCTGCACCAGAAGAGAAAGGAATTTCCTTTGGAGGGAAGGAGTCACCCCCTGCTTCAGCGGGCACCTCAATGCATCAAAGACCTGCTGCGTAGATCCCCTTTCCTGATGGGCTGCCTCGATCCTGCATCACGGGTGGTGGACTGAAGTGGTTCCGATGGTCCTGACGTCCTACTGTCCAACTTTGGTGAAGGTAAGAGATTGCCTCCCCATGCAAGACAGTATCCCCCTGCACCAAGTGTTTTGCAGTTGCCAAGGTTTGTTGGCATCCTTCCACAAAGTTCTTCGTGCACTGTGCAGCTTCTGCCCCAAGCACCCTATTCTGTGACGTACATCTTCCTGAGTGGTTCTCTGCATCGTGGGAGCCTTTGTCATAGTGCTGCATGGCCCTCCTTTTGCACCTCCTTTGTCTCTGTGCTGTGGGACTCCTGTGCACACTGCCTGGTCTTCTGTGGGCTTTCTGAGTTGCTGAGGGACCCCTCCTACTCTCCTTCCTGCATAGGGTTCACCTGGTCCTTTCTGGTCCCGGGCAGCGCCATTTCCTGCTAATCACGAGCTTTGCGTGTGTCAAGTCTTGTTAGTGGACTCCAGCAACGCAAACCAGACTGCAATCTTCCATCCGGTATGGGACATCATCTGCACCAACCAGGAACCCAAATCCATCTTCTTGAGTGCAGTACTGACTGTTGTTCTGCACTGGTGGTGGTTCTTTTCTACCTTCATCCAGGTTAGCAGGGGCTCCTGTTCTCCTTAGACTCTTCTTGCAGTCTCTTCTTGTTCTTGCTTAATCTTCTTTCTCATGTTTCTGTGTGTTCTGGGAAAGTTACTGTGTTTTACTCCTGCTTTCCTGGGCTCTGGGGTGAGTTCTAGTTCTTACATTTGGTGTTTTCTAGTACTCCCTGCGCCGCTCTACACACTACACTTGCCTAGTTGGGAAACCAACATTTGCGTTCCACTTTCTTAGTATATGGTTTGTGTTCCCCCTGGGCACATTTCTATCTATTGTGATTTTCACTAATTGGACTGTTTTCTAACTGTTTTATGTCTATTTCTGCATACTAGTGTTTATAATTTGTGTATTTCTTACCTCCAAGGTATTTTTGGCATTGGTGTCACCAAAATAAAGTACCTTTATTTTTGTAACACTGAGGCCCTCATTACAACTTTGGTGGGTGCCAACCGCCGCCAGCCAAGTTGTAACCACTGCGCGGCCGCCAATGCGGCCACTCTTCCGCGGTGGCCATTACAACATCCCCGTTGGGCTGGCGGGGATGTTGGCCGCAACACGGGAGCCGGCTCCAAATGGAGCTGGCGGTGTTGCGGTGGTGCGACCGGTGCAGTTGCACCCGTCGCGCTTTTCACTGTCTGCTATGCAGACAGTAAAAAGCTCCATGGGGCTGTGCCAGGGGGCCCCGCGACTCCCCTTTCTGCCAGCCTTTTCATGGCGGTTCCTACTGCCATGAAAAGGCTGGCGGGAGGGGGACTCGTAATCCCCTGGGCAGCGCCGCGGTTATAATACCCAGGATTGCACCGCCAGCCTGTTGGCGGTGCAATTGACGAAACAGCCCTGGCAGTCTTTGACTGCCAGGGTTGTAATGAGGGCCTGAGTATTTTCTTTCATGTGTGTGAGTACTGTGTGTGACTACAGTGGTTTTGCATGAGCTTTGCATGTGTCCTAGATAAGCCTTGGCTGCTCAGCCACAGCTACCTCTAGAGAGCCTGGCTTCTAGGCGCTGACTACACCACATTAATAAGGGATAACTGGACCTGGTATAAGGTGTAAGTAACTGTGGTACCTACCACACAGCAGGCCAGCCTCCTAAACTTGTCTTCACCCAACCCCTAACCGTAACCATAAACATAACTCTATTCCTAGCCCTAAAACTAATCCTAACCATCATCCCTGCCCAGTCTTTAAACCTAAACCTAACCATGACCCTTAACCTATTTCTAACCCCAAACACAACCTTATTCCCAGTCCTACCAATGATCCTAACCCTCATCGTTACCCAGTCCCAAACCCTAACCATAGTCTGAATCCTAAACCTAACTCCAAACACAACTGTATTCCTGGCCCCTCACAGGATCTTAATCCTATCCCTCATCATTGCCCAATCCCTGACCATAACTGTAACTCTAATCCTAATGATCATCCGCACCCAACTCCAAACCCTAACCCTCAACATACCCCTATTCCTAGCCCCATCCATAACCAAAGCCCTCTCAGCCTCACCAAATCCCCAACCCTAACCAGGCCCTCAAACTGATTGCTAGCTGTAGCCATGACCCTAACCTTAACCCTACCCCTAAACATAACCTTAATCCTAACCCTTACCCTCACGCCTTCCCAAACCCTAAACATAAACATAACTCTATTCTTGGCCCTAAAGCTAGTCCTAATTCTCATTCTTGAGGAAATACTAAACTCTTAACCTTACCTTATTGCTAGACCTAACAATGACCACAACCACATGTCCAATCCCATCTTCACACCTCCGATAACACTAAAAATAATCATATTACTAGCCCTAACCAAGATCATAAACTTAATCCTAACCCCACATCTGCCATATCACTGACCCTGAACTACTGCCTCCACCTCTTTCCGTGATGCTACCCGGCCCCTACCCTCAACCTGAAGGTCAACATGGGGTAATCCTCACCCCATCCCCGATCCTAAACAAAAATATAACCCAATTCCGAACCCTTGAGCTAAAACCTAACCTCAGCCCATACCCTTGTGTTAATCCAATCATTTTTCATCCGAAGATTTACGCCAAAGTGTTGTGCCCATCAGTTGTTCCCATTCTCCTGCCTGCTGACACTTAATCCCACCTCGTGAGTCTTTCCGATACTCACATCCTTTGTCTCCACCTGTACCAAAGGTTCTCATTCTGTCCCCTTCACTCGATTCCTGGCTTCTCTCTTGGTCCCCGTCATCTGCTTTCTTTGTACGACTCTCGGTTGGATCTTAGGGCCAGATGTAGCAACAGAAAATTTTGAGACTTGCAAATTGCGAGTCAAACCGACTCGCAATTTGCAACTCGCAAAATTGTATGCAGAAAGGTGTCTCAGACACCTTCTGAGACTCGCTATGGGGTTGCAAAGACCCACCTCATGAATATTAATGAGGTGGGTCACAATTTGCGACCCCATATCAAGTCCCTGCACTCACAGGGATGGTGGCCTGCTGGAGACAGCAGACCTCCATGTCTGTGACTGCTTTTTTAATAAAGCAGTTTTTTTATTTTTTATTGCAGCCCGTTTTCCTTAAAGGAAAACGAGTTGCAATTCAAAAAAATAATGAAACCATTTGGTTTCATTTTTCCAGAGTAGGCAGTGGTCCATTGGACCACTGCCTGCTCTGAAAAAATATTTTCAGCGACATTCATTTAACACGCAGGTGTTAACTGCGAATTGCTTTGCGACCGCTTTCGCGGTCACAAAGCAATTCTGCATTGCGGTGCGAGTCGCAAATAGGAAGGGAACACCTCTTCCTATTTGCGAGTCGGATTCACATTTTGCGAGTCGGTACCGACTCGTAAAATGTGAATCAGCATTGCGATGGCCGTTTTGCATGTCGCGGCAGGGCACACTTATGAGCACTGGGGCCCTGCCCTGGCTGGCAGGGTCCCAGTGACACATACACTAAAACAAAATATATACAGTGAAATATGGGGGTAACATGCCAGGCAAGATGGTACTTTCCTACACAACCCCCCCCAAACGAAGGACAATAAGACTGGCCATGACCTGATGAGTCTTCATTGTCTAAGTGGAAATATCTGGAGAGTCCTTCTGCATCGGAGTGGGTACTCCCAGGTCTATGTTCCACTGTATAGTCCATTCCCTGTAGAGATATGGACCACCTCAACAATTTAGGGTTTTCACCTTTCATTTGTTTTAGCCAAAGTAGAGGTTTGTGGTCTGTCTGAACAATGAAGTGAGTGCCAAACAGGTATGGCCTCAACTTCTTCAGTGCCCAGACCACAGCAAAGGCCTCCCTCTCTATGGCAGACCAACGCTTTTCTCTAGGGGTTAACCTCCTGCTGATAAAAGCAACAGGTTGATCCTGGCCCTCAGAATTGAGTTGTGATAAGACTGCCCCTACCCCTAATTCAGATGCATCAGTCTGAACAATGAATTTCTTGGAGTAACATGGGCTTTTTAGGACAGGTGCAGTGCACATGGCCTGTTTCAGCTCCTCAAAAGCTTTCTGACAGCTAGCTGTCCACAATACCTTTTTAGGCATTTTCTTGGAGGTGAGGTCATTAAGTGGGGTTGCAATGGAGCCATAGTTCTTAATGAACCTCCTGTAATACCCAGTGAGGCCTAAGAAGGCTCTCACCTGGGTCTGAGTTGTAGGGGGAACCCAATCTATGATAGTTTGGATTTGCCCCTGAAGTGGTGCAATCTTTTCTCCACCTACCAGGTGTCCCAGATAAACCACTTTCCCCTGCCCTATCTGGCACTTTGAAGCCTTGATAGTGAGGCCTGCCTTCTGCAGGGACTCCAAAACTTTCCACAGGTGGACCAGGTGATCATCCCAGGTGGAGCTAAAGACAGCTATATCATCTAGATATGCTGCACTGAAAGCTTCCAGCCCTTGCAGGACTGTGTCCACCAACCTCTGAAAAGTGGCAGGTGCATTTTTCAAACCAAAGGGCATCACTGTGAATTGGTAGTGCCCTCCAATAGTCGAAAATGCAGTTTTTGCTTTAGCATCCTCTGATAACTTGATCTGCCAATACCCTGCAGTCAAATCAAAGGTGCTTAGAGACTTGGCAGATGCCAGTGTATCTATGAGCTCGTATGCCCTGGGTATAGGGTGAGCATCAGTTTTAGTTACCTGGTTGAGACCTCTGTAATCTACACAACACCTCATATCTTTCTTCCCATCTTTTGAGTGAGGTTTTGGTACAAGCACCACAGGAGAGGCCCATGGGCTTTCAGAATGTTCAACCACTCCCAGTTCAAGCATTTTCCGAACCTCTTGTTTTATGCAGTCCCTGAAATGGTCAGGCTGCCTATAGATCTTACTTTTGACAGGCATGCTGTCTCCAGTATCTATAGTGTGCTCACACCAAGAAGTGGTGCCTGGCACAGTAGAAAAGAGTTCAGAAAACTAACCCAGGAGATTTATGCAGTGGTCTTTCTGCTCAGCAGTAAGACAGTCTGCCAAAACTACACCTTCCACTAGAGCATCTTGTTCTGTGGAAGAGAAGAGATCAGGGAGAGGGTCACTCTCTTCTTCCTGTCCTTCATCTGTTGCCATGAGCAGGGTGAGATCTGCCCTGTCATAGTAGGGTTTCAGGCGATTGACATGGAGCACCCTAAGGGGACTCCTGGCAGTGCCTCAGTCAACTAAGTAGGTGACTTCACCCTTTTTCTCAACAATTGTGTGGGGTCCACTCCATTTGTCTTGGAAATGTTTGCGAATGAGTTACCAACCACTTCAAGTGGGTGTTAACTGCGAATTGCTTTGCGACCGATTTCGAGGTCACAAAGCAATTCTGCATCGCGGTGCGAGTCACAAATAGGAAGGGAACACCTCTTCCTATATGCGAGTCGGATTCACATTTTGCGAGTCGGTAGCAACTCGCAAAATGTGAATCAGCATCGCGATGGCCGTTTTGCATGTCGCAAACTGCGGTTTTCGCAGTTTGCGACATGCAAAACTTTTCCTACATCTTGCCCTTAGTCCCTCGACTCGTCTCTTTCACTCTCATTCCATTTATTATCTCACAAAGGCTTTCTTTCTTATCCATCTCTCCAGTCCCTCTGCCTCGCCTTTCTTTCTGGATTCTCCCTTTTTATCCCCTGTACTTTTCCCTTCTTTTGCATGTTGTTTTTAGTAGACTATTGAGTGATCACAGTCCTGTTTCTACCCCCGTTAGGTCTGAGGCGCCCCAAGGCAGAAGCAATCGGATTGGTGGAGGAAGTGACTGGTAAGATTGTCTTCACATCTGTGGACTTTGTGGATAACTGCCCCTCCAACCTGACCTACATTCCTCATCACCTCCGGTTGTGGTTCAGGCTATCTTGGGGACCTTCTTGGAGAGGACCAAAGTTAGCCACGTCTCCTCTCACAGACTCTCATTGCAGGTCCACATCTTTCCACCACTTTTCGATACTGCAAAATCATTGAGGTCTGAAGTGTCAATCCAAGACTTGTAAGGAGGCTGTAAGATCCCAAAGCTAGGGCTCATCTGTCTACAGTCAGTGGGGAGAGGACTCTTCTGTCTACAGTCAGTGGGATGATGGCTCCACTGTCTACAGTCTGTGGCATGAGGGCTCATCTGTCTACAGTCTGTTGGTGGAAACTTTTCTGTCTACAGTCAGTGGGATTAGGGCTCTTCTGTCTATGGTCTATGGGATGATGACTCTTCTGTCTACAGTCTGGTGGATGAAGTCTCCTGTCTACAGTCAGTGGAAGGAGGGCTCTTCTGTATACAGTCTGTGGGATGAGGACTCTTCTGTCCACAGTCTGGTGGATGAAGTCTCTTCTGTCAGCAGTCAGTGGGAGGAGAGCTCGTCTGTCTACAGTCAGTGGGATGATGACTCTTCTGTCTGTAATCAGTGGAATGAGGGCTCTTCTGTCTACAGTCTGTGGGATTAGGGTTCTTCTGTCAGCAGTCTGTGGGATGAGGGATCATCTGTCTACAGTCTGTTGGTGAGAACTCTTCTGTCTACAGTCTGTGGGATGAGGGCTCTTTTGTACAGAGTCTATTGGTGAGAACTCCTCTGTCTACAGTCATTGGGATGGGGTCTCTTCTGCCTACAGTCTGTGGGATGAGGGATCATCTGTCTACAGTCTGTTGGTGAGAACTCTACTGTCTACAGTCTATGGGATGAGGGCTCTTTTGTTCAGAGTCTGTGGGATGTGAGCTCTTCTGTCTACAGTCAGTGGGAGGAGGGCTCTTCTGTCTACAGTCTGTGGGATGTAAGGTCCTCTGTCTACAGTCTGTGGGATGAGGTCTCCTCTGTCTTCAGTCTGTAGGATGAGGGCTCCTCTGTCAGCAGTCAGTGGGATGAGGGCTCTTCTGTTTACAGTCTGTGGGATGAGGTCTCCTCTGTCTACAGTCAGTGGGATGAGGGCTCTTCTGACTACAGCCTGTGGGATGAGGGCTCTTCTGTCTACAGTCTGTGGGATGAGGTATTTTCTGTCTACAGTCTGTGGGATGAGGTTTCCTCTGTCTGCAGTTTGTGTGAGGAGGTCTCCTCTGTCTGAAGTCTGTGGGATGAGGGCTTTTCTGCCTGCGGTCTGTGGTATTAAGGATCCTCTGTCTGCAGTCTGTGGGGGGAGGGCTGTTCTGTCTGCAGTCAGTGGGATGACAACTCTTCTGTCTACAGTCTGTAGGATGAGAGCTCTTCTGCCTACAGTCTGTGGGATGAGGGCTCCTCTGCCTGCAGTCTGTGGGATGAGGACTCTTCTGTCTACAGTCTGTGGGATGAGGGCTCTTCTGTTTGCAGTCAGTGAGACGACAACTCTTCTGCCTACAGTCTGTAGGATGAGGTCTCCTCTGTCTACAGTCTGTGGGATGAGGTATCTTCTGTTTACAGTCTGTGTGATGAGGGCTCTTATGTCTACAGCCTGTAGGATGAGGGCTCCTCTGTCTGCAGTTTGTGGGATGAGAGCTCTTCTGCCTGCAGTCTGGGGGATGAAGCATCCTCTGTCTGCAGTCTGCGGGATGTGGGCTCGTCTGTCTGCAGTCTGTGGGATGTAAGCTCTTCTGTCTACAGTCTGTGGGATGAGGGCTCTTCTGCCTACAGTCTGTGGGATGAAGGCTCCTCTGTCTGTAGTCTGTGGGATGAGGACTCTTCTGCCTACAGTCTGTGGGATTAGGGCTTCTCTGTCTGGGCGATGAAGCGTCCTCTGTCTGCAGTCTGTGGGATGAGGGCTCCTCTGTAAACAGTCTGTGGGATGAGGGCTCCTCTATGTACAGTCTGTGGGATGAAGGCTTCTCTGTCTACAGTTTGTAGGATGAAGGCTCCTCTGTCTACACTCTGTGGGCTCTTCTGTCTACATTCTGTGGGAGGAGGACTCTTCTGTCTATAGTCAGTGGGATGAGGACTCTTCTGTCTACAGTCTGTGGGATGATGTCTCTTCTGTCTACAGTCTGTAGGATGAGGTCTCCTCTGTCTACAGTCAGTGGGATGAGGGCTCTTCTGTCTACAGCTTGTGGGGTGAAGACTCTTCTGTCTGCAGTCAGTGGGATGAGGGCTCTTCTGTCTACAGTCTGTGGGATGAGGTCTCTTCTGTCTACAGTCTGTGGGATCAGATCTCCTCTGTCTACAGTCTGGTGGATGAGGTCTCTTCTGTCTACAGTCTGTGGGATGATGTCTCTTCTGTTTACAGTCCGTAGGATCAGGTATCTTCTGTCTGCAGTCTGTGGGATGAGGGATCTTTTATCTACAGTCTGTTGGTGAGAACTCTTTTGTCTACAGTCTGTGGGATAAGGGCACCACTGTCTGCAGTCTGTGGGATGAGGGCTCCTCGCTCTGCAGTCTGTTGGATGACAACTCTTCTGTCTACAGTCTGTAGGATGAGGGCTCTTCTGTCTAGAGTCTGTGGGATGAGGGCTTTCTGTCTACAGTCTGTGGGATGAGGGCTCTTCCATCAGCAGTCAGTGCGAGGAGGGATATTCTACCTACAGTCTGTTGGTGGAAACTCTTCTGTCTACAGTCAGTGGGATTAGGGCTCTTCTGTCTATAGTCTATGGGATGAGGACCCTTCTGTCTACAGTCTGGTGGATGAAGTCTCTTCTGTCTACAGTCAGTGGGAGGAGGGCTCTTCTGTCTACAGTCTGTGGGATGAGGACTCTTCTGTCTACAGTCTGTGGAGTGAAGGCTCTTCTGTCTACAATCTGTGGGATGAGGTCTCATCTGTCTACAGTCAGTGGGAGCGGGCTCTTCTGTCTACAGTCAGTGGGAGGAGAGCTCTTCTGTCTACAGTCTGTGGGATTAGGGCTCCTCTGTCTACAGTCTGTGGGGTAAGGGCTCTTCTGTCTACAGTCTGTGGGATGAGGGCTCTTATGTCTACAGTCTAGTGGATGAAGTCTCTTCTGTCTACAGTCTGTGGGAGGAGGGCTCTTCTGTCTACAGTCTGTGGGATCAGATCTCCTCTGTCTACAGTCTGTGGGGTGAGGGCTCTTCTGCCTACAGTCTGTGGGATGAGGGCTCTTATGTCTACAGTCTAGTGGATGAAGTATCTTCTGTCTACAGTCTGTGGGAGGAGGGCTCTTCTCTCAGCAGTCAGTGGGATGAGGGCTCTTCTGTCTACAGTCAGTGGGATGAGGGCTCTTCTGTTTACAGTCAGTGGGAGGAGGGCTCTTCTGTATACAGTCAGTGGGATGAGGACTCTTCTGTCTACAGTCTGGTGGATGAAGTCTCCTGTCTACAGTCAGTGGGAGGAGGGCTTTTCTGTCTAAAGTCTGTGGGATGAGGACTCTTCTGTCTACAGTCTGGTGGATGAAGTCTCTTCTGTCTACAGTCTGTGGGAGGAGGGCTCTTCTCTCAGCAGTCAGTGGGATGAGTGCTCTTCTGTCTACAGTCAGTGGGATGAGGGCTCTTCTGTTTACAGTCAGTGGGAGGAGGGCTCTTCTGTCTACAGTCAGTGGGATGAGGACGCTTCTGTCTACACTCTGTGGGATGAGGACTCCTCTGTCTACAGTCAGTGGGAGCGGGCTCTTCTGTCTACAGTCAGTGGGAGGAGAGCTCTTCTATCTACAGTCTGTGGGATCAGATCTCCTCTGTCTACAGTCTGTGGGATGAGGTATCTTCTGTTTACAGTCTGTGTGATGAGGGCTCTTATGTCTACAGCCTGTAGTATGAGGGCTCTTCTGTCTGCAGTCTGGGGGATGAAGCGTCCTCTGTCTGCAGTCTGTGGAATGAGGGCTTCTCTGTAAACAGTCTGTGGGATGAGGGCTCCTCTATGTACAGTCTGTGGGATGAAGGCTCCTCTGTCTACAGTCTGTGGGCTCTTCTGTCTACAGTCTGTGGGATGAGGTCTTTTCTGTGTTCTGTCTACAGTCTGTGGGATGAGGGCTCCTCTGTCTCCAGTCTGTGGGAGGAGGGCTCTTCTGTCTACAGTCAGTGGGAGGAGGGCTCTTCTGTCTATAGTCTGTGAAATAAGGGCTCTTCTCTCAGCAGTCAGTGGAATGAGGGCTCTTCTGTCTACAGTCTGTGGGATGAAGGCTCTTCTGTCTACAGTCTGTGGGATGAGGGTTCTTCTGTCAGCAGTCAGTGGGAGGAGAGCTCTTCTGTCTACAGTCAATGGGATGAGGACTCTTCTGTCTGTAGTCAGTGGGATGCGGGCTCTTCTGTCTACAGTCTGTGGGATGAGGGCTCTTCTGTCAGCAGTCTGTGGGATGAGGGATCATCTGTCTACAGTCTGTTGGTGAGAACTCTTCTGTCTACAGTCTGTGGGATGAGGGCTCTTTTGTTCAGAGTCTGTTGGTGAGAACTCTTCTGTCGACAGTCTGTGGGATGAGGTCTCATATGCCTACAGTCTGTGGGATGAGGGATCATCTGTCTACAGTCTGTTGGTGAGAACTCTACTGTCTACAGTCTGTGGGATGAGCGCTCTTTTGTTCAGAGTCTGTGGGATGTGAGCTCTTCTGTCTGCAGTCTGTGGGATGAGGTCTCCTCTGTCTACAGTCTGTAGGATGAGGGTTCCTCTGTCAGCACTCAGTGGGATGAGGGCTCTTCTGTCTACAGTCTGTGGGATGAGGTCTCCTCTGTCTACAGTCAGTGGGATGAGGGCTGTTCTGACTACAGCCTGTGGGATGAGGGCTCTTCTGTCTACAGTCTGTGGGATGAGGGCTTTTCTGTCTACAGTCTGTAGGACTAAGGATCCTCTGCTGCAGTCTGTGGGGTGAGGGCTGTTCTGTCTGCAGTCAGTGGTATGACAACTCTTCTGTCTACAGTCTGTAGGATGAGAGCTCTTCTGCCTACAGTCTGTGGGATGAGGGCTCCTCTGTCTGCAGTCTGTGCGATGAGGTCTCCTCTGTCTGAAGTCTGTGGGATGATTGCTTTTCTGCCTGCAGTCTGTGGGACTAAGGATCCTCTGCTGCAATCTATGGGGTGAGGGCTGTTCTGTCTGCAGTCAGTGGTATGACAACTCTTCTGTCTACAGTCTGTAGGATGAGAGCTCTTCTGCCTACAGTCTGTGGGATGAGGGATCCTCTGTCTGCAGTCTGTGGGATGAGGACTCTTCTGTCTACAGTCTGTGGGATGAGGGTTCTTCTGTCTACAGTCTGTGCGATAATGTCTCTTCTGTTTACAGTCCGTGGGATCAGGTATCTTCTGTCTTCAGTCTGTGGGATGAGGGATCTTTTATCTACAGTCTGTGGGTGAGAACTCTTTTGTCTACAGTCTGTGGGATAAGGGCTCCACTGTCTGCAGTCTGTGGGATGAGGGCTCCTCGCTCTGCAGTCTGTTGGATGACAACTCTTCTGTCTACAGTCTGTAGGATGAGGGCTCTTCTGTCTAGAGTCTGTGGGATGAGGGCTTTCTGTCTACAGCCTGTGGGATGAGGGCTCTTCCGTCAGCAGTCAGTGGGATGAGGGATATTCTGTCTACAGTCTGTTGGTGGAAACTCTTCTGTCTACAGCCAGTGGGATTAGGGCTCTTCTGTCTATAGTCTATGGGATGAGGACCCTTCTGTCTACAGTCTGGTGGATGAAGTCTCTTCTGTCTACAGTCAGTGGGAGGAGGGCTCTTCTGTCTACAGTCTGTGGGATGAGGACTCTTCTGTCTACAGTCTGTGGAGTGAGGGCTCTTCTGTCTACCCTCTGTGGGATGAGGTCTCCTCTGTCTACAGTCAGTGGGAGCGGGCTCTTCTGTCCACAGTCAGTGGGAGGAGAGCTCTTCTGTCTACAGTCTGTGGGATTAGGGCTCCTCTGTCTACAGTCTGTGGGGTGAGGGCTCTTCTGCCTACAGTCTGTGGGATGAGGACTCTTCTGTCTACAGTCTGGTGGATGATGTCTCTTCTGTCTACAGTCAGTGGGAGGAGAGCTCTTCTGTCTACAGTCTGTGGGATCAGATCTCCTCTGTCTACAGTCTGTGGGGTGAGGGCTCTTCTGCCTACAGTCTGTGGGATGAGGGCTCTTATGTCTACAGTCTAGTGGATGAAGCCTCTTCTGTCTACAGTCTGTGGGAGGAGGGGTCTTCTCTCAGCAGTCAGTGGGATGAGGGCTCTTCTGTCTACAGTCAGTGGGATGAGGGCTCTTCTGTTTACAGTCAGTGGGAGGAGGGCTCTTCTGTATACAGTCAGTGGGATGAGGACTCTTCTGTCTACAGTCTGGTGGATGAAGTCTCCTGTCTACAGTCAGTGGGAGGAGGGCTCTTCTGTCTAAAGTCTGTGGGATGACGACTTTTTTGTCTACAGTCTGGTGGATGAAGTCTCTTCTGTCTACAGTCTGTGGGAGGAGGGCTCTTCTCTCAGCAGTCAGTGTGATGAGGGCTCTTCTGTCTACAGTCAGTGAGATGAGGGCTCTTCTGTTTACAGTCAGTGGGAGGAGGGCTCTTCTGTCTACAGTCAGTGGGATGAGGACGCTTCTGTCTACACTCTGTGGGATGAGGTCTCCTCTGTCTACAGTCAGTGGGAGCGGGCTCTTCTGTCTACAGTCATTGGGAGGAGAGCTCTTCTATCTACAGTCTGTGGGATCAGATCTCCTCTGTCTACAGTCTGTGAGATCAGATCTCCTCTGTCTACAGTCTGTGGGATGAGGTATCTTCTGTTTACAGTCTGTGTGATGAGGGCTCTTATGTCTACAGCCTGTAGGATGAGGGCTCTTCTGTCTGCAGTCTGGGGGATGAAGCGTCCTCTGTCTGCAGTCTGTGGAATGAGGGCTTCTCTGTAAACAGTCTGTGGGATGAGGGCTCCTCTATGTACAGTCTGTGGGATGAAGGCTCCTCTGTCTACAGTCTGTGGGCTCTTCTGTCTACAGTCTGTGGGATGAGGTCTCTTCTGTGTTCTGTCTACAGTCTGTGGGATGAGGGCTCCTCTGTCTCCAGTCTGTGGGAGGAGGGCTCTTCTGTCTACAGTCAGTGGGAGGAGGGCTCTTCTGTCTATAGTCTGTGAAATAAGGGCTCTTCTGTCAGCAGTCAGTGGAATGAGGGCTCTTCTGTCTACAGTCTGTGGGATGAAAGCTCTTCTGTCTACAGTCTGTGGGATGAGGGCTCTTCTGTCAGCAGTCAGTGGGAGGAGAGCTCTTCTGTCTACAGTCAGTGGGATGAGGACTCTTCTGTCTGTAGTCAGTGGGATGCGGGCTCTTCTGTCTACAGTCTGTGGGATGAGGGCTCTTCTGTCAGCAGTCTGTGGGATGAGGGATCATCTGTCTACAGTCTGTTGGTGAGAACTCTTCTGTCTACAGTCTGTGGGATGAGGGCTCTTTTGTTCAGAGTCTGTTGGTGAGAACTCTTCTGTCGACAGTCTGTGGGATGAGGTCTCATATGCCTACAGTCTGTGGGATGAGGGATCATCTGTCTACAGTCTGTTGGTGAGAACTCTACTGTCTACAGTCTGTGGGATGAGGGCTCTTTTGTTCAGAGTCTGTGGGATGTGAGCTCTTCTGTCTACAGTCAGTGGGAGGAGGGCTCTTATGTCTACAGTCTGTGGGATGTAAGTTCCTCTGTCTACAGTCTGTGGGATGAGGTCTCCTCTGTCTACAGTCTGTAGGATGAGGGTTCCTCTGTCAGCACTCAGTGGGATGAGGTCTCCTCTGTTTACAGTCAGTGGGATGAGGGCTGTTCTGACTACAGCCTGTGGGATGAGGGCTCTTCTGTCTACAGTCTGTGGGATGAGGGCTTTTCTGTCTACAGTCTGTAGGACTAAGGATCCTCTGCTGCAGTCTGTGGGGTGAGGGCTGTTCTGTCTGCAGTCAGTGGTATGACAACTCTTCTGTCTATAGTCTGTAGGATGAGAGCTCTTCTGCCTACAGTCTGTGGGATGAGGGCTCCTCTGTCTGCAGTCTGTGCGATGAGGTCTCCTCTGTCTGAAGTCTGTGGGATGATTGCTTTTCTGCCTGCAGTCTGTGGGACTAAGGATCCTCTGCTGCAGTCTGTGGGGTGAGGGCTGTTCTGTCTGCAGTCAGTGGTATGACAACTCTTCTGTCTACAGTCTGTAGGATGAGAGCTCTTCTGCCTACAGTCTGTGGGATGAGGGTTCCTCTGTCTGCAGTCTGTGGGATGAGGACTCTTCTGTCTACAGTCTGTGGGATGAGGGTTCTTCTGTCTACAGTCTGTGCGATAATGTCTCTTCTGTTTACAGTCCGTGGGATCAGGTATCTTCTGTCTTCAGTCTGTGGGATGAGGGATCTTTTATCTACAGTCTGTTGGTGAGAACTCTTTTGTCTACAGTCTGTGGGATAAGGGCTCCACTGTCTGCAGTCTGTGGGATGAGGGCTCCTCGCTCTGCAGTCTGTTGGATGACAACTCTTCTGTCTACAGTCTGTAGGATGAGGGCTCTTCTGTCTAGAGTCTGTGGGATGAGGGCTTTCTGTCTACAGCCTGTGGGATGAGGGCTCTTCCGTCAGCAGTCAGTGGGATGAGGGACATTCTGTCTACAGTATGTTGGTGGAAACTCTTCTGTCTACAGTCAGTGGGATTAGGGCTCTTCTGTCTATAGTCTATGGGATGAGGACCCTTCTGTCTACAGTCTGGTGGATGAAGTCTCTTCTGTCTACAGTCAGTGGGAGGAGGGCTCTTCTGTCTACAGTCTGTGGGATGAGGACTCTTCTGTCTACAGTCTGTGGAGTGAGGGCTCTTCTGTCTACACTCTGTGGGATGAGGTCTCCTCTGTCTACAGTCAGTGGGAGCGGGCTCTTCTGTCTACAGTCAGTGGGAGGAGAGCTCTTCTGTCTACAGTCTGTGGGATTAGGGCTCCTCTGTCTACAGTCTGTGGGGTAAGGGCTCTTCTGCCTACAGTCTGTGGGATGAGGACTCTTCTGTCTACAGTCTGGTGGATGATGTCTCTTCTGTCTACAGTCAGTGGGAGGAGAGCTCTTCTGTCTACAGTCTGTGGGATCAGATCTCCTCTGTCTACAGTCTGTGGGGTGAGGGCTCTTCTGCCTACAGTCTGTGTGATGAGGGCTCTTATGTCTACAGTCTAGTGGATGAAGTCTCTTCTGTCTACAGTCTGTGGGAGGAGGGCTCTTCTCTCAGCAGTCAGTGGGATGAGGGCTCTTCTGTCTACAGTCAGTGGGATGAGGGCTCTTCTGTTTACAGTCAGTGGGAGGAGGGCTCTTCTGTATACAGTCAGTGGGATGAGGACTCTTCTGTCTACAGTCTGGTGGATGAAGTCTCCTGTCTACAGTCAGTGGGAGGAGGGCTCTTCTGTCTAAAGTCTGTGGGATGACGACTTTTTTGTCTACAGTCTGGTGGATGAAGTCTCTTCTGTCTACAGTCTGTGGGAGGAGGGCTCTTCTCTCAGTAGTCAGTGGGATGAGGGCTCTTCTGTCTACAGTCAGTGAGATGAGGGCTCTTCTGTTTACAGTCAGTGGGAGGAGGGCTCTTCTGTCTACAGTCAGTGGGATGAGGACGCTTCTGTCTACACTCTGTGGGATGAGGTCTCCTCTGTCTACAGTCAGTGGGAGGAGAGCTCTTCTGTCTACAGTCTGTGGGATCAGATCTCTTCTGTCTACAGTCTGTGGGATGAGGTCTCTTCTGTGTTCTGTCTACAGTCTGTGGGATGAGGGCTCCTCTGTCTACAGTCTGTGGGAAGAGGGCTCTTCTGCCTACAGTCAGTGGGAGGCGGGCTCTTCTGTCTATTGTCTGTGAGATAAGAGCTCTTCTGTCAGCAGTCAGTGGGAGGAGAGCTCTTCTGTCTACAGTCTGTGGGATCAGATCTCTTCTGTCTACAGTCTGTGGGATGAGGTCTCTTCTGTGTTCTGTCTACAGTCTGTGGGATGAGGGCTCCTCTGTCTACAGTCTGTGGGAGGAGGGCTCTTCTGTCTACAGTCAGTGGGATGAGGACTCTTCTGTCTGTAGTCAGTGGGATGAGGGCTCTTCTGTCTACAGTCTGTGGGATGAGGGCTCTTCTGTCAGCAGTCTGTGGGATGAGGGATCATCTGTCTACAGTCTGTTGGTGAGAACTCTTCTGTCACCAGTCTGTGGGATGAGGGCTCTTCTGTCAGCAGTCAGTGGGAGGAGAGCTCTTCTGTCTACAGTCTGTGGGATCAGATCTCTTCTGTCTACAGTCTGTGGGATGAGGTCTCTTCTGTGTTCTGTCTACAGTCTGTGGGATGAGGGCTCCTCTGTCTACAGTCTGTGGGAGGAGGGCTCTTCTGTCTACAGTCAGTGGGATGAGTACTCTTCTGTCTGTAGTCAGTGGGATGAGGGCTCTTCTGTCTATTGTCTGTGAGATAAGGGCTCTTCTGTCAGCAGTCAGTGGAATGAGGGCTCTTCTGTCTACAGTCTGTGGGATGAGGGCTCTTCTGTCTACAGTCTGTGGGATGAGGGCTCTTCTGTCAGCAGTCAGTGGGAGGAGAGCTCTTCTGTCTACAGTCAGTGGGATGAGGACTCTTCTGTCTGTAGTCAGTGGGATGAGGGCTCTTCTGTCTACAGTCTGTGGGATGAGGGCTCTTCTGTCAGCAGTCTGTGGGATGAGGGATCATCTGTCTACAGTCTGTTGGTGAGAACTCTTCTGTCACCAGTCTGTGGGATGAGGGCTCTTTTGTTCAGAGTCTGTTGGTGAGAACTCTTCTGCCTACAATCTGTGGGATGAGGGATCATCTGTCTACAGTCTGTTGGTGACTGTCTGCAGTCTGTGGGATGATGGCGCTTTTGTTCAGAGTCTGTGGGATGTGAGCTCTTCTGTCTGCAGTCAGTGGGAGGAGGGCTCTTATGTCTACAGTCTGTGGGATGTAAGGTCCTCTGTCTACAGTCTGTGGGATGAGGTCTCCTCTGTCTACAGTCTGTAGGATAAGGGTTCTTCTGTCAGCACTAAGTGGGATGAGGGCTCTTCTGTCTACAGTCTGTGGGATGAGGTCTCCTCTGTCTACAGTCAGTGGGATGAGGGCTGTTCTGACTACAGCCTGTGGGATGAGGGCTCTTCTGTCTACAGTCTGTTGGATGAGGGCTTTTCTGTCTACAGTCTGTAGGATGAGGTCTCCTCTGTCTGCAGTGTGTGCGATGAGGTCTCCTCTGTCTGAAGTCTGTGGGATGAGGGCTTTTCTGTCTACAGTCTGTGGGATCAGATCTCCTCTGTCTACAGTCTGTGGGGTGAGGGCTCTTCTGCCTACAGTCTGTGGGATGAGGGCTCTTATGTCTACAGTCTAGTGGATGAAGCCTCTTCTGTCTACAGTCTGTGGGAGGAGGGCTCTTCTCTCAGCAGTCAGTGGGATGAGGGCTCTTCTGTCTACAGTCAGTGGGATGAGGGCTCTTCTGTTTACAGTCAGTGGGAGGAGGGCTCTTCTGTATACAGTCAGTGGGATGAGGACTCTTCTGTCTACAGTCTGGTGGATGAAGTCTCCTGTCTACAGTCAGTGGGAGGAGGGCTCTTCTGTCTAAAGTCTGTGGGATGACGACTTTTTTGTCTACAGTCTGGTGGATGAAGTCTCTTCTGTCTACAGTCTGTGGGAGGAGGGCTCTTCTCTCAGCAGTCAGTGGGATGAGGGCTCTTCTGTCTACAGTCAGTGAGATGAGGGCTCTTCTGTTTACAGTCAGTGGGAGGAGGGCTCTTCTGTCTACAGTCAGTGGGATGAGGACGCTTCTGTCTACACTCTGTGGGATGAGGTCTCCTCTGTCTACAGTCAGTGGGAGCGGGCTCTTCTGTCTACAGTCATTGGGAGGAGAGCTCTTCTATCTACAGTCTGTGGGATCAGATCTCCTCTGTCTACAGTCTGTGAGATCAGATCTCCTCTGTCTACAGTCTGTGGGATGAGGTATCTTCTCTTTACAGTCTGTGTGATGAGGGCTCTTATGTCTACAGCCTGTAGGATGAGGGCTCTTCTGTCTGCAGTCTGGGGGATGAAGCGTCCTCTGTCTGCAGTCTGTGGAATGAGGGCTTCTCTGTAAACAGTCTGTGGGATGAGGGCTCCTCTATGTACAGTCTGTGGGATGAAGGCTCCTCTGTCTACAGTCTGTGGGCTCTTCTGTCTACAGTCTGTGGGATGAGGTCTCTTCTGTGTTCTGTCTACAGTCTGTGGGATGAGGGCTCCTCTGTCTCCAGTCTGTGGGAGGAGGGCTCTTCTGTCTACAGTCAGTGGGAGGAGGGCTCTTCTGTCTATAGTCTGTGAAATAAGGGCTCTTCTGTCAGCAGTCAGTGGAATGAGGGCTCTTCTGTCTACAGTCTGTGGGATGAAGGCTCTTCTGTCTACAGTCTGTGGGATGAGGGCTCTTCTGTCAGCAGTCAGTGGGAGGAGAGCTCTTCTGTCTACAGTCAGTGGGATGAGGACTCTTCTGTCTGTAGTCAGTGGGATGCGGGCTCTTCTGTCTACAGTCTGTGGGATGAGGGCTCTTCTGTCAGCAGTCTGTGGGATGAGGGATCATCTGTCTACATTCTGTTGGTGAGAACTCTTCTGTCTACAGTCTGTGGGATGAGGGCTCTTTTGTTCAGAGTCTGTTGGTGAGAACTCTTCTGTCGACAGTCTGTGGGATGAGGTCTCATATGCCTACAGTCTGTGGGATGAGGGATCATCTGTCTACAGTCTGTTGGTGAGAACTCTACTGTCTACAGTCTGTGGGATGAGGGCTCTTTTGTTCAGAGTCTGTGGGATGTGAGCTCTTCTGTCTACAGTCAGTGGGAGGAGGGCTCTTATGTCTACAGTCTGTGGGATGTAAGGTCCTCTGTCTACAGTCTGTGGGATGAGGTCTCCTCTGTCTACAGTCTGTAGGATGAGGGTTCCTCTGTCAGCACTCAGTGGGATGAGGTCTCCTCTGTTTACAGTCAGTGGGATGAGGGCTGTTCTGACTACAGCCTGTGGGATGAGGGCTCTTCTGTCTACAGTCTGTGGGATGAGGGCTTTTCTGTCTACAGTCTGTAGGACTAAGGATCCTCTGCTGCAGTCTGTGGGGTGAGGGCTGTTCTGTCTGCAGCAGTGGTATGACAACTCTTCTGTCTATAGTCTGTAGGATGAGAGCTCTTCTGCCTACAGTCTGTGGGATGAGGGCTTCTCTGTCTGCAGTCTGTGCGATGAGGTCTCCTCTGTCTGAAGTCTGTGGGATGATTGCTTTTCTGCCTGCAGTCTGTGGGACTAAGGATACTCTGCTGCAGTCTGTGGGGTGAGGGCTGTTCTGTCTGCAGTCAGTGGTATGACAACTCTTCTGTCTACAGTCTGTAGGATGAGAGCTCTTCTGCCTACAGTCTGTGGGATGAGGGCTCCTCTGTCTGCAGTATGTGGGATGAGGACTCTTCTGTCTACAGTCTGTGGGATGAGGGTTCTTCTGTCTACAGTCTGTGGGATAATGTCTCTTCTGTTTACAGTCCGTGGGATCAGGTATCTTCTGTCTTCAGTCTGTGGGATGAGGGATCTTTTATCTACAGTCTGTTGGTGAGAACTCTTTTGTCTACAGTCTGTGGGATAAGGGCTCCACTGTCTGCAGTCTGTGGGATGAGGGCTCCTCGCTCTGCAGTCTGTTGGATGACAATTCTTCTGTCTACAGTCTGTAGGATGAGGGCTCTTCTGTCTAGAGTCTGTGGGATGAGGGCTTTCTGTCTACAGCCTGTGGGATGAGGGCTCTTCCGTCAGCAGTCAGTGGGATGAGGGACATTCTGTCTACAGTATGTTGGTGGAAACTCTTCTGTCTACAGTCAGTGGGATTAGGGCTCTTCTGTCTATAGTCTATGGGATGAGGACCCTTCTGTCTACAGTCTGGTGGATGAAGTCTCTTCTGTCTACAGTCAGTGGGAGGAGGGCTCTTCTGTCTACAGTCTGTGGGATGAGGACTCTTCTGTCTACAGTCTGTGGAGTGAGGGCTCTTCTGTCTACACTCTGTGGGATGAGGTCTCCTCTGTCTACAGTCAGTGGGAGCGGGCTCTTCTGTCTACAGTCAGTGGGAGGAGAGCTCTTCTGTCTACAGTCTGTGGGATTAGGGCTCCTCTGTCTACAGTCTGTGGGGTAAGGGCTCTTCTGCCTACAGTCTGTGGGATGAGGACTCTTCTGTCTACAGTCTGGTGGATGATGTCTCTTCTGTCTACAGTCAGTGGGAGGAGAGCTCTTCTGTCTACAGTCTGTGGGATCAGATCTCCTCTGTCTACAGTCTGTGGGGTGAGGGCTCTTCTGCCTACAGTCTGTGTGATGAGGGCTCTTATGTCTACAGTCTAGTGGATGAAGTCTCTTCTGTCTACAGTCTGTGGGAGGAGGGCTCTTCTCTCAGCAGTCAGTGGGATGAGGGCTCTTCTGTCTACAGTCAGTGGGATGAGGGCTCTTCTGTTTACAGTCAGTGGGAGGAGGGCTCTTCTGTATACAGTCAGTGGGATGAGGACTCTTCTGTCTACAGTCTGGTGGATGAAGTCTCCTGTCTACAGTCAGTGGGAGGAGGGCTCTTCTGTCTAAAGTCTGTGGGATGACGACTTTTTTGTCTACAGTCTGGTGGATGAAGTCTCTTCTGTCTACAGTCTGTGGGAGGAGGGCTCTTCTCTCAGTAGTCAGTGGGATGAGGGCTCTTCTGTCTACAGTCAGTGAGATGAGGGCTCTTCTGTTTACAGTCAGTGGGAGGAGGGCTCTTCTGTCTACAGTCAGTGGGATGAGGACGCTTCTGTCTACACTCTGTGGGATGAGGTCTCCTCTGTCTACAGTCAGTGGGAGGAGAGCTCTTCTGTCTACAGTCTGTGGGATCAGATCTCTTCTGTCTACAGTCTGTGGGATGAGGTCTCTTCTGTGTTCTGTCTACAGTCTGTGGGATGAGGGCTCCTCTGTCTACAGTCTGTGGGAAGAGGGCTCTTCTGCCTACAGTCAGTGGGAGGCGGGCTCTTCTGTCTATTGTCTGTGAGATAAGGGCTCTTCTGTCAGCAGTCAGTGGGAGGAGAGCTCTTCTGTCTACAGTCTGTGGGATCAGATCTCTTCTGTCTACAGTCTGTGGGATGAGGTCTCTTCTGTGTTCTGTCTACAGTCTGTGGGATGAGGGCTCCTCTGTCTACAGTCTGTGGGAGGAGGGCTCTTCTGTCTACAGTCAGTGGGATGAGGACTCTTCTGTCTGTAGTCAGTGGGATGAGGGCTCTTCTGTCTATTGTCTGTGAGATAAGGGCTCTTCTGTCAGCAGTCAGTGGAATGAGGGCTCTTCTGTCTACAGTCTGTGGGATGAGGGCTCTTCTGTCTACAGTCTGTGGGATGAGGGCTCTTCTGTCAGCAGTCAGTGGGAGGAGAGCTCTTCTGTCTACAGTCAGTGGGATGAGGACTCTTCTGTCTGTAGTCAGTGGGATGAGGGCTCTTCTGTCTACAGTCTGTGGGATGAGGGCTCTTCTGTCAGCAGTCTGTGGGATGAGGGATCATCTGTCTACAGTCTGTTGGTGAGAACTCTTCTGTCACCAGTCTGTGGGATGAGGGCTCTTTTGTTCAGAGTCTGTTGGTGAGAACTCTTCTGTCTACAGTCTGTGGGATGAGGTGTCTTCTGCCTACAATCTGTGGGATGAGGGATCATCTGTCTACAGTCTGTTGGTGACTGTCTGCAGTCTGTGGGATGATGGCGCTTTTGTTCAGAGTCTGTGGGATGTGAGCTCTTCTGTCTGCAGTCAGTGGGAGGAGGGCTCTTATGTCTACAGTCTGTGGGATGTAAGGTCCTCTGTCTACAGTCTGTGGGATGAGGTCTCCTCTGTCTACAGTCTGTAGGATAAGGGTTCTTCTGTCAGCACTAAGTGGGATGAGGGCTCTTCTGTCTACAGTCTGTGGGATGAGGTCTCCTCTGTCTACAGTCAGTGGGATGAGGGCTGTTCTGACTACAGCCTGTGGGATGAGGGCTCTTCTGTCTACAGTCTGTTGGATGAGGGCTTTTCTGTCTACAGTCTGTAGGATGAGGTCTCCTCTGTCTGCAGTGTGTGCGATGAGGTCTCCTCTGTCTGAAGTCTGTGGGATGAGGGCTTTTCTGTCTACAGTCTGTGGGATCAGATCTCCTCTGTCTACAGTCTGTGGGGTGAGGGCTCTTCTGCCTACAGTCTGTGGGATGAGGGCTCTTATGTCTACAGTCTAGTGGATGAAGCCTCTTCTGTCTACAGTCTGTGGGAGGAGGGCTCTTCTCTCAGCAGTCAGTGGGATGAGGGCTCTTCTGTCTACAGTCAGTGGGATGAGGGCTCTTCTGTTTACAGTCAGTGGGAGGAGGGCTCTTCTGTATACAGTCAGTGGGATGAGGACTCTTCTGTCTACAGTCTGGTGGATGAAGTCTCCTGTCTACAGTCAGTGGGAGGAGGGCTCTTCTGTCTAAAGTCTGTGGGATGACGACTTTTTTGTCTACAGTCTGGTGGATGAAGTCTCTTCTGTCTACAGTCTGTGGGAGGAGGGCTCTTCTCTCAGCAGTCAGTGGGATGAGGGCTCTTCTGTCTACAGTCAGTGAGATGAGGGCTCTTCTGTTTACAGTCAGTGGGAGGAGGGCTCTTCTGTCTACAGTCAGTGGGATGAGGACGCTTCTGTCTACACTCTGTGGGATGAGGTCTCCTCTGTCTACAGTCAGTGGGAGCGGGCTCTTCTGTCTACAGTCATTGGGAGGAGAGCTCTTCTATCTACAGTCTGTGGGATCAGATCTCCTCTGTCTACAGTCTGTGAGATCAGATCTCCTCTGTCTACAGTCTGTGGGATGAGGTATCTTCTCTTTACAGTCTGTGTGATGAGGGCTCTTATGTCTACAGCCTGTAGGATGAGGGCTCTTCTGCCTGCAGTCTGGGGGATGAAGCGTCCTCTGTCTGCAGTCTGTGGAATGAGGGCTTCTCTGTAAACAGTCTGTGGGATGAGGGCTCCTCTATGTACAGTCTGTGGGATGAAGGCTCCTCTGTCTACAGTCTGTGGGCTCTTCTGTCTACAGTCTGTGGGATGAGGTCTCTTCTGTGTTCTGTCTACAGTCTGTGGGATGAGGGCTCCTCTGTCTCCAGTCTGTGGGAGGAGGGCTCTTCTGTCTACAGTCAGTGGGAGGAGGGCTCTTCTGTCTATAGTCTGTGAAATAAGGGCTCTTCTGTCAGCAGTCAGTGGAATGAGGGCTCTTCTGTCTACAGTCTGTGGGATGAAGGCTCTTCTGTCTACAGTCTGTGGGATGAGGGCTCTTCTGTCAGCAGTCAGTGGGAGGAGAGCTCTTCTGTCTACAGTCAGTGGGATGAGGACTCTTCTGTCTGTAGTCAGTGGGATGCGGGCTCTTCTGTCTACAGTCTGTGGGATGAGGGCTCTTCTGTCAGCAGTCTGTGGGATGAGGGATCATCTGTCTACATTCTGTTGGTGAGAACTCTTCTGTCTACAGTCTGTGGGATGAGGGCTCTTTTGTTCAGAGTCTGTTGGTGAGAACTCTTCTGTCGACAGTCTGTGGGATGAGGTCTCATATGCCTACAGTCTGTGGGATGAGGGATCATCTGTCTACAGTCTGTTGGTGAGAACTCTACTGTCTACAGTCTGTGGGATGAGGGCTCTTCTGTCAGCAGTCTGTGGGATGAGGGATCATCTGTCTACAGTCTGTTGGTGAGAACTCTTCTGTCACCAGTCTGTGGGATGAGGGCTCTTTTGTTCAGAGTCTGTTGGTGAGAACTCTTCTGCCTACAATCTGTGGGATGAGGGATCATCTGTCTACAGTCTGTTGGTGACTGTCTGCAGTCTGTGGGATGATGGCGCTTTTGTTCAGAGTCTGTGGGATGTGAGCTCTTCTGTCTGCAGTCAGTGGGAGGAGGGCTCTTATGTCTACAGTCTGTGGGATGTAAGGTCCTCTGTCTACAGTCTGTGGGATGAGGTCTCCTCTGTCTACAGTCTGTAGGATAAGGGTTCTTCTGTCAGCACTAAGTGGGATGAGGGCTCTTCTGTCTACAGTCTGTGGGATGAGGTCTCCTCTGTCTACAGTCAGTGGGATGAGGGCTGTTCTGACTACAGCCTGTGGGATGAGGGCTCTTCTGTCTACAGTCTGTTGGATGAGGGCTTTTCTGTCTACAGTCTGTAGGATGAGGTCTCCTCTGTCTGCAGTGTGTGCGATGAGGTCTCCTCTGTCTGAAGTCTGTGGGATGAGGGCTTTTCTGTCTACAGTCTGTGGGATCAGATCTCCTCTGTCTACAGTCTGTGGGGTGAGGGCTCTTCTGCCTACAGTCTGTGGGATGAGGGCTCTTATGTCTACAGTCTAGTGGATGAAGCCTCTTCTGTCTACAGTCTGTGGGAGGAGGGCTCTTCTCTCAGCAGTCAGTGGGATGAGGGCTCTTCTGTCTACAGTCAGTGGGATGAGGGCTCTTCTGTTTACAGTCAGTGGGAGGAGGGCTCTTCTGTATACAGTCAGTGGGATGAGGACTCTTCTGTCTACAGTCTGGTGGATGAAGTCTCCTGTCTACAGTCAGTGGGAGGAGGGCTCTTCTGTCTAAAGTCTGTGGGATGACGACTTTTTTGTCTACAGTCTGGTGGATGAAGTCTCTTCTGTCTACAGTCTGTGGGAGGAGGGCTCTTCTCTCAGCAGTCAGTGGGATGAGGGCTCTTCTGTCTACAGTCAGTGAGATGAGGGCTCTTCTGTTTACAGTCAGTGGGAGGAGGGCTCTTCTGTCTACAGTCAGTGGGATGAGGACGCTTCTGTCTACACTCTGTGGGATGAGGTCTCCTCTGTCTACAGTCAGTGGGAGCGGGCTCTTCTGTCTACAGTCATTGGGAGGAGAGCTCTTCTATCTACAGTCTGTGGGATCAGATCTCCTCTGTCTACAGTCTGTGAGATCAGATCTCCTCTGTCTACAGTCTGTGGGATGAGGTATCTTCTCTTTACAGTCTGTGTGATGAGGGCTCTTATGTCTACAGCCTGTAGGATGAGGGCTCTTCTGTCTGCAGTCTGGGGGATGAAGCGTCCTCTGTCTGCAGTCTGTGGAATGAGGGCTTCTCTGTAAACAGTCTGTGGGATGAGGGCTCCTCTATGTACAGTCTGTGGGATGAAGGCTCCTCTGTCTACAGTCTGTGGGCTCTTCTGTCTACAGTCTGTGGGATGAGGTCTCTTCTGTGTTCTGTCTACAGTCTGTGGGATGAGGGCTCCTCTGTCTCCAGTCTGTGGGAGGAGGGCTCTTCTGTCTACAGTCAGTGGGAGGAGGGCTCTTCTGTCTATAGTCTGTGAAATAAGGGCTCTTCTGTCAGCAGTCAGTGGAATGAGGGCTCTTCTGTCTACAGTCTGTGGGATGAAGGCTCTTCTGTCTACAGTCTGTGGGATGAGGGCTCTTCTGTCAGCAGTCAGTGGGAGGAGAGCTCTTCTGTCTACAGTCAGTGGGATGAGGACTCTTCTGTCTGTAGTCAGTGGGATGCGGGCTCTTCTGTCTACAGTCTGTGGGATGAGGGCTCTTCTGTCAGCAGTCTGTGGGATGAGGGATCATCTGTCTACATTCTGTTGGTGAGAACTCTTCTGTCTACAGTCTGTGGGATGAGGGCTCTTTTGTTCAGAGTCTGTTGGTGAGAACTCTTCTGTCGACAGTCTGTGGGATGAGGTCTCATATGCCTACAGTCTGTGGGATGAGGGATCATCTGTCTACAGTCTGTTGGTGAGAACTCTACTGTCTACAGTCTGTGGGATGAGGGCTCTTTTGTTCAGAGTCTGTGGGATGTGAGCTCTTCTGTCTACAGTCAGTGGGAGGAGGGCTCTTATGTCTACAGTCTGTGGGATGTAAGGTCCTCTGTCTACAGTCTGTGGGATGAGGTCTCCTCTGTCTACAGTCTGTAGGATGAGGGTTCCTCTGTCAGCACTCAGTGGGATGAGGTCTCCTCTGTTTACAGTCAGTGGGATGAGGGCTGTTCTGACTACAGCCTGTGGGATGAGGGCTCTTCTGTCTACAGTCTGTGGGATGAGGGCTTTTCTGTCTACAGTCTGTAGGACTAAGGATCCTCTGCTGCAGTCTGTGGGGTGAGGGCTGTTCTGTCTGCAGTCAGTGGTATGACAACTCTTCTGTCTATAGTCTGTAGGATGAGAGCTCTTCTGCCTACAGTCTGTGGGATGAGGGCTTCTCTGTCTGCAGTCTGTGCGATGAGGTCTCCTCTGTCTGAAGTCTGTGGGATGATTGCTTTTCTGCCTGCAGTCTGTGGGACTAAGGATACTCTGCTGCAGTCTGTGGGGTGAGGGCTGTTCTGTCTGCAGTCAGTGGTATGACAACTCTTCTGTCTACAGTCTGTAGGATGAGAGCTCTTCTGCCTACAGTCTGTGGGATGAGGGCTCCTCTGTCTGCAGTATGTGGGATGAGGACTCTTCTGTCTACAGTCTGTGGGATGAGGGTTCTTCTGTCTACAGTCTGTGGGATAATGTCTCTTCTGTTTACAGTCCGTGGGATCAGGTATCTTCTGTCTTCAGTCTGTGGGATGAGGGATCTTTTATCTACAGTCTGTTGGTGAGAACTCTTTTGTCTACAGTCTGTGGGATAAGGGCTCCACTGTCTGCAGTCTGTGGGATGAGGGCTCCTCGCTCTGCAGTCTGTTGGATGACAATTCTTCTGTCTACAGTCTGTAGGATGAGGGCTCTTCTGTCTAGAGTCTGTGGGATGAGGGCTTTCTGTCTACAGCCTGTGGGATGAGGGCTCTTCCGTCAGCAGTCAGTGGGATGAGGGACATTCTGTCTACAGTATGTTGGTGGAAACTCTTCTGTCTACAGTCAGTGGGATTAGGGCTCTTCTGTCTATAGTCTATGGGATGAGGACCCTTCTGTCTACAGTCTGGTGGATGAAGTCTCTTCTGTCTACAGTCAGTGGGAGGAGGGCTCTTCTGTCTACAGTCTGTGGGATGAGGACTCTTCTGTCTACAGTCTGTGGAGTGAGGGCTCTTCTGTCTACACTCTGTGGGATGAGGTCTCCTCTGTCTACAGTCAGTGGGAGCGGGCTCTTCTGTCTACAGTCAGTGGGAGGAGAGCTCTTCTGTCTACAGTCTGTGGGATTAGGGCTCCTCTGTCTACAGTCTGTGGGGTAAGGGCTCTTCTGCCTACAGTCTGTGGGATGAGGACTCTTCTGTCTACAGTCTGGTGGATGATGTCTCTTCTGTCTACAGTCAGTGGGAGGAGAGCTCTTCTGTCTACAGTCTGTGGGATCAGATCTCCTCTGTCTACAGTCTGTGGGGTGAGGGCTCTTCTGCCTACAGTCTGTGTGATGAGGGCTCTTATGTCTACAGTCTAGTGGATGAAGTCTCTTCTGTCTACAGTCTGTGGGAGGAGGGCTCTTCTCTCAGCAGTCAGTGGGATGAGGGCTCTTCTGTCTACAGTCAGTGGGATGAGGGCTCTTCTGTTTACAGTCAGTGGGAGGAGGGCTCTTCTGTATACAGTCAGTGGGATGAGGACTCTTCTGTCTACAGTCTGGTGGATGAAGTCTCCTGTCTACAGTCAGTGGGAGGAGGGCTCTTCTGTCTAAAGTCTGTGGGATGACGACTTTTTTGTCTACAGTCTGGTGGATGAAGTCTCTTCTGTCTACAGTCTGTGGGAGGAGGGCTCTTCTCTCAGTAGTCAGTGGGATGAGGGCTCTTCTGTCTACAGTCAGTGAGATGAGGGCTCTTCTGTTTACAGTCAGTGGGAGGAGGGCTCTTCTGTCTACAGTCAGTGGGATGAGGACGCTTCTGTCTACACTCTGTGGGATGAGGTCTCCTCTGTCTACAGTCAGTGGGAGGAGAGCTCTTCTGTCTACAGTCTGTGGGATCAGATCTCTTCTGTCTACAGTCTGTGGGATGAGGTCTCTTCTGTGTTCTGTCTACAGTCTGTGGGATGAGGGCTCCTCTGTCTACAGTCTGTGGGAAGAGGGCTCTTCTGCCTACAGTCAGTGGGAGGCGGGCTCTTCTGTCTATTGTCTGTGAGATAAGGGCTCTTCTGTCAGCAGTCAGTGGGAGGAGAGCTCTTCTGTCTACAGTCTGTGGGATCAGATCTCTTCTGTCTACAGTCTGTGGGATGAGGTCTCTTCTGTGTTCTGTCTACAGTCTGTGGGATGAGGGCTCCTCTGTCTACAGTCTGTGGGAGGAGGGCTCTTCTGTCTACAGTCAGTGGGATGAGGACTCTTCTGTCTGTAGTCAGTGGGATGAGGGCTCTTCTGTCTATTGTCTGTGAGATAAGGGCTCTTCTGTCAGCAGTCAGTGGAATGAGGGCTCTTCTGTCTACAGTCTGTGGGATGAGGGCTCTTCTGTCTACAGTCTGTGGGATGAGGGCTCTTCTGTCAGCAGTCAGTGGGAGGAGAGCTCTTCTGTCTACAGTCAGTGGGATGAGGACTCTTCTGTCTGTAGTCAGTGGGATGAGGGCTCTTCTGTCTACAGTCTGTGGGATGAGGGCTCTTCTGTCAGCAGTCTGTGGGATGAGGGATCATCTGTCTACAGTCTGTTGGTGAGAACTCTTCTGTCACCAGTCTGTGGGATGAGGGCTCTTTTGTTCAGAGTCTGTTGGTGAGAACTCTTCTGTCTACAGTCTGTGGGATGAGGTGTCTTCTGCCTACAATCTGTGGGATGAGGGATCATCTGTCTACAGTCTGTTGGTGACTGTCTGCAGTCTGTGGGATGATGGCGCTTTTGTTCAGAGTCTGTGGGATGTGAGCTCTTCTGTCTGCAGTCAGTGGGAGGAGGGCTCTTATGTCTACAGTCTGTGGGATGTAAGGTCCTCTGTCTACAGTCTGTGGGATGAGGTCTCCTCTGTCTACAGTCTGTAGGATAAGGGTTCTTCTGTCAGCACTAAGTGGGATGAGGGCTCTTCTGTCTACAGTCTGTGGGATGAGGTCTCCTCTGTCTACAGTCAGTGGGATGAGGGCTGTTCTGACTACAGCCTGTGGGATGAGGGCTCTTCTGTCTACAGTCTGTTGGATGAGGGCTTTTCTGTCTACAGTCTGTAGGATGAGGTCTCCTCTGTCTGCAGTGTGTGCGATGAGGTCTCCTCTGTCTGAAGTCTGTGGGATGAGGGCTTTTCTGTCTACAGTCTGTGGGATCAGATCTCCTCTGTCTACAGTCTGTGGGGTGAGGGCTCTTCTGCCTACAGTCTGTGGGATGAGGGCTCTTATGTCTACAGTCTAGTGGATGAAGCCTCTTCTGTCTACAGTCTGTGGGAGGAGGGCTCTTCTCTCAGCAGTCAGTGGGATGAGGGCTCTTCTGTCTACAGTCAGTGGGATGAGGGCTCTTCTGTTTACAGTCAGTGGGAGGAGGGCTCTTCTGTATACAGTCAGTGGGATGAGGACTCTTCTGTCTACAGTCTGGTGGATGAAGTCTCCTGTCTACAGTCAGTGGGAGGAGGGCTCTTCTGTCTAAAGTCTGTGGGATGACGACTTTTTTGTCTACAGTCTGGTGGATGAAGTCTCTTCTGTCTACAGTCTGTGGGAGGAGGGCTCTTCTCTCAGCAGTCAGTGGGATGAGGGCTCTTCTGTCTACAGTCAGTGAGATGAGGGCTCTTCTGTTTACAGTCAGTGGGAGGAGGGCTCTTCTGTCTACAGTCAGTGGGATGAGGACGCTTCTGTCTACACTCTGTGGGATGAGGTCTCCTCTGTCTACAGTCAGTGGGAGCGGGCTCTTCTGTCTACAGTCATTGGGAGGAGAGCTCTTCTATCTACAGTCTGTGGGATCAGATCTCCTCTGTCTACAGTCTGTGAGATCAGATCTCCTCTGTCTACAGTCTGTGGGATGAGGTATCTTCTCTTTACAGTCTGTGTGATGAGGGCTCTTATGTCTACAGCCTGTAGGATGAGGGCTCTTCTGCCTGCAGTCTGGGGGATGAAGCGTCCTCTGTCTGCAGTCTGTGGAATGAGGGCTTCTCTGTAAACAGTCTGTGGGATGAGGGCTCCTCTATGTACAGTCTGTGGGATGAAGGCTCCTCTGTCTACAGTCTGTGGGCTCTTCTGTCTACAGTCTGTGGGATGAGGTCTCTTCTGTGTTCTGTCTACAGTCTGTGGGATGAGGGCTCCTCTGTCTCCAGTCTGTGGGAGGAGGGCTCTTCTGTCTACAGTCAGTGGGAGGAGGGCTCTTCTGTCTATAGTCTGTGAAATAAGGGCTCTTCTGTCAGCAGTCAGTGGAATGAGGGCTCTTCTGTCTACAGTCTGTGGGATGAAGGCTCTTCTGTCTACAGTCTGTGGGATGAGGGCTCTTCTGTCAGCAGTCAGTGGGAGGAGAGCTCTTCTGTCTACAGTCAGTGGGATGAGGACTCTTCTGTCTGTAGTCAGTGGGATGCGGGCTCTTCTGTCTACAGTCTGTGGGATGAGGGCTCTTCTGTCAGCAGTCTGTGGGATGAGGGATCATCTGTCTACATTCTGTTGGTGAGAACTCTTCTGTCTACAGTCTGTGGGATGAGGGCTCTTTTGTTCAGAGTCTGTTGGTGAGAACTCTTCTGTCGACAGTCTGTGGGATGAGGTCTCATATGCCTACAGTCTGTGGGATGAGGGATCATCTGTCTACAGTCTGTTGGTGAGAACTCTACTGTCTACAGTCTGTGGGATGAGGGCTCTTTTGTTCAGAGTCTGTGGGATGTGAGCTCTTCTGTCTACAGTCAGTGGGAGGAGGGCTCTTATGTCTACAGTCTGTGGGATGTAAGGTCCTCTGTCTACAGTCTGTGGGATGAGGTCTCCTCTGTCTACAGTCTGTAGGATGAGGGTTCCTCTGTCAGCACTCAGTGGGATGAGGTCTCCTCTGTTTACAGTCAGTGGGATGAGGGCTGTTCTGACTACAGCCTGTGGGATGAGGGCTCTTCTGTCTACAGTCTGTGGGATGAGGGCTTTTCTGTCTACAGTCTGTAGGACTAAGGATCCTCTGCTGCAGTCTGTGGGGTGAGGGCTGTTCTGTCTGCAGTCAGTGGTATGACAACTCTTCTGTCTATAGTCTGTAGGATGAGAGCTCTTCTGCCTACAGTCTGTGGGATGAGGGCTTCTCTGTCTGCAGTCTGTGCGATGAGGTCTCCTCTGTCTGAAGTCTGTGGGATGATTGCTTTTCTGCCTGCAGTCTGTGGGACTAAGGATCCTCTGCTGCAGTCTGTGGGGTGAGGGCTGTTCTGTCTGCAGTCAGTGGTATGACAACTCTTCTGTCTACAGTCTGTAGGATGAGAGCTCTTCTGCCTACAGTCTGTGGGATGAGGGCTCCTCTGTCTGCAGTCTGTGGGATGAGGACTCTTCTGTCTACAGTCTGTGGGATGAGGGTTCTTCTGTCTACAGTCTGTGGGATAATGTCTCTTCTGTTTACAGTCCGTGGGATCAGGTATCTTCTGTCTTCAGTCTGTGGGATGAGGGATCTTTTATCTACAGTCTGTTGGTGAGAACTCTTTTGTCTACAGTCTGTGGGATAAGGGCTCCACTGTCTGCAGTCTGTGGGATGAGGGCTCCTCGCTCTGCAGTCTGTTGGATGACAACTCTTCTGTCTACAGTCCGTAGGATGAGGGCTCTTCTGTCTAGAGTCTGTGGGATGAGGGCTTTCTGTCTACAGCCTGTGGGATGAGGGCTCTTCCGTCAGCAGTCAGTGGGATGAGGGACATTCTGTCTACAGTATGTTGGTGGAAACTCTTCTGTCTACAGTCAGTGGGATTAGGGCTCTTCTGTCTATAGTCTATGGGATGAGGACCCTTCTGTCTACAGTCTGGTGGATGAAGTCTCTTCTGTCTACAGTCAGTGGGAGGAGGGCTCTTCTGTCTACAGTCTGTGGGATGAGGACTCTTCTGTCTACAGTCTGTGGAGTGAGGGCTCTTCTGTCTACACTCTGTGGGATGAGGTCTCCTCTGTCTACAGTCAGTGGGAGCGGGCTCTTCTGTCTACAGTCAGTGGGAGGAGAGCTCTTCTGTCTACAGTCTGTGGGATTAGGGCTCCTCTGTCTACAGTCTGTGGGGTAAGGGCTCTTCTGCCTACAGTCTGTGGGATGAGGACTCTTCTGTCTACAGTCTGGTGGATGATGTCTCTTCTGTCTACAGTCAGTGGGAGGAGAGCTCTTCTGTCTACAGTCTGTGGGATCAGATCTCCTCTGTCTACAGTCTGTGGGGTGAGGGCTCTTCTGCCTACAGTCTGTGTGATGAGGGCTCTTATGTCTACAGTCTAGTGGATGAAGTCTCTTCTGTCTACAGTCTGTGGGAGGAGGGCTCTTCTCTCAGCAGTCAGTGGGATGAGGGCTCTTCTGTCTACAGTCAGTGGGATGAGGGCTCTTCTGTTTACAGTCAGTGGGAGGAGGGCTCTTCTGTATACAGTCAGTGGGATGAGGACTCTTCTGTCTACAGTCTGGTGGATGAAGTCTCCTGTCTACAGTCAGTGGGAGGAGGGCTCTTCTGTCTAAAGTCTGTGGGATGACGACTTTTTTGTCTACAGTCTGGTGGATGAAGTCTCTTCTGTCTACAGTCTGTGGGAGGAGGGCTCTTCTCTCAGTAGTCAGTGGGATGAGGGCTCTTCTGTCTACAGTCAGTGAGATGAGGGCTCTTCTGTTTACAGTCAGTGGGAGGAGGGCTCTTCTGTCTACAGTCAGTGGGATGAGGACGCTTCTGTCTACACTCTGTGGGATGAGGTCTCCTCTGTCTACAGTCAGTGGGAGGAGAGCTCTTCTGTCTACAGTCTGTGGGATCAGATCTCTTCTGTCTACAGTCTGTGGGATGAGGTCTCTTCTGTGTTCTGTCTACAGTCTGTGGGATGAGGGCTCCTCTGTCTACAGTCTGTGGGAAGAGGGCTCTTCTGCCTACAGTCAGTGGGAGGCGGGCTCTTCTGTCTATTGTCTGTGAGATAAGGGCTCTTCTGTCAGCAGTCAGTGGGAGGAGAGCTCTTCTGTCTACAGTCTGTGGGATCAGATCTCTTCTGTCTACAGTCTGTGGGATGAGGTCTCTTCTGTGTTCTGTCTACAGTCTGTGGGATGAGGGCTCCTCTGTCTACAGTCTGTGGGAGGAGGGCTCTTCTGTCTACAGTCAGTGGGATGAGGACTCTTCTGTCTGTAGTCAGTGGGATGAGGGCTCTTCTGTCTACAGTCTGTGGGATGAGGGCTCTTCTGTCAGCAGTCTGTGGGATGAGGGATCATCTGTCTACAGTCTGTTGGTGAGAACTCTTCTGTCACCAGTCTGTGGGATGAGGGCTCTTCTGTCAGCAGTCAATGGGAGGAGAGCTCTTCTGTCTACAGTCTGTGGGATCAGATCTCTTCTGTCTACAGTCTGTGGGATGAGGTCTCTTCTGTGTTCTGTCTACAGTCTGTGGGATGAGGGCTCCTCTGTCTACAGTCTGTGGGAGGAGGGCTCTTCTGTCTACAGTCAGTGGGATGAGGACTCTTCTGTCTGTAGTCAGTGGGATGAGGGCTCTTCTGTCTATTGTCTGTGAGATAAGGGCTCTTCTGTCAGCAGTCAGTGGAATGAGGGCTCTTCTGTCTACAGTCTGTGGGATGAGGGCTCTTCTGTCTACAGTCTGTGGGATGAGGGCTCTTCTGTCAGCAGTCAGTGGGAGGAGAGCTCTTCTGTCTACAGTCAGTGGGATGAGGACTCTTCTGTCTGTAGTCAGTGGGATGAGGGCTCTTCTGTCTACAGTCTGTGGGATGCGGGCTCTTCTGTCAGCAGTCTGTGGGATGAGGGATCATCTGTCTACAGTCTGTTGGTGAGAACTCTTCTGTCACCAGTCTGTGGGATGAGGGCTCTTTTGTTCAGAGTCTGTTGGTGAGAACTCTTCTGTCTACAGTCTGTGGGATGAGGTGTCTTCTGCCTACAATCTGTGGGATGAGGGATCATCTGTCTACAGTCTGTTGGTGACTGTCTGCAGTCTGTGGGATGATGGCGCTTTTGTTCAGAGTCTGTGGGATGTGAGCTCTTCTGTCTGCAGTCAGTGGGAGGAGGGCTCTTATGTCTACAGTCTGTGGGATGTAAGGTCCTCTGTCTACAGTCTGTGGGATGAGGTCTCCTCTGTCTACAGTCTGTAGGATAAGGGTTCTTCTGTCAGCACTAAGTGGGATGAGGGCTCTTCTGTCTACAGTCTGTGGGATGAGGTCTCCTCTGTCTACAGTCAGTGGGATGAGGGCTGTTCTGACTACAGCCTGTGGGATGAGGGCTCTTCTGTCTACAGTCTGTTGGATGAGGGCTTTTCTGTCTACAGTCTGTAGGATGAGGTCTCCTCTGTCTGCAGTGTGTGCGATGAGGTCTCCTCTGTCTGAAGTCTGTGGGATGAGGGCTTTTCTGTCTACAGTCTGTGGGATCAGATCTCCTCTGTCTACAGTCTGTGGGGTGAGGGCTCTTCTGCCTACAGTCTGTGGGATGAGGGCTCTTATGTCTACAGTCTAGTGGATGAAGCCTCTTCTGTCTACAGTCTGTGGGAGGAGGGCTCTTCTCTCAGCAGTCAGTGGGATGAGGGCTCTTCTGTCTACAGTCAGTGGGATGAGGGCTCTTCTGTTTACAGTCAGTGGGAGGAGGGCTCTTCTGTATACAGTCAGTGGGATGAGGACTCTTCTGTCTACAGTCTGGTGGATGAAGTCTCCTGTCTACAGTCAGTGGGAGGAGGGCTCTTCTGTCTAAAGTCTGTGGGATGACGACTTTTTTGTCTACAGTCTGGTGGATGAAGTCTCTTCTGTCTACAGTCTGTGGGAGGAGGGCTCTTCTCTCAGCAGTCAGTGGGATGAGGGCTCTTCTGTCTACAGTCAGTGAGATGAGGGCTCTTCTGTTTACAGTCAGTGGGAGGAGGGCTCTTCTGTCTACAGTCAGTGGGATGAGGACGCTTCTGTCTACACTCTGTGGGATGAGGTCTCCTCTGTCTACAGTCAGTGGGAGCGGGCTCTTCTGTCTACAGTCATTGGGAGGAGAGCTCTTCTATCTACAGTCTGTGGGATCAGATCTCCTCTGTCTACAGTCTGTGAGATCAGATCTCCTCTGTCTACAGTCTGTGGGATGAGGTATCTTCTCTTTACAGTCTGTGTGATGAGGGCTCTTATGTCTACAGCCTGTAGGATGAGGGCTCTTCTGTCTGCAGTCTGGGGGATGAAGCGTCCTCTGTCTGCAGTCTGTGGAATGAGGGCTTCTCTGTAAACAGTCTGTGGGATGAGGGCTCCTCTATGTACAGTCTGTGGGATGAAGGCTCCTCTGTCTACAGTCTGTGGGCTCTTCTGTCTACAGTCTGTGGGATGAGGTCTCTTCTGTGTTCTGTCTACAGTCTGTGGGATGAGGGCTCCTCTGTCTCCAGTCTGTGGGAGGAGGGCTCTTCTGTCTACAGTCAGTGGGAGGAGGGCTCTTCTGTCTATAGTCTGTGAAATAAGGGCTCTTCTGTCAGCAGTCAGTGGAATGAGGGCTCTTCTGTCTACAGTCTGTGGGATGAAGGCTCTTCTGTCTACAGTCTGTGGGATGAGGGCTCTTCTGTCAGCAGTCAGTGGGAGGAGAGCTCTTCTGTCTACAGTCAGTGGGATGAGGACTCTTCTGTCTGTAGTCAGTGGGATGCAGGCTCTTCTGTCTACAGTCTGTGGGATGAGGGCTCTTCTGTCAGCAGTCTGTGGGATGAGGGATCATCTGTCTACATTCTGTTGGTGAGAACTCTTCTGTCTACAGTCTGTGGGATGAGAGCTCTTTTGTTCAGAGTCTGTTGGTGAGAACTCTTCTGTCGACAGTCTGTGGGATGAGGTCTCATATGCCTACAGTCTGTGGGATGAGGGATCATCTGTCTACAGTCTGTTGGTGAGAACTCTACTGTCTACAGTCTGTGGGATGAGGGCTCTTTTGTTCAGAGTCTGTGGGATGTGAGCTCTTCTGTCTACAGTCAGTGGGAGGAGGGCTCTTATGTCTACAGTCTGTGGGATGTAAGGTCCTCTGTCTACAGTCTGTGGGATGAGGTCTCCTCTGTCTACAGTCTGTAGGATAAGGGTTCTTCTGTCAGCACTAAGTGGGATGAGGGCTCTTCTGTCTACAGTCTGTGGGATGAGGTCTCCTCTGTCTACAGTCAGTGGGATGAGGGCTGTTCTGACTACAGCCTGTGGGATGAGGGCTCTTCTGTCTACAGTCTGTTGGATGAGGGCTTTTCTGTCTACAGTCTGTAGGATGAGGTCTCCTCTGTCTGCAGTGTGTGCGATGAGGTCTCCTCTGTCTGAAGTCTGTGGGATGAGGGCTTTTCTGTCTACAGTCTGTGGGATCAGATCTCCTCTGTCTACAGTCTGTGGGGTGAGGGCTCTTCTGCCTACAGTCTGTGGGATGAGGGCTCTTATGTCTACAGTCTAGTGGATGAAGCCTCTTCTGTCTACAGTCTGTGGGAGGAGGGCTCTTCTCTCAGCAGTCAGTGGGATGAGGGCTCTTCTGTCTACAGTCAGTGGGATGAGGGCTCTTCTGTTTACAGTCAGTGGGAGGAGGGCTCTTCTGTATACAGTCAGTGGGATGAGGACTCTTCTGTCTACAGTCTGGTGGATGAAGTCTCCTGTCTACAGTCAGTGGGAGGAGGGCTCTTCTGTCTAAAGTCTGTGGGATGACGACTTTTTTGTCTACAGTCTGGTGGATGAAGTCTCTTCTGTCTACAGTCTGTGGGAGGAGGGCTCTTCTCTCAGCAGTCAGTGGGATGAGGGCTCTTCTGTCTACAGTCAGTGAGATGAGGGCTCTTCTGTTTACAGTCAGTGGGAGGAGGGCTCTTCTGTCTACAGTCAGTGGGATGAGGACGCTTCTGTCTACACTCTGTGGGATGAGGTCTCCTCTGTCTACAGTCAGTGGGAGCGGGCTCTTCTGTCTACAGTCATTGGGAGGAGAGCTCTTCTATCTACAGTCTGTGGGATCAGATCTCCTCTGTCTACAGTCTGTGAGATCAGATCTCCTCTGTCTACAGTCTGTGGGATGAGGTATCTTCTCTTTACAGTCTGTGTGATGAGGGCTCTTATGTCTACAGCCTGTAGGATGAGGGCTCTTCTGTCTGCAGTCTGGGGGATGAAGCGTCCTCTGTCTGCAGTCTGTGGAATGAGGGCTTCTCTGTAAACAGTCTGTGGGATGAGGGCTCCTCTATGTACAGTCTGTGGGATGAAGGCTCCTCTGTCTACAGTCTGTGGGCTCTTCTGTCTACAGTCTGTGGGATGAGGTCTCTTCTGTGTTCTGTCTACAGTCTGTGGGATGAGGGCTCCTCTGTCTCCAGTCTGTGGGAGGAGGGCTCTTCTGTCTACAGTCAGTGGGAGGAGGGCTCTTCTGTCTATAGTCTGTGAAATAAGGGCTCTTCTGTCAGCAGTCAGTGGAATGAGGGCTCTTCTGTCTACAGTCTGTGGGATGAAGGCTCTTCTGTCTACAGTCTGTGGGATGAGGGCTCTTCTGTCAGCAGTCAGTGGGAGGAGAGCTCTTCTGTCTACAGTCAGTGGGATGAGGACTCTTCTGTCTGTAGTCAGTGGGATGCAGGCTCTTCTGTCTACAGTCTGTGGGATGAGGGCTCTTCTGTCAGCAGTCTGTGGGATGAGGGATCATCTGTCTACATTCTGTTGGTGAGAACTCTTCTGTCTACAGTCTGTGGGATGAGAGCTCTTTTGTTCAGAGTCTGTTGGTGAGAACTCTTCTGTCGACAGTCTGTGGGATGAGGTCTCATATGCCTACAGTCTGTGGGATGAGGGATCATCTGTCTACAGTCTGTTGGTGAGAACTCTACTGTCTACAGTCTGTGGGATGAGGGCTCTTTTGTTCAGAGTCTGTGGGATGTGAGCTCTTCTGTCTACAGTCAGTGGGAGGAGGGCTCTTATGTCTACAGTCTGTGGGATGTAAGGTCCTCTGTCTACAGTCTGTGGGATGAGGTCTCCTCTGTCTACAGTCTGTAGGATGAGGGTTCCTCTGTCAGCACTCAGTGGGATGAGGTCTCCTCTGTCTACAGTCAGTGGGATGAGGGCTGTTCTGACTACAGCCTGTGGGATGAGGGCTCTTCTGTCTACAGTCTGTGGGATGAGGGCTTTTCTGTCTACAGTCTGTAGGACTAAGGATCCTCTGCTGCAGTCTGTGGGGTGAGGGCTGTTCTGTCTGCAGTCAGTGGTATGACAACTCTTCTGTCTATAGTCTGTAGGATGAGAGCTCTTCTGCCTACAGTCTGTGGGATGAGGGCTCCTCTGTCTGCAGTCTGTGCGATGAGGTCTCCTCTGTCTGAAGTCTGTGGGATGATTGCTTTTCTGCCTGCAGTCTGTGGGACTAAGGATCCTCTGCTGCTGTCTGTGGGGTGAGGGCTGTTCTGTCTGCAGTCAGTGGTATGACAACTCTTCTGTCTACAGTCTGTAGGATGAGAGCTCTTCTGCCTACAGTCTGTGGGATGAGGGCTCCTCTGTCTGCAGTCTGTGGGATGAGGACTCTTCTGTCTACAGTCTGTGGGATGAGGGTTCTTCTGTCTACAGTCTGTGGGATAATGTCTCTTCTGTTTACAGTCCGTGGGATCAGGTATCTTCTGTCTTCAGTCTGTGGGATGAGGGATCTTTTATCTACAGTCTGTTGGTGAGAACTCTTTTGTCTACAGTCTGTGGGATAAGGGCTCCACTGTCTGCAGTCTGTGGGATGAGGGCTCCTCGCTCTGCAGTCTGTTGGATGACAACTCTTCTGTCTACAGTCTGTAGGATGAGGGCTCTTCTGTCTAGAGTCTGTGGGATGAGGGCTTTCTGTCTACAGCCTGTGGGATGAGGGCTCTTCCGTCAGCAGTCAGTGGGATGAGGGACATTCTGTCTACAGTATGTTGGTGGAAACTCTTCTGTCTACAGTCAGTGGGATTAGGGCTCTTCTGTCTATAGTCTATGGGATGAGGACCCTTCTGTCTACAGTCTGGTGGATGAAGTCTCTTCTGTCTACAGTCAGTGGGAGGAGGGCTCTTCTGTCTACAGTCTGTGGGATGAGGACTCTTCTGTCTACAGTCTGTGGAGTGAGGGCTCTTCTGTCTACACTCTGTGGGATGAGGTCTCCTCTGTCTACAGTCAGTGGGAGCGGGCTCTTCTGTCTACAGTCAGTGGGAGGAGAGCTCTTCTGTCTACAGTCTGTGGGATTAGGGCTCCTCTGTCTACAGTCTGTGGGGTAAGGGCTCTTCTGCCTACAGTCTGTGGGATGAGGACTCTTCTGTCTACAGTCGGGTGGATGATGTCTCTTCTGTCTACAGTCAGTGGGAGGAGAGCTCTTCTGTCTACAGTCTGTGGGATCAGATCTCCTCTGTCTACAGTCTGTGGGGTGAGGGCTCTTCTGCCTACAGTCTGTGTGATGAGGGCTCTTATGTCTACAGTCTAGTGGATGAAGTCTCTTCTGTCTACAGTCTGTGGGAGGAGGGCTCTTCTCTCAGCAGTCAGTGGGATGAGGGCTCTTCTGTCTACAGTCAGTGGGATGAGGGCTCTTCTGTTTACAGTCAGTGGGAGGAGGGCTCTTCTGTATACAGTCAGTGGGATGAGGACTCTTCTGACTACAGTCTGGTGGATGAAGTCTCCTGTCTACAGTCAGTGGGAGGAGGGCTCTTCTGTCTAAAGTCTGTGGGATGACGACTTTTTTGTCTACAGTCTGGTGGATGAAGTCTCTTCTGTCTACAGTCTGTGGGAGGAGGGCTCTTCTCTCAGTAGTCAGTGGGATGAGGGCTCTTCTGTCTACAGTCAGTGAGATGAGGGCTCTTCTGTTTACAGTCAGTGGGAGGAGGGCTCTTCTGTCTACAGTCAGTGGGATGAGGACGCTTCTGTCTACACTCTGTGGGATGAGGTCTCCTCTGTCTACAGTCAGTGGGAGGAGAGCTCTTCTGTCTACAGTCTGTGGGATCAGATCTCTTCTGTCTACAGTCTGTGGGATGAGGTCTCTTCTGTGTTCTGTCTACAGTCTGTGGGATGAGGGCTCCTCTGTCTACAGTCTGTGGGAGGAGGGCTCTTCTGCCTACAGTCAGTGGGAGGCGGGCTCTTCTGTCTATTGTCTGTGAGATAAGGGCTCTTCTGTCAGCAGTCAGTGGGAGGAGAGCTCTTCTGTCTACAGTCTGTGGGATCAGATCTCTTCTGTCTACAGTCTGTGGGATGAGGTCTCTTCTGTGTTCTGTCTACAGTCTGTGGGATGAGGGCTCCTCTGTCTACAGTCTGTGGGAGGAGGGCTCTTCTGTCTACAGTCAGTGGGATGAGGACTCTTCTGTCTGTAGTCAGTGGGATGAGGGCTCTTCTGTCTACAGTCTGTGGGATGAGGGCTCTTCTGTCAGCAGTCTGTGGGATGAGGGATCATCTGTCTACAGTCTGTTGGTGAGAACTCTTCTGTCACCAGTCTGTGGGATGAGGGCTCTTCTGTCAGCAGTCAGTGGGAGGAGAGCTCTTCTGTCTACAGTCTGTGGGATCAGATCTCTTCTGTCTACAGTCTGTGGGATGAGGTCTCTTCTGTGTTCTGTCTACAGTCTGTGGGATGAGGGCTCCTCTGTCTACAGTCTGTGGGAGGAGGGCTCTTCTGTCTACAGTCAGTGGGATGAGGACTCTTCTGTCTGTAGTCAGTGGGATGAGGGCTCTTCTGTCTATTGTCTGTGAGATAAGGGCTCTTCTGTCAGCAGTCAGTGGAATGAGGGCTCTTCTGTCTACAGTCTGTGGGATGAGGGCTCTTCTGTCTACAGTCTGTGGGATGAGGGCTCTTCTGTCAGCAGTCAGTGGGAGGAGAGCTCTTCTGTCTACAGTCAGTGGGATGAGGACTCTTCTGTCTGTAGTCAGTGGGATGAGGGCTCTTCTGTCTACAGTCTGTGGGATGAGGGCTCTTCTGTCAGCAGTCTGTGGGATGAGGGATCATCTGTCTACAGTCTGTTGGTGAGAACTCTTCTGTCACCAGTCTGTGGGATGAGGGCTCTTTTGTTCAGAGTCTGTTGGTGAGAACTCTTCTGTCTACAGTCTGTGGGATGAGGTGTCTTCTGCCTACAATCTGTGGGATGAGGGATCATCTGTCTACAGTCTGTTGGTGACTGTCTGCAGTCTGTGGGATGATGGCGCTTTTGTTCAGAGTCTGTGGGATGTGAGCTCTTCTGTCTGCAGTCAGTGGGAGGTGGGCTCTTATGTCTACAGTCTGTGGGATGTAAGGTCCTCTGTCTACAGTCTGTGGGATGAGGTCTCCTCTGTCTACAGTCTGTAGGATAAGGGTTCCTCTGTCAGCACTAAGTGGGATGAGGGCTCTTCTGTCTACAATCTGTGGGATGAGGTCTCCTCTGTCTACAGTCAGTGGGATGAGGGCTGTTCTGACTACAGCCTGTGGGATGAGGGCTCTTCTGTCTACAGTCTGTTGGATGAGGACTTTTCTGTCTACAGTCTGTAGGATGAGGTCTCCTCTGTCTGCAGTGTGTGCGATGAGGTCTCCTCTGTCTGAAGTCTGTGGGATGAGGGCTTTTCTGCCTGCAGTCTGTGGGATTAAGGATCCTCTGCTGCAGTCTTTGGGGTGAGGGCTGTTCTGTCTGCAGTCAGTGGTATGACAACTCTTCTGTCTACAGTCTGTACGATGAGAGCTCTTCTGCCTACAGTCTGTGGGATGAGGGCTCCTCTGTCTGCAGTCTGTGGGATGAGGACTCTTCTGTCTACAGTCTGTGGGATGAGGGCTCTTCTGTTTGCAGTCAGTGAGACGACAACTCTTCTGCCTACAGTCTGTAGGATGAGGGCTCTTCTGGCTACAGTCTGTGGGATGAGGTCTCCTCTGTCTACAGTCTGTGGGATGAGGTATCTTCTGTTTATAGTCTGTGTGATGAGGGCTCTTATGTCTACAGCCTGTAGGATGAGGGCTCCTCTGTCTGCAGTCTGTGGGATGAGGGCTCTTCTGCCTGCAGTCTGGGGGGTGAAGCATCCTCTGTCTGCAGTCTGCGGGATGTGGGCTTGTCTGTCTGCAGTCTGTGGGATGTAAACTCTTCTGTCGACAGTCTGTGGGATGAGGGCTCTTCTGCCTACAGTCTGTGTGATGAGGGCTCCTCTGTCTGCAGTCTGTGGGATGAGGACTCTTCAGACTACAGTCTGTGGGATTAGGGCTCCTTTGTCTACAGTCTGTGGGATGAGGGCACCTCTGTAAACAGTCTGTGGGATGAGGGCTCCTCTATGTGCAGTCTGTGGGATGAAGGCTTCTCTGTCTACAGTCTGTAGGATGAAGGCTCCTCTGTCTACAGTCTGTGGGCTCTTCTGTCTACATTCTGTAGGAGGAGGACTCTTCTGTCTATAGTCAGTGGGATGAGGACTCTTCTGTCTACACTCTGTGGGATGAGGTCTCCTCTGTCTACAGTCAGTGGGAGCGGACTCTTCTGTCTACAGTCAGTGGGAGGAGAGATCTTCTGTCTACAGTCTGTGAGATTAGGGCTCCTCTGTCTACAGTCTGTGGGGTGAGGGCTCTTCTGTCTGCAGTCTGTGGAATGGGGACTCTTCTGTCTACAGTCTGGTGGATGAAGTCTCTTCTGTCTACAGTCTGTGGGAGGAGGGCTCTTCTCTCAGCAGTCACTGGGATGTGGGCTCTTCTGTCGACAGTCTGTGGGAGGAAGGCTCTTCTCTCAGCAGTCAGTGGGATGAGGGCTCTTCTGTCAACAGTCAGTGGGATGAGGGCTCTTCTGTTTACAGTCAGTGGGAGGGGGCTCTTCTGTATACAGTCAGTGGGATGAGGACTCTTCTGTCTACACTCTGTGGCATGAGGTCTCCTCTGTCTACAGTCAGTGGGAGGGGTCTCTTCTGTCTACAGTCAGTGGGAGGAGAGCTCTTCTGTCTACAGTCTGTGGGATTAGGGCTCCTCTATCTACAGTCTGTGGGGTTAGGGATCCTCTGTCTACAGTCTGTGGGATGAGGTCTCTTCTGCGTTCTGTCTACAGTCTGTGGGATGAGGGCTCCTCTGTCTACAGTCTGTGGGAGGAGGGCTCTTCTGTCTACAGTCAGTGGGAGGAGGGCTCTTCTGACTACAGTCAGTGGGAGGAGGGCTCTTCTATCTATAGTCTGTGAGATGAGGGCTCTTCTGTCAGCAGTCAGTGGAATGAGGGCTCTTCTGTCTACAGTCTGTGGGATGAGGGCTCTTCTGTCAGCAGTCAGTGGGATGAGGGCTCTTCTGTCAGCAGTCAGTGGGAGGAGAGCTCTTCTGTCTGCAGTCAGTGGGATGAGGACTCTTCTGTCTGTAATCAGTGGAATGCGGGCTCTTCTGTCTACAGTCTGTGGGATGAGGGCTCTTTTGTCAGCAGTCTGTGGGATGAGGGATTATCTGTCTACAGTCTGTTGGTGAGAACTCATCTGTCTACAGTCTGTGGGATGAGGTCTTTTCTGCCTACAGTCTGTTGGATGAGGGATCATCTGTCTACAGTCTGTTGTTGAGAACTCTACTGTCTACAGTCTGTGGGATGAGGGCTCTTTTGTTCAGAGTCTGTTGGATGTGAGCTCTTCTGTCTACAGTCAGTGGGAGGAGGGCTCTTCTGTCTACAGTCTGTGGGATGTAAGGTCCTCTGTCTACAGTCTGTGGGATGAGGTCTCCTCTGTCTACAGTCTGTAGGATGAGGGCTCCTCTGTCAGCAGTCAGTGGGATGAGGGCTCTTCTAGCCACAGTCTGTGGGATGAGGTCTCCTCTGTCTACAGTCAGTGGGATGAGGGCTCTTCTGACTACAGCCTGTGGGATGAGGGCTCTTCTGTCTACAGTCTGTGGGATGAGGGCTTTTCTGTCTACAGTCTGTGGGATGAGGTCTCCTCTGTCTGCAGTTTGTGTGATGAGGTCTCCTCTGTCTGAAGTCTGTGGGATGAGGGCTTTTCTGCCTGCAGTCTGTGGAATTAAGGATCCTCTGTCTGCAGTCTGTGGGGGGTGGGGGGCTGTTCTGTCTGCAGTCAGTGGGATGACAACTCTTCTGTCTACAGTCTGTAGGATGAGAGCTCTTCTGCCTGCAGTCTGTGGGATGAGTGCTCCTCTGTCTGCAGTCTGTGGGATGAGGACTCTTCTGTCTACAGTGTGTGGGATGAGGGCTCTTCTGTTTGCAGTCAGTGAGACGACAACTCTTCTGCCTACAGTCTGTAGGATGAGGTCTCCTCTGTCTACAGTCTCTGGGATGAGGTATCTTGTGTTTACAGTCTGTGTGATGAGGGCTCTTATGTCTACAGCCTGTAGGATGAGGGCTCCTCTGTCTGCAGTTTGTGGGATGAGGGCTCTTCTGCCTGCAGTCTGGGGGATGAAGCATCCTCTGTCTGCAGTCTGCGGGATGTGGGCTTGTCTGTCTGCGGGATGTAAGCTCTTCTGTCTACAGTCTGTGGGATGAGGGCTCTTCTGCCTACAGTCTGTTGGATGAGGGCTCCTCTGTCTGCAGTCTGTGGGATGCGGACTCTTCTGTCTACAGTCTGTGGGAGGAGGGCTCCTCTGTCTGCAGTCTGTAGGATGAGAGCTCTTCTGCCTACAGTCTGTGGGATGAGGGCTCTTCTGTTTGCAGTCAGTGAGACGACAACTCTTCTGCCTACAGTCTGTGGGATGAGGGCTCTTCTGGCTACAGTCTGTGGGATGAGGTCTCCTCTGTCTACAGTCTGTGTGATGAGGTATCTTCTGTTTACAGTCTGTGTGATGAGGGCTCTTATGTCAACAGCCTGTAGGATGAGGGCTCCTCTGTCTGCAGTTCGTGGGATGAGGGCTCTTATGGCTGCAGTCTGGGGATGAAGCATCCTCTGTCGGCAGTCTGCGGAATGTGGGCTCGTCTGTCTGCAGTCTGTGGGATGTAAGCTCTTCTGTCTACAGTCTGTGGGATGAGGGCTTTGATGCCTACAGTCTGTGGGATGAGGGCTCCTTTGTCTGCAGTCTGTGGGATGAGGACTCTTCTGCCTACAGTCTGTGGGATTAGGGCTCCTCTGTCTACAGTCTGTGGGATGAGGGCACCTCTGTAAACAGTCTGTGGGATGAGGTCTCCTCTGTCTACAGTCAGTGGGATGAGGGCTGTTCTGACTACAGCCTGTGTGATGAGGGCTCTTCTGACTACAGCCTGTGGGATGAGGGCTCTTCTGTCTACAGTCTGTGGGATGAGGTCTCCTCTGTCTACAGTCAGTGGGATGAGGGCTGTTCTGACTACAGCCTGTGGGATGAGGGCTCTTCTGACTACAGCCTGTGGGATGAGGTCTCTTCTGTCTACAGTTTGTGGGATGAGGTCTCCTCTGTCTGCAGTTTGTGGGATGAGGTCTCCTCTGTCTGAAGTCTGAAGTCTGTGGGATGAGGGCTTTTCTGCCTGCAGTCTGTGGGATTAAGGATCCTCTGTCTGCAGTCTGTGGGATGAGGGCTCTTCTGTCTACAGTTTGTGGGATGAGGGCTCTTCTGTTTGCAGTAAGTGAGACGACAACACTTCTGCTAACAGTCTGTAGGATGAGGGCTCTTCTGGCTACAGTCTGTGGGATGAGGTATCTTCTGTTTACAGTCTGTGTGATGAGCGCTCTTATGTCTACAGCCTGTAGGATGAGGGCTCTTCTGTCTGCAGTCTGGGGGATGAAGCATCCTCTGTCTGCAGTCTGCGGGATGTGGGCTCGTCTGTCTGCAGTCTGTGGGATGAGGGCTCCTCTATGTACAGTCTGTGAGATGAAGGCTCCTCTGTGTACAGTCTGTGGGCTCTTCTGTCTACAGTCTGTGGGATGAGGGCTCCTCTGTCTGCAGTCTGTGGGATGAGGGCTCTTCTGTCTACAGTCTGTGGGATGAAGGCTCTTCTGAATGCAGTCTGTGGGATGAGGACTCTTTTGTCTACAGTCTGTGGGATGAGGGCTCTTCTGTATGCAGTCTGTGGGATGAGGACTCTTTTGTCTACAGTCTGTGGGATGAGGGCTCCTCTTTCTACAGTCTGTGGGATGAGGGCTCTTCTGTCTACAGTCTGTGGGATGAGGGCTCTTCTGTCTACAGTCTGTGGGATGAGGGCTCCTCTGTCTGCAGTCTGGGGGATGAGGGCTCCTCTGTCTGCAGTCTGTGGGATGAGGGCTCCTCTCTCTGCAGTCTGTGGGATGACAACTCTTCTGTCTACAAGTCTGTAGGGATGAGGGCTCTTCTGTATGAAGTCTGTGAGATGAGGACTCTTTTATCTACAGTCTGTGGGATGAGGGCTGTACTGTCTACAGTCTGTGGGATGACGGCTCTTCTGTCTACAGTCTGTGGGATGAGGGCTCTTCTGTCTACAGTCTGTGGGATGAGGCCTCTTCCTGTTCTTTTCAATGACCCTCTTTTCTCTTCGCTTCTAACAGGAGAAAATGAACAAGCAAATGGTGCACCTCAAAGGACGCAGGTGAGGTTTGAGGCATGAGATTTGTGACGTGAGAGTGAGACATGAAAGTGTATTGTCACAGTGAGACGAGAGTGTGTGATGTGAGGGTGAGAGTAAGATGTAAGGGTGAGGCATGGTGGTTGTGGCATGAGAGTGAGGCGTCATGGTGGGATGTGTGAGGGTGTAAGAATATCAGAGTGAGACATGAGGATGTGTTGTGAGAGTGAGACAAGAGGGTGTGATGTGAGGGTGTGACATGAAGAGAGGCCTGAGGGTGAGGGTGAGAGGTGAGGGTGTGACATTACGTGAAATGTGAGGGAGTGACGTGAGTGTGATACACAAGGGTGAGATGTGATATGTGGGTGAAACATGAGGGATAGTGATAGTGTGATATGAGGGTGGGATGTGAGGGTGAGCATCCAGGGTGTGATGTGAGAGTGAGAAGTGGGGGGGTGGTGTGAGAGTGAACCATCAGGATGAGGCATGATGGTAAGATGTTAGTGTGATGGGGTGGAACATGGGGGAGTGACATGAGTGTGAGATGTGAAGATGAGAGGTAAGGATGTGGCAGGAGAGTGTGATGTGAGGGTCAGGCATGAAGGTGTGACATGAACCGCTCCACCCCCTCCGCATGGGACGACTCCTGGTGGCCTGCCACTCTCGGAACCGCTCCGACTCCCACCGACCACGCACGCAACCTAGGATTCATCCTGGACCCCTCACTATCCATGACCGAGCAAGTCAACACCATCTCCTCCTCCTGCTTCAACACCCTCTGCATGCTCTGAAAGATCTACAAATGGATACCCACCGAAACCAGAACAGTTACCCAAGCCCTCGTAAGCAGCAAACTGGACTACGGCAATGCCCTCTACGAAGGAACCACGGCCAAGGTCCAGAAGAGGCTGCATCGCATCCAGAACGCCTCTGCACGCCTCATCCTGGACATCCCCGTCACTGCCACATCACAGACCACCTGAAAAACCTGCACTAGCTCCCCGTCAACAAGAGAATCACCTTCAAACTCCTCACCCACGCTCACAAAGCACTGCGCAACACCGGACCAGAATACTTCAAAAGACGACTCTCCTTCTACACCCCGACCCGGCAGCTCTGCTCCGCCGACCTCGCCCTTGCAACCGCACCGCGCATCCGCAGAACTACAACTGGTGGTAGATCATTCTCGCACCCCGGTGACAAAACATGGAACACTCTTCCCACCCACCTGTCCAGTCCAAAGATCTCCTTACCTTCAGGAAACTTCTCAAGGCCTGGCTGTTGGAGCAGTAGCAGCAACCCCCCTCCCTCCATCTTCTCCCTCCTCCCTTCCTCAGCGCCTTGAGACCCTCACGGGTGAGTAGTGTGCTTTAAAAATCCCTGATTGATTGATGAAGGTGAGATGTCAGAGTGAGTCCTGAGTGTAAAGAGAGCCATGAGGGTGAGATGTGAGGATGAGGTGTGAGGGTGAGATGTGAGAGTATGGTGTGAGTGTGAGATGTGAGAGTGCGATGTGAGGGTGAGATGTGAGGGTCTGTCATGAGGGTGCGATGTGAGGGTCTGTCATGAGGGTGCGATGTGAGGGTGAGGTGTGAGGGTGAGATGTGAGAGTGTGATGTGATGGTGAGAAGTGAGAGTGTGATGGTAGACTGAGATGTGAGAGTATGGTGTGAGTGTGAGATGTGAGAGTGCGATGTGAGGGTGAGATGTGAGGGTCTGTCATGAGGGTGCGATGTGAGGGTGAGATGTAAGACATGAGACATAAAGGTGTGACAGAAGGGTGAGAAGTGATGATGAGACATTCAGGCGAGATGTCAGAGTGAGACCTGAGGGTGTGATGTGAGACTGAGATGTGAGGGAGTGATGTGAGGGTGAGATGTGAGGGTGAGATGAGAGGGAGTGATGTGAGGGTGAGAAGTGATGAGGGTGAGAAGTGATGGTGAGATATTTAGGTGAGACTTCAGAGTGTGACCTGAGGGTGTGATGTGAGAGTGAGCCATGAGGGTGAGATGTGAGGGTGAGGTGTGAGGGTGTGATGTGAGACTGAGATGTGAGGGGGTATTGTGAGGGTGAGATGTGAGGGTGAGGGTGTGATGTGAGACTGAGATGTGAGGGAGTGATGTGAGGGTGAGATGCAAGGGTGAGATGTGAGGGTGAGATGTGAGGGAGTGATGTGAGGGTGAGATATGACGGTGAGATGTGAGACGTGAGCTGTGACGGTGAGACAATGGATGCCAACAACCCAGGTGTGGGTAGAGTTGGGCGAGTTATTATCATAAAACAGCTTCTTCCATCGGGACACGTGGGAGCGCCGACCTTCGGCAAGTGGTGAAGGTTTCGACTCCCGGCCAGGCCGTCAGAAGCATCTGCCCTTCCGTTACTGCTGCTACTATCAGCAGTACAGTGTCTGGCGCCGCTACTCTCGTCACTGCTAGTACCTCTGATGCTGCTACATCTGCATCAAGCAGTACTGTTTCTATTGTTACTATGACTATCTTCACTACCAGAGCTGCTACTTAAACTGTTACTACTGCCACTACTTACTACCAATGATACTACCACCGCTCCTGCTACTGCTACTGCCACTACTTACTACCAATGTTACTACCAGCACTCCTGCTACTGCCGCTACTTACTACCAATGTTACTACCACCACTCCTGCTACTGCCGCTACTTACTACCAATGTTACTACCACCACTCCTGCTACTGTTACTACTGATACTATTACTAAGGGCCTGATTTAGAGCTTGGCAGACGGGTTACTCCGCCACAAATGTGACGGATATCCCGTACGCCGTATCACGATCTCCATAGCGTATAATGGGATCGTAATACAGCGGACGGGATATCCATCACAGGATAGAATGGGATTGTAATATGGTGGACGGGGTATCCGTCACAGGATATAATGTAATTGTAATACGGAGGATGAGATATCCGGCACAGGATATAATGTAATTGTAATACCGCGGATAAGATAGAATGGGATCGTAATATGGTGGATGAGATATTCGTCACAGCATATAATAGGATTGTAATAGGTGGACAGGATAACTATCATAAGATTAAATTGGAATGTAATATAGCGCACGGACATCCGTCACAGGATATAAGGTAATTGTATATGGCGGACGAGATATCTGTCACATGATATAATGGGATCGTAATATGGTGGACGGGATATCTGTCACAGGATAGAATGACATCATAATACAGCGGACAGGATATCCGTCACAGGATATAATGTCATTGTAATATAGCGAATTAGATATCCGTCACAGGATATAATAGGATTGTAATAGGTGGATGGGATATCTGTCACAAGATTAAATTGGAATGTAATATAGCGCACGGACATCCGTCACAGGATATAAGGTAATTGTATATGGCGGACAAGATATCTGTCACATGATATAATGGGATTGTAATATGGTGGACGGTATATCTGTCACAGGATAGAATGGGATCTTAATATGGTGGATGGGATATCTGTCACAGGATAGAATGAGATCATAATACAGCGGACAGGATATAAGGTAATTGTATATGGCGGACAAGATATCTGTCACATGATATAATGGGATCGTAATATGGTGGACGGGATATCTGCCACAGGATAGAATGGCATCCTAATATGGTGGGCGGGATATCTGTCACGGAATATAATGGGATCGTAATATGGTGGACGGGATATCTGTCACAGGATAGAATGGGATCGTAATATGGTGGACGGGATATCTGTCACAGGATACAATGGGATCGTAATATGGTGGACGGGATATCTGTCACAGGATATAATGGGATCGTAATATGGTGGACGGGATATCTGTCACTGGATAGAATGGGATCGTAATATGGTGGACGGGATATCTGTCACAGGATATAATGGGATCGTAATACAGCACACAGGATATCCATCATGTCCGTGACAGTGTAACCCCATCTGCCAAGCTCTAAATCAGGCCCTACGACTGGCACAAATCTTGAAATGTCTGTGTTTCTTCATGTTTTAGGGTGACAAAGAGATCGCATACGCCACTATCTGCTTGAAGAACACACCCCCTGTCCACAGAGACACTACTCAGGTTGCTGAGACCACAGAATACGCCACTGTGCACATCTAAGGGGGGCGGAGAAGAAGAGACGATCTGCACCGCACACAATGGGGACTGGTGGAGGGCAGGGCTAGGGCTGGTGGATCAAAAATATATCATCACACCCAGGCAGTCAGAAGAGTGTAAGGTGAGGACCTCAGGCCTGCTGAATAAAATCAAACAAAGAGTCCTGAGAATGGGATATCAAAATCAAATCAGTCACCCCAGAGCCAACGATAAGGGTGTGAACGGAGGGCTATGCCTTGGAATTTGAAAGCAAAGAGTCCTAAGAGATGGATATCAAAACACGCTGTCATCCCCAAAGCCAGTGAGAGGAGTGTGAGATGAAGGCCTGACGACCCAAAACAAACAGCCTGACCTGAGAGCCACATATCAAAAACTTGCCATCAACCCCACAGCTAATGAGTGTGGGAGTCGTGTAGGGTCGAAAGATTTCAGCAGTGCTAACCAACCCGGCATGTTTTCTGGCATACTGGGAAATACTATTGCAGATCTTCAGAGCTTTGTTAATGTGTGGTAAAGTTAGTGCACGCTCAGAAACCTTTCTTGGAATCCTGCTGCTGTACCTGGCTGCTCTGCCGCCGGCTCCCAGTATTGCAAACGCCGGCACTGTCCACTCCAGTGGCACAAGTCGCAACCACCAGCGCCACCCTCCACCTCTGTATGTGGTGCCAGGGACTCAGATCTTCTCATGACCATCAGGTCTCCTTCCACCGCATGATGGAACTCAGATCCTCCTCCACTGCTTGCCAGAAATCACATCATCCACCACGCGGATGGAAATCAGGTACTCCTCCAGCCAGTGCAGAAATCAGGTCATCCACCACCGTTGGACTGAAATCAGATCCTCCTCCACTGCTTGCCAGAAATCAGATCATCCACCACGGCGGATAGAAATCAGATCCTCCTCCAGCCGACGCAGAAATCAGGTCATCCACCACCGTTGGACTGAAATCAGATCAATCACCCCCACGTGACGGAAGTAAGATCCTTCTCCAGAACTTGACAAAATCAGATCGTCTACCATGCTAATGGAGATCAGATCCTCCTCCACTTCATTGGAAGTCAGATCCTTATCCAGCCCATGACAGAAATCAGATCCTTCTCCACTGCTAACCAGAAATCACATCATGCACTACTTAATAGAAATCATATCCTCCTCCACTTTGTGATGGAAATCAGGTCCTCCCATGACAAAACTTAGACTACCCATCACCACTGAACAAAAATCAGATCAATCTCCACCACTTGAAGGAAGCCGGGCGCTACTCCATTGCTTGCTACAAATCAGATCATCTATCATATCTGATGGAAATCAGGTCCTCGTCCAACACTTGATGAAAATTAAATCCTCTTCCTGCCCATGTCAGACATCAGATCCTTCTCCACTGCTTGATAAAATCAGATCATCCACCACCAAATGATGGACGTCTGATTCTCCTCCACTGCCTGATGGAATGAGCCGTCAAAGGAACAGCGCTGGGTGATTCTGTTTCTCCTGCCAGACGCGGTGCAGATGGTCCAACGGGGTTCATAGACCTCGTCAAATAGATCTTTTTTTTTACTTGTCCTTCAGGGTTCCACCCTCGTTCTCCTTTTGTTCAATATGTAATTGTGTCTTCTGGCTCAACTTCATGAAGAGGGATGTCTTACTACAAGTATGCAGACAGTACCCAACTTTTGCTTCACATTTGAACGACAAAATACATGCTAGGATCTTGCTTCCCTAGGACTTGGAGGGAGTTTTGAGATAGATATCTTTGAATAATCTCAAATTAGACCCATGCCAACAAACATTCCTTCCTGGCAATTCTCCGACCATCTTGGATAATCTCTTCTGGTCACACTCTGTCGGCTCTTACTCTGAACCAGTTCCACTGTCCTTTGGCGCCCTAATGACCATAGTTGATAACATTATGACGTATCTAAAATGTGTTTTTTTCTGCATTTGCCCCTTGTGCGAGTCTTACCTTTTTAGTCTATTGGCCACATGCTTTCCACCGTGTTTGCTTTTATTCATTCATGCATTGATTATTGTAGTGTCTTGTTTTATGTACTGCATTTCAAACCTAGTGGCAAGATTCTAATACAGCCACAATGTGACAGCCTGGGCCATTTTCATTTGATGGATGGATGAATGGATGAGCAGATGGATTGATTCCAGACTGAGAGCAATAAATCTCTTCAAATCCTATCTGAGGTTAAGCAAGAAGTGGCAGGGAGCATTGCCCACGTTTATGCGCGAGAGACTGACAACCACTGAAAAGTAGGCAGCCACTTTCTTTGCAGCGTAGACGCCTTATTTGCAGTCTGGAGGCCCAACTTATAACAAGTTGAATGTTGGTGCTGGGAGAGGTATTGACATTTTTAAACACTTGCCTCTGCCCTAGTATTTACTATGGAGCTCTTTAGGATGTGACCGTTTTTTATGCCTGGGATATTTAGAAAATGTGAGAAATTTCACACAATATTGGGTGCAGGTAACTGGTCCACGCAGAACTTGTTTTGCAAAATGTTATGTAACAAAGAAACTTTTACAAGTAACATGACAATAATTTATGGAAAAACATTGCATTGTCAAACTGGTCGACTGGCTAATTTTGTAGGAATGCACGAAGTGAGGGAAACGTCAATGATACAGTGGTTTTCTTCATCATGACAAGGGAAGAGTAGCTTACTATATAAGGATACCTGAAGTGTGGGAAATGTCATGCGTAGAGTGGGTTACTTCATTAGGACACATGAAGCGAGGGAAACATCACTGGTAGAGTGGCTTACTGTGTGAGGATACTTGAAGTGCAGGAAAAGTCACCGGAAGAGTGGCCTAATTCATACGGATATGTGAAGTATGGGAAATGTCACACATAGAGTGTTATAAAGGACCTACTAAAAAGATAGGAGTGCATATTAGGGCAAAAGAACTTCAGGACGAGAGGACCGAGTCCATCTGCACCCTTTGGAGCTATCGACTCACTTCCTAGTTAGCTCACAGATTATCTGAACCCCCAACCTTCTCAGGGCAACAGATGATTTTGGCAACCTTGAACATGACCTTCTGACTCTCACGGAACTTGCGGAAACAGATCTTACCTCTGTCCTTGTTTTACTCATGCATGCCCAGGGTAAGCACAATAAAGATATGAACTTCAGGATTTCAAACATTTATTTATTGAATAAAATCATATTCTTGCACAGAGAGAATACGCTGTGATTATTAGGCAGATGAAGCAAAGCATTGTAACCAGCAAAAGTGACAAGGTGAAAAGAATAAACAGTCCAACCATGGTAAACTTAGAGGTATATCTTCCTAACTATTGCCACCTAAACTCTGAGGGTATGGGGTGTACCCTCTGACTCTATCTGATCTTCGTGGGAGGATAGCCTGAGACCCCCATACCTGGAAAGCTGTGCCAGGGAGCCTGTCTCGAGTGAAGTTGGCAATTTTTTTCTGCGACATAGAAGAACAGCATGAGCAGAGCTGGATTTCAAACACAGGAGTTGTTCGTGGACAGTAGTGGCCAGCGTGCTACTCTGAGCCCTCTGGGGCAGAGCACCATTCATATAATCAAAACCACCCTGTGTTACGGTCTCAGCTCTGATGGGATGATATGTCTAGATGTTAGAAGCTATTCTTCGAGCAGGCAATGCAAGCACCAGGATTTCCTGTTCTTTGTTCCTAACCTTGAATAGAGCGTATAGATTACATGTTGAGAAAGACTAAATAAAAACAAGCAGCATATACAATGTATTCTCGGAATACTAGTGTGCTAGCAGAAGTGTGTAAAATGTAATTGTTAAAAAGCAGAGTCAGCCCATAACGTGTAAAATATAAAATTTAAAACTAAGCTAAGATGGAGAACCAGAGGGGCCCTGAGACGGCCTTACGACTCCCTCCCGTAGCTGTGAAAAGAAAAAGCTTTCAACAAAACTATTATAAAAGGAATACAATGTTCACCTCAATCAGCAAAGCAAACAAGACTTTAAAGATATGCCAGTCTAAAAGCAAGGGGCCTAATTAAAAAATTGAAGGAGGATTACAAGATGTCCTCCCCGTTATCAATGTAAGTGGGATCCAGGATGGGAAACCTATCCGCAGATGACATAACCACCATGGCCTCGGCAAGCAAATTGAAGGGACAAACCTGGTCTGTGCCCACTGCTGGCTTTGAGGTTGTTGCATCGTCTACTGTGTCTGTAGTAGAAGAGCCCGCGACAAGTGATCCGGGAGCCGCAGATCCATTTCCAAAGTACCAAACAGGTCGCTTTGCTCTGTTCTCGCTGATTGTATTTTTAAAGTGATTTCAAATTCATGGTAACTCTGCTCTGTATCTTTCTGTCATTGCACAGCACAAAGGCTCTTTTTTGAGCCCGCCGCTACGGTTACTGCTCATGAGGTGTCCTTCCCCCACGGAGGTGGCTTCCAGTGACATTGTTAAACGTGAATCTCAGCTTCAGATAAGATGACGGACACACCTGTGTAAGATGGCACTTACCCCAGGAGAGACTCCTGAGACTGGTGAACATTGAATCTGTGTTGTTACAGGGCATGAAGTGGAAGAAAGGCCTTCCTGGCTGTCTGACTGAGCCTATCATTACTTCTTGTCTTCAGACCAAGCGACGGACTAGGACGGTTACTTCCATGGTAGGATGAATGATGGGTGAGGAAAGTTTCTAGACCGAAGGGTGGATTAGGAACCAATCGATGAAAGGACGGACAGGGACACGTTCTTCCACGTCAGACCAAAGGACGGATTAGGAACGCTTCAGCCATGTTAGACCAAAAGATGGACTAGGAACACTTTTAATACATAAAACCAAATTCATTGCTTAATTTGTAAAACGATCAGATCCAGGGCCCTCTTCACAAGACCACTGCTGCCAATGGCATTACCAACACAACTACACGTCTGACAATTCAGACTCTTTCAGGCCCCTAAAACCATAAGAATGATCTGGGTGGCAGATATCAGTCATTTTTATCGTTTATTAAATTCCTAAACAGTTTTTGATGTGCTCATTGTTAAAAAAGACAAAAAGCACCATCAACTGCCAAATAATCACATGTGCTATGTAGGTGCTGGTGCTGCGCACTGGAGAACACCGGCTCATATTAAGCACTGGACTGCATGTGCACTCAATATCAGACTACTGAGTTTGACAGCCAAGTCTAGAGGCAAAATCTTGGATTACATTTGCCAGAGGAGTGTCAGACTCAGGAATCAGAGCATCCACAGTGTTAAGTGTAAGAGGTACGACCTCTAGGCTTAGGACTGTCCACACCATGGGAATTGGGTCAAACAGTAGGATCCACAAGAAATCCTAAGTCTGAGATCTCCTGTCGACTGGTCTCCCGGGTCATGGACCCTCATAACGTGGAATCAAAACATCTGGGGGATGAGAGGGCACAGGGATTTTCTTAACTTACTCTGCGATGAAGACTGTGGTTTTAATTTCAGATGGCCTGATGCACACTTGCTAAGACCACATGCCAGGTTAGTTATAAGAATGACCCATTATGGCAGGGTATGGTTTGTCTCTTTGTTTTAAGGATGGTCTCTAGTTTTTGCATACCGCGTTCATGAAGAAAGTTGAGAGCTATGTTTCATTTTTATAGTTTTGCTTCTCTTAGTCAATATCTGTGGGAAAAGGTATTGGTAATGGTGCTTTGCCTCTTCGCCCAATGTTACCAAAATGGTCTTTGTCAGAATAGCTCCACAAACCTCTTTGAGCTAGTGAGACTTTCTCCCCACTAATTCTGTGCTTAATCGTAATATCATTAGCAATGTGTGCTGGAATAAGTGTGTGTGGGGGGGGGGGTACCATGTATGTGTGTGGTCACGTGTATATATGTGGTCGCATGTGTGTATGTGTGTATTAACCTGTGTGTGTGTGTGGTAACACGTGTGTGTGATAACGTGTGTGTAAACCTGTGTGTGTGCATGTGTGTGTGTGTGTGTGGTTATGTGTGTGTGTGTGTGTGATAACGGGTGAGTCTGTGTGTGTGGGGAGGGTAATGTGTGTGTGTTTGTGGTAACAAGAGTGTGAGTCTGCTCCCTACATCTGGCTATCTTTCATCAGTGAAACTTATAACAGACACTCACTAGTGTGTGTGTGTGTGGTAACGTGTGTGTGTTATGTGGTAATGAATGTGTGAGTCTGTTCCCTACAACTGGCTATCTTTTATCAGTGAAACATATCATCTTGAAACAGACATCAGCTTGCCTGTGTGTGTGGGGTAACATGTGCGTGTGGGGGGGGGTTTTGTGTGTGTAGTAACGTGTGTGTGTGTGTGTGGTGTGTGTGTGTATGCATGTGTGACAACTAGAGTGTGATACTGCTTCCTACACCAGGCTATCGTTTACTAGTGAAACTTGTGATCTTGGTCAGACACCAGCTAGTGTGGGACGATCTGCCCCCTTAGGAGGTGCATCCCTGACATAATGGGGGAAATCCTTTGTACGTTGTAGGGATCCGATGACATGATGGTGTGCACCACCTGGAATAGTCGTGGTAATTCATGGCATACTATAAGGATCTATCACATTTTCATGCCCGTCTCTGATTTGAGGCTAGGCATAACTGTTAGAATATTGTGCACGTTCAGGGGACATCCAACATTGATGCCTACCGCAACAGAATGACTATAATGGTGGTCAATCTTGGTATATCGGGAGATCTGCATCATTATTGTATTCGCTCTTGATAGGATGCTGGTGACGGAATAATGGAGGCCCTTCTTGCCATATGAGGGGATCCACCGCTGACATAATGCCTTCCTTGGGAATTTGTGGTCTGTTGTGGGCATCTATAAGACTTTGGAACTGTTAACGCGTCCCTTTGTGCCAATTCTATACACATTAGGACTCGTTTTAGGCCAATGAATCTTTTGACCCAGTGGTGAGACACCGCAGGACGAGATAACTGATCAATATGTCAAGAAGAAGGTCAATAATGTCACCAATATTTATCACCACAATATACTTTACTTTGGATAAAGACATTGATTAAACTGTTGGCGCAACCATGACCTTTCAGCCATGATTAACCACACCCTCTGATAGAATTTTATGAATTTTATTCCCTATTGATTACAATCTACTAGTAGAAGTGTCAATCTCAAAACCAAAAAGCATAAGAACATAATCACAACATGGCAACTGTAATAAGATTTCACTAATGCAAGAATCACGAACATAAGAATATAACATATCCTAAACATAGATTAGAACACAAAGAATATAATGCAATCAGTTCAGCATAGCGCAATATCAGTTTTGTCTATAAGTGTCAGTCAGGTGATTACCTAGTCTAACCACTAATTAGCATCAGCATGTTGGACTTCATGCAAAATAATTTAGAACACCAATTTAGAAAACATCTAGCTATGGCCTCTATAAAAAAATACAGCAGTTGGTACCTAGAAAGAAAAAGCAAACAGACAAATAGTAATTTATATTGTCATAATTACCCTCCAGTAATAGGTCAGCACACAGGATCAGTCTTTGTCTTCAGGACATCAGTCAGATCGACTTCAGTCTAGCTTCGTCTAAGAGACAGGGGACACTTCCCTCATAAGGAGGAGAAGTGTAAGGGCAGTCTATGGGCAATGATAACTTTATTAAGTCCCCAATCACCAAACTGAGTGACAGAGTTTCTAGATGAAATCGACAGCATTCCCTACCTAGTTCTAACGTCACTTCTGTGACATGAGTTTTTATCCCTTTTCGTAACCCCTTCCCCCAAAATTCTATTGGTCATTTACTATACCCCACTATCTTTAACCTATCAAATTATACATTAGGTAATTCCAATTGTCACCCCACGATAATTTACAACACTTTGATTGGTCTTCATAATTGACGTCTTCGGAGGTGGCACATCCTGGATTAGTTCATCATCTTGGCACGTTCCTCTGGTCATAAGTTCCTTTGTCCATGGTCAAATGTCCTTGTACATTTCTTTTAATCTACTTTGTTTCAAATTGTATAAAACTCATAGTAAAGCAGCTAGCATGCGGATGGGAACTAAACCGGTATAGATACATGAAACGAAGGAAAAGGAACGAATGCAGGGTCATGGCCCTTTGTGAGTCAGCACACTGAAAAACAGAGAAAAATGCTTTAATACGAGAGCTCGGCAGCTAAATCCGCAGCTGACGCTAACTTAAGGCCTATGGGTTTTAATGCAATATTGTAAACGCCAATATAAGCTCGATTAATTATGATGCAACCCATCATTTTTATGACTAACATTAGTTTGTGTACGCAATGGTATTTTCATGTTTCATTGACATAATTCAAATGCACGTTAAGCAAATTACTATTCATTGTCGTTTTCTATGCGGCATTTGTTAGGCATTTATATAAGCATTACACTTCTAATAATTTATACGTTCAAACTACGCTCTCTCAGTACCAACACACAACGTAATACTGGCTACAGCATAATGTGGCAATTCTTTTCATGTTGTGGACATCAATGGCGTGCGCCATGACACTGCCCACTCCTGATACAACCCTCCCAGATGATGGTCATTCTTGTCATAATGAGGGCCTGTAATTTCTTTCAAGTGATGGAGCTGTGTGCAAGGAAGAATCTATCCATGTGTGAGACACTGACATTTGGTAAAAAATTGTGTGCTTACTAAAAATAAATAAATAAAAACTAATGATTTCAGGCCAAATATTTTTTTTAATCAAAATGGTATGCTTATTTTTGAATTAATTATTTGATAGCAGAGTGAGTATGTTCCCTGAATATGGTATTTAAGGACAAAGAGCCTGGCAACTGGGTCAAACTGGTGACGGATATCCTGTTCACCAAAATATAAATCCAGTAGGATATACTGGAATCGTAATATGGCAGGCAGGATATCCGTCATGTTTGTGACACAGTAAACTCCTCTATCAAACTCTAGATCAGACACAAAAGTTTTTCCATTCGTGCTGAGTTCTGGTGTCTTATAGCTAAACTTTGTTTTCCTTCATGGGATCTCTGGGGGCATAGTTAAGAGAAGTGGCGCTGCACACGGTACAGCTCCACCTTACTTGCGCCCCTTGGCACCCCCCTAACGCCACCATGTGTGCACCGTATTTAAATACGCCGCACATTGGCGGTAGTTAGGGGACTAACATCAGAATTTCTTACACTAGTCTGGTGTTTTGCAGGATTAGCATCAGAAATTCTGATGGTAATCCTGCAAAGCTCCCAGAGGCCCATTGTAAGCAACGGAACCTCCTTCGAACGCCTGCTCTGAGCAGGGGTTCAACGTGCCGAAAAAAATGGCGCAAGAAAATCTCTTAGGTTTTCTTGCACCATCTTTTGGGCCCCATAATGGGGGCACGCCCCCTTTGCATACATTATGACTGGCGCAGGCATAATGTAGCACAAAAGGTTACAAAGTGGCGCGATGCACGCATCTGCAGGTAAATGCGGTGTGGCGTTTTTGTCCTTCTAACGCCACAATAGCTTGAATAATGATGCCAATGTGGCGTTGGAATGGCGCTAGGGCTCTTTAATCTGCCCCTTGTATTTTAGGGTAAGTGGTGGGTAAGGGGCGCATTTCATGAGCTGTACTGGTTAAGCCTCTGATGGCATTAGTGTAGGAGGCTGGACTGGCTTGTAGTGAGTACCAAGGGGTACTTGCACCTTGCACCAGGCCCAGTTATCCCTTATTAGTGTATAGGGTGTCTAGCAGCTTAGGCTGATAGATAATGGTAGCTTAGCAGAGCAGCTTAGGCTGAACTAGGAGACGTGTGAAGCTACTACAGTACCACCTAGTGTCATATGCACAATATCATAAGAAAACACAATACACAGTTATACTAAAAATAAAGGTACTTTATTTTTATGACAATATGCCAAAGTATCTTAGAGTGTACCCTCAGTGAGAGGATAGGAAATATACACAAGATATATATACACAATAGCAAAAATATGCAGTGTAGTCTTAGAAAACAGTGCAAACAATGTATAGTTACAATAGGATGCAATGGGGAAACATAGGGATAGGGGCAACACAAACCATATACTCTAGAAGTGGAATGCGAACCACGAATGGACCCCAAACCTATGTGACCTTGTAGAGGGTCGCTAGGACTATTAGAAAATAGTGAGAGTTAGAAAAATAACCCTCCCCAAGACCCTGAAAAGTGAGTGCAAAGTGCACCAAAGTTCCCCTAAGGACAAAATAGTCGTGTTAGAGGGAGAATGCAAGGAAAACACAAATCAGCAATGCAACAACGATGGATTCCTGTCTGAAGGTACCTGTGGAACAAGGGGACCAAGTCCAAAAGTCACAAGCAGCTCGGAGATGGGCAGATGCCCAAGAAATGCCAGCGGTTGGTGCAAAGAAGCTCTTTCTAGGCTGAAGAACTGTGAATACTGCAGGAACGACAAGGGCTAGAGACTTCCCCTTTGGAGGATGGATCCCCCACGCCTTGGAGAGTCGTGCAGAAGTGTTTTCCCGCCGGATGGACGCCAACAAGCCTTGCTACACGCAAATCGTGCGTTTGGCGTTTTTGGACGCTGCTGGGGCCCAGGAGGGACCAGGAGGTCGCAAATTGGACCTGCAGAGAGAGGGGACGTCGAGCAAGACAAAGAGCCCTCACTGAAGCAGGTAGCACCCGGAGAAGTGCCAGAAACAGGCACTACGAGGATGCGTGAAACGGTGCTCGCCGAAGTTGCACAAAGGAGTCCCACGTCGCCGGAGACCAACTTAGAAAGTCGTGCAATGCAGGTTAGAGTGCCGTGGACCCAGGCTTGGCTGTGCACACAGGATTTCCGCCGGAAGTGCACAGGGGCCGGAGAAGCTTGCAAAGTCGCGGTTCCCAGCAATGCAGCCCAGCGAGGTGAGGCAAGGACTTACCTCCACCAAACTTGGGCTGAAGAGTCACTGGACTGTGGGGGTCACTTGGACGGTGTCGCTGGATTCGAGGGACCTCGCTCGTCGTGCTGAGAGGAGACCCAAGGGACCGGAGATGCAGCTTTTTGGTGCCTGCGGTTGCAGGGGGAAGATTCCGTCGACCCACGGGAGATTTCTTCGGAGCTTCTGGTGCAGAGAGGAGGCAGGCTACCCCCACAGCATGCACAAGCAGGAAAACAGTCGAGAAGGCGGCAGGATCAGCGTTACAGAGTTGCAGAAGTCGTCTTTGCTACTATGTTGCAGGTTTGCAGGCTTCCAGCGCGGTCAGCGGTCGATTCCTTATCAGAAGGTGAAGAGGGAGATGCAGAGGAACTCGGCTGAGCTCATGCATTCGTTATCTAAAGTTTCCCCAGAGACAGAGACCCTAAATAGCCAGAAAAGAGGGTTTGGCTACCTAGGAGAGAGGAAAGGCTACTAACACCTGAAGGAGCCTATCACAAGGAGTCTCTGACGTCACCTGGTGGCACTGGCCACTCAGAGCAGTCCAGTGTGCCAGCAGCACCTCTGTTTCCAAGATGGCAGAGGTCTGGAGCACACTGGAGGAGCTCTGGACACCTCCCAGGGGAGGTGCAGGTCAGGGGAGTGGTCACTCCCCTTTCCTTTGTCCAGTTTCGCGCCAGAGCAGGGGCTAAGGGGTCCCTGAACCGGTGTAGACTGGCTTATGCAGAATTGGGCACCTCTGTGCCCAACAAAGCATTTCCAGAGGCTGGGGGAGGCTACTCCTCCCCTGCCTTCACACCATTTTCCAAAGGGAGAGGGTGTCCCACCCTCTCTCCGAGGAAGTTCTTTGTTCTGCCATCCTGGGCCAGGCCTGGCTGGACCCCAGGAGGGCAGATGCCTGTCTGAGGGGTTGGCAGCAGCAGCAGCTGCAGAGAAACCCCAGGAAGGGCAGTCTGGCAGTACCAGGGTCTGTGCTACAGACCACTGGGATCATGGAATTGTACCAACAATGCCAGGATGGCATAGAGGGGGCAATTCCATGATCATAGACATGTTACATGGCCATATTCGGAGTTACCATGGTGAAGCTACATATAGGTAGTGACCTATATGTAGTGCACGCGTGTAATGGTGTCCCCGCACTCACAAAGTTCAGTGAATTGGCTCTGAACAATGTGGGGGCACCTTGGCTAGTGCCAGGGTGCCCTCACACTAAGTAACTTTGCACCTAACCTTTACCAGGTAAAGGTTAGACATATAGGTGACTTATAAGTTACTTAAGTGCAGTGTAAAATGGCTGTGAAATAACGTGGACGTTATTTCACTCAGGCTGCAGTGGCAGGCCTGTGTAAGAATTGTCAGAGCTCCCTATGGGTGGCAAAAGAAATGCTGCAGCCCATAGGGATCTCCTGGAACCCCAATACCCTGGGTACCTCAGTACCATATACTAGGGGATTATAAGGGTGTTCCAGTAAGCCAATGTAAATTGGTAAAAATGGTCACTAGCCTGTCAGTGACAATTTGGAAAGAAATGAGAGAGCATAACCACTGAGGTTCTGATCAGCAGAGCCTCAGTGAGACAGTTAGTCACTACACAGGTAACACATACAGGCACACTTATGAGCACTGGGGCCCTGGGTTACCAGGGTCCCAGTGACACATACAACTAAAACAACATATATACAGTGAAAAATGGGGGTAACATGCCAGGCAAGATGGTACTTTCCTACACAACCCCCCCCCCAAACGAAGGACAATAAGACTAGCCATTACCTGATGAGTCTTCATTGTCTAAGTGGAAATATCTGGAGAGTCCATCTGCATTGGAGTGGCTACTCCCAGGTCTATGTTCCACTGTATAGTCCATTCCCTGTAGGGATATGGACCACCTCAACAATTTAGGATTTTCACCTTTCATTTGTTTTAGCCAAAGTAGAGGTTTGTGGTCTGTCTGAACAATGAAGTGAGTGCCAAACAGGTATGGCCTCAACTTCTTCAGAGCCCAGACCACAGCAAAGGCCTCCCTCTCAATGGCAGACCAACGCTTTTCTCTAGGGGTCAACCTTCTACTAATAAAAGCAACAGGTTGATCCTGGCCCTCAGAATTAAGTTGTGATAGGACTGCCCCTACTCCTAATTCAGATGCATCAGTTTGGACATAGAATTTTTTTGAGTAACAAGGGCTTTTTAGGACAGGTGCAGAGCACATGGCCTGCTTCAGCTCCTCAAAAGCTTTCTGACAGTTTGCTGTCCATAATACCTTTTTAGGCATTTTCTTGGATGTGAGGTCATTAAGAGGGGCTGCAATGGAGCCATAGTTCTTAATGAACCTCCTGTAATACCCAGTGAGGCCTAGGAAGGCTCTCACTTGAGTCTGAGTGGTAGGGGGAATCCAATCAATAATAGTTTGGATTTTCCCCTGAAGTGGTGCAATCTGTTCCCCACCAACAAGGTGTCCCAGATAAACCACCTTACCCTGCCCTATCTGGCACTTTGAAGCCTTGATAGTGAGGCCTGCCTTTTGCAGGGCCTCCAAAACTTTCCAAAGGTGGACCAGGTGATCATCCCAGCTGGAGCTAAAGACAGCTATATCATCCAAATATGCTGCACTGAAAGCTTCCAGCCCTTGCAGGACTGTGTTCACCAACCTCTGAAAAGTGGCAGGTGCATTTTTCAAACCAAAAGGCATTACAGTAAACTGGTAATGTCCTCCAATGGTAGAAAATGCAGTCTTAGGTTTAGCATCTTCTGACATTTTGATCTGCCAATACCCTGCAGTCAAATCAAAAGTGCTTAGATACTTGGCAGATGCCAGTGTATCTATTAGCTCATCTGCCCTGGGTATAGGGTGAGCATCTGTTTTGGTTACCAAGTTGAGACCTCTATAGTCTACACAAAACCTCATTTCCTTCTTTCCATCTTTAGAATTGGGTTTTGGTACCAGTACCACAGGAGAAGCCCATGGACTGTCAGAGTGCTCAACCACTCCTAGTTCCAACATCTTCTGAACTTCTTGCTTTATGCAGTCCCTGACATGGTCAGGCTGCCTATAGATCTTACTTTTGACAGGTAAACTGTCTCCAGTATCTATAGTGTGCTCACACCAAGAAGTGGTGCCTGGCACAATGGAGAAGAGTTCTGAAAATTGTCCTAGGAGATTTATGCAATTATCTTTCTGCTCAGCAGTAAGACAATCAGCCAAAACTACCCCTTCCACAAGAGCATCTTGTTCTGTGGAAGAGAAGAGATCAGGTAGAGGATCACTGTCTTCTTCCTGTCCCTCATCTGTTGCCATGAGCAGGGTGAGATCAGCCCTGTCATAGTAGGGTTTCAGGCGGTTGACATGGAGCACCCTAAGGGGACTCCTGGCAGTGCCTAAGTCAACCAAGTAGGTGACTTCACCCTTCTTTTCAACAATTGTGTGTGGACCACTCCATTTATCTTGGAGTGCTCTTGGGGCCACAGGCTCCAAGACCCACACTTTCTGCCCTGGTTGGTACTGAACCAAAACAGCCTTCTGATCATGCCATTGCTTCTGGAGCTCTTGGCTGGCCTGAAGGTTTTTACTGGCCTTTTTCATGTACTCAGCCATCCTTGATCTGAGGCCAAGTACATAATCCACAATATCCTGCTTAGGAGCTTTTAAAGGTTGTTCCCAACCCTCCTTTACAAGTGTGAGTGGACCCCTAACAGGGTGTCCAAAAAGAAGTTCAAAGGGGCTGAAGCCCACTCCTTTCTGGGGTACCTCCCTGTAGGCAAAAAGGAGGCATGGTAGAAGGATATCCCATCTCCTGCGGAGTTTTTCAGGGAGTCCCATAATCATGCCTTTGAGAGTTTTATTAAATCTCTCCACCAGTCCATTTGTTTGTGGATGATAGGGTGTTGTGAACTTGTAAGTTACACCACACTCCTTCCACATGGCCTTTAAGTATGCAGACATGAAATTGCTTCCTCTGTCTGATACTACTTCCTTTGGGAAGCCCACCCTGGAAAATATTCCCAGGAGGGCCTTTGCCACTGCAGGAGCTGTAGTGGTCCTTAAAGGAATTGCTTCAGGATACCTTGTGGCATGGTCCACTACCACTAAGATAATCCTATTGCCTGAAGCAGTAGGAGGGTCAAGGGGGCCAACTATGTCAACCCCTACCCTTTCAAAGGGAACCCCAACCACAGGCAGTGGGATAAGGGGTGCCTTTGGAGTGCCACCTGTCTTGCCACTGGCTTGACAGGTTTCACAGGACTTACAAAATTCTTTTGTGTCCTCTGACATCCTAGGCCAATGAAACAGTGGTACCAATCTGTCCCAAGTTTTCATTTGACCCAGGTGCCCAGCTAAGGGAATGTCATGTGCCAGTGTTAGGAGGAACTTTCTGTACTCCTGAGGAATCACTAATCTCCTGGCAGCTCCAGGTTTAGGATCCCTATGCTCAGTGTACAAGAGGTTGTCCTCCCAGTAAACTCTGTGTGAGTCACTGACATCCCCATTAGCCTGTTTGACAGCTTGCTGTCTGAGACCCTCTAATGTGGGACAGGTTTGCTGTGCCACACTCAGCTCCTCTCTGGCAGGCCCCCCTTCACCCAAAAGCTCAGCAGTGTCTGCTTCCAGCTCCTCTGGTGTAGGTTCTGCACAGGGAGGGAATTCTTCTTCCTCAGAAGTAGAATCCACTGTAGAGGGAGGGATAGTAGGAAGTGGTTTGCTTCTACTAGCCCTAGCTTTAGGGAGCACTTGGTCCATTGTTCCAGGATCCAAGCTTCCCTGTCCTTTTTGCTTTTTGGCCTGAGCCCTTGTTAAAGCAAAAATATGCCCTGGGATGCCCAGCATTGCTGCATGGGCCTCCAACTCCACATCTGACCAAGCTGATGTCTCCAAATCGTTCCCTAATAGACAGTCTACAGGTAAATCTGAAGCTACCACAACTTTCTTTGGACCAGATACCCCCCCCCAGTTGAGATTTACAACAGCCATGGGGTGGCTTTGTGTTATGTTGTGAGCATCGGTTACTTGGTACTGGTGTCCAAGTATGTGTTGTTCAGGGTGCACCAGTTTCTCAATCACCATTGTGACACTGGCACCTGTGTCCCTGTAGGCCTGGACCTCAACACCATTTATTAGGGTTAGTTGCTTGTACTTCTCCAAGTTATGGGGGCAAGCAACCAAAGTGGCTAAGTCAATAGCCCCTTCAGAGACTAAAGTAGCCTCTGTGGTCTCCCTAATCAGACCAACCCCAACTAAATTACCAAAAGTGAGCCCAGCTACTCCCTTGGATTGGCTATTAGTAGGTTTGCTCCCACCACCACTGCTATTAGTAGGGACACTAGGTGTAGCAGTAGGGGTTGTAGTGGTAGGAGCTGTGGTGCCTTTCTTTGGACAACTGGGATCTGTTGTCCAATGGCCTTTTATCTTACATAAATAGCACCATGGTTTCTTTTCCTTGTTCTGATTAGAGGAGGGTTTGGGCCCACCACCCCCACCAGAGTGTTTTTGTGGGCCTGATGAAGACTCATTTTTAGATTTGTCCCCACCCTTGTCAGAAGACTTACCATCCTTCTTTTTGTTGCCATCTTTGTCACCCCCTGTATGAACTTTTCTGTTCACTCTTGTTCTGACCCATTTGTCTGCCTTCTTTCCCAATTCTTGGGGAGAGGTCAGATCAGAGTCCACCAAGTACTGGTGCAACAAATCAGACACACAATTATTAAGAATATGCTCTCTCAGGATTAAGTTATACAGGCTGTCATAATCAGTAACTTTACTGCCATGTAACCACCCCTCCAAGGCCTTCACTGCCTGGTCAATGAAATCAACCCAGTCTTGTGAAGACTCCTTTTTGGTATCTCTGAACTTGATCCTGTACTGTTCAGTGGTTAAGCCATAACCATCCAGGAGTGCATTCTTAAGAACTTGGAAATTGTTAGCATCATTTTCTTTTACAGTAAGGAGCCTATCCCTACCTTTTCCAGTAAATGATAGCCATAGGATAGCAGCCCACTGCCTTTGAGGGACATCCTGTACAGCACAGGCCCTCTCAAGTGCAGCAAACCACTTGTTAATGTCATCCCCCTCCTTGTAAGGGGGAACTATCTTATGCAGATTCCTGGAATCATGCTCTTTTGCAGGATGACTATGGGGAATACTGCTGCTGCCACCATGGGTATCTAAACCCATTTTCTGTCTTTCCCTCTCTATTTCTAAAGACTGTCTATCCAAATCCAGCTGTTGCTTCTTGAGCTTCAGTCTGGTTTGCTCCACTCTCAATCTATTGAGCTCCCTTTCCAACAATCTGTCATCAGGGTGGGTGGGAGGGACATTTCTAGATACAGAGGTATGATGGGAATGAACAGAAGGAGACCTGTCCCTTACAGAGGGCACCCTAACAGCTTGGCTACCAGTATAATGTGAGAGCACATCATCAGTATGATGTGATTCAACCTCTGTACCAACTATGCTAGACTGTCTAGTAATGGGCAGGCTGAGAATTTTCTTTCCAGAACCTTTTCCTGGGGGAGTCCCTGGATCAGATTGAGAACCATTAGCTACTTTTTCTACAGATTGGGCACTTATGGCCTTATCCTGTACTCTAAGCATATTAATTAACAGTTCTAAGGAAGGATTCTTCCCTACACTCAAACCTCTCTCTATGCAGAGACTCCTTGCTCCTTTCCAGCTAAGGTGATCATATGCAAGTTTGGACAGTTCAACTTTTTGGCCTGTGCCAGACATTTTTAGAGAGAGTTAAAGTGATAGACAAAGAGAAAAAAGTTTTCAGAACTTTTTGGAAAGACAGAAAAACTTTTTAAACTTTTAAGAACTTTTTGAAAGTTTAGAAGTACTTTTCAGCACTTAGAAAAGAGTGAAAAGAGGAAATGCAAAACTTTTTGGCTATGTGTATATACACTGACCTTGTTTTGTATATTTTTCTCTTATGAAAAGTACAATGACAAGAGTGGTAAGTAGTCTCAAGCACTTATCCCACCACTGCACAACCAATGTAGGAGGCTGGACTGGCTTGTAGTGAGTACCAAGGGGTACTTGCACCTTGCACCAGGCCCAGTTATCCCTTATTAGTGTATAGGGTGTCTAGCAGCTTAGGCTGATAGATAATGGTAGCTTAGCAGAGCAGCTTAGGCTGAACTAGGAGACGTGTGAAGCTACTACAGTACCACCTAGTGTCATATGCACAATATCATAAGAAAACACAATACACAGTTATACTAAAAATAAAGGTACTTTATTTTTATGACAATATGCCAAAGTATCTTAGAGTGTACCCTCAGTGAGAGGATAGGAAATATACACAAGATATATATACACAATAGCAAAAATATGCAGTGTAGTCTTAGAAAACAGTGCAAACAATGTATAGTTACAATAGGATGCAATGGGGAAACATAGGGATAGGGGCAACACAAACCATATACTCTAGAAGTGGAATGCGAACCACGAATGGACCCCAAACCTATGTGACCTTGTAGAGGGTCGCTAGGACTATTAGAAAATAGTGAGAGTTAGAAAAATAACCCTCCCCAAGACCCTGAAAAGTGAGTGCAAAGTGCACCAAAGTTCCCCTAAGGACAAAATAGTCGTGTTAGAGGGAGAATGCAAGGAAAACACAAATCAGCAATGCAACAACGATGGATTCCTGTCTGAAGGTACCTGTGGAACAAGGGGACCAAGTCCAAAAGTCACAAGCAGCTCGGAGATGGGCAGATGCCCAAGAAATGCCAGCGGTTGGTGCAAAGAAGCTCTTTCTAGGCTGAAGAACTGTGAATACTGCAGGAACGACAAGGGCTAGAGACTTCCCCTTTGGAGGATGGATCCCCCACGCCTTGGAGAGTCGTGCAGAAGTGTTTTCCCGCCGGATGGACGCCAACAAGCCTTGCTACACGCAAATCGTGCGTTTGGCGTTTTTGGACACTGCTGGGGCCCAGGAGGGACCAGGAGGTCGCAAATTGGACCTGCAGAGAGAGGGGACGTCGAGCAAGACAAAGAGCCCTCACTGAAGCAGGTAGCACCCGGAGAAGTGCCAGAAACAGGCACTACGAGGATGCGTGAAACGGTGCTCGCCGAAGTTGCACAAAGGAGTCCCACGTCGCCGGAGACCAACTTAGAAAGTCGTGCAATGCAGGTTAGAGTGCCGTGGACCCAGGCTTGGCTGTGCACACAGGATTTCCGCCGGAAGTGCACAGGGGCCGGAGAAGCTTGCAAAGTCGCGGTTCCCAGCAATGCAGCCCAGCGAGGTGAGGCAAGGACTTACCTCCACCAAACTTGGGCTGAAGAGTCACTGGACTGTGGGGGTCACTTGGACGGTGTCGCTGGATTCGAGGGACCTCGCTCGTCGTGCTGAGAGGAGACCCAAGGGACCGGAGATGCAGCTTTTTGGTGCCTGCGGTTGCAGGGGGAAGATTCCGTCGACCCACGGGAGATTTCTTCGGAGCTTCTGGTGCAGAGAGGAGGCAGGCTACCCCCACAGCATGCACAAGCAGGAAAACAGTCGAGAAGGCGGCAGGATCAGCGTTACAGAGTTGCAGTAGTCGTCTTTGCTACTATGTTGCAGGTTTGCAGGCTTCCAGCGCGGTCAGCGGTCGATTCCTTATCAGAAGGTGAAGAGGGAGATGCAGAGGAACTCGGCTGAGCTCATGCATTCGTTATCTAAAGTTTCCCCAGAGACAGAGACCCTAAATAGCCAGAAAAGAGGGTTTGGCTACCTAGGAGAGAGGAAAGGCTACTAACACCTGAAGGAGCCTATCACAAGGAGTCTCTGACGTCCCCTGGTGGCACTGGCCACTCAGAGCAGTCCAGTGTGCCAGCAGCACCTCTGTTTCCAAGATGGCAGAGGTCTGGAGCACACTGGAGGAGCTCTGGACACCTCCCAGGGGAGGTGAAGGTCAGGGGAGTGGTCACTCCCCTTTCCTTTGTCCAGTTTCGCGCCAGAGCAGGGGCTAAGGGGTCCCTGAACCGGTGTAGACTGGCTTATGCAGAATTGGGCACCTCTGTGCCCAACAAAGCATTTCCAGAGGCTGGGGGAGGCTACTCCTCCCCTGCCTTCACACCATTTTCCAAAGGGAGAGGGTGTCCCACCCTCTCTCAGAGGAAGTTCTTTGTTCTGCCATCCTGGGCCAGGCCTGGCTGGACCCCAGGAGGGCAGATGCCTGTCTGAGGGGTTGGCAGCAGCAGCAGCTGCAGAGAAACCCCAGGAAGGGCAGTCTGGCAGTACCAGGGTCTGTGCTACAGACCACTGGGATCATGGAATTGTACCAACAATGCCAGGATGGCATAGAAGGGGCCATTCCATGATCATAGACATGTTACATGGCCATATTCGGAGTTACCATGGTGAAGCTACATATAGGTAGTGACCTATATGTAGTGCACGCGTGTAATGGTGTCCCCGCACTCACAAAGTTCAGTGAATTGGCTCTGAACAATGTGGGGGCACCTTGGCTAGTGCCAGGGTGCCCTCACACTAAGTAACTTTGCACCTAACCTTTACCAGGTAAAGGTTAGACATATAGGTGACTTATAAGTTACTTAAGTGCAGTGTAAAATGGCTGTGAAATAACGTGGACGTTATTTCACTCAGGCTGCAGTGGCAGGCCTGTGTAAGAATTGTCAGAGCTCCCTATGGGTGGCAAAAGAAATGCTGCAGCCCATAGGGATCTCCTGGAACCCCAATACCCTGGGTACCTCAGTACCATATACTAGGGGATTATAAGGGTGTTCCAGTAAGCCAATGTAAATTGGTAAAAATGGTCACTAGCCTGTCAGTGACAATTTGGAAAGAAATGAGAGAGCATAACCACTGAGGTTCTGATCAGCAGAGCCTCAGTGAGACAGTTAGTCACTACACAGGTAACACATACAGGCACACTTATGAGCACTGGGGCCCTGGGTTACCAGGGTCCCAGTGACACATACAACTAAAACAACATATATACAGTGAAAAATGGGGGTAACATGCCAGGCAAGATGGTACTTTCCTACAATTAGGCATCACTGGGGCTGGTCGAGCCCTGAGCCTGTGAGTTGTTCTGCTATGAGACTCTCCCAGGGAGATTGCGAGATCTGTGTAACTTTTAAAGTTCCCACACTTCCCCTTTAAGTCATTGTCATTGTGATTCTTGCTGAGAAAATACAGAATGGAAAATCCAAGGAAACTGGACTGTGGAAGTGAAACAAGAAGTTACACAATGTTGAGAGACAAATATTCTTTGTGCAAGCGCACTTCCGGGGCGTTTTCATTTCCCCCACATGTATTTTTAGCCAGGTAGTAGTGTGCTGAGGGAAGCACAGGGGCATGAAGGCTTCAGACGTCACTGGTGAGGTCAGGTTTTGGGGTACACCCCCTAGGAGATGTAATTTGTAGTCGCTGTTAGAAGGACAAACCCGCAACAGCCCTGGAGCTACTGTTGCAAGCTGTGTGCAGCTGAGGGAAGGTATTTACCCCACAAAACTCTTTGGCTTCTCCAGCCACCACTCGCCACTGGTGCCCCCAAAGTCACACACTTTGAAAATGTCAATAAGGACGACTGCCCCTCGTGCTCCTCAGAGAACAAGTGACCCCCTGTGCCACAACTCAGAGGTTACCCAAAACCATACACAATGTCTCAATCCTTGTTGGCCTGAAAGGCGGAGACGTCGGGGCACTGCGGGGCGTACTTACACACCCCTCGCGACACCTTGCGTAGTCCCAGAGTCACTTTTTCAAGTTAAGGCTGCACTAAGGTGGCCTTCTCCCCGTGCCAGATTTACAAATTGGCGAAATGTTTGCACTGCACAATTTGTAAACCCTTGCGCCTTACTTTTCTTTAATAACTTCAAAACGTACTGAAAAGATTAACTCAAAATTGCAAATACCACTCTTTGTGGATCAAGATCTAGCTTTCTGCCAAAGTAGGTGTAATTCTGTTCAGTCCTGTCTAAGGGCCAGATGTAGGAAACTCCCAAATTGCGACTTGCAATTTGCGAGTCCCTGCGACTCGCAAATTGCAAGTCGCAATTTTGATTGCAGAAAGGTGTCTCAGACACCTTCTGCGAGTCGCTATGGGGTCGCAAAGACCCACCTCATTAATATTAATGAGGTGGGTCGCAATTTGCGACCCAATAGCGACTCAGGGCACTCATGGGGATGGAGGCCTGCTGGGAACAGCAGACCTCCATGTCCGTGACTGCTTTTGAATAAAGCAGTTTTTTTTTTTTCAAAGTGCAACCCGTTTTCCTTAAAGGAAAACGAGCTGCACTTTGAAAAATAAACCGAAACCTTTTGTTTAGTTATTTTTCAGGGCAGGTAGTGGTCCATTGGACCACTGCCTGCTCTGAAAAATTATTATTTGGTCCAGTCACAAAGGGGGAGGGGTCCCATGTGGACCCCTTCCAGTTTGCGAGTGGGTTACCATCCACTTCAAGTGGATGGTAACTGCGAGTCCATTTGCGACCGCTTTTGCGGTCGCAAATGGAATTGCATACCACTGCGAATCGCAAGTAGGAAGGGAACACCCCTTCCTATTGCGACTCGGAAATGCATTTTGCGAGTCGGTTCCGACTCGCAAAATGCATTTCTACATAGCAAAGACACATTTGCGACTCGCAAACGGCGATTTTTGCCGTTTGCGAGTCGCAAAGTCTTTGCTACATCTGGCCCTAAAATCCCTTTTGGAAATTGCACAGGGAGGACGTGTTTTGGAATCCCCACTTTTTCTCCACTCCTGCTAGACAAATCATCCCAAAGCATTACAGACAGCAGCTGAATTGAGTGGCAAAATATTTTTGAAAATTTCATGAGGATTTATTGAAGGGCGTCAAAGTTATTAGCAGAACAAAAAAAATATTTTCTATGAAAATTAGGAACTATCAACCAATTAATCAATCAATCAATCAGGATTTTTGTATGTATGCTGTATGTTTATGTATGCTGGTCCTTCGTTGTACAGGGCTTTGTATGCGTGGGTCAGTGTTAGAAAAGGGGTTTCTGGTTGGCTGGGGTGTGCCCCTAAGCCAGGCAGAACCCACCCACTCTAGTCAGGGCGAGGACGTTACACACCCAAGATAACCCCTGCTCACCCCCTTGGTAGCTTGGCACGAGCAGTCAGGCCTATCCCAGAGGCAATGTGTAAAGCGTTTGCACAACACACACAACACATGTGACGCACTAGCCCCACCACAAAGGAAACAGAACACCAAGTTATATAAAAATAAACTGTATTGTACACAACATTGTTAGACCACACACAACATGTCAGTGATACTCTGCTACTCAAGCGGTTGACTGAGTGTTACACAATGCGGCTCCTCTGCAGAGATCATCGGTAGTCACATATAAGACCAATTAATCATTATTCTGCAACATAAGCGTAATAATAAAAGTATAATAAATGCCCATACCAGGAACATTAGAAAATACATTAGCAAGCATGCGGCACATCATATGGCGAGATAAATTAAACGCAGATGCCCCAAAGCGTCACGTTGTCAGTAAAGTGGTACCTGTGCTTCTGATGTAAGAGGCACCTCTAGTGCTATGAAGAACCGGGCCCCCCCTGCGCTCCTGTGCACTACACAGGGGCCGCGCTAGTGAGTGGAGGCAGCAGCACCCCCTCTGGTTGTTATATAGAGCCCCTTCTGGGGCCCGTGCCCAGACCGGGCGCTCCTGGGACCTCTGTGCCCCCCCACCCCTGGGTGACAGCTGGCCCTCCCGGGGGAGGGTGCAAAGCCCAAAACCCCAACGAGGGGAAAAGGAAGGGGCCGTGCGGTGTGGGTGGTGCCTCCGATGATGCCTCCCTCTCCCGATCCACAAGGCCAGGGAGAAAAGAACTGGAGAGAGGCTTAGCGAGCTGGGGAACCTCCGATCAGGCTTGCCTCCCCTCTGCGAGTCGAACCTGGGCTCAGCACCTTCCACGGGCCGCCATCTGCCCAGCAGCAGTGCCTGGCATCTCCCTCTCTCGATCCTGTCTGATCCTCCTGGCGGGCCGGAGGGGTCCATGGTCCTCTCCTCCCCATCACTGACAAGTGCCTGGCATCTCCCTCTCTCGATCCTGTCTGATCCTCCTGGCGGGCCGGAGGGGTCCATGGTCCTCTCCTCCCCATCACTGACAAGTGCCTGGCATCTCCCTCTCTCGATCCTGTCTGATCCTCCTGGCGGGCCGGAGGGGTCCATGGTCCTCTCCTCCCCATCACTGACAAGTGCCTGGCATCTCCCTCTCTCGATCCTGTCTGATCCTCCTGGCGGGCCGGAGGGGTCCATGGTCCTCTCCTCCCCATCACTGACAAGTGCCTGGCAGCTTCCTCTCTCGATCCTGTCTGATCCTCCTGGCGGGCCGGAGGGGTCCATGGTCCTCTCCTCCCCATCACTGACAAGTGCCTGGCATCTCCCTCTCTCGATCCTGTCTGATCCTCCTGGCGGGCCGGAGGGGTCCATGGTCCTCTCCTCCCCATCACTGGCAAGTGCCTGGCAGCTTCCTCGACCTGGGCTAGCGGTGACTTTAGCAAGAGGAGGGCCCCGTTCGTGCCCAGGTGCCCTCATCACGCCTCGCCCGGGGGCACCTCTGGAAGCACGCCCACTCCGGGTCTCGTTTTCTCGTGCCCAGGGGCACCGCGCACAGCTCGTTTCCTACCAGCTGCCCGGGCTGTGGCGGGGATTCCCTTTCCAGCAGATAATAGCAATGCGCTCTCCTGGCGCTTAGAGAACCATAACAACACCCTGATCGGCACAAATGAAAAGCGCTCTCACGATGCTGTAGAATAAGTAGAAAGCGCTCCTCATGCGCTCCAGGCAGTGGCAGGGATCAGGGGCCACTGCACCCTGCCCCTTGGTTGCAGTAGATGGCAGTTCCTGCTAGTGACTCACAGGTCAGAGGTCAGCACAGCAGCAGCAGTCCAAGGCGGTTCCTGGTGAGTCCCTCCAGCAGCATTCTCTGTCCAGTTCCAAGCATGCTCAAGTGCTCCAAAAGTGCTCCAAATTGTGGGAGGAAATCCCCTGTACCCATACTCAGTTTTGCAATAGTTTAAGAAAGAAGGGGACAGGAGGTTCCAACCAGTTACAACTGGTTCTGGGAGTGCTCCCTCTCTCCTCCAGCACAGGCTCCAAACATCAGTTAGGGGTAAACGACCCCTTTGTGTGAGGCCAGAGCATAGCCTTTACAAATGCAGGTGTGCCCCCCTTCTCTCAGCCCAGGAAGACTATTCAGCATGCAGATGAATCTCTGTGACAACTCCACCCTCTTTGTGTAGAGGCTGTCTGAAAAGTATGCACAAAGCCCAGCTGTCACTCTGCTCCACACATAGGTGGTCATTACGAACTTGGTGGTGTGGCCCGCCATGCCGGCGGTGGCAGGAAAACCCGCCAGCCGGCATGGCGGGCCAAACCGCCACATAAACAACACCATGAGAGCCACCATCGGCAGCCCTCACGCACCGCCAGGCTGCCTCCGTCAGGCAGCCTGGCGGAGGTCGGAATCATTATCAGACAGGGCAGCGGTGCTGCCCCTCGGATAATGATCCATAATCCTCCAGCCTTTCCTGGCTGGCGGAAGGGGTGCCCCTGCACTGCCCATGCACTTGGCATGGGCAGTGCAGGGGCCCCTGTGCAGTGCCCCAAGGCGCACGTCACTGCCCGGTTTTCGGGCAGTGATCTCCGCAACAGGTACAGCTGCACCCGCCGCACAGAGGTATTGACGGCAGCTCCATGTGGAGTCCCCATCAATGACCCGGCCAGGCATTCCTCTGGGCCAGAAGGCAGAAACAATGTTTCCGCCCGCCAGCCCAAATGAATGTTTCTAATACGGCCGGCGGGGATCTGGGTGCTCTGGCGGTCAGTAGTTTGACCGCCAGCATGAACACAGCGGTTTCGACCGCCCTGTTCATATTGAGGGCCATAGATTGTAGTCAAGCTGCAAAACACCAGAGTCAAAAGCACAGAGAAATGCTCACTTTCTAGAAGTGACATTTCTATAATGATAATAAAAAATACTGCTATACCAGTAAGCAGCATTTCTCACCACTATCACAACCATACCAAACATGCCTACGCTACCCCTCATAGATCAGACAATACCCCCTACATATGAGGCAGGGCATTTCCAATGCAATCCTATGAGAAGGCAGCACTTACAGCAGTGAGAAACCAAATACGCTGTTTGTCACTACCAGGACAGGCGACACAACAAGGCACATGTCCTGCCATAGGGCTACCTAGGGCCTACCTTAGGGGTGACTAACATGTATTAAAAGGGGAGTTCTGGGCCTCGCAAGTACATTTAGATGCAAGGTCCTGTGGCAGTAAACTACGCAAGCAGGCCCTGCGCTACCAGGCCTTCGACAGGTTTGAAAGGCTACTTTAGAGGGTGGTGCGAGCAGCGGTACAGGCCCATTAGTCACATTTAATTTACAGGCCATGGGTATAGAGATACCACTGTACAAGGGATTTACAGGTAAATTAAATATGCCAATTAGGGGTAAGCCAATCATACCAACTTTAGAAGCGAGAGCACCTGCACTTTAGCACTGATCAGCAGTGGTAAAGTGCTCAGAATCCTAGAGCCAACAGCGAGAGGTCATCAAAAAGAGGAGGAAAGAAGCAAAAAGTCAGGGGTTAAACACGCAAAAAGGTCCAGGCCCAACCCAACCCCCACCAGCCTAAAGCCAGGAGAGACCAATTGTAGGAAAGTACCATCTTGCCTGGCATGTTACCCCCATATTTCACTGTATACATGCTGTTTTAGTCTATGTGTCACTGGGACCCTGCCAGGCAGGGCCCCAGTGCTCATAAATATGTGCCCTGTATGTGTTCCCTGTGTGATGCCTAACTCTCTCACTGAGGCTCTGCTAACCAGAACCTCAGTGGTTATGCTCTCTCTGCTTTCCAAATATGTCACTAACAGGCTAGTGACTAAATTTACCAATTCACATTGGCATACTGATACACCCATAAAATTGCCTAGTATATGGTACTGAGGTACCCAGGGTATAGGGGTTCCAGGAGATCCCTATGGGCTGCAGCATTTCTTTTGCAACCCATAGGGAACTCTGACAATTCTTACACAGGCCTGCCAGGGCAGCCTGCGTGAAATAACGTCCACGTTATTTCAGAGCCATTTACCACTGCACTTAAGTAACTTATAAGTCACCTATATGTCTAACCTTCACCTGGTGAAGGTTGAGTGCAAAGTTACTTAGTGTGTGGGCACCCTGACACTAGCCAAGGTGCCCCCACATCGTTCAGGGCAAATTCCCCGGACTTTGTGAGTGCGGGGACATCATTACACGAGTGCACTGTACATAGGTCACTATCTATGTACAGCGTCACAATGGTAACTCTGAACATGGCCATGTAACATGTCTAAGATCATGGAATTGTCACTGCAATGCCATTCTGGCATTGGGGGGAAAATTCCATGATCCCCCGGGTCTCTAGCACAGAACCTGGGGTACTGCCAAACTGCCTTTCCAGGGTCTCCACTGCAGCTGCTGCTACTGCCAACCCCTCAGACAGGTTTCTGCCCTCCTGGGGTCCTGGCAGCCCTGGCCCAGGAAGGCAAAACAAAGGACTTCCTCTGAGAGAGGGTGTAACACCCTCTCCCTTTGGAAATAGGTGTGAGGGCTGGGGAGGAGTAGCCTCCCCCAGCCTCTGGAAATGCTTTGATGGGCACAGATGGTGCCCATCTCTGCATAAGCCAGTCTACACCAGTTCAGGGATCCCCCAGCCCTGCTCTGGCGCGAAACTGGACAAAGGAAAAGGGAGTGACCACTCCCCTGACCTGCACCTCCCAGGGGAGGTGCCCAGAGCTCCTCCAGTGTGTCCCAGACCGCTGCCATCTTGAAAACAGAGGTGTCTGTGGCACACTGGACTGCTCTGAGTGGCCAGTGCCAGTATGTGACATCAGAGGCTCCTTCTGATAGGCTCTTACCTCTCTTGGTAGCCAATCCTCCTTCCTAGGTAGCCAAACCTCCTTTTCTGGCTATTTAGGGTCTCTCCTCAGGGGAATTCTTCAGATAACGAATGCAAGAGCTCACCAGAGTTCCTCTGCATCTCCCTCTTCGCCTTCTACCAAAGGATCAACCGCGGACTGCTCAGGATGCCTGCAAAACTGCAACAAAGTAGCAAGACGACTACTAGCTGCATTGTAGCGCCTCACCCTTCCGGCTTTCTCGACTTTTTCCAGGTGGTGCATGCTCTGAGGGCTGTCTGCCTTCACCCTGCACTGGAAGCCAAGAAGAAATCTCCCGTGGGTCGACGGAATCTTTCCCCTGCTAACGCAGGCACCAAAAGACTGCATCACCAGTCCTCTGGGTCCCCTCTCATCCTGACGAGCATGGTCTCTGGAACACAGGAATTCTATCCAAGTGACTCCCACAGTCCAGTGATCCTTCAGTCCAAGTTTGGTGGAGGTAAGTCCTTGCCTCTCCACGCTAGACTGCAAACCTGTGTACTGCGTAATTTGCAGCTGCTCTGGCTCCTGTGCACTCTTCCAGGATTTCCTTCATGCACAGCCTAGCCTGGGTCCCCAGCACTCTGTCCTGCAGTGATCAACCCTCTGAGTTGGCCTCTGGCGTCGTGGGACCCTCCTTTGTGACTTTGAGCCAGCTCCAGTTCACAAATCTTCTAAGTGCCTGTTCTGGTAATTCTGCAGGTGCTGCCTGCTTCTGTCAGGGCTCTGTGAGTTACTGAGCACCTCCTCTGTCTCCTCCTTCAAGGGGCCACATCCTGGTCCTTCCTGGGCCACAGCAGCACCCAAAAACCTCTACTGCAACCATTGTAGCTAGCAAGGCTTGTTTGTAGTATTTCTGAGTGAGAACACTTCTGCAACCTTCAGCTCGAAGTGGGACATCTTGCTTCCAAAGGAGAAGTACCTAGTCCTCTTCGTTGTTGCAGAACTCCAAGCTTCTTCCACCCAGAGGCAGCTTCCTTGCACCTTCATCTGGGGTTTTCTGTGCTCCTGCCCCCCCTGGACACTATCACAACTCTTGGACTTGGTCCCCTTGCCTTGCAGGCCCTCAGGTCCAGGAATCTACCTTCAGTGCCTTGCTGGTGTTTGTAGTTCTTGCAGAAAACCCCTATCACATCTATTGTGCTCTTTTGGGGTAGTAGGTGTACTTTACTCCTACTTTTCTAGGGTCTTAGTGTGGGGTATCTTGGACACCCTAACTGTTTTCTTACAGTCCCAGCAACCCTCTACAAGCTCCCATAGGTCTGGGGTGCATTCCTGATTCACATTCCACTTTTGGAATATATGGTTTGTGTTGCCCCTAGACCTATGTCTGCCTATTGCAATCTATTGTAATTCTACACTGTTTGCATTACTTTTCTGACTCTTACTTACCTGTCTTGGGTTTGTGTACATATAACTTGTGTATATTGCTTACCTTCTTACTGAGGGTACGCACTGAGATACTTGTGGCATATTGTCATAAAAATAAAGTACCTTTATTTTTGTAACTCTGAGTATTGTGTTTTCTTATGATATTGTGCATATGATATAAGTGGTATAGTAGGAGCTTTGCATGTCTCCTAGTTCAGCCTAAGCTGTTTTGCCATAGCTACCTTCTATCAGCCTAAGCTGCAAGAAACACCTCTATTCTACTAATAAGGGATAACTGGACCTGGCACAGGGTGTACGTACCACAGGGTATCCACTATAAGCCAGGCCAGCCTCCTACATTGTGGTCCCTGGAACACAGAAGCTGGGTCAAAGTGTCTCCCACAGTCCAGTGGCCCTTCTGTCCAAAGTAAGTCCTTCCCTCCCCACGCCAGACAGCAAACCTGTGTACTGCGTGATTTGCAGCTGCTCCGGCTTCTGTGCACTTTTCCAAGGACTCCTTTGTGCACAACCTAGCCTGGGTCCTCAGCACTCCGTCCTGCATTCCCCAACTCGCTGAGTTGGACTCCGACGTCGTGGGACCCTCCTTTGTGACTCTGAGTCCTCAGATCTTCTAAGTGCCTGTTCCGGTACTTCTGCGGGTGCTGCCTGCTTCTGCGGGGGCTCTCTGAGTTGCTGAGCACCCCCTCTGTCGTGGACGTTATTTCACTCAGGCTGCAGTGGCAGGCCTGCGTAAGAATTGTCAGATCTCCCTATGGGTGGCAAAAGAAATCCTGCAGCCCATAGGGATCTCCTGGAACCCCAATACCCTGGGTACCTCAGTACCATATACAAGGGAATTATATGGGTGAACCAGTGTGCCAATGAGAATTGGTAAAATTAGTCACTAGCGTGCAGTGACAATTTTAGAAAGCAGAGAGAGCATAACCACTGAGGTTCTGGTTAGCAGAGCCTCAGTGAGACAGGTAGGCATCACACAGGGAGCACATACATATAGGCCACAAACCTATGAGCACTGGGGTCCTGGCTAGCAGGATCCCAGTGACACATATCAAACACTCCGACAACTTAGGGTTTTCACTATGAGCACTGGGCCCTGGCTAGCAGGATCCCAGTGAGACAGTGAAAACACCCTGACATGCACTCACAAACAGGCCAAAAGTGGGGGTAACAAGGCTAGAAAGAGGCTACCTTCCTACACCCACCCATGGTCAGGGAGGCTGGCGGCACAGCAGTACTGCCCCCCCCACACCTCCGGCACTTGTTTTCCTCTTAAGCTGGAGCTCCACTGCACCCACACTTCCCCCATCCGCCCCCACCTACCACAGAAACCACAGGCAGTTCCACTGGTCTCTCACATCATGTGTCACTTCCTGCTACAGATGGTGTCAGCTCATCATGTGACTGTCTCACATTGGGGAGGCTTCCACAGGCGAACGGAGCCCATCCTGCATCAGCCAATTGTACCCGAGAAGGGATTCACCACACAGCCCCCATGACAGCCCCTCGGTGGACTCCGGCCATGGCCCGGCTGGGACGGTGGATGGGAGGCCTCTGTCTGCTCACACTTCTGGTGGAAGCACAAGGTGAGGTCCTGCAAGAGTGAGACACTAACTGGTGAGATCTGTGGTGGGAGGGTGAGGTAAAGTTACGCAAGAGTGTGACACTAACTGGTGAGACCTGGTCATGCTGTGGTGGGAGAGTGAGGTAAGGTCATGCAAGTGTGACACTAACTAGTGAGACCTGTGGTGGGAGGGCGAGGTAAGGTCCTGCAAGAGTGTGACACCAACTGATAAGATCTGTGGTGGGAGGGCGAGGTAAAGTTACGCAAGAGTGTGACACTAACTGGTGAGACCTGGTCATGCTGTGGTGGGAGAGTGAGGTAAGGTCATGCAAGTGTGACACTAACTGGTGAGACCTGTGGTGGGAGGGTGAGATATGGTCATGCAAGAGTGTGACACTAACTGGTGAGACCTGGTCATGCTGTGGTGGGAGAGTGAGGTAAGGTCATGCAAGTGTGACACTAACTGGTGAGACCTGTGGTGGGAGGGTGAGATATGGTCATGCAAGAGTGTGACACTAACTGGTGAGACCTGTGGTGGGAGGGCAAGGTAAGGTCCTGTAAGAGTGTGACACTAACTGGTGAGACCTGGTCCTGCTGTGTTGGGAGGGTGAGGTAAGGTCATGCAAGAGTGTGACCCTATGTGGTGAGACCTGTGGTGAAAAGGTGAGGTAAGGTTATGCAAGAGTTTTACTCTGACAGGTGAGACCTGTGATTAAAGTTTGAGGTAAGATCATGTAATCTAATGCTATCCAGGACCCCAGTGACTGTGCTCTCTCCCTTTGAATTTGATTGCTTGGACCACACACACCCCATATTTGGCATACTGGTGCCCCCATATAAGGCCCTAGTATATGGTACCCAGGGCATTGGGGCACCAGGGGATCCCCATGGGCTGCAGCATGTATTATACCACCCATGGGGAGCCCATGCAAAGTGGATCTGCAGGCCTGCCATTGCAGCCTGTGTGAAAGGGTGCATGCACCCTTTTCACCACAGGCCACTGCACCAGGTCACTGTAAGTCACCCCTATGGTAGGCCCTCCTAGCCCAGAGTGCAGGGTGCAGGCACCTGTGTGTGAGGGCACCCCTGCATAAGCCAAGGTGCCCCAACAAACTCCTTCCCTATTTTCATGGACTTTATGAGTGTGGGGATGCCATTTTACATGTGTACTGGACATAGGACACTACTTATGTGCAGCTACATAATGGTAACTCCAAACCTAGGCATGTTTGGTATCAAACATGTCAAAATCATACCCCAGTACTGTTGCCAGTATTGGAAGTATGATTTCATGGATTCCATTGCTCCCACCAGCTTTCTGCTGTTTTCCGGGCATCTCAACCTGCTGCCACCCCTCAGACAGGTTTCTGCCCTCCTGCTGCTTGGTCAGATCAAGCCCAGGAAGACAGAACAAAATATATCCTTTGGAAGAGGGGGATAACACCCTCACCCTTTGGAAATAGGTGTTGCATTGGTTGGGAGGGTTAGACTCCCAAAGCCACTGGTATGCTCTGAAGGGCACATTTGATGCTCTCCTTGCATAAACCAGTCTGCGTCGGTTCAGGGACCTCCAGTACCTGCTCTGGCATGAAACTGGACAATAGAAAGGGGAATGATCACTCTCCTGTCCATTATCACCCCAGGGGTGGTGCCCAGAGCTCCTCCAGAGGGTCCCTTGGTTCTGCCATCTTGTATCCCAGTTGGGCAGAGGCCTCTGGGAGCATCTGAGTGGCCAGGTCAGGCAGGTGACGTCAGAGCCACCTCCTGATTGGTGGTCACCTGACTAGATGACCAATCCCCTTTCCAGGGCTATTTAGGGTCTCCCTCTTGGGTGGGTCCTCAGATTCAATGAACAAACAGCAAGATTCCTCTGCATCATTTACTTCGACTTCTGGCCACTAGAACTGCAAATGGACCCTCAATGAACCGATAATCTGCATCCATGATGAAGATTCTGCTTGCAACATTGTTTCCACAGCTCCTTCCAGCTTCTGCAACATTTCCCCAATTGTGCATCCTCTGAGTCTCAAGTCTTCAGTCTGCATGAGAAGGAAGAAGGCATCTCCCTTGAAGTGAAGGAGTCACTCCCCTGCGTCTGCAGGCACCAACAACAACGATGCCCGGCTGCGTGGATCTCCTCTCATCCTGAGCTGCATGGATCCTCCATCACGGGTGGTGGTCTGGAGTGGTCATCGTGGTTCTCTCTGATAGCTGTCCAACTTTGGTGAAGGTAAGCGCTTGCCTTCCCACAGAGGACAGCACCCCTTAAACCACATCTCTTGCAGCTACCAATGCTTGTTGGCATCTCCTCTAAGGGATCTTCAGTCTTATGTAGCCCCAACCTCCAGCACTGTTCTGTGCGATGCAGAGCCTTCTGCGTGCTTCTCTTGTGGCGTGGGACCCTTCTTCAGTTCTATGTGGCTCCTCTGCGACTCCTGTGTCCTTGTCCAGTGGGTCTCCTGTGGGGGCTGCCTCTTCTTCTTTGACCTCTCTGCCTTAATGAGGGTCCCCTGGGACTCCACTTCATGGGTTGAGTCCTCTTGGACCTTACTAGTCCCCGGCAGCTCCACTTTTCCTCTATCGTGACTCTTGCCTTGGTGGCTTTTCCACACCACAGACAGACTACAATCTTCCATCCGGCGTGGGACATCAACTGCACCCTCCAGGAACTCTTCACCAACTCCAGGGATGCATTGCTGACCATCTTCATCCCACCGTCGACCAACTCCTGCAACCACGGCTGGGTGAGTAGTAGCTTCTGCTCCCTCTGGACTTTTCTGCGACTTCTGGACTTGGTCCCCTTCTTTTTCAGGTCTTCCTATTCAGGAAAGCACCACTGGTTTTGTGAAGTCTGTGCACCTCTTACATAGGTGAGACCTGTGGTGGAAGGGCAAGGCAAGGTCATGCAAGAGTATGACACTGAAAGGAGAGACTTGTAGTGGAGAGATAAGGTCATGCAAGAGTGTGACACCACCGAGTGAAACGTATGGTGGAAGGGTGAGGTAAGGTCATGCAAGAGTGTGACACCACCAAGTGAAACGTATGGTGGAAGGGTGAGGTAAGGTCATGCAAGAGTGTGACACCACCAAGTGAAACGTATGGTGGAAGGGTGAGGTAAGGTCATGCAAGAGTGTGACACCACCAAGTGAAACGTATGGTGGAAGGGTGAGGTAAGGTCATGCAAGAGTGTGACACCACCAAGTGAAACGTATGGTGGAAGGGTGAGGTAAGGTCATACACGAGTGTGACACCACCGAGTGAAACGTATGGTGGAAGGGTGAGGTAAGGTCATGCAAGAGTGTGACACCACCGAGTGAAACGTATGGTGGAAGGGTGAGGTAAGGTCATACACGAGTGCGGCATATGAGACTGTCTCCCTCTGGTCAGCACTATAGTAGAAGAGTGAGGTAAGCTTAGGTGAGATTCTGCCACCCACTGGTTAGCGCTGTGGTGGGAGAGAGAGGTAAAGTCATGCAAGAGTGTAACACACACGGGTGAGTGCGGTGGTGGAAGGGTCAGGTAAACCTATGTTAGACGCTGCCACCCACACTGACCAAGAGGTTGAAAGGCGAGATATGCTTGCAAGACTCTTCCGCCCATTGGACTGCTGATGGAAGGGCAAGGTAAACCTATGTCAATCAATCAATCATTCAATCAATGTTCATAACGTGCAGCTACTCACCCGTTAGGGTCTCAGGGCGCTGGGGGGAGGAGTGTAGCGTGTACCGGAGGTGGATTAAAAAAGCCATGTCTTCAGTTCCTTCGTGAAGCTGAGGAGGGAGGTGTTTTTTCTGATGTGGAGAGGAAGGGTGTTCCAGGCGGTGGCTGCGAGGTATGAGAAGGAGCGTCCCCCTGTTCTGGTTTTCCTGATGTGGGGTACTTCTGCAAGAGAAAGCTGGGCTGAGCGTAGGGCCCTGTGGGGTACATGGAAGTTGAGTCGCTGGTTCAGGTAGGCTGACCTGGTGTTGTGGAGGGCTTTGTGTGCGTAGGTGACGATCTGGAAGGTGATTCTTTTCTCTATGGGAAGCCAGTGCAGTATGCATAGGTGTTGCGAGATGTGGCAGTGTAGAGGTAGGTCAAGGATCAGTCTGGCCGCGGTGGATATTATACTTAGGCACCCAGGGCATTGGGGTTCCAGGGGATCCCTATAGGCTGCAGCATTACTTTTGCCACCCATAGGGAGCCCATGCACAGTCTTCTACAGGACTACCATTGCAACCTGTGTGAAAAGGTACATGCTCCATTTCACAGCCATTTACACTGCACCAGGTCATTTATAAGTCACCTATATGTCAGGCCTTCCAACCCTGAAGGCTGGGTACAAAGTACCTGTGTGTGAGGGCACCCCTACACTAGCAGAGGTTCCCGCACAAACTCCAGGCCCATTTTTCCAGACTTCTTGAATGTGGGGATGCCATTTTACGTGTGTACTGGACACAGGTCACTATCTTTGTCCAGCTACATAATGGTAACTCTCAACATAGGCATGTTTACTTTTCTTACATTGAGTATTGTCTTTCTTATGTGTAAGTACTGTGTGACTACAGTGGTATTGCATGAGCTTTGCATGTCTCCTAGTTCAGTCTTGTCTGCTCATCCACAGCTACCTCTAGACAGCCTGGCTTCTAGACACTGACTACATTTCACTAATAAGAAATAACTGGACCTGGTATAAGGTGCAAGTACCTTTGGTAACCACTACAAACCAGGCCAGCCTCCTACAGACAGTACCATCATGGCCAATATAGTGGTGTGGCCCATTCCACCCTCTAGTTGTGGCTCCTGTCACCAACCTATGGGCAACTCTGTCTTCAAGGACAGCAACCCACATTGGCCACTGACAGCTGGCAGGGATAAGAAGTAGGCCTCAGCCCTTCCAGGGCTTTCTAACCTCTGTGGTTTATCAGAGTGTGGGGTGGTAGCCCCAGGTGACTGCCACCCTTTGTCCACTCTCCCTCCCACCAGACCAGGGGTGGTATCCTTAGACTGGTACTCCAGCCCAGGGTCTGTATCCTTCGACTGGACAGGAGTAAGAGGTGAGTACTTACTGCCTCTGCCCTCCTTCCTGGGGCTCTGTACCCTCCTTTAGGGAGTGGTACACACAGACTCCAGAGCTGTCAGGGAGCCTGTGAGGACCATCGTATTCAATTCTCCCACCAGTTTATGGGTGCTAACCTGCAACTGGCCCCCCAACCCAGGGTCTGTACCCTTAGACTGGGCAAGTGCCTGGAAAACAAGGGCTTCTGGGGGAGTACAACCACCCCTAACCTCCCCAATCCTACCCACCCCAAGAAAAACACATTCCTCATGTGTTGTGTGAGAGTCTGCCTGGCTCAGATCTCCGGACTCCTGTCCATTTGACAGTATAAAGCCCTCCCAGGCTAAAAGTGGCATCACAAGGGTCATTTGTGTGAGGTTCTGACCTCAGAGCTGGCAAACCCTGACCTATTGGTCCTCCGCTGGGGATTGTCTCCCCCTTCCACCCCTCCATCTGGGCTTCTGCGCCTTCTTGTCCGGAGTATTGCTGCCAGACACCAGAACTGGTGGGATGCTTGTGACAGCCACCCCCCAAAGTGCTCGTGACACTATGGGACTCCCATCAGTGGATGGTCTCTTGGTACAGACCAAAGTCCTGTGCCCCCCCACTACACTGGGACCTGTCTGGGTGCCTGCAACCTTCCCCCTCACTCTGATGGCAAAAACCTGGGCCATCTCCCTTGGAATCACTCCCCAATTTCGTCCTAGATACTCTGGCACTCACCCAGAGGTCTGCCTCCATTGCAAATTCCCTGAGCTCAGAGAGCTCACACTCCACCAGGTGTTGGTGTAGTTCTGGGAAACTGTGACTGAACATATGTTCTCCAGCAGTTAAATTGTACAGCTCCTCGTGTGTGTTCACCACACTACCCTTCACCCAACCATCCAGTGCCTTGCAATAGTACCCCACATCATCCCCCATCTGGTTAGACAGTGTCGGGCTGACCCTGAAACTCAACCTGTCCTCCTCTGGGGTGACTCCATACACCCTAACCAGGGCTTCGTCAGTGGGGGTACACCTCTCCCTGCCACTTCCTTCTAGAGTCAGTAGAGTGTCCCTCTCAGCACCAGGAATATGACTCCCCATGCTAGTTCCCCAGTCCACCTCAGGGACCCTGCGTACCTCTGGAGCTACCTTGCATGCCTGAGCCCACTGGTGTGTGTCACCTCCTCCTTAGAATTCAGGTCCCTTGGTACGTGGACCTTTCGTTCATTACTGGACATGGTACTTTTTTCTACCACCAGCAGAGCTGAACTCAACCTTTTTGGCTTCCAGCTCCATCTGACTGAGCTCCTGAGCTAAGAGACCTTTCTTCTCCTCAAGGGCAAGGCTCATTTTCTTCAAAGCGTTCTCTCTCTGCTTTAACCTGAGCTGCCTGGATCTCTGCCTATTCTCCAGCTCCTCTGGAGACAGACCTGGAGAGGAAAGACAGCTGACGGCTCTGGAGAGAACTCTTCCACTACTCTGGCTGGTCCCCGCCCCACAGGTGATGCTGGTTCCTCCAGCCATCCCAGTGTAGGAAAGTACCATCTTCCCTGGCATGTTACCCCCATTTTCACTGTATGTATGTTTGTTTTTGCCCTTGTGTCACTTGGACCCTGCCAGGCAGGACCCCAGTGCTCATAATGTATGCCCTGTATGTGTTCCCTGTGTGGTTCCTAACTGTATCACTGAGGCTTTGCTAACCAGAACCTCAGTGTTTATGCTCTCTCTGCTTTTCACAATTGTCACTGCAGGCTAGTGACTATCTTCACCAATTCTCATTGGCACACTGGAACACCCTTATAATTCCCTTGTATATGGCACCTAGGTACCCAGGGTATTGGGGTTCAGGCAATCCCTATGGGCTGCAGCATTTCTTTTGCCACCCATAGGGAGCTCAGACATTCTTACATGTCCACGTTACTTCACAGCCATTTTTCACAGCACATAAGTAACTTATCAGTCTCCTATATGTCTAACCCTCACTTGGTGAAGGTTAGGTGCCAAGTTACTTAGTGTGTGGGCACCCTGGCACTAGCCAAGGTGCCCGCACATTGTTCACGGCAAATTCCCTGGACTTTGTGAGTGCGGGGACACCATTACACGTGTGCACTACATATAGGTCACTACCTATATGTAGAGTCACAATGGTAACTCCAAACATGGCCATGTAACATGTCTAGGATCATGGAAGTGTCACCCCAATGCCAATCTGGTATTGGAAGGACAATTCCATGCATCCCCGGGTCTCTAGCACAGAACCCGGGTACTGCCAAACTGCCTTGCCGGAGTCTCCACTGCAGCTGCTGCTGCTGCCAACCCCTCAGACAGGTTTCTGCCCCCCTGGGGCCTGGGCAGCCCAGTCCCAGGAAGGCAGAACAAATGATTTCCTCTGAGAGAGGGTGTTACATCCTCTCCCTTTGGAAATAGGTGTGAAGGGCTGGGGAGGAGTAGCCTCCCCCAGCTTCTGGAAATGCTTTGATGGGCACAGATGGTGCCCATCTCTGCATAAGCCAGTCTACACCGGTTCAGGGATCCCCCAGCCCTGCTCTGGCGTGAAACTGGACAAAGGAAAGGGGAGTGACCACTCCCCTGACCTGCACCTCCCAGGGAGGTGCCCAGAGCTCCTCCAGTGTGTCCCAGACCTCTGCCATCTTGGAAACAGAGGTGTTGGGGCACAATGGACTGCTCTGAAGGGCCAGTGCCAGCAGGTGACGTCAGAGACCCCTCCTGATAGGTGCTTACCTCTTTCAGTAGCCAAGCTTCCTTTCTTAGGGGGTTATTACAACTTTGGAGGAGGTGTTAATCCGTCCCAAAAGTGACGGTAAAGTGACGGATATACCACCAGCCGTATTACGAGTTCCATAGGATATAATGGACTCGTAATACGGCTGGTGGTATATCAGTCACTTTACCGTCATTTTTGGGACGGATTAACACCTCCTCCTAGGTTGGAATAACCCCCCAAGTATCCAAACCTCCTTTTATGGCTATTTAGGGTCTCTCCTCTGGGCTATTCCTTAGATAACGAATGCAAGAACTCACCAGAGTTCCTCTGCACTTCCCTCTTCGCTTTCTGCCAAGGATCGACCGCTGACTGCTCCAGGACACTTGCAAAACTGCAACAAAGTAGCAAGACGACTACTAGCTGCATTGTAGCGCCTCATCCTTCCGGCTTTCTCGACTGTTTCCAGGTGGTGCATGCTCTGAGGGCTGTCTGCCTTCACCCTGCACTAGAAGCCAAGAAGAAATCTCCAGCGAGTCGATGGAATCTTCCCCCTGCCAACGCAGGCACCAAACATCTGCATCACCAGTCCTCTGGGTCCCCTCTGACCCTGACGAGCGTGGTCCCTGGAACATAGGAGCTGGGTCCAAGTGTCTCCCACAGTCCAGTGGCCCTTGTGTCCAAATTTGGTGGAGGAAAGTCCTTGCCTCCCCACGCCAGACAGCAAACCTGTGTACTGCGTGATTTGCAGCTGCTCCGGCCTCTGTGCACTTTTCCAGGACTTCCTTTGTGAACATCCTGGCCTTTGTCCCCCGCACTCCGTCCTGCATTGCCCACCTCGCTGAGTTGGACTCCGACGTCGTGGGACCCTCCTTTGTGACTCTGAGTTGACCGCTGTCCTCAGACTTTCTAAGTGCCTGTTCTGGTACTTCTAAGGGTGCTGCCTGCTTCTGTGGGGGCTCTCTGAGTTGCTGAGTGCCCCCTCTGTCTCCTCCTCTAAGGGGCGAGATCCTGGTCCTTCCCGGTCCCCAGCAGCACCAAAAAACCTCTACCACGACCCTTGCAGCTAGCAAGGCTTGTTTGTGGTATTTCTGCATAGAAACACTTCTGCAACATCCAGCACACTGTGGGACATCTTCCATCCAAAGGAAAAGTTCCTAGCCCTTTTCGTTGTTGCAGAATCTTTGGCTTCTTCCACCTGGAGGCAGCCCTTTTGCACCTTCATCCGGGGTTTGGTGGGCTCCTGCCCCCTCTGGACACTTTCGTGACTCTTGGACTTGGTCCCCTTCCTTTACAGGTCCTCAGGTCCAGGAATCCATCTTCAGTGCTTTGCTGGTGCTTGTGGTTCTTGCAGAATCCCCCTGTCACGACTATTGTGTCTTTCTGGGGTAGTAGGGTAACTTTACTCCTACTTTCTAGGGTCTTGGGGTGGCGTATTTTTGACACCCTTAGGGGCATATTTATACTCTGTTTGTGCCGAATGTGCGTAAAAAATGTTGACGCACAATCGGCGCAAACCCTGCCCCATATTTATACTTTGACGTCCGACCCCGCGGGCATCAAAATTCCACCACGTGCGTAATTTTTTGGAAGGGGGAACCAGCCTTGCGTTAATTATATGCAAGGTAGGTGTTCCCTTCCAAAAAATGACTTTAAGGCCTGTGCCCCATATTTATACTCTGACATCATTTTGACGCACAGGAGGGGGTGGGCCTTAAAAAACGGCGCAGAGCCTGATGGGTGCCGTTTTTTAACGCCTGGGTCAGGGCAGGCGTTAAGGGACCTGTGGGCTCGGAAGGAGCCCAGAGGTGCCCTCCCCTGCCCCCAGGGACACCCCCTGCCACCCTTGCCCACCCCAGGAGGACACCCAAGGATGGCGGGACCCATCCCAGGGAAGTAAAGGTAAGTTCGGGTAAGTATTTTTTTCCGGTTTTTTTTGTGGCATAGGGGGGCCTGATTTGGGCCCCCCTACATGCCACTATGCCCAATGACCATGCCCAGGGGACATAAGTCCCCTGGGCATGGCCATTGGGCAAGGGGGCATGACTCCTGTCTTTGCTAAGACAGGAGTCATGTCAATGGAGGTTGGGCGTAAACAAAAATGGCGCAAATCCGATTTGAGGCCTGAATTTTGCCTCAGACCTGACTTGCCCCATTTTTTTACGCACAACCCCCATTTTCCCATACGCCGGCGCTGCCTGGTGGGAGTCATTTTTTTTTTATGCGCACCAGTCCGCAGCGCCGGCTAATGTCATTCCATAAATAAGGTGCCCGCATGGCACGTTGGAATGGCGTTAGCCGGCGGTAACATTTTTGACGCACAACTGCGTTGGCGCAGTTGTGCGTCAAAAAGTATAAATATGGGCCTTACTGTTTTCTTACAGTCCAAGCGACCCTCTACAAGCTCCCAGAGGTCTGGGGTCCATTTGTGATTCGCATTCCACTTTTGGAGTATATGGTTTGTGTTGCCCCAAGACCTATGTTTGCCTAGTGCATCCTATTGTGATTCTACATTGTTTGCACTACTTTTCTTACTGTTACTTACCTGTTTTGGGTTTGTGTACATATAATTTGTGTATATTACTTATCTCCTAAGTGAGGGTAGCCTCTGAGATATTTTGGCATATTGTCACTAAAATAAAGTACCTCTATTTTTAGTAACTCTGAGTATTGTGTTTTCATACGATATTGTGCTATATGATATAAGTGGTATAGTAGGAGCTTTGCATGTCTCCTAGTTCAGCCTAAGCTGCTTTGCCATAGCTACCTCTATCAGCCTAAGCTGCTAGAAACACCTATATTCTACTAATAATAAGGGATAACTGGACCTGGCACAGGGTGTAAATACCACAAGGTACCCACTATAAGCCAGGCCAGCCTCCTACATTGGTGGGGCTGCGGTGGGATAAGTACTTGTAACTGCTTTACCACTTTGTCATTTGGTGCTTTTCATAGGAAAATCATATACCAAACAGTTCAGTATATGTACATTGAACCAAAACAGTTTACTTTTCTATTCTAAAACGTTTAACAAAGTTTCTGAAAAGTTTTGAAAACTTCTAAAAGTTTTCCCAAAGTTTGAAAAAGTGTTTTTCTCTGTGCTTTCTAAAGTTCTAAAACTTTTTCTCTCACTATCCTTAAACCTTTTTCTATCATGTCTTCAGTAGAGCCCACTCCCAAAACTGTTAATGCAACATATGAGAGTTTGAACTATAAAAGTTTGAGGGGTCTCTGCCTGGATAAAGCTTTAAGTATAAGTAAGAACCCAACAAAAGAGTTTCTCTTTAACCTGCTCATTCAGGATGACCAAAACCAGTCTGGCCCATCTCAGGGGAGGGTAGAAAAAGGGGAGGCTTCCCTGCCAGACTCAGTGGAGTTCCCTGAAGATGCTGGGGAGGGTTCTTACAAAGTCCTGCCCCCTAGCGGGCCACCTAGTGACACTGTTAGTGTTAGAGGGCAACACATTAGTAGGGCATCTTTCACTCCTAGATGCCAGGTTACTAGGGTCCAGCCAGTTAGGGACAGGTCTCTCTCTGAAAATTCCCACATTTCCTCTGTGTCCAAACATTCCCAGCCCTCCCACCCTGAGGATAACTTAATGGAAAGGGAACTCAGAAAGCTGAGGGTAGAAGAGACCAGACTGATGCTTAAACAGCAGCAGCTGGCCTTAGACAGGGAAGCCCTAGATATAGAGAGGGAAAGACAGAGACGGGGTTAGTTCCCCATGGTGGCAGCAGCAGTATTTCTGATAGCAATCCTGTTAGAGAGCAAGATTCCAGGAATCTGCACAAGATAGTCCCCCCTTACAAGGAGGGGGATGACATTAATAAGTGGTTTGCTGCACTTGAGAGGCTTATATGGTACAGTTGGTCCCTCAAAGGCAGTGGTCTGCTATCTTGTGGCTATCTTTCACTGGAAAGGGTATGGATAGGCTCCTTACTGTTAGAGAAAGTGATGCTAACAATTACAAAGTTTTGAAGGATGCACTCTTGGATGGATGTGGCTTAACCACTGAACAATACAGGATTACATTCAGAGACACCAGAAAAGAGTCCTCTCAAGACTGGACAGATTTTGTTGACTGTTCAGTGAAGACCTTGGAGGGTTGGTTGCATGACAGTAAGGTGACTGACTATGAAAGAACAAGAGTGAACAGAAAAGTTTATACAGGGGGTGACAAGGGCGGCAAGAAGAAGGATGTTAAGTCTTCTGACAAGGGTGGGGACAAAAGTAAACATTCTGAGTCTTCATCAGGCCCACGAAAATCCTCTGGGGGTGGTGGGTCCAAATCCTCTTCAAAAAATCAGAAAAAGCCTTGGTGTTATTTATGTAAAGTAAAAGGCCATTGGGCAAGTGATTCCACTTGTCCAAAGAAAAACACCAAACCTCCCACCACCACAACCCCAACTGCAACCTCTAGTGCCCCTAGTAATAGCAGTGGTGGTGGGAAGTCTACTACAAATAGCCAATCCAAGGGTGTAGCTGGGCTCACTATTGGCAGCGTAGTTGGGGTTGGTCTTGTTAGGGAGACCACAGAGGCTGTTTTAGTCTCTGATGGTGTCATTGACTTTGCCACCTTGGTTGCTTGTCCCTTTAATATGGGTAAGTACAAGCAACTTCCCCTAATAAATGGTGTTGAGGTTGAGGCCTACAGGGACACAGGAGCCAGTGTAACTATGGTGATAGAAAAACTGGTCCACCCTAATCAACATCTACTAGGTCAGCAGTACCAAGTGACTGATGCTCATAACAACACTCTTAGCCACCCCATGGCTGTTGTGAATCTCAACTGTGTGTGGGGGGGGGGGGGTTACTGGTCCAAAGAAAGTTGTGGTAGCCACTGAATTACCTGTAGATTGCTTAATGGGCAATGATTTGGAAACATCATCTTGGGCTGAAGTGGAGTTGGAGGCTCATGCAGCAATGCTGGGCATTCCTGGGCATATTTTTGCTTTGACAAGGGCTCAGGCCAAAAAGCAAAAAAGACAGGGAAACTTGGATCCTGGAACAATGGACCAAGTGCTCCCAAAAACTAGGGGTAGAAAGGGTAAATCCCTGCCCACTATCCCTCCCTCTACAGATGATTCCCCTTTTGAGGATGAGGAATTCTCTCCCTGTGCAGAACCTACACCAGAGGAGCTGGCAGCAGACACTGCTGAGCTTTTGGGCGCAGGGGGGCCTGCCGGGGAAGAGCTGAGTGTGGCACAGCAAACCTGTCCCACATTAGAGGGTCTCAGACAGCAAGCTGTCAAACAGCAGAATGGGGATGTCAGTGACAGCCATAGAGTATATTGGGAAGATAACCTCTTGTACACAGAGTCAAGGGACCCTAAACCTGGAGCTACCAGGAGATTGGTCATTCCCTTGCAGTGCAGAGAGTTTCTTCTCACCCTGGCACATGACATTCCTTTGGCTGGGCATATGGGCCAGACAAAAACTTGGGAAAGACTTGTCCCCTTGTTTCACTGGCCTCATATGTCAGAGGACACAAAAGAGTTTTGTCGCTCTTGTGTGACCTGCCAAGCCAGTGGCAAGACTGATGGCACTCCAAAGGCCCCCCTAATTCCTCTTCCAGTGGTTGGGGTGCCCTTTGAAAGGGTAGGGGTTGACATAGTTGGCCACCTTGACCCTCTAACGGCTTCTGGCAATAGATTTATCTTGGTGGTTGTGGACCATGCCACAAGATATCCTGAAGCCATCCCCTTAAGGACCACTACAGCTCCTGCAGTGGTAAAGGCCCTTCTGGGAATCTTTTCCAGGGAAGGTTTTCCTAAGGAAGTGGTGTCAGACAGAGGTTGTAACGTCATGTCTGCATACCTCAAAGCAATGTGGAAGGAGTGTAGTGTAACCTACAAGTTCACCACCCCTTACCATTCACATACAAATGCTCTGGTTGAGAGGTTTAATAAAACTCTCAAAGGTATGATAATGGGACTCCCTGAAAAACTCAGAAGGAGATGGGATGTCCTGTTACCTTGCCTCCTTTTTGCTTACAGGGAGGTACCCCAAAAAGGAGTGGGCTTCAGCCCCTTTGAACTCCACTTTGAACACCCTGTAAGAGGTCCTCTAACTCTTGTGATGGAGGTTGGGAACAACCTTTAAAAGCTCCTAAACAGGACATAGTGGACTATGTACTTGGTCTAAGATCCAGAATGGCTGAGTACATGAAAAAGGCCAGTAAAAACCTTCAGGCCGGCCAGGAGCTGCAAAAGCAATGGCATGACCAGAAGGCTGTTCTGATTCAGTGCCAACCAGGGCAGAAAGTGTGGGTATTGGAGCCTGTGGACCCAAGAGCACTCCAGGACAAATGGAGTGGACCCCATCTAATTGTTGAAAAGAAGGGTGAGGTTACCTATTTGGTAGACCTGGGCACTGCCAGGAGTCCCGTTAGGGTGATTCATGTCAACTGCCTAAAACCCTACTATGACAGGGCTGATCTCACCCTGCTCATGGCAACAGATGAAGGACAGGAAGAAGAGAGTGACCCTCTCCCTGATCTCTTTTCCACCACTGAAGCTGATGGCTTAGTGGAGGGAGTAGTTTTAGCAGATTGTCTGACTGCAGAACAGAAAGAAAACGGTATCAATCTCTTAAGTCAGTTTTCAGACCTCTTTTCACTTGTACCAGGTATAACCTCCTGGTGTGAACATACAATTGATACTGGAGACAGCCTGCCTGTCAAATGTAAGATTTATAGGCAGCCTGACCATGTCAGGGACTGCATTAAACAAGAGGTGTAGCAATGTTGGACTTAGGGGTGATTGAGCCATCTTAAAGCCCCTGGGCTAGCCCAGTTGTGCTTGTACCAAAACCTCACACCAAAGATGGAAAGAGAGAGATGAGGTTCTGTGTAGATTATAGAGGGCTCAATCAAGTAACCAAGACCGATGCTCACCCTATACCCAGGGCAGATGAGCTCATAGATACACTGGCTTCTGCCAAGTATCTAAGCACTTTTGATATGACTGCAGGGTATTGGCAGATTAAGTTATCAGAGGATGCTAAACCCAAGACTGCATTTTCTACCATTGGAGGGCACTACCAATTCACAGTAATGCCCTTTGGTTTGAAAAATGCACCTGCCACTTTTCAGAGGTTAGTGAACACAGTCCTGCAAGGGTTGGAAGCTTTCAGTGCAGCATATCTAGATGATATTGCTGTCTTTAGCTCAACCTGGGATGATCACCAGGTCCACCTATGGAAAGTTTTGGAGGCCCTGCAAAAGGCAGGCCTCACTATCAAGGCCTCAAAGTGCCAGATAGGGCAGGGGAAAGTGGTTTATCTGGGACACCTGGTAGGTGGCAACAGATTGCACCACTACAGGGGAAAATCCAAACTATCATAGATTGGGTTCCCCCTACAACTCAAACCCAGGTGAGAGCCTTCTTAGGCCTCTCAGGATACTGTGGGAGATTCCTAAAGAATTATGGCTCCATTGCAGCCTCTCTTAATGATCTCACTAGCAAGAAGATGCCTAAGAAGGTATTGTGAACAGCTAGCTGTCAAAAAGCTTTTGAGGAGCTCAAACAGGCCATGTGCTCTGCACCTGTCCTAAAAAGCCCTTGTTACTCCAAACTGATGCATCTTAATTAGGGGTTGGGGAAATACTATCACAACTGAATTCAGAGGGCCAGGATCAACCAGTTGCTTTTATCAGCAGAAGGTTGACCTCTAGAGAAAAGCGTTGGTCTGCCCTAGAGAGGGAGGCCTTTGCTGTGGTCTGGGCACTGAAAATGTGGAGGCCATACCTGTTTGGCACTCACTTGGACCAGGATGTCGCCCTTTGGAGGAGGAGACAGAGGGGGCGCTCAGCAACTCTGAGAGCCCCTGCAGAAGGTGCCCATCACTGCATAAGCCAGTCTACACCGGTTCAGGGATCCCCCAGCCCTGCTCTGGCACGAAACTGGACAAAGGAAAGGACAGTGACCACTCCCCTGACCTGCACCTCCCAGGGAAGGTGCCCAGGGCTCCTCCAGTGTGTCCCAGACCTCTGCCATCTTGGAAACAGAGGTGTTGGGGGCACACTGTACTGCTCTGAGTGGCCAGTGCCATCAGGTGACGTCAGAGGCTTCTTCTGATAGGCTCTTACCTCTCTTGGTAGCCAATCCTCCTAACCTGGTAGCCAAACCTCCTTTTCTGGCTATTTAGGGTCTCTGCTTTGGGGAATTTTTCAGATAACGAATACAAGAGCTCACCAGAGTTCCTCTGCATCTCCCTCTTCACCTTCTACCAAAGGATCGACCGCTGACTGCTCAGGATGCCTGCAAAACCGCAACAAAGTAGCAAGACGACTACTAGCAACATTGTAGCGCCTCATCCTGCCGGCTTTCTCGACTGTTTCGAGGTGGTGAATGCTCTGGGTAGCCTGCCTTCACCCTGCACCAGAAGCTCCGATGAAATCTCCTGTGGGTCGACGGAATCTTCCCCCTGCTAACGCAGGCACCAAAAGACTGCAACACTGGTCCCCTGGGTCCCCTTTCATCCTGACGAGCGTGGTCCCTGGAACTCAGCAACTCTGTCCAAGTGACTCCCACAGTCCAGTGACTCTTCAGTCCAAGTTTGGTGGAGGTAAGTCCTTGCCTCCCCACGCTAGACTGCATTGCTGGGTGCCGTGTGATTTACAGCTGCTCCGGCTCCTGTGCATTCTTTCAGGTTTTCCTTTGTGCACAGCCAAGCCTGGGTCCCCGGCACTCCTTCCTGCAGTGCACAACATTCTGAGTTGTCCTCCGGCATCGTGGGACTCCCTTTTGTGACTTCACGTGGACTCCAGTTCACCTTCCTTCTAAGTGCCTGTTCAGGTACTTTTGCATGTACTGCCTGCTTCTGTGAGGGCTCTCTGAGTTGCTGGGCGCCCCCTCTGTCTCCTCCTCCAAGTGGCGACATCTTGGTCCCTCCTGGGCCACAGCAGCACCCAAAGACCTCTACCACAACCATTGCAGCTAGCAAGGCTTGTTTGCAGTCTTTCTGTGTGGGAACACCTCTGCAAGCTTCATCGCGATGTGGGACATCTATCCTCCAAAGGGAAAGTTCCTAGTCCTCTTCTTTCTTGCAGAACTCCAAGCTTCTTCCAACCGGTGGCAGCTTCCTTGCCCCCTCAGCTGGCATTTCCTGGGCTCCTGCCCACTCTCGACACTGTCGCGACTATTGGACTTGGTCCCCTTGTCTTACAGGTACTCAGGTCTGGAAATCCACTGTTGTTGCATTGCTGGTGTTTGTTCTTCCTGCAGAATCCCCCTATCACGACTTCTGTGCTCTCTGGGGTAGTAGGTGCACTTTACACCTACCTTTCTGGGTCTTGGGGTGGGCTATTTTTCTAACCCTCACTGTTTTCTTACAGTCCCAGCGACCCCCTACAAGCTCACATAGGTCTGGGGTCCATTCGTGGTTCGCTTTCCACTTTTGGAGTATATGGTTTGTGTTGCCCCTATACCTATGTGCTCCTATTGCAATCTTTTATAATCCTACACTGTTTGCATTACTTTTCTTGCTATTACATACCTAATTTTGGTTTGTGTACATATATCTTGTGTATATATCTTATCCTCATACTGAGGATACTCACTGAGATACTTTTGGCATATTGTCATAAAAATAAAGTGCCTTTATTTTGAGTACTTCTGTGTATTGTGTTTTCTTATGATATTGTGCATATGTCACCCGTGGTATAGTAGGAGCTTTGCATGTCTCCTAGTTCAGCCTAAGCTGCTTTGCCATAGCTACCTTCTATCAGCCTAAGCTTCTAGGAATGCGTCTTCTACACTAATAAGGGATAACTGGACCTGGCACAAGGTGTAAGTACCTCTGGTACCCACTACAAGCCAGGCCAGCCTGCTACACACAAGTCTTGCAGTCAGTATATCACAATCACATTTTATGTCACTCGTACAGTCAGTGGAAGAAGAGCACAGCCCACAGTGAGCGCAGCGGCTGCTGTCAGTCTATCACAATCACATTTTACATTACTCGTTTTGGGCAGAACAATTTCCTGCCTAGGAAATAACTTAATAACTTGATTGCTTGATTGTGTTTGAGTAACATAAGTAACTGATTTGATCTTCAGGGGCAGTAATCAGTAATCAGTAGTCTGCATTACTTCCATTATTTCTTCTGTCTCAGGGCAGCTTGTCCACATGCTCTGCTGCCTCTGAAACCCTTCTCTTTCCAGGTTCCCACCCTCTCTTTTATTTTATTTTATTTCTCTCTTCTCCACCCTCTAACTTGGGTCCCTCCCTTTCTGTTCTCCCCCCTGTCCCGATCTCTCTCGTCGCATCTTTCTTGTCCCATGTCTTTATTCTTCCCTTGTTCCTTCAGTTCCACCCCGTGGTTCTTGCCCCCTCCCTCAGAGTCTCTCCTCTCCTCCCTGACAGGTTGGCCGGTCTCTCACTCTCCGGTCTTCTCTTCCAGGGCCCCGGGAGCGGAGGCCAGTAGTCCGAGTGCCTGTGGAAGTTGTTGGCTCTCTGATGGGCGAGGTCACCTTGAGATGCCAGCTTATTCCTGCCTCCTCTGACATCACCAGGGTCACCTGGTCAAAGAGGACCGATGGGGATCTGACGCTGGTGGCCGTGTATGAGCGAGGTCAGCCGCCGTACTACCCTCTGGAGCACCAACATGGACGCCTCGCTTTCAGGTCCTCAGTCCCTACTGAAGACGCTGCACTCATTATCCAGTCGTTGATGGTCAGGGATGGAGGAACCTACCACTGCACCTTCATCATACTGCAAGAGACGGCAGAGGCACCAACAACACTGATCATTACAGGTGAGGATCAGGAGTGACTGCTAGGGACTGTCCTGTGGGTTCATGGCCATAGAACATGTCTCATCCACCACAGGCCTCCCTGACCACGATATTTCAGAAGATTCTGGGCGATATCACCAAAGATCTCATGACCAATTGGGGCCCCCTCGCTTCATCTGGGGATCAGTGCCACCTTCACTCCAGACCCTGGTAGATTCCACCTGACCTCACGAAGCTCACCACGGACGCCATCTTCACTCCTTCAAGCCTTCCTGATCTTGAGAGATTCCACAAACGCTCCTTAGTTTCACTTTCGTTTCCTCCGTGCACTTGAGGCGGTGGTAGATGCTGCCTTCACTCGTTCTCTTAGTAAGGTCCACCTTCACTCCTTTGTTGGTTGGTAGACATTCCCTACACTCATTTCTTGTATGTGTTTCCTTCACTGGTTCTCTGGAAGAGTCCACATACACTCCCTCTTTGGTGGATCTTCCATATACTCCTTTCTTGTAGGTGTTTCCTTCATTCATTCTCTTGGTAGAGTCCACGTACACTCCATCTATGGTAGACGTTCCCCTCACTCCTTCTGTAGTAGGTGTTTCCTTCACTTGTTCTCTTAGTAGAGTCGACATACACTCCCTCTTTGGTAGACGTTCCCTACACTCCTTCCGTAGTAGGTATTTGCTTCACACTTTCTCTTACTAAGTCCACATACACTCACTCTTTGGTAGACATTCCCTATACTCCTTTCTTGTAGGTGTTTCCTTCACTGGTTCTCTTCGTAGAGTCCACGTACAATCCCTCTTTGGTAGGCATTCAGTTCACTCCTTCCGTAGTAGATGTTTCCTTCACCAGTTCTCTTAGTAGAGTCCATGTACACTCCCTCTTTGGTAGACGTTCCCTTCACTCCTTCTGTAGTATGTGTTTCCTTCACTCATTCTCTTGGTAGAGACCACGTACACTCCCTCTTTGGTAGACATTCCCTACATTCCTTTCTTGTAGGTGTTTCCTTCACCGGTTCTCTTAGTAGAGTCCACATACAATCCCTCTTTGGTAGGCGTTACCTACACTCCTTCCATAATAGGTGTGTCCTTCACTCGTTCTCGTGGTAGAGTCCTCATATACGCCCTCTTTGGTAGATTTTCCTTACACTCCTTCTATAGTAGGTGTTTCCTTCACTCTCCCTGTTGGTGCCAGGGCTCTCTCCCCCATGGGTGTTAGAGCTCCCTCTCACCAGGAGTGTCAGGCCTCACTCTCCCCATGGGTGCCAGGGTTCATTCTCCCCATGGGCGACAGAACTCACTCTCCCCATAGGTGTCACAGCACCTTCCCCATGGGTGCCAGGGCTCACTCTCTACATGGGAGCCAGGACTCACTTTTCCCATGGGTGCCAGGAATCTCTCTCCCTCTCTCTAGGTGTCAGGGCTCACCCTTCCTGTGGGTGCCAGGTCTCACTCTTTCCATGGATGCCAGAGTACACTTTCCTCATGGGTGCCAGGTCTCACTCACCCTGTCCAGGTGCTGGGGCTCACTCTCACCGTGGGAACCTTAACTCACTCTCACCAGGGTGCACTCTCCCCTTGTGAGCCAAAACTCACTCTACCAATGTGTGCCAGGGCTCAATCTCCCAGTGAGTATAAGGGCTCACTCTCTCTGTGGGTACTAGGGTTCACTCTTTTCGTGGGTGCCAGGGCTCACTCTTCTCGTGAGTGCCAGGACTGACTCTGCATGTGGGGGCCAGTGCTGACTCTGCCTGTGGATGCTAGGGCTCACCCTCCCTGTCAGTGCCAGGGCCCACTTTCTTCGTCAGTTCCAGGGCTCACTCTTCCCATTGGTGCCAGGTCTCACTCTTTCTGTGGTTGTCAGGCTTCCCTCTATCTGTGGGTTGCAGAGCTCATTATCTCTGTGGGTGTCAGAGCTCACCCTTTCTGTGGGTGCCATGGCTCACTCACCCCATAGAAGCCAGGGCTCACTCTCCCCAGGGGTGCTAGGGCTCACTCTCTTCGTGGGTGCCAGGGATTCCTTTTTCCTTGGGTGGCTAGGCTCACTTTCCCCATCAGTGCCAGGGCTTACTCTACCCATTGGTGCCAGGGTTCACTTTCCCCATCTGTACCAGGGCTCACTTTCCCCATCTGTACCAGGGCTCACTCTCCCTGTTAGTGCCAGGGCTCACTCTCGCCACTGGTGTCAGGGCTTACTCTCCCTGTAGGTGTCAGGGCTCACTCTGCCTGTGGGTTCCATGGGTCACCCTTACATCTTGGTGCCAGGGCTTACTCTTCCCATGGGTGCCACGACTTACTCTTCCTGTGGGTACCAGGTCTCATTCTCCCCTATAGGTGCCAGGACTCACTCTCTTTGTGGGTGTCAGTGTGAGAAAGTAGCCTCTTTCTAGCATGGTTGCCCCCATTTTTGTCTGTTTGTCAGTGTGTTTTTACTGTGTCATTGTGATCCTGCTAGTCAGGACCACAGTGCTCATAGTTTGTGGCCTATATGTGTTGTCAGTATGCCTAACTGTGTCAATGGAGTCCTGCTAACAAGAACTCCAGTGCTTATGCTCTCTCTGGTTCCAGATTTGTACTCCAAATTTGTATGCTGGATCCCCTTATAAGTACCTAGTATATGGTACCTAGTTACCCAGGGTATTGGGGTTCCAGGAGATCCCTATGGGCTGCAGCATTTCCTTTGCCACCCATAGGGAGCTCTGACAATTCTTACACAGGACTGCCACTGCAGCCTGAGTGAAATAGTGTAAGCGTTATTTCACAGCCATTTTCACTGCACCAGGTCACTTATAAGTCACCTATATGTCTAACATTCAGATCCTGAAGGCTGTGTGTGCGAGGGCACTCCTGCACTAGCAGAGATGCCCCCACATCGTTCAGGCCCATTTTCCTAGACTTCATGAGTGTGGGGCCGCCATAAAAAATGTGCACTACATAAAGGTCAATACATATGTAGCTTCACAATGGTAACTCCAAATATGGCCATGTGTGGTGCCTAACAACTGGGAATTGTAACCCAATACTGATTCGGGTATTGATGTCACAATTCCATGCACTCTGGGGGCTCCACTATGGACCCCAGTACTGCCAAACCAGCCTTCTGAGGTTTTTTCTGCAGCCCCAGCTGCTGCCACCTCACCGACAGGCATCTGCCCTCCTGGGGCTTGAGCATCTCAATCCTAGGAAGGCAGAACAAAGCAGTCTCCCACACTCCATGTCCTGCAGTGAAAACGTCTCATACCCTCCATGTCCTGCAGATAAAGCGTCTCCCATCCTCAATGTCCTGCAGCGAAAGTGTCTCCCATCCTCCATGTCCTGCAGCAAAAGCGTCTCCCACCTTCCATGTACTGCAGCAAAAGCATCTCCCACCCTCCATGTACTGCAGCGAAAGCGTCTTCCACCCTCCATGTACTGCAGTGAAAGCATCTCCCACTCTCCATGTCCTGCAGTGAAAGCGTCTCCCACCCTCCATGTCCTGCAATGGAAGCGTCTTCCACCCTCCATGTCCTGCAGTGAAAGCGTCTTTCACCCTCCATGTCCTGCAGAGAAAGCGTCTCTCACCCTCCATTTCCTGCAGTGAAAGCGTCTCCCGCCCTCTATGTCCTGCAGTGAAAGCGTCTCCCGCCCTCCATGTCCTGCAGTGAAAACGTCTCCTACCCTCCATGTCCTGCAGTTAAAGCATCTCCCATCCTCAATGTCCTGCAGCGAAAGCGTCTCCCACTGTCCATGTCCTGCAGCGAAAGCGTCTCCCGCCCTCCATGTCCGCCAGTGAATGCGTCTCCCACCCTCCATGTCTTGCAGTGAAAGCGTCTCCCACCCTCCATGTCCTGCAGTGAAAGCGTCTCCCACCCTCCATGTCCTGCAGTGGAAGGGTCTCCACCCTCCATGTCCTGCAGTGAAAGCGTCTCCCACCCTCCATGTCCTGCAGTGAAAGAGTCTCCTGCCCTCCATGTCCTGCAATGAAAGCGCCTCCCACCCTCCATGTCCTGCAACGAAAGCATGTTCCACCCTCCATGTCCTGCAGTGAAAGCGTCTCCCAGCGTCTCCCACCCTCCATGTCCTGCAGTGAAAGCATCTCCCACCCTCCATGTCCTGCAATGGAAGCGTCTCCCACCCTCCATGTCCTGCAGTGAAAGCGTCTTTCACCCTCCATGTCCTGCAGTGAAAGCATCTCCCACCCTCCATGTCCTGCAGGGAAAGCGTCTCCCAGCGTCTCCCGCCCTCTATATCCTGCAGCAAAAGCGTCTCCCACCCTCCATGTCCTGCAGCGAAAGCGTCTCCCACCCTCCATGTCCTGCAGCGAAAGCGTGTTCCACCCTCCATGTCCTGCAGTGAAAGCGTCTCCCACCCTCCATGTCCTGCAGCGAAAGCGACTCCCGCCCTCCATGTCCTGCAGTGAAAGCATCTCCCGCCCTCCATGTCCTGCAGCGGAAGCGTCTCCTGCCCTCCATGTCCTGCAGTGAAAGCGTCTCCCACCCTCCATGTCCTGCAGTGGAAGCGTCTCCCACCCTCCATGTCTTGCAGTGAAAGCGTCTCCCACCCTCCATGTCCTGCAGTGAAAGTGTCTCCCACCCTCCATGTACTGCAGCGAAAGCGTCTCCCACCCTCCATGTCCTACAGTGAAAGCGTCCCCCACCCTCCATGTCCTGGAGTGGAAGCGACTCCCACCCTCCATGTCTTGCAGTGAAAATGTTTCCCACCCTCCATGTCCTGCAGTGGAAGCGTCTCCCTCCATGTCCTGCAATGAAAGCGTATTCCACCCTCCATGTCCTGCAGCGAAAGCGTCTCCCACCCTCCATGTCCTGCAGCAAAAGCATCTCCCACTCTCCATGTCCTGCAGCGAAAGCATCTCCCACCCTCCATGTCCTGCAGCGAAAGCGTCTTTCACCCTCCATGTCCTGCAGTGAAAGCGTCTCTCACCCTCCATTTCCTGCTGGGAAAGCGCCTCCCACCCTCTATGTCCTGCAGTGAAAGCGTCTCCCGCCCTCTATGTCCTGCAGTGAAAGCATCTCCCACCCTCCATGTCCTGCAGTGAAAGCGTCTCCCACCCTCCATGTCCTGCAGCTAAAGGGTGTTCCACCCTCCATGTCCTGCAATGGAAGAGTCTCCCACCCTCCATGTCCTGCAGTGAAAGCGTCTTTCACCCTCCATGTCCTGCAGTGAAAGCATCTCCCACCCTCCATGTCCTGCAGTGAAAGCGTCTCCCAGCGTCTCCCACCCTCCATGACCTGCAGTGAAAGCGTCTCCCACCCTCCATGTCCTGCAGTGGAAGGGTCTCCACCCTCCATGTCCTGCAGTGAAAGCATCTCCCACCCTCCATGTCCTGCAGCGAAAGCGTCTCCCGCCCTCCATGTCCTGCAGTGAATGCGTCTCCCCCCTCCATGTCCTGCAGCGAAAGTGTCTCCCACCCTCCATGTCCTGCAGCAAAAGTGTCTCCCACCCTCCATGTCTTGCAGTGAAAGCGCCTACCACCCTCCATGTCCTGCAGCGAAAGTGTCTCCCACCTTCCATGTCCTGCAGTGAAAGCATCTCTTACCCTCCATGTCCTGCAGCAAAAGCGTCTCCCACCCTCCATGTCCTGCAGCGAAAGCGTCTCCCACCCTCCATGTCCTGCAGTGAAAGCATCTCTTACCCTCCATGTCCTGCAACGAAAGGGTCTCCCACCCTCCATGTCCTGCAGAGAAAGCGTCTCCCACGCTCCATGTCCTGCAACAAAAGCATCTCCCACCCTCCATGTCCTGCAGCTAAAGCTTGTTCCACCCTCCATATCCTGCAGTGGAAGCGTCTCCCTCCATGTCCTGTAGCGAAAGCGTCTCCCACCCTCCATGTCCTGCAGTGAAAGCGTCTCCCACCCTCCATGCCCTGCAGTGAAAGCGTCTCCCAGCGTCTCCCACCCTCCATGTCCTGCAGTGAAAGCGTATCCCACCCTCCATGTCCTGCAGCGCCAGCTTCTCCCACCCTCCATGTCCTGCAGTGAAAGCGTCTCCTACCCTCCATGACCTGCAGAGAAAGCGTCTCCCACCCTCCATGTCCTGCAGCAAAAGCATCTCCCACACTCCATGTCCTGCAGTGAAAGCATCTGCCACCCTCCATGTCATGCAGTGAAAGCATCTCCCACCCTCCATGTCCTGCAGTGAATGCGTCTCCCCCCTCCATGTCCTGCAGCGAAAGTGTCTCCCACCCTCCATGTCCTGCAGCAAAAGTGTCTCCCACCCTCCATGTCTTGCAGTGAAAGCGCCTACCACCCTCCATGTCCTGCAGCGAAAGTGTCTCCCACCCTCCATGTCCTGCAGTGAAAGCATCTCTTACCCTCCATGTCCTGCAGCAAAAGCGTCTCCCACCCTCCATGTCCTGCAGCGAAAGCGTCTCCCACCCTCCATGTCCTGCAGTGAAAGCATCTCTTACCCTCCATGTCCTGCAACGAAAGGGTCTCCCACCCTCCATGTCCTGCAGAGAAAGCGTCTCCCACGCTCCATGTCCTGCAACAAAAGCATCTCCCACCCTCCATGTCCTGCAGCGCCAGCTTCTCCCACCCTCCATGTCCTGCAGTGAAAGCGTCTCCTACCCTCCATGACCTGCAGCGAAAGCGTCTCCCACCCTCCATGTCCTGCAGCAAAAGCATCTCCCACACTCCATGTCCTGCAGTGAAAGCATCCGCCACCCTCCATGTCATGCAGTGAAAGCATCTCCCACCCTCCATGTCCTGCAGTGAATGCGTCTCCCCCCTCCATGTCCTGCAGCGAAAGTGTCTCCCACCCTCCATGTCCTGCAGCAAAAGTGTCTCCCACCCTCCATGTCTTGCAGTGAAAGCGCCTACCACCCTCCATGTCCTGCAGCGAAAGTGTCTCCCACCCTCCATGTCCTGCAGTGAAAGCATCTCTTACCCTCCATGTCCTGCAGCAAAAGCGTCTCCCACCCTCCATGTCCTGCAGCGAAAGCGTCTCCCACCCTCCATGTCCTGCAGTGAAAGCATCTCTTACCCTCCATGTCCTGCAACGAAAGGGTCTCCCACCCTCCATGTCCTGCAGAGAAAGAGTCTCCCACGCTCCATGTCCTGCAACAAAAGCATCTCCCACCCTCCATGTCCTGCAGCAAAAGCATCTCCCACCCTCCATGTCCTGCAACAAAAGCATCTCCCACCCTCCATGTCCTGCAGCAAAAGCATCTCCCACACTCCATGTCCTGCAGTGAAAGCATCCGCCACCTTCCATGTCATGCAGTGAAAGCATCTCCCACCCTCCATGTCCTGCAGTGAATGCGTCTCCCCCCTCCATGTCTTGCAGCGAAAGTGTCTCCCACCCTCCATGTCCTGCAGCAATAGTGTCTCCCACCCTCCATGTCTTGCAGTGAAAGCGCCTACCACCCTCCATGTCCTGCAGCGAAAGTGTCTCCCACCCTCCATGTCCTGCAGTGAAAGCATCTCTTACCCTCCATGTCCTGCAGCAAAAGCGTCTCCCACCCTCCATGTCCTGCAGCGAAAGCGTCTCCCACCCTCCATGTCCTGCAGTGAAAGCATCTCTTACCCTCCATGTCCTGCAACGAAAGGGTCTCCCACCCTCCATGTCCTGCAGAGAAAGCGTCTCCCACGCTCCATGTCCTGCAACAAAAGCATCTCCCACCCTCCATGTCCTGCAGCTAAAGCTTGTTCCACCCTCCATATCCTGCAGTGGAAGCGTCTCCCTCCATGTCCTGTAGCGAAAGCGTCTCCCACCCTCCATGTCCTGCAGTGAAAGCGTCTCCCACCCTCCATGCCCTGCAGTGAAAGCGTCTCCCAGCGTCTCCCACCCTCCATGTCCTGCAGTGAAAGCGTATCCCACCCTCCATGTCCTGCAGCGCCAGCTTCTCCCACCCTCCATGTCGTGCAGTGAAAGCGTCTCCTACCCTCCATGACCTGCAGCGAAAGCGTCTCCCACCCTCCATGTCCTGCAGCAAAAGCATCTCCCACACTCCATGTCCTGAAGTGAAAGCATCCTCCACCCTCCATGTCATGCAGTGAAAGCATCTCCCACCCTCCATGTCCTGCAGTGAAAGCATCTCCCACCCTCCATGTCCTGCAGCGAAAGCGTCTCCCACGCTCCATGTCCTGCAAAAAAAGCATCTCCCACCCTCCATGTCCTGCAGCGCTAGCGTCTCCCACCCTGCATGTCCTACAGTGAAAGTGCCTCCTACCCTCCATGTCCTGCAGGGAAAGCGTCTTGCACCCACCATGTCCTGCAGCAAAAGCGTCTCCCACCCTCCATGTCCTGCAGCAAAAGCATCTCCCACACTCCATGTCCTGCAGTGAAAGCATCCTCCACCCTCCATGTCCTGCAGCGAAAGCGTCTCCCACGCTCCATGTCCTGCAACAAAATCATCTCCCACCCTCAATGTCCTGCAGCGCCAGCGTCTTCCACCCTCCATGTCCTGCAGTGAAAGCATCTCTTACCCTCCATGTCCTGCAGCGAAAGCCTCTCCCACCCTCCATGTCCTGCAGTGAAAGCATCTCTTACCCTCCATGTCCTGCAGTGAAAGCATCTCCCACCCTCCATGTCCTGCAGCGGAAGTGTCTCCCACTCTCCATGTCCTGCAGTGAAAGCATCTCCCACCCTCCATGTCTTGCAGTGAAAGCGTCTCCCACCCTCCATGTCCTGCAGTGAAAGTGTCTCCCACCCTCCATGTCCTGCAGTGAAAGCGTCTCTCACCCTCCATTTCCTGCTGTGAAAGCGCCTCCCGCCCTCTATGTCCTGCAGTGAAAGCGTCTCCCGCCCTCTATGTCCTGCAGTGAAAGCATCTCCCACTTTCCATGTCCTGCAGCGAAAGCGTCTCCCACCCTCCATGTCCTGCAGCGAAAGCGTGTTCCACCCTCCATGTCTTGCAGTGAAAGCGTCTCCCACCCTCCATGTCCTGCAGTGAAAGTGTCTCCCACCCTCCATGTCCTGCAGCGAAAACGTCTCCCACCCTCCATGTCCTGCAGTGAAAGCATCTCCCACCCGCCATGTCCTGCAGCGGAAATGTCTCCCACTCTCTATGTCCTGCAGTGAAAGCATCTCCCACCCTCCATGTCTTGCAGCGGAAGCGTCTCCTGCCCTCCATGTCCTGCAGTGAAAGCGTCTCCCACCCTCCATGTCCTGCAGTGGAAGCGTCTCCCACCCTCCATGTCTTGCAGTGAAAGCATCTCCCACCCTCCATGTCCTGCAGTGAAAGCGTCTCCCACCCTCCATGTCCTGCAGTGAAAGTGTCTCCCACCCTCCATGTCCTGCAGGGAAAGCGTCCCCCACCCTCCATGTCCTGCAATGGAAGCGTCTCCCACCCTCCATGTCTTGCAGTGAAAGCGTCTCCCACCCTCCAAGTCCCGCAGTGGAAGCGTCTCCCTCCATGTCCTGCAACGAAAGCGTGTTCCACCCTCCATGTCATGCAGCGAAAGCGTCTCCCACCCTCCATATCCTGCAGCGAAAGCATCTCCCACTCTCCATGTCCTGCAGCGAAAGCATCTCCCACCCTCCATGTCCTTCAGCGAAAGCGTCTTTCACCCTCCATGTCCTGCAGTGAAAGCGTCTCTCACCCTCCATTTCCTGCTGTGAAAGCGCCTCCCGCCCTCTATGTCCTGCAGTGAAAGCGTCTCCCGCCCTCTATGTCCTGCAGTGAAAGCATCTCCCACTTTCCATGTCCTGCAGCGAAAGCGTCTCCCACCCTCCATGTCCTGCAGCGAAAGCGTGTTCCACCCTCCATGTCCTGCAATGGAAGAGTCGCCCACCCTCCATGTCCTGCAGTGAAAGCGTCTTTCACCCTCCATGTCCTGCAGTGAAAGAGTCTCCCACCCTCCATGGCCTGCAGTGAAAGCGTCTCCCAGCGTCTCCCGCCCTCTATGTCCTGCAGCGAAAGCGTCTTCCACCCTCCATGTCCTGCAGCGAAAGCGTCTCCTACCCTCTATGCCCTGCAGCGAAAGCGTCTCCTACCCTCCATGTCCTGCAGCGAAAGCGTCTCCCGCCCTCCATGTCCTGCAGTGAATGCGTCTCCCCCCTTCATGTCCTGCAGCGAAAGTGTCTCCCACTCTCCATGTCCTGCAGGCAAAGCGTCTCCCACCCTCCATGTCTTGCAGTGAAAGCATCTACCACCCGCCATGTCCTGCAGCAAAAGTGTCTCCCACCCTCCTAGTCCTGCAGTGAAAGCATCTCTTACCCTCCATGTCCTGCAGCGAAAGCGTCTCCCACCCTCCATGTCCTGCAGTGAAAGCATCTCTTACCCTCCATGTCCTGCAGCGAAAGCGTCTCCCACCCACCATGTCCTGCAGCGAAAGCGTGTTCCACCCTCTATGTCCTGCAGCGAAAGCATCTCCTACCCTCCATGTCCTGCAGCTAAAGCGTGTTCCACCCTCCATATCCTGCAGTCCATGTCCTGTAGCGAAAGCGTCTCCCACCATCCATGTCCTGCAGTCAAAGCGTCTCCCACCCTCCATGCCCTGCAGTGAAAGCGTCTTCCAGCGTCTCCCAGCCTCCATGTCCTGCAGTGAAAGCGTATCCCACCCTCCATGTCCTGCAGCGCCAGCTTCTCCCACCCTCCATGTCCTGCAGTGAAAGCGTCTCCTTCCCTCCATGACCTGCAGGAAAAGCGTCTCCCACCATCCATGTCCTGCAGTGAAAGTGTCCCCCACCCTCCATGTCCTGCAGTAAAAGCGTCTCCTACCCTCCATGCCCTGCAGCGAAAGCTTCTCCCACCCTCCATGTCCTGCAGGGAAAGCGTCTCCCGCCCTCTATGTCCTGCAGCGAAAGCATCTCCCACCCTCCATGTCCTGCAGCGAAAGCGTCTCTCACCCTCCATGTCTTGCAGTGAAAGCGTCTCCCACCCTCCATGTCCTGCAGTGAAAGTGTCTCCCACTCTCCATGTCCTGCAGGGAAAGCGTCTCCCACCCTCAATGTCTTGCAGTGAAAGCGTGTACCACCCTCCATGTCCTGCAGCGAAAGTGTCTCCCACCCTCCATGTCCTGCAGTGAAAGCATCTCTTACCCTCCATGTCCTGCAGCGAAAGCGTCTCCCACCCTCCATGTCCTGCAGTGAAAGCATCTCTTACCCTCCATGTCCTGCAGCGAAAGCGTCTCCCACCCTCCATGTCCTGCAGCGAAAGCGTGTTCCACCCTCTATGTCCTGCAGCAAAAGCATCTCCTACCCTCCATGTCCTGCAGCTAAAGCGTGTTCCACCCTCCATATCCTGCAGTGGAAGCATCTCCCTCCATGTCCTGTAGCGAAAGCGTCTCCCACCATCCATGTCCTGCAGTCAAAGCGACTCCCACCCTCCATGCCCTGCAGTCTCCCAGCGTCTCCCAGCGTCTCCCAGCCTCCATGTCCTGCAGTTAAAGCGTATCCCACCCTCCATGTCCTGCAGCAAAAGCATCTCCCACACTCCATGTCCTGCAGTGAAAGCATCCTCCACCCTCCATGTCGTGCAGCGAAAGCATCTCCCACCCTCCATGTCCTGCAGCGAAAGCATCTCCCACCCTCCATGTCCTGCAGCGAAAGCGTCTCCCACGCTCCATGTCCTGCAACGAAAGCATCTCCCACCCTCCATGTCCTGCAGCGAAAGCGTCTCCCACCCTCCATGTCCTGCAGTGAAAGCGTCTCCCACCCTCCATGTCCTGCAGTGAAAGTGTCTCCCACCCTCCATGTCCTGCAGGGAAAGCGTCCCCCACCCTCCATGTCCTGCAATGGAAGCGTCTCCCACCCTCCATGTCTTGCAGTGAAAGCGTCTCCCACCCTCCAAGTCCCGCAGTGGAAGCGTCTCCCTCCATGTCCTGCAACGAAAGCGTGTTCCACCCTCCATGTCATGCAGCGAAAGCGTCTCCCACCCTCCATATCCTGCAGCGAAAGCATCTCCCACTCTCCATGTCCTGCAGCGAAAGCATCTCCCACCCTCCATGTCCTTCAGCGAAAGCGTCTTTCACCCTCCATGTCCTGCAGTGAAAGCGTCTCTCACCCTCCATTTCCTGCTGTGAAAGCGCCTCCCGCCCTCTATGTCCTGCAGTGAAAGCGTCTCCCGCCCTCTATGTCCTGCAGTGAAAGCATCTCCCACTTTCCATGTCCTGCAGCGAAAGCGTCTCCCACCCTCCATGTCCTGCAGCGAAAGCGTGTTCCACCCTCCATGTCCTGCAATGGAAGAGTCGCCCACCCTCCATGTCCTGCAGTGAAAGCGTCTTTCACCCTCCATGTCCTGCAGTGAAAGAGTCTCCCACCCTCCATGGCCTGCAGTGAAAGCGTCTCCCAGCGTCTCCCGCCCTCTATGTCCTGCAGCGAAAGCGTCTTCCACCCTCCATGTCCTGCAGCGAAAGCGTCTCCTACCCTCTATGTCCTGCAGCGAAAGCGTCTCCTACCCTCCATGTCCTGCAGCGAAAGCGTCTCCCGCCCTCCATGTCCTGCAGTGAATGCGTCTCCCCCCTTCATGTCCTGCAGCGAAAGTGTCTCCCACTCTCCATGTCCTGCAGGCAAAGCGTCTCCCACCCTCCATGTCTTGCAGTGAAAGCATCTACCACCCGCCATGTCCTGCAGCAAAAGTGTCTCCCACCCTCCTAGTCCTGCAGTGAAAGCATCTCTTACCCTCCATGTCCTGCAGCGAAAGCGTCTCCCACCCTCCATGTCCTGCAGTGAAAGCATCTCTTACCCTCCATGTCCTGCAGCGAAAGCGTCTCCCACCCACCATGTCCTGCAGCGAAAGCGTGTTCCACCCTCTATGTCCTGCAGCGAAAGCATCTCCTACCCTCCATGTCCTGCAGCTAAAGCGTGTTCCACCCTCCATATCCTGCAGTCCATGTCCTGTAGCGAAAGCGTCTCCCACCATCCATGTCCTGCAGTCAAAGCGTCTCCCACCCTCCATGCCCTGCAGTGAAAGCGTCTTCCAGCGTCTCCCAGCCTCCATGTCCTGCAGTGAAAGCGTATCCCACCCTCCATGTCCTTCAGCGCCAGCTTCTCCCACCCTCCATGTCCTGCAGTGAAAGCGTCTCCTACCCTCCATGACCTGCAGGAAAAGCGTCTCCCACCATCCATGTCCTGCAGTGAAAGTGTCCCCCCCCTCCATGTCCTGCAGTAAAAGCGTCTCCTACCCTCCATGCCCTGCAGCGAAAGCTTCTCCCACCCTCCATGTCCTGCAGGGAAAGCGTCTCCCGCCCTCTATGTCCTGCAGCGAAAGCATCTCCCACCCTCCATGTCCTGCAGCGAAAGCGTCTCCCGCCCTCCATGTCCTGCAGTGAATGCGTCTCCCCCCTCCATGTCCTGCAGCGAAAGTGTCTCCCACTCTCCATGTCCTGCAGGGAAAGCGTCTCCCACCCTCAATGTCTTGCAGTGAAAGCGTGTACCACCCTCCATGTCCTGCAGCGAAAGTGTCTCCCACCCTCCATGTCCTGCAGTGAAAGCATCTCTTACCCTCCATGTCCTGCAGCGAAAGCGTCTCCCACCCTCCATGTCCTGCAGTGAAAGCATCTCTTACCCTCCATGTCCTGCAGCGAAAGCGTCTCCCACCCTCCATGTCCTGCAGCGAAAGCGTGTTCCACCCTCTATGTCCTGCAGCAAAAGCATCTCCTACCCTCCATGTCCTGCAGCTAAAGCGTGTTCCACCCTCCATATCCTGCAGTGGAAGCGTCTCCCTCCATGTCCTGTAGCGAAAGCGTCTCCCACCATCCATGTCCTGCAGTCAAAGCGACTCCCACCCTCCATGCCCTGCAGTCTCCCAGCGTCTCCCAGCGTCTCCCAGCCTCCATGTCCTGCAGTTAAAGCGTATCCCACCCTCCATGTCCTGCAGCAAAAGCATCTCCCACACTCCATGTCCTGCAGTGAAAGCATCCTCCACCCTCCATGTCGTGCAGCGAAAGCATCTCCCACCCTCCATGTCCTGCAGCGAAAGCGTCTCCCACGCTCCATGTCCTGCAACGAAAGCATCTCCCACCCTCCATGTCCTGCAGCGAAAGCGTCTCCCACGCTCCATGTCCTGCAACGAAAGCATCTCCCACCCTCCATGTCTGCAGTGAAAGCGTCTCCCACCCTCCATGTCCTGCAGTGAAAGCGTCTATTACCCTCCATGTCCTGCAGTGACAGCGTCTCCTACCCTCCATGACCTGCAGCGAAAGCGTCTCCACCATCCATGTCCTGCAGTGAAAGCGTCTCCCACCCTCCATGTCCTGCAGCGAAAGTGTCTCCTACCCTCCATGTCCAGCAGGGAAAGCGCCTTGCACCCTCCATGTCCTGCAGCGAAAGCGTCTCCTACCCTCCATGTCCTGCAGCGAAAGCGTCTCCCACCCTCCATGTCCTGCAGCGAAAGCATCTCCCACACTCCATGTCCTGCAGTGAAAGCATCCTCCACCCTCCATGTCGTGCAGTGAAAGCATCTCCCACCCTCCATGTCCTGCACTGAAAGCATCTCCCACCCTCCATGTCCTGCAGCAAAAGCGTCTCCCACGCTCCATGTCCTGCAACAAAAGCATCTCCCACCCTCCATGTCCTGCAGCGCCAGCGTCTCCCACCCTCCATGTCCTGCAGCGAAAGCATCTCTTACCCTCCATGTCCTGCAGCGAATGCGTCTCCCACCCTCCATGTCCTGCAGCGAAAGCGTCTCCCACCCTCCTTGTCCTGCAGTGAAAGCGTCTCTTACCCTCCATGTCCTGCAGTGAAAGCGTCTCCCACCTTCCATGTCGTGCAGTGGAAGCGTCTCCCACCCTCCATGTCCTGCAGCGGAAGCGTCTCCCACTCTCCATGTCCTGCAGTGAAAGCATCTCCCACCCTCCATGTCTTGCAGTGGAAGCGTCTCCCGCCCTCCATGTCCTGCCGCCCTCCATGTCCTGCAGCGAAAGTATCTTCCGCCCTCCATGTCCTGCAGCGAAAGCATCTCCCACCCTCCATGTCCTGCAGCGAAAGCGTCTCCCGCCCTCCATGTCCTGCAGTGAAAGCGTCTCCCACCCTCCATGTCCTGCAGCGAAAGCGTCTCCCACCCTCCATGTCCTGCAGCAAAACCGTCTCCCACCCTCCATGTCCTACAGCGAAAGCGTCTCCCACCCTCCATGTCCTGCAGCGAAACCATCTACCACCCTCCATGTCCTGCAGCGAAAGCGTCTCCCACCCTCCATGTCCTGCAGCCGTGCTTCTGATGCCAGCCTCCTTCCAGCTGAGAACCTCTTGTTTCTTCTTCTCTTTATTCCTCAGCGAAACCCAACAACAGTGCCCATGCAGTGCCTGCTTCAGTGGGCACAACCCAGCTGGCAGAGGTGGCCGTCTGCACCTCGGCCCGTGGGTATCCCCCCGCGAAGATCACCTGGGTGTCAGACCTCAGCTTTCTTGTGAACACCACAGAGAGTGTGAACACAGACGGAACAGTCACCGTGCAAAGCCGCCTCCTGATGAAGCCAGCCATCCAGGCACACAACCAGACGGCCACCTGCATGATCCGCAGCAGGCCGGGGGCAGTGGAGGAGAGCATTCCGGTGGTCCTGTCCATCAGCTGCGACAGAGGTGAGTGTGTGTGGTGCTCCTGGTGAAAAACCACAAGCCGTAGTGAGCACTGGTCCTACAGTCAGTGAGAGAACAGCGCAGCCCACAGTGAGCGCAGATCCTGCAGACAGTGAAAGAACAGCACAGCCCACAGTGAGCACAAGTGCTGCAGTCAGTGAAAGGACAGCACAGCCCCCAGTGAGCACAAGTGCTGCAGTCAGTGAAAGAACAGCACAGCCCACAGTGAGCACAGGTCCTACAGTCAGTGAGAGAACAGCACAGCCCACAGTGAGCACAAGTGCTGCAGTCAGTGAAAGGACAGCACAGCCCACAGTGAGCACAGGTCCTACAGTCAGTGAGAGAACAGCACAGCCCACAGTGAGCGCAGATCCTGCAGTCAGTGAAAGAACAGCACAGCCCACAGTGGGCACAAGGGCTGCAGTCAGTGAAAGAACAGCACAGCCCCCAGTGAGCGCAGGTCCTGCAGTCAGTGAAAGAACAGCGCAGCCCACAGTGAGTGCAAGTGCTGCCGTCAGTGAAAGAACAGAACAGCATGTTAGAAATGGGGTCTTTGATTGGCAGTCAGGTTACCTCCTGTCCAAGCAAGGACCCTTACTTTAGTTAGGGTAAAAGAGAATCACCCTCAGCTAACCCCCGCTCACCCCCTTGGTAGCTTGGCACCAGAAGACTTAACTTCAGAAGCAAGGTGTAAAGTATTTGCACCATCACACACAATAACTTAGTGAAAATACAACAAAATGACACAACACATTTATCTAAACAAAACAAGACCAAAATGAAAAAAATCCGACATACACAATTCAAGTTATGAATTTAAAAAAGAAGACGGTGGTCATGATGACATTGGCGGTTCTGTCCCGCCACGCCTGTGGTTGCGGTCAGACCGCCAACAGCGTGGTGGCGCAGGACGGCCAAATTATGACCATTGCAGTGAACTGACTGCATCGCAGCCAGTTCACCTCTTGTACCGCCAGGGCGGTGAGACTGCCTTGCCGAAGGTTGACCACCTTCGACCCGTTGGTCCATCTAACACCGCCCGCTGTATTATGAGTAACCTTACCGCCCGGGATTCCGTGGCGGAAGCCCTGCCACAAAATCCTTGGCAGTAAGGATACTGGTGACAGGAATACTAATTCCAGTCACCACAACAGGACTCCGCAACTCCCCCTCCAAGTAGGAGGCCCCCCACCCCATCAGAAGCCCCCCAAACCTCCAAGCAGCAATAACCCCCTCCCCTGGTCCCCGTGCTGATTCCCGCGCCTCTGATCCCTGTGCTGACCCCCTGATCCCTGTACTTTCCCCCTACCCCTGATCCATGCACACCCACACCACACTTACATACATACACACACACAAGCAAACACGGCCACAGCACCCTCCCACCCCCCTCATACAGGCTTTCACACAAGCACACAGACACATGCACAGAAACACACACAATACCCACCACCCACCTCCATTCACACACAAACACACACACCCATTCATGCACACAACACTTAACACCCCCCCCCACAGTGGTCGTCTGGGAGGGAACTGGGTCCATGGCGCTTGTTCCGCCAACACAACACCGCCACGCCGTTTACAATGTTGTGATACGGCGGGCGGTGTTGTGGTGATGAGGTGGCGGCAGGGAGCAAGCTCCACTAGACCGCCGACCTCCAGTATGGCTGCTGGCGGCTTCCCCACCAAATAGTGGCAGAGAGCCGCCAGCAGCCACAATATGGCGGTCTTCAGACTGCCAACACTGGCGGTCACATGGCGGCAGTGACTTCGGCGGTCTACGGAATAGACCGCCGGAGTCATAATGAGAGCCTAATACCCGTATTTATACTTTTTTTAGCGCCGCATTTGCGCAAAAAAAGTATAAATACGGGCCTAAGAGTCTTAGGGGCAGATGTAGTAAAAATCAGAATTGCGACTCACAAATTGCGAGTCAGACCGACTTGCAATTTGCGAGTCGCAATTCAGAATGTAGGAGGGTGTCAGTCTTTGTCCTCTCTCAGGCAGAAGCAGCTACTCCAGGCCAACCCAGCAAAGCATAGTCACAGGCAAAGGGGCAGTACTCCTCCTCCAGCTCTTCTCCCGAGCAGAGGTTCCTCTTGGTTCCAGAAGTAATCTGATTTTCAGGGGTTTTAGGTGGTCTTCTTATACCCCTTTCTGTCTTTGAAGAAGGCCTACTTCAAAGAGAAGTCTCTTGTTTTCAAGACCCTGCCTTGCCCAGGCCAGGCCCCAGACACTCACCAGGGGGTCGGAGACTGCATTGTGTGAGGGCAGGCACAGCCCTTTCAGGTGTAAGTGACAACTCCTCCCCTCCCTCCCAGCACAGATGGCTCATCAGGAAATGCAGGCTACACCCCAGCTCCCTTTGTGTCACTGTCTAGAGCCGTGGTACTCAAAGTCCCGCAGACACGTCGGACAAACGCCATATGATAATGACCGCCGTACATAAACATAGAAGAGGGCCGGGGCAGCATGCGCAATAGTGGCTTCTTTGTGCATGCTCCCGCGGCCCTCCTCTATGCTTATGTATGGCGGCCATTATCTTATAGCGTTTTCCATGACGTCTCCACGTCTGCCCCTATAAGCCCCGCCCCCCCCACCCCCGCTGGCACTTCATTGCGTCCCTCGGCCACAAACCATGTTGCCATTATGGCCCGAGAAAAAGTTTGTGAGTACCCATGGTCTAGAGAGAGGTGCAAACAGCCCAACTGTCAAACTGACCCAGACAGTCACAGAATGGTTTAAGCAAGAAATGGCCTACTTTCTAAAAGTGGCATTTTCAAAAACACAATCTAAAAATCAACTTCACTAAAAGATGTATTATTAAATTGTGAGTTCAGAGACCCCAAATTCCACATGTCTATCTGTTCACTAACAGAATCTGTGCTTAAATAATATTTAAAGGCAGCCCCCATGTTAACCTATGAGAGGGATAGGCCTTGCAAAAGTGAAAAGCGAATTTGGCAGTATTTCAGTTAGGACATATAAAACACATAAGTACACGTTGTGGGAGGCTAGCCTGGCTTATAGTGGGTACCTTGTGGTACTTACACTCTGTGCCAGGTCCAGTTATCCCTTATTAGTAGAATAGAGGTGTTTCTAGCAGCTTAGACTGATAGAGGTAGCTATAGCAGAGCAGCCAAGGCTGAACTAGGAGACATGCAAAGCTCCTACTATACCCCTTACATCATATAGCACTATATCACAAGAAACCACAATACTCAGAGTTACTAAGAATAAAGGTAAACAATAAGGACCACAGCACACAATATAAACAGCAGTGATAGCATCCAAGGTATGCAGAGGACATTAGAGAAGAAAAAGGCACGTAAGTATCCCAAGTTCTTAGTAGAAAGTTTCTTTAAAAACGCAGTTTGCTTCATTAAGAGGGAACGTCCATCAAACACAGCCAACACGTGTTTCGTCACACAGGTGACTTTTTCAAGGCTGCAAAGAGACACATATACATACTGATGTTTTATGTTGTCCCGAACTGATCACCACAGAAGCAAAGCCAACAAACAAAATGTTAAAGAGAATCTAAATCCACGATAGAGAATCCGAGAAGCGTGAAACCAAATGTAGAGGATCAGATAGAAAAAGTCCATGGACATGGCAAACCAGAAACTAATTAAGATGGTGAACAAACACCATGCGGAAACACCTAGGTGAAAGAACGATATTGCAGAAATCCCAGATTATAACCAACAGGAAGTGTGCTCATTCCTTAAGGACCAAACACCCATAGTGATTGTTAACTGTAACTAATGAGCCATGTGTGAAAATTGGCCAGTATAATAGTAAGTGAGTCGACTAAACAAAGGAATGTGTGCTTCAGAGAGGGGAGGGAACAGCAGCTTATAGCCGTACCTAAAATGTGGGTATAGTGTCCTCTGCATACCTTGGATGCTATTACTTACATATTAGTGCTGTGTACATTGCGTGGTGTGGTCCTTATTGTTTACTGTTATTTGGGTTTAGCTATACACATTTCCTTTGCTTATGGGTAGTAGAGCACCCCCCACTTGCACCATTCGCAAATTGTAGTATTTCCTTGCTCAGATTACTGGGTATACTCCCTGGAAGTGCTGCATTCTTCACCCTTACTACCCTGCTAAAAATAAAGGTACTTTATTTTAGTGACAATGTGCCGAAAATAACTCAGAGAATATACTCCCTTAGGAGGTAAGTAAAATATACAAAATATACACACAAACCAAAATCAGGTAAGTAAAACAGTCAGAAAGTAGTGCAAACTCTGTAGTGTACAATAGGATGCAATAGGCCGAGGGGCAACACAAACCATATACTAAGGAAGTGGAATGCGAACTACGAATGGACCCCTAGGCTAGCATAGTGCGTAGAGGGTCGCTGGGAGTGTAAGAAAACACTTAGGGTGTCCAAGATACCCCAACACAAGACCCTGGAAAGTAGGAGTAAAGTGATACTATTTCCCAAGAAACACACTAAAGTTGTGATAAAGGATTTTGCAAAGACCACAACAGACTGCAAAGCACTGAAGACGGATTCCTGGACCTGAGGACCTGCAAGGAAAGGAAACCAAGTCCAAGAGTTGTAAAAGTGTCCAGGGGGGCAGGAGCCCACTAAACCCCGGATAAAGGTACAAAATGGCTGCCTCCAGATGGAAGAAGCTGAAGATTCTGCAACAACGGAAGATGCCAGGAACTTCTCCTTTGCATAGAAGATGTCCCACGGCGTGCTGGAGGATGCAGAGTTGTTTTTTTCACGCAGAAAGTCTGCAAACAACCCTTGCTAGTTGCAAAGGTTGCGGTTGAAGAAAATGGGTGCTGCCCGGGCCCAGGAAGGACCAGGAGGTCGCCCCTTGGAGGAGGAGACAGAGGGGGCGCTCGGCAACACAGAGAGCCCATGCAGAAGCAGGCAGCACACGCAGAAGCACTTGAACAGGAGTTCAAGAAATCTGAGCATGGCGGTCATCTCAACACTACAAAAGAGGGTCCCACAAAGTTGGTGGTCAACTCACCGAGTTGAGCAATGCAGGAAGGAGTGCTGGAGACCTTGGCTGCGCTGTGCACGAAAGATTCCTTGCAAACGTGCACAGAAGCCCTAGGAGCTGCAGTTCATGCAGTACACAGGATTACTGTCTGGCATGGGGAAGCAAGGACTTACCTCCACCAAATGTGGACAGAAGGACCACTGGACTGTCGGGGTCACTTGGCTCCACCACCTGTGTTCCAGGGCCCACGCTTGTCAGGATGAGAGGGGTCCCAGAGTACCAGTGATGCTGAAGTTTGGTGCCTGCTGAAAACTGGGGGAAGAGTCTGTCGACCCACGGGAGATTTCTTCGTGGCTTCCAGTGCAGGATGAAGGACTGAAGACGGATTCCTGGACCTGAGGACCTGCAAGGAAAGGAAACCAAGTCCAAGAGTTGTAAAAGTGTCCAGGGGGGCAGGAGCCCACTAAACCCCGGATAAAGGTACAAAATGGCTGCCTCCAGATGGAAGAAGCTGAAGATTCTGCAACAACGGAAGATGCCAGGAACTTCTCCTTTGCATAGAAGATGTCCCACGGCGTGCTGGAGGATGCAGAGTTGTTTTTTTCACGCAGAAAGTCTGCAAACAACCCTTGCTAGTTGCAAAGGTTGCGGTTGAAGAAAATGGGTGCTGCCCGGGCCCAGGAAGGACCAGGAGGTCGCCCCTTGGAGGAGGAGACAGAGGGGGCGCTCGGCAACACAGAGAGCCCATGCAGAAGCAGGCAGCACACGCAGAAGCACTTGAACAGGAGTTCAAGAAATCTGAGCATGGCGGTCATCTCAACACTACAAAAGAGGGTCCCACAAAGTAGGTGGTCAACTCACCGAGTTGAGCAATGCAGGAAGGAGTGCTGGAGACCTTGGCTGCGCTGTGCACGAAAGATTCCTTGCAAACGTGCACAGAAGCCCTAGGAGCTGCAGTTCATGCAGTACACAGGATTACTGTCTGGCATGGGGAAGCAAGGACTTACCTCCACCAAATGTGGACAGAAGGACCACTGGACTGTCGGGGTCACTTGGCTCCACCACCTGTGTTCCAGGGCCCACGCTTGTCAGGATGAGAGGGGTCCCAGAGTACCAGTGATGCTGAAGTTTGGTGCCTGCTGAAAACTGGGGGAAGAGTCTGTCGACCCACAGGAGATTTCTTCGTGGCTTCCAGTGCAGGATGAAGGCAGGCAGCCCCCAAAGCATGCACCACCAGGAAACAGTTGAGAAAGCCAGCAGGATTAGGCGCTACAATGTCACTGGTAGTCTTCTTGCTACTTTGTTGCAGTTTTGCAGGCGTCCTGGAGCAGTCAGCGGTCGATCCTTGGCAGAAGTCGAAGAGGGAGTTGCAGAGGAACTCTGGTGAATTCTTGCAAGTCGTTATCTGAGGAAAAGCCCACAGGAGAGACCCTAAATAGCCCTCAGAGGAGGATTGGCCACTTAGTCAGGTAAGCATCTATCAGGAGGTGTCTGTGACGTCACCTGCTGGCACTGGCCACTCAGAGGCCTCCAGAGTGCCCTCACACCTCTGGAAACAAGATGGCAGAGGTCTGGGACACACTGGAGTAGCTCTGGGCACCACACCTGAGGTGGTGATGGACAGGGGAGTGGTCATTCCCCTTTCATTTGTCCAGTTTTGTGCCAGAGCAGGGACTGGGGGTTCCCTAAACAGGTGTAGACTGGCTTATGCAGAGATGGGCACCATCTGTGCCCTTCAAAGCATTTCCAGAGGCTGGAGGAGGCTACTCCTCCCTAGCCTTCACACCTATTTCCAAAGGGAGAGGGTGTAACACCCTCTCAGAGGAAATTCTTTGTTCTGCCTTCCTGGGACTGGGCTGCCCAGACCCCAGGAGGGCAGAACCCTGTCTGTGGGTTGGCAGCAGCGGTAGCTACATAGAAAACCCCTGAGAGCTGGTTTGGCAGTACCCGGGGTCCATATTGGAGCCCCGAGGATGCATGAGATTGGCACCCCAATACCAGATTTGGCATGGGGGAACAATTCCATGATCTTAGACATGTTACATGACCATATTCGGAGTTACCATTGTGAAGCTACATATAGGTATTGACCTATATGTAGTGCACAAGTGTAATGGTGTCCCCACACTCACAAAGTGCGAGGAAATGGCCCTGAACTATGTGGGGGCACCTTTTCTAGTGCAGGGGTGCCCTCACACTTAGTAACTTTGCACGTAACCTTCACCAAGTGAGGGTTAGACATATAGGTGACTTATAAGTTACTTAAGTGCAGTGAAAATGTGTGCGTTATTTCACTCAGGCTGCAGTGGCAGTCCTGTGTAAAGGTTTGTCTGAGCTCCCTATGGGTGGCAAAAGAAATGCTGCAGCCCATATTGATCTCCTGGAACCCCAATACCCTAGGTACGTAGGTACCATATACTAGGGAATTATACGGGTGTTCCAGTGTGCCAATCAGAATTGGTGAAAATGGTCACTAGCCTGCAGTGACAATTTTAAAGACAGAGAGAGCATAAACACTGAGATTCTGGTTAGCAGAGCCTCAGTGATACAGTTAGGCACCACACAGCGAACACATATATATAGGCCACAAACTATGAGCACTGGGGTCCTGGCTAGCTTTTGCACCTTCATCCTGGGTTTAGTGGACTCCTGTCCTCCCTGGACACTTTTGTGACTCTTGGACTTGGTCTTCTTCCTTTACAGGTCCTCAGGTCCAGGAATCCATCTTGAGTGCTTTGAAGTCTGTTGTGCTCTTTGCAGAATCTCCTATCATGACTTTAGAGTGTTTCTGGAGAAGTAGGGTAACTTTACTCCTACTGTTCAGGGTCTTGGGGTGGGGTATCTTGGACTCCCTGTAGGAAGTTGGCTTTGTATGTACTATTTCAAAGTAAGAAATAGCATGCACAGAGTCCAAGGGTTCCCCTTAGAGGTAAGATAGTTGCAAAAAGAAATAATTTTAATGCTCTATTTTGTGGTAGTGTGGTCGAGCAGTAGGCTTATCAGAGGGTAGTGTTAAGCATTTGTTGTGCACACACAGGCAATAAATGAGGAACACACACTCAAAGACAATTACAGACCAATAGGTTTTTATATAGAAAAATATATTTTCTTTGTTTATTTTAAGAACCACAGGTTCAAGATTTACAGACAATACTTTAAATGAAAGGTATTTCACTTAAGAACTTTAGGAACTTTGAATTAGCAAAATAGCATATACAGTTTTCACACAAATGGCATATAGCTATTTTAAAACTGGACACTGCAATTTTCAACAGTTCCTGGGGGGGGTAAGTGTTTGTTAGTTTTGGAGGTAAGTAAACCACCTACAGGGTTCAAAGTTGGGTCCAAGGTAGCCCACCGTTGGGGGTTCAGGGCAACCCCAAAGTTACAACACCAGCAGCTCAGGGCTGGTCAGGTGCAGAGTTCAAAGTAGTGCCCAGAACGCATAGGCTTCAATGGAGAAGGGGGTGCCCCGGTTCCAGTCTGCCAGTAGGTAAGTACCCGTGACTTCGGAGGGCAGACCAGGGGGGTTTTGTAGGGCACCGAGGGGGAAACAAGTCAGCACAAAAAGTACACCCTCAGCGACACGGGGTGGCCGGGTGCAGTGTGCAAACAGGCGTCGGGTTTGCAATGGAGTTCAATGGGAGACCAAGGGGTCTCTTCAGCGATGCAGGCAGGCAAAGGGGGGGCTACTCGGGGTAGCCACCACCTGGGCAAGTGAGAGGGCCACCTGGGGGTCGCTCCTGCACTGCAGGTCAGATCCTTCAGGTGGTGGGGGCTGCGGGTGCAGTGTCCTTACCAGGCGTCGGGTCTTTGAAGCAGGCAGTCGCGGTCAGGGGGAGCCTCGGGATTCCCTCTGCAGGCGTAGCTGTGGGGGCTCAGGGGGGTCAAGTCTAGCTACTCACGGGCTCGCAGGCGCCGGGGAGTCCTCCCTGTAGCGTTGGTTCTCCACAAGTCGAGCCGGGGGCATCGGGTGCAGAGTGCAAAGTCTCACGCTTCTGGCGGTAAACGTGTGTTGTTTCAAAGTTGCTTCTTTGTTGCAAAGATGCTTCTTTCTTGGAGCAGAGCCGCTGTCCTCAGGAGTTCTTGGTCCTTTTAGATGCAGGGCAGTCCTCTGAGGCTTCAGAGGTCACTGGACCCTGGGAACGCTTCGCTGGAGCAGTGTCTTTAGAAGTGGGGAGACAGGCTGGTAGGGCTGGGGCCAAAGCAGTTGGTGTCTCCGTCTTCTCTGCAGGTTTTCAGCTCAGCAGTCCTTCTTCGTCTTAGGTTGCAGGAATGTATCTTGCAGGGTTCTGGGAGCCCCTAAATACTCGATTTAGGGGTGCGTTTAGGTCTCAGGGGTTAATAGCCAATGGCTACTAGCCCTGAGGGTGGCTACACCCTCTTTGTGCCTGCTCCCTGAGGGGAGGGGGGCACATCCCTAATCCTATTGGGGGAATCCTCCATCTGCAAGATGGAGGATTTCTAAAAGTCAGAGTCACCTTAGCTCAGGACACCCAAGGGGCTGTCCTGACTAGCCAGGGACTCCTCCTTGTTTTTCTCATTATCTCCTCCGGCCTTGCCGCCAAAAGTTGGGCCGTGGCTGGAGGGGGCTGGCAACTCCACTAGCTGGAGTGCCCTGGGGTGCTGTAACAAAGGGGGTGAGCCTTATACTCTTATGGCTACCCTGCACTTACAATGTCTAAGGTTTTGTTTAGATACTGTAGGAGCACCCTGCCTTAGGGCTGTAAGGCCTGCTAGAGGGGTGACTTATCTTTGCCATGGGCAGTGTGAGGTTGGCATGGCACCCTGAGGGGAGTGCCATGTCGACTTAGTCATTTAATCCCCACCAGCACACACAAGCTGTGAAGCAGTGTGTCTGTGCTGAGTGAGGGGTCTCCAGGGTGGCATAAGAAATGCTGCAGCTACACTCGACACCACTGCCCTCTACTCCGCACCACTACACTCTACGCTGCTGCCCTCTACTCCGCACCGCTGCACTCTACGCCACTGCCCTCTACTCTGCACCGCTACACTCTACGCCACTGCGCTCTACCCTGCGCTGCTGCACTCAACGCCCCTACCCTCTACTCTGCACCGCTGCACTCTACGCCCCTACCCTCTACTCTGCACCACTGCACTCTACGCCACCTACACTCTACACCACTGCCCTCTACTCTGCACCGCGACACTCTACGCCACTACACTCTACTCCGCACAGCTACACTCTACGCTGCTGCCCTCTACTCCGCACCGCTGCACTCTACGCCACTGCCCTCTACTCTGCACCGCTACACTCTACGCCACTGCGCTCTACCCTGCACTGCTGCACTCAACGCCCCTACCCTGTACTCTGCACCGCTGCACTCTACGCCCCTACCCTCTACTCTGCACCACTGCACTCTACGCCACCTACACTCTACACCACTGCCCTCTACTCTGCACCGCGACACTCTACGCCATGCCCTCTACTCTGCACCGCGACACTCTACGCCGCTGCACTCTACGCCACTGCCCTCTACCCTGTGCTGCTGCACTCTACGCCACTGCCCTCTACTCCGCACCGCTGCACTCTACGCCACTGCCCTCTACCCTGCGCTGCTGCACTCTACGCCACTGCCCTCTACTCCGCACCGCTGCACTCTACGCCACTGCCCTCTACTCTGCACCGCTGCACTCTACGCCGCTGCACTCTACGCCACTGCCCTCTACTCTGCACCGCTGCACTCTACGCCGCTGCACTCTACGCCACTGCCCTCTACCCTGCGCTGCTGCACTCTACGCCACTGCCCTCTACTACGCACTGCTACACTCTACGCCACTGCCCTCTACTCCGCACCGCTACACTCTACGCCACCGCCCTCTACTCCGCACCGCTACACTCTACGCCACTGCCCTCTACTCCACACAGATACACTCTACGCCACTGCCCACTACTCTGCACCGCGACACTCTACGCTGCTGCTCTCTACTCCGCACCGCTGCACTCTACGCCACTGCCCTCTACTCTGCACCGCTACACTCTACGCCACTGCCCTCTACTCCACACAGATACACTCTTTGCCACTGCCCACTACTCTGCACCACTACACTCTACGCCGCTGCACTCTACGCCACTGCCCTCTACTCTGCACCGCTACACTCTACGCCACCGCGATCTACTCTGCAACACTGCACTATACGCCACTGCACTCTTTGACACTGTACTCTACTCTGCACCACCGTACTGCACTCTCCACCATTGCACTATATGCCACTGCTTTCTATGCCACTTCTCTTTATGCCACTGCTCTCTATGCCAAAGCACTGTATGCCACTGCTCTCTATGCCAATGCACTATACGCCACTGCTCTCTATGCAAATGCACTCGATGCAACTTCTCCCTATGCCACTACTCTCTATGCCAATGCACTGTATGCCATTGCTCTCTATGTCAATGCACTCTATGCAACTTCTCCCTATGCCACTGCACTCTATGCCAATGCACTATACGCCACTGCTCTCGACACTGCTGCTCTCTATGCAAATGCACTTGATGCAACTTCTCCCTATGCCATTGCTCTCTATGCCAATGCACTGTATGCTACTTCTCCTTATGCCACTGCTCTCTATGCCAACGCACTCCATACCACTGCTCTCTACACTGCTGCTCTCTATGTCAATGCACTCTATGCAACTTTTCCCTATGCCACTGCTCTCTATGCCAATGCACTCTGTGCCACTTCTCCTTTTGTCACTGCACTCTATGCCAACGCACTCTATACCACTGCACTCTACGCTACTGCTCTCTATGCCAGCGCACTCTATACCACTGCTCCCTACGCCACTGCTCTCTATGCCAAAGCACTGTATGCCACTTGTCTCTATGCCAATGCACTATACGCCACTGCTCTCTATGCCAATGCAGTCTACGCCACTGCTCTCTTTTGCAATGCACTTGATGCAACTTCTCCCTATGCCACTGCTCTCTATGCCACTGCTCTCTGTGCCAATGCACTCTATGCCACTTCTCCTTATGCCACTGCTCTCTATGCCAATGCACTCTATGCAACTTCTACCTATGCCACTGCTCTCTGTGCCAGTGCACTCTATGCCACTTCTCCTTATGCCACTGCTCTCTATGCCAATGCACTCTATACCACTTCACCTTATGCCACTGCTCTCTCTGCCATTTCTCCTTATGCCACTGCTCCCTATGCCAATGCACTCTATGCACCTTCTCCCTATGACACTGCTCTCTGTGCCAATGCACTATATGCCACTTCTCCTTATGCCACTGCTCTCTACGATACTGCTCTCTATGCCAATCCACTCTGTGCAACATCTCCCTATGCCACTGCTCTGTATGCCAATGTGTTTCTGCCACTTCTCCTTATGCCACTGCTCTCTCTACGCTACTGCTCTCTATGCCAATGCACTCTATACCACTTCTCCTTATGCCAGTGCTCTTTATGCCACTTCTCCTTATGCCACTGCTCTCTATGTCAATGCACTCTATTCAACTTCTCCCTATGCCACTGCTCTCTATGCCAATGCACTCTATACCACTTCTTCTTATGCCACTACTCCCTATGCCAATGAACTCTATGCCACTTCTCCTTATGCCACTGCTCTCTATGCCAATGCACACTATGCCACTTCTCCTTTTGCCACTGCTCTCTACGCTACTGCTCTCTATGCCAATGCACTCTATACCACTTCTCCTTATGCCACTGCTCTCTATGCCACTTCTCCCTATCAATCAATCAATCAATCACGATATTTATAAAGCGCGCTATGTACCCGTCAGGGTTTCGAGGTGCTAGGGGGAAGGGGGGGTGGAGGTGTGCTGCAGTTAGCGGTCGAAAAGCCAGGTTTTGAGGAGTCTCCTGAAGGTGAGGAGGTCCTGGGTCTGGCGTAGAGATGTGGGGAGAGAGTTCCAGGACTTGGCGGCGAGGAAGGAGAAGGATCTGCCGCCGCAGGTCTTGCGCTGGATTCGGGGGACGACGGCGAGGGCGAGGTTGGCGGATCGGAGTTGACGTGTGGGAGCGTAGAAATTGAGTCTGGAGTTGAGGTAGGAGGGTCCGGCGTTGTGAAGTGCCTTGTGAGCGTGGGTGAGGAGTTTAAAGGTGATCCTCTTCTCCACCGGGAGCCAGTGGAGTTCTCTCAGGTGAGGGGAGATGTGACATCGGCGGGGTATGTCGAGGATCAGTCGGGCGGAGGCATTTTGGATACGCTGGAGTCGTTTGATGTCTTTGGTTGGGATGCCTGTGTAGAGTGCGTTGCCATAGTCAAGTCTGCTGCTGACGAGGGCTTGGGTCACCATCTTTCTGGTCTCTGTTGGAATCCACTTGAAGATTCTGCGGAGCATGCGGAGGGTGTTGAAACAGGAGCAGGAGACGGTGCTGACCTGTTTGGACATGGTGAGTGCAGAGTCCAGGATGAAGCCGAGGTTTCTTGCGTGGCTGGCAGGGGTGGGTGGGGGTCCGAGGTCGGCGGGCCACCATGAGTCGTTCCAGGCCGAAGGAGAGCGCCCGAGGATGAGGATTTCCGTCTTGTCGGAGTTGAGTTTCAGGCGACTGTTGTTCATCCATTCGGCGATGGATTTTAGTCCTTCGTGGAGGTTTGTTTTGGCGGTGAGTGGGTCTTTGGTCAGGGAGAGGACGAGCTGGGTGTCGTCGGCGTAGGAGATGATGCTGAGGTGATGCTGGCGGGCCAGTTTTGCGAGGGGGGCCATGTAGACGTTGAACAAAGTAGGGCTGAGGGAGGATCCTTGGGGGACGCCGCAGATGAGGTTGGTGGCTTTGGAGCGAAAGGGGGAGAGTCGGACTCTCTGAGTTCTGTCGGAGAGAAAGGATGAGATCCAGTGGAGGGCTTTGTCTTGGATGCCGGCTTCCTGGAGGCGGGTCAGTAGGGTGCGGTGGCAGACTGTGTCAAAAGCGGCTGATAGGTCGAGAAGGATGAGGGCCGAGGTTTCGCCGTTGTCCATTTGATGTCTGATGTCATCTGTGGCGGCGAGGAGAGCAGTCTCCGTGCTGTGGTTTCGTCTGAATACGGATTGTGAGGGGTCCAGGATGGAGTTGTCTTCGAGGAAGTGGGTGAGTTGTGTGTTGACGATCTTCTCGATGACTTTTGCTGGAAAAGGGAGGAGAGAGATCGGGCAGAAGTTTTTGAGATCGTTGGGATCGGCCTTGGGTTTCTTGAGAAGGGGTTGGATTTCAGCGTGTTTCCAGCTGTCCGGGAAGGTGGCGGAGGTGAAGGAGAGGTTGATGATCTTGCGGAGTTTGGGGGCGATGGTGGCGTTGGCTGTGTTGAAAACATGATGAGGGCATGGGTCCGTGGGGGAGCCTGAGTGGATGGTGTTCATGGTTGCCATGGTTTCTGCGTCGTCCACGTGGGTCCAGGCGGTGAGGTGGCAGTCGCGGTTGGAGACGTCGGGGGGGGATCTGGCGGTGGGCCGGTGTTGAAGCTGTTGTGGATGGTAGCGATTTTCTGGTGGAAGAAGGTGGAGAGGTCGTCGCAGAGTTTCTGGGAGGGCGGGATGTCGTTGGCGTTGGCTTTTGGATTTGAGAGTTCTTTCACGATGCCGAAGAGTTCTTTGCAGTCGTGGGCGTTGTTGTTGATGCGTTCGGTGAAGTGGGCGCGCTTGGCGACGCGGATCCGTTGGTGGTGTTCGCGTTTTGCGTCTTTGAGGGAGGCGAGGTTGTCGGGCGTGCGTTCTAGGATCCATTTCTTTTTGAGCTTCTGACAACGGCTTTTGGAGGTGGTTAGTTCGTCTGTGAACCAGGCTGGTTTTTTCTTTCCTTGGTTGGCGGTGGGCTTCTTGAGTGGGGCTAAGGTGTTGGCGCAGTCGAGGATCCATTGATGGAGGTTGATGGCGGCTGTGCTCGGGTCGGTCGCGTCGGGTGGAGGGTTTTTAACGAGGGTGCTGGTCAGTAGGTCTTGGGTGACTTTGCCCCAGCGGCGGTAGGGGGGTAGATGGATGCGGTGTTGCTCAGTAATTTTCTTATAGGAGAAATGGATGCAGTGATGGTCAGTCCAGTAGAGTTCGGAGGTGTGGCTGAAAGAGATGTGGTTGCTTGAGGTGAAGAGGGGGTCGAGGGTGTGTCCAGCGGTGTGGGTCGGAGTGTTGACCAGCTGGCGGAGTCCGAGGTTGAGGAGGTTGGAGGTCAGTGCTGCGGTGTTGACGTCGTTGATATTTTCCATATGGTAGTTTAGGTCTCCCAGGAGGATGTAATCCGGGGAAGCGAGGGCGTGGGTGCTTGCGAGGTCGGCGATGGTGTCGCTGAAGGGGGCTCTTGGTCCTGGAGGGCGGCATATGAGGGTTCCTCTGAGGGTCGTGTTGGGGTCTGTGTGGATCTGGAAGTGGAGGTGTTCGGCAGTCTTGAGGGTGTCGTCAGTGTGGGTGTGGATTTTGAAGGAAGCTTTGTGAGCGATGGCTATTCCGCCGCCGATTCCGTTGGTTCGGTCTCTTCTGGTGATTTTGTAACCGTCCGGTATGGCGATGGCGATGTCCGGAGCCGAGGAGTCGTTCCACCAGGTTTCGGTCAGGAAGGCCACGTCGGGTGCAGTGGAGTCGAGCAAATCCCAGAGCTCGATGGCGTGTTTTCGTGCGGAGCGGGTGTTGATGAGGATGCAGTTCAGGTGGTTGGGGTTGAGTGATTCTATTGTTGGTTTTGTCGTTCTGATGCAGGAGAAGTTGCAGGAGCGGCAGGAAAAAGGTCCTTTAGTGTGCTTCGGGGACGCCAGGAAGCACTCCGTGGAGGAGCCGGTGTTGAAAGCGCGGAGTTCGTTGGCTGAGTAGCGGACGCGGGGGCGCGAGGACCAGGCGGGGTGGCGCTGGGCGCGGTCCAGGCGCTGACGGGCGCAGACGGGCTTGCCTCTGGCGCGCCAGCGGCGCGGACGCGCAGCACCAGCCATTAAGAAGGGAGGGGGGAGGGGGGAGGGAGGAGCAGCTGGGAGGCGGGAGGGAGCGGCAAATGGGGGTGCGAGGGGGGCGGGGCCGCAGGGAGGCAGCGGCAGGGATCGGGGACCGCACAAGGGGCAAAAACACAGAAAACGAGCAAAACTAAAGGCAGTCACAATAAGAAAAACCACACAATAAGAAATACAATACTGGCACAATACACGATCGGGGAGACAGCAATCAGGGGGGCACAATGGGGGCAGAAGCGCCGGCGGCGAGGCGCAGAAAAACGAAAAACAACTTACGGGACGGCGGAAGCGGCACACGGGTCAAGTGAGCCCACTAGCCACCAGGGATGAGGCGCAGGAGGATGCCTGCGGGTGGAGGAGGGCCTCGAACACGCAGACGGCAGCGTGGTCGTGGGACAGAGGCAGGAGGCAGCAGGTTGGTGCTGCGGTCGTGGGGGGCGAGCGCAGGACCTAAAACAGGTCAGAGTTCGCTCACTCGCGACGCGCAGCGCCAGCCATTAAGAAGGGAGGGGGGAGGGAGGAGCAGCTGGGAGGCGGGAGGGAGCGGCAAATGGGGGCGCTAGGGGGGCGGGCCGCAGGGAGGCAGCGGCAGGGATCGGGGAGCGCACAAGGGGCAAAAACACAGAAAACGAGCAAAACTAAAGGCAGTCACAATAAGAAAAACCACACAATAAGAAATACAATACTGGCACAATACACGATCGGGGAGACAGCAATCAGGGGGGCACAATGGGGCAGAAGCGCCGGCGGCGAGGCACAGAAAAACGAAAAACAACTTACGGGACGGCGGAAGCGGCACACGGGTCAAGTGAGCCCACTAGCCACCAGGGATGAGGCGCAGGAGGATGCCTGCGGGTGGAGGAGGGCCTCGAACACGCAGACGGCAGCGTGGTCGTGGGACAGAGGCAGGAGGCAGCAGGTTGGTGCTGCGGTCGTGGGGGGCGAGCTCAGGACCTAAAACAGGTCAGAGTTCGCTCACTCGCGACGCGCAGCGCCAGCCATTAAGAAGGGAGGGGGAGGGAGGAGCAGCTGGGAGGCGGGAGGCGGGAGGGAGCGGCAAATGGGGGCGCGAGGGGGGCGGGCCGCAGGGAGGCAGCGGCAGGGATCGGGGAGCGCACAAGGGGCAAAAACACAGAAAACGAGCAAAACTAAAGGCAGTCACAATAAGAAAAACCACACAATAAGAAATACAATACTGGCACAAAACACGATCGGGGAGACAGCAATCAGGGGGGCACAATGGGGGCAGAAGCACCGGCGGCGAGGCGCAGAAAAATGAAAAACAACTTACGGGACGGCGGAAGCGGCACACGGGTCAAGTGAGCCCACTAGCCACCAGGGATGAGGCGCAGGAGGATGCCTGCGGGTGGAGGAGGGCCTCGAACACGCAGACGGCAGCGTGGTCGTGGGACAGAGGCAGGAGGCAGCAGGTTGGTGCTGCGGTCGTGGGGGGCGAGCTCAGGACCTAAAACAGGTCAGAGTTCGCTCACTCGCGACGCGCAGCGCCAGCCATTAAGAAGGGAGGGGGGAGGGAGGAGCAGCTGGGAGGCGGGAGGCGGGAGGGAGCGGCAAATGGGGGCGCGAGGGGGGCGGGGCCGCAGGGAGGCAGCGGCAGGGATCGGGGAGCGCACAAGGGGCAAAAACACAGAAAACGAGCAAAACTAAAGGCAGTCACAATAAGAAAAACCACACAATAAGAAATACAATACTGGCACAATACACGATCGGGGAGACAGCAATCAGGGGGGCACAATGGGAGCAGAAGCGCCGGCGGCGAGGTGCAGAAAAACGAAAAACAACTTACGGGACGGCGGAAGCGGCACACGGGTCAAGTGAGCCCACTAGCCACCAGGGATGAGGCGCAGGAGGATGCCTGCGGGTGGAGGAGGGCCTCGAACACGCAGACGGCAGCGTGGTCGTGGGACAGAGGCAGGAGGCAGCAGGTTGGTGCTGCGGTCGTGGGGGGCGAGCTCAGGACCTAAAACAGGTCAGAGTTCGCTCTGTAAGCCAATACACTCTATGCCACTTCTCCCTATGCCACTGCTCTGCATGCCAATGAACTGTATGCCACTTCTCCTTATGCCAATGCTTTCTACGCCACTGCTCTCTATGCCACTGCTCTCTACGCTACTGCTCTCTATGTCAAAGCACTCCATGCCACTTCTCCTTATGCCACTGCTCGCTATGCTACTGCTCTCTATGCTAATGCACTCTATGCCTCTTCTCCTTATGCCACTGCTCTCTATGCTAACGCACTCTATGCCACTTCTCCTTATGCTACTGCTCTCTATGCCAATGCACTCCATGCCACTCCTCATGCTACTGCTCTCTATGCCAATGCACTCTATGCAACTTCTCCCTATGCCACTGCTCTCTATGCCAATGCACTCTATACCACCTCTCCTTATGTCACTGCTCTCTATGCCACTTCTCCTTATGTCACTGCTCTCTACGCTACTGCTCTCTATGCCAATGCACTCTATACCACTTCTCCTTATGCCACTGCTCTCTATGCCACTTCTTCTTATGCCACTGCTCTCTATGTCAATGCACTCTATGCAAATTCTCCCTACGCCACTACTCTCTATGCCAATGCACTCTATACCACTTCTTCCTATGCCTCTGCTCTCGATGCCAATGAACTCTATGCCACTTCTCCTTATGCCAATGCTCTCTATGCCACTGCACTCTATGCCACTTCTCCTTATGCGACTGCTCTCTATGCCAATGCACTCTATGCCACTTCTCCTTATGCCACTGCACTCTACGCTACTGAACTCCATGCCAATGCACTCTATACCACTTCTCCTTATGCCACTGCTCTCTATGCCACTTCTCCTTATGCCACTGCTCTCTATGCCAATGCACTTTATGCAACTTCTCCCTATGCCATTCCTCTGTATGCCAATGCACTCTATGCCACTTCTCCTTATGCCACTGATCTCTAAGCTACTGCTCTCTATGTCAATGCACTCTGTGCAACTTCTCCCTATGCCAATGCTTTCTATGCCAATGCACTCTATGCCACTTCTCCTTATGACACTGCTCTCTACGATACTGCTCTCTATGCCAATGCACTCTATACCACTTCTCCTTATGCCACTGCTCTCTATGCCACTTCTCCTTATGCCACTGCTCTCTATGTCAATGCACTCTATGCCACATCTCCCTATGCCACTGCTCTCTGTGCCAATGCACTCTATGCCACTTCTCCCTATGCCGCTGCTCTCTATGCCAATGCACTCTATACCACTTCTTATGCCACTGCTCTCTATGCCACTTCTCCTTATGCCACTGCTCTCTATGCCAATGCACTCTATGCCACTTCTCCTTTTGCCACTGCTCTCTACGCTACTGCTCTCTATGCCAATGCACACTATACCACTTCTCCTTATGCCACTGCTCTCTATGCCACCTCTCCTTATGCCACTGCTCTCTATGCCAATGTATTTTATGCACCTTCTCCCTATGCCATTGCTCTGTATGCCAATGCACTCTATGCCACTTCTCCCTATGACACTGCTCTGCATGCGAATGCACTGTATGCCACTTCTCCTTATGCCAATGCTGTCTACGCCACTGCTCTCTATGCCACTGCTCTCTACGTTACTGCTCTCTATGTCAATGCTCTCCATGCCACGTCTCCTTATGCCACTGCTCTCTATGCTACTGCTCTCTATGCTACTGCTCTCTATGCTAAAGCACTCTATGCCACTTTTCCTTATGCCACTGCTCTCTATGCTAATGCACTCTTTGCCACTTTTCCTTATGCTACTGCTCTCTATGCCAATGCACTCCATGCCACTCCTCCTCATGCTACTGCTCTCTATGCCAATGCACTCTATGCAACTTCTCCCTATGCCACTGCTGTCTATGCCGATGAACTCTATGCCACTTCTTCTTATGCCCCTGCTCTCTATGCCAATGCACTCTATGCCACTTCCCCTTATGTCACTGCTCTCTCTACGCTACTGCTCTCCATGCCAATGCACTCTATACCACTTCTCCTTATGCCACTGCTCTCTATGTCAATGCACTCTATGAAAATTCTCCCTACGCCACTGCTCTCTATGCCAATGCACTCTATACCACTTCTTCTTATGCCTCTGCTCCCTATGCCAATGAACTCTATGCCACTTCTCCTTATGCGACTGCTCTCTATGCCAATGCACTCTATGCCTCTTCTCCTTATGCCACTGCACTCTACGCTACTGTTCTCCATGCCAATGCACTCTATACCACTTCTCCTTATGCCACTACTATGTATGGCACTTCTCCTTATGCCACTGTTCTCTATGCCAATGCACTTTATGCAACTTCTCCCTATGCCATTCCTCTGTATGCCAATGCACTCTATCCCACTTCTCCTTATGCCACTGCTCTCTAAGCTACTGCTCTCTATGTCAATGCACTCTGTGCAACTTCTCTTATGCCACTGCTTTCTATGCCAATGCACTCTATGCCACTTCTCCTTATGCCACTGCTCTCTACGATACTGCTCTCTATGCCAATGAACTCTATACCACTTCTCCTTATGCCACTGCTCTCTATGCCACTTCTCCTTATGCCACTGCTCTCTATGTCAATGCACTCTATGCAACTTCTCCCTATGCCACTGCTCTCTATGCCAATGCACTCTATGCCACTTCTCCCTATGCCACTGCTCTCTATGCTAATGCACTCTATACCACTTCTACTTATGCCACTGGTCTCTATGCCACTTCTCCTTATGCCACTGCTCTCTATGCCAAAGCACTCTATGCCACTATTCCTTATGCGGCTGCTCTCTATGCTAATGCACTGTATGCCACTTCTCCTTATGCCACTGCTCTCTACGCTACTGCTCTCTATGCCAATGCACTCTATGCCACTTCTCCTTATGACACTGCTCTCTATGCCACTTCTCCTTATGCCACTGCTCCCTATGCCAATGCACTCAATGCCACTTCTCCTTATGCCACTGCTCTCTACGCTACTGCTCTCTATGCCAATGCACTCTATGGAACTTCTCCCTATGCCACTGCTCTCTATGCCAATGCACTCTATACCACTTCTCTCTATGTCAATGCACTCTATGCAAATTCTCCCTACGCCACTGCTCTCTATGCCAATGCACTCTATACCACTTCTTCTTATGCCTCTGCTCCCTATGCCAATGAACTCTATGTCACTTCTCCTTATGCCACTGCTCTCTATGCCAATGCACTCTATGCCACTTCTCCTTATGCCACTGCTCTCTACTCTACTGTTCTCTATGCCAATGCACTCTGTACCACTTCTCCTCATGCCACTGCTCTCTATGTCACTTCTCCTTATTGCACTGCTCTCTATGCCAATGCACGTTATGCGACTTCTCCCTATGCCATTGCTCTGAATGCCAATGCACTCTATGCCACTTCTCCGTATGTCACTGCTCTCTAAGCTAATGTTCTCTATGTCAATACACTCTATGCAACTTCTCCCTATGACACTGCTCTCTATGCCAATGCACTCTATGCCACTTCTCCTTATGCCACTGCTCTCTACGATACTGCTCTCTATGCCAATGCACTCTATACCACTTCTCCTTATGCCACTGCTCTTTATGCCACTTCTCCTTATGCCACTGCTCTCTATGTCAATACACTCTATTGAAGTTCTCCCTATGCCACTGCTCTCTATGCCAATGCACTCTATACCACTTCTCCGTATGCCACTGCTCCCTATGCCAATAAACTCTATGCCACTTCTCCCTTCGCCACTGCTCTCAATACCAATGCTCTCTATGTCAATGCACTCTATGCCACTTCCCCTTATGCCACTGCTCTCTATGCCAATGCACCCTATGTCACTGCTCTCTATGCCAATGCACTCAATGCCACTTCTCCTTATGCCACTGCTCTCTACGCCACTGCTCTCTATGCCAATGCACTCTATGCAACTACTCCCTATGCCACTGTAACCTTCTCTGCATCACTGTACTGTTTGCCGCTGCACTCTACCCTGCACTACTCAACTCTTCCCTGTACCACTGCTCTCTGCACCACTTCACTCTACTCTGACAATCTACTCCACCACTGCACAGTATGAAATTGTCATTTCTATGGTCAGTGCTGGTGTTTGTGGGAGGGGGTGTCACGAGTCGTGGGGGGCGCTTGAGGGAAGGTGGGGGAGGGGGGTGAATCCAAATCCATGGGAATCCAACCTCTAAGTGGCGCCTTCTCGGGCCGTGATGTCCAAATCCGACCCCCCAGTGGCACTGTGCAGGCACTGCAGTAGATATCTACCCATCCCCCCAGTGGCAGTGTCCAGGCACTACAGTAAATACCAACCCTAAACCCCCAGTGGCAGTGTCCAGGCACTACGGTAAATACCAACCCTAAACCCCTAGTGAAAGTGTCCAGGCACTGCGGTAAATACCTACCCTAACCCCCCAGTGGAAGTGTCCAGGCACTGCTGTAAATACCAACCCTAAACCCCCAGTGGCAGTGTCCAGGCACTGCGGTAAATACCAAACCTAACCCCCCAGTGGCAGTGTCCAGGCACTGCGGTAAATACCAACCCTAAACCCCCAGTGGCAGTGTCCAGGCACTGCGGTAAATACCAACCCTAACCCCCCAGTGGCAGTGTCCAGGCACTGCGGTAAATACCAACCCTAAACCCCCAGTGGCAGTGTCCAGGCACTGCGGTAAATACCTACCCTAACCCCCCAGTGGAAGTGTCCAGGCACTGCGGTAAATACCAACCCTAAACCCCCAGTGGCAGTGTCCAGGCACTGCGGTAAATACCTACCCTAACCCCCAGTGGCAGTGTCCAGGCACTGCGGTAAATACCTACCCTAACCCCCCAGTGGCAGTGCCCAGGCACTGCGGTAAATACCAACCCTAATCCCCCAGTGGAAGTGCCCATGCACTGCGGTAAATACCTACCCTAAACCCCCAGTGGCAGTGTCCAGGCACTGCGGTAAATACCAACCCTAACCCCCCAGTGGCAGTGTCCAGGTACTGCGGTAAATACCTACCCTAACCCCCCAGTGGCAGTGTCCAGGCACTGCGGTAAATACCTACCCTAACCCCCAGTGGCAGTGTCCAGGCACTGCGGTAAATACCTACCCTAACCCCCCAGTGGCAGTGCCCAGGCACTGCGGTAAATACCAACCCTAATCCCCCAGTGGAAGTGCCCAGGCACTGCGGTAAATACCAACCCTAAACCCCCAGTGGCAGTGTCCAGGCACTGCGGTAAATACCTACCCTAACCCCCCAGTGGCAGTGTCCAGGCACTGCGGTAAATACCAACCCTAACCCCCCAGTGGCAGTGTCCAGGTACTGCGGTAAATACCTACCCTAACCCCCCAGTGGCAGTGTCCAGGCACTGCGGTAAATACCAACCCTAAACCCCCAGTGGAAGTGTCCAGGCACTGCAGTAAATACCAACCCTAACCCCCCAGTGGCAGTGTCCAGGCACTGCGGTAAATATCAACCCTAACCCCTCAGTGGAAGTGTCCAGGCACTGCAGTAAATACCAACCCTAACCCCTCAGTGGAAATGTCCAGGCACTGTGGTAAATACCAACCCTAAACCCCCCAGTGGGAGTGTCCAGGCACTGCGGTAAACACCAACACTAAACCCCCCAGTGGCAGTGTCCAGGCACTGCGGTAAACACCAACACTAAAACCCCCAGTGGCAGTGCCCAGGCACTGTAGTAAATACCTACCCTAACCCCCCCAGTGGCAGTGTCCACGCACTGCAGTAAATACCTACCATAAACCCCCCAGTGGCAATGTCCAGGCACTGCAGTAAATACCTACCCTAACCCCCCAGTGGCAGTGTCCAGGCACTGCAGTAAATATCTACCCTAAACCCCCAGTGGAAGTGTCCAGGCACTGCAGTAAATACCAACCCTAACCCCTCAGTGAAAGTGCCCAGGTACTGCAGTAAATACCTACCATAAACCCCCCCGTGGAAGTGTCCAGGCACTGCGGTAAATACCTACCCTCCTCCCTCAGTGAAACTGTCCAGGCACTGCAGTAAATACCTACCCTAACCCTCAGTGGAAGTGTCCAGGCACTACAGTAAATACCAACCCTAACCCCTCAGTGAAAGTGCCCAGGCACTGCAGTAAATACCTACCCTAAACCCCCCCGTGGAAGTGTCCAGGCACTGCGTTAAATACCAACCCTAACCCCTCAGTGAAAGTGCCCAGGCACTGCAGTAAATACCTACCCTAAACCTCCCAGTGGAAGTGTCCAGCTACTGCAGTAAATACCTACCATAAACCCCCCAGTGGAAGTGTCCAGGCACTGCAGTAAATAGCTACCCTAACCGCCCAGTGGAAGTGTCCAGGCACTGTAGTAAATATCTACCCTAAAGCCCCAGTGGAGGTTTCCAGGCGCTGCAGTAAATACCTACCCTAAACCCCCCAGTGGAAGTGTCCAGGCACTGCGGTAAATACCAACCCTAACCCCTCAGTGAAAGTGCCCAGGCACTGCAGTAAATACCTACCCTAACCCCCCCAGTGGAAGTGTCCAGGCGCTGCAGTAAAAACCTACCCTAAACCCCCAGTGGAAGTGATCAGGCACTGCAGTAAATACCTACCCTAAACCCCCCAGTGGCAGTGTCCAGGCACTGCGGTAAACACCAACCCTAAACCCCCCAGTGGAAGTGTCCAGCCACTGCGGTAAACACCAACCCTAAACCCCCAGTCGCAGTGTCCAGGCACTGCGGTAAATACCAACCCTAACCCCTCAGTGAAAGTGTCCAGGCACTGCATTAAATACCTACCCTATCCCCCCAGTGGCAGTGTCCAGGCACTGCAGTAAATACCTACCCTAACCCCCAGTGGCAGTGTCCAGGCACTGCAGTAAATACCACCCTAACCCCTCAGTGGCAGTGTCCAGGTACTGCAGTAAATACCTACCCTAACCCCCCAGTGGCAGTGTCCAGGCACTGCAGTAAATACCAACCCTAAACCCCCAGTGGAAGTGTCCAGGCACTGTGGTAAATACCAACCCTAAACCCCCCAGTGGGAGTGTCCAGGCACTGCAGTAAATACCAACCCTAAACCCCCAGTGGAAGTGTCCAGGCACTGTAGTAAATACCAACCCTAACCCCCCAGTGGCAGTGTCCAGGCATTGCGGTAAATACCAACCCTAAACCCCCAGTGGAAGTGTCCAGGCACTGTAGTAAATACCAACCCTAACCCCCCAGTGGCAGTGTCCAGGCACTGCAGTAAATACCTACCCTAACCCCCAGTGGCAGTGTCCAGGCACTGCAGTAAATACCTACCGTCCTCCCTCAGTGAAACTGTCCAGGCACTGTAGTAATTATCTACCGTAAACCCCCCCGTGGTAGTGACCAGGCATTGAGGCATGTGCCTCCTCCAAGTCCCAGGTAGTACTGTCAGGAAGTGTGCAGCAGATCTTCACCCCCACCTCCCCTTCCCAGTGGAAGTGTCCAGGCTCTTTAAGGTGCCGCCACACCTCCCTCGTGGCACTAGCCCCCCCCCCCCCTTTGTGTCTGAGTGAACTTTACACACACACACGTGAAGTGACGTGGTCCACTTTACCTCCACAGCGCCTCCGCTCCAGAGGACACCAGTCTGGACGCCCATGGTCTCGGTCTGGGTGTGTGTGGGACTCCTGGCTCTCATGGCCTTTGTTGGCTTCACCATCATGTACTCGCAGTGCCCACGGACCAAGGCATCCCGCCCTGTGAGTATAAACACTGAGGCCGAGAGCCCTCCATCTTTCTATCAGTGGTGGGGGGTCGTGGAGGGGGCCACAAGCACCCATAATGTGTTATTCGTGTCTGCAGTGAATCCGCCAGTGAGCCTGCGCTGCCTTGGACTGAGAGATGTGCAGCGTTGCCACTGACACCCCCGGGTGGCAGAGATGTGCAGCGTTGCCACTGACACCCCCGGGTGGTACTGACACCCCCGGGTGGCAGAGATGTGCAGCGTCACCCCCGGGTGGCAGAGATGTGCAGCGTCACCCCCGGGTGGCAGAGATGTGCAGCGTCACCCCCGGGTGGCAGAGATGTGCAGCGTTGCCACTGACACCCCCGGGTGGTACTGACACCCCCGGGTGGCAGAGATGTGCACCGTCACCCCCGGGTGGCAGAGAGGTGCAGCGTTGCCACTGACACCCCCGGGTGGCAGAGATGTGCAGCGTTGCCACTGACACCTCCGGGTGGTACTGACACCCCCGGGTGGCAGAGATGTGCAGCGTTGCCACTGACACCCCCGGGTGGTACTGACACCCCCGGGTGGCAGAGATGTGCAGCGTTGCCACTGACACCCCCGGGTGGTACTGACACCCCCGGGTGGCAGAGATGTGCAGTGTTACCACTGACACCCCCGGGTGGCAGAGATGTGCAGCGTCACCCCCGGGTGGCAGAGAGGTGCAGCGTTGCCACTGACACCCCCGGGTGGCAGAGATGTGCAGTGTTACCACTGACACCCCCGGGTGGCAGAGATGTGCAGCGTCACCCCCGGGTGGCAGAGAGGTGCAGCGTTGCCACTGACACCCCCGGGTGTTGGGGATGCGGTGATGCTGTGTGTGAGGTGAGTTCGAGATTCAGTAACAAGGGCGCCTGAGCCCCGGGACCAGTGCACCATGTTAGAAGAAGGGTCGGGGGGGGGGGGTGGTCGTTCCCACGAGATGAACCCGGGCCCTGTGCGCCCTGCACCCGGCGGCCCCTCCACGGCAGCCTCGGGTCTGAGGGAAGATGGAACCAAAAACATAGAAAAAGTGCAAACACAGCCCAATAAAAGTGCACAATCGTAGGAAAATCAAACGAAACGTAATCAGAAAAACAGCACAACATTTTAAAAATACATCAAGGAAACCAGAGATAGGAATTTTAAAAGTTTGAGGGGGAAGAGGAGGGCAGGAGAACGCAAAGCACCAATCAGAAGGCACTGAAAGCGGTGAGCTTCACCTGGGCCTGATTTCAGGCTGACTGCGATGGCGCGGAGGGGGTCCACGGAGAGGGTCACCCCGGGAGTGGGACCCTCCAGCAGGGCCAGGATGAAGGGTCTCCCTGGAGAGCTGCTGGCTGAGATGCGGCTGCAGGAGTTGGCTTTGGTGGGCGAAGGTCTGAGTGGAAAAATTCTAATTCAGCAGCAGCCAAAGTCTTCTCGTCGCCCGATGTCACTCGTGCCTCGGCCCGGTCAGCTTTTATACGTTGGGACAGTTTTGAGCTCAAACACCTCTAGATGGACCCCCTGACCGGAAGCCTCCTTCACATGGCAACAACCTCATGCGGCAGCAGCGCGATGTTCTTCCCTCAGAGGCCACCTGTGGAGGAGAGCGGTGGGTGGTCCCAAGTCCTGTCTTTTCCAGCTCTCTGGAGGAGAGCTATGGGTGGTCCCAAGTCCTGTCTTTTCCCGCTCTCTGGAGGAGAGCTCTGGGTGGTCCCAAGTCCTGTCTTTTCCAGCTCTCTGGAGGAGAGCTATGGGTGGTCCCAAGTCCTGTCTTTTCCCGCTCTCTGGAGGAGAGCTATGGGTGGTCCCAAGTCCTGTCTTTTCCAGCTCTCTGGAGGAGAGCTATGGGTGGTCCCAAGTCCTGTCTTTTCCAGCTCTCTGGAGGAGAGCTATGGGTGGTCCCAAGTCCTGTCTTTTCCAGCTCTCTGGAGGAGAGCTATGGGTGGTCCCAAGTCCTGTCTTTTCCAGCTCTCTGGAGGAGAGCTCTGGGTGGTCCCAAGTCCTGTCTTTTCCAGCTCTCTGGAGGAGAGCTCTGGGTGGTCCCAAGTCCTGTCTTTTCCAGCTCTCTGGAGGAGAGCTCTGGGTGGTCCCAAGTCCTGTCTTTTCCAGCTCTCTGGAGGATCGCTCTGGGTGGTCCCAAGTCCTGTCTTTTCCAGCTCTCTGGAGGAGAGCTCTGGGTGGTCCCAAGTCCTGTCTTTTCCCGCTCTCTGGAGGAGAGCTATGGGTGGTCCCAAGTCCTGTGTTTTCCAGCTCTCTGGAGGAGCTCCTCTTGGTCGCTTCTAAGGCTCTCTAGATCTAACACCACCACTCAAGCTCTAGGATCCACTCTAGCAGAAGCCACCAGCAGTGTCCAGTCCAGGTCACTTGGGCACCTGGTCAATGCAGGAAAGGATTGGAGTCCCCATTGTCACACAGAAGGTCAGTCAAGTGACTGTTGGAGTCAAAGTCTCCGTCCTGCCTGCACGTGTGAGCAGATACAACTCGCCAGGTCTCCATCGAGGGTACAATCAGCAGGTCCAGTCCTCTCCTGTTCTTCTGCCACTTTAGATTTCTTCTCATTAGCTTGGGATGAGGTGCACTTTTGTAGAAATCACTAGCCAGTGTGTCGAGGTGACCCCTGGGCACTCCCTGACCAATGGGTACAAACTTGCCAAGAGCAAACCTTGTCCCCTTTTCAGCACATCCGGTTTGCATTACCACAAACTGTTCCACAATGCACAACTCTCAGGAAACACAAGAAGGGGGCACAGCTTTTCCTGCCAAAAGACACATGCCCTTGTTTCTGCTCTGGGAGAGTTCATGCCACATCAAGGGGCAAACAGTGCCAGGGAATCTGCTGTTGGCTGATGCTACGCAGCTACTAGAGTTCAAGGCAGGCAAAGTCGAACTTTCCAAAAGTTCATTTTCCTGCACATTTATCAAACATCCGACTCCTCCAATGAATTGGATGTTTAAGAAATATTAAACATCGTTGTTGAATGGACTCTGCAGCTTATTCCAAACCAAAGTTACAAACAAATAACACTTTAAATGCACGTTTGTAATTCCCAAAGAAACAGCTGAGCTCTAAAGAGTGAATATAGCTTTAGGGGGCTAGTCACTGAGGGTGAATACCAGCCCTAAGTTCTTGCATGTCCCACTTTTAAATAGCAGGCACTGTGCCTTGTGATCTACAGCACCTACTTGGGGGTGACAAACTTAATATTCTGAAAGTAAGGTTTGAAATCAGATCCAACACCTGGGAAGGTTCATCACACCCAAGCTTGGGCGCGTCTTGCAGCTGCCCTTCCCAGGCTGCTTCCGGCCATGATGGAATACCTACATAGATGGGGCCCTCTATATGTGCCTTGGCACGGAAGGACAGCCGCTATGAAGGCGAATATGAAACTCTGCTCGACGCTTCAAAGACTCCCAGTGAAGGTCCCAGATACAAAATCCAGGCACCTCAGAGGGCGATGGACGGTTGTTTGGGCTGGGAAGCCTTCCTGTGCTTATGTCTTCCTGCAGAATGACCAATCTTGCCTGTGTGCGGCGGTGATGGGTGCACGACGCCCCAGCCTGGAGGAATGGGACCCCCAGACACGTGTGTCTGACCTGGCTTTACTCTGCTCCAGCCGATGCTGAGTTAACGCCAGGGCGTGATGGCACTGCCTTCGGGGGCTGGCACAAGCAGGGGGTGCTGGTGACCTGTTCCAGGGAAGGGACCCATGCCCTTCCAACAGTGCAAGAAGGAGGCGCGTCTGCAGGAAGAAGGATGTATGCCCACTGTGCGCCGTCTCCTGAGGGCAGGAACCGGACCGCCCACCGCCTGGGAAGACTTACCCTAGGCACCTCGTATCTATGCAATGCTGAGGGCGCCCCCTCCGGGCAACAGCTGGCCTTACATGGCCTTGCAGTGGCCATGAGCTCCCCGGTCACTCATGCGTAATGGAGACTGTGCGCCGTCTCCTGAGGGCAGGAACGGACCGCCCACCGCCTGGGGAAGACTTCCCCCAGGGACCTCGTATCTACGCAATGCTGAGGGCGCCCCCTCCAGGCAACAGCTGGCCTTACATGAAGCAGCGGCCATGAGCTCCCCAGTCACTCATGCGCAATGGACACTGTGCGCCGTCTCCTGAGGGCAGGAACCGGACCGCCCACCCCTGGGAAGACTTCCCCCAGGGACCTCGTATCTACGCAATGCTGAGGGCGCCCCCTCCAGACAACAGCAGGCCTTACATGAAGCAGTGGCCATGAGCTCCCCGGTCACTCATGCGTAATGGACACTGTGCGCCGTCTCCTGAGGGCAGGAACGGACCGCCCACCGCCTGGGGAAGACTTCCCCCAGGGACCTCGTATCTACGCAATGCTGAGGGCGCCCCCTCCAGGCAACAGCAGGCCTTACATGAAGCAGCGGCCATGAGCTCCCCGGTCACTCATGCATAATGGACACTGTGCGCCGTCTCCTGAGGGCAGGAACCGGCCCGCCCACCCCTGGGAAGACTTCCCACAGGGACCTCGTATCTACGCAATGCTGAGGGCGCCCCCTCCAGACAACAGCTGGCCTTACATGAAGCAGCGGCCATGAGCTCCCCGGTCACTCATGCGTAATGGACACTGTGCGCCGTCTCCTGAGGGCAGGAACCGGACCGCCCACCCCTGGGAAGACTTCCCCCAGGGACCTCGTATCTACGCAATGCTGAGGGCGCCCCCTCCAGGCAACAGCTGGCCTTACATGAAGCAGCGGCCATGAGCTCCCCGGTCACTCATGCGTAATGGACACTGTGGCCGTCTCCTGAGGGCAGGAACCGGCCCGCCCACCCCTGGGAAGACTTCCTCCAGGGACCTCGTATCTACGCAATGCTGAGGGCGCCCCCTCCAGACAACAGCTGGCCTTACATGAAGCAGCGGCCATGAGCTCCCCAGTCACTCATGCGCAATGGACACTGTGCGCCGTCTCCTGAGGGCAGGAACGGACCGCCCACCGCCTGGGGAAGACTTCCCCCAGGGACCTCGTATCTACGCAATGCTGAGGGCGCCCCCTCCAGACAACAGCTGGCCTTACATGAAGCAGTGGCCATGAGCTCCCCGGTCACTCATGCATAATGGACACTGTGCGCCGTCTCCTGAGGGCAGGAACCGGACCGCCCACCCCTGGGAAGACTTCCTCCAGGGACCTCGTATCTACGCAATGCTGAGGGCGCCCCCTCCAGACAACAGCTGGCCTTACATGAAGCAGTGGCCATGAGCTCCCCGGTCACTCATGCATAATGGACACTGTGCGCCGTCTCCTGAGGGCAGGAACCGGACCGCCCACCCCTGGGAAGACTTCCTCCAGGGACCTCGTATCTACGCAATGCTGAGGGCGCCCCCTCCAGACAACAGCAGGCCTTACATGAAGCAGTGGCCATGAGCTCCCCGGTCACTCATGCGTAATGGAGACTGTGCGCCGTCTCCTGAGGGCAGGAACGGACCGCCCACCCCTGGGAAGACTTCCTCCAGGGACCTCGTATCTACGCAATGCTGAGGGCGCCCCCTCCAGACAACAGCTGGCCTTACATGAAGCAGCGGCCATGAGCTCCCCGGTCACTCATGCGCAATGGACACTGTGCGCCGTCTCCTGAGGGCAGGAACCGGACCGCCCACCCCTGGGAAGACTTCCTCCAGGGACCTCGTATCTACGCAATGCTGAGGGCGCCCCCTCCAGACAACAGCTGGCCTTACATGAAGCAGCGGCCATGAGCTCCCCGGTCACTCATGCGCAATGGAGACTGTGCGCCGTCTCCTGAGGGCAGGAACCGGACCGCCCACCCCTGGGAAGACTTCCTCCAGGGACCTCGTATCTACGCAATGCTGAGGGCGCCCCCTCCAGACAACAGCAGGCCTTACATGAAGCAGTGGCCATGAGCTCCCCGGTCACTCATGCGCAATGGACACTGTGCGCCGTCTCCTGAGGGCAGGAACGGACCGCCCACCCCTGGGAAGACTTCCTCCAGGGACCTCGTATCTACGCAATGCTGAGGGCGCCCCCTCCAGACAACAGCTGGCCTTACATGAAGCAGCGGCCATGAGCTCCCCGGTCACTCATGCGCAGTGGACAATGCGCCGCCTTTGCAAGCGCATGGAAGGCAGCGGATCTGCATACAGATGTGGGGTACACGAACAGCTCACCCCGTACATACTGAAGCACACGCAGGGTAACCCCCACAGGCTGTGCTGGGGGGCAGGGACGGGGGTGCATATGTGCTCTCGTGCCCCTCACTAACCACCTCTTGGAAGGAACCGATATGACCTAACTTGGCAACAATGTTTTGGGGTATTCGTCCTGTGGAGATATTACCTCTCCCCCCCTCCCCATCAGGCTGGAGGCTGATATTTAGTATCTTATTGGCAACATAGCGAGTGATTCCTCAAAGGTTCAAATCTGCAACAACCCCAAGGCTGGGGACTGGGTGGGGCGCTGTGGACATCGCTGTGATTGGAACCACTCACTGGTGAAATAAATGGCAGAGAACGATGTTTGGGGACAGTTCGGCCACGTCTACTGCACCATCCATTAGATCAGAGTGTGTCGTTGATGTGCCCCAAGTCCCTGCGGTCAGTGCTCCTGGTACCCCAAGGCGGGACATGTTTGATGCTGTAATGTGAACTGTTCCCTTCCGGAAGTGACCAGGGGGCCGGGGACACTGCACTGGGGGGGCCGGGGTGGGAGGAGCTAAACGGAGGGTGTCATGGGGTGCGCAGGAAACAAAAGTGAACACTGTAATCTCATTCTCATAAAGCATGGACTCTCTTCTCTTCCTCCCACCAAACTGCACCCCAGTGGACTCAGGGGCACACGGCGCGTCGGGCCCCTGATCCCTGGGCTGCACGCAGGAGTGGGCTACCTCCAGGATTGTGCTCTGTGCTGTGAACAGGAGCTCCGCCAACTGACCCTTGGAGCCTCATGCTTCCGGTGGGCGGAGCTGACTTCTGCCCAAGCGGGGCGCACCACCCCCTCTTACTCTGCCAACCTCTGGGGTCAGCAGGTGCGGGCGCATGATGCAACCTCTCCTCCTTGCTGCAGGAGGACCCTCCTTTATCACTCCTCGTATAGAGTCCGTTGAGATCTGACTTCTGGGTGCCAGGGGTGCCCTTTTATGCCCTCAGGGGAGGTCGCCATCACTAGCCAGCGGACTGCCAGGTTCCTTCCCTACTGAGGGCTACTTTCTGTGAAGTGTGGTATCACCTAACCGAGAAGGCTCCATTCTGCCCACTTTCCAATGGCAGAATCCTAGCCCAACCCAGAGGTATGGCTACACACCCCTGACTCCCTCCTGAGTGCCAGCCTGTCTGACTGGACAATAGTGCAGCCCCTCTCCCGAGCGCTCACCTTGTGCCCTTCTGGCTGGCCTTCTGGGCTAGCACTGCTGCGGCTGTCTGTCAGGGAGAAGAAACCCCTCTCCCCACGCAGGCCCTATTGTGTCCTTTCCTGGAAGTGATTAGATGTCTACCCAGGAGGCCAGAAAGCTGTTTCAGAGCCAGGCCCCATGTGCAACCGTCATCGAGCAAAGGAGAAGTTGGACAAGAAAGTAGCATCTGTGCAAAAGTTGCACACAGCAACAAGGTACGTTAATTTCGACTTGAGCATCAAGTCGCCTTAATGTAAAGAGTTGTTTGATACCTTCAAGAATCATCTTTAGTAGTCCCAGTTATCGAGGCTGAGATGCCAGCCGGAACTCTCCAGTGGGGCCACGCGTCTTTCCACTGTAAAAACTACAACCATGGGTTCTTATGGGTTCTTACTACTGAAACATATGAAAGTACACGTTCCACTTTCTCATATAGAGCACCCTGCCTTAGGGCTTGCTGGGCCTGCCTTAGGGCTTGTTGTGCCTACTATAGGGCTTGCTGTGCCTGCTTTAGGGCTTGCTGGGCCTGCCTTAGGGCTTGCTGAGCCTTCCTTATGGCTTGCTGGGCCTGCCTTAGAGCTTGCTGCGCCTGCCTTAGGGCTTGCTGTGCCTGCCTTACGAATTGCTGGGCCTGCCTTAGGGCTTGCTGTGCCTGCCTTAGGGCTTGCTGTGCCTGCTTTACGGCTTGCTGGGCCTACCTTAGGGCTTGTTGGGCCTGCCTTAGGGCTTGTTGTGCCTGCCTTACGAATTGCTGGGCCTGCCTTAGGGCTTGCTGTGCCTGCCTTAGGGCTTGCTGTGCCTGCTTTAGGGCTTGCTGGGCCTACCTTAGGGCTTGCTGGGCCTGCCTTAGGGCTTGCTGAGCCTTCCTTATGGCTTGCTGGGCCTGCCTTAGAGCTTGCTGCGCCTGCCTTAGGGCTTGCTGTGCCTGCCTTACGGATTGCTGGGCCTGCCTTAGGGCTTGCTGTGCCTGCCTTAGGGCTTGCTGTGCCTGCTTTAGGGCTTGCTGGGCCTACCTTAGGGCTTCCTGGTCCTGCCTTAGGGCTTGCTGTGCCTGCCTTAGGGCTTGCTGGGCCTGCCTTAGGGCTTGCTGAGCCTTCCTTATGGCTTGCTGGGCCTGCCTTAGAGCTTGCTGCGCCTGCCTTAGGGCTTGCTGTGCCTGCCTTACGGATTGCTGGGCCTGCCTTAGGGCTTGCTGTGCCTGCCTTAGGGCTTGCTGTGCCTGCCTTACGGATTGCTGGGCCTGCCTTAGGGCTTGCTGAGCCTGCCTTATGGCTTGCTGTGCCTGCTTTAGGGCTTGCTTGCCCTGCCTTAGGGCTTGCTGCACCTTCCTCAGGGCTTGCTGCTCCTGCTTTAGGGCTTGCTGGGCCTGTCTTAGGGCTTGCTGGGTCTGCCTCAGGGCTTGCTGCGCCTGCCTTAGGGCTTGCTGAGCCTGCTTTAGGGCATGCTGGGCCTGCCTTAGGGCTTGCTGTGCCTGCCTTAGGGCTTTCTGGGCCTGCCTTACGGATTGCTGGGCCACCCTTAGGGCATGCTCCGCCTGCCTTAGGACTTGCTGGGCCTGCCTTAGGGCTTGGTGAGCCTGCCGTAGGCCTTGCTGCTCCTGCCTTAGGGCTTGCTGGGCCTGCCTTAGGCTGGGCCTGCTTTAGGGCTTGCTGGGCCTACCTTAGGGCTTGCTGCTCCTGCCTTAGGGCTTGCTGCTCCTGCTTTAGGGCTTGCTGGGCCTGTCTTAGGGCTTGCTGCGCCTGCCTTAGGGCTTGCTAGACCTGCCTTAGGGCTTCGTGAGCCTGCCTTAAGGCTTGCTGCTCCTGCTTTAGGGCTTGCTGGGCCTGCCTTAGGGCTTGCTGCATCTGCCTTAGAGCTTGCTGGGCCTGGCTTAGGGCTTGCTACATCTGCCTTAGGGCTTGCTGAGCCTGCCTTGAAGGATTGTTGTGCCTGCCTTAGTGCTTGCTGCGCCTGGCTTATGGCTTGCTGAGCCTGCCTTAGGGCTATCTGGGCCTGCCTTGAAGGATTGCTGGGCCTGCCTTAGTGCTTGATGCGTCTGCCTTAAGGCTTGCTGCTCCTGCTTTAGGGCTTGCTGGGCCTTCCTTAGGGAGGTTTGGGCTTTGTCATTACCTAGAGTCGAGCTGGCAGTTTAAACCTGCCCTTCCAGTCTGCGCTGGGTTACCTTTGTCACACCCTACGTGGCACAACCAGGGCAGCAGTCGATAGAGTGACCCTGTAGCTTACAGGCGCTGGGTGCCCTAGGTACAAGTAAGTTACCTTATGCCAATGGGGTGTAAACCAATCAAACACACAGTTTAGGGTTAGGGAACTGACACTGAGGTGTGGCTAGCAGGCATGGACGACATTCAGAGGTTGCGGCGTCACAGATGTGATCCCTGGCTTGCCCTTTGCACCCCCTCTCTCTGTCTTTGCAACCCCTGACCTCAGAGGTAGCAAAATCAGTGCCAGGGTCTCAGCAGCAGCTTGTCCTATGGAAGTCGTCTGGGGTTGGTCGGTTCTCACACCGCTTTTGTTACACTAATAGTAAATAATGTTTCATTACCTGGAATACAGCCTTCCCTGGCAGCTGAAGTAAGTAAAAAAAGTGTTTTCAAATGTATGTTGTGTGCATGCTTGTGTGTGAGTGTGTGTGTGAGAGACAGTATGTATGTAAGTGTAACTGTGTGTATGTGTAAAAATGCATGTGTGTGTGTGTGTTTGTGAAACTAAAGGTCACAGGTTGTGTGATGTTACTTCTGCGACCCCCAGCATTTTGATGAAAACATGAGTCCAAAACCCTGGGGCTGACCATATAAAGGGAGTCATTTCCTTACACTAAACTACAATGATTGTTCACAGTTTCTGTAGGGAGCAGCTCTTATATCTTAGAAGATACTAAGGTCCAGATTTACAAAACTGTTACAACACAGTCCAGCAGCCAAGAATGCGGTGCCGTCCTGCACGGGGTCTGAGCTTATTCTGCTCGTGAAACCAAACATAAACTCTGTTCACCTATTTCAATTCAGTTTCTTTTATTGTACGGTCAATGAAAACCTTTACAGAGCAAGCTAAAATGAACATCGCAAAACAGACTTAAAAATAATAAAAAAATTATTTAAAAACCTCCTTTTTCGCTGCTATCACCTAAGTCGATGTGCAATTTAGAAAAATTGTCTTGTGTATTATTAGTAAGTGAGGTACTCATGAAACATTTGTGTTACCAAGAGCAGGGGTCGCCAAACTTTTCAGGATAAGGACCAAATAGTATATTTTACAAACATTCGTGGGCCAAAAAAAGTCAGTTTTGTAAATTAATGAATAAAATATAAATGATTGGATAAGGTTTACTTGGCTCTTTTTTGTAATCAACATTATATGATTCAGAACAGAGGAGAAATGTGACAATGACAAACAAATAATGCTGTAATATAATGATGTGTAAATATATATTCAGATATAAATAATATATAAATAATAAATAAATAATTTACAAATATAATATGATAATATAGTGATATATAATATAAATATAAATAATAGAGAAGATTCATGAAGCACTGCTGACTCCTAGAGGCATCTAGGGGAATTGCACATTTCCATTAATACTTAAATAGAGCTAAGTAGAAATGCTATTAATGCTAAAGTTGCTGAGGCCGCATACAATCTTGTAGAGGGCGTATGTGGCCGCGGGCCTTAGTTTGGACACCCCTGACCAGGAGCATACATCTCACAAACCTACAGCTCGGCTGTGTGATTTCGCCCTTCCAGGTTGCCTTAGAGCTTCCTGACCTGGTTGAAGTGTGTTCCTAGATGCATCCTTCGTGGGTCAATCAGCCCTGGAAGATACACCGGATATGTAAAATGCTCCCCTTCTTGTGGTCGCACAGTTTACACTTTTGTTTTGGTCAGCCTTCGTTCCATCCAGGCGCTGGTCTTTGAAATAGATCAGTCTTGAAGAGATGAGTTTTATTTACAAACGCATAAAAATAGGTTTTCAAATATTATTGAGGACTTAAATGTACATATGATGTTAATACTGATCAGGAGTGGGATTTGTTTGTGTAGTTGTCTTGTCAGAGCGTGTGTTTTGTACGGTATTGTTTACCTGAGTTTTACATTGAGATGGGTGGTGAAGTCCGCTCTGCCCGTGGAGTTTCCGTAGTTTTTCCCACTCCAAGTTCCCCTTAGAATTGCAAAATACTGTACAGAGCGTAGCAGCGTTTTTTCCTCGTTTGCGCTTGCCAACGTTAAATTGCCAAACGCAAGCAAGGAAAATCTTACCCCAGGCCACCACCTGGCGAGATTTATCCACGCGGGCGGCTGCAGATGGTCGCTACCGCTTGCCTTGAGAAACCTTCCTTCCGTGTTGAGGAAGCCGCTGCTTGATAAGAAAATCTAATCGAGCTGCAGAAAAGAAGAAGCGACCCCCTGCGCTGGGCGGCTGCTGTCTGTGCTGATATTACAGCACAGGACAAACAACTGGCGCAGAAAATCAGCGCGAACAGTGCGACCTAATGCACGTCGCCGCTTGCGGAACTCTACATAGCACAGCGGAGTTTTTTGGTCACTTCGTCCAACCAGGCCTAGTTTTTAAAGGTGGCCTTGGTAGTTTGCTCATTTTACAAATGTAAAGGCTTGAAGTTGTTCAGGCAGCTCTCAAATATGCCTGCCATGGACTGTACACTTTAGGGGTCCCAGTTAGGCCTGGGTGGAGTTTTGATTATGCCGGAGTAATCGGAGGAATTTCAGTAATCCTGCATTACTCTTCTCATGTAATTCAGCGCAATCTCTTGACATTTCTGGGTGATCCTGCTTGATTACGCTACATTGAATCACACGAGTTACACCCACCCCTGTTCCTAATCTCCCAAAGGAGGATGCTTGAGGTATATTTTGGAGGCTCTTTCAAACACAGAGAGAGTTTGGTCAGAGCTCCTTACCTGGCAGGGTCTTGGGTTACCTCCCAAATGGATCTGGGCCCGAGAAGTGGCTTTTTGCAGCCTAAGCAGACGTCTGTTGTGTGCCCCCCATCTGCACCTCGGGGCAGTGCCCACCCTCAGGGTGATATGAGCAGCAGTTTAGTATTGCTGACCCCAGGACGTGAGTCAAATGCAGGATATTGTAGTGTTTTTGTAGGAATTCATCTGGAACACTCACTGGTCCTGCTTGTGGTTCAGTGGCTCTAAACGAGGAGTGGAGTTGAACCTGTGACCTCAGATAACCCCAAGGTGGATGACTCTTGTCGCTGTAACAAAGGTTCTTAAGCCGCCCTTTGGTTTCGTGAGTCTGCGGGGAAACGCGGCCGCATTAGTTGTGTCCTCGGTGTGTCGGTGGATCCCTCCTGCGGTGGGTGTGAAGCGGTGACGGGATCTCCGTGGGCCGCCGCAGTTTCCCGGTCAGTACCGCATGGTCAGTGCGTTGGAGATGAGGTACTGGTGGTCCGCAGGCCTCGGAGGGTGGGAGGTTACATGCGTGTGTAAATCTTCTGTGTAAAGGTCATGTTACATCAGAGCAGTGCGCAGCCTTGTCCTAGCACCACCCTCACCCGGGTGCCCTTCTGTGGCCCCCAAGAGTGCAGGTGGAGTACCCCAGACTTTGGGCCCAGCCCAAAGGGCCTCTCTTGGGCTCCTATTGAAGCGGCCTTTAGGTCTCCAAGGCAGGCGCCTTAACGGGTTAACGATAGGGAGCCCCCCCCCCCTCAGAAGGGACAGGAAGAGATGTGAAGGGTCTGTTTCCTTCACAAAAGCCCTTCTGAGGTAGGGACCAGCACCGATGCTCCAGACCCCTCTTCACGGCTGACGCAGGGCAGACCCTGAGTACATCAGTGAACGAGCCCTGGCAACCTTGGGCACCTGCAGGGCACCTTCTCAAGTTGCACTTTGCCCACCAGTGACATCAAATCCGATTTAACCATGAGACTGGAAGTGGGGTACAACTCATTCTGCCGCCACACCCTGGGGGCAGGAAGCCCATAGCTGGCAGAAGGGGCAGTGTGTGCAGAGGGGCAGTGAGTGTGCAGAGGGGGCAGTGTGTGTAGAGAGCAGTGTGTGTGCAGAGGGGCAGTGTGTGTAGCGGGGCAGTGAGTGTGCAGAGGGGGCAGTGTGTGCCCAGAGGGGGCAGTGTATGTGTGCAGACGGGCAGTGTGTGTAGAGAGCAGTGTGTGTGCAGAGGGGCAGTGTGTGTAGAGAGCAGTGTGTGCATACACAGGATAGTGTCTCTATAGAGGGGGCAGTGTGTGTGCAGAAGGGACAGTGTGTGTGTGCAGAGGGGCAATGTGTGTGTGTGTGCAGAGGTGGCAGTGTGGGTATACAAAGAGGGCAGTGTATGTACAGAGGGGCATTGCGTGTGCAGAAGGGCAGTGTGTGTAGAGGGGCAGTGTGTGGGCAGAGGTGGCAGTGTGGGTATACAAAGAGGGCATTGTGTGTATAGAGGGGCATTGTGTATGCAGAAGGGGCAGTGTGTGTTTCTAAGGGGCAGTGTGTGCCCAGAGGGGGCCGTATATGTTTGCAGACAGGCAGTGTGTGTAGAGAGCAGTTTGTGTGCATAGGGGCAGTGTGTGTGTAGAGATGCAGTGTGTGTGCAGAGGGGGCAGTGTGTGAGTGGACAGGGCAGTGTGTGTATTCACATGGAATACTGTGTGTGTATGGAGGGGGCAGTGTGTGTGTGCAGAGGGGCAGTGTGTGTGTGTGCTGAAGGGGCAGTGTGGGTAGAGAGGGCAGTGTGTGCAGACGAGCAGTCCATGTGTAGAGGTGGAATTGTGTGCGTCGACGGGAAAGTGTGTGTGCAGGCGGGCAGTGTGTGCAGAGGGGCAGTGTGTGTGCAGAGGGAGCAGTGTCCATGCAGAGGGGGCAGTGTGAATGCAGAGGGGGCAATGTATGTGCAGACAGGCAGTGTGTGTGCAGAGGTGGAATTGTGTGCGTCGACGGGGAAGTGTGTGTGCAGGCGGGCAGTGTGCGTGCAGAGGGGGCAGTGTCCATGCAAAGGAGTCAGTGTGCATGCAGAGGGGGCAATGTGTGTGTAGACAGGCAGTGTGTGTGCAGAGGTGGCATTGTGTGTGTCGACAGGGCAGTGTGTGTGCAGGCAGGCAGTGTGTGCAGAGGGGCAATGTGTGTGCAGAGGGGACAGTGTGTGTGTAGAGGGCGCAGTGTGTGTGTGTAGAGAGGGCAGTGTGTGTGTGCAAAGAGGGCAGTGTGTATGTGCAGATAGGGCAGTGTGTGTGCAGAAGGGGCAGGGAGCAGTGTGTGTGCAGAGGGGACAGTGAGCAGTGGGACAGTGTGTGTAGAGGGGCAGTGTGTGTGCAGAGGGGGCAGGGAGCAGTGGGGCAGTGTGTGTACAGAGGGGACAGTGAGCAGTGGGGCAGTGTGTGTGCAGAGGGGACAGTGTCTGTGCAGAGGGTCAGTGTGTGTGTAGAGGGGGCAGGGAGCAGCAGGGCAGTGTGTGTGGAGAGGGGGCAGGGGGCTGTGGGGCAGTGTGTGTGCATAGGGGGCAGGGAGCAGTGGGGCAGTGTGTGTGCAGAGGGGGCAGGGAGCAGTGGGGCAGTGTGTGTGCAGATGGGCAATGTGTCTAGAGAGTCCAGTGTGTGCAGATGATCAGTATGTGTGTGGAGGTGGCATTGTGTGCGTCGACGGGGCAGTGTGTGTGCAGACGGGCAGTGTGTGTGCAGAGGGGGCAGTGTTCATGCAGAGGGGGCAGTGTGCATGCAGAGTGAGCAATGTGTGTGCAGACAGGTAGTGTGTATGTAGAGGGGCAGTGTGTGTGCGCAGAGAGGGTAGTATGTGTGTGCAGAGAGGGCAGTGTGCATGCAGAGGGGGCAGTGTGCATGCAGAGGGGGCAATGTGTGTGCAGACAGGCAGTGTGAGTGCAGAGGTGGCATTGTGTGCATCAACAGGGCAGTGTGTGTGCAGGCAGGCAGTGTGTGTGCAGAGGGGCAGTGTGTGTGCAGAGGTGGCAGTGTGTATACAAAAAGGGCAGTGTGTCTATACAGAAGGAGCAGTATGTGTACAGAAAGGGCAGTGTGTGTGTGCAGAGAGGGTAGTGTGTGTGCAGAGGAGGCAGTGTGTGTGTGTGTGCAGAGAGGGCAGTGTGTGTGTGTGCAGAGAGGGCAGTGTGTGTGCAGAGGGGGCAGTGTTTGTGTGTGTGTGTGTGTGCAGAGAGGGCAGTGTGTGTGCAGAGAGGGCAGTGTGTGTGCAGAAGGGGCAAGGAGCAGCAGGGCAGTGTGTGTCCAGAGAGGGCAGTGCATATGTGTGCAGAGAGGGCAGCGTGTGTGCAGAGAGGGAAGTGTGTGTGCAGAGGGGGCAGTGTGTGTGCAGAGGGGCAGGAAACAGCAGGACAGTGTATGTGCCGAAGGGGGAAGGAGCGGTGGGGCAGTGTGTGTGCAGAGAGGGCAGTGCGTATGTGTGCAGAGAGGGCAGTGTGTGCGCAGGGGGGTCAGTGTGTGTGCAGAGGGGAAGGAAGCAGCAGGGCAGTGTATGTGCCGAAGGGGGAAGGAGCAGTGGGGCAATGCATGTGCAGAGGGGGCAGTGTGTGTGCATAGGGGCAGAGAACAGCAGGTCAGTGTGTGTGCAGAGGGGACAGGGACCAGTGGGGCAGTGTGTGTGCAGAGGGTGCATGGAGCAGTAATACAGTGCATGTGCAGAGGGAGCAGCAAGCAGCAGGGCAGTATGTGTGCAGAGAGGGCAGGGTGCAGTGGGGCAGTGTGTCTACAGAGGGGGCAGATTGTGCAGATGTGCAGTGTGTGTGCAGAGGGTAAAGTGAGCAGTGGGCATTTCATGTGCAGACAGGACAGTGTGTGCAGGGGGTAGCGTGTGTGCAGAGGGGGCAGTGAGCAGTGGGGAAGTGTGTGTGTTTAGGGGGCACGGAGCAGTGGTGCTGTGTGTGTGCAGATGTGCACTATGTGTGCAGAGGAGGATGTGAGCAGTGGGCATTTCATGTTCAGAGGAGGCAGTGTGTGCAAAGGGGCAGTGTTTGTGCAGAGGGGGCAGTGAGCTATGGGGCAGTGTGTGTGTGCACAGGGGCAGGGAGAAGCAGGACAGTGTGCGTGCAGAGGTGACAGTGTGTGCAGAGGGGGCAGTGAGCAGAGGGGCAGTGTGTGTGCAGAGGCGGCAGTGAGCAGTAGGGCAGTGCATGTGCTAAGAAGGCAGGAAGCAGCAGGGCAGTGTGTGTGCAGACGGAGCAAGGAGCAGTGGGTCAGTGTGTGTGCCGAGGGGACAGTGTGTGTGTAGAGGGGCAGTGTGTGTGCAGAGGGGGCAGGGAGATATCTACATTGAGACGGAAAGTGGCACAGAGAGTGAATGTTCACTGCTGATATCGGCGGTAAGTTGTGGCAGGTGAGTCTTGGCCTTTCATCCTTAAGAGCATAGGTTCTTAACCTTTTGACTTTTGTGGACCACATTTATTAATTACTGGAATGTGGTGACTCCCCACTAAATTGTTACTGGAATCTGGGAACCCCCTACTCAGTCATTATGGAGTAAGGACCAGGTATGCAAATGATTGAATTACCCTCCAAGTCATGGGATAAAGTAGAAATTGACCTTGTGGGTCTTTCAATACCTTACTCTCTTCTTGTAGATTTGCTGTAGTTTTAATAGTCTACTACTCGAATGTTATTGATTTCACAAAAGATGTCTTGTTACTAGAAAGATTCCCTTCATTTCTTGCCTATGACAATGGTGTACAATTTGTCAGTGAAGAGTTCAAAGTTTTTTTGCAACAACGAGGTATCAAACATCTTAGAAGCTTACTTTATCACCCACAACCTAATGGTTTAGTTGAGCGCATGAACCGTGTGTTAGGTAATTGTGTACAATGGGCTATTGCCAGTAAATGCATTGTTTAGAATGTAGTGCGCTCTATATTGTGATTCTATTGCACAACCCCTAATTCACCCACAAGGGTTTCACCATTTGAGTTTTTGATGGAAAGGGAACCTTCCACTAAAGTCTGTGCAGGATGGATGTCAAGCATGATGTGTTGGAGGATGTTGACAGTAATGTGTGTCAGAAAATTCAAGACGCTCAAGATACACAAAAGATTTACTTTTACTCCAGAAAGAGTTTTTCCTCACTAGTTTAAGGTAGGTGATACGATACGCATCAAAATTGCTGTTCATAGAAAAAAGGGGGAATTAAATTTACTGAACCATTCGTTATCACTAAGGTCTGTGTCAATGCTGGTAGAGGCAGCAAGCGTAATTGGTGAGATGTAGTAAAAGTAAGTGATAAGGTTTTGACTACTCAAGGTAAGGTGGATGTCAACAATTCCTTGACCAACCTTAGTGGGTCGACAGACAAGGATGTCCATGTTCACAAAAGCGGCCGATCATGGAGGCTGCCTTTCAAGTATCGTCGAATGTGTCAAGGTTAGATAACTAAATTATACAGTTCAGCTTACAAATTTCAGTTGTAGAAGTAAATAGGTGCAGGTATGCTGTCAATTAGTCTATGTATATCTTTTACCATAGATTGTATTTTAGTTTTTTTCTTTTGTCCATTTTTTAATCTTACTTATGTTTTGAAATGGTGTTTTCATTTTTAAGAGAATGAAAGGATAGTGCGGTGTTCTACGCCATGACGTTTCACGCATTGCTGGTACATCAGTGATGTTATGGTGTTCCAGGTTGGAAAGAGGAGACTGGTTGAAGACGAGGCTTCTCCGGTGCAGTCTCTGTCAAATTGAATACAAGTTACTTTCTTCTTCATTTCTGTATGAGCGTCCTTACTACAGTAACTGCTGTTGCCTCAACAAGTCTCATCTTATGTTCCATCCTGGAGCACCATGAAATCACAGATGTACCAGCAAGGATGAAACGTCACAGCTTAGAAAACTCCACAGTACTGATACAGGGATCCCAGCCTAAGCACTGTCGATGATTTGAGTCTTAAAACAATACGCAAAAAATACAGAAACCAGCGTCATCAAACACATATAGAAATGATGAAATATTAGATTTCTTTCACAAACAAATATTTAAATAAAATCAAAATTGTCATTTTATTGGGAAGGTTGAAGCTGTTCTAAATTCAAGTCAGGCCACACATCGTCCCGCTGTATTCTGACTGGATCACGTGCACTGCTCCCACAAACCAATCTGAAGGTACTAACTTAATATTGAGCCTCCAATTTCACATTCCTTGACATTTATAAAACTTTTTTAAATGTTCAACTTTACAGTTTGCTTCTTTATTTATATGCACTTTATGAATCTGTTAATGTTGTTTCATTTTCTAAGCTGTGGCAGACCCCTGGCGAAGGCCTGGAAGATGCCTAGGGTTCCCAGAACCACAGGTTAAGAACCACCGCTTTAGAGGTTTATGAATTGAGAACCTGTAAACGGCGTTATTTACAGCACTGAGAAAAGAAAAAATGCTGCATTAGTATTTTATTAAAGCAAGTTATTTTTATTACGATTAACAATAACCACATCTGGTGTGGTCTATGTCCAATATATTGCTTTTCTTTTCAAATTAGTGTGGACTCGGTTAACCGTGGGTCTGTCTTCTACCCTCCTCTTTAGGACAAGCAGTACCCGAGTATTCGTGAGGACGCAGCCCTGGAGCTGTGCACCACCAAGCTTTAGAGCTGGATCTGTGGCTTCCACGGAGGACCTTCTCGGTGGTCGAGGTACGTTGCTAAGATACAGCGAGTGACCCATGGTGCTGTGCTACCGGTCTATCCATCTCTTCAGGGGACACCTCAGATCAGTCGTCCATAGCACCCCGACACTGGCAGTGAGCGTCATCAGCATCATCACTGGACTGGAGAGACCCCCACATTGGCAACAAGCGTCATAAGCATCATCACTGGACTAGAGGGACCCCGACACTGGCCGGGGTGTCATCAGCATCATCACTAGACCGGACACCCCGACACAGGCAGTGAGCATCATAAGCATTATCACTGGACTGGAGGGACCCCAACACTGGCCGGGGTGTCATCAGCATCATCACTGGACTGGAGGGACCCCGACACTGTCCGGGGTGTCATCAGCATCATCACTAGAACGGACACCCCGACACAGGCAGTGAGCATCATCAGCATTATCACTGGACCAAAGGACCCCAGGTACTGGCAAAGGGTCAGGCCAGTGGAGGTGCAGTGTTCTTCCTCGAGACAACATCACCAAACCCCTGGGGATTCTATAATATACAAGTGCTGCTTAGAAGAGCAAGTTTATCAGATGGTTCAAATCCATCCATGGAGGGGGAAGGAGGTGGGGAGGGGCACAATGCTGGGCTTTGGAACACATTGGCTAAAGCCTAGCAAGATATTGACATCTATAAACACCTCTGCCTCCAGCCAAAGGCCTCTTTGGTGGGAACAAATGATGAGACATGATCAAGGTGCTTTTTTGTGATTCAGGAAGAGTGAAATTTTAATTAAGGAACTGAATAATCTAAAGGCATGTAATGCACCAGTGCTTTACGTGGGCAGGTCCTGTCTGGTACGGAGTACCTGCACTTCTATATTTCCATTTAAAGCACAGGCCTGCAGATGTTATGTTGGGATCTTGGATGGACAAGTACTCGCCAGAAACTCAGATATTCCCATCAGAAAAACCTTGTGTTCAGCCTGCGTAATTCTAGATATCATCTCATCTTGAAATATAGAGCCACAGCTCAAGTAGAACCTTTGCAAATGCTCTTCTGAGGCAAGTAATGGCCTCCTAGGCTATTGTCTTACTGTCAACTAAAAAATAACTCAAGGAGACCTATTCTGCCATAAGAAGTTATGTTCCTGGAAAAAATAGTGTCACATAGCGCTGACCTTCAATGGACTAAAACTCTTCTATACTGCGCTATGAAAATTCGGTTCTCAGAATATGTACCAAGACCAAACATACAAAATATTGTACCAGAGGCTGGTTCCAACCACACAGCTATGTTTGGCACATGCCATCTAATGTTCCATAGCTAGGCCTGTCTCATTTCGAGTCATGTTCCCTAGCCAGGGCTGCCTCATGTCATATTCCCTAGCTAGGGTTGCCTCATCTCATGCTCCCTAGCTAGGGTTGCCTCATCTCATGTTCCCTATTGGGGGCTGCTTTATCTCATGTCCCCTAACTACGGTTGTCTCATTTCAAGTTCCCTAGCTAGGGTTGTTTCTTCTCATGTTCCCTAGCTAGGGATGTCTCATCTCATGTCCCCAAAAAACGGTTGTCTAATTTCATGTTCCTTAATTAGGGTTGTCTCATCTCATGTTCCCTAGCCAGCGCTGCCTCATCTTATGATCCCTAGCTAGGGTTATCTCATGAGCCCTAGCCAGGCCTGTCTCATCTCATGTTCCTTAGCTAGGATTGCCTCATCTCATGTTCCCTAGCCAGGGCTGCCTTATCTCATGTTCCCTAGCTAGGGTTGTCTCATCTCATGTTTCCTAGCCAGGGTGCCTTTTCTTATGTCTCCTAGCTACGGTTGTCTCATTTCATGTTCCCTAGTTAGGGTGCTCTCATCTAATGTTCGCTCGCCAGGGCTGCCTCATCTCATGTACCCTAGCTAGGGGTGTCTGATTTCATGATCCCTAGCTAGGCCTGCCTCATCTCATGTTCCTTAGCCAGCGTTGCCTCATCTCATGAACCCTAGCTAGGCCTGTCTCATCTCATGTTCCCTAGCCAGCACCGCCTTATCTCGTGATCCCTAGCTTGGCGTGTCTCATCTAATGTTCGCTAGCCAGGGCTGCCTTATCTCATGTACCCTAGCTAGGGGTGTCTGATTTCACGATCCCTACCTAGGCCTGTCTCATCTCATGTTCCCTAGCCAGCGTTGCCTCATCTCATGAACCCTAGTTAGGCCTGTCTCATCTCATGTTCCCTAGCCAGCACCGCCTTATCTCGTGATCCCTAGCTTGGCTTGTCTCATTCATGTTTCCTAGTCAGGGTTGTCTTATGTCATGTTCACTAGCCAGTGGTGTCTCATCTCATGATCCCTAGCTAGGCCTGTCTCATCTCATGTTTTCTAGCCAGTGCTACCTCATCTCTTGATCCCTAGCTAGGCCTGTCTCAACTCATGTTCCCTAGCCAGCGCTGCCTCAGCTCATGATCCCTAGCTTGGCCTGTCTCATCTCATGTTCCCTAGCCAGGTTTGTCTCATCTCATGTTCACTACCCAGCGGTGCCTATTCTCATGACCCATAGCTAGGCGTGTCTCATCTCATGTTCCCTAAACAGCGCAGACTCATCTCATGATCCCTAGCTAGGGTTGTCTCATCTCGTGTTCTTTGGCTAGGGTTGTCTCATCTCATGATCCCTAGCTAGGGTTGTCTCATCTTATGCTCCCTAGCTAGACCTGTCTCATCTCATGGTCTTTAGCCAGGACTGCCTTATTTCATGTTCCCTAGCTATGGTTGCCTCATCTCATGCTCCCTAGCCAGCGCTGCCTCATTTCATGATCCCTAGCCAGGGCTGCCTCATCTCATTTTCTCTAGCTAGGCCTGTCTCATCTCATGATCCCTAGCCAGGGCTCCCTCTTCTCCTGTTCCCTAAATAGAGATGTCTCATCTCATGATCCCTAGCTAGGGTTATCTCATGATCCTTGGCCAGGCCTGTCTCATCCCATGTTCCTTAGCTAAGGTTCCCTCATCTCATGTTCCCTAGCCAGAGCTGCCTTATCTCATGTTTCCTAGATAGGGTTGCCTCATCTCATGTTCCCTAGCCATGGCTGCCTTATCTTATGTCTCCTAGCTACGGTTGTCTCATTTCTTGTTCCCTAGTTAGGGAGGTCTCATCTAATGTTCGCTAGCCAGGGCTGCCTTATCTCATATACCCTAGCTAGGGTTGCCTGATCGCATGATCCCTCGCTAGTCCTGTCTCCTCTCATGTTCCCTAGCCAGCAATGCCTTCTCTCATGACCCCTAGCTTGGCGTGACTCATTCATGTTCCCTAGCCAGGGTTGTCTTAGTTCATGTTCACTAGCCAGCAGTGCCTCATCTCATGATCTCTAGCTAGGCCTGTCTCATCACATGTTGCCTCATCTCATATCCCCTAGCTATGGCTGTCTCGTCTCAAGTTCCCTAGCCAGCGCTGCCTCATCTCATGATCCCTAGCTTTTATTGTCTCATTTCATATTTCCTAGCCAGCGCTGACTCCTCTCATGATCCCTAGCTAGGGTTGTTTCATTTCATGTTCCCTATCTAGGGTTGTCTTATCTCATGTTCCCTAGCTCGGCCTGTCTCATCTCATGTTCCCTAGCAGGGGCTGCTTTAGCTCATGTCCCCTAGCCACTTCTGTCTCATCTCATGCTCCCTATCCAGCACTGCCTCATCTCATGATCTCTCACTAGGGTGGTCACATCTCATATTTCCTAGCCAGCACTGACTCGTCTCATGATCCCTAGCTAGGGTTGTCTCATCTCATGTTCCCTTGCTAGGGTTGTCACATCTCATGATCCCTAGCCAGGGTTGTCTTATCTCATGATCCCTAGCCAGGGTTGTCTTATCTCATGATCCCTAGCCAGGGTTGTCTCATCTCATGTTCCCTAGCCAGCACTGCCTCATCTCATGATCCCTAGCCAGCACTGCCTCATCTCATGATCTCTTGCTAGGGTGGTCTCATCTCATGTTTCCTAGCTAGCACTGACTCAGCTCATGATCCCTAGCTAGGGTTGTCTCATCTCATGTTACCTTGCTAGGACTGTCTCATCTCATGATCCCTAGCTAGGGTTGTCTCATCTCATGATCCCTAGCCAGGGTTGTCTCATCTCATGTTCCCTTGCTAGGGTTGTCTCATCTCACGATCCCTAGCCAGAGTTGTCTCATCTCATGAACCCTAGCCAGGGTTGTCTCATCTCATGTTCCCTAGCCAGCGCTGCCCCATCTCATGATCCCTAGCCAGGGCTGCCTCATCTCATGTTCCCTAACTAGGCCTGCCTCATCTCATGATCCCTAGCCAGGGTTGTCTCATCTCATGATGCCTAGCCAGGGTTGTCTCATCTCATGATCCCTAGCCAGGGCTGCCTCATCTCATGTTCCCTAACTAGGCCTGTCTCATCTCATGTTCCCTAGCCAGTGCTTCCTCATCTTATGATCCCTAGATCGGCCTGTCTCATCTCATGTTCCCTAGCAGGGGCTGCTTTAGCTCATGTCCCCTAGCCACTTCTGTCTCATCTCATGCTCCCTATCCAGCACTGCCTCATCTCATGATCTCTCACTAGGGTGGTCACATCTCATATTTCCTAGCCAGCACTGACTCGTCTCATGATCCCTAGCTAGGGTTGTCTCATCTCATGTTCCCTTGCTAGGGTTGTCACATCTCATGATCCCTAGCCAGGGTTGTCTTATCTCATGATGCCTAGCCAGGGTTGTCTTATCTCATGATCCCTAGCAAGGGTTGTCTCATCTCATGTTCCCTAGCCAGCACTGCCTCATCTCATGATCCCTAGCCAGCACTGCCTCATCTCATGATCTCTCGCTAGGGTGGTCTCATCTCATGTTTCCTAGCTAGCACTGACTCAGCTCATGATCCCTAGCTAGGGTTGTCTCATCTCATGTTACCTTGCTAGGACTGTCTCATCTCATGATCCCTAGCTAGGGTTGTCTCATCTCATGATCCCTAGCCAGGGTTGTCTCATCTCATGTTCCCTTGCTAGGATTGTCTCATCTCACGATCCCTAGCCAGAGTTGTCTCATCTCATGAACCCTAGCCAGGGTTGTCTCATCTCATGTTCCCTAGCCAGCGCTGCCCCATCTCATGATCCCTAGCCAGGGCTGCCTCATCTCATGTTCCCTAACTAGGCCTGCCTCATCTCATGATCCCTAGCCAGGGTTGTCTCATCTCATAATCCCTAGACAGCGCTGCCTCATCTCATGATCCCTAGCCAGGGCTGCCTCATCTCATGTTCCCTAACTAGGCCTGTCTCATCTCATGTTCCCTAGCCAGTGCTTCCTCATCTTATGATCCCTAGCTAGGCCTGTCTCATCTCATGTTCTCTAGCTAGGCCTGTCTCATCTCATGTTCTCTAGCTAGGCCTGTCTCATCCCATGTTCCTTAGCAAGTGCTGCCTCATCTCATGAAGCCTAGCTAGGCCTGTCTCATCCCATGTTCCCTTGCTAAGGTTGCCTTATCTCATGTCCCTAGCTGGGCCTGTCTCTTCTCATGTTCCCTACCTAGGGTTGTTTCATTGCATGTTCCTAGCTAGGCCTATCTCATCTCATGTTTCCTAGCCAGCGCTGACTCATCTCATGATCCCTAGCTAGGGTTGTCTCATTTCATGTTCCCCAGTTAGGGTTGTCTCATCTCATGATCCCTATCTAGGGTTGTCTTATCTCTTGTTCCCTAGCTAGGCCTGTCTCATCTCATGTTCCCTAGCAGGGGCTGCTTTAGCTCATGTCCCCGAGCCACTTCTGTCCCATCTCGTGCTCCCTATCCAGCACTGCCTCATCTCATGATCTCTTGCTAGGGTGGTCTCATCTCATGTTTCCTAGCTAGCACTGACTCGTCTCATGTCCCCTAGCTAGGGCTGCCTCATCTCATGTTCCCTAACTAGGCCTGCCTCATCTCATGATCCCTAGCCAGGGTTGTCTCATCTCATGATCCCTAGCCAGGGTTGTCTCATCTCATGTTCCCTAGCCAGCGCTGCCCCATCTCATGATCCCTAGCCAGGGCTGCCTCATCTCATGTTCCCTAACTAGGCCTGCCTCATCTCATGATCCCTAGCCAGGGTTGTCTCATCTCATGATCCCTAGACAGCGCTGCCTCATCTCATGATCCCTAGCCAGGGCTGCCTCATCTCATGTTCCCTAACTAGGCCTGTCTCATCTCATGTTCCCTAGCCAGTGCTTCCTCATCTTATGATCCCTAGCTCGGCCTGTCTCATCTCATGTTCCCTAGCAGGGGCTGCTTTAGCTCATGTCCCCTATCCACTTCTGTCTCATCTCATGCTCCCTATCCAGCACTGCCTCATCTCATGATCTCTCACTAGGGTGGTCAAATCTCATATTTCCTAGCCAGCACTGACTTGTCTCATGATCCCTAGCTAGGGTTGTCTCATCTCATGTTCCCTTGCTAGGGTTGTCACATCTCATGATCCCTAGCCAGGGTTGTCTTATCTCATGATGCCTAGCCAGGGTTGTCTTATCTCATGATCCCTCGCCAGGGTTGTCTCATCTCATGTTCCCTAGCCAGCACTGCCTCATCTCATGATCCCTAGCCAGCACTGCCTCATCTCATGATCTCTCGCTAGGGTGGTCTCATCTCATGTTTCCTAGCTAGCACTGACTCAGCTCATGATCCCTAGCTAGGGTTGTCTCATCTCATGTTACCTTGCTAGGACTGTCTCATCTCATGATCCCTAGCTAGGGTTGTCTCATCTCATGATCCCTAGCCAGGGTTGTCTCATCTCATGTTCCCTTGCTAGGATTGTCTCATCTCACGATCCCTAGCCAGAGTTGTCTCATCTCATGAACCCTAGCCAGGGTTGTCTCATCTCATGTTCCCTAGCCAGCGCTGCCCCATCTCATGATCCCTAGCCAGGGCTGCCTCATCTCATGTTCCCTAACTAGGCCTGCCTCATCTCATGATCCCTAGCCAGGGTTGTCTCATCTCATAATCCCTAGACAGCGCTGCCTCATCTCATGATCCCTAGCCAGGGCTGCCTCATCTCATGTTCCCTAACTAGGCCTGTCTCATCTCATGTTCCCTAGCCAGTGCTTCCTCATCTTATGATCCCTAGCTAGGCCTGTCTCATCTCATGTTCTCTAGCTAGGCCTGTCTCATCTCATGTTCTCTAGCTAGGCCTGTCTCATCCCATGTTCCTTAGCAAGTGCTGCCTCATCTCATGAAGCCTAGCTAGGCCTGTCTCATCCCATATTCCCTTGCTAAGGTTGCCTTATCTCATGTCCCTAGCTGGGCCTGTCTCATCTCATGTTCCCTACCTAGGGTTGTTTCATTGCATGTTCCTAGCTAGGCCTATCTCATCTCATGTTTCCTAGCCAGCGCTGACTCATCTCATGATCCCTAGCTAGGGTTGTCTCATTTCATGTTCCCCAGTTAGGGTTGTCTCATCTCATGATCCCTATCTAGGGTTGTCTTATCTCATGTTCCCTAGCTAGGCCTGTCTCATCTCATGTTCCCTAGCAGGGGCTGCTTTAGCTCATGTCCCAGAGCCACTTCTGTCCCATCTCGTGCTCCCTATTCAGCACTGCCTCATCTCATGATCTCTTGCTAGGGTGGTCTCATCTCATGTTTCCTAGCTAGCACTGACTCGTCTCATGTTCCCTAGCTAGGGCTGCCTCATCTCATGTTCCCTAACTAGGCCTGCCTCATCTCATGATCCCTAGCCAGGGTTGTCTCATCTCATGATCCCTAGCCAGGGTTGTCTCATCTCATGGTCCCTAGCCGGCGCTGCCTCATCTCATGATCCCTAGCCAGGGCTGCTTCATCATCTCATGTTCCCTAACTAGGCCTGTCTCATCTCATGTTCCCTAGCCAGTGCTTCCTCATCTTATGATCCCTAGCTAGGCCTGTCTCATCTCATGTTCTCTAGCTAGGCCTGTCTCATCTCATGTTCCTTAGCAAGTGCTGCCTCATCTCATGAAGCCTAGCTAGGCCTTTCTCATCCCATGTTCCCTAGCTAGGGCTGCCTCATCTCATGTTCCCTAACTAGGCCTGCCTCATCTCATGATCCCTAGCCAGGGTTGTCTCATCTCATGATCCCTAGCCAGGGTTGTCTCATCTCATGGTCCCTAGCCAGCGCTGCCTCATCTCATGATCCCTAGCCAGGGCTGCTTCATCATCTCATGTTCCCTAACTAGGCCTGTCTCATCTCATGTTCCCTAGCCAGTGCTTCCTCATCTTATGATCCCTAGCTAGGCCTGTCTTATCTCATATTCCCTAGCTAGGCCTGTCTCATCTCATGTTCCCTAGCAGGGGCTGCTTTAGCTCATGTCTCCTAGCCACTTCTGTCTCATCTCATGCGCCATATCCAGCACTGCCTCATCTCATGATCTCTTGCTAGGGTGGTCTCATCTCATTTTTCCTAGCCAGCACTGACTCGTCTCATGATCCCTAGCTAGGGTTGTCTCAGCTCATGTTCCCTTGCTAGGGTGTCTCATCTCATGATCCCTAACCAGGGTTGTCTCATCTCATGATCCCTAGCCAGGGTTGTCTCATCTCATGTGCCCTAGCCAGCGCTGCCTCATCTCATGAAACCTAGCCAGGGTTGTCTCATCTCATGATCCCTAGCCAACGCTGCCTCATCTCATGATCCCTAGCCAGGGCTGCCTCATCTAATGTTCCCTAACTAGGCCTGCCTCATCTCATGTTCCCTAGCCAGTGCTTCCTCATCTTCTGATCCCTAGCTAGGCCTGTCTCATCTCATGTTCTCTAGCTAGGCCTGTCTCATCTCATGTTCCTTAGCAAGTGCTGCCTCATCTCATGAAGCCTAGCTAGGCCTTTCTCATCCCATGTTCCCTTGCTAAGGTTGCCTTATCTCAGCCATATCTCATGTCCCTAGCTGGGCCTGTCTCATCTCATGTTTCCTACCTAGGGTTGTTTCATCGCATGTTCCTAGCTAGGCCTGTCTCATCTCATGTTTCCTAGCCAGCGCTGACTCATCTCATGATCCCTAGCTAGGGTTGTCTAATTTCATGTTCCCCAGTTAGGGTTGTCTCATCTCATGATCCCTATCTAGGGTTGTCTTATCTCATATTCCCTAGCTAGGCCTGTCTCATCTCATGTTCCCTAGCAGGGGCTGCTTTAGCTCATGTCTCCTAGCCACTTCTGTCTCATCTCATGCGCCATATCCAGCACTGCCTCATCTCATGATCTCTTGCTAGGGTGGTCTCATCTCATTTTTCCTAGCCAGCACTGACTTGTCTCATGATCCCTAGCTAGGGTTGTCTCAGCTCATGTTCCCTTGCTAGGGTGTCTCATCTCATGATCCCTAGCCAGGGTTGTCTCATCTCATGATCCCTAGCCAGGGTTGTCTCATCTCATGTGCCCTAGCCAGAGCTGCCTCATGAACCCTAGCCAGGGTTGTCTCATCTCATGATCCCTAGCCAACGCTGCCTCATCTCATGATCCCTAGCCAGGGCTGCCTCATCTCATGTTCCCTAACTAGGCCTGCCTCATCTCATGATCCCTAGCCGGGGTTGTCTCATCTCATGATCCCTAGCCAGGGGCGTCTCATCTCATGTTCCCTAGCCAGGGCTGCTTCATCATCTCATGTTCCCTAACTTGGCTTGTCTCATCTCATGTTCCCTAGCCAGTGCTTCCTCATCTTATGATCCCTAGCTAGGCCTGTCTCATCTCAAGTTCCTAGCTAGGCCTATCTCATCTCATGTTTCCTAGCCAGCGCTGACTCATCTCATGATCCCTAGCTAGGGTTGTCTCATTTCATGTTCCCCAGTTAGGGTTGTCTCATCTCATGATCCCTATCTAGGGTTGTCTTATCTCATGTTCCCTAGCTAGGCCTGTCTCATCTCATGTTCCCTAGCAGGGGCTGCTTTAGCTCATGTCCCCTAGCCACTTCTGTCCCATCTCGTGCTCCCTATCCAGCACTGCCTCATCTCATGATCTCTTGCTAGGGTGGTCTCATCTCATGTTTCCTAGCTAGCACTGACTCGTCTCATGTCCCCTAGCTAGGGCTGCCTCATCTCATGTTCCCTAACTAGGCCTGCCTCATCTCATGATCCCTAGCCGGGGTTGTCTCATCTCATGATCCCTAGCCAGGGTTGTCTCATCTCATGGTCCCTAGCCAGCGCTGCCTCATCTCATGATCCCTAGCCAGGGCTGCTTCATCATCTCATGTTACCTAACTAGGCCTGTCTCATCTCATGTTCCCTAGCCAGTGCTTCCTCATCTTATGATCCCTAGCTAGGCCTGTCTCATCTCATGTTCTCTAGCTAGGCCTGTCTCATCTCATGTTCCTTAGCAAGTGCTGCCTCATCTCATGAAGCCTAACTAGGCCTGTCTCATCCCTTGTTCCCTTGCTAAGGTTGCCTTATCTCAGCCTTATCTCATGTCCCTAGCTGGGCCAGTCTCATCTCAGGTTCCCTACCTAGGGTTGTTTCATCGCATGTTCCTAGCTAGGCCTGTCTCATCTCATGTTTCAAAGCCAGCGCTGACTCATCTCATGATCCCTAGCTAGGGTTGTCTAATTTCATGTTCCCCAGTTAGGGTTGTCTCATCTCATGATCCCTATCTAGGGTTGTCTTATCTCATATTCCCTAGCTAGGCCTGTCTCATCTCATGTTCCCTAGCAGGGGCTGCTTTAGCTCATGTCTCCTAGCCACTTCTGTCTCATCTCATGCGCCATATCCAGCACTGCCTCATCTCATGATCTCTTGCTAGGGTGGTCTCATCTCATTTTTCCTAGCCAGCACTGACTCGTCTCATGATCCCTAGCTAGGGTTGTCTCAGCTCATGTTCCCTTGCTAGGGTGTCTCATCTCATGATCCCTAGCCAGGGTTGTCTCATCTCATGATCCCTAGCCAGGGTTGTCTCATCTCATGTGCCCTAGCCAGCGCTGCCTCATCTCATGAACCCTTGCCAGGGTTGTCTCATCTCATGATCCCTAGCCAACGCTGCCTCATCTCATGATCCCTAGCCAGGGCTGCCTCATCTCATGTTCCCTAACTAGGCCTGCCTCATCTCATGATCCCTAGCCAGGGTTGTCTCATCTCATGATCCCTAGCCAGGGTTGTCTCATCTCATGTTCCCTAGCCAGGGCTGCTTCATCATCTCATGTTCCCTAACTAGGCCTGTCTCATCTCATGTTCCCTAGCCAGTGCTTCCTCATCTTATGATCCCTAGCTAGGCCTGTCTCATCTCATGTTCTCTAGCTAGGCCTGTCTTATCTCATGTTCCTTAGCAAGTGCTGCCTCATCTCATGAAGCCTAACTAGGCCTGTCTCATCCCATGTTCCCTTGCTAAGGTTGCCTTATCTCAGCCTTATCTCATGTCTCTAGCTGGGCCAGTCTCATCTCATGTTCCCTACCTAGGGTTGTTTCATCGCATGTTCCTAGCTAGGCCTGTCTCATCTCATGTTTCCTAGCCAGCGCTGACTCATCTCATGATCCCTAGCTAGGGTTGTCTCATTTCATGTTCACCAGTTAGGGTTGTCTCATCTCATGATCCCTATCTAGGGTTGTCTTATCTCATATTCCCTAGCTAGGCCTGTCTCATCTTATGTTCCCTAGCTGGGGCTGCTTTAGCTCATGTCTCCTAGCCACTTCTGTCTCATCTCATGCTCCCTATCCAGCACTGCCTCATCTCATGATCTCTTGCTAGGGTGGTCTCATCTCATGTTTCCTATCCAGCACTGACTCGTCTCATGATCCCTAGCTAGGGTTGTCGCAGCTCATGTTCCCTTGCTAGGGTGTCTCATCTCATGATCCCTAGCCAGGGTTGTCTCATCTCATGATCCCTAGCCAGGGTTGTCTCATCTCATGTGCCCTTTCCAGCACTGCCTCATCTCATGATCCCTAGCCAGGGCTGCCTCATCTCATGTTCCCTAACTAGGCCTGTCTCATCTCATGATCCCTAGCTAGGGTTGTGTCATCTCATGTTCCCTAGCCAGTGCTTCCTCATCTCATGATCCCGAGCTAGGACTGTCTCATCTCATGTTTTCTAGCTAGGCCTGTCTCATCTCATGTTCCTTAGCAAGTGCTGCCTCATCTCATGAAGCCTAGCTAGGCCTGTCTCATCTCATGTTCCCTCGCTAGGGTTGCCTTATCTCATGTTCCCTAGCTAGGCCTGTCTCATCTCATGTTCCCTACCTAGGGTTATTTCATCGCATGTTCCTGGCTAGGCCTGTCTTATCTCATGTTCCCTAGCCGGGGCTGCCTCACTTCATGTTAGGGTCTATTGGTGGTTTGTGAAATTGTATTTAGTTGAATTGTGTTTCAAGAACTTAAGATTTGTTCCAGTGGGAGGAGATGTGTTATATTGTAGTAGGCTACTTTAACACATGTCCTTCCCCTGGGAACTCACCAGCATGCCATGGTGTATAGCTTCCAGGCTAGCAGTTGCTAGCTGCAGTGTTTCTGACACAATGTTTGTTGATATATGATGTCATTGAGCACGAGATTGAAGAACTAGCAGTTGAGGGTCAACTAATGGTAGAGTGGTGTAGTGGGTTAATGCACTTCCTGTGTGTTCTACACAAACGTTTACACAGGGAAGTGATGACCATCATAGGACACAAATGGCGGTGCCACAGCGAGCTCGGAAGTTACAGTCATGCACTGATATCCCTCTAAAGTGTGGAATGTAGGTTCTGGATCATGTTTGCTGCACTGAGGGGCTCTAACCACTGCCAGTGTGGAGGACAGAAGACACAAGACATGTCCCCGCAGCACACCGACCTGGCTCCCACGTCACAGAATTCAATCATGTCTGGATATAATGTTTCAATTTGGATAAACAGATTCTATTTAAAACTCATCAGAGTAGTTTTAACTTTGAATGCATCCCACAAATGATAAAAAAATGACTGTAAATTATGTTTTCTTGGCTTCTCTCAACACTAAAGTATATATTTAATTCACATCAAGAATTAAGAGTTTATGTGCTTCATCTGTACATCCCACGTGGAAGTGTGTTTTGCATGTGCTGGAGACCTGCCCCATGCTGTGACCTCCCTTCTCACTCCCGGGGTCAGGGTCACTGCAGACACACGTCACCTTAGAAGAACGAGCAGCTGTGGAGCAGCTGGAATGCACTGACAATTGGGGGCCTCTTTGCTGCCCTTCCTCTTGGGGACTACGCGATATATGGGGGCGCTGCAGCACCGCACACAGCCCTATCTCCAAAGCCCCACTGACCTTAGAACTGGAGACCCCATATCTGTGTAGCAGGCCTGTGGTGAGCTGGGCAGTAAAGGATTACTATCTTACGTTACATTACATTGGAGTCATTCACCACCTGTATCCTGGTCACAGCACTACTGGAGTCCAAACCGCACCCCTCTCCACCACTGGGCTCTCTCAGGGCAGTGAGGCGGGAGCCAAAGTACATGGAGGGCCCCTCTCCAGATTCACCCAGGAGCTCCCAGGCCAGGGCACTGTGCTGAAGGGGCCCCCTGGAGCTCGGGGGCCCCCAGAACAGCGGGGGCTGCAGGGGCCTTTGTTGCGCCACTGAGTCCAAGGCCTACTCAAGGAGGCGAGGTGGGTGAGATGGGGCAGTCAAAGCAGTGGCGTAACGAACCTTGAGGGGCCATGGGCTTAGAGTCATTTTTTTGACAGGAACGCCTACTTTTCATCTCATTGACGCAAGGTGGATTCATGCATCCAAAAAATGGGTCTAACTCCAATATTTTGACACTGGACGTGTCTAGCGTCAAAATATAAATATGGAGTTAAGTTTGCTCCATTTTATCGGAAAAAAAAATGCTGCTAAAATGGCACAGAATATAAATAAGCCCCTAAATATAAACACTAGTAATCAGAAATAGGCATTGAAAAGGTTAGAAAATAGTGCAAATAGCAATAACCAATAGTGACTCCTGGGGGACCATAAACCACATACTAAAAAAATGGAATGTGAACACAGGACCCCAACCTAGGTAAGTGGAATGTGTAGAGGGGAGCTGAAAGTACTAGAAAACCACAGAGTTAAGTAACACAGTACCCCCCAGTGACCAGGAAAGCAGAAGTAAATCACTGGAATTTCCCCAAACCACCCAAAAGGAAGAAAAAGAAGAAAAGAAGACACCCAGACAAGACTGCAAGAAACCAGCAGTGGATTCCTGAAGATGGGACCAAGTCCAAAAGTCACAGTGGAGGAGTAGGAGCTATTACCAACCCAGCTGTACTTGCAGGAGTTGATTGTTGCTAAAGAACAGGTCAGAACTGCAGCCCTGGAGCCAGAGAAGAGTTCCTGAGGGATGCAGAAGATGTCCCACGCTGGAGTGAGGATTACAGACGGGCACCTCGGGTCTGGGCGGGCTTTGTGTTGATTTTCCACGCCCAGCGATGTTGCGTTGAAATCCGGTTGCGCAATGTCAAGAAACCGCATTGCGTGGGGTTTTGCGTTGTTAACAGCAGCCGCTGCGTGTGTTGCGCATCGTTTTTACAACAGCGTTGCGTCGATCTCCCAGCTGTGATGCAGGTGGAGCATCGATTTAGCCGCGAGGCTGGCGGCATGTTGTTTTTCAGTCGTGAAGCGGGTGGTGCTTCGAAAGTTTCCCCGCATGGCGGTCTATGCGTGGATTTCTGTCCTTTTCCTCCAGCAGCACCTTCTAAGGGCCTGAAGACAGGTTAGGGCACAACTTGGCAGGCAGGACTCTCAGCAGAAAGCCCACGTGCTGGCAGAGAGAAGTCTTTGATGTCCCTGAGACTTCAGCAACAGGAGGCACGCTCAGCTCAAGCTCTTGGAGATTCTTCACCAGTGGGAAGTCACACAAAAGTCAGTCTTTGTCCTCTCTCAGGTAGAAGCAGATACTGCAGGCCAACCCAGCAAAGCACAGTCACAGGCAAAGGGGCAGCACTCCTCTTCCAGCTTCTCCAGCTTTTCTCCTTGGCAGAGGTTCCTCTTGGTTCCAGAAGTAATCTGATTTCAGGGGTTTTAGGTGGTCTTCTTATACCGCATTCTATCTTTGAAGAAGGCCCACTTCAAAGATAAGTCTCTGTTGTTTACAGGATCCTGCCTTGCCCAGGCCAGACCCCACACACACACACCAGGGGGTTGGAGACTGCATTGTGTGAGAGCAGGCACAGCCCTTTCAGATGTGAGTGACCACTCCTCCCCTCCCTCCCAGCATAGATGGCTCATCAGGATATGCAGGTGACACCCCAGCTCCTTTGTGTCACTGTTTAGAGAGAGGTGCAAACAGCCCAACTGTCAAACTGACCCAGACAGGGAATCCACAAACAAGCAGAGTCACAGAATGGTTTAGGCAAGAAAATGCCCACTTTCTAAAAGTGGCATTTCCCAACACACAATCTAAAAACCAACTTCACTAAAGGTGTATTTTTAAATTGTGAGTTCAGAGACCCTAAACTCCACATGTCTATCTGCTACCAAAGGGAATCTACACTTTAATCATATTTAAAGGCAGCCCCCATGTTAACCTATGAGGGAGATAGACCTTGCAACAGTGAAAACTGAATTTGGCACTATTTCACTGTTAGGACATATAAAACACATAAGTACATGTCCCACCTTTCACACACACTGCACCCTGGCCGAGCGGCTACCTAGGGCCTACCTTAGGGGTGCCTTACATGTATAAAAAGTGAAGGTTGAGGCCTGGCAAGTGGGTACACTTGCCAAATCGAATTGGCAGTTTAAAACTGCACACATAGACACTGCAGTGGCAGGTCTGAGCCATGTTTACAGGGCTACTCATGTGGGTGGCACAACCAGTGCTGCAGGCCCACTAATAGCATTTGATTTACAGGCCCTGGGCACCACTTGTGCACTTTACTAGGGACTTACTAGTAAATCAAATATGCCAATCATGGAAAAGCCAATTACACATACAATTTACACAGGGAACACTTACACTTTAGCTCTGGTGAGCAGTGGTAAAGTGTCCAGAGCAAACAAAACAGCAAAAACAGAGTCCAGCACACAGAAGCAACCTGGGAAGTGGAGGCACAAAGTTAGGGGAGACCATGCCAAAGATGCCAAGTCTAACACATAGTATGTCTTCATGGTCTAAATTCTGTTGTCATTTAAGACCGGGGTCCCCAGTTTGTGTCTAAATTTTGGAAAGCTTTATGTAAAAGCCTGCAAATTGCTATAATCTTCAAACGGATGGACAGACAAAATGAGTAAATCAGTGCACAGAACAATATTTAAGATGCCAACTCTTATGTGATACCACTGAATGGGATGTGGCTTTTTGGGAAGCAGAATTTGCTTATAATAATTCCACACATAGTCCCACATCTTTCCCTGCATTATATTGTACTGTTGGCATTAACCCATGTTATATACTGCTCCCGACCCAGTCTTCATTGGGACTTTCAGCAGTGCAAGAATATGTGGATCATATTTATGAAACACATTTGGCAGCTCAATCAAATCTGGAACAAGCAAGGGAAATGTACATAGAGAATGGAGATAAACACTGTGGACCTAGTCCAGGTTTTCCTACTGGGGATGAGGAATGACTCTCCACACGTCATGTCGCCTTGAAAGGACCATGCAAGTTCCAGCCATGGTTCATAGGACTGTACAAAATCATGAGGCGGATGAATGATGTTGCTATGAAACTGAATTTCCCTTCTACCTTGCAGATACATCCGGCATTTCATGTTTCATTGTTAAAACAGATCATCCCGGGGGGCGTGGCCGGGCCACGAAACAAGATGGCCGCTTAGAGTGAGAGCTCCGCGCCGAGGCGGTCCCGGAGGGGCGACGGGGGCGAGAAGACAGCCGGACAACACACCGGGTTCGGTGCCCCTCCACCCCTACAACAGCGGCGACACGGAACCATGTCCGGGGACCCCGTAGGAGCGGGACGCAAGGCAGGAAACTCGCGACTCGCCCCAGGCCGATAAGGCCTGGAAAAAGGGGCGGAGTCGCGTCTTCGGAAGACCGCGGACGGCGTGCCCGTAGCGGCAAGGAGCAAGCTGAACAGGCCGCAGGGACTGCGGGAGCCGTGACGACCCGCATCCATCTCCCTACAACGCCAACAAACACCCGTGGACCTTCCCCCCCCCACAGGGAGACGGGAAGACGCAGCAAAGGGGTGCGGCCCCTTCGACAGCCGGGAGAGAAACCCAAAGAGAGGTAGGATCGAATCTCTTGAAAATAAGAACGGCATCGCCGGAGGCAGAGGCACGACTTCTCCCCTCTTTTCCATCACAGAGGGACAACAAAAACCCTCCCGCTGAGATAATAAACTGTCTCCCCCCCCTCCAGACAACTAATACTGAGGAGGGCAGAGGGGCACGACGGGAGGCACGTGGAGGCGAGGGGATGAGAGGGGTGAGCGACTGGGGGGGCACCGGAGATGAGGAGAGCCAGAGGGAGCCAAGAGAACAGAGATACAGGAGAAGGGAGTGGACTGACACCAGTGTAAGCCACCGAACATCTATATCCTTATCGGAATCTACGGAGGGAATCTCGGGCCCCACGTGGTCAGACTCTGTAGACAATTGAGGCGATGCCCGGCAACAAACCGAACCATAAACCTGTCAGCAAGCCTGCACGACAACTATTATTCTCAGAAGCGCTACAACACAAACGCCTAACCCCCACGAAGATAAACCCTCAAACATCGCCACCTTTAAACGAGTCCACCACGATGCCTGATAAAGATCAATCCACGACTATGGACAGGATACTACAAGAGATCACCACCGTCAGCCGCCGCATAGAGGGGATGGACGCCTCTATAACTTCATTGACACTAGAAACCAAATCCATGCGATCTGACATTGCCGGCTTTCAATCTAGAGTGACAGGGCTAGAACAACGCATGGGATCACTAGAGACGCAGATCAACACGTCTCAGGTGCGAGAACAAGACTTCATCTACCTCAGGAGCAAACTAACGGACATGGAGGACAGGAGCCGGAGAGACAATATCCGCATACTTTTCTGACCTCCACTCTTCCAAAAATGATTTCATTGGACTTTGACCCGCCGCTAGAATTCCAACGGGCACACAGGATAGGCCCAAAACGCTCTGACAACTCCTCAAGGCCCCGCCCAATCATCGCATGCTTGCTGCGGCATAATCAAACCCGACAAATACTCCAAGTAGTACGCAACCACGGCCCTTTCCGAATAGACCAGCACGAGATCCGAATAACCGCCGATTACTCCAAGGAAACCAACGAACGTAGAAAGGCTTTCCTAGCCCTACGACCCCGGCTTCGCAAACTAGAGATGAAATACGGTCTCTTTGACCCTGCAAGAATATGGGTTACAAAAAATGGAGTTTCCAAGGACTTTTATAACCCCGACGAATTGAGACTCTTCCTTGACTCTTTCCAATCCCAGCCTATGGACTCTTACAACACAGACAGTGAGCATGACATTGTAGGAGGCAGTGATAGGGCCGAAACCCCCCACTCGGGAATAGAAAAGGTGAAGACGGCTCTACACGACACCGGAGCCAGTCATAGAGGTAGAGACATGGAGAGACTAACTAGATCATATGATGACAGGGGTCAGATTTTACACGCAGTAGTAACCCACACCCAATTATCGGAAAGAGACAAATCCCGCTCCCCTTTAAAGCCTACAACTGGGTCTTCTTGAGAAGGTAACGCGACAAGACGACTTATGGGACTATCGCCAGAGAGTCGAAAATAACAACTATAGACTCCGCGGAAGGATGAGTACCTTTCCAGATCATATGTGTATTACTATTGTAATTGTCTAAGACTGCTAGTATCAATGTTAAAACCAGATACATGAAAAATCTATGCTCTTTATGACTAGAGCCGAGACCCTATAATGGAAACTACCAGTAAATCGTTATTTGCCCTCAGTACACAACAGATGATGATTACTAGAACAGGGATCAGACCCCACCAACTCACTGTATGTTGAATAAGGGCCCGGTCCCGACGCTATAACCCTATAACAAGGTAACAAGGTAACAGGGGCATTAAACAGATAACAAAAAATAAACACTAATTAACTATCATGGAACTTACCTTACATTCCACACACTACAAAGTATCTCATGGTAGTAAACAACAAAGTATGTGAAACTTTCCTAATACACACCACACTCGACCAGCGCCGACATTAGAACCGTTTAGCCCCCATTATCACCCCAAGGGATGGGACTAGACCACGTAAAGATAAATTAATTCCAATACAGGGACACACAATACGATATAACCTGAAACATATCAAAGCTCCCACTACTTGACTTTACCTTATTCTACAATAAGAAACTGGGAAAAAAAAAAAATAGAACACGAGGACATAATACAACATAATACCGCATAACAAAGCGAAATATTATGACATTCTACACTGCCACTCCACACCACATTATAACATCACAATGTAAATTATAAACTATTAGATATTCTTTTCCCCAGATGTTCGTACCTACCCCCATCCTAATCATTATTACTATCTTAAACTATCATCAACAACAGAACTACTATGATGGTGGCACATACCAAGTAAGACCTTAGTAGGTCAGTATTATGATGTAATAATACACGGCAAGGAGTTAGTAATAGGATGAGATACGCACTATCCTCGCGTAACCCGGGGCTCAGCTACACTCATTACCTATCCTACGATTAATAGAGAGACGTTTGGCATAATGGCTCCTAACATGATAATGTGATAAGATGCCAGGATATGTTATGTTGATCAACCTAATATGTCATTGAACAGTTGTAAGGCGAGACGAGACGAGGCAGTGTTATAGTTGAAAAGAAATGCTCAGGAAGTATTATATTATACTGTATATTGGTATCTTTATGTACCCATGCATACGCGAGAACTATAATACTCTGTTTGAGCTCTCTCCCCCCCCTCCTCTGCCCTGCCCCCCCCCTCCCCTCGCCAGCCGGTCTCGGTCTTTCTGTCTGCCCAGTCCCTACTTTAATTTACGGCCCTATCTTATGAACTCCTAAACACCCTACGATACCATACAACATCAAGTACTAGGCACAACATCCTAAACACCATACCCCATCAACACCCGACACCCTCTCCCTCCTCTCCAGCGCCGCTCAGGTACTATAGTTATTAACCGATCATTACTTCTGCCAATATACACTTTAGTTATATAACTAATACACTAGCCACTAACCACCGATGAACAGACCCACTTCCCGATACATAAACACAAGCACGGCTGTGTGCCCCCCCCCCACCCCTCGTTATCACCGACATATCGATAACTGGCTGTCTGCTGTTTCCCCCCTTTGCCCCCCCCGATCGAGACCGCCCGACGGCACGAGAGCTCCGAGAGAAATCGGTCCCGCCGTTTACAGACCTAACAAACGAAGGAGGTTGGACTCCTAACCTCCCTCATCCCTACCCTTCTCCACTTCTTCCCCCAAATTGCACGCTCTCTTGCTATACTCTCAATCTCAACTTCAGCACACGCATCCATCCCTTCCCCCCCTTCTCCCTCTTTTCTTCTCCCTCTCATTTCTCCTTGCCTTCTTTTTCCCTCATATTTCCCCTCCATCTGGCTCTCGTCCTACTTATATTACCTCTCTTCCTTCACCCTCTCCTCTCTCTTCTCTTTCTTCTCCAGAGGATTCCCTTGGCCTCCACCAGCTACTAACCCCCGTATAAAATAAAATAAAATAAAATAAAACACCGTATCATATCGAAACACAACTCCCACTCTAACTACTAAGTCAATATCTCCCACCCTCCCCCCCCCCACCAACACCAACCCCGGATCGAGGGTGCTTACTTACTCACAATTATCCAATATGTCGAAGCCCCACCCTCAAGCGACGCGACCATTACGCATACTCTCTTGGAATGTACACGGCATGACGAGCTATGTTAAGCGGAAAAAGATACTGTCCTATCTTCAATCCAAAAAAACAGATATAGCTCTGATTCAAGAGACTCACCTTGACACTCTGGAATCCAGTAAACTTAAACGGGATTGGGTAGGGAGGGTTGCCTTCAGCTGCCGTCCAACGAGTCAGGAATCTGGAAGTAACGGACCCCGCAAATGTGGAGTGGCGATACTAGTGCGTAAATCCCTCCCGGTCACTATCATTAAAACCTGAAATGATACGGAAGGAAGGTATATATTTGCTAAATTAAAACTAGGGGACACTGTTTTATGCGTGGGATCCGTTTACGCACCAACCGGCCCAAAACGCCCATTCCTCCTACAGCTAAATCGCCTCCTGACAGAAATCGGAACTACTCGATACATAATCGGGGGAGACTGGAATCTCGTCCAAGACGCCATAATGGATAGGACAGGCCCTGTCGATGTATGTAACAATCACGACAGAGCGCTTCTGACAGACCTGACCACTGACGTCGGTCTGGTGGACTGCTGGAGAATACAACACCCGAAAGATAAGGAATATACTTTCTTATCCACCGTCCATGGCACCCAATCGCGTCTGGATTATTTCTTAGTATCACACACTGTAATCCCTCATATACAAGACACCTGTATCCTAGACAGCGGGCTCTCAGATCACTCCCCAATACTAATCCGGATCCAGGTGGGACTCTCCTTCTCTGGTCGTAAACCATGGCGACTGGCTGTACACAGATATCGCTCTCCACAAGGGAAGGAACAATTAAAAGCTCATGTAACCACATACATGGCCGAGAATTCAGGCACTGTATCCTCAAAAAGGATCCTATGGGCGGCAGCAAAAGCAACCCTAAGAGGGAATATGATGCGAGATGCAGCACTGGCCAACAAAGACAGAATAGCCCGCCAAACCACCTTAGAGACCACGATACAGGACCTCACTAAACAATATACCGCCCAACCATCCCCTAGGCTGTGACACGCCTTAGAACAGGCCCGCATGGCACACAATGAGCTCTATACATCTCAGGCGGAATACGCACTGCAAAAATTGCGAGGCCGCCATTACGAACAAGGGGAAAAAGCAGGTCGCCTCCTAGCGGCGCAGCTCCGACAAAGAGAGGCAGCCTCTGCCATTGCGGCCATAACATCTTCTTCAGGAGCAGTGCTAACTCGCCCACAAGACATTGTAAACGAGTTCGCCAAGTACTACCGACATTTGTACACTCCTGAAACAACGACAGATCAAACACAAATAGAGACATTCCTTGCCGCGGCCAATCTACCCCGTCTGTCTGAGGCAGGCAGGGCCCTCTTGGACGGTAACATAAGCAAAGAAGAGATAACCCAAGTTATAACAAGCCTCCCCTACCATAAATCACCAGGAGAGGACGGATTCCCTGCGGAATTCTATAAATGGGCTGGGGAGGAGGCAATAACTGCAGTACATGAAGCACTGACGGAAGCATGTCAAGAAGGCTCCCTGGGCGCTCTATCCAATAAAGCCATGATTGTCATCTTGCCTAAGCCAGGGAGAGACCCCCTTCTCTGCGGCAGTTACCGTCCTATCTCCCTTTTGAATGGGGATGTCAAACTCCTAGCCAGTGTTCTAGCAGCGCGGCTCCGCAAGGTGATACCATCATTGATTCACAATACCCAAGTAGGATTTGTACCAGGCCGTACCTCCAGAAATCATATGCGAACTCTTTGCCATACACTGTTAGAATCCATACAATTACCTGACGAAGCCCTAGCCCTGTCCCTAGACGCGGAGAAAGCATTCGACCGCATTGAGTGGCCCTACCTATTCACAACCATGAAGCATTTTGGCCTGGGGGAACAATTTATCTCTAAAGTACGTTTATTATATGACCACCCCACAGCACAGGTTAACTGTGGGGGCATCATGTCAGACCCATTCCCTATCGGAAGGGGCACACGCCAGGGATGCCCCTTGTCGCCACTTCTATTTTTATTGGCCATGGAACCCCTAGCTGCCACCATACGAAATTCTCACCAAATAAAAGGGATCCATATCACCGGGGGCATATCCAAAATATATCTCTATGCAGACGACATTCTGTTAACAATGTCCGATCTAGAAACCTCGCTCCCAGCACTACTTTCCACTATAGAAGACTTTGCATCCCTATCCGGATATCGAGTAAACTGGGATAAAAGTGAGGCACTACCATTATCCCGCATAACGACGAGGGCAGCGATACATGGCCTTCAATTCAAATGGACCCCGACCCGCCTTAAATATTTAGGAACGTTTATTAACAGAGGTCTAGAACATATGGTCAGGGACAACATAGACCCCCTTATATCTAAAATGAAACAAGACTTTGCCAAATGGTCCCTACTAGGCCTGTCCATGTGGGGCAGGACACAGGCGGTCAGAATGGTCACCTTACCACGCTTCACATACGTGCTAGGCATGCTCCCCCTACAGATACCTCTTTCCTCACTCCGATTAATAGACGCATCCATAAAGGCCTTCGTCTGGGGCTCCTCACGCCCAAGACTGAAACCTGCAATAATACTGGCACGAAGGCTCTACGGAGGATTAGGACTGCCCTCGGTAGAACAATACTCTCTAGCCCTACAACTCTCACAGCTAATATATACGCTTCCGGATATAGCCGATCCACCGCAATGGGTGATCACAGAGAAACTCCTATATGGACAGTATACGGAGATGGGAGGAACATACGCCGACCATGTTCCCTTAGCTAACCCCATCCTCAAGGCTACAAACACAGCGTGGTACAGAGCCCATCGACTACTAGGAGTACACCCCTCCCTGCATACTCAGGCTCACATAGCAGGGAACAAAAGCATTAAAATAGGAGGGAATATTTTCAGATGGCCCCAATGGTCCGAGGCAGGTATCCACAATATATCTCACATAATAGATGGAGATAGCTTCCGCACATTCGCCTCCCTCTAGGAAGAATTCGGCATCCAAAGTTACCAGGAGTGGCGATATCTACAGCTCAAACACTGTATGCGGAGAACATTAGGAACCCCCCCGTGGATGCTCAAAACCTCACCCATCGTCACCTATCTTCAGAAATGGGTCCGACAAAAAGGAGTCTTGGCTGGCCTCTATGCCGAATTAACTAACCACCTTTACTCTCAACCTTTACTTGAACGACTACGCTTAAAGTGGCAGGATATACTAGAGATAACCTACACGGATGAAGAATGGCCAGACATACTAGAAGCCCTCGACAGGGGCGTACGTGAAGCACGCCTGAAATTTTGCCTATTTAAAATCCTTCAGGGGTGGTACTGGACCCCCGTTAAACTCTTCAGGGCAGGGCTGATACCTCACGCGAACTGTTGGAGATGCACAGAGCCATATTGCGACCAACTTCATATTTTATGCCACTGTCCAACGGTACAGTCACTATGAGACGCGGTAAGCCTCGCCTTATCGGACTTCATACAGATACCAAAACCGACCCCACCAGCATTTATCATTCTACATGACATTCGCCCGTATCCCTCCCTATCGCGGGCACATAAACGATTAATCCACACAGCGCTAGCCACGGCCAAAATATGCATACTCCGGCACTGGAGATCTAGCATTGCCCCCACTCCCACGGAATGGATGACGGCCATGTATCAAACGGCTACCCATGAACGAGTGATTTATAACCTACAGGACCAAGCAGAACAATTTGAGGAGGTCTGGCGCCCATTCTTGAAGAGACCATGAAGCGGCTGGTGGATGACCAACGGATGATCAATGTTCAATGATCAATGATTAGGGAATATTAATTACCAATCACCCTCTGAGAATCCTAGACTCCGGAAACACATTTAATCTCCTACTGCCCCCTCTCTCTCTCCCTAGCTAAGCTATCCTCACTTCTCTCTCTCTTTTTTCTCTCTCTCTATCAATCCATAGGCCTCTAATTTTGTCACATGCCCGAGACCCTGAAGTACCCAACATAGTAATACAAGTCGCTTCCTAACACAAACAAGGACTGAGAAATCAACTCATATAAGACGTAGACACTCTCTAACCGACCTTACCATATCTATCATACATATTATCTACCCCTAGATAATAACTCGCTACAGACGGAGAAGTACAGAACGATCTACTCTTAGGCCTGAACAAGCTAGTCTCAGGATACAAAGACCCCCTGCCTACCTCGAGTCTCTTCATTCTACATTCCCCCGCGATTACCCTTCCTCTTTCTCCCTCTTTCTTTCCCTTCTCTCCCCCTCCCCATTTCATATGACTATTTTGCCTCTCCCCTATACCAAGACCAACCCCTCCTACACAACCCTATCCTCGCTCCCCCTCCCCTTACCACCCCCCCACCTGTTTTCCACTCTTCTTCAAAATAAGGGTACACAACTCAACTATGCAACTGGGAATTTTTACTTACCTGACAGTACATGTATATATGCTTACAATGGAAATAATTGTGGTAAACGAACAAAAACAATGTTTTGAAAGCTAAACAGTTTGTTTATATGCTGTATGTACCGCCTTATATATTCTTAATAAAACTTTTGAAACTTAAAAAAAAAAAAAAAAAAAAAACAGATCATCCCAGCAATCGGCCTCTCCAAAAAAAAATGCAAACATAATAAATGATGAACCTGAAGTTGAGGTGGAGGTACATCTGGATTCAAAACTAATATGGTGCACGTTGCATTATCTGATTCAAAGGAAAGGCTACGTTCCTGAAGACCGCACATGGGAACCCGCAGGCCACGTACATGTTCCTCGATTGCTTCTGCAATTTCACTGCAGATAACCTGACAAACCAAAACCGGCGGAGGTGGTCTAGGAGGGGTGTACTGTCAGGAGTGCTTGCACTAAAACCTGCCTAGCTATGCTGAGGGGTGGGCGTGCAGTCGATAAGTTGCACGCTACACTCCTCGACAAGTTCTTTGCAGGTCTAGTGTTTCCTGGTCGCTGTCCCTTTGTGCATGTGTTTTCCTTTGCCTTCCAGCTTCCTCGTTCTTTGGAGTCTAGCCTGCGTTCTCCGTGGGTTCCTCACAACTTCATCATCACTTCTCACTCTTGGGCCTCCTGGTGTTGGTTTTGTCGCAGTTTCATGGTCATGGTATCCTGTTTCCTGGTGGTCGAAGGAGCATATATGCATCATCCTCTGCAAAGAGACACAAAGGAAGGAAAAGCTGATTTACTTTCATTGTGGGGGTAACAAGCTTTTGCCAAAAAAACAATTGGGAGAAAGATACAAAAATTACTTTATGTCCAAAACTATAGTGTACAGTGTAACTACACTTATTGATACGGAGAAGATTGTTGGGAAATCTGATGGTTCTACAGCGTTCTGATGCCATTACTCAAATTATAAGTCGTAACCACGAACGCTTGAACCATGCATGCCTAACCAACGTTGTCAGAACAATGACCGCATTGTTACCGTGAATGCCGTTACCACAAATGCTTTAACAATGATTTGTCGTTGTAAAGGCATTCCTGGTAAAGGCATACATGGAACGGCATGTGTGGTTCCTGCATGCGACCCTACCACCCCACCCTCCCACCCCTAAAACAATCGTACCCCAACCCCCACCCCACAAAACAAATCTACCCCTACCCCGACCCACACACCTAAAACTTAAACTACCCTGCCCCTAAAACTACTGCAAACCTCCACCCCATAAAAACTAAAATACCACGACCCCCCCACCGAGTCCCTAAAACTACAGCTATCCCCCCACCCCCTAAAACCTAAACTACCCCGGCCCTAAAAACTAAAAATACCCCAACCCCTCACCACCGCCACTAAAACTACCGTGAACCCCCCACCCCCCTAAAACCTAAACTACCCGACCCCCTCCCCGCCCCTAAAACTATCCCTAAAAACTAAAAATACCCAACCCCCAACCTCTGCCCCTAAAACTACTGCAAACCCCCACCCCTAAAATCTAAACTACCCCGAACCCCCAAAAAATAAAAGTACCCTGACCTCCCACCCCTAAAACTACTGCAACCCCCACCCCAAAACATAAACTGCCCCAACCCCCCCAAAAACTTAAAATACCGTGACCCCCCAGCCTCTAAAACTACTGCGACCCCTCATCCCCCTAAAACGTAAACTGGCCGACCTCCCACCCAGCCCCGCAAAACTAAAAATACCCTGACCCCCTTCCCCCACTCCGCCCCTAAAACAGCCCCAATGCCACTTACCTGACTACGTCCTCCTCAGAAGCTGTCTCCCTTCTTCTGTGCCTTAATCGTGCATGTGCATTGTTCAGCACATGCGTGGTTAACGCACAGAAGAATGAAGTCGTGGGTAACGAAATCTTTGTTCCGCTTTTGTTGTTCACGACTTCATTCTTCCGGAGTCGTGGTTCGGGATGTTTGCCCATTGTGCAATTATGCACTAGCCCCAAAGACATTTTCCTGCTGCTCCTGCCAGAACTGGGAGCCACCCGAACTTCTCTAACTGCTGTGTGCCCACCGACAACCTCAACCAGCCAACAAAAGGAGATCTTGGTAAAGCAACTATATCATTTTATATGTATTTTTAAAGGTGATCCTCCATTGATTCCTGTGGTGCATAATTAAGCATAAAAAGACTATGGCCCTCATTATGACATCGGTGGTCTTTTCCCAAGACCACTGATGCTATGGGCGCCAGAAGACCGCCCGTGCTGGCAGTCTTCCGCCCACCATAATATGGACACTGACAAATTTCTGCCACAATTAGGGTGGCGGGCAAGGCACTTGGGTGGTGCTACCACCTGCACTGCCTCACACCGCCAGAAGGGCGCCAGCAGGCATATTATGGCCATTCATATTGCGTGGCCGTGTCCTGCTGGCAGATGCTGATGGCGGTAAAAGCCCCCCTTCCTGTTCCCTGCCGGACGACCTCCTTGCTGGACAAGGTATGTCGGGCGTCGGTCAGGGGAGGGAGGTGGAGGGGGTGTTGTGTGTGAATGTGTGGTGTCTTCGTGTGTGTATGAATGTGAGTGAATGCGTTTATGAATGTTACGGTGAGTGAGTGTCTGCATGTCAGGGTGTATACGTGTGAGCATGTGTGAGTGGATGCGTGTATGGATGAGTGTGAGTGAATGCGTGTATGGAAGTGGTGGTGTATAGGTGCATGCGTCGTGGATGTGTGTGTGCATGATTGCAGGGATGGGGGACTGGGTTTGGGGGTCGCTGTGATTCCAGGGGGCTATGTGATTGCTGGGGGGGGGGGGGAGCCTTCTAGAGGGGATAGGGAAGGAATTTCTTGTCACCGGTAGCCCCACTGCCATGGTTTTCATGGCGGAGGTACCACCGGAGAAACTGTGGCGGTAGGCCAGCTCATTATACCACTGGTGGTCATGTGTGGACCGCCGGGTCGGAGATTCACATCTCCAGCCCAGCGGTTCATACAGCCATGGCGATATGAGTGGTGATGTGGTAGGTTGGCTGCGGCCAACCCACCACCCTCATAATGTGGTGGTATACACAGCCAGCCTGTTGGCGGTGATACCGCTACATTAACCCCCATGGTTAAAATGAGGGACTATTTTTATTAAACTTCAAAAATGTATAACCCAAAAAGTAATTACCTAAATCCGATGATCTTGGTCTTACAATTTATATAACAAACTGATGTATTTTTATAAATTGGTCTAGAGATATTCCTTTGAGTGTGTAAGTTGCAAGATTGATGCTGTGAGAACAACAAATGATTTGCACTTCTCCAAGATTGGCCTAACTGCTCGACCAAGCTACCATCAAAATTAAAGCATTAGGTGATCTAGTTTTTACCCCTGTAAAGCAACGTGTGGTTGCCTGGACCCACTGCACAGTGTGCCTAGATTTGCACACTACATAAAGGGCCAGCTTCTGACATTTGGTGTATCAGTGGTCGGATAAAGACTTTGTCAATGTCAATTTTGTAAGCACCCAGGTAACTCACCAAATTGCCTTTAGTTAATTAAGTTTTGATTTGTAATTGCCTAAACATTTTTTTGAAAATTTGTAAAAAAAATTGCGAGGGCCCTGGTTAGGTCCCTACAAATTTAGTTAAACATTTTTAAAGATCTTACTTTAGTTGGCCTATCCAAAAAGGAGATTCTAAATTCTTAAAAATGTCCCAGCTTTAGTAAAATAAAAATGACAGATGCAGAGACCCAGAAGCAGGAGCTCAACCTGGAACCTCATGAGGCGGACAGCTACGACCAATTGAGTAGACTGCAGACTGTACAGGATGCGGACTGGAAAGAGCCCCAAAGCAGAGAAACTGATGTTTCTGGTGCCCTAGCCTGAAAACGATAATCCCCCAGATGAAGTAGATGACGATGATGCATCTGTGGTGGATGAGGAAGCTGTGGATAGAGGAGATGAAGGTAGCTCCTCTCACTCCAGCACCAGTGCACCCACAGACACAGACCTGGTTATAGTCTGTCCAGGAAGGTGGGCACAAAGACACCTCACAAAACAAGGTGGGTACCAGGGTAAAAACTGGGATGCTACTGAGGCTTGGTGCCACAACTGTCAAAAGACAGGGCACCACACCAAGGACACTTCTTGTCCCAAAACCAAACCCACTACGAAGCCCCCAGGGGTGACCAGTGTAACCATTGGGGATGACTCTGCAGACGAGGAGATCTTCATAGCCTTTAACAGGATGGTGGGCACTACAGGTGAGTTGGAGGTTCCAGAAGGGAGTAGACACTCCCACCGCCTATTAGTGTATAGAATCACAACCACTGCCCTGAGAGACACCTGTGCCAGTCACACAATTGTGCATGACAGGCTGGTGCTCTCAAATCAGTGTGTCCCAGGAGAGACTGCCAGGGTAAGGGTTATCCCAGGGAAAGTCACTGATAGGCCAGTAGCTGTAATGCCTATAGAGATAGGTGGGTCCCTTAGCTGGAGAAGGGTGGTAGTCAGTACACACCTCCCCCTTGACTGTTTCCTTTGAAATGACCACCCAGAGGTTGCTTAGAGCCCCAAAGAGGAACTGACCCAGTGCCAGTCCTCTCCCAAGGATTTTGGAGGTGCTGCCCCTGCAGTGAGTGTAAGTAGGCCCCAGACGAAAAAGGGAAAACAAAAGAAAAGGAAAGATGGACAACCTTTAACTAAGGCACAAGGGAGCCCATGGGTTTCTACTCCATTAGGGAAGAACTCCACTGTTGGAACTGGTGAAACCCAGCTTGACCCCCAAGAAAACCTAACTAGTCGGGCACCTGCTCAACCTGAGTTGGTTGCTACTTAGCTGCCAGAAAAGAGAGGAAAAAAAAGAGAGAAAAGAGAGTGGAAGGAGGGTGTTCTCTGCAGGATGTAGAGATCCCCCGCTCCCTTACAGCGGACAGGCACCCTGAACCCAAAGAAGCCTGTACGTTAGCCCTCTCCCCTGTGGGTATGGAGCTAAAGGTGTGGTTCTGGGCACTGACAGCTCTCAGTGACTTCTACTGAGTGTCAGCCTTTATGGCTGCACTGTCCTTGGCACGGTGGTCTGGGCCCATACCAAGTAGTAAGAAAGGCCCCCTGACCCTGTTAGTCATGGTGGTGTTAGTCCAGTTATGGGTAGCCTTTTTAGGTAAGCTAGGGGTTGCCCTGGCTAAGCTAGGGATAGCAGAGGTGGACATCTCTGACCTCAAGACAAAAGGGAAAAGTGCACACATTGGTAATACAGGTTTAAGACATTTCAGATTTAGTCTTACAGTTGTTGTGGTGGCTCAATTCCCCAGAGGGAATGACCTGGGCAGTTGATGTGAGGCATAGTAGGCCCTGCAACTAACCTGCCTGTTTCCCTTCTCTTCCTCGTCTGACAGACTAGGAAGCCTCTCCCAGATATTGGCTCCCTTTCTCTAGCTCTCTCGCTCTTCATGGCCTGTAGGCTAGGGCGGGATGGTTGTGTGGGAAACTAGCACTTTGTTGCAGTACCCCTACTTTTTGCCTGGTTTCTGAATGCAACTTGGACTGGAGTGCACTGGGATCCTGCTGAACAGGTTCCCAGTGGCAGTGTTCTTTCCCTAAAAGATTGCAACAGTAATTGGCAACACCTTTAGCTGCCAATATAAGTCCCTAGTAAAAGGTATTTAGGTACCCAGGGCATGAGTTACTAAGGTAGGCCCCTCAGGGCAGCAACACTGATTGTGCCACCCTCTAGGGCCATGCATCCATATGCATACAGCCCTGCCAGTGCAGGCTGAGTGTACTGAAGCAAACCTAAAAAGGCAAACTCGACATGGCACACTGCCGGTATGCCCTGTCCACCCTACGCTGCATATGTTCTGGGTAAGTCACCCCTCTAGCAGGGCTTCCAGTCCTAAGGCAGGGTGCACCATACTATGGCACTCATTATGAATACGGCGGTCTGTACCATGCTGCCACCGGTGGTGGTAAAAACCGCCAACAGAGGAGCGGGCCAGACTGCTAAATAATTAACCAAATGAAAGACAGCCATCCAGAAAACCACCCACCGCCAGTAGAGGAGTGCCGACGAAGACAGCAGAGTCTGCCCACAAGCCGACGGAAAGGCCCAACCCACCCATCAAATAATGAACCACCAGTCCGCCGCCAGTTCCAGGGCGGGAACCACCGCCACACAAAACCAGTCGGAAATTAACCAAATCCAATGAAACACTCACTGGAGGCCCTCACAACGAGCCAAAGCAGAGATGGATAGAGAGCTGCAGATCATGCCAGCCCTGCTCCTTGCCATATACCTCCACGACCGAGACCGCTGACGAAGAAGATGACGGTAAGTACTGCAAACTATGAAACAAGGGAGGAAAGGGCACAGTTACATACCCACCCACCCCACCCACCCTGCAACGCCCCCCAATCCTTCACAGCAGCATAACCCATACCCCCCACAGCAAGGGGTATCTACCCGACACAAGTCAAATCCAACTTGACCATAGTACATACAAATGCCCCACACCCATAATGTTACGACTCTGTTGTCCCATTTCTAGGGGGTGCTGTAAGGGGACTGTCGGAACCCTGGGTACCACCTTAAACACTTATCTAGAGTCCCTTGCTGACTCCTGTTTGTTTCTCTTTTCTCCATGGTACACTTGTGTAGTACTACGTTTGCTGCCTGGGACTGCAAATCCAATAATGCACAGCCTAGTAGTCAGGAAAGCCCGGATTCTGTTTCCCATTGTTTTCTATGGGAGAAGTCCAGTTGCTCCTTTTCAATGGATCCTGTCCTCCAGGACTTGCAAGTGTCTGAAACTACACACACCTGAGACCTCTCCTGTGCAGCCCAGCTTAGAACTGCTTATAAGCAGCCATTTCCTCAAAATCCCCGTCGTGCATTGGAGTTTGATTCCTTTGTGTTACAGACCCTTTGTTGGATGGTGTTCCAGTTTTGTTCCTGTTCTGTTCCAGCCTGATCCTGTTTCCTGTTTCTCTGACCTGCTTCTGATTGTTCCAGCCAGAGTCTGCTCCCTATCTCTTAGTCTTGTACCTGTTTGTTTCCTCCAGAGCCTGCTCCCTGTTTCTCTGCCCTGCTCCTGCCTTGTTTCAGTCTGAACCTTCTCTCTGTTTCCCAGTCCTGTTTACTGCTCATTTCCTACTCCCTGTATTCCAGCCCTGTCCTTGCTTGTTCCAGCCAGAGCCTGCTCTCAGTTACCCAGTCCTATCTCTGTTTATCCCAGACAGAAGTTTGCGCCCTGTTTTCAAGTCCTAGTCCCGCCTTTGCTTCAGCCTGAGTTTGTTCCTAGTTCTTGCCTCTGCCTCTTTGTAGGAAAGTACCATCTTGCCTGGCATGTTACCCCCATATATCACTGTATATATGTTGTTTTAGTGTATGTGTCACTGGGACCCTGCCAGCTAGGGCCCCAGTGCTCATAAGTATGTACCCTGTATGTGTTCCCTGTGTGATGACTAACTGTCTCACTGAGGCTCTGCTAACCAGAACCTCAGTGGTTATGCTCTCTCTTTGCTTTCCAAATTGTCACTAACAGGCTAGTGACCAATTTCACCAATTCAATATTGGCATACTGGAACACCCTTATAATTCCCTAGTATATGGTACTGAGGTACCCAGGGTATTGGGGTTCCAGGAGATCCCTATGGGCTGCAGCATTTCTTTTGCCACCCATAGGGAGCTCTGACAATTCTTACACAGGCCTGCCATTACAGCCTGAGTGAAATAACATCCACGTTATTTCACAGCCATTTACCACTGCACTTAAGTAACTTATACGTCACCTATATGTCTAACCTTTACCTGGTAAAGGTTGGGTGCTAAGTTACTTAGGGGGTTATTCCAACTTTGGAGGAAGTGGTAATCCGTCCCAAAAGTGACGGTAAAGTGACGGATATACCACCAGCCGTATTACAAGTCCATTATATCCTATGGAACTCGTAATACGGCTGGTGGTAAATCCGTCACATTTGGGACGGATTACCACCTCCTCCAAAGTTGGAATAACCCCCTTAGTGTGTGGGCACCCTGGCACTAGCCAAGGTGCCCCCACATCATTCAGGGCAAATTCCCCGGACTTTGTGAGTGCGGGGACACCATTACACGCGTGCACTATACATAGGTCACTACCTATGTATAGCGTCACAATGGTAACTCCGAACATGGCCATGTAACATGTCTAAGATCATGGAATTGTGGTTGGGGAGACAATTCCATGATCCCCCGAGTCTCTAGCACAGACCCGGGTACTGCCAAACTACCTTTCCCGGGGTTTGACTGCAGCTGCTGCTGCTGCCAACCCCTCAGACAGGTTTCTGCCCTCCTGGGGTCCAGCCAGGCTTGGCCCAGGAAGGCAGAACAAAGGACTTCCTCAGAGAGAGGGTGTTACACCCTCTCCCTTTGGAAAAAGGTGTCAGGGCTGGGGAGGAGTAGCCTCCCCCAGCCTCTGGAAATGCTTTGATGGGCACAGATGGTGCCCATCTCTGCATAAGACAGTCTAGACCGGTTCAGGGATCCCCCAGCCCTGCTCTGGCACGAAACTGGACAAAGGAAAGGGGAGTGACAACTCCCCTGACCTGCACCTCCCAGGGGAGGTGCCCAGAGCTCCTCCAGTGTGCTCCAGACCTCTGCCATCTTGGAAACAGAGGTGCTGCGGGCACACTGGACTGCTATGAGTGGCCAGTGCCAGCAGGTGATGTCAGAGACTCCTTCGGATAGGCTCTTACCTGTGTTGCTAGCCAAACCTCCTTTTCTGGTTATTTAGGGTCTCTGCTTTGGGGAATTCTTTAGATAACGAATGCAAGAGCTCATCAGAGTTCCTCTGCATCTCTGTCTTCACCTTCTGCCAAGGAATCGACCGCTGACTGCTCAGGACGCCTGCAAAACTGCAACAAAGTACCAAAGACGACTACTGCAAACTTGTATCGCTGATCCTGCCGCCTTCTCGACTGTTTTCCTGGTGGTGCATGCTGTGGGGGTAGTCTGCCTCCTCTCTGCACCAGAAGCTCCGAAGAAATCTCCTGTGGGTCGACGGAATCTTCCCCCTGCAACCGCAGGCAACAAAAGACTGCATCACCGGTCCTCTGGGTCCCCTCTCAGCATGACAAGCGTGGTCCCTGGAACTCAGCAACTCTGTCCAAGTGACTTTCACAGTCCAGTGACTCTTCAGTCCAAGTTTGGTGGAGGTAAGTCCTTGCCTCCCCACGCTAGACTGCATTGCTGGGTACCGCGTGATTTGCAGCTGCTCCGGCTCCTGTGCACTCTTCCAGGAATTCCTTAGTGCACAGCCAAGCCTGGGTCCCCAACACTCTAACCTGCAGTGCACAACCTCCTGAGTTGTCCTCCGGCATCGTGGGATCTCCTTTTGTGACTTCGGGTGAGCTTTGGTTCACTCTTCTTCGTAGTGCCTGTTCCGGCACTTCTGCGGGTGCGGCCTGCTTCTGTGAGGGCTCCTTGTCTTGCTGGGCATCCCCTCTGTCTCCTCACGCATTTGGTGACATCCTGGTCCCTCCTGGGCCACAGCAGCATCCAAAAACCCTTCCCGTGACCCTTGCAGCTAGTAAGGCTTGTTTGAGGTCTTTCTGCATGGGAACACGTCTGCAAGCTTCTTCACGACGTGGGACATCCATCATCCAAAGGGGAAGTTCCTAGTCCTCTTCGTTCTTGCAGAATCCACAGCTTCTACCATCCGGTGGCAGCTTCTTTGCACCCTCAGCTGGCATTTCCTAAATATCTGCCCAATCTCAACTTTGTCGCGACTCTTGGACTTGGTCCCCTTGTTCCACAGGTACTCTCGTCCGGAAATCCACTTTGGTTGCATTGCTGGTGTTGTTCTTTCTTGCAGAATTCCGCTATCACGACTTCTGTGCTCTCTGGATAACTTTGGTGCACTTTACACCTACTTTTCAGGGTCTTGGGGAGGGCTATTTTTCTAACCCTCACTGTTTTCTTACAGTCCCAGCGACCCTCTACAAGCTCACATAGGTTTGGGGTCCATTCGTGGTTCGCATTCCACTTTTTGAGTATATGGTTTGTGTTGCCCCTATACCTATGTGCTCCTTTTGCAATCTATTGTAACTTTACACTGCTTGCATTACTTCCTTTTGCTATTACTGCATATTTTTGGTATTGTGTACATATATCTTGTGTATATTTGCTATCCTCATACTGAGGGTACTCACTGAGATACTTTTGGCATATTGTCATAAAAATAAAGTACCTTTATTTTTAGTATATCTGTGTATTGTGTTTTCTTATGATATTGTGCATATGACACCAGTGGTATAGTAGGAACTTTGCATGTCTCCTAGTTCAGCCTAAGCTGCTCTGCTAAGCTACCATTATCTATCAGCCTAAGCTGCTAGACACCCTATACACTAATAAGGGATACCTGGGCCTGGTGCAAGGTGTAAGTACCCCTTGGTACCCACTACAAACCAGGCCAGCCTCCTACATTGGTTGTGCAGCGGTGGGATAAGTACTTGCAACTACTTACCACTTTGTCATTTTGTACTTTTCATAAGAGAAAAATATACAAAACAAGTTCAGTGTATGTACACCTAACCAAAAAGTTTTGCTTTTCTTCTCTTGCTCTCTTTGCTAAGTGCTGAAAAGTACCTCTAAACTTTCAAAACGTTTCTAAAAAGTTGAAAAAGTTTTTTCTGTTTCCTTAAAAAGTTCTGAAACTTTTTCTTTCTTTTTCTGTCCCTTAAACCTTTTTCTATCATGTCTGGTACAGGCCAAATTCTTGATCTGGCCAGCACTGCTTATGACCACCTTAGCTGGAAAGGTGCAAGGAGACTCTGCATTGATAGAGGTTTAGGGGTAGGGAAGAATCCCTCTAGAGAATTGTTGGTTAATATGCTCATTGAAAATGATAAGGCCTTAGGTGGCACATCAGGTGAGAAATTAGCAGATGGTTCACACTCTGATTCTGGGGTAGCCCCAGTAAGAATGTTAGATAGTGTTCTTCCCAACCTGCCCCTTAGCAGGCCACCTAGCATAACTGGTACTAATGTGAGCTCTCATCACAGTAGGGATGTCATTCCTGCAGGCCAGGTTGTTAGAGTGCCAACTGTTAGGGGCAGGTCTCCCTCTGTTCATTCACACCATTCTTCTGTGTCAAGGCATGCCCAACCCACCCACCCTGATGACAGAGTGTTAGAAAGGGAGCTCAATAGATTGAAAGTGGAAGAGTCCAGGCTGAAGCTTAAACAGCAACAGCTGGCTCTAGACAGGGAATCTTTAGACTTAGAAAAAGAAAGACAGAGGTTGGGGTTAGGACCCAATGGTGGCAGCAGCTGTATTACAGATAGTAATCCTGTGAAAGAGCATGATTCTAGGAATCTGCACAAGATAGTTACAAGGAGGGGGATGACATTAACAAGTGGTTTGCTGCACTTGAGAGGGCCTGTGTTGTACAGGATGTCCCTCAAAGGCAGTGGGCTGCTATCCTATGGCTATCTTTCAGTGGAAAGGGTAGGGATAGGCTCCTTACTGTGAAGGAAAGTGATGCCAATAATTTTACAGTTTTGAAGAATGCACTCTTGGATGGATTTGGCTTAACCACTGAACAATACAGGATTAAGTTCAGAGAAACCAGAAAAGAGTCCTCACAAGACTGGGTAGACTTTGTTGACTATTCAGTGGAGGCCTTGGAGGGGTGGTTACATGTCAGTAACGTTTCTGACTATGAAAGCCTGTATAGTCTGATCCTGAGAGAGCATATTCTGAATAACTGTGTGTCTGATTTGTTACACCAATATCTAGTGGACTCAGATCTGACATCTCCCCAAGAATTGGGAAAGAAGGCAGACAAATGGGTCAGAACAAGAGTGAACAGAAAAGTTCATACAGGGGTGTGAAAAGGATGGCAAGAAGAAGGATGGTAAGTCTTCAGACAAGGGTGGGGACAAATCTAAAAATGAGTCTTCATCAGGCCCAAAAACACTCTGGTGGGCGTGGTGGGTCCAAATCCTCTTCTAATCAAGTAAAGAAACCATGGTGCTATTTATGTAAAGTAAAAGGCCATTGGACAACTGATGCCAGTTGTCCAAAAAAAGCACCAAGCCTCCCACTACCACAACCCCTACTGCTACACCTAGTGCCCCTAGTAATAGCAGTGGTGATGGGAGCAAACCTACTAATAGCCAATCCAAGGGAGTAGCTGGGCTCCCTTTTGGTAATTTAGTTGGGGTTGGTCTTGTTAGGGAGACCACAGAGGCTGTGCTAGTCTCTGAAGGTGCCATTGATTTGGCCACCTTGGTTGCTTGTCCCCTTAATATGGATAAGTACAAGCAACTTCCCCTAATAAATGGTGTTCAGGTTCAGGCCTACAGGGACACAGGTGCCAGTGTTACCATGGTAATAGAGAAACTGGTACACCCTGAACAACACCTACTTGGTCACCAGTACCAAGTGACTGATGCACATAACAACACTCTTAGCCACCCCATGGCTGTTGTAAATCTCAACTGGGGGGGGTTTACCGGTCCAAAGAAAGTTGTGGTAGCCACTGAATTACCTGTAGATTGCTTACTAGGCAATGATTTAGAGACATCAGCTTGGGCTGAAGTGGAGTTGGAGGCTCATGCAGCAATGCTGGGTATTCCTGGGCATATTTTTGCTTTGACAAGGGCTCAGGTCAAAAAGCAAAAAGGACAGGTTGACTTGGATCCTGGAACAATGGACCAAGTGCTCCCAAAAGCTAGGGGTAGGAAGGGTAAATCCTTGCCTACTATCCCTCCCTTTCCAGAAGATTCCCTTTTTGAGGAAGAGGAATCCTCTCCCTGTGCAGAACCTACACCAGATGAGCTGGGCTTTTGGGTGCAGGGGGGCCTGCTAGGGAGCTGAATGAGGCATAGCAGACCTGTCCCACATTAGAGGGTTTAAGGCAGCAAGCTGTCAAACAGCAGAATGGGAATGACTGCTCCATGACACCTGCAAAACCGCAACAAAGTAGCAAGAAGACTACTAGCAACTGGTGGTGCATGCTCTGAGGGCTGTCTGCCTTCACCCTGCACTGGAAGCCAAGAAGAAATCTCCCGTGGGTCGACGGAATCTTCCCCCTGCTAATGCAGGCACCAAACTTCTGCATCACCGGTCCTCTGGGTCCCCTCTCATCTTGATGAGCGTGGTCCCTGGAACACAGGAGCTGGATCCAAGTGACCCCACAGTCCAGTGGTCCTTCTGTCCAAATTTGGTGGAGGTAAGTCCTTGAGTCTCCACGCCAGACAGTAACTCTGTGTACTGCGTGATCTGCAGCTGCTAGAGCTTCTGTGCACTTTTGCAAGGATTCCTTCGCGCACAGCACAGCCCAGGTCCCCAGGACTCCGTCCCGCATTGCTCAACTCGCTGAGTTGACCATCGGCTTTGTGGGAATCTCTTTTGTTGTGTTGAGACAACCACCATGATCAGATTTCTTGAATGCCTGTTCAAGTGCTTCTGCAGATGCTGCCTGCTTCTGCGTGGGCTATCCCTGTTGCTGAGCCCTGTAGGAGGCTGGCCTGGCTTATAGTGGGTATATTATGGTACTTACCCCCTGTGCCAGGTCCAGTTATCCCTTATTAGTAGAATAGAGGTGTTTCTAGCAGCTTAGGCTGATAGAGGTAGCTATGGCAAAGCAGCTTAGGCTGAACTAGGAGACATGCAAAGCTCCTACTATACCACTTATATCATATAGCACAATATCATAAGAAAACACAATACTCAGAGTTACTAAAAATAAAGGTACTTTATTTTGGTGACAATATGCCAATAGTATCTCAGACAATACCCTCACTTAGGAGGTAAGTAATATACACAAATTATATGTACACAAACCCAAAACAGGTAAGTAACAGTAAGAAAAGTAGTGCAAACAATGTAGAATCACAATAGGATGCAATAGGTAGACATAGGTCTAGGGGCAACATAAACCATATACTCCAAAAGTGAAATGCGAACCACGAATGGACCCCAGACCTATGGGAGGTTGTAGAGGGTCGCTGGGACTGTAAGAAAACAGTAAGGGTGTCCAAGATACCCCACCCCACGACCCTAACAAGTAGGAATAAATTTACCCTACTACCCCAGAGAGACAGAATAGTCCTGAACCGGTGTAGAATGGCTTGTGCAAAGATGTGCACCATCTGTGCCCATCAAAGCATTTCCAGAGGCTGGAGGAGGCTACTCCTCCCCAGCCCTTCACACCTATTTCCAAAGGGAGAGGGTGTAACACACTCTCTCAGAGGAAATCCTTTGTTCTGCGTTCCTTGGACGGGGCTGCACAGGCCCCGGGGGCAGAAACCTGTCTGAGGAGTAGGCAGCGGCTGCAGTGGAAACCCCAGAAAAGCAGTTTGGCAGTACCCGGGTTCTGTGCTAGAGAGACGGGGATGCATGGAATTGTCCCCGAATACCAGAAGGGTATTGGGATGACAAATCCATGATCCTAGACATGTTACATGGCCATGTTCGGAGTTACCATTGTGAAGCTACATATAGGTAGTGACCTATATGTAGTGCATGCGTGTAATGGTGTCCCCGCAGTCACAAAGTCTGGGGAATTTACCCTGAACAATGTGGGGGCACTTTGGCTAGTGCCAGGGTGCCCACACACTAGGTAACTTGGCACCTAACCTTCACCAAGTGAGGGTTAGACATATAGGTGACTTATGTTACTTATGTGCAGTGAAAATGGCTGTGAAATAACGTGGACGTTATTTCACTCAGGCTGCAGTGGCAGTCCTGTGTAAGAATTATCTGAGCTCCCTATGGGTGGCAAAAGAAATGCTACAGCCCATAGGGATCTCCTGGAAGCCCAATACCCTGGGTACCTAGGTACCATATACAAGGAAATTATAAGGGTGTTCCAGTGTGCCAATGAGAATTGGTAAAATTAGTCACTTGCCTGCGGTGACAATTTTGAAAGCAGAGAGAGCATAAACACAGAGGTTCTGGTTAGCAGAGCCTCAGTGATACAGTTAGGCACCACACAGGGAACACATATAGGCCACAAACTTATGAGCACTGGGGTCCTGGCTAGCAGGATCCCAGTGACACATATCAAACATACGGACAGCATAGGGTTTTCACTATGAGCACTAGGCCCTGACTACCAGGATCCCAGTGAGACAGTAAAAACACCCTGACATATACTCACAAACAGGCCAAAGGTGGGGGTAACAAGGCTAGAAGGAGGCTACCTTCCTACAAGCCCCCCCCTCTGTCTCCTCCTCCAAGGGGCGACCTCCTGGACCTTCCTGGACCCAGGCAGCACCCATTATCTTCAACTGCGACCCTTGCAGCTAGCAAGGCTTGTTTGTGGTCTTTCTGCGTGGAAACACCTAAGAATCCTCCAGCACGCTGTGGGACATCTTGTGACCAAAGAAGAAGTTCCTGGCATCTTCCGTTGTTGCAGAATCTTCAGCTTCTTCCACCCAGAGGCAGCCCTTTTGCAACTTCATCCGGGGTTTAGTGGGCTCCTGCCCCCCCCTGGACACTTGCGTGACTCTTGGACTTGGTCCTCTTTATTTACAGGTCTTCAGGTCCAGGAATCCATCTTCAGTGCTTTGCAGTCAGTTGTTGCCTTTGCAGAATCCCCTATCTCGACTTTACTACCTTTCTGGGGTTGTAGGGTAACTTTACTCCTACTTTTCAGGGTCTTGGGGTGGGGTATCTTGGACACACTGTTTTCTTACACTCCCAGCGACCCTCTGCCCACTACACTAGGTCTGGGGTCCATTCGTGGTTCTCATTCCGCTTTTGGAGTATATGGTTTGTGTTGCCCCTAGGCCTATTGTCTCCTATTGCATCCTATTGTATTCTACAGTGTTTGCACTACTTTTCTGTTTACTTACCTGATTTTGGTTTGTGTGTATATTTTGTGTATTTTACTTACCTCCTAAGAGAGAATATCCTTTGAGATTTTTTTGGCACATTGTCACTAAAATAAAGTGCCTTTATTTTTAGTAACTCTGAGTATTGTGTTTCTTATGATATAGTGCTATGTGATATAAGTGGTATAGTAGGAGCTTTGCATGTCCCCTAGTTTATCCTAAGCTGCTCTGCTATAGCTACCTCTATCCGCCTAAGCTGCTAGAACACTACTATGACTGGACCTGGCACAAGGTGTAAGTACCATCAGGTACCCACTGTAAGCCAGGCCAGCCTCCTATACAATGCCCAGAAAGCGGCACCTCCTTGGCGATGGCATGCCAAAGTGCCCTCTTCTGGTGGGCGCTGACCTAAAAGGGTGACACAGGTATGGAACACCTGAGCTCAGGCACTTGCAAGATAGGTACAGCTGGCTAATTGTCCACTATGGGACAGACAGTACTCTCAGACTTATAGGCCATAAGCACGCAGCATGCCATGCACCACGGCCCATGCAGGCTCAGACGTGCACACTTATGTCCATTCAACACCATCCATTACACCCAAACAGTGCCTCCCAAACCCAGACTCACCTGTACCTCTGGCCGTCCGTACAGTTTTGTGTACAGGGGCAGGACCCCGTCCACTAGCCTCTCCAGTTCCTCCTGGGTGAAGGCCGGGGCCCTTTCCCCTGCAACATGAGCCACATCCATTGCCAGAGGCAGGCCACAGCAGTTCACACAGTGGAGTACCTGTCCGCAAGAGATCAGGGAGTCGAGTGAATAATAGATGATTAAATCGTATATGTACTGCGGCAGTGTGCACCGTCACCGCCAGCAGAGAACATGATACGCCAGGATTCCCCATTGGCATCCATGTTAACCAATGATAGTGCGAACGGCGGTAAACACCACCTTACGCTGTGAGGTCACTTCTACAACGAAAGGCCTGGATTACAGTGGGCAGACATTTTGGCAGTAACTACGCATCTGTAAATAAAAATGTGCACAATGCAGGCCCTACTAGCCACATGAAGCACCTATGCATGTGACCATTCCGTGATATACCACACGTGAAAAACAATGTTCCTTCATTGAGGTGTAGATATAGATCTGTCAAGAAGCAGTTAATGTTGAGTCACTACAATGAAAGATGCAGTGCACAATTGATGACAATGTGTACCTATGTATGTGTGTCCATCACACCTTTTTGATACCCATCGTAGGTACCGACCCTTGCGGCGAAAAAGGGCGCCATTGGTGTACAGACCACTTGTGGATATGAGGACCATGCTGGAGCGTCAGATCATAATCAATTACAGACTCACATGTGCAACAATTCTGGAACTTTGTGGTTTACTGGTCCTGCACTAACTCCGGGAAATCGTAATCAGAATGCCATACCTACTGAAGTGCAGGTGCTCTCCGCACTCCATTTCCTGGCCACGGGCTAATTTCAAGTGACAGTGGGCATGGGTGCTGGATTTTCACAGCCAATGTTCAGCCAGGTACTGACAAGATTTTTGAATCCATTTGTACAACATCTGCAATCCTATGTGAGGTTTTCCCAAAGTGCTGACTGTAGGAGGCTGGACTGGCTTGTAGTGAGTACCAAGGGGTACTTGCAAGAGGCCCAGTTATCCCTTATTAGTGTATAGGGTGTCTAGCAGCTTAGGCTGATAGATAATGGTAGCTTAGCAGAGCAGCTTAGGCTGAACTAGGAGACGTGTGAACCTACTACAGTACCACAAGTGTCACTTGCACAGTACCATAAGAAAACACAATACACAGTTATACTAAAAATAAAGGTACTTTATTTTTATGACAATATGCCAAAGTATCTTAGTGAGTACCCTCAGTATGAGGATAGCAATTATACACAAGTTATATGTACACAATACCAAAAATATGCAGTATAGTCTTAGAAAACAGTGCAAACAATGTATAGTTACAATAGGATGCAATGGGGACACATAGGGATAGGGGCAACACAAACCATGTACTCCAAAAGTGGAATGCGAACCACAAATGGACCCCAAACCTATGTGACCTTGTAGAGGGTCGCTGGGAATATTAGAAAATAGTGAGAGTTAGAAAAATAGCCCTCCCCAAGACCCTGAAAAGTGAGTGCAAAGTGCACTGAAGTTCCCCAAAAGACAAAGAAGTCGTGATAGAGGAATAATGCAGGAAAGACACCAACCAACAATGCAACAACTGTGGATTTCCAATCTAGGGTACCTGTGGAACAAGGGGACCAAGTCCAAAAGTCACAAGCAAGTCGGAGATGGGCAGATGCCCAGAAAATGCCAGCTGCGGGTGCAAAGAAGCTTCTACTGGACAGAAGAAGCTGCGGTTTCTGCAGGAACGAAAAGGGCTAGAGACTTTCCCTTTGGTGGACGGATCTCTCTTGCCGTGGAGAGTTGTGCAGAAGTGTTTTCCCGCCAAAAGAACGCCAACAAGCCTTGCTAGCTTCAAATCGTGCGGTTAGCATTTACGGACGCTGCTGAGGCCTAGGAGGGACCAGGAGGTCGCAAATTGGACCAGGAGAGTGAGGGGACGTCAAGCAAGACAAAGAGCCCTCTCTGAAGCAGGTAGCTCCCGGAGAAGTGCCAGAAACAGGCACTACAAGCATGTGTGAAACGGTGCTCGCCGAAGTTGCACAAAGGAGTCCCACGTCGCCGGAGACCAACTTAGAAAGTCGTGCAATGCAGGTTAGAGTGCCGTGGACCCAGGCTTGGCTGTGCACAAAGGATTTCCACCGGAAGTGCACAGGGGCCGGAGTAGCTGCAAAAGTTGCGGTTCCCAGCAATGCAGTCTAGCGAGGTGGAGGTGAGGCAAGGACTTACCTCCACCAAACTTGGACTGAAGAGTCCCTGGACTGTGGGAGTCACTTGGACAGAGTTGCTGGATTCGAGGGACCTCGCTCGTTGTGCTGAGAGGAGACCCAAGGGACCGGTAATGCAGCTTTTTGGTGCCTGCGGTTGCAGGGGGAAGATTCCGTCGACCCACGGGAGATTTCTTCGGAGCTTCTGGTGCAGAGAGGAGGCAGGCTACCCCCACAGCATGCACAAGCAGGAAAACAGTTGAGAAGGCGGCAGGATCAGCGTTACAGAGTTGCAGTAGTCGTCTTTGCTACTATGTTGCAGTTTTGCAGGCTTCCAGCGCGGTCAGCAGTCGATTCCTTGGCAGAAGGTGAAGAGAGAGATGCAGAGGAACTCTGATGAGCTCTTGCATTCGTTATCTAAAGTTTCCCCAGAGACAGAGACCCTAAATAGCCAGAAAAGAGGGTTTGGCTACTTAGGAGAGAGGATAGGCTACTAACACCTGAAGGAGCCTATCAGAAGGAGTCTCTGAAGTCACCTGGTGGCACTGGCCACTCAGAGCAGTCCAGTGTGCTGGCAGCACCTCTGTTTCCAAGATGGCAGAGGTCTGGAGCACACTGGAGGAGCTCTGGACACCTCCCAGGGGAGGTGCAGGTCAGGGGAGTGGTCACTCCCCTTTCCTTTGTCCAGTTTCGCGCCAGAGCAGGGCTAAGGGGTCCCTGAACCGGTGTAGACTGGCTTATGCAGAATTGGGCACATCTGTGCCCAAGAAAGCATTTCCAGAGGCTGGGGGAGGCTACTCCTCCCCTGCCTTCACACCATTTTCCAAAGGGAGAGGGTGTAACACCCTCTCTCAGAGGAAGTCCTTTGTTTTGCCATCCTGGGACAAGCCTGGCTTGACCCCAGGGGGGCAGAAACCTGTCTGAGGGGTTGGCAGCAGCAGCAGCTGCAGTGAAACCCCAGGAAAGGCAGTTTGGCAGTACCAGGGTCTGTGCTACAGACCACTGGGATCATGGAATTGTCCCAATAATGCCAGGATGGCATAGAGGGGGCAATTCCATGATCTTAGACATGTTACATGGCCATATTCGGAGTTACCATTGTGAAGCCACATATAGGTAGTGACCTATATGTAGTGCACGCGTGTAATGGTGTCCCCGCACTCACAAAGTTCAGGGAATTGGCCCTGAACAATGTGGGGGCACCTTGGCTAGTGCCAGGGTGCCCTCACACTAAGTAACTTTGCACCTAACCTTTACCAGGTAAAGGTTAGACATATAGGTGACTTATAAGTTACTTAAGTGCAGTGTAAAATGGCTGTGAAATAACGTGGACGTTATTTCACTCAGGTTGCAGTGGCAGGCCTGTGTAAGAATTGTCAGCGCTCCCTATGGGTGGCAAAAGAAATGCTGCAGCCCATAGGGATCTCCTGGAACCCCAATACCCTGGGTACCTCAGTACCATATACTAGGGAATTATAAGGGTGTTCCAGTAAGCCAATGTAAATTGGTAAAATGGTCACTAGCCTGTTAGTGACAATTTGGAAAGAAATGAGAGAGCATAACCACTGAGGTTCTGATTAGCAGAGCCTCAGTGAGACAGTTAGTCACTACACAGGTAACACATTCAGGCACACTTATGAGCACTGGGGCACTGGAGAACAGGGTCCCAGTGACACATACAACTAAAACAACATATATACAGTGAAAAATGGGGGTAACATGCCAGGCAAGATGGTACTTTCCTACACAACCCCCCCCCAAACGAAGGACAATAAGACTAGCCATGACCTGATGAGTCTTCATTGTCTAAGTGGAAATATCTGGAGAGTCCATCTGCATTGGAGTGGCTACTCCCAGGCCTATGTTCCACTGTATAGTCCATTCCCTGTAGGGATATGGACCACCTCAACAATTTAGGATTTTCACCTTTCATTTGTGTTAGCCAAAGTAGAAGTTTGTGGTCTGTCTGAACAATGAAGTGAGTGCCAAACAGGTATGGCCTCAACTTCTTCAGAGCCCAGACCACAGCAAAGGCCTCCCTCTCAATGGCAGACCAACGCTTTTCTCTAGGGGTCAACCTCCTACTAATAAAAGCAACAGGTTGATCCTGGCCCTCAGAATTAAGTTGTGATAGGACTGTCCCTACTCCTAATTCAGATGCATCAGTTTGGACATAGAATTTTTTAGAGTAACAAGGGCTTTTCAGGACAGGTGCAGAGCACATGGCCTGCTTCACCTCCTCAAAAGCTTTCTGACAGTTTGCTGTCCATAATACCTTTTTAGGCAATTTCTTGGATGTGAGGTCATTAAGAGGGGCTGCAATGGAGCCATAGTTCTTAATGAATACCTGTAATACCCAGTGAGGCCTAGGAAGGCTCTCACCTGAGTCTGAGTAGTAGGGGGAACCCAGTCTATGATAGTCTGGATTTTCCCCTGAAGTGGTGCAATCTGTTCCCCACCAACAAGGTGTCCCAGATAAACCACCTTACCCTGCCCTATCTGGCACTTTGAAGCCTTGATAGTGAGGCCTGCCTTTTGCAGAGCCTCCAAAACTTTCCATAGGTGGACCATGTGCTCGTCCCAGCTGGAGCTAAAGACAGCTATATCGTCCAGATATGCTGCACTGAAAGCTTCCAGCCCTTGCAGGACTGTGTTCACCAACCTCTGGAAAGTGGCAGGTGCATTTTTCAAACCAAAAGGCATTACAGTGAACTGGTAATGTCCTCCAATGGTTGAAAATGCAGTTTTAGGTTTTACATCTTCTGACAATTTGATCTGCCAATACCCTGCAGTCAAGTCAAAAGTGCTTAGATACTTGGCAGATGCCAGTGTATCTATGAGCTCATCTGCCCTGGGTATAGGGTGAGCATCAGTTTTGGTTACCAAGTTGAGACCTCTGTAGTCTACACAAAACCGCATTTCCTTCTTTCCATCTTTGGAATGAGGTTTTGGTACAAGTACCACAGGAGAAGCCCATGGACTTTCAGAGTGCTCAACCACTCCTAGTTCTAACATTTTCTGGACCTCTTGCTTTATGCAGTCCCTGACATGGTCAGGCTGCCTATAGATCTTACTTTTGACAGGCAAGCTGTCTCCAGTATCTATAGTGTGCTCACACCAAGAAGTAGTACCTGGCACAGAAGAGAAGAGTTCAGAGAATTGATCTAGAAGATTTATGCAATTATCTTTCTGCTCAGCAGTAAGACAATCAGCCAAAACTACACCTTCTACAAGAGCATCTTGTTCTGTGGAAGAGAAGAGATCAGGTAGAGGATCACTGTCTTCTTCCTGTCCCTCATCAGTTGCCATGAGCAGGGTGAGATCAGCCCTGTCATAGTAGGGTTTCAGGCGGTTTACATGGAGTACCCTAAGGGGACTCCTTGCAGTGCCTAAGTCAACTAAATAGGTGACTTCACCCTTTTTCTCAACAATTGTGTGGGGACCACTCCATTTATCTTGGAGTGCTCTTGGGGTCACAGGCTCCAAGACCCACACTTTCTGCCCTGGTTGGTACTGAACCAAAACAGCCTTCTGATCATGCCATTGCTTCTGGAGCTCTTGGCTGGCCTGAAGGTTTTTACTGGCCTTTTTCATATACTCAGCCATCCTTGATCTGAGGCCAAGTACATAGTCCACAATATCCTGCTTAGGAACTTTTAAAGGTTGTTCCCAACCCTCCTTCACAAGTGTTAGTGGACCCCTAACAGGGTGTCCAAAAAGAAGTTCAAAGGGGCTGAAGCCCACTCCTTTCTGGGGTACCTCCCTGTAGGCAAAAAGGAGGCATGGTAGAAGGATATCCCATCTCCTGCGGAGTTTTTCAGGGAGACCCATAATCATGCCTTTGAGAGTTTTGTTAAATCTCTCCACCAGTCCATTTGTTTGTGGATGATAGGGTGTTGTGAACTTATAAGTTACACCACACTCCTTCCACATGGCCTTTAAGTATGCAGACATGAAATTGCTTCCTCTGTCTGATACTACTTCCTTTGGGAAGCCTACCCTGGAAAATATTCCCAGGAGGGCCTTTGCCACTGCAGGAGCTGTAGTGGTCTTTAAAGGAATAGCTTCAGGATATCTTGTGGCATGGTCCACTACCACCAAGATGAATCTATTGCCTGAAGCAGTAAGAGGGTCAAGGGGGCCAACTATGTCAACCCCTACCCTTTCAAAGGGAACCCCAACCACAGGCAGTGGAATAAGGGGTGCCTTTGGAGTGCCACCTGTCTTGCCACTGGCTTGACAGGTTTCACAGGACTTACAAAATTCCTTTGTGTCCTCAGACATCCTAGGCCAATGAAACAAGGGAACAAGCCTGTCCCAAGTTTTCATTTGTCCCAGATGCCCAGCTAGGGGAATGTCGTGAGCCAGTGTTAGGAGGAACTTTCTGTACTCCTGAGGAATCACTAATCTCCTGGCAGCTCCAGGTTTAGGATCCCTTGCCTCAGTGTACAAGAGGTTGTCCTCCCAGTAAACTCTGTGAGAGTCACTGACATCCCCATTAGCCTGTTTGACAGCTTGCTGTCTCAGACCCTCTAATGTGGGACAGGTTTGCTGTGCCACACTCAGCTCCTCTCTGGCAGGCCCCCCTTCACCCAAAAGCTCAGCAGTGTCTGCTTTAAGCTCCTCTGGTGTAGGTTCTGCACAGGGAGGGAATTCTTCTTCCTCAGAAGTAGAATCCACTGTAGAGGGAGGGATAGTGGGAAGTGGTTTGCTTCTACTAGCCCTAGCTTTAGGGAGCACTTGGTCCATTGTTCCAGGATCCAAGCTTCCCTGTCCTTTTTGCTTTTTGGCCTGAGCCCTGGTTAAAGCAAAAATATGCCCTGGAATGCCCAGCATTGCTGCATGGGCCTCCAACTCCACATCTGACCAAGCTGATGTATCCAAATCATTTCCTAGTAGACAGTCTACAGGTAAATCTGAGGCTACCACAACTTTCTTTGGACCAGTAACCACCCCCCAGTTGAGATTAACAACAGCCATGGGGTGGCTAAGTGTGTTGTTGTGAGCATCGGTTACTTGGCACTGGTGACCAAGTAGGTGTTGTTCAGGGTGGACCAGTTTCTCTATGACCATAGTCACACTGGCACCAGTGTCCCTGTAGGCTTGAACCTCAACACCATTTATTAGGGGTAGCTGCCTGTACTTATCCATATTAAGGGGACAAGCAGCTAAGGTGGCTAAATCAATAGCCCCCTCAGAGACTAAAACAGCCTCTGTTGCCTCCCTAACAAGGCCAACCCCAACTAAGTTACCAAAAGTGAGCCCAGCTACTCCCTTGGATTGGCTATTAGTAGGTTTTCTCCCACCACCACTGCTATTAGTAGGGACACTAGGTGTAGCAGTAGGGGTTGTAGTGGTAGGAGGCTTGGTGCTTTTCTTTGGACAACTGGAATCTGTTGCCCAATGGCCTTTTACTTTACAAAAATAGCACCATGGTTTCTTTTCCTTGTTCTGATTAAAGGAGGATTTGGACCCACCACCCCCACCAGAGTGTTTTTGTGGGCCTGATGAAGACTCATTTTTAGATTTGTCCCCACCCTTGTCTGAAGACTTACCATCCTTCTTTTTGTTGCCATCTTTGTCACCCCCTGTATGAACTTTTCTGTTCACTCTTGTTCTGACCCATTTGTCTGCCTTCTTTCCCAATTCTAGGGGAGAGGTCAGATCAGAGTCCACCAAGTACTGGTGCAACAAATCAGACACACAATTATTAAGAATATGCTCTCTCAGGATCACGTTATACAGGCTTTCAAAGTCAGTAACCTTACTGCCATTTAACCACCCCTCCAAGGCCTTCACTGAATGGTCAATGAAATCAACCCAGTCTTGTGAAGACTCCTTTTTGGTCTCTCTGAACTTTATCCTGGATTGTTCAGTGGTTAAGCCATAACCATCCAGGAGTGCATTCTTAAGAACTTGGAAATTATTGGCATCACTTTCTTTCACAGTAAGGAGCCTATCCCTACCTTTTCCACTAAATGATAGCCATAGGATAGCAGCCCACTGCCTTTGAGGGACATCCTGTACAACACAGGCCCTCTCAAGTGCAGCAAACCACTTGTTAATGTCATCCCCCTCCTTATAAGGGGGAACTATCTTGTGCAGATTCCTGGAATCATGCTCTTTTACAGGATGACTATGGGGAATACTGCTGCTGCCACCATGGGTTTCAAAACCCAATTTCTGTCTTTCCTTCTCTAACACTATTTATATGGTGTGGCTCTCCATCATTACCAACTATGCTAGACTGTCTAGTAATGGGCAGGCTAGGGAGTTTCTTTCCTGAATCTTTTCTAGGGGTAGTCCCTGGATCAGATTGGGAACCATTTGCTACTTTTTCAACAGATGTGGCCCCTATGGCCTTATCTTGTTCTCTAAGCATGTTAAGAAACAATTCCAAGGAAGGATTCTTCCCTACACTCAAACCTCTCTCTATGCAGAGACTCCTTGCTCCTTTCCAGCTAAGGTGATCATATGCAAGTTTGGACAGATCAACATTTTGGCCTGTGCCAGACATTTTTAGAGAGATTTAAAGTGATAGAAAAAGAGAAAAAAGTTTTCAGAACTTTTTAGAAAGACAGAAAAAAAACTTTTTAAACTTTTAAGAACTTTTTGAAAGTTTAGAAGTACTTTTCAGCACTTAGAAAAGAGTGAAAAGAGGAAATGCAAAACTTTTTAGCAATGTGTACACACACTGAACTTGTTTTGTATATTTTTCTCTTATGAAAAGTACAATGACAAGAGTTGTAAGTAGCCTCAAAGCACTTATCCCACCGCTGCACAACCAATGTAGGAGGCTGGACTGGCTTGTAGTGAGTACCAAGGGGTACTTGCACCTTGCACCAGGCCCAGTTATCCCTTATTAGTGTATAGGGTGTCTAGCAGCTTAGGCTCATAGATAATGGTAGCTTAGCAGAGCAGCTTAGGCTGAACTAGGAGACGTGTGAAGCTACTACAGTACCACAAGTGTCACTTGCACAATACCATAAGAAAACACAATACACAGTTATACTAAAAATAAAGGTACTTTATTTTTATGACAATATGCCAAAGTATCTTAGTGAGTACCCTCAGTATGAGGATAGCAATTATACACAAGTTATATTTACACAATACCAAAAATATGCAGTATAGTCTTAGAAAACAGTGCAAACAATGTATAGTTACAATAGGATGCAATGGGGACACATAGGGATAGGGGCAACACAAACCATATACTCCAAAAGTGGAATGCGAACCACGAATGGACCCCAAACCTATGTGACCTTGTAGAGGGTCGCTGGGACTATTAGAAAATAGTGAGAGTTAGAAAAATAGCCCTCCCCAAGACCCTGAAAAGTGAGTGCAAAGTGCACTGAAGTTCCCCAAAAGACAAAGAAGTCGTGATAGAGGAATAATGCAGGAAAGACACCAACCAACAATGCAACAACTGTGGATTTCCAATCTAGGGTACCTGTGGAACAAGGGGACCAAGTCCAAAAGTCACAAGCAAGTCGGAGATGGGCAGATGCCCAGGAAATGCCAGCTGCGGGTGCAAAGAAGCTTCTACTGGACAGAAGAAGCTGCGGTTTCTGCAGGAACGAAAAGGGCTAGAGACTTCCCCTTTGGTGGACAGATCCTTCTCGCCGTGGAGAGTTGTGCAAAAGTGTTTTCCCACCGAAAGAATGCCAACAAGCCTTGCTAGCTGCAAATCATGTGGTTAGCATTTTCAGACGCTGCTGAGGCCCAGTAGGAACCAGGAGGTCGCAAATTGGACCAGGAGAGAGAAGGGACGTCGAGCAAGACAAAGAGCCCTCTCTGAAGCAGGTAGCACCCAGAGAAGTGCCAGAAACAGGCGCTATGATGATGCGTGAAACGGTGCTCGCCAAAGTTGCACAAAGGAGTCCCACGTCGCCGGAGACCAACTTAGAAAGTTGTGCAATGCAGGTTAGAGTGCCGTGGACCCAGGCTTGGCTGTGCACAAAGGATTTCCGCCAGAAGTGCACAGGGGCCGGAGTAGCTGCAAAAGTCGCGGTTGCCAGCAATGCAGTCTAGCGAGGTGAGGCAAGGACTTACCTCCACCAAACTTGGACTGAAGAGTCACTGGACTGTGGGAGTCACTTGGACAGAGTTGCTGGATTCGAGGGACCTCGCTCTTCGTGCTGAGAGGAGACCCAAGGGACCAGTAATGCAGCTTTTTGGTGCCTGCGGTTGCAGGGGGAAGATTCCGTCGACCCACGGGAGATTTCTTCGGAGCTTCTGGTGCAGAGAGGAGGCAGGCTACCCCCACAGCATGCACAAGCAGGAAAACAGTCGAGAAGGCGGCAGGATCAGCGTTACAGAGTTGCAGTAGTCGTCTTTGCTACTATGTTGCAGTTTTGCAGGCTTCCAGCGCGGTCAGCAGTCGATTCCTTGGCAGAAGGTGAAGAGAGAGATGCAGAGGAACTCTGATGAGCTCTTGCATTCGTTATCTAAAGTTTCCCCAGAGACAGAGACCCTAAATAGCCAGAAAAGAGGGTTTGGCTACTTAGGAGAGAGGATAGGCTACTAACACCTGAAGGAGCCTATCAGAAGGAGTCTCTGACGTCACCTGGTGGCACTGGCCACTCAGAGCAGTCCAGTGTGCTGGCAGCACCTCTGTTTCCAAGATGGCAGAGGTCTGGAGCACACTGGAGGAGCTCTGGACACCTCCCAGGGGAGGTGCAGGTCAGGGGAGTGGTCACTCCCCTTTCCTTTGTCCAGTTTCGCGCCAGAGCAGGGCTAAGGGGTCCCTGAACCGGTGTAGACTGGCTTATGCAGAATTGGGCACATCTGTGCCCAAGAAAGCATTTCCAGAGGCTGGGGGAGGCTACTCCTCCCCTGCCTTCACACCATTTTCCAAAGGGAGAGGGTGTAACACCCTCTCTCAGAGGAAGTCCTTTGTTCTGCCATCCTGGGACAAGCCTGGCTTGACCCCGGGGGGGCAGAAACCTGTCTGAGGGGTTGGCAGCAGCAGCAGCTGCAGTGAAACCCCAGGAAAGGCAGTTTGGCAGTACCAGGGTCTGTGCTACAGACCACTGGGATCATGGAATTGTCCCAATAATGCCAGGATGGCATAGAGGGGGCAATTCCATGATCTTAGACATGTTACATGGCCATATTCGGAGTTATCATTGTGAAGCCACATATAGGTAGTGACCTATATGTAGTGCACGGGTGTAATGGTGTCCCCGCACTCACAAAGTTCAGGGAATTGGCCCTGAACAATGTGGGGGACACTAAGTAACTTTGCACCTAACCTTTACCAGGTAAAGGTTAGACATATAGGTGACTTATGAGTTACTTAAGTGCAGTGTAAAATGGCTGTGAAATAACGTGGACGTTATTTCACTCAGGCTGCAGTGGCAGGCCTGAGTAAGAATTGTCAGAGCTCCCTATGGGTGGCAAAAGAAATGCTGCAGCCCATAGGGATCTCCTGGAACCCCAATACCCTGGGTACCTCAGTACCATATACTAGGGAATTATAAAGGTGTTCCAGTAAGCCAATGTAAATTGGTAAAATGGTCACTAGCCTGTTAGTGACAATTTGGAAAGAAATGAGAGAGCATAACCACTGAGGTTCTGATTAGCAGAGCCTCAGTGAGACAGTTAGTCACTACACAGGTAACACATTCAGGCACACTTATGAGCACTGGGGCCCTGGAGAACAGGGTCCCAGTGACACATACAACTAAAACAACATATATACAGTGAAAAATGGGGGTAACATGCCAGGCAAGATGGTACTTTCCTACACTGACCTCCCTGCCATCAAGTCTGACTTCCATGCCTTTGCCAACATACCCCATGTGATAGGTGCCTTTAATGGCACCCACATACCGATCATCCCCCCAAGAGTGAGTGAACAGGTGTACAGAAACAGGAAGAACTATCACTCCATGAACATCCAATTGGTATGTACTGCAGACCGGTACATCTCACATGTGAATGCCATGTTCCCAGGTTCAGTCCATGATTCCTTTGTGTTGAGGAACACTAGTGTGCCACAGAGGATGGAACAACTCCAAGGGGACAGAGGGTGGATCACAGGTAAGTGTGTCTGTCACTAACTGACACATAGCAGACAGCCAGGCTGTCTGACTAAGGGGCATAACAATGACGACTCTGTATTGCACCTTTTTCTAGGTGATTCTGGCTATCCCAACTTACGTTGGCTCCTGACACCAATGAGGAATCCCAGGACGGATGCAGAGAGGAATTACAATGAGGCCCATGGACGTGCTAGGAGGGTGATAGAGTGAACTGAAGCAAGATTTTGTTGTCTACATATCTCTGGGGGGTCCCTGGCCTATGGGCCTGATAAGGTGTGTAGGATAGTGGTGGCCTGCTGCATGCTGCACAACGTGGCAGTGAGACATTCTATACCCCTCTTGGAGGTGGAGGGTGCTGTATGTCCTGACCAGCTTCCTCAGAGAGAGGAGGAGAGTGATGGTGAGGATGAGGAAGGGGAAATGTCAATCCCAGGACCAACTGATACAACTCTACTTCCAGTAACTGTGTGGGACTTAGGCCTGACATTGGGGTTTGTGACACATACTGTCAGTGTGCTCAGTCATATAGGTGGGGTTGATAATGATATGTGAAACATGGTCCAGTTCTGCATGGTACAGATTGGAATTTTCTGCATTTACTCATTGCCACCATTTAGTCACACAGGACTCCCTTCATGCATAGATTTGACAATAAAGTGGTTATCAGCCGGTTGCATCCATACTTCACTTTGTTCACAATTTGACACAGGGGACAGTGTTACAGGTGTGATATGTGTTTTATTGGTTGCAGGGAGTGAATAGTGCTATTTACAGTGATGGCAAGTCGCAAGGGGTGGGTGTTCCCAATGCCATCATGGTGGCAGCCTTGTTGGTACTAATGATGGGTCCATCTTTTCTTACAGTAGTTCATATTGACTCTTAGCAATGTGTGGTGGCTGATTGAGTGGGATGGTTGCTGTGCAGAGTGTTGCTGAGTTACTTCTTCAAGGGGGCCTTGTTCTTTGCTGGGGTTCCAGTGCCATATCTTGGCCTGAGGGTCCGTTTGGGCGCCTGCTGTTGATCTTGAGGGGATGACATGGTTGGCCCTTGGGTTTCCTGTGAGGGTAGTTCATGGGATGTTTCTGATGATGGTGTAATTGCCAGGTCGGTGTCCGAGGCTGTAGTGGGGACCTCCTGTCCTGTGTGGGTCTCAGACTGGGTTTGTACTAGCTGCAGCAGTGCTCCTGCTATGGTGGCCATTGTGGCGTTGTGCTGTTTCCACTGCTCCATGGCCTGTTGGTGGTGTTCCTGCTGCATCCTCTGACTGTGCTCCAGGGTGGACACTATCTGTGCCAACCTGTCATGGGTATGCTGAAAGGTCCCGAATACCTCTGATATCACGCCCTGGGCCGCTGCATCCATCCTGTGGCCTCCTCCCTGGCCCACTGCCACCCTTGAACTTGCCCTAGCCCCCTGTGCCTGTTTCCCCTGTACAGGTCTGGCAGTACCGCTTGTACTGGGGCCCTCGCCTTCCTGCATGTTGGGAGTGGGGGACTGTGGCCTCTGTACCTGTGTTCCACCAGTCTGTGGCCTGGATACAATGGTGTGGGGATGCTTACCCTGGGCTGCTGGTCTTGTCTGGGTGTTAGGGGTGACAGTGGTTTCCTGGGTGGGGCTGCTGTATGGTGAGCGTCCAGGGCTGTGTGAGGGGCCTGCCTGCTCATCAGTGTCCAGGGATCCTTAGCCAAGGTCTTGTGAGGTGTCTCTGTCTCCCTGGGGGGCACTGGCACTCCTTGTCCCGTCCGTTAGGGTTGCATGGGTGGTGGTGCCTGTTGGGGGACATACATGTCTGTTACATATGCATGTAGGTTTGAGGTGTACAGGACTGTGCTATTTTGTGCTGGGGTTACTTTCAGTGGCCTTACAGGGTGCCTTTGTGAGGTTGACACTGCATTTAGCACCAGTGTGGGGTTGCATTGTGGTGGGGGGTGTCATTCCATTGTGGCTACTTGCAGGGGTAGGCGGCTGTGCACAGGGGGAGGGATGTGGGCCTGTTAGTGGGTTTGTGGTCATGCGGGGGTGGATTTAGTGGCTGATGCCTGGGTGGGGTTTTGTTCCTGGTGGGTGTGGGTGGGGTGGGGTGGTGCATGCATTACAGGTATGGTGTATATGGGGTATATGTTGCTGACTTACCCAAGTCCATTCCTCCAGTGAGTCCCTCAGGGTGCTGCGTGGCCAGTACCTTTTCCTCTCAGTCTGTGTATTCTGTTGGTGTGGTGGCGGTCCTCCCCCAGTCTTCTGGACTGCAGTGTGGTGCCTTGATGCCATACCCCTGACCTTCCCCTGCAGGTCGTTCCATCTCTTCTGGATGTCATCCTGGGTGCATGGATGATGTCCCACTGCATTTACCCTGTTCAGAATGGTCTGCCATAGCTCCATCTTCCTTGCAATGGGTGTGTGCTGAACCTCGGCCCGAATATTTGCAGCTCCACCTCCAGGATCTCTTCCACCATCATTCTTAACTCCCTTTCTGTGAAGCGTGGATGTTTGGGGGGTGACAAGGTGAGTGTGATGAATGGTGTTGGGGCTGGGAACGCGGTGAAGATGAACTTCTGTGGGTCAGTGTGCGTCTCGGGTATGGTGACGTTCGGTGTCTGCCTCTGGTGCTCTCCGTCTTCTTGGCCTGGTTTTGTTGTAAAGGATTGTGGGGTATGTCTAGGGGTGTTTTTTAGGGGGTTATGGATGTGTGTCAGGTGTGTGGATTGCACGCTTATCCAATGTGTGCACTTCTTGCTGTTAAGTCCACTTGCCGCCTGTGGCAGACGGAACCGCCAATGGTCGTCCGGCCTCCACTGTCCGCCAAGGTTATTTGTGCATCATTATTTGGAGGGCGGGATGTGGGTGTGCTCGGCGGTGGCAGGGTGGGGAGGTCTGGGATTCCCGCCGACAGGTTCATGGCGGGGAGTGGTGGTCTGGGGAATTTTGGCAGGGTTGGGATTTCTGTTCAGTATATGGCGGGTTTCCATTCACCACCAACGGCGGACTTCTGTTCACTGCCGCCACGGCGGTCGGCGGTGTTTCCTGCTGTGTTCATAATGACCGCCTACATGTGAGGGCATAACTGCATGAACAGTATGCCCCCACTGTGTCCTTGCCAAACCTAGGACATAGTGAATGGACAGAGCAGCCATTTTAAATACATGTGCTGGATGCTGGTCAGTAAAAGTTTCCCAGCTACATGTTGGCCACTCTGAATCCCGGTTTGTTTGGTATCCAACAACTCAGAATGATAAATCCAAACTGGTTCCAGTATTGGATTTATTATAAAAAGGCCCAGGGGCCACCTTTGAGGTGCCCCCTACAAACGCTAACTACCCTTGCATGGTTGCTGGCAGATCCCAGCCAGACTGCCACCACCAGACAGGATTCTAGACCCCTGGGGAGAGAGCCATTGCTCTCTCTGGCCAGAGAACAAAGTCTTTCCAGGGAAGAGGTGCTACCCGACCTCCCCTAGTAATGTGCACAGCCATGCCTAAGAGGGTCAAAGGTTTACTGCCCTTGAAACTCAACCCCCAAGCCTGCTGCTAGCAGCAGATGGTGTCACGGTTTCGGGTCTGATCAGGACTCTGGTTGGGACACCCCTTGAGGTCACCGAATATCCTAAAGAGGTAGTGTACTGGGGAAGAAGAGCAGCTAAAGGCATACACGAAAAGGACGGCTATGGACAGACACAGGAAACAGGAAAGTAAAAGCGGAGCAACCCTTGTGTGAACAAATAGGAAACAGGTTACTAGTGGACAAACACGCTGGGGTTGTACACAGAGTAAGGCGCAGAACGTCCCACAGTGACAGGGAATCTCAATGCCTCTGTGCAGTTTGCTCTTACAGATAGTCACCCTGCCAGCCCCATAGAAAGGAGGCAGCAGAAGGGATTCTGTCTCTGGACCCTAGAGCACAGACAAGGATAGTACTTACATACACAGGACACGCTGTTGTGGGTCCAGCTAGAAACACAGTGGCGATTCCTGAGAAAACAGCAATGGCACACTGTCAGTGTTAGGCACGAAAGACAACTTATAACACTAGACAAGGATGGGGGCTGGAATTGCCTCCTGGAAACCAGGAGCCAACCCCAGAACAAAGGAGGACACTTATACACTGGTGAAGACTGATAGAACACTTACCAGACACAAAGAACCAAGTAGAAACAGAAACAGAAGGGAACAAACAAAGAGGCAGAGGCAAGAACTGGGAACAGGCTCAGGCTGAAGTAAAGGCAGGACTAGGACTTGAAAACAGGGTGCAAACTTCTGGCTGGAACAAACAGAGATAGGACTGGGAAACTGAAAGCAGGCTCTGGCTGGAACATGCAAGGACAGGGCTGGAATACAGGGAGTAGGAATGAGCAGTAAACAAGACTGGGAAACAGAGAGAAGGTTCAGGCTGAAACAAGGAAGGAGCAGGACAGAGAAACAGGGAGCAGGCTCTGGAGGAAACAAACAGGTACAAGACTAAGAGATAGGGAGCAGACTCTGGCTGAAACAATCAGGAGCAGGGCAGAGAAACAGGAAACAGGATCAAGCTGGAACAGAACAGGAACAAAACTGGAACACCATCCAACAAAGGGTCTGTAACACAAAGGATTCGAAGTCCAATGCACGACGGGGAGCTTGAGGAAATGGCTGCTTATAAGCAGTTCCATACTGGGCGGCACAGGAGAGGTCTCAGGTGTGTGTAGTTTCAGACACTTGCAAGTCCTGGAGGAGAGGATCCGGTGAAAAGGAGCAACTGGACTTCTCCCATTGAAAACAATGGGAAACAGAATCCGGGCTTTCTTGACTACCAGGCTGTGCATTATGGGATTTGCAGTCCCAGGCAGCAAATGTAGTACTACTCAAATGTACCATGGAGAAAAGAGAAACAAACAGGAGTCAGCAAGGGACTCTAGATAAGTGTTCAAGGTGATTCCCAAGCTTCTGACAGTCCCCTTACAGCGCCCCCTAGAAATGGCCTCCCCCATTGCAAACACCTACTTTTTGTGGGAGCCACGGCAGAAAACTACACAAAGGATAGGAGGAGTGGTCCCCCCGGCATGCACCACCCCTAAGGTGTTGCCTGCAAAGTGGGCACTCTATTTCATTTTCCACCATCTTGGATGGAAGGAAAATAGCCAATCAGGTATAGGAGTGTGACCACTGCCCACTGGAAGTGGCCACTTAGTGGGTATAGCCACCATAAGGTAGATGACCCATTGGTCACTATCAGGGTCCCTCTAAAACATCCACTAAATACAGAATCTAGTGGGCATTCCTAGACGAGGAAATAAGATTTGACAGACAAAAGAAGACCAGCACCAAGAAGATCCGAAGCCCGAGAATTGTTGACCTGCTGCATTAAAGAAAGGGCGCCAAACACTGCCTGCCGCACCCAGGACCCGACAATTGCTGCTGAGGAGCTGCTAGACAACTGGACAACTCTACGAAGATCCCAGATGACTTCCAGGCTATGCAAATTGCCAGAGAACTCCCTCCAGAGTGGAGTTACCACTCTAAAACACAAAGAAACCATCAAGCCAGTGAGGGTCATTTCACTGACCAGCTGCTCATTCCCAAACTGGATGCCACAGCTGGACCAAGCTGCCTCCTAACAACTACAAAGATAAATCCTGCCAGTGTACCAAGTTTGATGGCACTGTGACATCCAGTGGCCAAACCGTTCCAATACCCATGGTACTGGTCAGCCAACTTTGGACATCAGGAAAGACAGCCCGCCCGGGGTTGAAAAGGGAACAGGAGGAAGCCCCAGTCAAGGGACTTCAGGAACACACTGGACCTCCCACCAGAGTGCCCACGTTGTCCTGCAAATTACCCTGGAGCCAACCTACCTCCTGCTCCTGAGGGCAACCTTGCACACAGCTCCTGGATCACCGATTCGCTCTGCACCTGGCTGCTCTGTGCCCTGTACCGAAGAACCTGCTGTGCCCTAAGGGTCCCCCACCCCGCTCAACAGTCCAAGGGGACCCCAAAGATCCACCTTTAAACTTACCTGTGCAGTGTTCTTCCAAGTGGTCCCTCGCAGTGGTCCTGCACCAGCTCCAGAGACCTTCTTCTGCTGCTCCCGCAGGAACCGGGAGCCGCTCGAACTTCTCCAGCTGCCACAGTGTGCCCACCGATGACCTCTACCAAACTACAAAAGGAGAACTTGGTAAACCTAAAGTATGATTTTATATGTATTTTTAAAGGTGACCCTCCATTGATTCCTATGGTGTGTAATTACACATAAAAAGACTCATTTTAGCAAATTTCAAAAATTCATATCTAGCGAAGTACTTACCTAATACTGATGATGTTGGTCTTAAACTGTATATAAAAACTTGAAGTATATTTATAAATTGGTCTGAAGTTATTCCTTTGAGTGCGTGTGTTGCAAGATTGATGCTATGTGTAGAACAAATGCTTTGCACTTCTCCAAGATTGGCTTAACTACTCAACCAAGCTACTATAAAAATTAGAGCATTAGGTGGTCTAGTTATTACCCCTGTAAACTAATGTGTGGTCGCCTGGACCCCCTGCACAAGGTGCCTAGCTTTGCACACTGCAGAGAGGGCCAGCCTCCTGCAGCCTCCAGCCTCCTGCAGACCCTAGAGGGTGGCACGATCAGTGCTGCTGCCCTCAGGGGCCTACCCTTAGTACCCCATACCCTGAGTACCTAAGTACCATGTACTAGGGGCTTATAGTGGTTGCTAAAGGGGTCTCCAATTGTGCCAATGCACCACAATAGTTTTAGGAAAAAAGCTCTGGCCAAGGGGACCTGATTAGCAGGGGCCCTAGATACTACAATTTCTAGGCTACATCATACATCAGGCAAAAGGTGGGGGCTAGCCATGTCAAAAAGAGGCCTCTCCTCACCCACACACATACACACACACATGTATATGCATACACATACAGACACAAACACACAGATACACACACATACAGACACAAACACACACACACCAACACAGACACACACACACAGACATCCACAAACTGTCTCTCTCTCTCTTCCCCTTTTCCCTCCTCTCTCTCCCTCCCTCTCTATATATATGAATCTCACTCTCTGTCCTCCCTCTCTCTCTCCTCCTCTCTCTCTCCCTCTCCTTCTCTCTCTCCCTCTCTGTAGCTATCTAGCTAATCTTCGCTCTTGCTACCCTGCCGAGTCGTGCCGCGTGTAAGAGGCCGGATTCCAGCGACTTGTTACCAGTGGATATATATATGTATATATATCCCTGTCTCCTCCCTCTCTCCTCCCTTTTCACCTCTCTCTCTACCCTCTCCCACTCTCTTTCTATCCCGTTCTCTATCTCTCTCCACCTCTCTCCTCCCTTTCTCTCCTCCCTCTTCCTCTGTTTCTCTCCTTCCCTCTCTCTTCCCTCTCTCCCTCTCTATCTCTCTCTCACACTCTCTGTCCATCTCACCCCTTCTCTCTCTCCCCTCTCATCCCTCTCCCTATCTCTCACTCTCTCTCTCTCTCTCTCTCTCTCCCCTCTTCCCTCTCCCTCTCTATCTCTCTCTCACACTCTCTGTCCATCTCACCCCTTCTCTCTCTCCCCTCTCATCCCTCTCCCTATCTCTCACTCTCTCTCTCTCTCTCTCTCTCTCTCTCCCCTCTTCCCTCTCCCTCTCTATCTCTCTCTCTCCATCTCTCCCTCTCCACCTCTCTCCTTCACTCTATCTCTCTCCACTCTCTCTCTTCCCTCTCACTCTCTCACTCTCCCTCTCCCTTTCTCTCCTTGACTCTCTCTCCCTCTCCCTGTCATCTCTCCCTCTCTCTCTCCCTGTCTATCTCTCCCTCTCTATCTCTCCCTCACTCTATCTCTCCAACTCTCCCTCTCCCTTTCTCTCCTTCATTCTCTCTCTCCCTCTCCTTCTATCTCTCCCTCTCTCCTTCTCTCCCTCACTCTATCTCTCCTTCTCTCTCTCACGAGTTTGATCCTGCGCTGGTTTTATTCTCTGCGTCCTGGGGCGTGGATTGTGCTTGATCCATGACACCCTGAGATCTCGGTGATCTACTGTTCCTGGGGTGACCCGACATCCCGGATTTCCCCGGACAGTCCGGGTTTTTAGAGGACTGTCCCGGTGTCCCGACGCTTCTCTTAATTTTAAACAAATGTCCCGGTTTCTGGGACAAGGGTCAGGTTATTAAATAAATGTCTCGTTTTTTGGGACAAAATTCAGATCATGTAGGGAAGTATAAGTTAAAGGTATGCTCTCCTTTAACAGACGCCTACAGAGTATGAAATAATTAAAGTATTTTATCTGTTACTGTCAAGCAACGCAGTCCCCCGTCTGCTCCAGTAGAGACACCGGAGTGGGGGGCAGAGACAGGTGTGGGGGTGGGTTGGGGTGCAGGGAGGGAGGACAATCCATAGCTAGTTTTATATATGTAGTCTTGTAAACGTGTTTGTGTATATATACACACACACACACATTCACAAAGCTACGCAAAAAAACGGGACAGTCCAGGTGTAAAAGTGACAGTAAAGTGTTTATTGCTTCTTTGATGTCTCACCTGTTCCGGTTTTTGCTCCTCAAAATCTGGTCACCCTAAGTATTCCTCCCCCGATAACTGCTGCCAGCTGTGCCCTGATGTTCATCACTGGACCCCTAATGCCCCGGGGGCTCTCACTGCGAGGGCCTCGGGCTGCAGTTCCACCTGTGGACGGCAGAGGGCGCTCCGAGACCACTCACACACCCAGGTGACCTTCAAGGGGGGCTGCAGCTGCCAGCCTCGTCTCTGGGGCTCCGGAGGGGGGGGGGGGGGGTCATACCCAGCCCCGCCCCCGCAGGTGGACAGAAACAGAAACCCCCTGCAGCCACGGTCACCTCCAGGTCTGCCCCTCACATCACAAGCACAGCTGGGAACAGGGACCCCTGCAGCCCTCGCCCTCCTCCCGAGTGCTACTCAAGGGTGGACCCCCTCCTGACGGGAGAAGGAGCAGGAGGTCTATAGCTCCCGCCCCCAGGGGTCAAGAGCCCACCCCCAGACATCACAAGCACATCTACCATTCCGAGCACAGAGCGCTTTACGGGGGCGCCTAGACCCGGACTTTGGGGGGGTCTAACATTTGGAGTTGTAGGTGACCGAGTGATCCTCAGAGCCGTGACACGATCACTGATGAGGGACAGTAAGTTCACACATCCGGGGAGGAGGTCTAGGAGGACTGAGCACCTCCTGTGTCTAGGACAATCAGTAGCAAGTGAAGTGTTCCAGCGCACCCGCCCTTCAGAGCCAGTCCCAGCACAATCAGGCGTCTGTTTATGAAATGCACTCTCACAGCGTCTTCCCAAGCGTGCAGTGCTTCTCTGCTTCTGCAGTGCCTCTGCAGTGCTCCTGCAGTGCTTCTGTGGTTTTGCAGTGCTTCTGCAGTGCTACTGCGGTGCTTCTGCAGTGTTACTACGGTGCTTCTGTGTTTCTGCAGTGCTTCTGCAGTGCTTCTGTGCTTCTGCGGTGCTTCTGCAGTGCTACTACGGTGCTTCTGTGCTTCTGCAATGGATGCAAACCCCGAGACAACCCTGGGCAGGAAGCTTCGCGTTCAGGCGCTATCCGCACGCTGGATGCAGGAGCTGCAGTGCCTAGCAGTGTCCAGTAACCCAGAGTTCCAACTCCACAAACAGTCTTGGTTTAGAGACTCCCATGGTCTTAAAAGCAACACTATTCGAAAAGATGTTGGCAGTCCAGCAACACGAAACCCAAACCCCAGTCGGAAGCTGTGAGTTCGCGTAACAACGAGCGGGCCATGAAATGGTGGCTCCTTCTGTGAAAATCTCTCCCATCCTTCTGCAAGCTTCCCTTCCGCCTCTGGCCTGCTCGGACCTGAGGTCTGTGACCCTCATGGTCTGTGTCCTCCCAGCAGCACCGATCTCCCTCCCCCTGCAGCTGTGGCAGAGTGGCATCTCCAGGAGGACCTCTGTGTCCTCTCTCCCTCCCCCTGCAGCTGTGGCAGAGTGGCATCTCCAGGAGGGTCTCTGTGTCCTCTCTCCCTCCCCCTGCAGCAGTGGGCAGAGTGGCATCTCCAGGAGGGTCTCTGTGTCCTCTCTCCCTCCCCCTGCAGCTGTGGGCAGAGTGACATCTCCAGGAGTGTCTCTGTGTCCTCTCTCCCTCCCCCTGCAGCGGTGGGCAGAGTGGCATCTCCAGGAGGGTCTCTGTGTCCTCTCTACCTCCCCCTGCAGCTGTTGCAGAGTGGCATCTCCAGGAGGGCCTCTGTGTCCTCTCTCCCTCCCCCTGCAGCTGTGGCAGAGTGGCATCTCCAGGAGGGTCTCTGTGTCCTCTCTCCCCCCCCCCTGCATCTGTGGCAGAGTGGCATCTCCAGGAGGGTCTCTGTGTCCTCTCTCCCCCCCCTGCAGCTGTGGCAGAGTGACATCTCCAGGAGGGTCTCTGTGTCCTCTCTCCCTCCCCCTGCAGCTGTGGCAGAGTGGCATCTCCAGGAGGGTCTCTGTGTCCTCTCTCCCCCCCCCCCCTGCAGCTGTGGGCTGAGTGACATCTCCAGGAGGGTCTCTGTGTCCTCTCTCTCTCCCCCTGAAGCTGTGGCAGAGTGGCATCTCCAGGAGGGTCTCTGTGTCCTCTCTCCCTCCCCCTGCAGCTGTGGCAGAGTGGCATCTCCAGGAGGGTCTCTGTGTCCTCTCTCCCCCCCCTGCAGCTGTGGCAGAGTGACATCTCCAGGAGGGTCTCTGTGTCCTCTCTCCCTCCCCCTGCAGCTGTGGCAGAGTGGCATCTCCAGGAGGGTCTCTGTGTCCTCTCTCCCCCCCCCCCCTGCAGCTGTGGGCTGAGTGACATCTCCAGGAGGGTCTCTGTGTCCTCTCTCCCTCCCCCTGCAGCTGTGGCAGAGTGGCATCTCCAGGAGGGTCTCTGTATCCTCTCTCCCTTCCCCTGCAGCTGTGGGCAGAGTGGTATCTCCAGGAGGGTCTCTGTGTCCTCTCTCCCTCCCCCTGCAGCTGTGGGCAGAGTGGCATCTCCAGGAGGGTCTCTGTGTCCTCTCTCCCTCCCCGTGCAGCTGTGGCAGAGTGGCATCTCCAGGAGGGTCGCTGTGTCCTCTCTCCCTCCCCCTGCAGCTGCGGCAGAGTGGCATCTCCAGGAGGGTCTCTGTGTCCTCTCTCCCTCCCCTTGCAGCTGTGGGCTGAGTGACATCTCCAGGAGGGTCTCTGTGTCCTCTCTCCCTCCCCCTGCAGCTGTGGCAGAGTGGCCTCTCCAGGAGGGTCTCTGTGTCCTCTCTCCCTCCCCCTGCAGCTGTGGGCAGAGTGGCATCTTCAGGAGGGTCTTTGTGTCTTCTCTCCCTCCCCCTGCAGCTGTGGCAGAGTGGCATCTCCAAGAGGGTCTCTGTGTCCTCTCTCCCTCCCCCTGCAGCTGTGGCAGAGTGACATCTCCAGGAGGGTCTCTGTGTCCTCTCTCCCTCCCCCTGCAGCTGTGGGCAGAGTGGCATCTCCAGGAGGGTCTCTGTGTCCTCTCTCCCTCCCCCTGCAGCTGTGGCAGAGTGGCATCTCCAGGAGGGTCTCTGTGTCCTCTCTCCCTCCCCGTGCAGCTGTGGCAGAGTGGCATCTCCAGGAGGGTCTCTGTGTCCTCTCTCCCCCTGCAGCTGTGACAGAGTGACATCTCCAGGAGGGTCTCTGTGTCCTCTCTCCCTCCCCCTGCAGCTGTGGGCAGAGTGACATCTCCAGGAGGGTCTCTGTGTCCTCTCTCCCCCCCCCCTGCAGCTGTGGCAGAGTGGCATCTCCAGGAGGGGCACTGTGTCCTCTCTCCCTCCCCCTGCAGCTGTGGCAGAGTGGCATCTCCAGGAGGGTCTTTGTGTCTTCTCTCCCTCCCCCTGCAGCTGTGGCAGAGTGGCATCTTCAGGAGGGCCTCTGTGTCCTCTCTCCCTCCCCCTGCAGCTGTGGCAGAGTGACATCTCCAGGAGGGTCTCTGTGTCCTCTCTCCCTCCCCCTGCAGCTGTGGGCAGAGTGGCATCTCCAGGAGGGTCTCTGTGTCCTCTCTCCCTCCCCCTGCAGCTGTGGCAGAGTGGCATCTCCAGGAGGGTCTCTGTGTCCTCTCTCCCTCCCCGTGCAGCTGTGGCAGAGTGGCATCTCCAGGAGGGTCTCTGTGTCCTCTCTCCCCCTGCAGCTGTGACAGAGTGACATCTCCAGAAGGGTCTCTGTGTCCTCTCTCCCTCCCCCTGCAGCTGTGGGCAGAGTGACATCTCCAGGAGGGTCTCTGTGTCCTCTCTCCCTCCCCCTGCAGCTGTGGCAGAGTGGCATCTCCAGGAGGGTCTCTGTGTCCTCTCTCCCTCCCCCTGCAGCTGTGGCAGAGTGGCATCTCCAGGAGGGTCTCTGTATCTTCTCTCCCCCTGCAGCTGTGGCAGAGTGGCATCTCCAGGAGGGTCTCTGTGTCCTCTCTCCCTCCCCCTGCAGCTGTGGCAGAGTGGCATCTCCAGGAGGGTCTCTGTATCCTCTCTCCTCCTGCAGCTGTGGCAGAGTGGCATCTCCAGGAGGGTCTCTGTGTCCTCTCTCCCTCCCCGTGCAGCTGTGGCAGAGTGGCATCTCCAGGAGGGTCGCTGTGTCCTCTCTCCCTCCCCCTGCAGCTGTGGCAGAGTGACATCTCCAGGAGGGTCTCTGTGTCCTCTCTCTCTCCCCCTGCAGCTGTGGCAGAGTGGCATCTCCAGGAGGGTCTCTGTGTCCTCTCTCCCTCCCCCTGCAGCTGTGGCAGAGTGGCATCTCCAGGAGGGTCTCTGTATCCTCTCTCCCTTCCCCTGCAGCTGTGGGCAGAGTGGTATCTCCAGGAGGGTCTCTGTGTCCTCTCTCCCTCCCCCTGCAGCTGTGGCAGAGTGGCATCTCCAGGAGGGTCTCTGTGTCCTCTCTCCCTCCCCGTGCAGCTGTGGCAGAGTGGCATCTCCAGGAGGGTCGCTGTGTCCTCTCTCCCTCCCCCTGCAGCTGCGGCAGAGTGGCATCTCCAGGAGGGTCTCTGTGTCCTCTCTCCCTCCCCCTGCAGCTGTGGGCTGAGTGACATCTCCAGGAGGGTCTCTGTGTCCTCTCTCCCTCCCCCTGCAGCTGTGGCAGAGTGGCCTCTCCAGGAGGGTCTCTGTGTCCTCTCTCCCTCCCCCTGCAGCTGTGGGCAGAGTGGCATCTTCAGGAGGGTCTTTGTGTCTTCTCTCCCTCCCCCTGCAGCTGTGGCAGAGTGGCATCTCCAAGAGGGTCTCTGTGTCCTCTCTCCCTCCCCCTGCAGCTGTGGCAGAGTGACATCTCCAGGAGGGTCTCTGTGTCCTCTCTCCCTCCCCCTGCAGCTGTGGGCAGAGTGGCATCTCCAGGAGGGTCTCTGTGTCCTCTCTCCCTCCCCCTGCAGCTGTGGCAGAGTGGCATCTCCAGGAGGGTCTCTGTGTCCTCTCTCCCTCCCCGTGCAGCTGTGGCAGAGTGGCATCTCCAGGAGGGTCTCTGTGTCCTCTCTCCCCCTGCAGCTGTGACAGAGTGACATCTCCAGGAGGGTCTCTGTGTCCTCTCTCCCTCCCCCTGCAGCTGTGGGCAGAGTGACATCTCCAGGAGGGTCTCTGTGTCCTCTCTCCCCCCCCCCTGCAGCTGTGGCAGAGTGGCATCTCCAGGAGGGGCTCTGTGTCCTCTCTCCCTCCCCCTGCAGCTGTGGCAGAGTGGCATCTCCAGGAGGGTCTTTGTGTCTTCTCTCCCTCCCCCTGCAGCTGTGGCAGAGTGGCATCTTCAGGAGGGTCTCTGTGTCCTCTCTCCCTCCCCCTGCAGCTGTGGCAGAGTGACATCTCCAGGAGGGTCTCTGTGTCCTCTCTCCCTCCCCCTGCAGCTGTGGGCAGAGTGGCATCTCCAGGAGGGTCTCTGTGTCCTCTCTCCCTCCCCCTGCAGCTGTGGCAGAGTGGCATCTCCAGGAGGGTCTCTGTGTCCTCTCTCCCTCCCCGTGCAGCTGTGGCAGAGTGGCATCTCCAGGAGGGTCTCTGTGTCCTCTCTCCCCCTGCAGCTGTGACAGAGTGACATCTCCAGAAGGGTCTCTGTGTCCTCTCTCCCTCCCCCTGCAGCTGTGGGCAGAGTGACATCTCCAGGAGGGTCTCTGTGTCCTCTCTCCCTCCCCCTGCAGCTGTGGCAGAGTGGCATCTCCAGGAGGGTCTCTGTGTCCTCTCTCCCTCCCCCTGCAGCTGTGGCAGAGTGGCATCTCCAGGAGGGTCTCTGTATCTTCTCTCCCCCTGCAGCTGTGGCAGAGTGGCATCTCCAGGAGGGTCTCTGTGTCCTCTCTCCCTCCCCCTGCAGCTGTGGCAGAGTGGCATCTCCAGGAGGGTCTCTGTATCCTCTCTCCTCCTGCAGCTGTGGCAGAGTGGCATCTCCAGGAGGGTCTCTGTGTCCTCTCTCCCTCCCCGTGCAGCTGTGGCAGAGTGGCATCTCCAGGAGGGTCGCTGTGTCCTCTCTCCCTCCCCCTGCAGCTGTGGCAGAGTGGCATCTCCAGGAGGGTCTCTGTGTCCTCTCTCCCTCCCCCTGCAGCTGTGGCAGAGTGGCATCTCCAGGAGGGTCTCTGTATCCTCTCTCCCCCTGCAGCTGTGGCAGAGTGACATCTCCAGGAGGGTCTCTGTGTCCTCTCTCCCCCCCCCTGCAGCTGTAGCAGAGTGGCATCTCCAGGAGGGTCTCTGTGTCCTCTCTCCCGTCCCCTGCAGCTGTGGCAGAGTGGCATCTCCAGGAGGGTCTCTGTGTCCTCTCTCCCTCCCCCTGCAGCTGTGGGCAGAGTGGCATCTTCAGGAGGGTCTTTGTGTCTTCTCTCCCTCCCCCTGCAGCTGTGGCAGAGTGGCATCTCCAGGAGGGTCTCTGTGTCCTCTCTCCCTCCCCCTGCAGCTGTGGCAGAGTGACATCTCCAGGAGCGTCTCTGTGTCCTCTCTCCCTCCCCCTGCAGCTGTGGGCAGAGTGGCATCTCTAGGAGGGTCTCTGTGTCCTCTCTCCCTCCCCCTGCAGCTGTGGCAGAGTGGCATCTCTAGGAGGGTCTCTGTGTCCTCTCTCCCTCCCCCTGCAGCTGTGGCAGAGTGGCATCTCCAGGAGGGTCTCTGTGTCCTCTCTCCCTCCCTGTGCAGCTGTGGCAGAGTGGCATCTCCAGGAGGGTCTCTGTGTCCTCTCTCCCCCTGCAGCTGTGACAGAGTGACATCTCCAGGAGGGTCTCTGTGTCCTCTCTCCCTCCCCCTGCAGCTGTGGGCAGAGTGACATCTCCAGGAGGGTCTCTGTGTCCTCTCTCCCTCCCCCTGCAGCTGTGGCAGAGTGGCATCTCCAGGAGGGTCTCTGTGTCCTCTCTCCCTCCCCCTGCAGCTGTGGCAGAGTGGCATCTCCAGGAGGGTCTCTGTATCCTCTCTCCCCCTGCAGCTGTGGCAGAGTGGCATCTCCAGGAGGGTCTCTGTGTCCTCTCTCCCTCCCCCTGCAGCTGTGGCAGAGTGGCATCTCCAGGAGGGTCTCTGTATCCTCTCTCCTCCTGCAACGGTGGCAGAGTGGCATCTCCAGGAGGGTCTCTGTGTCCTCTCTCCCTCCCCGTGCAGCTGTGGCAGAGTGGCATCTCCAGGAGGGTCGCTGTGTCCTCTCTCCCTCCCCCTGCAGCTGTGGCAGAGTGGCATCTCCAGGAGGGTCTCTGTGTCCTCTCTCCCTCCCCCTGCAGCTGTGGGCTGAGTGACATCTCCAGGAGGGTCTCTGTGTCCTCTCTCCCTCCCCCTGCAGCTGTGGCAGAGTGGCATCTCCAGGAGGGTCTCTGTGTCCTCTCTCCCCCCCCCCTGCAGCTGTGGGCTGAGTGACATCTCCAGGAGAGTCTCTGTGTCCTCTCTCCCCCCCCCCCCTTCAGCTGTGGCAGAGTGACATCTCCAGGAGGGTCTCTGTGTCCTCTCTCCCTCCCCCTGCAGCTGTGGCAGAGTGGCATCTCCAGGAGGGTCTCTGTGTCCTCTCTCCCTCCCCTTGCAGCTGTGGCAGAGTGGCATCTCCAGGAGGGTCTCTGTGTCCTCTCTCCCTCCCCCTGCAGCTGTGGCAGAGTGGCATCTCCAGGAGGGTCTCTGTGTCCTCTCTCCCCCCCCCCTACAGCTGTAGCAGAGTGACATCTCCAGGAGGGTCTCTGTGTCCTCTCCCCCCCCCCGCAGCTGTAGCAGAGTGACATCTCCAGGAGGGTCTCTGTGTCCTCTCTCCCTCCCCCTGCAGCGGTGGCAGAGTGGCATCTCCAGGAGGGTCTCTGTGTCCTCCCTCCCTCCCCCTGCAGCTGTGGCAGAGTGACATCTCCAGGAGGGTCTCTGTGTCCTCTCTCCCTCCCCCTGCAGCTGTGGGCAGAGTGACATCTCCAGGAGGGTCTCTGTGTCCTCTCTCCCTCCCCCTGCAGCTGTGGCAGAGTGGCATCTCCAGGAGGGTCTCTGTGTCCTCTCTCCCTCCCCCTGCAGCTGTGGCAGAGTGGCATCTCCAGGAGGGTCTCTGTGTCCTCTCTCCCTCCCCGTGCAGCTGTGGCAGAGTGGCATCTCCAGGAGGGTCTCTGTATCCTCTCTCCCCCTGCAGCTGTGGCAGAGTGACATCTCCAGGAGGGTCTCTGTATCCTCTCTCCCCCTGCAGCTGTGGCAGAGTGGCATCTCCAGGAGGGTCTCTGTGTCCTCTCTCCCTCCCCCTGCAGCTGTGGCAGAGTGGCATCTCCAGGAGGGTCTCTGTGTCCTCTCTCCCCCTCCCCCTGCAGCTGTGGCAGAGTGGCATCTCCAGGAGGGTCGCTGTGTCCTCTCTCTCCCTCCCCCTGCAGCTGTGGTAGAGTGGCATCTCCAGGAGGGTCTCTGTGTCCTCCCTCCCTCCCCCTGCAGCTGTGGGCAGAGTGGCATCTCCAGGAGGGCCTCTGTGTCCTCTCTCCCTCCCCCTGCAGCTGTGGCAGAGTGGCATCTCCAGGAGGGCCTCTGTGTCCTCTCTCCCTCCCCCTGAAGCTGTGGCAGAGTGGCATCTCCAGGAGGGCCTCTGTGTCCTCTCTCCCTCCCCGTGCAGCTGTGGCAGAGTGGCATCTCCAGGAGGGTCTCTGTATCCTCTCTCCCCCTGCAGCTGTGGCAGAGTGACATCTCCAGGAGGGTCTCTGTGTCCTCTCTCCCTCCCCCTGCAGCTGTGGCAGAGTGGCATCTCCAGGAGGGTCTCTGTGTCCTCTCTCCCCCTCCCCCTGCAGCTGTGGCAGAGTGGCATCTCCAGGAGGGCCTCTGTGTCCTCTCTCTCTCCCCCTGCAGCTGTGGCAGAGTGGCATCTCCAGGAGGGCCTCTGTGTCCTCTCTCCCTCCCCGTGCAGCTGTGGCAGAGTGGCATCTCCAGGAGGGTCTCTGTATCCTCTCTCCCCCTGCAGCTGTAGCAGAGTGGCATCTCCAGGAGGGTCTCTGTGTCCTCTCTCCCTCCCCCTGCAGCTGTGGCAGAGTGGCATCTCCAGGAGGGTCTCTGTGTCCTCTCTCCCTCCCCCTGCAGCTGTGGGCAGAGTGGCATCTCCAGGAGGGTCTCTGTGTCCTCTCCCCCCCCCCTGCAGCTGTGGCAGAGTGGCATCTCCAGGAGGGTCTCTGTGTCCTCTCTCCCCCCCCCCTGCAGCTGTGGCAGAGTGGCATCTCCAGGAGGGTCTCTGTGTCCTCTCTCCCTCCCCCTGCAGCTGTGGGCAGAGTGGCATCTCCAGGAGGGTCTCTGTGTCCTCTCCCCCCCCCCTGCAGCTGTGGCAGAGTGACATCTCCAGGAGGGTCTCTGTGTCCTCTCTCCCTCCCCCTGCAGCGGTGGCAGAGAGGCATCTCCAGGAGGGTCTCACTCTTGCCACCCTACAGGAGGTGGGCATCTCAGGCTCTCCGCGGGCCTCGCTGCCTGCCCTGGCACACAGCCCTCGGCTCTGGATCTGCCACCTCACACACATACACACGTCACTGGCCCCTCTTCTCCCCTCCCTACTTGCTAGCGCTTAGAGGCCCAAGGCAGTGTATCCATGAACCGCTGCTTCTGCTGTCTGAGGAAGAGCACTCACTCCGCAGGTCTCTCAGTCTTTCTCCTCAGTCCCGCTCTTGTCCCCCCTCTTCTCTGTCTCTCCTGCCCCTGCTGCCGGTGCTCTGCGGTCCGAATGATACCAACATTCAACGTAATCACTGGGGAGCCCCCCCCCCCCCCCCCCCCCCCTCCATGGGACGTGCTGAGGTATCACTTCAGAGCAATGCTGGGCGGCTTTCCCTCACTCTTCCTATAACAAACACTCACTCTCTGTCACTCCTTCTACTCGTGAAAGCCTCGGGGAGCAGAGCCCCTTCCAAGCACCCCAGACTGGCCCTGAGCCCATAAATAAAGGTCGGAAACGACCCCTGTACAATGGATCCCTTTTCCCAAAAAACCTTCAATCTGTCACCTTGCAGACATAAAGCGACATAAGTATTTCTAATGTAAACAACGTGTTCTCTTGGGCTTCTGTACGGAGTAATCATCACGTGACTTTTCTTTTTGTAGCCCCTCAGCTGGCGGCTACTAACAGCCCTGGGTCCCTCGGCGGTGTACTCTTCTGTTAGTAATTTAAGCAAAGCCACATCCACAGTCTCCTCAAATATTGATCACCCCTCATCCATCTCTCCTCAACCTTCAATCAATCAATCAATCAGGAATTTGTAAAGCGCACTGCTCACCCGTGAGGGCCTCGAGGCGCTGAAGAAGGGAGGGGGGAGAAGATGGAGGGAGGGGGGTTGCTGCTACTGCTTGAACAGCCAGGTCTTGAGAAGTTTCCTGAAGGTAAGGAGATCTTTGGTCTGGCGCAGGTGGGTGGGAAGAGTGTTCCATGTCTTGGCAGCGAGGTGCGAGAATGATCTACCGCCGGTTGTAGTTCTGCGGATGCGCGGGACGGTTGCGAGGTCGGTGGAGCGGGGATGCCAGGCAGGGTGTAATAGGAGAGCCGTCTGTTGAGGTTTTGTGGAACGGTGTTGTGCAGTGCTTTGTGAGCGTGCGTGATGAGTTTGAAGGTGATTTTCTTGTTGACTGGGAGCCAGTGCAAGTTTTTCATGTGGTCTGTGATGTGGCAGTCGTGGGGGATGTCCAGGATGCGTGCGGAGGTGTTCTGGATGCGTTGCAGCCTCTTGTGGACCTTGGCCGTGGTTCCTGCGTAGAGGGCATTGCCGTAGTTCAGTTTGCTGCTTACGAGGGCTTGGGTGACTGTTCTTCTGGTTTCGGTGGGGATCCAGTTGTAGATCTTTTGGAGCATGCGGAGGGCATTGAAGCAGGAGGAGGAGATGGCGTTGACTTGCTGGGTCATGGATAGTGAGGGGTCCAAGATGAATCCTAGGTTGTGTGCGTGGTTGGTGGAAGTCGGAGCGGTTCCGAGAGTGGCAGGCCACCAGCAGTCATCCCATGCGGAGGGGGAGCCGAAGATGAGGACTTCCGTCTTGTTGGAACTGACTTTGAGCCAGCTGTTCTTCATCCATTCAGCAATGGCCTTCATTCGTTCGTGGAGGTTGGTCTTGGCGGAGTCCTTGGTGAGGGAGAGGATCAGTTGGGTGTCATTGTAGGAGGCTGGCCTGCTTTATAGTGGGTATCTTGTGGTACTTACATCCTGTGCCAGGTCCAGTTATCACTTAATAGTAGAATAGAGGTGTTTCTAGCAGCTTAGGCTGATAGAAGGTAGCTATGGCAAAGCAGCTTAGGCTGAACTAGGAGACATGCACAGCTCCTACTATACCACTTATGTCATATAGCACTAAATCACAAGAAAACACAATACTCAGAGTTACAAAAAATAAAGGTACTTTATTTTAGTGACAATATGCCAAAAGTATCTCAGATGATACCCTCACTTAGGAGGTAAGCAATATACACAAACTATATGTACACAAACCCAAAACAGGTAAGTAACAGTAAGAAAAGTAATGCAAACAATGTAGAATCACAATAGGATGCAATAGGTAGATATAGGCCGAGGGGCAACAAAAACCATATACTCCAAAAGTGGAATGCAAATCACAAATTGACCCCAGAGGGTCACTGAGACTGTAAGAAAACAGTAAGGGTGTCCAAGATACCCCACCCCAAGACCCTGAAAAGTAGGAGTAAAGTTACCCTACTACCCCAGAAAGACAGAATAGTCGGGATAGGGGATTCTGCAAGAACCACAAGCACCAGCAAAACACTGAAGACAGATTCCTGGACCTGAGGACCTGTAAGGGAAGGGGACCAAGTCCAAGAGTCACAAAAGTGTCCAGGGGGGGCAGGAGCCCACTAAACCCCGGATGAAGGTGCAAAAGGGCTGCCCCGGGTGGAAGAAGCCAAATATTCTGGAACAACAAAAAAGGCTAGGAACTTCTCCTTTGGATGGAAGATGTTCCACAGCATGCTGGAGGTTGCAGAAGTGTTTCCAGGCAGAAATACCGCAAACAAGCCTTGCTAGCTGCAAGAGTTGCACTTGAGGATTTTGGGTGCTGCTGGGGACCAGGAAGGATCAGGATGTCGCCCCTTGGAGGAGGAGACAGAGGGGGCGCTCAGCAACTCAGAGAGCCCCGGCAGAAGCAGGCACCACCCGCAGAAGTACTGGAACAGGCACTTAGAAGATCTGTAAATTTAGAGTCACAAAAGGAGGGTCCCACGACGTCGGAGTCCAACTCAGCAAGTTGGGCAATGCAGGACGGAGTGCTGGGGACTCAGGCTAGGCTGTGCACAAAGGAAGTCTTGGAGAAGTGCACAGAAGCCGGAGCAGCTGCAAATCACGCAGTACACAGGATTGCTGTCTGGCATGGGAAGGCAAGGACTTACCTCCACCAACTTTGGACAGAAGGGCCACTGGACTGTGGAAGACACTTGGACCCAGCTCCTGTGTTCCAGGGACCACGCTCGTCAGGATGAGAGGGGACCCAGAGGACCGGTGATGCAGAAGTTTGGTGCCTGCGTTGGCAGGGGAAGATTCCGTCAACCCACAGGAGATTTCCTCTTGGCTTCCAAGTGCAGGGTGAAGGCAGACAGCTCTCAGAGCATGCACCACCAGGAAACAGTCGAGAAAGCCGGCAGGATGAGGCGTTACAATGTTGCTGGTAGTCGTCTTGCTACTTTGTTGCGGTTTTGCAGGCGTCCTGGAGCAGTCAGCGGTCGATCCTTGGCAGAAGTCGAAGAGGGAAGTGCAGAGCAACTCTGGTGAGCTCTAGCATTCGTTATCTGAGGAATAGCTCAGAGGAGAGACCCTAAATAGCCAGAAAAGGAGGTTTGGCTACTAAGAAAGGAGGTTTGGCTACTGAAAGAGATAAGCACCTATCAGGAGGGGTCTCTGATGTCCCCTGCTGGCACTGGCCACTCAGAGTGGTCCATTGTGCCCCAACACCTCTGAATCCAAGATGGCAGAGGTGTGGGATACACTGGAGGAGCTCTGGGCACCGCCCCTGGGGAGGTGCTGGACAGGGGAGTGGTCACTCCCCTTTCCTTTGTCCAGTTTCACGCCAGAGCAGGGCTGAGGGATCCCTGAACCGGTGTAGACTGGCTTATGCAGAGATGGGCACCATCTGTGCCCATCAAAGCATTTCCAGAGGCTGGGGGAGGCTACTCCTCCCCAGCCCTTCACACCTATCTCCAAAGGGAGAGGGTGTAACACCCTCTCTCAGAGGAAATCCTTTGTTCTGCCTTCCTGGGCCTGGGCCTGGGCTGCCCAGACCCCAGGGGGGCAGAAACCTGTCTGAGGGGTTGGCAGCAGCAGCAGCTGCAGTGGAAACCCCAGAAAGGCAGTTTGGGAGTACCCGGGTTCTGTGCTAGAGACCCGGGGGATCATGGAATTGTACCCCCAATAACAGAAAGTTATTGGGGGGACAATTCCATGATCGTAGACATGTTACATAGCCATGTTTGGAGTTACCTTTGCGACGTTACATATAGATAGTGACCTATACGTAGTGCACTCGTGTAATGGTGTCCCCGCACTCACAAAGTCCGGGGAATTTGCCCTGAACAATGTTGGGGCACCTTGGCTAGTGCCAGGGTGCCCACACACTAAGTAACTTTGCACCTAACCTTCACCAAGTGAGGGTTAGACATATAAGTGACTTATAAGTTACTTATGTGCAGTGGTAAATGGCTGTGAAATAACGTGGACATTATTTCATTCAGTCTGCAGTGGCAGTCCTGTGTCAGAATTGTCTGTGCTCCCTATGGGTGGCAAAAGAAATGCTGCAGCCCATAGGGATCTCCTGAACCCCAATACCCTGGGTACCTAGGTACCATACACAAGGAAATTATATGGGTGTTCCAGTGTGCCTATGAGAATTGGTAAAATTAGTCACTAGCCTGCAGTGACAGTTTTAGAAAGTGTGGAGAGCATAAACACAGAGGTTCTGGTTAGCAGAGCCTCAGTGATACAGTTAGGCACCACACAGGGAACACATACAGGGCATACATTATGAGCACTGACAGCTGTGTGTGACCCCCTAGTACCGGGGTCACAGTCTATGTGGAGGCCAAGGCAGAGGTGCACTGACAGCAGTGTGTGACTGTAGGAGGCTGGCCTGGCTTGTAGTGGGTACCATAGATACTTACACCTTTTGCCAGGTCCAGTTATCCCTTATTAGTGTAGAAGAGGCGTTTCTAGCAGCTTAGGCTGATAGAAGGTAGCTATAGCAGAGCAGCTTAGGCTGAACTAGGAGACATGCAAAGCTCCTACTATACCACTGGTGTCATATGCACAATATCATAAGAAAACACAATACACAGAGTTACTAAAAATAAAGGTACTTTATTTTTATTACAATATGCCAAAAGTATCTCAGTGAGTACCCTCAGTAAGAAGGTAAGTACTATACACAGGTTATATGTACACAAACCAAAGTTAGGTAAGTAATAGCAAGAAAAGTAATTCAAACAGTGTAGAATTACAATAGGTTGCAATGGGAGCACATAGGTATAGGGGCAACACAAACCATATACTCCAAAAGTGGAATGCGAACCACGAATGGACCCCAGACTTATGTGATCTTGTAGAGGGTCGCTGGGACTGTAAGAAAACAGTGAGGGTTAGAAAAATAGCCCACCCCAAGACGCTGAGAGGTAGGTGTAAAGTGCACCTACTACCCCAGAGAGCACAGAAGTCGTGATAGGGGGATTCTGCAGGAAGAACAAACACCAGCAATGCAACAACAATGGATTTCCGGACCTGAGTACCTGTAAGACAAGGGGAGCAAGTCCAATAGTCGCAAGAGTTTCCAGGTGGGGGGCAGGAGCCCAGGAAACCCCAGCTGAAGGTGCAAGGAAGCTGCCACCGGTTGGAAGAAGCTTGGAGTTCTGCAAGAAAGAAGAGGACTAGGAACTTCTCCTTTGGAAGACAGATGTCCCACTTCGCGATGAAGCTTGCAGGCGTTGTTGTGTTCCAGGGACCACGCTCGTCCAGATGAGTCGGGATGAGAGGGGACCCAGAGGACCAGTGTTGCAGTCTTTTGGTGCCTGCGTTAACAGGGGGAAGATTCCGTCGACCCACAGGAGATTTCTTGGGAGCTTCTGGTGCAGGGTGAAGGCAAGCTACCCCCAGAGCATGCACCACCTGGAAACAGTCCAGAAAGCCATCAGGATTAGGCGCTACAATGTTGCTGGCAGTCATCTTGCTACTTTGTTGTGGTTTTGCAGGCGTCCTGGAGCAGTCAGCGGTCGATCCTTTGGTAGAAGGTGAAGAGGGAGATGCAGAGGAACTCTGGTGAGCTCTTGCATTCATTATCTGAAGAATTCCCCAAAGCTGAGACCCTAAATAGCCACAAAAGGAGGTTTGGCTACTAAGGAAGGAGGATTGGCTACCAAGAGAGGTAAGAGCCTATCAGAAGGAGCCACTGATGTCACCTGCTGGCCACTCAGAACAGTCCCCCAACACCTCTGTTTCCAAGATGGCAGAGGTCTGGGACACACTGGAGGAGCTCTGGGCACCTCCCCTGGGAGGTGCAGGTCAGGGGAATGGTCACTCCCCTTTCCTTTGTCCAGTTTCACGCCAGAGCAGGGCTGGGGGATCCCTGAAATAGTGTAGACTGGCTTATGCAGAGAGGGGCACCATCTGTGCCCATCAAAGCATTTCCAGAGGCTGGGGGAGGCTACTCCTCCCCAGCCCTTCACACCTATTTCCAAAGGGAGAGGGTGTAACACTCTCTCAGAGGAAATCCTTTGTTCTGCCTTCCTGGGCCAGGGCTGCCTGGACGCCAGGAGGGCAGAAACCTGTCTGAGGGGTTGGCAGCAGCAGCAGCTGCAGTGGAGACCCCGGAAAGGCAGTTTGGCAGTACCCGGGTTCTGTGCTAGAGACCCGGGGGATCATGAAATTGTCTCCCCAATGCCAGAATGGCATTGGGGTGAAAATTCCATGATATTAGACATGTTACATGGCCATGTTCAGAGTTACCATTGTGACGCTATACATAGGTAGTGACCTATGTATAGTGCACATGTGTAATGGTGTCCCCGCACTCACAAAGTCTAGTGAAGGTTAGACATATAGGTGACTTATAAGTTACTTATGTGCAGTGGTAAATGGCTGTGAAATAACGTGGATGTTATTTCACTCAGGCTGCAGTGGCAGGCCTGTGTAAGAATTGTCAGAGCTCCCTATGGGTGGCAAAAGAAATGCTGCAGCCCATAGGGATCTCCTGGAACCCCAATACCCTGGGTACCTTAGTACCATATACAAGGGAATTATATGGGTGTACCAGTATGCCAATGTGAATTGGTACATTTAGTCACTAGCCTGTTAGTGACAAATTTGGAAAGCAGAGAGAGCATAACCACTGAGGTTCTGGTTAGTAGAGCCTCAGTGAGACAGTTAGGCACCACACAGCGAACACATATAGGCCACAAATTATGAGCACTGGGGTCCTGGCCTGCAGGATCCTAGTGACACATAAAAAACATACTTACAACATAGGGTTTTCACTATGAGCACTGGGACCTGTCTAGCAGGATCCCAGTGAGACAGTGAAAACACCCTGACATATACTCACAAACAGTCCAAAAGTGGTGGTAACAAGGCTAGAACTAGGCTACTTTCCTACAGTGACCCCTAGTACAGGGTTAACAGTCTGTGTGGAGGCCAAGGCAGAGGTGTACTGACAGAGCTGCGTGTGACTCCTAATACTGGGGTAAAAGTCTGTTTGCAACCAAGACAGAGGTGCAGTGGGAGCCTTCCCACCAGAAGAAGACTTGTTCATTTCCAACAAAGACCAGCAGCTGTTCCAGAGGCCAGGAGCAGAAGATGTCTTGCAGAAAGTTCCTTGTAGAGTCTTTCTTGATGAATCTGAGGACCCACCCATGAGGGAGCTCCTAAATAACTCTAAAAGTGGGTTGGTCACTCTCTGCAGTGAGCTACCTATTGGAGGGGGTCAGAGACATCACTTGCCTGACCAAACCAACCAGATACTTCCAGGGGCCTCTGCCCATCTAATTTTCAAGATGGCAGAATCAAGTGGCCACCTTTCAGAACTCTGGACACCTCCCTAAGGGAGGAGCTGCACAGGGGGGTGGTCACTCCCCTGTCCTTTCTGTAGTTTTGCACCAGAGCTGGAACCGGGGGTTCCTGAACTGATGCAAACTGGATTATGATAGGAGGGCAGCAAACGTGCCCTTTGAAGCAGTCTGGTGGTGCTCAGAGACCACCCCACCTCAGCCCCTAGACATCTAATACACAGGGAGAGGTGGTGACACCTCTCCCTTGCAGGAAATCCTTTGTTCTGCTCCTCCGGCCTGAGCCTGGCTCACCAGCAGGAGGGCAGAACAGTGTCTGGGGTCAGCAGCAGCACGGGCAGGCAGCTGCACCCGTAAGCCTGCACAGGCAGAACTGGGGGATGCCTGAGGGCAGTGGTTCCCAACCTTTTGATTTCTGTGGACCCCCATTTCAACATTAATGGAACCCAGGGACCCCCACTGAATCATCATGGGAATTCGGGGACCCCAGGTTGGGAACCACTGCCTTAGGGAACCCCAAGGATATATGGTATCATGCAACTAACACTGGAAATGGTGTAGTTGCATGATTCCAACATGTTTGATAACAAACATGCCAGGTTCGATGAAGCCAATATGTAGTTGGACCACACGGATTGACCAGTGTCCAAGAAGGCTTCCCCCACACTTACAGACTCCAGGAATTTGCTTTGGGTCTTTAGGGGTACCCTGGTCATGCAGGGGTACCCTCACACTTTTAGACATGCACTGTGCCAGAGGGATGACTTATTGGGTGTAAGTGCAGTGGTTAGGTTTGGCAGTGGAAGGGCGCACGCAGGCTGCAATGACAGGCCTGCAGTCACATTTTGCATGGACTCCCATGGGTGGCATAATACATGCTGCAGCCTATGCGGGACTCCTGGTGTACCAATGCCCTGGGTACCTAGCTACCATATACTAGGGACTTACATGGATGCACCAGTATGCCAATTATGGTTGTGGAAGGTAACCAACAACTAGATTTAGGGGAAAGAGCACAATCACTGGGGTCCTGTTTGGCAGGATTCCAGTGACCTACAGTGCAGGCACACTGAGATCAGGAAAAAAAGGGTGTAAGGAAATGCCTCCTTGGCATGGTTACCCCCTGTGTTTTTGCCTTTACTGATGCTAAGTTCTGATTGAAATTTTGCTGGGATCTTGCTAACCATGCCCCAGCACAGTGTTCTTTCCCTAAACTGTACCTTTGTCTCCAAAATTGGCACAGCCCTGGCACACAGATAAGTCCCCTGTAAATGGTACCCCTGGTACCAAGGGCCCTGTGGCCAGGGAAGGTCTCTGAGGGCTGCAGCATGTCTTATGCCACTCTAGGAACCCCTCACCTAACACGTGCACACCGCTGTTGCAGATTGTGTGTGCTGGTGCAGAGAAAATGACTAAGCCGACATGGCACTCCCCTCAGAGTGCCATGCCAACCTCACACTGCCTGTGGCATAGGTAAGTCACCCCTCTAGCAGGCCTTACAGCCCTAAGGCAGGGTGCACTAAACCACAGGTGAGGGCATATATGCATGAGCACTATGCCCCTACAGTGTCTAAGCAAAACCTTAAACATTGTAAGTGTAGGGTAGCCATAAGAGTATATGTTCTGGGAGTCTGTCATACACAAACTCCACAGCACCATAATGGCTACACTGAAAACTGGGAAGTTTGGTATCAAACTTCTCAGCACAATAAATGCACACTGATGCCAGTGTGCAATTTATTGTAACATACACCCAGAGGGAATCTTAGAGATGCCCCCTAAATACCAATCCAACTACTAGTGTAGGCTGACCAGTTCCTGCCAGCCTGCCACAAACCAGACAAGTTGCTGCCCACATGGGGAGAGTGCCTTTGTCACTCTGTGGCCAGGAACAAAGCCCGCACTGGATGGAGGTGCTTCACACCTCCCCCTGCAGGAACTCTAACATCTGGCGGTGAGTTTCAAAGGCTCACCCCCTTTGTTACAGCGCCCCACGGCATCCCAGCTAGTGGAGAAAAACAAGGAGGAGTCACCCACCAGTAAGGACAGACCCCAAGGTGCCCTGAGCTGAGGTGGCCCCTGCCTTTAGAAATCCTCCATCTTAGTTTGGGAGGATTCCCCCAATAGGATTAGGGATGTTCCCCCCTCCCCACAGGGAGGAGGCACAAAGAGGGTGTAGCCACCCTCCAGGACAGTAGCCATTGGCTACTGCCCTCCCAGACCTAAACACACCCCTAAGTTTAGTATTTAGGGGCACCCCAGAACCCAGGAAATCAGATTCCTGCAACCTGAACTACAAAGAAGGACTGCTGACCTACAAGCCTGCAGAGACGACGGACGACGACAACTGCTTTGGCCCCAGTCCTACCGGCGTGTCTCCTGAGTCGAAAACCTGCAACCAGCGACGCATCCAACAGGGACCAGTGACCTCTGAAGCCTCAGAGGACTGCCCTGACCCCCAGGACCAAGAAACTCCCGTGAGCAGCGGCTCTGCTCAACAAACAGCAACATTCGTGCAACTTTTCTACAATTTCAGACCTCACTCTTCCCGCCGGAAGCGTGAGACTTCGCACTCTGCACCCGACACCCCCGGCTCGAGATCCAGAGAACCAACACCACAGGGAGGACTCCCCGGCAACTGCGACCCCGTGAGTAGCCCGAGATGACCCCCCTGTACCCCTACAGCGAGGCCTGCAGAGTGAATCCAGAGGCTCCCCATTACTGCGACTACCTGTAACAAGGGACCCGACGCCTGGACCAAGCACTGCACCCGCAGCCCCCAGGACCTGAAGGAACCGAACCTCAGTGCAGGAGTGACCCCCCCAGGCAACCCTCTGCCTAGCCCAGGTGGTGGCTGCCCCGAGAAGCACCCCCTGTGCCTGCCTGCACCGCTAGAGTGATCCCCGGGGTCCCTCCATTGAAACCTATCTAAAACCCGATGCCTGCTTTGCACACTGCACCCGGCCGCCCCTGTGCCGCTAAGGGTGTGTTTTGTGTGCCTACTTGTGTCCCCTCCAGTGCTCTACAAAACACCCCTGGCCTGCCCCCCAAGGATGCAGGTACTTACCTGCTGGCAGACTGGAACCGGAGCACCCCTGTTCTGCATAGGCGCCTATGTGTTTTGGGCACCTCTTTGACCTCTGCACCTGACCGGCCCTGTGCTGCTGGTGTGGTGACTTTGGGGTTGCCTTGAACCCCCAACGGTGGGCTGCCTATGCCCAGGAACTGAGACTTGTAAGTGTCTTACTTACCTCACAATCTAACCTTTACTTACCTCCCCCAGGAACTGTTGATTTTTGCAGTGTCCACTTTTAAAATAGCTTATTGCCATTTTAACAGAAACTGTATGTGTTATTGCTCTAATTCAAAGTTCCTAACTTACCTGTGTGGAGTACCTTGCATTTTATGTATTTACTTCAAATCTTGAACTTGTGGTTCTAAAAATAAATTAAGAAAATATGTGATTTAACACATGCTTTATTCGATCGGTCGATCATCAAAGCGAATATACAATAGTAAAGGAATAAGGATAAAACCAATAATAATAGTAGTAATAATAATAATACATAGATAAAAATATATATAAAACATGGATACCTAAGAGCATGATCCAATTAAAATTCTCAGTACACATAATACACATAATACGGTTTCAACCCCCCTCCTGCAGTTCTTATAAGAGTAAAAAGAGTAAAAAGTGGGGCTCTGAATTAAAACACAGTCCTAGCAATGGAATTACGTATTCGCCATGCTACTAATAAATATTTACTAACAGCAAGTATTAAAACCGTAGAATGGTGACTTTTTAGAATCCTCAAAGCAGAGGCACAATCTCTTATCCCCATTTCGCGACAAATGTGACGGATCCACTTAGACCTGGGAAGGGAGTAAGCAGGGCAAAAAAACATAAAATGTTCAACCGTTTCCGATTTTGCACCACAAACTGGGCATGTACTTGTATCTGTTTTTGTGCCCCATCTGCACATCAATGACTTCAACGGCAACGACCTGAAACGGAATCTGGCATATAAACTTTTACAGAGGATGTCAGGAATATTGTCTAAATATGGTTCAAATTGTGGATACCACTTAAAATCTGTAAAGCGATTTGTTAAGGTGCCATAAGTTCTGTGGGTGATATAATCGTTGCGTACATAGGACCAATATATGCGTTTCAGTACAGTTGAGTGAGCCTTTTCTAGTTTATGGGGTTCCTCCCAAAAGCGGCTGAGGCCAAGTTTGTTAAACCAACTGGATACATGTTTAACCCAAGGAATAGAGGTTGAGTTGGAGCCCATTAGTAGGTCGTGGAATGAGGTCTTGTAAACGTCTAGTTCAGGGACAGTCCATAGTCTTATCCAGTATAATAATGGTCTTAAAATAATTAGATTGGCTATGCGTCTCAGGCCCAGATCTAAGAACAGTGGTATCAGTGGAGTACTAGGAGGACAAGCACACAATGACCTCGCAAAACTGTTCTCACTAATGGTGAGCCTGTTACAGTCCGCAAAACCCCAGACCTCTGCTCCATATGCGGCGGCACCCTGTGCTCTGGCAATGTAGATCTTAATTGCCGGGGAGACCGTTTTTGCTGTCGTACCCCTATAGAAACGCAGGATTGATGCTGCACCATGCTGCAGGCGACCCACACTTTTATTGATCTGTTCTGCCCAGTTCAGATTATCAGTAAACCTTACACCCAAATAATCAATGGAAGAAACCTTATCCAGGAGGTTCCCTTCTAAATGGATAGTACATTTCTTCCGCACTCCTGAGCGGAACGCCATTAACTTGGTTTTTTTATGGTTCAGCTCTAGGCCGTAATCTCGACAAAAGGAGTTGAATCTATTGATAAGAGTTTGGAGGCCCATGGGAGATTTAGAAATAAGAAGAGAGTCGTCAGCAAAAAGAAGGATTGGAATTTTTGGGGCGCATAGGGTGGGGGCAACATTCTGGCACGTCATTAAAACCTGTACAATCTCGTTAATAAAAATAGAGAATAAAAATGGTGCCAACACACAACCCTGGCGAACACCCCTATTTATGGGGATTTTGGGCCTGATTCTAACTTTGGAGGACGGTGTTAAACCGTCCCAAAAGTGGCGGATATACCACCTACCGTATTACGAGTTCCATAGGATATAATGGACTCGTAATACGGTAGGTGGTATATCCGCCACTTTTGGGACGGTTTAACACCGTCCTCCAAAGTTAGAATCAGGCCCTTTGTCCGTTAGTTCGCCTGAGTTCCCCCATCTCACCTGCGCATATGTGTCCTCATGCAACCGCTTCAAAAGTTGGATTAGGTTGGCCGGAGTCCCTATTTTTTGTAGCACCTCCCACAACTTTTCCCTCGGGACTAGATCAAATGCTGATCTCAAATCAACAAAAGCGATGTATAATGGTTGTTTAGCCAGGGCTGTATACTTCCAGTACAGAATGGCCAGTCTAAAGACCTGGTCTACTCTACTTGGTCGAAATCCAGCTTGAAGAGGAGAAAGAATGTTCTGATCTTTGGCCCAATGGGTTAATCTACCTAGGAGTTGCTTGGCAAATATTTTTTGGATGTTATCAATTAAACTGATTGGTCTATAGTTTGTCAGGAGGTTTACGTTACCCTTTTTATGGATGGGGATAATTTCTGCACCCTTCCATGTTGTGGGAATCTGCCCCCCTTCGGCAATTTTATTGGAGAGTGTATTGATGTACCAGGTCCAGACTATTGGTTCTGACGAATAAAGATCCCCCAGAATTTTGTCTGGACCTGGAGCTTTCCCAAGTTTTAATGAGCTAATAGCATTGGCTGTTTCTTTGGTAGTGAAGCAGATATGGCTCTTAGAATCCTGTGAGTCCCCTACAAGGGGAGCTGGCCCGCGATGCTCATCAGGAGTAGAGAGAAAATCTTGGCCTGCTTCCCCTGTAACTAAGGTATTGTGGGGGTCTCAATTTTTCCATATAGGCCCGAAAAATGCTCGACCCATCTTTCTGGCTGTATATGGCTTCTCACACCAATCCTGCCCTCTTTCTCTCGCTTACCTAACAATTCCCAAAACAATTTATTGTTGTTGGATTGAGTAGCATCCAGCAACTCCTGCCAGGTTGTGTCTTCCCAAGTTTTTTTTGCTCGGGTGATGGATTCTTTGTAAATACGTCTAGCTAGTAGTATTTCCCCATGGATTCCTTCCATGAGGGCACCTTTTAATCCTTTCTTGGCCGTATGGCACGACTCGTCAAACCATGAGCTAGAAGTAGCTCCTTGGTGTCTTGCCCCAACCTTCCTATAGAATATACATTGTAATCTTATGATCATATTTTCATGTATGGATAAGAAGGGGATATCATTGGAATCATAGTCACTGTATGGAGCAAAGATGTCTATGAAAGCCTGATAAATCTCGCGTAGGAGATAAGGGTTTGACTGGACCTTTGGCCACTTGACCTTCGTAGATGTGATGTTCATTGTTGGAATAGGGACTAAAGTAGTTTGTTTGTTCAAGGTCCAACCAAAAACATCGCCTGACATAGAGAGTAGCAAAGGGTAATGGTCGCTTTTGGTTCTAACATCCACCTTCATATCATTCAAAAAGGGCCACAATCTCACATCCACTAGAAAATAATCGATTACGCTTGTAATTGAACCACGTTTGAAAGTGGGTGCAGTATCCAGGTCAGAGGGCATGCGGCCATTACATGCCCTGAGAGCATGTTTCAAACAAAGGGATGCCAATTGGATAGCTACACGGGAATTAAAGCAGTTATTATCACTAGTAAGCTGTGCAATCCCCCATGTTTGATTTTCATCCTCTGTGAGACCAGTTAGTATCACAGAGGGTTCAAAGGTACAATTTACATCCCCTGCTATTATTAGGTAGGAGGTTGATTGTAAGGTGTCTAGAAAATCAAGAAGCTGTTTTAAAACTTGGGACTCAACCCCTCGCGAAACCGAACGGGCATAAACATTGACAAAAATTATGGGAACATTCTGTTGGAACGTGATTTGTAGCCCCATCAGGTCTGGGCTATCAAACTTGAAAGTCTTATGTGTGCACTGCACAGTTTTGTTTATTAACATCAGAAGTCCTCCTTTGGCTCGACCCGTCAGTTTTGTGGAGGGTTGATCAGCCACATTAAAAGAAAGAAACCCATCTAGGGTAATCAGCTCTTCAGCCCATGTTTCTTGAAAAGACATATGTCTTGGGTGTTGATGTACGAGCACCAGTCAGTATCGTCTAATTTCCTCCCAAGGCCAGCTAAATTCCATGTCATAATTGATATGCCTTTTTCCTCAAAGACCGGGCTTAGTGGCTGTGGGTTGGGCCTCTCAGGAATCAACTCTATGTTGGTAGGTCCATCGGAAATCATCGGACTGGGTTCCGCTAAACTAGTCCCAAGAGTTGTTCCCTGGGCTGTTGCCAGTCATACTGGGTGTGAGAAGGTAGCCTCTTTCTAGCCTTGTTACCCCCACTTTTGGCCTGTTTGTGAGTGTATGTCAGGGTGTTTGTCACTGTTTTCACTGTCTCACTGGGATCCTGATAGCCAGGCCTCAGTGCTCATAGTGAAAACACTATGTTTTCAGTATGGTTGTTATGTGTCACTGGGATCCTGCTGGTCAGGACCCCAGTGCTCATAGGTTTGTGGCCTATATGTATGTGTCACTGGGACCCTGTCACACAGGGTCCTAGTGCTCATAGGTGTGCATGTATATGTTCCCTGTGTGGTGCCTAACTGTCTCACTGAGGCTCTGCTAACCAGAACCTCAGCGGTTATGCTCTCTCATTACTTTCAAATTGTCACTAACAGGCTAGTGACCAATTTTACCAATTTACATTGGCTTACTGGAACACCCTTATAATTCCCTAGTATATGGTACTGAGGTACCCAGGGTATTGGGGTTCCAGGAGATCCCTATGGGCTGCAGCATTTCTTTTGCCACCTATAGAGAGCTCTGACAATTCTTACACAGGCCTGCCACTGCAGCCTGAGTGAAATAACGTCCACGTTATTTCACAGCCATTTTACACTGCACTTAAGTAACTTATAAGTCACCTATATGTCTAACCTTTACCTGGTAAAGGTTAGGTGCAAAGTTACTTAGTGTGAGGGCACCCTGGCACTAGCCAAGGTGCCCCCACATTGTTCAGAGCCAATTCCCTGAACTTTGTGAGTGCGGGGACACCATTACACGCGTGCACTACATATAGGTCACTACCTATATGTAGCTTCACCATGGTAACTCCGAATATGGCCATGTAACATGTCTATGATCATGGAATTGCCCCCTCTATACCATCCTGGCATAGTTGGCACAATCCCATGATCCCAGTGGTCTGTAGCACAGACCCTGGTACTGCCAAACTGCCCTTCCTGGGGTTTCACTGCAGCTGCTGCTGCTGCCAACCCCTCAGACAGGCAACTGCCCTCCTGGGGTCCAGCCAGGCCTGGCCCAGGATGGCAGAACAAAGAACTTCCTCTGAGAGAGGGTGTGACGCCCTCTCCCTTTGGAAAATGGTGTGAAGGCAGGGGAGGAGTAGCCTCCCCCAGCCTCTGGAAATGCTTTCTTGGGCACAGATGTGCCCAATTCTGCATAAGCCAGTCTACACCGGTTCAGGGACCCCTTAGCCCCTGCTCTGGCGCGAAACTGGACAAAGGAAAGGGGAGTGACCACTCCCCTGACCTGCACCTCCCCTGGGAGGTGTCCAGAGCTCCTCCAGTGTGCTCCAGACCTCTGCCATCTTGGAAACAGAGGTGCTGCTGGCACACTGGACTGCTATGAGTGGCCAGTGCCACCAGGTGACGTCAGAGACTCCTGCTGATAGGCTCCTTCAGGTGTTAGTAGCCTTTCCTCTCTCCTAGGTAGCGAAACCCTCTTTTCTGGCTATTTAGGGTCTCTGTCTCTGGGGAAACTTGAGATAACGAATGCAAGAGCTCATCCGAGTTCCTCTGCATCTCTCTCTTCACCTTCTGATAAGGAAACGACCGCTGACCGCGCTGGAAGCCTGCAAACCTGCAACATAGTAGCAAAGACGACTACTGCAACTCTGTAACGCTGATCCTGCCGCCTTCTCGACTGTTTTCCTGCTTGTGCATGCTGTGGGGGTAGCCTGCCTCCTCTCTGCACCAGAAGCTCCGAAGAAATCTCCCGTGGGTCGACGGAATCTTCCCCCTGCAACCGCAGGCACCAAAAAGCTGCATTACCGGTCCCTTGGGTCTCCTCTCAGCACGACGAGCGAGGTCCCTCGAATCCAGCGACTCTGTCCAAGTGACCCCCACAGTCCAGTGACTCTTCAGCCCAAGTTTGGTGGAGGTAAGTCCTTGCCTCACCTCGCTGGGCTGCATTGCTGGGAACCGCGACTTTGCAGCTACTCCGGCCCCTGTGCACTTCCGGCAGAAATCCTTTGTGCACAGCCAAGCCTGGGTCCACGGCACTCTAACCTGCATTGCACGACTTTCTAAGTTGGTCTCCGGCGACGTGGGACTCCTTTGTGCAACTTCGGCGAGCACCGTTTCACGCATCCTTGTAGTGCCTGTTTCTGGCACTTCTCTGGGTGCTACCTGCTTCAGTGAGGGCTCTTTGTCTTGCTCGACGTCCCTTCTCTCTTCAGGTCCAATTTGCGACCTCCTGGTCCCTCCTGGGCCCCAGCAGCGTCCAAAAACGCCAAATGCACGATTTGCAGCTAGCAAGGCTTGTTGGCGTCCTTTTGGCGGGAAAACACTTCTGCACGACTCTCCACGGCAAGAGGGATCCGTCCACCAAAGGGGAAGTCTCTAGCCCTTTTCGTTCCTGCAGAAACCTCAGCTTCTTCTGTCCAGTTGAAGCTTCTTTGCACCCGCAGCTGGCATTTCCTGGGCATCTGCCCATCTCCGACTTGCTTGTGACTTTTGGACTTGGTCCCCTTGTTCCACAGGTACCCTAGATTGGAAATCCACAGTTGTTGCATTGCTGGTTTGTGTCTTTCCTGCATTATTCCTCTAACACAACTATTTTGTCCTTAGGGGAACTTTAGTGCACTTTGCACTCACTTTTCAGGGTCTTGGGGAGGGTTATTTTTCTAACTCTCACTATTTTCTAATAGTCCCAGCGACCCTCTACAAGGTCACATAGGTTTGGGGTCCATTCGTGGTTCGCATTCCACTTTTGGAGTATATGGTTTGTGTTGCCCCTATCCCTATGTTTCCCCATTGCATCCTATTGTAACTATACATTGCACTGTTTTCTAAGACTATACTGCATATTTTTGCTATTGTGTATATATATCTTGTGTATATTTCCTATCCTCTCACTGAGGGTACACTCTAAGATACTTTGGCATATTGTCATAAAAATAAAGTACCTTTATTTTTAGTATAACTGTGTATTGTGTTTTCTTATGATATTGTGCCTATGACACTAAGTGGTACTGTAGTAGCTTCACACGTCTCCTAGTTCAGCCTAAGCTGCTCTGCTAAGCTACCATTATCTATCAGCCTAAGCTGCTAGACACCCTATACACTAATAAGGGATAACTGGGCCTGGTGCAAGGTGCAAGTACCCCTTGGTACTCACTACAAGCCAGTCCAGCCTCCTACACTGGGTTAGGCCGGATAGAGTCGGCATACCTGGACTGGTTACTAGTTACATTGTTGCATGAGTAACCAGAAATTTGTGGTTGACCTTCCATCTCCAGTGCTGTCTCTAAGGTGATGTGTCCCCTTCTTTGTTCCATAAGATGGAGAGTTCGGTCATTGGACAGAATAAGGTTTTCTACCAGGGATCTGTTATGAAACTCGATTAGAAATTACGTCATGGGTTGACCCTAAAGGACACCACCGCTTAGTGTTACGGATATCTGATCGTATAACTGATAGACAATTTCTTTGGTGTCGTAGCCAGTGGATTACTTTGTTAACCCTAGACTCATGGTCCTCGCTGAGTCCTAGTGGCAATTTCGGGACTTGTTTTAAAAAGAGAGTATTTGTCCCAGGTTTGAGGCATTGGGATTTTAACAATAAGACTGGGCCGTGTGGAGGCCTCTGATAAGAAGGGGCACTAAAACAACCAAGAGAGAATTTGGGAGCGAATAGGTCACTGGCATTAGGTATGGCATAGGACCTCCTGAGTGGGAGATAGTCAATCTGTTTACGGCTCTTTGATGACAGGTAGTTTGAGGGCCCTGGGGGGAAATTGTTAATAGCACTGTGGTTTTCCATAGTATCCCCCTCATCTAATGATCTTTTACTATGTTGGCTCGCCTGTGTAGTGTTGGATTCAGGGCGTATTGCGTTCCCAGCCTGATCTATCTTCTCCTTTTGGTGATCAGTAGCCTGGCCCCCCTGTGCAAGCCGGATAGATACTGTTGGGTCAGGCATTGTATGACCCACATTCGCCCCTTCATCCCTGAAATTGCACTTGCATCCATACTCTAAACTCTCCCGGAAGCATTTGGCCAGTTGTAAGACCAGGGACCTAACTTCTTCTATTCTCTGAAGTATAAGGGCATTGCTAGGCTCAGTGGCGGGGTGCATAGAGAGGGAGACGGGAACTGGTTTTGGGGTACAAGGGATAGCTTCTTTGTTGGTATCATCTGTAGTTGTATCAAAAACTCTGGGAGTTTCATCATCCTCAGCTAGGGCCTCAAACCGGTTTCTACAAGGTATGTTCGAGATCAGTTTGATCGCAGGACTCGGTGGTATGACAGGATTAAGAATATTACCCTCTGTTTCCGCATGGGGAGATCCGCACCTGTGCACCAATACATTTGTCATGTTTATTATATCATTTGAGGGGTGGGGGGTAGGTAGCAGGTGCGTTGTTAATAAAGTTGCACCATTGTTGGTCAAAACAGGATCCAGACCTTGGTCCTTTGTCCTTTTCTTAAAGTAGTCTTGTATCTTCCCAGGTTGGACTAGGGCATTTTTTCCGAGGGAGGCACCATTGTGATTGGGTGAACAATTTAATATCGCCTCAACCTCTTCGAACAACAGGTCTATCTCCTCAAAGGGTTTTTTGGGCTTAGTGACCAATTTAGCAGTGCGCTTCCTCTGCTTTTTACGATCTGACAAAGGGTCTAGAGAATCAGCAGCTTTCCTTTTCCCCATGGAGTCTGTAAAGTTATGGAATACCAGTAAATTATATCAATTAAGGCTTACTTGGTGTATTTAGACAGTAGGTGAGAGAGTAGGCCCAGCCTCATCCTGCCCTTGAGTTTCTGGCTGCCACTGTCTCCCCGGGCAAAAGCGCTTCTATATAAAAACCTATTGGCCTGGAATTGTCTTTGAGTGTGTGTTCCTCATTTATTGCCTGTGCGTGTACAACAAATGCTTAACACTACCCTCTGATAAGCCTACTGCTCGACCACACTACCACAAAACATACCATTAGAATTATCTACTTTTGCCACTATCTTACCTCTAAGGGGAACCCTGGGACTCTGTGCACACTATCTCTTACTTTGAGATAGTATATACAGACCCAACTTCCCACAGAGGGGGTAACTATGCCAGGAAGATGGCACTTTCCTACACCCATCGTCAGCACACAGACCCACCTCTCCCCTCCTCTTCCGGCCTCCCCATCCTCAGCACATGTCATCAAAGACTGGCGGTGTATAAAGCGTGACTACCCGAAAAACTGCATGAGCATGGATGGGCAGAGTCAATGTTTGAATTATTTTATTGGTAGAATTTGGCAACATTGGTCTGACTTGTCTGGCGAGGAGTTGTGATGCACCTTACCCATCTCTCCATCCCTACCCCCCTCAGTACAGAGACCCACCTCCCCACCTCTTCCTACCTCCCCTTCCTCAGCACACAGACCCACCTCTCCCCACCTCTTCCTGCCTCCCCTTCCTCAGCACACAGACCCACCTCCTCACCCTCACACAGACCCACCTCCCCACCCTCAGCACACAGACCCACCTCTCCCCACCTCTTCCTGTCTCCCCATCCTCAGCACACAGACCCACCTCTCCCCACCTCTTCCTGCCTCCCCGTCCTCAGCACACAGACCCACCTCTCCCCACCTCTTCCTGCCTCCCTATCCTCAGCACACAGACCCACCTCCCCACACTCAGCACATAGACCCACCTCTTCCTGCCTCCCCTTCCTCAGCACACAGACCCACCTCCCCTCTCCTTTCACCCCCATCCTCAGGACATTATCCCATCTCTCCCCACCTCTTCCTGCCTCCACATCCTCAGCACACACACCCACCTCCCCATCCTCAGCACACAGACCCACCTCCCCTCACCTCTCCTTTCGCCCCCATCCTCAGGACACAGACCCACCTCTCCCCACCTCGCCCTGCCTCCCTATCCTCAGCACACAGACCTACCTCTCCCCACCTCGCCCTGCCTCCCCATCCTCAGCACACAGACCCACCTCCTCACCCTCAGCACAGACCCACCTCTTCCTGCCTCCCCTTCCTCAGCACACAGACCCACCTCTCCCCACCTCTTCCTGCCTCCCCATCCTCAGCACACAGACCCACCTCCCCATCCTCAGCACACAGACCCACCTCCCCTCACCTCTCCTTTCGCACCCATCCTCAGGACACAGACCCACCTCTCCCCACCTCACCCTGCCTCCCTATCCTCAGCACACAGACCTACCTCACCCCACCTCGCCCTGCCTCCCCTTCCTCAGCACACAGACCCACCTCCCCACCCTCAGCACACAGACCCACCTCTCCCCACCTCTTCCTGCCTCCCCTTCCTCAGCACACAGACCCACATCCCCATCCTCAGCATACAGCCCCACCTCTCCCCACCTCTTCCTGCCTCCCCATCCTCAGCACACAGACCCACCTCTCCCTACCTCTTCCTGCCTCCCCTTCCTCAGCACACAGACCCACCTCTCCCCACCTCTTCCTGCCTCCCCATCCTCAGCACACAGACCCATCTCCCCACCCTCAGCATACAGACCCACCTCTCCCCACCTCTTCCTGCCTCCCCTTCCTCAGCACACAGACCCATCTCCCCACCCTCACACAGACCCACCTCCCCACCTCTTCCTGCCTCCCCTTCCTCAGCACAGAGACCCACCTCTCCCCACCTCTTCCTGCCTCCCCAAGATCAGCACACAGACCCTCCTCTCCCCTCCTCTTCCTGCCTCCCCATCCTCAGCACACGTCATCAAAGACTGGCGGTGTATAAAGCGTGACTACCAGAAAAACTGCATGAGCATGGATGGGCAGAGTCAATGTTTGATTTATTTTATTGGTAGAATTTGGCAACAGTGGTCTGACTTGTCTTGCAAGGAGTTGTGATGCACCTCACCCATCTCTCCATCCCTTCCCCCCTCAGTACAGAGACCCACCTCCCCACCTCTTCCTACCTCCCCATCCTCAGCACACAGACCCACCTCTCCCCACCTCTTCCTGCCTCCCCTTCCTCAGCACACAGACCCACCTCCCCATCCTCACACAGACCCACCTCCCCGCCCTCAGCACACAGACCCACCTCTCCCCACCTCTTCCTGCCTCCCCAACCTCAGCACACAGACCCACCTCTCCCCACCTCTTCCTACCTCCCCACCCTCAGCACACAGACCCACCTCTCCCCACCTCTTCCTGCCTCCCCTTCCTCAGCACACAGACCCACCTCCCCATCCTCACACAGACCCACCTCCCCACCCTCAGCACACAGACCCACCTCTCCCCACCTCTTCCTGCCTCCCCATCCTCAGCACAAAGACCCACATCTCCCCACCTCTTCCTGCTTCCGCAACCTCAGCACACAGACCCACCTCTCCCCACCTCTTCCTGCCTCCCTATCCTCAGCACACAGACCCACCTCCCCACACTCAGCACACAGACCCACCGCTCCCCACCTCTTCCTGCCTCCCCTTCCTCAGCACACAGACGCACCTCGCCTCTCCTTTCTCCCCCATCCTCAGGACACTATCCCACCTCTCCCCACCTCTTCCTACCTCCCCATCCTCAGCACACACACACACCTCCCCATCCTCAGCACACACACCCACCTCCCCTCACCTCTCCTTTCGCCCCCATCCTCAGGACACAGACCCACCTCTCCCTGCCTCCCTATCCTCAGCACACAGACCTACCTCTCCCCACCTCGCCCTGCCTCCCCATCCTCAGCACACAGACCCACCTCCTCACCCTCAGCACACAGACCCACCTCTGCCCACCTCTTCCTGCCTCCTCTTCCTCAGCACACAGACCCACCTCTCCCCACCTCTTCCTGCCTCCCCATCCTCAGCACACAGACCCACCTCCCCATCTTCAGCACACAGACCCACCTCCCCTCACCTCTCCTTTCGCCCCCATCCTCAGGACACAGACCCACCTCTCCCCACCTCGCCCTGCCTCCCTATCCTCAGCACACAGACCTACCTCTCCCCACCTCGCCCTGCCTCCCCATCCTCAGCACACAGACCCACCTCCTCACCCTCAGCACACAGACCCACCTCTCCCACCTTTTCCTGCCTCCCCTTCCTCAGCACACAGACCCACCTCTCCCCACCTCTTCCTGCCTCCCCTTCCTCAGCACACAGACCCACCTCCCCACCCTCAGCACACAGACCCACCTCTCCCCACCTCTTCCTGCCTCCCCTTCCTCAGCACACAGACCCACATCCCCATCCTCAGCAAACAGACCCACCTCTCCCCACCTCTTCCTGCCTCCCCATCCTCAGCACACAGACGCACCTCTCCCTACCTCTTGTTGCCTCCCCTTCCTCAGCACACAGACCCACCTCTCCCCACCTCTTCCTGCCTCCCCATCCTCAGCACACAGACCACCCTCCCCACCCTCAGCATACAGACCCACCTCTCCCCACCTCTTACTGCCTCCCCTTCCTCAGCACACAGACCCATCTCCCCACCCTCACACAGACCCACCTCCCCACCTCTTCCTGCCTCCCCTTCCTCAGCACACAGACCCACCTCTCCCCACCTCTTCCTGCCTCCCCAACATCAGCACACAGACCCACCTCTCCCCTCCTCTTCCCACCTCCCCACCCTCAGCACACAGACCCACCTCTCCCCACCTCTTCCTGTCTCCCCATCCTCAGCACACAGACCCACCTCTCCCCACCTCTTCCTGCCTCCCCGTCCTCAGCACACAGACCCACCTCTCCCCACCTCTTCCTGCCTCCCTATCCTCAGCACACAGACCCACCTCCCCACACTCAGCACATAGACCCACCTCTTCCTGCCTCCCCTTCCTCAGCACACAGACCCACCTCCCCTCTCCTTTCACCCCCATCCTCAGGACATTATCCCATCTCTCCCCACCTCTTCCTGCCTCCACATCCTCAGCACACACACCCACCTCCCCATCCTCAGCACACAGACCCACCTCCCCTCACCTCTCCTTTCGCCCCCATCCTCAGGACACAGACCCACCTCTCCCCACCTCGCCCTGCCTCCCTATCCTCAGCACACAGACCTACCTCTCCCCACCTCGCCCTGCCTCCCCATCCTCAGCACACAGACCCACCTCCTCACCCTCAGCACAGACCCACCTCTTCCTGCCTCCCCTTCCTCAGCACACAGACCCACCTCTCCCCACCTCTTCCTGCCTCCCCATCCTCAGCACACAGACCCACCTCCCCATCCTCAGCACACAGACCCACCTCCCCTCACCTCTCCTTTCGCACCCATCCTCAGGACACAGACCCACCTCTCCCCACCTCACCCTGCCTCCCTATCCTCAGCACACAGACCTACCTCACCCCACCTCGCCCTGCCTCCCCTTCCTCAGCACACAGACCCACCTCCCCACCCTCAGCACACAGACCCACCTCTCCCCACCTCTTCCTGCCTCCCCTTCCTCAGCACACAGACCCACATCCCCATCCTCAGCATACAGCCCCACCTCTCCCCACCTCTTCCTGCCTCCCCATCCTCAGCACACAGACCCACCTCTCCCTACCTCTTCCTGCCTCCCCTTCCTCAGCACACAGACCCACCTCTCCCCACCTCTTCCTGCCTCCCCATCCTCAGCACACAGACCCATCTCCCCACCCTCAGCATACAGACCCACCTCTCCCCACCTCTTCCTGCCTCCCCTTCCTCAGCACACAGACCCATCTCCCCACCCTCACACAGACCCACCTCCCCACCTCTTCCTGCCTCCCCTTCCTCAGCACACAGACCCACCTCTCCCCACCTCTTCCTGCCTCCCCAAGATCAGCACACAGACCCTCCTCTCCCCTCCTCTTCCTGCCTCCCCATCCTCAGCACACGTCATCAAAGACTGGCGGTGTATAAAGCGTGACTACCAGAAAAACTGCATGAGCATGGATGGGCAGAGTCAATGTTTGATTTATTTTATTGGTAGAATTTGGCAACAGTGGTCTGACTTGTCTTGCAAGGAGTTGTGATGCACCTCACCCATCTCTCCATCCCTTCCCCCCTCAGTACAGAGACCCACCTCCCCACCTCTTCCTACCTCCCCATCCTCAGCACACAGACCCACCTCTCCCCACCTCTTCCTGCCTCCCCTTCCTCAGCACACAGACCCACCTCCCCATCCTCACACAGACCCACCTCCCCGCCCTCAGCACACAGACCCACCTCTCCCCACCTCTTCCTGCCTCCCCAACCTCAGCACACAGACCCACCTCTCCCCACCTCTTCCTACCTCCCCACCCTCAGCACACAGACCCACCTCTCCCCACCTCTTCCTGCCTCCCCTTCCTCAGCACACAGACCCACCTCCCCATCCTCACACAGACCCACCTCCCCACCCTCAGCACACAGACCCACCTCTCCCCACTTCTTCCTGCCTCCCCATCCTCAGCACAAAGACCCACATCTCCCCACCTCTTCCTGCTTCCGCAACCTCAGCACACAGACCCACCTCTCCCCACCTCTTCCTGCCTCCCTATCCTCAGCACACAGACCCACCTCCCCACACTCAGCACACAGACCCACCGCTCCCCACCTCTTCCTGCCTCCCCTTCCTCAGCACACAGACGCACCTCGCCTCTCCTTTCTCCCCCATCCTCAGGACACTATCCCACCTCTCCCCACCTCTTCCTACCTCCCCATCCTCAGCACACACACACACCTCCCCATCCTCAGCACACACACCCACCTCCCCTCACCTCTCCTTTCGCCCCCATCCTCAGGACACAGACCCACCTCTCCCTGCCTCCCTATCCTCAGCACACAGACCTACCTCTCCCCACCTCGCCCTGCCTCCCCATCCTCAGCACACAGACCCACCTCCTCACCCTCAGCACACAGACCCACCTCTGCCCACCTCTTCCTGCCTCCTCTTCCTCAGCACACAGACCCACCTCTCCCCACCTCTTCCTGCCTCCCCATCCTCAGCACACAGACCCACCTCCCCATCCTCAGCACACAGACCCACCTCCCCTCACCTCTCCTTTCGCCCCCATCCTCAGGACACAGACCCACCTCTCCCCACCTCACCCTGCCTCCCTATCCTCAGCACACAGACCTACCTCTCCCCACCTCGCCCTGCCTCCCCATCCTCAGCACACAGACCCACCTCCTCACCCTCAGCACACAGACCCACCTCTCCCACCTTTTCCTGCCTCCCCTTCCTCAGCACACAGACCCACCTCTCCCCACCTCTTCCTGCCTCCCCTTCCTCAGCACACAGACCCACCTCCCCACCCTCAGCACACAGACCCACCTCTCCCCACCTCTTCCTGCCTCCCCTTCCTCAGCACACAGACCCACATCCCCATCCTCAGCAAACAGACCCACCTCTCCCCACCTCTTCCTGCCTCCCCATCCTCAGCACACAGACGCACCTCTCCCTACCTCTTGTTGCCTCCCCTTCCTCAGCACACAGACCCACCTCTCCCCACCTCTTCCTGCCTCCCCATCCTCAGCACACAGACCACCCTCCCCACCCTCAGCATACAGACCCACCTCTCCCCACCTCTTACTGCCTCCCCTTCCTCAGCACACAGACCCATCTCCCCACCCTCACACAGACCCACCTCCCCACCTCTTCCTGCCTCCCCTTCCTCAGCACACAGACCCACCTCTCCCCACCTCTTCCTGCCTCCCCAACATCAGCACACAGACCCACCTCTCCCCTCCTCTTCCTGCCTCCCCATCCTCAGCACACGTCATCAAAGACTGGCGGTGTATAAAGCGTGACTACCCGAAAAACTGCATGAGCATGGATGGGCAGAGTCAATGTTTGATTTATTTTATTGGTAGAATTTGGCAACAGTGGTCTGACTTGTCTTGCAAGGAGTTGTGATGCACCTCACCCATCTCTCCATCCCTTCCCCCCTCAGTACAGAGACCCACCTCCCCACCTCTTCCTACCTCCCCATCCTCAGCACACAGACCCACCTCTCCCCACCTCTTCCTGCCTCCCCTTCCTCAGCACACAGACCAACCTCCCCACCCTCACACAGACCCACCTCCCCACCATAAGCACACAGACCCACCTCTCCCCACCTCTTCCTGCCTCCCCATCCTCAGCACACAGACCCACCTCTCCCCACCTCTTCCTGCCTCCCCATCCTCAGCACACAGACCCACCTCTCCCCACCTCTTCCTGCCTCTCTATCCTCAGCACACAGACCCACCTACCCACACTCAGCACAAAGACCCACCTCTCCGCACCTCTTCCTGCCTCCCCTTCCTCAGCACACAGACCCACCTCCTCTCTCCTTTCGCCCCCATCCTCAGGACACTATCCCACCTCTCCCCACCTCTTCCTGCCTCCCCATCCTCAGCACACACACCAACCTCCCCATCCTCAGCACACAGACCCACCTCCCCTCACCTCTCCTTTCGCCCCCATCCTCAGGACACAGACCCACCTCTTCCCACCTCGCCCTGCCTCCCTATCCTCAGCACACAGACCTACCTCTCCCCACCTCGCCCTGCCTCCCCATCCTCAGCACACAGACCCACCTCCTCACCCTCAGCACACAGACCCACCTCTCCCCACCTCTTCCTGCCTCCCCATCCTCAGCACGTAGACCCACCACTCCCCACCTCTTCCTGCCTCCCCTTCCTCAGCACACAGACCCACCTCCCCACCCTCAGCACACAGACCCACCTCTCCCCACCTCTTCCTGCCTCCCCTTCCTCAGCACACAGACCCACCTCCCCATCCTCAGCATACAGACCCACCTCTCCCCACCTCTTCCTGCCTCCCCATCCTCAGAACACAGACCCACCTCTCCCCACCTCTTCCTGCCTCCCCTTCCTCAGCACACAGACCCACCTCTCCCCACCTCTTCCTGCCTCCCCATCCTCAGCACACAGACCCACCTCCCCACCCTCAGCATACAGACCCACCTCTCCCCACCTCTTCCTGCCTCCCCTTCCTCAGCACACAGACCCATCTCCCCACCCTCACACAGACCCACCTCCCCACCTCTTCCTGCCTCCCCTTCCTCAGCACACAGACCCACCTCTCCCCACCTCTTCCTGCCTCCCCAACATCAGCACACAGACCCACCTCTCCCCACCTCCCCTTCCTCAGCACACAGACCCACCTCCCCATCCTCTGCATACAGACCCACCTCTCCCTACCTCTTCCTGCCTCCCCATCCTCAGCACACAGACCCACCTCTTCCCACCTCTTCCTGCCTCCCCTTCTTCAGCACACAGACCCACCTCTCCCCACCTCTTCCTGCCTCCCCTTCCTCAGCACACAGACCCACCTCCCCACCCTCAGCACACAGACCGACCTCTCCCCACCTCTTGCTGCCTCCCCTTCCTCAGCACACAGACCCACCTCTCCCCACCTCTTCCTGCCTCCCCATCCTCAGCACACAGACCCACCTCTCCGCACCTCTTCCTGCCTCCCCTTCCTCAGCACACAGACCCACCTCCCCTCACCTCTCCTTTCGCCCCCATCCTCAGTACACAGACCCACCTCTACCCACCTCGCCCTGCCTTCCTATCCTCAGCACACTGACCTACCTCTCCCCACCTCACCCTGCCTCCCCATCCTCAGCACACAGACCCACCTCCTCACCCTCACACAGACCCACCTCTCCCCACATCACCCTGCCTCCCTATCCTCAGCACAAAGACCTACCTCTCCCCACCTCGGCCTGCCTCCCTATCCTCAGCACACAGACATAACTCTCCCCACCTCGCCCTGCTTCCCCATCCTCAGCACACAGACCCACCTCCTCACCCTCACACAGACCCACCTCCCCACATCTTCCTGCCTCCCCTTCCTCAGCACACAGACCCACCTCCCCACCCTCAGCACACGGACCCACCTCTCCCCACCTCTTCCTGCCTCCCCTTCCTCAGAACACAGACCCACCTGCCTTTCAATCCTCAGCACACAGACCCACCTCTCCCCACCTCTCCCCACCTCTCCCCACCTCTCCCCACCTCTTCCTGCCTCTCCACCCTCACACAGACCCACCTCCCCACCCTCAGCACACAGACCCACCTCTCCCCACCTCTTCATGCCTCCCCATCCTCACCACACAGACCAACCTGTCCCCACCTCTTCCTGCCTACCCATCCTCAGCACATAGACCCACCTCTGCCCACCTCTCCTTTCGCCCCCATCCTCAGGACACAGACCCACCTCTCCCCACCACGCCCTGCCTCCCTATCCTCAGCACACATACCTACCTCTCCCCACCTCGCCCTGCCTCCCTTTCCTCAGCACACAGACCCACCTCTCCCCACCCTCAGCACACAGACCCACCTCTCCCCACCTCTTCCTGCCTCCCCTTCCTCAGCACACAGACCCACATCCCCACCCTCAGCACACAGACCCACCTCTCCCTGCCTCTTCCTGCCTCCCCTTCCTCAGCACACAGGCCCACCTCTCCCCACCTCTTCCTGTCTCCCCTTCCTCAGCACACAGACCCACCTCCTCACCCTCACACAGACCCACCTCCCCACCCTCAGCACACAGACCCACCTCTCCCCACCTCTTCCTGCCTCCCCATCCTCAGCACACAGACCCACCTCTCCCCACCTCTTCCTGCCTCCCCGTCCTCAGCACACAGACCCTCCTCTCCCCACCTCTTCCTGCCTCCCTATCCTCAGCACAGAGACCCACCTCCCCACACTCAGCACATAGACCCACATCTTCCTGCCTCCCCTTCCTCAGCACACAGACCCACCTCCCCTCTCCTTTCGCCCCCATCCTCAGGACATTATCCCATCTCTCCCCACCTCTTCCTGCCTCCACATCCTCAGCACACACACCCACCTCCCCATCCTCAGCACACAGACCCACCTCCCCTCACCTCTCCTTTCGCCCCCATCCTCAGGACACAGACCCACCTCTCCCCACCTCGCCCTGCCTCCCTATCCTCAGCACACAGACCTAACTCTCCCCACCTTGCCCTGCCTCCCCATCCTCAGCACACAGACCCACCTCCTCACCCTCAGCACAGACCCACCTCTCCCCACCTCTTCCTGCCTCCCCTTCCTCAGCACACAGACGCACCTCTCCCCACCTCTTCCTGCCTCCCCATCCTCAGCACACAGACCCACCTCCCCTCACCTCTCCTTTCGCACCCATCCTCAGGACACAGACCCACCTCTCCCCACCTCACCCTGCCTCCCTATCCTCAGCACACAGACATACCTCACCCCACCTCGCCCTGCCTCCCCATCCTCAGCACACAGACCCACCTCCTCACCCTCAGCACACAGACACACCTCTCCCTACCTCTTCCTGCCTCCCCTTCCTCAGCACACAGACCCACCTCTCCCCACGTCTTCCTGCCTCCCCTTCCTCAGCACACAGACCCACCTCCCCACCCTCAGCACACAGACCCACCTCTCCCCACCTCTTCCTGCCTCCCCTTCCTCAGCACACAGACCCACATCGCCATCCTCAGCATACAGACCCACCTCTCCCCACCTCTTCCTGCCTCCCCATCCTCAGCACACAGACCCACCTCTCCCTACCTCTTCCTGCCTCCCCTTCCTCAGCACACAGACCCACCTCTCCCCACCTCTTCCTGCCTCCCCATCCTCAGCACACAGACCCACCTCCCCACCCTCAGCATACAGACCCACCTCTCCCCACCTCTTCCTGCCTCCCCTTCCTCAGCACACAGACCCATCTCCCCACCCTCACACAGACCCACCTCCCCACCTCTTCCTGCCTCCCCAAGATCAGCACACAGACCCACCTCTCCCCTCCTCTTCCTGCCTCCCCATCCTCAGCACACGTCATCAAAGACTGGCGGTGTATAAAGCGTGACTACCAGAAAAACTGCATGAGCATGGATGGGCAGAGTCAATGTTTGATTTATTTTATTGGTAGAATTTGGCAACAGTGGTCTGACTTGTCTTGCGAGGAGTTGTGATGCACCTTACCCATCTCTCCATCCCTGCCCCCCTCAGTACAGAGACCCACCTCCCCACCTCTTCCTACCTCCCCACCCTCAGCACACAGACCCACCTCTCCCCACCTCCCCATCCTCACACAGACCCACCTCCCCACCCTCAGCACACAGACCCACCTCTCCCACCTCTTCCTGCCTCCCCATCCTCAGCACAAAGACCCACCTCTCCCCACCTCTTCCTGCCTCCCCAACCTCAGCACACAGACCCACCTCTCCCCACCTCTTCCTACCTCCCCACCCTCAGCACACAGACCCACCTCTTCCTGCCTCCCCTTCCTCAGCACACAGACCCACCTCCCCATCCTCACACAGACCCACCTCTCCCCACCTCTTCCTGCCTCCCCATCCTCAGCACAAAGACCCACCTCTCCCCACATCTTCCTGCCTCCGCAACCTCAGCACACAGACCCACCAATCCCCACCTCTTCCTGCCTCCCTATCCTCAGCACACAGACCCACCTCCCCACAATCAGCACACAGACCCACCTCTCCCCACCTCTTCCTACCTCCCCATCCTCAGCACACACACCCACCTCCCCATCCTCAGCACACAGACCCACCTCCCCTCACCTCTCCTTTCGCCCCCATCCTCAGGACACAGACCCACCTCTCCCATCTCGCCATGGCTCCCTATCCTCAGCACACAGACCAACCTATCCCCACCTCGCCCTGCCTCCCCATCCTCAGCACACAGACCCACCTCCTCACCCTCAGCACACAGACCCACCTCTGCCCACCTCTTCCTGCCTCCTCTTCCTCAGCACACAGACCCACCTCTCCCCACCTCTTCCTGCCTCCCCATCCTCAGCACACAGACCCACCTCCCCATCCTCAGCACACAGACCCACCTCCCCTCACCTCTCCTTTCGCCCCCATCCTCAGGACACAGACCCACCTCCCCATCCTCAGCACACAGACCCACCTCCCCTCACCTCTCCTTTCGCCCCCATCCTCAGGACACAGACCCACCTCTCCCACCTCGCCATGGCTCCCTATCCTCAGCACACAGACCAACCTATCCCCACCTCGCCCTGCCTCCCCATCCTCAGCACACAGACCCACCTCCTCACCCTCAGCACACAGACCCACCTCTGCCCACCTCTTCCTGCCTCCTCTTCCTCAGCACACAGACCCACCTCTCCCCTCCTCTTCCTGCCTCCCCATCCTCAGCACACGTCATCAAAGACTGGCGGTGTATAAAGCGTGACATACCGAAAAACTGCATGAGCATGGATGGGCAGAGTCAATGTTTGATTTATTTTATTGGTAGAATTTGGCAACAGTGGTCTGACTTGTCTTGCGAGGAGTTGTGATGCACCTCACCCATCTCTCCATCCCTTCCCCCCTCAGTACAGAGACCCACCTCCCCACCTCTTCCTACCTCCCCATCCTCAGCACACAGACCATCCTCTCCCCACCTCTTCCTGCCTCCCCTTCCTCAGAACACAGACCCACCTGCCTTTCAATCCTCAGCACACAGACCCACCTCTCCCCACCTCTCCCCACCTCTCCCCACCTCTTCCTGCCTCTCCACCCTCACACAGACCCACCTCCCCACCCTCAGCACACAGACCCACCTCTCCCCACCTCTTCATGCCTCCCCATCCTCACCACACAGACCAACCTGTCCCCACCTCTTCCTGCCTACCCATCCTCAGCACATAGACCCACCTCTGCCCACCTCTCCTTTCGCCCCCATCCTCAGGACACAGACCCACCTCTCCCCACCACGCCCTGCCTCCCTATCCTCAGCACACATACCTACCTCTCCCCACCTCGCCCTGCCTCCCTTTCCTCAGCACACAGACCCACCTCTCCCCACCCTCAGCACACAGACCCACCTCTCCCCACCTCTTCCTGCCTCCCCTTCCTCAGCACACAGACCCACATCCCCACCCTCAGCACACAGACCCACCTCTCCCTGCCTCTTCCTGCCTCCCCTTCCTCAGCACACAGGCCCACCTCTCCCCACCTCTTCCTGCCTCCCCTTCCTCAGCACACAGACCCACCTCCTCACCCTCACACAGACCCACCTCCCCACCCTCAGCACACAGACCCACCTCTCCCCACCTCTTCCTGCCTCCCCATCCTCAGCACACAGACCCACCTCTCCCCACCTCTTCCTGCCTCCCCGTCCTCAGCACACAGACCCTCCTCTCCCCACCTCTTCCTGCCTCCCTATCCTCAGCACAGAGACCCACCTCCCCACACTCAGCACATAGACCCACATCTTCCTGCCTCCCCTTCCTCAGCACACAGACCCACCTCCCCTCTCCTTTCGCCCCCATCCTCAGGACATTATCCCATCTCTCCCCACCTCTTCCTGCCTCCACATCCTCAGCACACACACCCACCTCCCCATCCTCAGCACACAGACCCACCTCCCCTCACCTCTCCTTTCGCCCCCATCCTCAGGACACAGACCCACCTCTCCCCACCTCGCCCTGCCTCCCTATCCTCAGCACACAGACCTAACTCTCCCCACCTTGCCCTGCCTCCCCATCCTCAGCACACAGACCCACCTCCTCACCCTCAGCACAGACCCACCTCTCCCCACCTCTTCCTGCCTCCCCTTCCTCAGCACACAGACGCACCTCTCCCCACCTCTTCCTGCCTCCCCATCCTCAGCACACAGACCCACCTCCCCTCACCTCTCCTTTCGCACCCATCCTCAGGACACAGACCCACCTCTCCCCACCTCACCCTGCCTCCCTATCCTCAGCACACAGACATACCTCACCCCACCTCGCCCTGCCTCCCCATCCTCAGCACACAGACCCACCTCCTCACCCTCAGCACACAGACACACCTCTCCCTACCTCTTCCTGCCTCCCCTTCCTCAGCACACAGACCCACCTCTCCCCACGTCTTCCTGCCTCCCCTTCCTCAGCACACAGACCCACCTCCCCACCCTCAGCACACAGACCCACCTCTCCCCACCTCTTCCTGCCTCCCCTTCCTCAGCACACAGACCCACATCGCCATCCTCAGCATACAGACCCACCTCTCCCCACCTCTTCCTGCCTCCCCATCCTCAGCACACAGACCCACCTCTCCCTACCTCTTCCTGCCTCCCCTTCCTCAGCACACAGACCCACCTCTCCCCACCTCTTCCTGCCTCCCCATCCTCAGCACACAGACCCACCTCCCCACCCTCAGCATACAGACCCACCTCTCCCCACCTCTTCCTGCCTCCCCTTCCTCAGCACACAGACCCATCTCCCCACCCTCACACAGACCCACCTCCCCACCTCTTCCTGCCTCCCCAAGATCAGCACACAGACCCACCTCTCCCCTCCTCTTCCTGCCTCCCCATCCTCAGCACACGTCATCAAAGACTGGCGGTGTATAAAGCGTGACTACCAGAAAAACTGCATGAGCATGGATGGGCAGAGTCAATGTTTGATTTATTTTATTGGTAGAATTTGGCAACAGTGGTCTGACTTGTCTTGCGAGGAGTTGTGATGCACCTTACCCATCTCTCCATCCCTGCCCCCCTCAGTACAGAGACCCACCTCCCCACCTCTTCCTACCTCCCCACCCTCAGCACACAGACCCACCTCTCCCCACCTCCCCATCCTCACACAGACCCACCTCCCCACCCTCAGCACACAGACCCACCTCTCCCACCTCTTCCTGCCTCCCCATCCTCAGCACAAAGACCCACCTCTCCCCACCTCTTCCTGCCTCCCCAACCTCAGCACACAGACCCACCTCTCCCCACCTCTTCCTACCTCCCCACCCTCAGCACACAGACCCACCTCTTCCTGCCTCCCCTTCCTCAGCACACAGACCCACCTCCCCATCCTCACACAGACCCACCTCTCCCCACCTCTTCCTGCCTCCCCATCCTCAGCACAAAGACCCACCTCTCCCCACATCTTCCTGCCTCCGCAACCTCAGCACACAGACCCACCAATCCCCACCTCTTCCTGCCTCCCTATCCTCAGCACACAGACCCACCTCCCCACAATCAGCACACAGACCCACCTCTCCCCACCTCTTCCTACCTCCCCATCCTCAGCACACACACCCACATCCCCATCCTCAGCACACAGACCCACCTCCCCTCACCTCTCCTTTCGCCCCCATCCTCAGGACACAGACCCACCTCTCCCATCTCGCCATGGCTCCCTATCCTCAGCACACAGACCAACCTATCCCCACCTCGCCCTGCCTCCCCATCCTCAGCACACAGACCCACCTCCTCACCCTCAGCACACAGACCCACCTCTGCCCACCTCTTCCTGCCTCCTCTTCCTCAGCACACAGACCCACCTCTCCCCACCTCTTCCTGCCTCCCCATCCTCAGCACACAGACCCACCTCCCCATCCTCAGCACACAGACCCACCTCCCCTCACCTCTCCTTTCGCCCCCATCCTCAGGACACAGACCCACCTCCCCATCCTCAGCACACAGACCCACCTCCCCTCACCTCTCCTTTCGCCCCCATCCTCAGGACACAGACCCACCTCTCCCACCTCGCCATGGCTCCCTATCCTCAGCACACAGACCAACCTATCCCCACCTCGCCCTGCCTCCCCATCCTCAGCACACAGACCCACCTCCTCACCCTCAGCACACAGACCCACCTCTGCCCACCTCTTCCTGCCTCCTCTTCCTCAGCACACAGACCCACCTCTCCCCTCCTCTTCCTGCCTCCCCATCCTCAGCACACGTCATCAAAGACTGGCGGTGTATAAAGCGTGACTACCCGAAAAACTGCATGAGCATGGATGGGCAGAGTCAATGTTTGATTTATTTTATTGGTAGAATTTGGCAACAGTGGTCTGACTTGTCTTGCGAGGAGTTGTGATGCACCTCACCCATCTCTCCATCCCTTCCCCCCTCAGTACAGAGACCCACCTCCCCACCTCTTCCTACCTCCCCATCCTCAGCACACAGACCATCCTCTCCCCACCTCTTCCTGCCTCCCCTTCCTCAGCACACAGACCCACCTCCCCACCCTCACACAGACCCACCTCCCCACCATCAGCACACAGACCCACCTCTCCCCACCTCTCCCTGCCTCCCCATCCTCAGCACACAGACCCACCTCTCCCCACCTCTTCCTGCCTCCCCATCCTCAGCACACAGACCCACCTCTCCCCACCTCTTCCTGCCTCTCTATCCTCAGCACACAGACCCACCTCCCCACATTCAGCACAAAGAACCACCTCTCCCCACCTCTTCCTGCCTCCCCTTCCTCAGCACACAGACCCACCTCCTCTCTCCTTTCGCCCCCATCCTCAGGACACTATCCCACCTCTCCCCACCTCTTCCTGCCTCCCCATCCTCAGCACACACACCCACTTCCCCATCCTCAGCACACAGACCCACCTCTCCTTTCGCCCCCATCCTCAGGACACAGACCCACCTCTTCCCCCCTCTCTCTGCCTCCCTATCCTCAGCACACAGACCTACCTCTCCCGACCTCGCCCTGCCTCCCCATCCTCAGCACACAGACCCATCTCCTTACCCTCAGCACACAGACCCACCTCTCCCCACCTCTTCCTGCCTCCCCTTCTTCAGCACACAGACCCACCTCTTCCCACCTCTTCCTGCCTCCCCATCCTCAGCACACAGACCCACCTCCCATCCTCAGCACACAGACCCACCTTCCCTCACCTCTCCTTTCGCCTCCATCCTCAGGACACAGACCCACCTCTCCCCACCTCGCCCTCCCTCCCTATCCTCAGCACACAGACCTACCTCTCCCCACCTCACCCTGCCTCCCCATCCTCAGCACACAGACCCACCTCCTCACCCTCTGCACACAGACCCACCACTCCCCACCTCTTCCTGCCTCCCCTTCCTCAGCACACAGACCCACCTCTCCCCACCTCTTCCTGCCTCCCCTTCTTCAGCACACAGACCCACCACCCAATACTCAGCATACAGACCCACCTCTCCCCACCTCTTCCTGCCTCCCCACCCTCAGCACACAGACCCACCTCTCCCCACCTCTTCCTGCCTCCCCTTCCTCAGCACACAGACCCACCTCTCCCCACCTCTTCCTGCCTCCCCTTCCTCAGCACACAGACCCACCTCCTCACCCTCACACAGACCCACCTCCCCACCCTCAGCATACAGACCCACCTCTCCCCACCTCTTCCTGCCTCCCCATCCTCAGCACACAGACCCACCTCTCCCCTCCTCTTCCTGCCTCCCCGTCCTCAGCACACAGACCCACCTCTCCCCACCTCTTCCTGCCTCCCTATCCTCAGCACACAGACACACCTCCCCACACTCAGCACATAGACCCACCTCTCCCCACCGATTCCTGCCTCCCCTTCCTCAGCACACAGACCCACCTCCCCTCTCCTTTCGCCCCCATCCTCAGGACATTATCCCACCTCTCCCCACCTCTTCCTGCCTCCACATCCTCAGCACACACACCCACCTCCGCATCCTCAGCACACAGACCCACCTCCCCTCACCTCTCCTTTCGCCCCCATCCTCAGGACACAGACCCACCTCTCCCCACCTCTCCCTGCCTCCCTATCCTCAGCACACAGACCTACCTCTCCCCACCTCGCCCTGCCTCCCCATCCTCAGGACACAGACCCACCTCCTCACCCTCAGCACAGACCCACCTCTCCCCACCTCTTCCTGCCTCCCCATCCTCAGCACACAGACCCACCTCCCCATCCTCCCCTCACCTCTCCTTTCGCCCCCATCCTCAGGACACAGACCCACCTCTCCCCACCTCACCCTGCCTCCCCATCCTTAGCACACAGACCTACCTCTCCCCACCTCGCCCTGCCTCCCCATCCTCAGCACAGACCCACCTCCTCACCCTCAGCACACAGACCCACCTCTTCCCACCTCTTCCTGCCTCCCCTTCCTCAGCACACAGACCCACCTCTCCCCACCTCTTCCTGCCTCCCCTTCCTCAGCACACAGACCCACCTCCCCACCCTCAGCACAGAGACCCACCTCTCCCCACCTCTTCCTGCCTCCCCTTCCTCAGCACACAGACCCACCTCCCCATCCTCAGCATACAGACCCACCTCTGCCCACCTCTTCCTGCCTCCCCATCCTCAGCACACAGACCCACCTCTCCCCACCTCTTCCTGCCTCCCCTTCCTCAGCACCCAGACCCACCTCTCCCCACCTCTTCCTGCCTCCCCATCCTCAGCACACAGACCCACCTCCCCACCCTCAGCATACAGACCCACCTCTCCCCACCTCTTCCTGCCTCCCCTTCCTCAGCACACAGACCCATCTCCCCACCCTCACACAGACCCACCTCCCCACCTCTTCCTGCCTCCCCTTCCTCAGCACACAGACCCACCTCTCCCCACCTCTTCCTGCCTCCCCAAGATCAGCACACAGACCCACCTCTCCCCTCCTCTTCCTGTCTCCCCATCCTCAGCACACGTCATCAAAGACTGGCGGTGTATAAAGCGTGACTAGCAGAAAAACTGCATGAGCATAGATGGGCAGAGTCAATGTTTGATTTATTTTATTGGTAGGATTTGGCAACAGTGGTCTGACTTGTCTTGCGAGGAATTGTGATGCACCTCACCATCTCTCCATCCCTGCCCCCCTCAGTACAGAGACCCACCTCCCCACCTCTTCCTACCTCCCCACCCTCAGCACACAGACCCACCTCTCCCCACCTCTTCCTGCCTCCCTTTCCTCAGCACACAGACCCACCTCCCCATCCTCACACAGACCCACCTCCCCACACTCAGCACACAGACCCACCTCTCCCCACCTCTTCCTACCTCCCCATCCTCAGCACAAAGACCCACCTCTCCCCACCTCTTCCTGCCTCCCCAACCTCAGCACACAGACCCACCTCTCCCCACCTCTTCCTACCTCCCCACCCTCAGCACACAGACCCACCTCTCCCCACCTCTTCCTCCCTCCCCTTCCTCAGCACACAGACCCACCTCCCCATCCTCACACAGACCCACCTCCCCACCCTCAGCACACAGACCCACCTCTCCCCACCTCTTCCTGCCTCCCCATCCTCAGCACAAAGACCCACCTCTTCCTGCCTCCCCAATCTCAGCACACAGACCCACCTCTCCCCACCTCTTCCTGCCTCCCTATCCTCAGCACACAGACCCACCTCCCCACACTCAGCACACAGACCCACCTCTCCCCACCTCTTCCTGCCTCCCCTTCCTCAGCACACAGACCCACGTCCCCTCTCCTTTCGCCCCCATCCTCAGGACACTATCCCACCTCTCCCCACCTCTTCCTGCCTCCCCATCCTCAGCACACACACCCACCTCCCCATCCTCAGCACAAAGACCCACCTCCCCTCACCTCTCCTTTCGCCCCCATCCTCAGGACACAGACCCACCTCTTCCCACCTCTTCCTGCCTCCCCTTCCTCAGCACACAGACCCACCTCTCCCCACCTCTTCCTGCCTCCCCTTCCTCAGCACACAGACCCACCTCCCCACCCTCAGCACACAGACCTACCTCTCCCCACCTCGCCATGCCTCCCCATCCTCAGCACACAGACCCACCTCCTCACCCTCAGCACACAGACCCACCTCTCCCCACCTCTTCCCGCCTCCCCATCCTCAGCACACAGACCCACCTCCCCATCCTCAGCACACAGACCCACCTCCCCTCACCTCTCCTTTCGCCCCCATCCTCAGGACACAAACCCCCTTCTCCCCACCTCGCCCTGCCTCCCTATCCTCAGCACACAGACCTACCTCTCCCCACCTCGCCCTGCCTCCCCATCCTCAGCACACAGACCCACCTCCTCACCCTCACCACACAGACCCACCTCTCCCCACCTCTTCCTGTCTCCCCTTCCTCAGCACACAGACCCACCTCTCCCCACCTCTTCCTGACTCCCCTTCCTCAGCACACAGACCCACCTCCCCACTCTCAGCACACAGACCCACCTCTCCCCATCTCTTCCTGCCTCCCCTTCCTCAGCACACAGACCCACCTCCCCATCCTCAGCATAGAGACCCACATCTCCCCACCTCTTCCTGCCTCCCCATCCTCAGCACACAGACCCACCTCTCCCCATCTCTTCCTGCCTCCCCTTCCTCAGCACACAGACCCACCTCTCCCCACCTCTTCCTGCCTCCCCATCCTCAGCACACAGACCCACCTCCCCACCCTCAGCATATAGACCCACCTCTCCCCACCTCTTCCTGCCTCCCCTTCCTCAGCACACAGACCCATCTCCCCACCCTCACACAGACCCACCTCCCCACCTTTTCCTGCCTCCCATTTCTCAGCACACAGACCCACCTCTCCCCACCTCTTCCTGCCTCCCCAACATCAGCACACAGACCCACCTCTCCCCTCCTCTTCCTGCCTCCCCATCCTCAGCACACGTCATCAAAGACTGGCGGTGTATAAAGAGTGACTACCCGAAAAACTGCATGAGCATGGATGGGCAGAGTCAATGTTTGATTTATTTTATTGGTAGAATTTGGCAACAGTGGTCTGACTTGTCTTGCGAGGAGTTGTGATGCACCTCACCCATCTCCCCATCCCTTCCCCCCTCAGTACAGAGACCCACCTCCCCACCTCTTCCTACCTCCCCATCCTCAGCACACAGACTTACCTCTCCCCACCTCTTCCTGCCTCCCCTTCCTCAGCACACAGACCAACCTCCCCACCCTCACACAGACCCACCTCCCCACCATAAGCACACAGACCCACCTCTCCCCACCTCTTCCTGCCTCCCCATCCTCAGCACACAGACCCACCTCTCCCCACCTCTTCCTGCCTCCCCATCCTCAGCACACAGACCCACCTCTCCCCACCTCTTCCTGCCTCTCTATCCTCAGCACACAGACCCACCTCCCCACACTCAGCACAAAGACCCACCTCTCCCCACCTCTTCCTGCCTCCCCTTCCTCAGCACACAGACCCACCTGCTCTCTCCTTTCGCCCCCATCCTCAGGACACTATCCCACCTCTACCCACCTCTTCCTGCCTCCCCATCCTCAGCACACACACCCACCTCCCCATCCTCAGCACACAGACCCACCTCCCCTCACCTCTCCTTTCGCCCCCATCCTCAGGACACAGACCCACCTCTTCCCACCTTGCCCTGCCTCCCTATCCTCAGCACACAGACCTACCTCTCCCCACCTCGCCCTGCCTCCCCATCCTCAGCACACAGACCCACCTCCTCACCGTCAGCACACAGACCCACCTCTCCCCACCTCTTCCTGCCTCCCCTTCCTCAGCACACAGACCCACCTCCCCATCCTCAACATACAGACCCACCTCTCCCCACCTCTTCCTGCCTCCCCATCCTCAGAACACAGACCCATCTCTCGCCACCTCTTCGTGCCTCCCCTTCCTCAGCACACAGACCCACCTCTCCCCACCTCTTCCTCCCTCCCCATCTTCAGCACACAGACCCACCTCCCACCCTCAGCATACAGACCCACCACTCCCCACCTCTTCCTGCCTCCCCTTCCTCAGCACACAGACCCATCTCCCCACCCTCACACAGACCCACCTCCCCACCTCTTCCTGCCTCCCCTTCCTCAGCACACAGACCCACCTCTCCCCACCTCTTCCTGCCTCCCCAACATCAGCACACAGACCCAGCTCTCCCCACCTCTTCCTGCCTCCCCTTCCTCAGCACACAGACCCACCTCCCCATCCTCTGCATACAGACCCACCTCTCCCCACCTCTTCCTGCCTCCCCATCCTCAGCACACAGACCCACCTCTCCCCACCTCTTCCTGCCTCCCCTTCTTCAGCACACAGACCCACCTCTCCCCACCTCTTCCTGCCTCCCCTTCCTCAGCACACAGACCCACCTCCCCACCCTCAGCACACAGACCGACCTCTCCCCACCTCTTGCTGCCTCCCCTTCCTCAGCACACAGACCCACCTCTCCCCACCTCTTCCTGCCTCCCCATCCTCAGCACACAGACCCACCTCTCCGCACCTCTTCCTGCCTCCCCTTCCTCAGCACACAGACCCACCTCCCCTCACCTCTCCTTTCGCCCCCATCCTCAGTACACAGACCCACCTCTACCCACCTCGCCCTGCCTTCCTATCCTCAGCACACTGACCTACCTCTCCCCACCTCACCCCGCCTCCCCATCCTTAGCACACAGACCCACCTCCTCACCCTCACACAGACCCACCTCTCCCCACATCACCCTGCCTCCCTATCCTCAGCACACAGACCTACCTCTCCCCACCTCGGCCTGCCTCCCTATCCTCAGCACACAGACATAACTCTCCCCACCTCGCCCTGCCTCCCCATCCTCAGCACACAGACCCACCTCCTCACCCTCACACAGACCCACCTCCCCACATCTTCCTGCCTCCCCTTCCTCAGCACACAGACCCACCTCCCCACCCTCAGCACACGGACCCACCTCTCCCCACCTCTTCCTGCCTCCCCTTCCTCAGAACACAGACCCACCTGCCTTTCAATCCTCAGCACACAGACCCACCTCTCCCCACCTCTTCCTGCCTCTCCACCCTCACACAGACCCACCTCCCCACCCTCAGCACACAGACCCAACTCTCCCCACCTCTACATGCCTCCCCATCCTCACCACACAGACCAACCTGTCCCCACCTCTTCCTGCCTACCCATCCTCAGCACATAGACCCACCTCTGCCCACCTCTCCTTTCGCCCCCATCCTCAGGACACAGACCCACCTCTCCCCACCACGCCCTGCCTCCCTATCCTCAGCACACATACCTACCTCTCCCCACCTCGCCCTGCCTCCATTTCCTCAGCACAGAGACCCACCTCTCCACCCTCACACAGACCCACCTCTCCACACCTCTTCCTGCCTCCCCATCCTCAGCACACAGACCCACCTCTCCCCCACTCTTCCTGCCTCCCCATCCTCAGCACACAGACCCACCTCTCCCCACCTCTTCCTGCCTCCCCATCCTGAGCACACAGACCCACCTCTCCCCACCTCTTCCTGCTTCCCCATCCTCAGCACACAGACCCACCTCTACCCACCTCTTCCTGTCTCCCCTTCCTCAGCACACAGACCCACCTCCCCATCCTCACACAGACCCACCTCCCCACCCTCAGCACACAGACCCACCTCTCCCCACCTCTTCCTGCCTCCCCATCCTCAGCACAAAGACCCACCTCTCCCCACCTCTTCCTGCCTCCCCATCCTCAGCATACAGACCCACCTCTCCCCACCTCTTCCTGCCTCCCCACCATCAGCACACAGACCCACCTCCCCACCCTCACACAGACCCACCTCCCCATCCTCAGCACACAGACCCACCTCTCCCCACCTCTTCCTGCCTCCCCTTCCTCAGCACACACACCCACCTCTCCCCACCTCTTCCTGCCTCCGCTTCCTCAGCACACAGACCCACCTCCCCACCCTCAGCACACAGACCCACCTCTCCCCACCTCTTCCTGCCTCCCCTTCCTCAGCACCCAGACCCACCCCCACACCCTCACGCAGACCCACCTCCCCGCCCTCAGCACACAGACCCACTTGTCCCCACCACTTCCTGCCTACCCATCCTCAGCACACAGACCCATCTCTCCCCACCTCTCCTTTCGCCCCCATACTCAGGACACAGACCCACCTCTCCCCACCTCGCCCTGCCTCCCTATCCTCAGCACACAGACGTACCTCTCCCCACCTCGCCCTGCCTCTCTATCATCAGCACACAGACCCACCTCTCCACCCTCACACAGACCCACCTCTCCCCAACTCTTCCTGCCTCGCCATCCTCAGCACACAGACCCACCTCTCCCCACCTCTTCTTGCCTCCCCATGCTCAGCACACAGACCCACCTCTCCCCACCTCTTCCTGCCTCCCCATCCTCAGCACACAGACCCACCTCCCCACCCTCACACAGACCCATCTCCCCACCCTCAGCACACAGACCCACCTCTCCCCACCTCTTCCTGCCTCCCCATCCTCAGCACACAGACCCACCTCCTCACCCTCAGCATACAGACCCACCTGTCCCCACCTCTTCCTGTCTCCCCATCCTCAGCACACAGACCCACCTCTCCCCACCTCTTCCTGCCTCCCCTTCCTCAGCACACAGACCCACCTCTCCCCACCTCTTCCTGCCTCCCCATCCTCAGTTCACAGACCCACCTCTCCTCACCTCGCCCTGCCTTCCCTTCCTCAATACACAGACCCACATCCCCATCCTCACACAGACCCACCTATCCCCACCTCTTCCTGCCTCCCCATCCTCAGCACACAGACCCACCTGTCCCGACCTCTTCCTGCCTCCCCTTCCTCAGCACACAGACCCACCTCCCCATCCTCAGCCCACAGACCCACCTCCCCTCACCTCTCCTTTCACCCCATCCTCAGGACACAGACCCACCTCTCCCCACCTCGCCCTGCCTCCCTATCCTCAGCACACAGACCTACCTCTCCCCACCTCGGCCTGCCTCCCCATTCTCAGCACACAGACCCACCTCTCCCCACCTCTTCCTGCCTCCCCTTCCTCAGCACACAGACCCACCTCCCCACCATCACACAGACCCTCCTCTCCCCACCTCTTCCTGCCTCCCCTTCCTCAGCACACAGACCCACCTCTCCCCACCTCTTCCTGCCTCCCCTTCCTCAGCACACAGACCCACCTCCCCATCCTCAGCATACAGACCCACCTCTTCCTGCCTCCCCATCCTCAGCACACAAACTCACCTCCCCACCCTCAGCATACAGACCCACCTCTCCCCACCTCTTCCTGCCTCCCCTTCCTCAGCACACAGACCCACCTCCCCATCCTCAGCATACCGACCCACCTCTCCCCACCTCTTCCTGCCTCCCCATCCTCAGCACACAGACCCACCTCTCCCCACCTCTTCCTGCCTTCCCTTCCTCAGCACACAGATCCACCTCTCCCCACCTCTTCCTGCCTCCCCTTCCTCAGCACACAGACCCACTTCCCAACCCTCACACAGACCCACCTCCCTACCCTCAGCACACAGACCCACCTCTCCCCACCTCTTCATGCCTCCCCATCCTCAGCACACAGACCCACCTGTCCCCACCACTTCCTGCCTACCCATCCTCAGCACACAGAGCCACCTCTCCCCACCTCTCCTTTTGCCCCATCCTCATTACACAGACCCACCTCTCCCCACCTCGCCCTGCCTCCCTATCCTCAGCACACAGACCTAACTCTCCCCACCTCAACCTGCCTCCCTATCCTCAGCACACAGACCCACCTCTCCACCCTCACACAGACCCACCTCTCCCCACCTCTTCCTGCCTCCTCATCCTCAGCACACAGACCCACCTCTCCCTCCTCTTCCTGCCTCCCCATCCTCAGCACACAGACCCACCTCAACCCACCTCTTCCTGCCCCCCCATCCTCAGCACACAGACCCACCTCTCCCCACCTCTTCCTGCCTCCCCATCCTCAGCACAAAGACCCACCTCTCCCCACCTCTTCCTTCCTCCCCTTCCTCAGCACAGAGACCCATCTCCCCATCCTCAGCATACAGACCCACCTCTCCACCCTCACACAGACCCACCTCTCCCCACCTCTTCCTGCCTCCTCATCCTCAGCACACAGACCCACCTCTCCCCACCTCTTCCTGCCCCCCATCCTCAGCACACAGACCCACCTCTTCCTGCCTCCCCATCCTCAGCACAAAGACCCACCTCTCCCCACCTCTTCCTGCCTCCCTATCCTCAGCACACAGACCCACCTCCCCACACTCAGCACACAGACCTACCTCTCCCCACCTCTTCCTGCCTCCCCTTCCTCAGCACACAGACCCACCTCCCCACCCTCAGCACACAGACCCACCTCTCCCCACCTCTCCTTTCGCCCCCATCCTCAGCACACAGACCTACCTCTCCCCACCTTGCCCTGCCTCCCTATCCTCAGCACACAGACCCACCTCTCCGCACCTCTTCCTGCCTACCCTTCCTCAGCACACAGACCCACCTCTCCCCACCTCTTCCTGCCACGCCATCCTCAGCACACAGACCCACCTCCCCACCCTCAGCACACAGACCCACCTCTCCCCACCTCTTCCTGCCTCCCCTTCCTCAGCACAAAGACCCACCTCCCCAGCCTCAGCACACAGACCCACCTCTCCCTACCTCTTCCTGCCTCCCCACCCTCAGCACACAGACGCACCTCTCCACCCTCACACAGACCCACCTCTCCCTACCTCTTCCTGCGTCTCCTTCCTCAGCACACAGACCCACCTCCTCACCCTCAGCACACAGACCCACCTCTCCCCACCTCTTCCTGCCTCCCCTTCCTCAGCACACAGACCCACCTCTCCCCACCTCTTCCTGCCTCCCCTTCCTCAGCACACAGACCCACCTCCCCACCCTCACACAGACCCACCTCTCCCCACCTGTTCCTGCCTCCCCTTCCTCAGCACACAGACCCACCTCTCCCCACCTCTTCCTGCCTCCCCTTCCTCAGCACACAGACCCACCTCCCCACCCTCAGCACACAGACCCACCTCTTCCTGCCTCCCCTTCCTCAGCACACAGACCCACCTCCCCATCCTCAGCATACAGACCCACCTCTCCCCACCTCTTCCTGCCTCCCCATCCTAAGAACACAGACCCACCTCTCCCCACCTCTTCCTGCCTCCCCTTCCTCAGCACACAGACCCACCTCTCCCCACCTCTTCCTGCCTCCCCATCTTCAGCACACAGACCCACCTCCCCACCCTCAGCATACAGACCCACCTCTCCCCACCTCTTCCTGCCTCCCCTTCCTCAGCACACAGACCCATCTCCCCACCCTCACACAGACCCACCTCCCCACCTCTTCCTGCCTCCCCTTCCTCAGCACACAGACCCACCTCTCCCCACCTCTTCCTGCCTCCCCAACATCAGCACACAGACCCAGCTCTCCCCACCTCTTCCTGCCTCCCCTTCCTCAGCACACAGACCCACCTCCCCATCCTCTGCATACAGACCCACCTCTCCCCACCTCTTCCTGCCTCCCCATCCTCAGCACACAGACCCACCTCTCCCCACCTCTTCCTGCCTCCCCTTCTTCAGCACACAGACCCACCTCTCCCCACCTCTTCCTGCCTCCCCTTCCTCAGCACACAGACCCACCTCCCCACCCTCAGCACACAGACCGACCTCTCCCCACCTCTTGCTGCCTCCCCTTCCTCAGCACACAGACCCACCTCTCCCCACCTCTTCCTGCCTCCCCATCCTCAGCACACAGACCCACCTCTCCGCACCTCTTCCTGCCTCCCCTTCCTCAGCACACAGACCCACCTCCCCTCACCTCTCCTTTCGCCCCCATCCTCAGTACACAGACCCACCTCTACCCACCTCGCCCTGCCTTCCTATCCTCAGCACACTGACCTACCTCTCCCCACCTCACCCCGCCTCACCATCCTCAGCACACAGACCCACCTCCTCACCCTCACACAGACCCACCTCTCCCCACATCACCCTGCCTCCCTATCCTCAGCACACAGACCTACCTCTCCCCACCTCGGCCTGCCTCCCTATCCTCAGCACACAGACATAACTCTCCCCACCTCGCCCTGCCTCCCCATCCTCAGCACACAGACCCACCTCCTCACCCTCACACAGACCCACCTCCCCACATCTTCCTGCCTCCCCTTCCTCAGCACACAGACCCACCTCCCCACCCTCAGCACACGGACCCACCTCTCCCCACCTCTTCCTGCTTCCCCTTCCTCAGAACACAGACCCACCTGCCTTTCAATCCTCAGCACACAGACCCACCTCTCCCCACCTCTCCCCACCTCTTCCTGCCTCTCCACCCTCACACAGACCCACCTCCCCACCCTCAGCACCCAGACCCAACTCTCCCCACCTCTTCATGCCTCCCCATCCTCACCACACAGACCAACCTGTCCCCACCTCTTCCTGCCTCCCCATCCTCAGCACACAGACCCACCTCTCCCCACCTCTTCCTGCCTTCCCTTCCTCAGCACACAGATCCACCTCTCCCCACCTCTTCCTGCCTCCCCTTCCTCAGCACACAGACCCACTTCCCAACCCTCACACAGACCCACCTCCCTACCCTCAGCACACAGACCCACCTCTCCCCACCTCTTCATGCCTCCCCATCCTCAGCACACAGACCCACCTGTCCCCACCACTTCCTGCCTACCCATCCTCAGCACACAGAGCCACCTCTCCCCACCTCTCCTTTTGCCCCATCCTCATTACACAGACCCACCTCTCCCCACCTCGCCCTGCCTCCCTATCCTCAGCACACAGACCTAACTCTCCCCACCTCAACCTGCCTCCCTATCCTCAGCACACAGACCCACCTCTCCACCCTCACACAGACCCACCTCTCCCCACCTCTTCCTGCCTCCTCATCCTCAGCACACAGACCCACCTCTCCCTCCTCTTCCTGCCTCCCCATCCTCAGCACACAGACCCACCTCTCCCCACCTCTTCCTGCCCCCCCATCCTCAGCACACAGACCCACCTCTCCCCACCTCTTCCTGCCTCCCCATCCTCAGCACAAAGACCCACCTCTCCCCACCTCTTCCTTCCTCCCCTTCCTCAGCACAGAGACCCATCTCCCCATCCTCAGCATACAGACCCACCTCTCCACCCTCACACAGACCCACCTCTCCCCACCTCTTCCTGCCTCCTCATCCTCAGCACACAGACCCACCTCTCCCCACCTCTTCCTGCCCCCCATCCTCAGCACACAGACCCACCTCTTCCTGCCTCCCCATCCTCAGCACAAAGACCCACCTCTCCCCACCTCTTCCTGCCTCCCTATCCTCAGCACACAGACCCACCTCCCCACACTCAGCACACAGACCTACCTCTCCCCACCTCTTCCTGCCTCCCCTTCCTCAGCACACAGACCCACCTCCCCACCCTCAGCACACAGACCCACCTCTCCCCACCTCTCCTTTCGCCCCCATCCTCAGCACACAGACCTACCTCTCCCCACCTTGCCCTGCTTCCCTATCCTCAGCACACAGACCCACCTCTCCGCACCTCTTCCTGCCTACCCTTCCTCAGCACACAGACCCACCTCTCCCCACCTCTTCCTGCCACGCCATCCTCAGCACACAGACCCACCTCCCCACCCTCAGCACACAGACCCACCTCTCCCCACCTCTTCCTGCCTCCCCTTCCTCAGCACAAAGACCCACCTCCCCAGCCTCAGCACACAGACCCACCTCTCCCCACCTCTTCCTGCCTCCCCACCCTCAGCACACAGACGCACCTCTCCACCCTCACACAGACCCACCTCTCCCTACCTCTTCCTGCGTCTCCTTCCTCAGCACACAGACCCACCTCCTCACCCTCAGCACACAGACCCACCTCTCCCCACCTCTTCCTGCCTCCCCTTCCTCAGCACACAGACCCACCTCTCCCCACCTCTTCCTGCCTCCCCTTCCTCAGCACACAGACCCACCTCCCCACCCTCACACAGACCCACCTCTCCCCACCTGTTCCTGCCTCCCCTTCCTCAGCACACAGACCCACCTCTCCCCACCTCTTCCTGCCTCCCCTTCCTCAGCACACAGACCCACCTCCCCACCCTCAGAACACAGACCCACCTCTTCCTGCCTCCCCTTCCTCAGCACACAGACCCACCTCCCCATCCTCAGCATACAGACCCACCTCTCCCCACCTCTTCCTGCCTCCCCATCCTAAGAACACAGACCCACCTCTCCCCACCTCTTCCTGCCTCCCCTTCCTCAGCACACAGACCCACCTCTCCCCACCTCTTCCTGCCTCCCCATCTTCAGCACACAGACCCACCTCCCCACCCTCAGCATACAGACCCACCTCTCCCCACCTCTTCCTGCCTCCCCTTCCTCAGCACACAGACCCATCTCCCCACCCTCACACAGACCCACCTCCCCACCTCTTCCTGCCTCCCCTTCCTCAGCACACAGACCCACCTCTCCCCACCTCTTCCTGCCTCCGCAACATCAGCACACAGACCCAGCCCTCCCCACCTCTTCCTGCCTCCCCTTCCTCAGCACACAGACCCACCTCCCCATCCTCTGCATACAGACCCACCTCTCCCCACCTCTTCCTGCCTCCCCATCCTCAGCACACAGACCCACCTCTCCCCACCTCTTCCTGCCTCCCCTTCTTCAGCACACAGACCCACCTCTCCCCACCTCTTCCTGCCTCCCCTTCCTCAGCACACAGACCCACCTCCCCACCCTCAGCACACAGACCGACCTCTCCCCACCTCTTGCTGCCTCCCCTTCCTCAGCACACAGACCCACCTCTCCCCACCTCTTCCTGCCTCCCCATCCTCAGCACACAGACCCACCTCTCCGCACCTCTTCCTGCCTCCCCTTCCTCAGCACACAGACCCACCTCCCCTCACCTCTCCTTTCGCCCCCATCCTCAGTACACAGACCCACCTCTACCCACCTCGCCCTGCCTTCCTATCCTCAGCACACTGACCTACCTCTCCCCACCTCACCCCGCCTCACCATCCTCAGCACACAGACCCACCTCCTCACCCTCACACAGACCCACCTCTCCCCACATCACCCTGCCTCCCTATCCTCAGCACACAGACCTACCTCTCCCCACCTCGGCCTGCCTCCCTATCCTCAGCACACAGACATAACTCTCCCCACCTCGCCCTGCCTCCCCATCCTCAGCACACAGACCCACCTCCTCACCCTCACACAGACCCACCTCCCCACATCTTCCTGCCTCCCCTTCCTCAGCACACAGACCCACCTCCCCACCCTCAGCACACGGACCCACCTCTCCCCACCTCTTCCTGCCTCCCCTTCCTCAGAACACAGACCCACCTGCCTTTCAATCCTCAGCACACAGACCCACCTCTCCCCACCTCTCCCCACCTCTTCCTGCCTCTCCACCCTCACACAGACCCACCTCCCCACCCTCAGCACCCAGACCCAACTCTCCCCACCTCTTCATGCCTCCCCATCCTCACCACACAGACCAACCTGTCCCCACCTCTTCCTGCCTACCCATCCTCAGCACATAGACCCACCTCTGCCCACCTCTCCTTTCGCCCCCATCCTCAGGACACAGACCCACCTCTCCCCACCACGCCCAGCCTCCCTATCCTCAGCACACATACCTACCTCTCCCCACCTCGCCCTGCCTCCCTTTCCTCAGCACACAGACCCACCTCTCCACCCTCACACAGACCCACCTCTCCACACCTCTTCCTGCCTCCCCATCCTCAGCACACAGACCCACCTCTCCCCAACTCTTCCTGCCTCCCCATCCTCAGCACACAGACCCACCTCTCCCCACCTCTTCCTGCCTCCCCATCCTCAGCACACAGACCCACCTCTCCCCACCTCTTCCTGCTTCCCCATCCTCAGCACACAGACCCACCTCTACCCACCTCTTCCTGCCTCCCCTTCCTCAGCACACAGACCCACCTCCCCATCCTCAGCATACAGACCCACCTCTCCCCACCTCTTCCTGCCTCCCCACCATCAGCACACAGACCCACCTCCCCACCCTCACACAGACCCACCTCCCCATCCTCAGCACACAGACCCACCTCTCCCCACCTCTTCCTGCCTCCCCTTCCTCAGCACACACACCCACCTCTCCCCACCTCTTCCTGCCTCCGCTTCCTCAGCACACAGACCCACCTCCCCACCCTCAGCACACAGACCCACCTCTCCCCACCTCTTCCTGCCTCCCCTTCCTCAGCACACAGACCCACCCCCCCTCCCTCACGCAGACCCACCTCCCCACCCTCAGCACACAGACCCACTTGTCCCCACCACTTCCTGCCTACCCATCCTCAGCACACAGACCCATCTCTCCCCACCTCTCCTTTCGCCCCCATACTCAGGACACAGACCCACCTCTCCCCACCTCGCCCTGCCTCCCTATCCTCAGCACACAGACGTACCTCTCCCCACCTCGCCCTGCCTCTCTATCCTCAGCACACAGACCCACCTCTCCACCCTCACACAGACCCACCTCTCCCCAACTCTTCCTGCCTCGCCATCCTCAGCACACAGACCCACCTCTCCCCACCTCTTCTTGCCTCCCCATGCTCAGCACACAGACCCACCTCTCCCCACCTCTTCCTGCCTCCCCATCCTCAGCACACAGACCCACCTCCCCACCCTCACACAGACCCACCTCCCCACCCTCAGCACACAGACCCACCTCTCCCCACCTCTTCCTGCCTCCCCATCCTCAGCACACAGACCCTCCTCCTCACCCTCAGCATACAGACCCACCTGTCCCCACCTCTTCCTGTCTCCCCATCCTCAGCACACAGACCCACCTCTCCCCACCTCTTCCTGCCTCCCCTTCCTCAGCACACAGACCCACCTCTCCCCACCTCTTCCTGCCTCCCCATCCTCAGTTCACAGACCCACCTCTCCTCACCTCGCCCTGCCTTCCCTTCCTCAATACACAGACCCACATCCCCATCCTCACACAGACCCACCTATCCCCACCTCTTCCTGCCTCCCCATCCTCAGCACACAGACCCACCTGTCCCGACCTCTTCCTGCCTCCCCTTCCTCAGCACACAGACCCACCTCCCCATCCTCAGCCCACAGACCCACCTCCCCTCACCTCTCCTTTCACCCCATCCTCAGGACACAGACCCACCTCTCCCCACCTCGCCCTGCCTCCCTATCCTCAGCACACAGACCTACCTCTCCCCACCTCGCCCTGCCTCCCGATTCTCAGCACACAGACCCACCTCTCCCCACCTCTTCCTGCCTCCCCTTCCTCAGCACACAGACCCACCTCCCCACCATCACACAGACCCTCCTCTCCCCACCTCTTCCTGCCTCCCCTTCCTCAGCACACAGACCCACCTCTCCCCACCTCTTCCTGCCTCCCCTTCCTCAGCACACAGACCCACCTCCCCATCCTCAGCATACAGACCCACCTCTTCCTGCCTCCCCATCCTCAGCACACAGACCCACCTCTCCCCACCTCTTGCTGCCTCCCCTTCCTCAGCACACAGACCCACCTCTCCCCACCTCTTCCTGCCTCCCCATCCTCAGCACACAGACCCACCTCCCCACCCTCAGCATACAGACCCACCTCTCCCCACCTCTTCCTGCCTCCCCTTCCTCAGCACACAGACCCACCTCCCCATCCTCAGCATACAGACCCACCTCTCCCCACCTCTTCCTGCCTCCCCATCCTCAGCACACAGACCCACCTCTCCCCACCTCTTCCTGCCTTCCCTTCCTCAGCACACAGATCCACCTCTCCCCACCTCTTCCTGCCTCCCCTTCCTCAGCACACAGACCCACTTCCCAACCCTCACACAGACCCACCTCCCTACCCTCAGCACACAGACCCACCTCTCCCCACCTCTTCATGCCTCCCCATCCTCTGCACACAGACCCACCTGTCCCCACCACTTCCTGCCTACCCATCCTCAGCACACAGAGCCTCCTCTCCCCACCTCTCCTTTTGCCCCATCCTCATTACACAGACCCACCTCTCCCCACCTCGCCCTGCCTCCCTATCCTCAGCACACAGACCTAACTCTCCCCACCTCAACCTGCCTCCCTATCCTCAGCACACAGACCCACCTCTCCACCCTCACACAGACCCAACTCTCCCCACCTCTTCCTGCCTCCTCATCCTCAGCACACAGACCCACCTCCCCACCCTCAGCACACGGACCCACCTCTCCCCACCTCTTCCTGCCTCCCCTTCCTCAGAACACAGACCCACCTGCCTTTCAATCCTCAGCACACAGACCCACCTCTCCCCACCTCTTCCTGCCTCTCCACCCTCACACAGACCCACCTCCCCACCCTCAGCACACAGACCCAACTCTCCCCACCTCTTCATGCCTCCCCATCCTCACCACACAGACCAACCTGTCCCCACCTCTTCCTGCCTACCCATCCTCAGCACATAGACCCACCTCTGCCCACCTCTCCTTTCGCCCCCATCCTCAGGACACAGACCCACCTCTCCCCACCACGCCCTGCCTCCCTATCCTCAGCACACATACCTACCTCTCCCCACCTCGCCCTGCCTCCCTTTCCTTAGCACACAGACCCACCTCTCCACCCTCACACAGACCCACCTCTCCACACCTCTTCCTGCCTCCCCATCCTCAGCACACAGACCCACCTCTCCCCAACTCTTCCTGCCTCCCCATCCTCAGCACACAGACCCACCTCTCCCCACCTCTTCCTGCCTCCCCATCCTGAGCACACAGACCCACCTCTCCCCACCTCTTCCTGCTTCCCCATCCTCAGCACACAGACCCACCTCTACCCACCTCTTCCTGTCTCCCCTTCCTCAGCACACAGACCCACCTCCCCATCCTCACACAGACCCACCTCCCCACCCTCAGCACACAGACCCACCTCTCCCCACCTCTTCCTGCCTCCCCATCCTCAGCACAAAGACCCACCTCTCCCCACCTCTTCCTGCCTCCCCATCCTCAGCATACAGACCCACCTCTCCCCACCTCTTCCTGCCTCCCCACCATCAGCACACAGACCCACCTCCCCACCCTCACACAGACCCACCTCCCCATCCTCAGCACACAGACCCACCTCTCCCCACCTCTTCCTGCCTCCCCTTCCTCAGCACACACACCCACCTCTCCCCACCTCTTCCTGCCTCCGCTTTCTCAGCACACAGACCCACCTCCCCACCCTCAGCACACAGACCCACCTCTCCCCACCTCTTCCTGCCTCCCCTTCCTCAGCACACAGACCCACCCCCCCACCCTCACGCAGACCCACCTCCCCGCCCTCAGCACACAGACCCACTTGTCCCCACCACTTCCTGCCTACCCATCCTCAGCACACAGACCCATCTCTCCCTACCTCTCCTTTCGCCCCCATACTCAGGACACAGACCCACCTCTCCCCACCTCGCCCTGCCTCCCTATCCTCAGCACACAGACGTACCTCTCCCCACCTCGCCCTGCCTCTCTATCCTCAGCACACAGACCCACCTCTCCACCCTCACACAGACCCACCTCTCCCCAACTCTTCCTGCCTCGCCATCCTCAGCACACAGACCCACCTCTCCCCACCTCTTCTTGCCTCCCCATGCTCAGCACACAGACCCACCTCTCCCCACCTCTTCCTGCCTCCCCATCCTCAGCACACAGACCCACCTCCCCACCCTCACACAGACCCACCTCCCCACCCTCAGCACACAGACCCACCTCTCCCCACCTCTCCCTGCCTCCCCATCCTCAGCACACAGACCCACCTCCTCACCCTCAGCATACAGACCCACCTGTCCCCACCTCTTCCTGTCTCCCCATCCTCAGCACACAGACCCACCTCTCCCCACCTCTTCCTGCCTCCCCTTCCTCAGCACACAGACCCACCTCTCCCCACCTCTTCCTGCCTCCCCATCCTCAGTTCACAGACCCACCTCTCCTCACCTCGCCCTGCCTTCCCTTCCTCAATACACAGACCCACATCCCCATCCTCACACAGACCCACCTATCCCCACCTCTTCCTGCCTCCCCATCCTCAGCACACAGACCCACCTGTCCCGACCTCTTCCTGCCTCCCCTTCCTCAGCACACAGACCCATCTCCCCATCCTCAGCCCAAAGACCCACCTCCCCTCACCTCTCCTTTCACCCCATCCTCAGGACACAGACCCACCTCTCCCCACCTCGCCCTGCCTCCCTATCCTCAGCACACAGACCTACCTCTCCCCACCTCGGCCTGCCTCCCCATTCTCAGCACACAGACCCACCTCTCCCCACCTCTTCCTGCCTACCCATCCTCAGCACACAGACCCATCTCTCCCTACCTCTCCTTTCGCCCCCATACTCAGGACACAGACCCACCTCTCCCCACCTCGCCCTGCCTCCCTATCCTCAGCACACAGACGTACCTCTCCCCACCTCGCCCTGCCTCTCTATCCTCAGCACACAGACCCACCTCTCCACCCTCACACAGACCCACCTCTCCCCAACTCTTCCTGCCTCGCCATCCTCAGCACACAGACCCACCTCTCCCCACCTCTTCTTGCCTCCCCATGCTCAGCACACAGACCCACCTCTCCCCACCTCTTCCTGCCTCCCCATCCTCAGCACACAGACCCACCTCCCCACCCTCACACAGACCCACCTCCCCACCCTCAGCACACAGACCCACCTCTCCCCACCTCTCCCTGCCTCCCCATCCTCAGCACACAGACCCACCTCCTCACCCTCAGCATACAGACCCACCTGTCCCCACCTCTTCCTGTCTCCCCATCCTCAGCACACAGACCCACCTCTCCCCACCTCTTCCTGCCTCCCCTTCCTCAGCACACAGACCCACCTCTCCCCACCTCTTCCTGCCTCCCCATCCTCAGTTCACAGACCCACCTCTCCTCACCTCGCCCTGCCTTCCCTTCCTCAATACACAGACCCACATCCCCATCCTCACACAGACCCACCTATCCCCACCTCTTCCTGCCTCCCCATCCTCAGCACACAGACCCACCTGTCCCGACCTCTTCCTGCCTCCCCTTCCTCAGCACACAGACCCACCTCCCCATCCTCAGCCCAAAGACCCACCTCCCCTCACCTCTCCTTTCACCCCATCCTCAGGACACAGACCCACCTCTCCCCACCTCGCCCTGCCTCCCTATCCTCAGCACACAGACCTACCTCTCCCCACCTCGGCCTGCCTCCCCATTCTCAGCACACAGACCCACCTGTCCCCACCTCTTCCTGCCTCCCCTTCCTCAGCACACAGACCCACCTCCCCACCATCACACAGACCCTCCTCTCCCCACCTCTTCCTGCCTCCCCTTCCTCAGCACACAGACCCACCTCTCCCCACCTCTTCCTGCCTCCCCTTCCTCAGCACACAGACCCACCTCCCCATCCTCAGCATACAGACCCACCTCTTCCTGCCTCCCCATCCTCAGCACACAGACCCACCTCTCCCCACCTCTTCCTGCCTCCCCTTCCTCAGCACACAGACCCACCTCTCCCCACCTCTTCCTGCCTCCCCATCCTCAGCACACAAACTCACCTCCCCACCCTCAGCATACAGACCCACCTCTCCCCACCTCTTCCTGCCTCCCCTTCCTCAGCACACAGACCCACCTCCCCATCCTCAACATACAGACCCACCTCTCCCCACCTCTTCCTGCCTCCCCATCCTCAGCACACAGACCCACCTCTCCCCACCTCTTCCTGCCTTCCCTTCCTCAGCACACAGATCCACCTCTCCCCACCTCTTCCTGCCTCCCCTTCCTCAGCACACAGACCCACTTCCCAACCCTCACACAGACCCACCTCCCTACCCTCAGCACACAGACCCACCTCTCCCCACCTCTTCATGCCTCCCCATCCTCAGCACACAGACCCACCTGTCCCCACCACTTCCTGCCTACCCATCCTCAGCACACAGAGCCACCTCTCCCCACCTCTCCTTTTGCCCCATCCTCATTACACAGACCCACCTCTCCCCACCTCGCCCTGCCTCCCTATCCTCAGCACACAGACCTAACTCTCCCCACCTCAACCTGCCTCCCTATCCTCAGCACACAGACCCACCTCTCCACCCTCACACAGACCCACCTCTCCCCACCTCTTCCTGCCTCCTCATCCTCAGCACACAGACCCACCTCTCCCTCCTCTTCCTGCCTCCCCATCCTCAGCACACAGACCCACCTCTCCCCACCTCTTCCTGCCCCCCCATCCTCAGCACACAGACCCACCTCTCCCCACCTCTTCCTGCCTCCCCATCCTCAGCACAAAGACCCACCTCTCCCCACCTCTTCCTTCCTCCCCTTCCTCAGCACAGAGACCCATCTCCCCATCCTCAGCATACAGACCCACCTCTCCACCCTCACACAGACCCACCTCTCCCCACCTCTTCCTGCCTCCTCATCCTCAGCACACAGACCCACCTCTCCCCACCTCTTCCTGCCCCCCATCCTCAGCACACAGACCCACCTCTTCCTGCCTCCCCATCCTCAGCACAAAGACCCACCTCTCCCCACCTCTTCCTGCCTCCCTATCCTCAGCACACAGACCCACCTCCCCACACTCAGCACACAGACCTACCTCTCCATCACCACTTCCTGCCTCCCCTTCCTCAGCACACAGACCCACCTCCCCACCCTCAGCACACAGACCCACCTCTCCCCACCTCTCCTTTCGCCCCCATCCTCAGCACACAGACCTACCTCTCCCCACCTTGCCCTGCCTCCCTATCCTCAGCACACAGACCCACCTCTCCGCACCTCTTCCTGCCTACCCTTCCTCAGCACACAGACCCACCTCTCCCCACCTCTTCCTGCCACGCCATCCTCAGCACACAGACCCACCTCCCCGCCCTCAGCACACAGACCCACCTCTCCCCACCTCTTCCTGCCTCCCCTTCCTCAGCACAAAGACCCACCTCCCCAGCCTCAGCACACAGACCCACCTCTCCCCACCTCTTCCTGCCTCCCCACCCTCAGCACACAGACGCACCTCTCCACCCTCACACAGACCCACCTCTCCCCACCTCTTCCTGCGTCTCCTTCCTCAGCACACAGACCCACCTCCTCACCCTCAGCACACAGACCCACCTCTCCCCACCTCTTCCTGCCTCCCCTTCCTCAGCACACAGACCCACCTCTCCCCACCTCTTCCTGCCTCCCCTTCCTCAGCACACAGACCCACCTCCCCACCCTCACACAGACCCACCTCTCCCCACCTGTTCCTGCCTCCCCTTCCTCAGCACACAGACCCACCTCTCCCCACCTCTTCCTGCCTCCCCTTCCTCAGCACACAGACCCACCTCCCCACAATCAGCACACAGACCCACCTCTTCCTGCCTCCCCTTCCTCAGCACACAGACCCACCTCCCCATCCTCAGCATACAGACCCACCTCTCCCCACCTCTTCCTGCCTCCCCATCCTAAGAACACAGACCTACCTCTCCCCACCTCTTCCTGCCTCCCCTTCCTCAGCACACAGACCCACCTCCCCATCCTCAGCATACAGACCCACCTCTCCCCACCTCTTCCTGCCTCCCCATCCTAAGAACACAGACCCACCTCTCCCCACCTCTTCCTGCCTCCCCATCCTCAGCACATAGACCCACCTCTGCCCACCTCTCCTTTCGCCCCCATCCTCAGGACACAGACCCACCTCTCCCCACCACGCCCTGCCTCCCTATCCTCAGTACACATACCTACCTCTCCCCACCTCGCCCTGCCTCCCTTTCCTCAGCACACAGACCCACCTCTCCACCCTCACACAGACCCACCTCTCCACACCTCTTCCTGCCTCCCCATCCTCAGCACACAGACCCACCTCTCCCCAACTCTTCCTGCCTCCCCATCCTCAGCACACAGACCCACCTCTCCCCACCTCTTCCTGCTTCCCCATCCTCAGCACACAGACCCACCTCTACCCACCTCTTCCTGCCTCCCCTTCCTCTGCACACAGACCCACCTCCCCATCCTCAGCATACAGACCCACCTCTCCCCACCTCTTCCTGCCTCCCCACCATCAGCACACAGACCCACCTCCCCACCCTCACACAGACCCACCTCCCCATCCTCAGCACACAGACCCACCTCTCCCCACCTCTTCCTGCCTCCCCTTCCTCAGCACACACACCCACCTCTCCCCACCTCTTCCTGCCTCCGCTTCCTCAGCACACAGACCCACCTCCCCACCCTCAGCACACAGACCCACCTCTCCCCACCTCTTCCTGCCTCCCCTTCCTCAGCACACAGACCCACCCCCCCACCCTCACGCAGACCCACCTCCCCACCCTCAGCACACAGACCCACTTGTCCCCACCACTTCCTGCCTACCCATCCTCAGCACACAGACCCATCTCTCCCCACCTCTCCTTTCGCCCCCATACTCAGGACACAGACCCACCTCTCCCCACCTCGCCCTGCCTCCCTATCCTCAGCACACAGACGTACCTCTCCCCACCTCGCCCTGCCTCTCTATCCTCAGCACACAGACCCACCTCTCCACCCTCACACAGACCCACCTCTCCCCAACTCTTCCTGCCTCGCCATCCTCAGCACACAGACCCACCTCTCCCCACCTCTTCTTGCCTCCCCATGCTCAGCACACAGACCCACCTCTCCCCACCTCTTCCTGCCTCCCCATCCTCAGCACACAGACCCACCTCCCCACCCTCACACAGACCCACCTCCCCACCCTCAGCACACAGACCCACCTCTCCCCACCTCTTCCTGCCTCCCCATCCTCACCACACAGACCCACCTCCTCACCCTCAGCATACAGACCCACCTGTCCCCACCTCTTCCTGTCTCCCCATCCTCAGCACACAGACCCACCTCTCCCCACCTCTTTCTGCCTCCCCTTCCTCAGCACACAGACCCACCTCTCCCCACCTCTTCCTGCCTCCCCATCCTCAGTTCACAGACCCACCTCTCCTCACCTCGCCCTGCCTTCCCTTCCTCAATACACAGACCCACATCCCCATCCTCACACAGACCCACCTATCCCCACCTCTTCCTGCCTCCCCATCCTCAGCACACAGACCCACCTGTCCCGACCTCTTCCTGCCTCCCCTTCCTCAGCACACAGACCCACCTCCCCATCCTCAGCCCACAGACCCACCTCCCCTCACCTCTCCTTTCACCCCATCCTCAGGACACAGACCCACCTCTCCCCACCTCGCCCTGCCTCCCTATCCTCAGCACACAGACCTACCTCTCCCCACCTCGGCCTGCCTCCCCATTCTCAGCACACAGACCCACCTCTCCCCATCTCTTCCTGCCTCCCCTTCCTCAGCACACAGACCCACCTCCCCACCATCACACAGACCCTCCTCTCCCCACCTCTTCCTGCCTCCCCTTCCTCAGCACACAGACCCACCTCTCCCCACCTCTTCCTGCCTCCCCTTCCTCAGCACACAGACCCACCTCCCCATCCTCAGCATACAGACCCACCTCTTCCTGCCTCCCCATCCTCAGCACACAGACCCACCTCTCCCCACCTCTTACTGCCTCCCCTTCCTCAGCACACAGACCCACCTCTCCCCACCTCTTCCTGCCTCCCCATCCTCAGCACACAAACTCACCTCCCCACCCTCAGCATACAGACCCACCTCTCCCCACCTCTTCCTGCCTCCCCTTCCTCAGCACACAGACCCACCTCCCCATCCTCAGCATACAGACCCACCTCTCCCCACCTCTTCCTGCCTCCCCATCCTCAGCACACAGACCCACCTCTCCCCACCTCTTCCTGCCTTCCCTTCCTCAGCACACAGATCCACCTCTCCCCACCTCTTCCTGCCTCCCCTTCCTCAGCACACAGACCCACCTCCCTACCCTCAGCACACAGACCCACCTCTCCCCACCTCTTCATGCCTCCCCATCCTCAGCACACAGACCCACCTGTCCCCACCACTTCCTGCCTACCCATCCTCAGCACACAGAGCCACCTCTCCCCACCTCTCCTTTTGCCCCATCCTCATTACACAGACCCACCTCTCCCCACCTCGCCCTGCCTCCCTATCCTCAGCACACAGACCTAACTCTCCCCACCTCAACCTGCCTCCCTATCCTCAGCACACAGACCCACCTCTCCACCCTCACACAGACCCACCTCTCCCCACCTCTTCCTGCCTCCTCATCCTCAGCACACAGACCCACCTCTCCCTCCTCTTCCTGCCTCCCCATCCTCAGCACACAGACCCACCTCTCCCCACCTCTTCCTGCCCCCCCATCCTCAGCACACAGACCCACCTCTCCCCACCTCTTCCTGCCTCCCCATCCTCAGCACAAAGACCCACCTCTCCCCACCTCTTCCTTCCTCCCCTTCCTCAGCACAGAGACCCATCTCCCCACCCTCAGCATACAGACCCACCTCTCCACCCTCACACAGACCCACCTCTCCCCACCTCTTCCTGCCTCCTCATCCTCAGCACACAGACCCACCTCTCCCCACCTCTTCCTGCCCCCCATCCTCAGCACACAGACCCACCTCTTCCTGCCTCCCCATCCTCAGCACAAAGACCCACCTCTCCCCACCTCTTCCTGCCTCCCTATCCTCAGCACACAGACCCACCTCCCCACACTCAGCACACAGACCTACCTCTCCCCACCTCTTCCTGCCTCCCCTTCCTCAGCACACAGACCCACCTCCCCACCCTCAGCACACAGACCCACCTCTCCCCACCTCTCCTTTCGCCCCCATCCTCAGCACACAGACCTACCTCTCCCCACCTTGCCCTGCCTCCCTATCCTCAGCACACAGACCCACCTCTCCGCACCTCTTCCTGCCTACCCTTCCTCAGCACACAGACCCACCTCTCCCCACCTCTTCCTGCCACGCCATCCTCAGCACACAGACCCACCTCCCCACCCTCAGCACACAGACCCACCTCTCCCCACCTCTTCCTGCCTCCCCTTCCTCAGCACAAAGACCCACCTCCCCAGCCTCAGCACACAGACCCACCTCTCCCCACCTCTTCCTGCCTCCCCACCCTCAGCACACAGACGCACCTCTCCACCCTCACACAGACCCACCTCTCCCTACCTCTTCCTGCGTCTCCTTCCTCAGCACACAGACCCACCTCCTCACCCTCAGCACACAGACCCACCTCTCCCCACCTCTTCCTGCCTCCCCTTCCTCAGCACACAGACCCACCTCTCCCCACCTCTTCCTGCCTCCCCTTCCTCAGCACACAGACCCACCTCCCCACCCTCACACAGACCCACCTCTCCCCACCTGTTCCTGCCTCCCCTTCCTCAGCACACAGACCCACCTCTCCCCACCTCTTCCTGCCTCCCCTTCCTCAGCACACAGACCCACCTCCCCACCCTCAGCACACAGACCCACCTCTTCCTGCCTCCCCTTCCTCAGCACACAGACCCACCTCCCCATCCTCAGCATACAGACCCACCTCTCCCCACCTCTTCCTGCCTCCCCATCCTAAGAACACAGACCCACCTCTCCCCACCTCTTCCTGCCTCCCCTTCCTCAGCACACAGACCCACCTCTCCCCACCTCTTCCTGCCTCCCCATCTTCAGCACACAGACCCACCTCCCCACCTTCAGCATACAGACCCACCTCTCCCCACCTCTTCCTGCCTCCCCTTCCTCAGCACACAGACCCATCTCCCCACCCTCACACAGACCCACCTCCCCACCTCTTCCTGCCTCCCCTTCCTCAGCACACAGACCCACCTCTCCCCACCTCTTCCTGCCTCCCCAACATCAGCAGACAGACCCAGCTCTCCCCACCTCTTCCTGCCTCCCCTTCCTCAGCACACAGACCCACCTCCCCATCCTCTGCATACAGACCCACCTCTCCCCACCTCTTCCTGCCTCCCCATCCTCAGCACACAGACCCACCTCTCCCCACCTCTTCCTGCCTCCCCTTCTTCAGCACACAGACCCACCTCTCCCCACCTCTTCCTGCCTCCCCTTCCTCAGCACACAGACCCACCTCCCCACCCTCAGCACACAGACCGACCTCTCCCCACCTCTTGCTGCCTCCCCTTCCTCAGCACACAGACCCACCTCTCCCCACCTCTTCCTGCCTCCCCATCCTCAGCACACAGACCCACCTCTCCGCACCTCTTCCTGCCTCCCCTTCCTCAGCTCACAGACCCACCTCCCCTCACCTCTCGTTTCGCCCCATCCTCAGTACACAGACCCACCTCTACCCACCTCGCCCTGCCTTCCTATCCGCAGCACACTGTCCTACCTCTCCCCACCTCACCCCGCCTCACCATCCTCAGCACACAGACCCACCTCCTCACCCTCACACAGACCCACCTCTCCCCACATCACCCTGCCTCCCTATCCTCAGCACACAGACCTACCTCTCCCCACCTCGGCCTGCCTCCCTATCCTCAGCACACAGACATAACTCTCCCCACCTCGCCCTGCCTCCCCATCCTCAGCTCACAGACCCACCTCCTCACCCTCACACAGACCCACCTCCCCACATCTTCCTGCCTCCCCTTCCTCAGCACACAGACCCACCTCCCCACCCTCAGCACACGGACCCACCTCTCCCCACCTCTTCCTGCCTCCCCTTCCTCAGAACACAGACCCACCTGCCTTTCAATCCTCAGCACACAGACCCACCTCTCCCCACCTCTCCCCACCTCTTCCTGCCTCTCCACCCTCACACAGACCCACCTCCCCACCCTCAGCACACAGACCCAACTCTCCCCACCTCTTCATGCCTCCCCATCCTCACCACACAGACCAACCTGTCCCCACCTCTTCCTGCCTACCCATCCTCAGCACATAGACCCACCTCTGCCCACCTCTCCTTTCGCCCCCATCCTCAGGACACAGACCCACCTCTCCCCACCACGCCCTGCCTCCCTATCCTCAGCACACATACCTACCTCTCCCCACCTCGCCCTGCCTCCCTTTCCTCAGCACACAGACCCACCTCTCCACCCTCACATAGACCCACCTCTCCACACCTCTTCCTGCCTCCCCATCCTCAGCACACAGACCCACCTCTCCCCAACTCTTCCTGCCTCCCCATCCTCAGCACACAGACCCACCTCTCCCCACCTCTTCCTGCCTCCCCATCCTCAGCACACAGACCCACCTCTCCCCACCTCTTCCTGCTTCCCCATCCTCAGCACACAGACCCACCTCTAACCACCTCTTCCTGCCTCCCCTTCCTCAGCACACAGACCCACCTCCCCATCCTCAGCATACAGACCCACCTCTCCCCACCTCTTCCTGCCTCCCCACCATCAGCACACAGACCCACCTCCCCACCCTCACACAGACCCACCTCCCCATCCTCAGCACACAGACCCACCTCTCCCCACCTCTTCCTGCCTCCCCTTCCTCAGCACACACACCCACCTCTCCCCACCTCTTCCTGCCTCCGCTTCCTCAGCACACAGACCCACCTCCCCACCCTCAGCACACAGACCCACCTCTCCCCACCTCTTCCTGCCTCCCCTTCCTCAGCACACAGACCCACCCCCCCTCCCTCACGCAGACCCACCTCCCCACCCTCAGCACACAGACCCACTTGTCCCCACCACTTCCTGCCTACCCATCCTCAGCACACAGACCCATCTCTCCGCACCTCTCCTTTCGCCCCCATACTCAGGACACAGACCCACCTCTCCCCACCTCGCCCTGCCTCCCTATCCTCAGCCCACAGACGTACCTCTCCCCACCTCCCCCTGCCTCTCTATCCTCAGCACACAGACCCACCTCTCCACCCTCACACAGACCCACCTCTCCCCAACTCTTCCTGCCTCGCCATCCTCAGCACACAGACTCACCTCTCCCCACCTCTTCTTGCCTCCCCATGCTCAGCACACAGACCCACCTCTCCCCACCTCTTCCTGCCTCCCCATCCTCAGCACACAGACCCACCTCCCCACCCTCACACAGACCCACCTCCCCACCCTCAGCACACAGACCCACCTCTCCCCACCTCTTCCTGCCTCCCCATCCTCAGCACACAGACCCACCTCCTCACCCTCAGCATACAGACCCACCTGTCCCCACCTCTTCCTGTCTCCCCATCCTCAGCACACAGACCCACCTCTCCCCACCTCTTCCTGCCTCCCCTTCCTCAGCACACAGACCCACCTCTCCCCACCTCTTCCTGCCTCCCCATCCTCAGTTCACAGACCCACCTCTCCTCACCTCGCCCTGCCTTCCCTTCCTCAATACACAGACCCACATCCCCATCCTCACACAGACCCACCTATCCCCACCTCTTCCTGCCTCCCCATCCTCAGCACACAGACCCACCTGTCCCGACCTCTTCCTGCCTCCCCTTCCTCAGCACACAGACCCACCTCCCCATCCTCAGCCCACAGACCCACCTCCCCTCACCTCTCCTTTCACCCCATCCTCAGGACACAGACCCACCTCTCCCCACCTCGCCCTGCCTCCCTATCCTCAGCACACAGACCTACCTCTCCCCACCTCGACCTGCCTCCCCATTCTCAGCACACAGACCCACCTCTCCCCACCTCTTCCTGCCTCCCCTTCCTCAGCACACAGACCCACCTCCCCACCATCACACAGACCCTCCTCTCCCCACCTCTTCCTGCCTCCCCTTCCTCAGCACACTGACCCACCTCTCCCCACCTCTTCCTGCCTCCCCTTCCTCAGCACACAGACCCACCTCCCCATCCTCAGCATACAGACCCACCTCTTCCTGCCTCCCCATCCTCAGCACACAGACCCACCTCTCCCCACCTCTTCCTGCCTCCCCTTCCTCAGCACACAGACCCACCTCTCCCCACCTCTTCCTGCCTCCCCATCCTCAGCACACAGACCCACCTCCCCACCCTCAGCATACAGACCCACCTCTCCCCACCTCTTCCTGCCTCCCCTTCCTCAGCACACAGACCCACCTCTCCATCCTCAGCATACAGACCCACCTCTCCCCACCTCTTCCTGCCTCCCCATCCTCAGCACACAGACCACCTCTCCCCACCTCTTCCTGCCTTCCCTTCCTCAGCACACAGATCCACCTCTCCCCACCTCTTCCTGCCTCCCCTTCCTCAGCACACAGACCCACTTCCCAACCCTCACACAGACCCACCTCCCTACCCTCAGCACACAGACCCACCTCTCCCCACCTCTTCATGCCTCCCCATCCTCTGCACACAGACCCACCTGTCCCCACCACTTCCTGCCTACCCATCCTCAGCACACAGAGCCTCCTCTCCCCACCTCTCCTTTTGCCCCATCCTCATTACACAGACCCACCTCTCCCCACCTCGCCCTGCCTCCCTATCCTCAGCACACAGACCTAACTCTCCCCACCTCAACCTGCCTCCCTATCCTCAGCACACAGACCCACCTCTCCACCCTCACACAGACCCAACTCTCCCCACCTCTTCCTGCCTCCTCATCCTCAGCACACAGACCCACCTCTCCCTCCTCTTCCTGCCTCCCCATCCTCAGCACACAGACCCACCTCTCCCCACCTCTTCCTGCCCCCCATCCTCAGCACACAGACCCACCTCTCCCCACCTCTTCCTGCCTCCCCATCCTCAGCACAAAGACCCACCTCTCCCCACCTCTTCCTTCCTCCCCTTCCTCAGCACAGAGACCCATCTCCCCATCCTCAGCATACAGACCCACCTCTCCACCCTCACACAGACCCACCTCTCCCCACCTCTTCCTGCCTCCTCATCCTCAGCACACAGACCCACCTCTCCCCACCTCTTCCTGCCCCCCATCCTCAGCAGACAGACCCACCTCTTCCTGCCTCCCCATCCTCAGCACAAAGACCCACCTCTCCCCACCTCTTCCTGCCTCCCTATCCTCAGCACACAGACCCACCTCCCCACACTCAGCACACAGACCTACCTCTCCCCACCTCTTCCTGCCTCCCCTTCCTCAGCACACAGACCCACCTCCCCACCCTCAGCACACAGACCCACCTCTCCCAACCTCTCCTTTCGCCCCCATCCTCAGCACACAGACCTACCTCTCCCCACCTTGCCCTGCCTCCCTATCCTCAGCACACAGACCCACCTCTCCGCACCTCTTCCTGCCTACCCTTCCTCAGCACACAGACCCACCTCTCCCCACCTCTTCCTGCCACCCCATCCTCAGCACACAGACCCACCTCCCCACCCTCAGCACACAGACCCACCTCTCCCCACCTCTTCCTGCCTCCCCTTCCTCAGCACAAAGACCCACCTCCCCAGCCTCAGCACACAGACCCACCTCTCCCCACCTCTTCCTGCCTCCCCACCCTCAGCACACAGACGCACCTCTCCACCCTCACACAGACCCACCTCTCCCCACCTCTTCCTGCGTCTCCTTCCTCAGCACACAGACCCACCTCCTCACCCTCAGCACACAGACCCACCTCTCCCCACCTCTTCCTGCTTCCCCTTCCTCAGCACACAGACCCACCTCCCCACCCTCACACAGACCCACCTCTCCCCACCTGTTCCTGCCTCCCCTTCCTCAGCACACAGACCCACCTCTCCCCACCTCTTCCTGCCTCCCCTTCCTCAGCACACAGACCCACTTCCCCACCCTCAGCACACAGACCCACCTCTTCCTGCCTCCCCTTCCTCAGCACACAGACCCTGCTCCCCATCCTCAGCATACAGACCCACCTCTCCCCACCTCTTCCTGCCTCCCCATCCTCAGCACACAGACCCACCTCTCCCCACCTCTTCCTGCCTCCCCTTCCTCAGCACACAGACCCACCTCTCCCCACCTCTTCCTGCCTCCCCATCCTCAGCACACAGACCCACCTCTCCACCGTCAGCATACAGACCCACCTCTCCCCACCTCTTCCTGCCTCCCCTTCCTCAGCACACAGACCCACCTCCCCATCATCGGCATACAGACCCACCTCTCGCCACCTCTTCCTGCCTCCCAATCCTCAGCACACAGACCCACCTCTTCCTGCCTCCCCTTCCTCAGCACACAGACCCACCTCTCCCCACCTCTTCCTGCCTCCCCTTCGTCAGCACACAGACCCACCTCCCCATCCTCACACAGATCCACCTCCCCACCCTCAGCACACAGACCCACCTCTCCCCACCTCTTCATGCCTCCCCATCCTCTGCACACAGACCCACCTGTCCCCACCACTTCCTGCCTACCCATCCTCAGCACACAGACCCACCTCTCCACACCTCTTCTTTTGCCCCATCCTCATTACACAGACCCACCTCTCCCCACCTCGCCCTGCCTCCCTATCCTCAGCACACAGACCTACCTCTCCCCACCTCGCCCTGCCTCCCTATCCTCAGCACACAGACCCACCTCTCCACCCTCACACAGACCCACCTCTCCCCACCTCTTCTTGCCTCCCCATCCTCAGCACACAGACGCACCTTTCCTGCCTCCCCATCCTCAGCACACAGACCCACCTCTCCCCACCTCTTCCTGCCTCCCCATCCTCAGCACACAGACCCACCTCTCCCCACTTCTTCCTGCCTCCCCATCCTCAGCACACAGACCCACCTCTTCCTGCCTCCCCTTCCTCAGCACAGAGACCCATCTCCTCATCCTCAGCATGCAGACCCACCTCTCCCCACCTCTTCCTGCCTCCCCTTCCTCAGCACACAGACCCACCTCCCCACCCTCAGCACACAGACCCACCTCTCCCCACCTCTCCTTTCGCCCCCATCCTCAGCACACAGACCTACCTCTCCCCACCTCGCCCTGCCTGCCTATCGTCAGCACACAAACCGACCTCTCCGCACCTCTTCCTGCCTCGCCTTCTTCAGCACACAGACCCACCTCTCCCCACCTCTTCCTGCCTCCCCATCCTCAGCACACAGACCCACCTCCCCAGCCTCAGCACACAGACCCACCTCTCCCCACCTCTTCCTGCGTCCCCTTCCTCAGCACACAGACCCACCTCTCCCCACCTCTTCCTTCCTCCCCATCCTCAGCACACAGACCCACGTCCCCACCCTCAGCACACAGACCCACCTCTCCCCACCTCTTTCTGCCTCCCCTTCCTCAGCACACAGACCCACCTCCCCACCCTCACACAGACCCACCTCCCCACCCTCAGCACACAGACCCACCCCTCCCCACCTCTTCCTGACGCCCCATTCTCAGCACACAGACCCACCTCTCCCCACCTCTTCCTGCCTCCCCTTCCTCAGCACACAGACCCACCTCTTCACACCTCTTCCTGCCTCCCCATCCTCAGCACACAGACCCACCTCCCCATCCTCAGCATACAGACCCACCTCTCCCCACCTCATCCTGCCTCCCCATCCTCAGCACACAGACCCACCTCCCCACCCTCAGCACACAGACCCACCTGTCCCCACCTCTTCCTGCCTCTCCTTCCTCAGCACACAGACCCACCTCCCCACCCTCAGCACACAGACCCACCTCTCGTCACCTCTTCCTGCCTCCCCATCCTCAGCACACAGACTCACCTCTCCCCACCTCTTCCTGCCTCCCCTTCCTCAGCACACAGACCCACCTCTTCCTGCCTCCCCATCCTCAGCACACAGACTCACCTCCCCATCCTCAGCATACACACCCACCTCTCCCCACCTCTTCCTGCCTCCCCATCCTCAGCACACAGACCTACCTCTCCCCACCTCTTCCTGCCTCCCCTTCCTCAGCACACAGACCCACCTCTCCCCACCTCTTCCTGCCTCCCCATCCTCAGCACACAGACCCACCTCCCCACCCTTAGCATACAGACCCACCTCTCCCCACCTCTTCCTGCCTCCCCTTCCTCAGCACAAAGACCCACCTCCCCACCCTCAGCACACAGACCCACCTCTCCCCACCGCTCCCTGCCTCCCCATCCTCAGAACACAGACCCACCTGTCTCCACCTCTTCCTGCCTCCCCTTCCTCAGCACACAGACCCACCTCCCCACCCTCACACAGACCCACCTCCCCATCCTCAGCACACAGATCCACCCCTCCACACCTCTTCCTGCCTCCCCTTCCTCAGCACACAGACCCACCTCTCCCCACCTCTTCCTACCTCCCCATCCTCAGCACACAGACCCACCTCCCCACCCTCAGCACACAGACCCACCTCTCCCCACCTCTTCCTGCCTCCCCTTCCTCAGCACACAGACCCACCTCCCCACCCTCACACAGACCCACCTCTCCCCACCTCTTCCTGCCTTCCCTTCCTCAGCACACAGATCCATCTCTCCCCACCTCTTCCTGCCTCCCCTTCCTCAGCACACAGACCCACTTCCCAACCCTCACACAGACCCACCTCCCTACCCTCAGCACACAGACCCACCTCTCCCCACCTCTTCATGCCTCCCCATCCTCAGCACACAGACCCACCTGTCCCCACCACTTCCTGCCTACCCATCCTCAGCACACAGACCCACCTTTCCTTTTGCCCCATCCTCATTACACAGACCCACCTCTCCCCACCTCGCCCTGCCTCCCTATCCTCAGCACAGAGACCTACCTCTCCCCACCTCGCCCTGCCTCCCTATCCTCAGCACACAGACCCACCTCTCCACCCTCACACAGACCCACCTCTCCCCACCTCTTCCTGCCTCCTCATCCTCAGCACACAGACCCACCTCTCCCTCTTCTTCCTGCCTCCCCATCCTCAGCACACAGACCCACCTCTCCCCACCTCTTCCTGCCCCCCCATCCTCAGCACACAGACCCACCTCTCCCCACCTCTTCCTGCCTCCCCATCCTCAGCACAAAGACCCACCTCTCCCCACCTCTTCCTTCCTCCCCTTCCTCAGCACAGAGACCCATCTCCCCATCCTCAGCATACAGACCCACCTCTCCCCACATCTTCCTGCCTCCCTATCCACAGCACACAGACCCACCTCCCCACACTCAGCACACAGACCCACCTCTCCCCACCTCTTCCTGCCTCCCATTCCTCAGCACACAGACCCACCTCCCCACCCTCAGCACACAGACCCACCTCTCCCCACCTCTCCTTTCGCCCCCATCCTCAGCACAAGGACCTACCTCTCCCCACCTTGCCCTGCCTCCCTATCCTCAGCACACAGACCCACCTCTCCCCACCTCTTCCTGCCTTCACTTCCTCAGCACACAGACCCACCTCTCCCCACCTCTTCCTGCCTCCCCATCCTCAGCACACAGACCCACCTCCCCACCCTCAGCACACAGACCCACCTCTCCCCACCTCTTCCTGCCTCCCCTTCCTCAGCACACAGACCCACCTCCCCAGCCTCAGCACACAGACCCACCTCTCCCCACCTCTTCCTGCCTCCCCACCCTCAGCACACAGACGCACCTCTCCACCCTCACACAGACCCACCTCTCCCCACCTCTTCCTGCGTCCCCTTCCTCAGCACACAGACCCACCTCCTCACCCTCAGCACACAGACCCACCTCTCCCCACCTCTCCTTTCGCCCCCATCCTCAGCACAAGGACCTACCTCTCCCCACCTTGCCCTGCCTCCCTATCCTCAGCACACAGACCCACCTCTCCCCACCTCTTCCTGCCTCCCCTTCCTCAGCACACAGACCCACCTCTCCCCACCTCTTCCTGCCTCCCCATCCTCAGCACACAGACCCACCTCCCCACCCTCAGCACACAGACCCACCTCTCCCCACCTCTTCCTGCCTCCCCTTCCTCAGCACACAGACCCACCTCCCCAGCCTCAGCACACAGACCCACCACTCCCCACCTCTTCCTGCCTCCCCACCCTCAGCACACAGACCCACCTTTCCCCACCTCTTCCTGCCTCCCCATCCTCAGCACACAGACCCACCTCCCCTCACCTCTCCTTTCGCCCCCATCCTCAGCACACAGACCTTCCTCTCCCCACATCGCCCTGCCTCCCTATCCTCAGCACACAGACCCACCTCTCCACCCTCACACAGACCCACCTCTCCCCACCTCTTCCTGCCTCCCCTTCCTCAGCACACAGACCCACCTTTCCCCACCTCTTCCTGCCTCCCCTTCCTCAGCACACAGACCCACCTCCCCACCCTCACACAGACCCACCTCTCCCCACCTCTTCCTGCCTCCCATTCCTCAGCACACAGAACCACCTCTCCCCACCTCTTCCTGCCTCCCCTTCCTCAGCACACAGACCCACCTCCCCACCCTCAGCACACAGACCCACCTCTTCCTGCCTCCCCTTCCTCAGCACACAGACCCACCTCCCCATCCTCAGCATACAGACCCACCTCTCCCCACCTCTTCCTGCCTCCCCATCCTCAGCACACAGACCCACCTCTCCCCACCTCTTCCTGCCTCCCCTTCCTCAGCACACAGACCCACCTCTCCCCACCTCTTCCTGCCTCCCCATCCTCAGCACACAGAACCACCTCTCCACCCTCAGCATACAGACCCACCTCTCCCCACCTCTTCCTGCCTCCACATCCTCAGCACACAGACCCACCTCTTCCCACCTCTTCCTGCCTCCCCTTCCTCAGCACACAGACCTACCTCTTCCTGCCTCCCCATCCTCAGCACACAGACCCACCTCCCCATCCTCAGCATACACACCCACCTCTCCCCACCTCTTCCTGCCGCCCCATCCTCAGCACACAGACCTACCTCTCCCCACCTCTTCCTGCCTCCCCTTCCTCAGCACACAGACCCACCTCCCCACCCTTAGCATACAGACCCACCTCTCCCCACCTCTTCCTGCCTCCCCTTCCTCAGCACACAGACCCACCTCTCCCCACCTCTCCCTGCCTCCCCATCCTCAGAACACAGACCCACCTGTCCCCACCTCTTCCTGCCTCCCCTTCCTCAGCACACAGACCCACCTCCCCACCCTCACACAGACCCACCTCCCCATCCTCAGCACACAGATCCACTCCTCCACACCTCTTCCTGCCTCCCCTTCCTCAGCACACAGACCCACCTCTCCCCACCTCTTCCTGCCTCCCCATCCTCAGCACACAGACCCACCTCCCCACCCTCAGCACACAGACCCACCTCTCCCCACCTCTTCCTGCCTCCCCTTCCTCAGCACACAGACCCACCTCCCCACCCTCACACAGACCCACCTCTCCCCACCTCTTCCTGCCTCCCCATCCTCAGCACACAGACCCACCTCCCCTCACCTCTCCTTTCGCCCCCATCCTCAGCACACAGACCTACCTCTCCCCACCTCGCCCTGCCTCCCTATCCTCAGCACACAGACCCATCTCTCCACCCTCACACACACCCACCTCTCCCCACCTCTTCCTGCCTCCCCTTCCTCAGCACACAGACCCACCTCTCCCCACCTCTTCCTGCCTCCCCATCCTCAGCACACAGACCCACCTCCTCATCCTCAGCATACAGACCCACCTCTCCCCACCTCTTCCTGCCTCCCCTTCCTCAGCACACAGACCCACCTCCCCACCCTCACACAGACCCACCTCCCCATCCTCAGCACAGAGACCCACCTCTCCCCACCTCTTCCTGCCTCCCCTTCCTCAGCACACAGACCCACCTCCCCACCCTCAGCACACAGACCCACCTCTCCCCACCTCTTCCTGCCTCCCCATCCTCAGCACACAGACCCACCTCCCCTCACCTCTCCTTTCGCCCCCATCCTCAGCACACAGACCTTCCTCTCCCCACATCGCCCTGCCTCCCTATCCTCAGCACACAGACCCACCTCTCCACCCTCACACAGACCCACCTCTCCCCACCTCTTCCTGCCTCGCCTTCCTCAGCACACAGACCCACCTCTCCCCACCTCTTCCTGCCTCCCCATCCTCAGCACACAGACCCACCTGTCACCACCTCTTCCTGCCTCCCCTTCCTCAGCACACAGACCCACCTCCCCACCCTCACACAGACCCATCTCCCCAGCCTCAGCACACAAACCCACCTCCCCACCCTCACACAGACCCAATTCCCCACCTTCAGCACACAGACCCACCTCTCGTCACCTCTTCCTGCCTCCCCATCCTCAGCACACAGACCCACCTCTCCCCACCTCTTCTTGCCTCCCCTTCCTCAGCACACAGACCCACCTCTTCCTGCCTCCCCATCCTCAGCACACAGACCCACCTCCCTATCCTCAGCATACACACCCACATCTCCCCACCTCTTCCTGCCTCCCCATCCTCAGCACACAGACCTACACCTCCTCACCTCTTCCTGCCTCCCCTTCCTCAGCACACAGACCCACCTCTCCCCACCTCTTCCTGCCTCCCCATCCTCAGCACACAGACCCACCTCCCCACCCTCAGCATACAGACCCACCTCTCCCCACCTCTTCCTGCCTCCCCTTCCTCAGCACACAGACCCACCTCTCCCCACCTCTCCCTGTCTCCCCATCCTCAGAACACAGACCCACTTGTCCCCACTTCTTCCTGCCTCCCCTTCCTCAGCACACAGACCCACCTCCCCACCCTCACACAGACCCACCTCCCCATCCTCAGCACACAGACCGACCCCTCCACACCTCTTCCTGCCTCCCCTTCCTCAGCACACAGACCCACCTCTCCCCACCTCTTCCTGCCTCCCCATCCTCAGCACACAGACCCACCTCCCCACCCTCAGCACACAGACCCACCTCTCCCCACCTCTTCCTGCCTCCCCTTCCTCAGCACACAGACCCACCTCCCCACCCTCACACAGACCCACCTCTCCCCACCTCTTCCTGCCTCCCCATCCTCAGCACACAGACCCACCTCCCCTCTCCTTTCGCCCCCATCCTCAGCACACAGACCTACCTCTCCCCACCTCGCCCTGCCTCCCTATCCTCAGCACACAGACCCATCTCTCCACCCTCACACACACCCACCTCTCCCCACCTCTTCCTGCCTCCCCTTCCTCAGCACACAGACCCACCTCTCCCCACCTCTTCCTGCCTCCCCATCCTCAGCACACAGACCCACCTCCTCATCCTCAGCATACAGACCCACCTCTCCCCACCTCTTCCTGCCTCCCCTTCCTCAGCACACAGACCCACCTCCCCACCCTCACACAGACCCACCTCCCCATCCTCAGCACACAGACCCACCTCTCCCCACCTCTTCCTGCCTCCCCTTCCTCAGCACACAGACCCACCTCCCCACCCTCAGCACACAGACCCACCTCTCCCCACCTCTTCCTGCCTCCCCATCCTCAGCACACAGACCCACCTCCCCTCACCTCTCCTTTCGCCCCCATCCTCAGCACACAGACCTACCTCTCCCCACATCGCCCTGCCTCCCTATCCTCAGCACACAGACCCACCTCTCCACCCTCAGCACACAGACCCACCTCTCGTCACCTCTTCCTGCCTCCCCATCCTCAGCACACAAACCCACCTCTCCCCACCTCTTCCTGCCTCCCCTTCCTCAGCACACAGACTCACCTCTTCCTGCCTCCCCATCCTCAGCACACAGACCCACCTCCCTATCCTCAGCATACACACCCACCTCTCCCCACCTCTTCCTGCCTCCCCATCCTCAGCACACACACCCACCTCTCCCCACCTCTTCCTGCCTCCCCATCCTCAGCACACAGACCCACCTCCCCACCCTCAGCATACAGACCCACCTCTCCCCACCTCTTCCTGCCTCCCCTTCCTCAGCACACAGACCCACCTCTTCCTGCCTCCCCATCCTCAGCACACAGACCCACCTCCCCACCCTTAGCATACAGACCCACCTCTCCCCACCTCTTCCTGCCTCCCCTTCCTCAGCACACAGACCCACCTCCCCACCCTCAGCACACAGACCCTCCTCTCCCCACCTCTCCCTGCCTCCCCATCCTCAGAACACAGACCCACCTCTCCCCACCTCTTTCTGCCTCCCCATCCTCAGCACACACACCCACCTCTCCCCACCTCTTCCTGCCTCCCCATCCTCAGCACACAGACCCACCTCCCCACCCTCAGCATACAGACCCACCTCTCCCCACCTCTTCCTGCCTCCCCTTCCTCAGCACACAGACCCACCTCTTTCTGCCTCCCCATCCTCAGCACACAGACCCACCTCCCCACCCTTAGCATACAGACCCACCTCTCCCCACCTCTTCCTGCCTCCCCATCCTCAGCACACAGACCCACCTCCCCATCCTCAGCATACAGACCCACCTCTCCCCACCTCTTCCTGCCTCCCCATCCTCAGCACACAGACCCACCTCCCCACCCTCAGCACACAGACCCACCTGTCCCCACCTCTTCCTGCCTCCCCTTCCTCAGCACACAGACCCACCTCCCCACCCTCACACAGACCCACCTCTCGTCACCTCTTCCTGCCTCCCCATCCTCAGCACACAGACCCACCTCTCCCCACCTCTTCCTGCCTCCCCTTCCTCAGCACACAGACCCACCTCTTCCTGCCTCCCCATCCTCAGCACACAGATCCACCTCTCCATCCTCAGCATACAGACCCACCTCTCCCCACCTCTTCCTGTCTCCCCATCCTCAGCACACAGACCCAACTCTCCCCACCTTTTACTGCCTCCCCTTCCTCAGCACACAGACCCACCTCTCCCCACCTCTTCCTGCCTCCCCATCCTCAGCACACAGACCCACCTCCCCACCCTCAACATACAGACCCACCTCTCCCCACCTCTTGCTGCCTCCCCATCCTCAGCACACAGACCCACCTTTCCCCACCTCTTCCTGCCTCCCCTTCCTCAGCACACAGACCCACCTCTTCCTGCCTCCCCATCCTCAGCACACAGACCCACCTCTCCCCACCTCTTCCTGCCTCCCTATCCTCAGCACACAGACCTACCTCTCCCCACCTCTCCATGCCTCTCCACCGTCAGCACAGAACCCCCGATTTTCTGGTTGTCCGTGCGCTGCATTGTTTCCCTCCTCTCTGTCTTCCTGCACTCACACGCACTTGTGAGTGTGTTCGTAGGAAAGCACCCTTCTTGACATGGTTGGTGTAGGAGGCTGGACTGGCTTGTAGTGAGTACCAAGGGGTACTTGCACCTTGCACCAGGCCCAGTTATCCCTTATTAGTGTATAGGGTGTCTAGCAGCTTAGGCTGATAGATAATGGTAGCTTAGCAAAGCAGCTCAGGCTGAACTAGGAGACGTGTGAAGCTACTACAGTACCACTTAGTGTCATATGCACAATATCATAAGAAAACACAATGCACAGTTATACTAAAAATAAAGGTACTTTATTTTTATGACAATATGCCAAAGTATCTTAGAGTGTACCCTCAGTGAGAGGATAGGAAATATACACAAGATATATATACACAATAGCAAAAATATGCAGTATAGTCTTAGAAAACAGTGCAAACAATGTATAGTTACAATAGGATGCAATGGGGAAACATAGGGATAGGGGCAACACAAACCATATACTCTAGAAGTGGAATGCGAACCACGAATGGACCCCAAACCTATGTGACCTTGTAGAGGGTCGCTGGGACTATTAGAAAATAGTGAGAGTTAGAAAAATAACCCTCCCCAAGACCCTGAAAAGTGAGTGCAAAGTGCACTAAAGTTCCCCTAAGGACAAAATAGTCGTGTTAGAGGGAAAATGCAAGGAAAACACAAATCAGCAATGCAACAACGATGGATTCCTGACTGAGGGTACCTGTGGAACAAGGGGACCAAGTCCAAAAGTCACAAGCGGCTCGTAGCTGGGCAGATGCCCAAGAAATGCCAGCGGTTGGTGCAAGGAAGCTCTTACTAGGCTGAAGAGCTGTGAATACTGCAGGAACGACAAGGGCTAGAGACTTCCCCTTTGGAGGATGGATCCCCCACGCCTTGGAGAGTCGTGCAGAAGTGTTTTCCCGCCGGATGGACGCCAACAAGCCTTGCTACACGCAAATCGTGCGTTTGGCGTTTTTGGACGCTGCTGGGGCCCAGGAGGGACCAGAAGGTCGCAAATTGGACCTGCAGAGAGAGGGGACGTCGAGCAAGACAAAGAGCCCTCACTGAAGCAGGTAGCACCCGGAGAAGTGCCAGAAACAGGCACTACGAGGATGCGTGAAACGGTGCTCGCCGAAGTTGCACAAAGGAGTCCCACGTCGCCGGAGACCAACTTAGAAAGTCGTGCAATGCAGGTTAGAGTGCCGTGGACCCAGGCTTGGCTGTGCACGAAGGATTTCCGCCGGAAGTGCACAGGGGCCGGAGTAGCTTGCAAAGTCGCGGTTCCCAGCAATGCAGCCCAGCGAGGTGAGGCAAGGACTTACCTCCACCAAACTCGGGCTGAAGAGTCACTGGACTGTGGGGGTCACTTGGACGGTGTCGCTGGATTCGAGGGACCTCGCTCGTCGTGCTGAGAGGAGACCCAAGGGACCGGAGATGCAGCTTTTTGGTGCCTGCGGTTGCAGGGGGAAGATTCCGTCGACCCACGGGAGATTTCTTCGGAGCTTCTGGTGCAGAGAGGAGGCAGACTACCCCCACAGCATGCACAAGCAGGAAAACAGTCGAGAAGGCGGCAGGATCAGCGTTACAGAGTTGCAGTAGTCGTCTTTGCTACTATGTTGCAGGTTTGCAGGCTTCCAGCGCGGTCAGCGGTCGATTCCTTATCAGAAGGTGAAGAGGGAGATGCAGAGGAACTCGGCTGAGCTCATGCATTCGTTATCTAAAGTTTCCCCAGAGACAGAGACCCTAAATAGCCAGAAAAGAGGGTTTGGCTACCTAGGAGAGAGGAAAGGCTACTAACACCTGAAGGAGCCTATCAGCAGGAGTCTCTGACGTCACCTGGTGGCACTGGCCACTCAGAGCAGTCCAGTGTGCCAGCAGCACCTCTGTTTCCAAGATGGCAGAGGTCTGGAGCACACTGGAGGAGCTCTGGACACCTCCCAGGGGAGGTGCAGGTCAGGGGAGTGGTCACTCCCCTTTCCTTTGTCCAGTTTCGCGCCAGAGCAGGGGCTAAGGGGTCCCTGAACCGGTGTAGACTGGCTTATGCAGAATTGGGCACATCTGTGCCCAAGAAAGCATTTCCAGAGGCTGGGGGAGGCTACTCCTCCCCTGCCTTCACACCATTTTCCAAAGGGAGAGGGTGTCACACCCTCTCTCAGAGGAAGTTCTTTGTTCTGCCATCCTGGGCCAGGCCTGGCTGGACCCCAGGAGGGCAGATGCCTGTCTGAGGGGTTGGCAGCAGCAGCAGCTGCAGTGAAACCCCAGGAAGGGCAGTTTGGCAGTACCAGGGTCTGTGCTACAGACCACTGGGATCATGGAATTGTACCAACAATGCCAGGATGGCATAGAGGGGGCAATTCCATGATCATAGACATGTTACATGGCCATATTCGGAGTTACCATGGTGAAGCTACATATAGGTAGTGACCTATATGTAGTGCACGCGTGTAATGGTGTCCCCGCACTCACAAAGTTCAGGGAATTGGCTCTGAACAATGTGGGGGCACCTTGGCTAGTGCCAGGGTGCCCTCACACTAAGTAACTTTGCACCTAACCTTTACCAGGTAAAGGTTAGACATATAGGTGACTTATAAGTTACTTAAGTGCAGTGTAAAATGGCTGTGAAATAACGTGGACGTTATTTCACTCAGGCTGCTGTGGCAGGCCTGTGTAAGAATTGTCAGAGCTCCCTATGGGTGGCAAAAGAAATGCTGCAGCCCATAGGGATCTCCTGGAACCCCAATACCCTGGGTACCTCAGTACCATATACTAGGGAATTATAAGGGTGTTCCAGTAAGCCAATGTAAATTGGTAAAATTGGTCACTAGCCTGTTAGTGACAATTTGAAAGTAATGAGAGAGCATAACCACTGAGGTTCTGGTTAGCAGAGCCTCAGTGAGACAGTTAGGCACCACACAGGGAACATATACATGCACACCTATGAGCACTGGGGCCCTGTGTGACAGGGTCCCAGTGACACATACATATAGGCCACAAACCTATGAGCACTGGGGTCCTGACTAGCAGGATCCCAGTGACACATAACAACCATACTGAAAACATAGTGTTTTCACTATGAGCACTGAGGCCTGGCTATCAGGATCCCAGTGAGACAGTGAAAACAGTGACAAACACCCTGACATACACTCACAAACAGGCCAAAAGTGGGGGTAACAAGGCTAGAAAGAGGCTACCTTCTCACAGTTGGCCCCCACTTCCAGTCTGGTTTCTGATGTGGCTTTGACTGCTAGTGCACTGGGTCCTTGCTAACCAGGCCCCCAGGGCCAGATCTCTTTCCCCAAAACTGCACAGTTGTTTTGCACAATTGGCAAACTCTTCAGCTGCCACTGTTAGTCCCTGGTAAATGGTACCTCTGGTACCTAGGGCCTGGGGTGCTAAGGAACTTCTCTGAGGGTTGCAGCACCAACTGTGCCACCTTCAGGGACCCCTCACCTAACCCACGCAGTGCTGCCATTGCAGACTGCGTGCATTAGTGCAGGCTGAATTGAAAACACAAACTGTCACACACCCCTGTGTGCCAGGTCACCTATCACTGCATGCCAGGTGTAAGTCACCCCTAAGGCAGGGTGCACCCAGGCACATGTGAAGGCATGTATGCATAAGCAGACATGCTCCTGCTATGTCTGTCAATTCTGAGACATAGTAAGTGCAAAGGGAAACCATTTTAAACACATGTGCTGGATATTAGTCATTATGAGTTCCTCAGCTACATGATGGCTTCTCTGAATCCTGTGATGTTTGGTTTTACACATCTCAGAATAATAAACCCTCACTGATCCCAGTGATGGATTTATTAATAAATGCACACAGAGGGGACTTAAGAGGTGCCCTCTCAAAATCTACCAGGTACTAGTATGTTGACTGACTGGTCCTAATCAGTTCAGCCACCACAGATGTGTTTCTGGCTCCCCAAGGTGAAAGCCAAAATTCTTGTGGGCCTGAAACAAAACCCTGCACTGGGCGGGAGTGTTACCTGGGTCCCTCCAAATGGCAGAGATGCCCAAACCCCCTCGCTTGACCCCACTTTTGGCAGCAGTACACATGGGGAGAATTAGTTAAATTAGGAGGAGTGCTCACTTCATGCCAGTCTCACCCCTAAAGTGGATGAGCTGAAGTGGACACTACTTTTCAAATTCCTCCATCTTGCTTGGAAGGAATTAGGCCACTAGGGGTAGGGTTATGCCCACTTCCGAGCGGAAGTTGTCATAAGAAGGGTGTAGCCACCCTGAAGCTGGCCAGCCCATTGGCTACCACCTGGCACTCCCTGTAACACCCCTAAATTGTGTATTTAGGAGGTACCCCGGGAGCCTAGAACTCAGATTTCAAAAACCTACAAAGACCCAGACAAAGAAGAGTTGCACCCGGAGATGAGCAAAAGAAGAAGCAGCTGACCACACCAGACTGCCTGCTGACCTCAAAGGACCCTGCCCAAAAAGCCAACTCATCCAGCCTTCAATAAAGACTCACGTTTTCCATGAGCAGCAGACCTGCTCTACAACAAGAAACTCCAAGGAAAAGACTCTGCAGCTGCCGGACCCCAGAAACCCAACACCAGATCTGACTACTGCACTCGACGTCCACAACCTGAGATGAAGCCGACCAATGGTGCCAATGCGGGTCCCCAGCTGCTCAGAGAGTGAGTCCAGTGTGGTCTTACCCATCTCTGACTCTCGCAAGATGCCTGCAGCCCCTGAACGCAAGCCCCCGTCCAACAGGCTTGTGGTGAGAGAAATCCAACACCTCCAGCAAACACTGCACCCATGACCCCTGACCCCAGCTGAGGTGGGTCACCGGTGCCAAGTCATTGGGGCAAAAGACCCACAAGACAAGACACTTTCCACCCAGTTTATGAGAATTCCTACTAATAGGAAAAGACAGGCAGTAGGTACAGGAAATCAGCAACCACTGGGAACTAATCGTCTACACCAAGGGAGAACCACCAATAATCACTATTCACAGAAAAGAAGACAAACACCAAGCACACAGCAAGAAAGCAAGATGAGTAGAATGATGTACATTACATGGAAAACAAGACAAACACCTAGCACACAGCAAGAAAGCAAGACGAGTAGAATGATATACATTACATGGAAACCAAAGCAAACACCAAGCACACAGCAAGAAAGCAAGACGAGTAGAATGATGCACATTACATGGAAAACAAGACAAACACCAAGCACACAGCAAGAAAGCAAGACGAGTAGAATGATGTACATTACATGGAAAACAAGACAAAGACCAAGCACACAGCAAGAAAGCAAGACGAGTAGAATGATGTACACTACATGGAAAACAAGACAAAGACCAAGCACGCAGCAAGAAAGCAAGACGAGTACACTGATGTACATTACATGGAAAACAAGACAAAGACCAAGCACACAGCAAGAAAGCAAGACGAGTAGAATGATGTACATTCCATGGAAAACAAGACAAACACCAAGCATGCAGCAAGAAAGCAAGACGAGTAGAATGATGTACATTACATGGAAAACAAGACAAACACCAAGCACGCAGCAGGAAAGCAAGACGAGTCGAATGATGTACATTACATGGAAAACAAGACAAACCCCAAGCACACAGCAAGAAAGCAAGTTGAGTAGAATGATATGCATTACATGGAAAACAAGACAAACCCCAAGCACGCAGCAAGAAAGCAAGACGAGTAGAATGATGTACATTACATGGAAAACAAGACAAACACCAACCACACAGCAAGAAAGCAAGACGAGTAGAATGATGTACATTACATGGAAAACAAGACAAACGTCAAACACAGAAAAAGCAAGACGAGAAGAATGATGTACATTACATGGAAAACAAGACAAACACCAAGCACACAGCAAGAAAGCAAGACGAGTAGAATGATGTACATTACATGGAAAACAAGACAAACACCAAGCACACAGCAAGAAAGCAAGACGAGTAGAATGATGTACATTACATCTAAAACAAGACAAACACCAAGCACACAGCAAGAAAGCAAGACAAGTAGAATGATGTACATTATATGGAAAACAAGACAAACACCAAGCACACGGCAAGAAAGCAAGACAAGTAGAATGATGTACATTACATGGAAAACAAGACAAAGTCCAAGCACACAGCAAGAAAGCAAGACGAGTAGAATGATGTACATTACATGGAAAACAAGACAAAGACCAAGCACACAGCAAGAAAGCAAGACGAGTAGAATGATGTACATTCCATGGAAAACAAGACAAAGACCAAGCACACAGCAAGAAAGCAAGACGAGTAGAATGATGTACATTCCATGGAAAACAAGACAAACACCAAGCACACAGCAGGAAAGCAAGGCGAGTAGAATGATGTACATTACATGGAAAACAAGACAAACCCCAAGCTCACAGCAAGAAAGCAAGTTGAGTAGAATGATATGCATTACATGGAAAACAAGACAAACCCCAAGCACGCAGCAAGAAAGCAAGACGAGTAGAATGATGTACATTACATGGAAAACAAGACAAACGTCAAACACAGAAAAAGCAAGACGAGTAGAATGATGTACATTACATGGAAAAGAAGACAAACACCAAGCACACAGCAAGAAAGCAAGACGAGTAGAATTATATACATTACATGGAAAAGAAGACAAACACCAAGCACACAGCAAGAAAGCAAGACGAGTAGAATGATATACATTACATGGAAAACAAGACAAACACCAAGCACACAGCAAGAAAGCAAGACGAGTAGAATGATGTACATTACATGGAAAACAAGACAAACGCCAAGCACACAGCAAGAAAGCAAGACGAGTAGAATGATGTACATTACATGGAAAGCAAGACAAACGCCAAGCACACAGCAAGAAAGCAAGACGAGTAGAATGATGTACATTACATGGAAAACAAGACGAGTAGAATGATGTACATTACATGGAAAACAAGACAAACACCAAGCACACGGCAAGAAAGCAAGACGAGTAGAATGATGTACATTACATGGAAAACAAGACAAACACCAAGCACACGGCAAGAAAGCAAGACAAGTAGAATGATGTACATTACATGGAAAACAAGACAAACACCAAGCACACAGCAAGAAAGCAAGACGAGTAGAATGATATGCATTAAATGGAAAACAAGAGCAATGTCCTTGTGCACCAGGGGAGAACCATCAACAGTCAGCATTTATAGAACGAGAAAGTAAACCAAACACCAAGCACACAGCAAGAAAACACAGTAGAGTTATATATAGCACATTGACAACAAGAGAGCAATATCCTGGTGCACCAGGGGTGAACCATCAACAATCAATATTTATTGAACCAAAAAACAAAACACAGCATGTGTCTGAGGAGATGGAAACAAGCAGGTGAAATAAAACAATGCGGAGAAACTGTGGATGAAACTCAAAACAGACCACTCAAAAGGGAAATAGAACTATGTGCATCAGTGCAGGAAGCTGGCTCTCTACATGGTGCACTAAAATGAAGTACACTGTGCAGAGAGTCCAGTGGATCCCCAACTCGTACTGCAGAGGCAAAAGTAGATAGGACTAATGCTGTATTCGTGGTAGTGTAGGCGAGCAGCTAGGCTTATCAGAGGGTAGTGCAAAGCATTCCTTGTACTCACAGAGGCTATAAATGAGACACACTCAAAGAATAAATCCGAGACAAATTTAGAAAAAATAGCAAATCTTTTTATGAATGTTTCAAACCCAAGAACTTTGCAATCAGGTAAGTAGAGTTTTAAGCATAAATACTTTGCAGTTTCAAAAATAGACACCTTGCAATTTTCAGAGTTCTCTCAATGTTAAACTATGAAGTAAAAACAATGTTCAGCAAACACCGGGTTAACAACAACTTACGAGGTCGAGCTCAGGAAGCAAAGGTAAGTACTTGGCACTGATCAGAATCACACCAGCAGGTCACTCCAGGCAGCGTTGGGGCGGCCGGGTGCAGAGATGCAGTAAGGTGTCGGGTGCCCCATGGTTTTCTATGGGAGTTGTACCTTGTGACAAACGTTCTGCAGATTCTGGGTAGGAAACCAGTCAGGGGCAGCAAGCAGATAGGTAGTAGATTTGGGGTGCTCATGGACATGGGTGCACCTTCGGTCCTTATCTCCAGGTTCCGGGGGCAATGGATGCAGGAGTGTCTTAGTGTGTTGGGTTTTCTCGCCCAAGAGCACTCACGGTCAGGGGATTCTGCATGTTGAGGCTGCAGGCATCGTCAGGGAGTCCGACAAGTTGGACCCAAGGTGGACTTAACCTCTTAGGAGCCACATTTCCTAGATTCACATGTTCCCATTCCTATTCCAGAGATGCCCTACACTACAAAATTGTCAACCCCTTGTGTAACAATTACAGCAAAGCACAACCTTCACCACAGGGCAAGCTGGAGTGACTTCTAGAATGTTCTTTGGGTCGGTACAGCACTCAGCTGCGTGTTGGTTAGCTGCGTGTTGTATGTATACCATATACATACATACAGATCACTGGGAAGAAGCGTTAACCTCTCTGTAGGAGGCTGGCCTGGTTTGTAGTGGGTACCAAGGGGTACTTACACCTTACACCAGGTCCAGTTATCCCTTATTAGTGAAATGTAGGCAGCGTCTAGCAGCTTATGCTGTCCAGGGGTACCTGTAGATGAGCAGTCAAGGCTAATCTAGGAGACATGCAAAGCTCATGCAATACCACTTATAGTCACACAGTACTTATACACAATAAAAGACAATACACAGTGTTACCAAAAATAAAGGTAGTTTATTTTAGTGACACAAGGCCAAAAATATCTTAGAAGCAATACTCCTTCTGGAGGGAAGTATTATACACAATATATACACTAGACCCCAAAATAATGTAAGTAAATAGTCATAGGATAGTGCAAACTATAGGAAATGCTATAGAATGCAATAGGCCTAGGGGCACCACAAACCATATACTAAGAAAGTGGAATGCGAATCACGAATTACCCCCTAGGCAAGTGTAGTTTGTAGAGGGGTGCTGGGAGTATAAGAAAACACCAAAGGTAAGTAAAATATACCACCCCAGAACCCAGGAAAGTAAAGTACTGCAAGTTTCCGCAGGGCACACTACAAGTCATGATTGGAGTTATTGCAAGAAGTAAGCAACACTGCAATCAACAACCAGTGAGTTCCTGGACCTGAAGACCTGTGAAGAGAGGAGACTAAGTCCAGAAGTCGCAGAAGATTTCAGGAAGGACAGGAGCTCCTGCCAACCTAGAAGATGGTGCAAAAGGGGATTCTCCGGTTAGAAGAAGTCTGCAGAAGATCACCAAAGAAGGTGGCTGCAGGTTCTGCAGGTTCCAGGCGATGGACCACCTCGAGATGTTGGCTGCAGGCTGTTTGCTTCGCTGGATTCGTTCAACAACCCTTGGTTCAAGCAAGGTCGCGGTTTGCGTCCTTCAGGAGGGACTTGGGGGCTTCAACTCAGACTGAGGAGACAGGGGACTCCCAACACTGGAAAGAGCCCACAGAAGACCAGGCAGCACCCATGCAGGTCCCAGGACACGGGGACAAAGAAGATGCAAAGTGTGGTTGGTGCAGCACAACAAAAGAAGGTCCCACACTGCCGGAGAACAACTCAGAGAGTTGTGCATCACAGGATGGAGTGCTGGGGACCTTGGCCAGGCTGTGCATGAAGGATTCTTGCAAATAGTGCACAGACATCCAAGGAGCTGAAGAAGACGAGGTGCACAGGGGTACTGTCGCAAACTGGGAAGGAAAGCTCATACCTCCTCCAAATTTGCACAGCTGGACTTTAGGATAGTCTGGGTCGTGTTGGTCCACCACCTGTGTTCCAGGGAGCATGCTTGTCATCAGGAGAGGAGCCCCAGAGAACCGGTCGTCATCGCAGAAGGTGACCGCTTGAGCAGGGGAGTGACTCCGTCACTCCACTGGAGAGTCCTTCGGTTCTTCTGGTGCAGGGTTATGACAGGGAGTCCCCAGAGCGTGCACAACCTGGAAACTGTTGCAGTTCCTGGCTGGAGCTGAAGCTGCAGGTCACAGGAGTCGTCCTGGATACTTTGTTGCAGTTACAGCGGTTGATCCCATGGTCAGAAGCTGAAGCAGAGGATGCAGAGGAGTCCTGGTGGAGTCTTGCAAACTGGATCTGAGGAGACACCCACAGGAGTGACCCTAAATAGCCCTGAGAGGGGGATTGGCTACCTACTCAGGTAAGCACCTATCAGGAGGGGTCTCTGACGTCACCTGCTGGCACTGTCCACTCAGAGGTCTCCAGAGTGTCCCCACACCTTGGAATCCAAGATGGCTAATTCCAGGGACACATTAGAGGAGCTCTGGTCACACCCCTGGGGTGGTGATAGACAGAGGAGTGGTCACTCCCCTTTCCTTTTTCCAGTTTCGCGCCAGAACAGGAACTGGGGGTCCCTGAACCGGTGTCAACTGGCTTATGCTCGGAGGGCACGATCTGTGCCCTTCAAAGCATTTCCAGAGGCTGGGGGAGGCTACCACTCCCCAGCCTGTAACACCTATTTCCAAAGGGAGAGGGTGTAACACCCTCCTCCCATAGGAAATGCTTTGTTCTGCCTTCCTGGGACTGAGCTGCTCAGACCCCAGGAGGGCAGAATCCTGTCTGTTAGGTGGCAGCAGCTGTAACTGCAGTGCAAGCCTCAGAGAGCTGGTTGGGCAGTACTGGGGGTGCATGGTGGAGTCCCCAGGATGCATGGAATTGCTCCCCAATACCAGATTTGGGATGGGGGGACAATTCCATGATCTTAGACACCTTACATGGCCATATTCTGAGTTACCATTGTGAAGCTTCATATAGGTATTGACCTATATGTAGTGCACAAGTGTAATGGTGTCCCCACACTCACAAAGTCTGGAGAAACGGCCTTGAACTATGTGGGGGCACCTTTGCTAGTGCAAGGGTGCCCTCACACTTAGTAACTTTGCACCTAGCCCCCAGTAAGTGAAAGTTAGACATAACTCTGGGACCTGCTCGACTCCACCACCCCGGACGTGGCCTTTCTAACCGAAACCTGGTGGAACGACTCCTCAGCACCCGACATCGCCACAGCCATCCCGGACGGATACAAGGTCTCTCGCAGAGACCACACCAACAGAACCGGAAGATGCATAGCCATCGTTCACAAAGCCAGCCTCGAAGTCAAGACCCTCCTGGACGACTCCTTCAGCTCCGCCGAACTCCTACACTTTCAAGTCCATACCGACCCCAACACCACGCTCAGAGGAACGCTCATCTATAGACCTCCAGGACCCAGGGCACCGTTCAGCAACGCCATCGCCGACCTTGCCAGCACCCACGCACTCGCCTCCACGGACTACATCCTCCTTGGGGACCTGAACTTTCACCTCGAAAACAACAATGACACCAACACCACCACCCTGACCGAAAACCTCGCCAACCTCGGCTTCACACAGCTCGTCGACACACCCACCCACACAGCCGGTTACACTCTTGACCCCATCTTCTCCACAAGCAACCATTTCACCTTCAATCATACCACCGAACTCTGCTGGACCGACCACGACTGCATCCATTTCACCTTCAAGAAACAAACAGAACACCACCTCACCGAACAACCACCCCGCCGACGCTGGGGCAAAGTCACCGAAGACCAACTAACCAACGCCCTAGCCCAGAAACCTCCTGCCAACCCCACCAACCCTGACACCGCCGCACACAACCTCAAGCTATGGATCAACGACTGCGCCAACCACCTTGCTCCACTCAGGAGGCCCCCCAACAACCAAGTCAACAGGAAAGCCACCTGGTTCACCACCGACCTCCAAGCTTCCAAACGCCTCTACCGGAAACTCAAGCAAACTTGGCTTCTTGAACACACTCCAAACAACCACACGGAACTCAAGGATGCTACACGCAAACATCACCAACACATCAGGCTAGCAAAAAGATCCTCCTTCAAAACCCACCTAGAAAACAACGGCCATGACTGCAAAGAACTTTTTAACATTGTAAAAGAACTCTCCAGCCCAAGCGCCACCGTCAACGACATCACCCCTTCCCAAGAACTATGCGACGCCCTAGCCACCGCCTTCCACCGAAAAATCACTGACATCCATGACAGCTTCAACACCCCTCACACCTCAGACACTCCCACTCCACTCTCTATGAACTCCACCCGCTCCAGCCGACTGACCTCCTGGACCAGCGTCAACGACAACGAATCGCGCAAGACCATGAATTCCATCCTCTCCGGATCACCATCAGACCCTGCCCACACCACTTCAACAAAGCAGACACAGCCATCGCACCACACCTACGGAAGGTCATCAACATCTCCTTCAAAACTGCAAAATTCCCGGAAAGCTGGAAACACGCCGAAATCAACGCCCTTCTCAAAAAAACAAAGGTGGACCCCAAAGACCTGAAGAACTTCCGGCCCATCTTTCTGCTCCTTTTCCCGGCGAAGGTCATTGAGAAAATCGTCAACACACAGCTCACTCGGTACCTCGAACACGACAACATCCTCGACCCCTCCCAGTCCGGCTTCAGACGAAACCACAGCACCAAAACCGCCCTCCTCGCCGCCACAGACGACATCAGAAGCCACCTCGACAATGGGGAAACATCAGCCCTCATCCTCCTAGACCTATCGGCCGCCTTTGACACTGTCTATCACCACACTCTGAAAATCCGCCTCCTCGAAGCAGGAATCCAAGAACAGGCCCTCGAATGGACCGCATCTTTCCTCGTCGGCAGAACCCAAAGAGTCCGCCTCCCCCCGTTCAAATCCAAGGCCTACAACATCATCTACGGCGTACCCCATGGCTCATCCCTCAGCCCGTTGCTGTTCAACATCTACAGAGCCTCCCTCGCACAAGTGGCCCGTCAGCACAACCTCAACATCATCTCCTATCCTGGGGCCCACCCCCTCCGCCTGGGATGACTCATGGTGGCCGGCCTCGTTGGGTTCCCCCCGACACCCACCAACAGCGCACAAAACTTCGGCTTCATCCTCAACTCATCCCTCTCCATGTCAAAACAGGTCAAGGCCATCTCCTCCTCTTGCTACAGCACCCTCCGCATTCTTCACAGAGTATACAAATAGATCCCAACCAAAACAAGAAAAACAGTAACCCAGGCCCTCGTCAGCAGCAGACTCGACTACGGCAACGTCCTCTATGCCGACATCCCATCCAAACACATACAGCGCCTCCAACGCATCCAAAATGCCTCCGCCCGACTCATCCTAAACATACCTCGCCACAGCCACATCACCCCCCACCTAAGAGATCTTCACTGGCTCCCCGTCGACAAGAGGATTACCTTCAAGCTCCTCTCCCACGCACACAAAGCACGCCACGACACCGGACCGTCCTATCTGAACAGCAGACTCAGCTTCCACACCCCCACCCGGAATCTCCGCTCCGCCAACCTCTCCCTTGCCTCCATCCTCCGCATCCGGTGAAGATCCTCCGGCGGCAGATCGTTCCCTTACCTCGCCGCCAAGACCTGGAACACCCTCCTGCCTGACCTGAGACGGACCCAGGGCCTGCTTTCCTTCAGAAGACACCTCAAGACCTGGCTCTTCGAGCAGTAGCAGCACCTCCCACCCCACCCCACCCCAGCGCCTTGAAACCCTCACGGGTATGTAGCGTGCTTTACAAGTAGATTGATTGATTGGGACTTATAAGGGGGGTCAAGTGTGCCAAGTGAAATTGGTAAATGAAGTCACTAGCCTATAGTGACACAGTTAAGCACTACTGACAACACACACATTAGGCCACAAACTTATGAGCACTGGGCCTTGGCTGGCAGGATCCCAGTGAGACAGTGAAAACACACTGACACACACTCAAAAAAAGGCCAAACGTGGGGGTAACAAGGCTAGAAAGAGGTACTTTCTCAGACTCACTACAAACCCCATTGCCTGGAATCCTCGAAGCAGAAACTCCCTCCAAATCCAGCCCGGGCTGCACTGAGAAGAAACACTGACAGGGAAACATGAAGAAAGCGCCTCGTCGTCCAGCAGAGCAGCTTAAGCCCTATAGAGGGCAGCAAAGCATGCGAAACCTGCCAGCAGACAGACGGGGCATAAAGCGCCGCCTCCCCTCGAGACTGCATGCGCACGGATGGGCAGACTCAATGGTTGATTTGTTTTATATGTAGAATTTGCCAATAGTGCTCCGACGTGGCTTGCAAGGAGCTGGGATGCACCTCCCCCGGTCATCTCTTTTCTGATGGGAATCCCTTTTCCTGGAGTTGTTGAATTTGCTGTTTGGTGCCTCTCTCGGTGTTTACAGGGTGGTAATTAGTGTGGGGTTTCTCTTTTAAGGTGGGTATTTCTGGGGCACATGCATCAACATGTCAGGCAGCAGCCAAGCAGGACACCTTGCTGCGTGATGGGGAGGCGCAGGGATGCTCTGTGCTCTCTGGGCGCCGCACATCCGGGCTCAGTCGGTGCTCCCTGGCACCAGGTGGCTCCCTGCCCAGGTGGCTCCCTGGCACCAAGTGGCTCCCCGGCACCAGGTGGCTCCCTGGCCAGGTGGCTCCCTGGCACCAGGTGGCTCCCTGCCCAGGTGGCTCCCTGGCCACGTGGCTCCCTGGCACCAGGTGGCTCCCTGCCCAGGTGGCTCCCTGGCACCAAGTGGCTCCCCGGCACCAGGTGGCTCCCTGGCACCAGGTGGCTCCCTGCCCAGGTGGCTCCCTGGCACCAGGTGGCTCCCTGCCCAGGTTGCTCCCTGGCACCAGGTGACTCCCTCTCTCAGTGTTTACAGGGTGGTAATTAGTGTGGGGTTTCTCTTTTAAGGTGGGTGTTTCTGGGGCACATGCATCAACATGTCAGGCAGCAGCCGAGCAGGACACCTTGCTGCGTTATGGGGAGGCGCAGGGATGCTCTGTGCTCTCTGGGCGCCGCACATCCGGGCTCAGTCGGTGCTCCCTGGCACCAGGTGGCTCCCTGGCCACGTGGCTCCCTGGCACCAGGTGGCTCCCTGGCACCAGGTGGCTCCCTGGCACCAGGTGGCTCCCTGCCCAGGTGGCTCCCTGGCACCAGGTGGCTCCCTGGCCACGTGGCTCCCTGGCACCAGGTGGCTACCTGCCCAGGTGGCTCCCTGGCACCAAGTGGCTCCCCAGCACCAGGTGGCTTCCTGCCCAGGTGGCTCCCTGGCACCAGGTGGCTCCCTGCCAGGTGGCTCCCTGGCACCAGGTGGCTCCCTGCCCAGGTGGCTCCCTGGCCACGTGGCTCCCTGGCACCAGGTGGCTCCCTGCCCAGGTGGCTCCCTGGCACCAAGTGGCTCCCTGGCACCAGGTGGCTCCCTGCCCAGGTGGCTCCCTGGCACCAGGTGGCTCCCTGCCCAGGTGGCTCCCTGGCACCATGTGACTCCCTGGCACCAGGTGGCTCCCTGTCACCAGGTGGTTCCCTGACACGCAGGGCTGTTTTGGCGCAGAAGGGGAGACAATCCCCGGGGCTCTTTCCGCTGTCCGTGGGTGCTGCGGAATGCAGCACACCTGCAGCACACATAGCAAGAGGAAGAAATGGAGATGTTTTTCCTGGTTAGCCCCACATGGGGACCTCACCCGGTCCACCAGTGTCTGTGAATGTGCCTCCATCCAGGGGGCAGAGTGGGAAGACCCCCAGAGTGCCCACGGACGCCCTCCCAGGGCAGGGTAGGGCACCGCAGCGCGTTGGTCTGGGTGTGTGTGCCACTCGGAGCCACACAAGGCGGCCCTGGGGTGTCTGGGGGGGAGGGGCACGTCCCCTTTTCATTGCCCCTCACAGGCCCACTGAGCGATCACTGGGGGGTCGGGCGGAGGTAATGGGGGGCTCTGCCTCCAAGTTTTGACCCGACCCCGCTGGCTGCGCTCCTGCAGGGGAGGGTCTCTCTGGTCTCAGGGGCTGTCTCACTCCTGTGGAGGGGGGGGCCTCTTGTCTAGAGGCTTTCTGACTCCTCCCCGGGGGCGGGGGATCTCTTATCGGGGTTCCCTTATCCTGACATGGGGGTGTCTCTTGTGCTTCAGGCGCCTCACACGGGGGGCGGGGGGGGGTGGTGTCTCCTCCTCATCGCAGGGGTTGCCAGGCTCCTCCCTCTGGGGGGGGGGGGCAGTCCCTTGTGCAGGGGTTGCCTGGCACCTCCAAAGGGGGCAGTCTCTTCTGCACTGGGCTGTTTGGCACCGCCTCAGGGGGCAGTAGCCTGTTAGGCTGTTCCGTGGCCCCTCCCCCGGGGGCAGTGTCCACCCGCCCCTCCATCAGGCCCCTCCCCCAGGGGGCAGTGTCCACCCGCCCCTCCATCAGGGCCCTCCCCCAGGGGGCAGTGTCCACTCCCCTCCTTCAAGCCCCTCCTCCAGGGGGCAGTGTCCACCAGGCCCCTCCCCCTGGGACAGTCTCTTGTTTGGTGTCCCTGGCTCCTCCCCCAGGGGGCAGTGTCCATCCCTCTCCATCAGCCCCCCCCACCCATGCTGGACCCGTCCCAGCCCGTCTCCTCCAGATTCCCAGGACTTCTGCGGCTGCCGGATCTCACAGGACGGCGCGCACGAGGCACCTGCTCCGACCCCCCACCCGGAGCCCCCCACAGACCCCCGAGAGGCCCTGACCCTGGCAGCACCCCCATCCCGGACCTGCCTTCCACCGGCTCGGGATGTTGGCCTCTCTGCGCCTGGCGCTTCTTGGCCTCTCAGGTGAGATCACAACTTTTCTGTATAATTCCAGCCGCCGGCACCTGTCGGTGGGGAGACCCCCCCCGGATTGATTCTTACCACACTCAGACCCCCCCATGCAAGACAGTCTGATACCTCCGTGAGAGACCCCCAAGGAGTGGGTCTAACCACAGTCCCTGTCCCCTCCCACTGACCCCCAAGCAAAGACCCCTAGGATAGACCCCCCCGTGGATTGATTCTTACCACACTCAGACCCCCCCATGCAAGACAGTCTGATACCTCTGTGACACACACCCCCGGATTGATTCTTGCCACACTCAGTCCCCACTCCCCCCATGCAAGACAGTCTGATACCTCCGTGAGAGACCTCCAAGGAATGAATCTCACCATAGCCCCTGTCCCCATGGGAGAGTGTCTGACATCCCAGTGAGACCCCCCCCCCCCCCTCCCCAAGGAGTAGGTCTAACCACAGTCCCTGTCCCCTCCCACTAACCCCCAAGCAAAGACCCCTAGAGCCACATGCTGGGGGGGGTGGGGGGGCAGCCACTTCAGTGAGAGAGCGCCCGACACAAGATAAAGGATTGATTCTTCGCACACTGCCTGTCCCCCATTCAAGAGAGTCTCACACCTGAGTGAGACCCCCCCAAGGAGGGAATCTAACCACACTCCCTGCATCCCAGCCCCCCGACCGCCAAGCAACGACCCCTAGAGTCACAGGCTGGGGGGCAGCCACTTCAGTGAGAGAGCACCAGACACAGGAGAGACCCCTCCGCCGAAACACCGAAGGGGGGGCTACAAATATACACTCTAGCCCCCGTTCCCAAAGAGACAGTCTGGCCACTATCCGAGAGGGTCTGACAGCTCAGAGAGCCCCCTTATATAGAGACCGCTCCCCCCAAGAGACCCACCACCAGAGTCCGACACGTCAGACATAGAACCCCCCCCCCAAAGAGAGCGGGACTGCCACTCTAGACTCCTGAATTCAAGAGTCTGTCAAGGGGGCGCTCCTTCCCACTCCTAGAGACCCCCCCGGAGAGATTAGGGAATCCTTTTTAAGAAGGACTGAAGTCCTCCTTTGACCCCCCTCCTTTTTTCTTAAGCGAGTCTCGGATCCTCCTCCCAACATTCAAGGGATCAGGGGTGCCCCCCTGAACCATAGGCTTGCTGGGATGCATGATCAGTGTTTAACATAATTCGGAATGTTAATGCTCAGTCAAGTAAATTGCGCCCCAGTGCTGCCATTCACCTGGGGGGCAGGGGGTGCAGAGGGCTGCGACTGGCCCGGGCCGTACTTTGAGTATCCCTGTTCTACGTTGTCCGTGTTACACCACATTCCACATCTTGCTGTTCACAGGATCCTTACTCTGTTTTATACTCCAAGCTTCAAGTGGGGAATAGCCAATTTTTCAGTATCCTTCTAAACTCCGTATGATTTATAGTGACCTATATCTTTGCTGCAAATGCAATAGTTTGTCATTAAGTGAATTAATTTGAGATTTAGCCATGCTGATTTATCAAAGGTAAACATCTACCAAAGCACATTCAAAGTGGAAGAATTAAGGGAGTAAAGTGGCAAAATTCGGAAATTGATTTCAGTTGAAAGTTGTTGAAGCTTCTACTTTCATCCACTTAATAAAGTACTGTTAAAGTTTATGGGTAATACAAGAGGGCAGTGGGCCCCTGGGAAGCCCAGACCACAAGTGAATGTGGCTGATTTAAGATGGTCGGGCGAGTCTGTCTGCTGGTTACCTCCTATGGTTGTGGCTGTGAAGAAGCTGTGTTCATAAGGTGTGAGGTAATCCAGGCTGGGTGGAGTCTCCTCTGGGAAGTTGATGCTTGAGATCTGCTATACCTGAAGGAGGAACCGCATCAGTGGAGCAGGCCAAGCCTGGTGGGGGGGAGCCCCCAAACATCATCTCATACTCAAACTCAGTGGCACAATTACCAAATGTACTCTGTCTCCTCCCCACAAGTGTATGATGTCTCATTCTCAGTGGTGGCTCCAAAGGTCATTGGACATGTCATAACATCAGAAGGATGGACTTCCCATGCCTGGTGGTGCGCTCTGGCACTGATGTATGCTGAGACTCCTGCAGAGAAGCATCATTCATTGGAATCCCAAGGTTTCAATCACTTCAACCCCCAAATTAACAGCGTTTCTGTAGTCTGGGTGTCAAACCTCATCGTTAGAAGAAATGCACTCATGTGCGTGCTGCACTCGGTGTCATTAAAAGAAAGGCCCGAGGCGCGTGCTGCTCTCAGGTACAGTGGGGTCGGAGTGCTGTCACACCCCTGCCACTACCTCGTGCACAGGTTCAGGTGTGGGCATCACAGGTGGCACTGCTGCCAGGCTCTCTGGGGCCAGAACCCCTCCCTACCATAGGGTCACTGAAGGTCAATCTTGTCACAGGCATCAATTACCAAAAAGCAGGGGGTAGCGGAAGTGACATCACATAACCACCTTTGAGCCATTAGCATCACAGGAAGTGACATCATATGATGTGTTAGAGTGAATCCTCCCGAGGAGTGTGGTCAGATGGCCTTCTTCACAATAACTTACTTTGCTGAACCTAAAGCCTATTTTATATTGCACCTACATTTTAAGTAGCATCATATCATTGAAACGCTACATAGTTCTCTCTCATATAGCATAAAAATATATGTTTGTTGGAAGGGGAGAATCTAGTGTCACAAACAACACAAAACCGCACAGTGAACCAAACCGTTTAAACATCAGTCGGGATTTAATAGAGTGCCTTATGTGCTCCTCATTCGTAAAACGTGCTGGGGAAATTACTAAAACTGAAAAAGATTTAAAATAAGAAATGAGTACTTTTCCCACCCTGTTCCCTCCTGTAGACCAATGTGACCAACGTTACTGACATAAATTGTTCCTCAGCGTCGTTGATGCACTTTGTGTAGTACCAGGAGTAAGGCAGCGTTGTTAATGCACTTTGTGTAGTACCAGGAGTAAGGCAGCGTCATTGATACACTTTGTGTAGTACCAGGAGTAAGGCAGCGTCATTGATACACTTTGTGTAATACCAGGAGTAACACAGCATCGTTGATACACTTTGTGTAGTACCAGGAGTAAGGCAGCGTCATTGATACACTTTGTGTAGTACCAGGAGTAAGGCAGCGTCATTGATGCACTTTGTGTAGTACCAGGAGTAAGGCAGCGTTGTTAATGCACTTTGTGTAGTACCAAGAGTGAGGCAGCGTCATTGATACACTTTGTGTAGTACCAGGAGTAAGGCAGCGTCATTGATGCACTTTGTGTAGTACCAGGAGTAAGGCAGCGTTGTTAATGCACTTTGTGTTGTACCAAGAGTAAGGCAGCGTTGTTAATGCACTTTGTGTAGTACCAGGAGTAAGGCAGCGTTGTTAATGCACTTTGTATAGTACCAGGAGTAAGGCAGTGTCGTTAATGCACTTTGTGTAGTACCACGCGTAAGGCAGTGTTGTTGATACACTTTGTGTAGTACCAGGAGTAAATCAGCGTTGTTAATGCACTTTGTGTAGTACCAGGAGTAAGGCAGCGTTGTTAATGCACTTTGTATAGTACCAGGAGTAAGGCAGTGTCGTTAATGCACTTTGTGTAGTACCAGGCGTAAGGCAGTGTTGTTGATGCACTTTGTGTAGTACCAGGAGTAACACAGCGTCGTTGATGCACTTTGTGTAGTACCAGGAGTAAGGCAGCATCATTGATGCACTTTGTGTAGTACCAGGAGTAAGGCAGCATTGTTGATGCACTTTGGGTGGCAGCACTTGCAGGCAGCGTCGTTAATGCACTTTGTGTAGTACCAGGAGTAAGGCAGTGTCCTTAATGCGCTTTGTGTAGTACCAGGAGTAAGGCAGTGTTGTTGATGCACTTTGTGTAGTACCAGGAGTAACACAGCATCGTTGATGCACTTTGTGTAGTACCAGGAGTAAGGCAGCCTCATTGATGCACTTTGTGTAGTACCAGGAGTAAGGCAGCGTCATTGATGCACTTTGTGTTGTACCAAGAGTAAGGCAGCGTTGTTAATGCACTTTGTGTAGTACCAGGAGTAAGGCAGCGTTGTTAATGCACTTTGTATAGTACCAGGAGTAAGGCAGTGTCGTTAATGCACTTTGTGTAGTACCAGGCGTAAGGCAGTGTTGTTGATACACTTTGTGTAGTACCAGGAGTAAATCAGCGTCGTTAATGCACTTTGTGTAGTACCAGGAGTAAGGCAGCGTTGTTAATTCACTTTGTATAGTACCAGGAGTAAGGCAGTGTCGTTAATGCACTTTGTGTAGTACCAGGCGTAAGGCAGTGTTGTTGATGCACTTTGTGTAGTACCAGGAGTAACACAGCGTCGTTGATGCACTTTGTGTAGTACCAGGAGTAAGGCAGCATCATTGATGCACTTTGTGTAGTACCAGGAGTAAGGCAGCATTGTTGATGCACTTTGGGTGGCAGCACTTGCAGGCAGCGTCGTTAATGCACTCTGTGTAGTACCAGGAGTAAGGCAGTGTTGTTGATGCACTTTGTGTAGTACCAGGAGTAACACAGCATCGTTGATGCACTTTGTGTAGTACCAGGAGTAAGGCAGCCTCATTGATGCACTTTGTGTAGTACCAGGAGTAAGGCAGCGTCATTGATGCACTTTGTGTTGTACCAAGAGTAAGGCAGCGTTGTTAATGCACTTTGTGTAGTACCAGGAGTAAGGCAGCGTTGTTAATGCACTTTGTATAGTACCAGGAGTAAGGCAGTGTCGTTAATGCACTTTGTGTAGTACCAGGCGTAAGGCAGTGTTGTTGATGCACTTTGTGTAGTACCAGGAGTAACACAGCGTCGTTGATGCACTTTGTGTAGTACCAGGAGTAAGGCAGCATCATTGATGCACTTTGTGTAGTACCAGGAGTAAGGCAGCATTGTTGATGCACTTTGGGTGGCAGCACTTGCAGGCAGCGTCGTTAATGCACTTTGTGTAGTACCAGGAGTAAGGCAGTGTCCTTAATGCGCTTTGTGTAGTACCAGGAGTAAGGCAGTGTTGTTGATGCACTTTGTGTAGTACCAGGAGTAACACAGCATCGTTGATGCACTTTGTGTAGTACCAGGAATAAGGCAGCCTCATTGATGCACTTTGTGTAGTACCAGGAGTAAGGCAGCGTCATTGATGCACTTTGTGTTGTACCAAGAGTAAGGCAGCGTTGTTAATGCACTTTGTGTAGTACCAGGAGTAAGGCAGCGTTGTTAATGCACTTTGTATAGTACCAGGAGTAAGGCAGTGTCGTTAATGCACTTTGTGTAGTACCAGGCGTAAGGCAGTGTTGTTGATACACTTTGTGTAGTACCAGGAGTAAATCAGCGTCGTTAATGCACTTTGTGTAGTACCAGGAGTAAGGCAGCGTTGTTAATGCACTTTGTATAGTACCAGGAGTAAGGCAGTGTCGTTAATGCACTTTGTGTAGTACCAGGCGTAAGGCAGTGTTGTTGATGCACTTTGTGTAGTACCAGGAGTAACACAGCGTCGTTGATGCACTTTGTGTAGTACCAGGAGTAAGGCAGCATCATTGATGCACTTTGTGTAGTACCAGGAGTAAGGCAGCATTGTTGATGCACTTTGGGTGGCAGCACTTGCAGGCAGCGTCGTTAATGCACTCTGTGTAGTACCAGGAGTAAGGCAGTGTTGTTGATGCACTTTGTGTAGTACCAGGAGTAACACAGCATCGTTGATGCACTTTGTGTAGTACCAGGAGTAAGGCAGCCTCATTGATGCACTTTGTGTAGTACCAGGAGTAAGGCAGCGTCATTGATGCACTTTGTGTTGTACCAAGAGTAAGGCAGCGTTGTTAATGCACTTTGTGTAGTACCAGGAGTAAGGCAGCGTCATTGATGCACTTTGTGTAGTACCAGGAGTAAGGCAGCATTGTTGATGCACTTTGGGTGGCAGCACTTGCACGCAGCGTCGTTAATGCACTTTGATTTTGATTAGTGTTGGAAATGGCCCTTTCTGCAGAGTTATCCGCAAACGTTTTTCCTCCTATTTTTCTGACCCTCTTTTTGTTGACTTTAGCACTCGGGGTACTTTACCATCACTAATCAGGGCTAAAGTGCGTGTGCTCTCTCCCCTCACACTTAGTGTAAATGACTCACACCTGTTTGGCACATTTATTTTATCTGTAAAGTGGTATACCAGGTACCCAGGGCCTGTTAATTAAGTGCTACTAGTGGGCCTGCGGCACAGAGTGCCATCCACAGAAGTGGCCTTTCACACTTGTCTCAGGCCTGACACTGCCACGTCTGCACCGTTTCCTGCCACATTGACTTGGCAATTCATGCCCCTTGCCAAAGCGAAGACTCCCTTTTTACTGCACCTGTCACCCCTAAAGTAGGCCCTAGATAGCCCTATGGGCAGGGTGCTGTGTAAGTAAAAGGTAGGACATATGTCTTTGTGTTACACGTCCTAGTAGTGACAAACAGCCTATTAAGTTTCTCACTACTGGGAGTGCTGCCACTCTCACAATATTGCATTAGAAATCCCATGACCTATTCCTAAGTGGTAAGTTTTGATCTATAAAGAGTAGTGTGGGCATGTTTGGTTTGTTTGTAATGGTAGTCAGAAATCCTAGTTATTGGTGTAGGTGAGTATTTCATTACTTTTTTACAAATGCCTCTTTTAGAAAGTGGGCATTTCTCTGTGCTTATAACTCTGGTGGTTTGCAGCCTGACTCCAATCCACGTCTCGGGCAGAGTGACAGCAACACTTGGTGCATACTCTCCAGACAGCCATCCGTCAGGGAGGGGTAGGTGTGACAGGGTTACATCTGCATTCATCTACATACTGGTGGCCTTCAGGGCTGGGAGGGAGGAGGTGGGGCACAATTTACTTGTATATTCTGTGTCCTGCTTTCACACAGAGGGCTTGTTTACCCCCTACTGGTGTCTGGAGCCAGGGTAGAGGGGAAGGGAAATCCTTGGAACAGCTCAGATCTGGTTGGAACCCTCTCCCACCTTCTAGAAGCTGGGCATGTGTAGTATAAATAGAGGGGCTGTTAATTAGAGAACACTTTGGGAGTACTTTTGGAACTGGGGCTGAACCTCTGCCAGAGGGACTGCTGGAGTGCACAAGGGACCCACCTGGACTGCTCATCTGTTTGTTGCCCTGCTGGTGGCTGGCACAAAGGACTCATCTGGATTGCTTTTCTGTATGTTGCCCTGCTGCCAGGTGTTTGCCGGGTGGCACAAAGGACTCATCTGGATTGCTTTTCTGTATGTTGCCCTGCTGCCAGGTGTTTGCCGGGTGGCACAAAGGACTCCTCTGGATTGCTTTTCTGTATGTTGCCATGCTGCCAGGTGTCTGCCGGGTGGCACAAAGGACTCCTCTGGATTGCTTTTCTGTATGTTGCCATGCTGCCAGGTGTTTGCCGGGTGGCACAAAGGACTCATCTGGATTGCTTTTCTGTATGTTGCCATGCTGCCAGCCTCTTTCCCGACCCTGGACTACCAAGGTTTTGTGGGGCTGCTAGGAGCAACCGCCAGTGAAACCTCTTCTTGTGCGCTGGCCTGTCTCCCCCTTTGTGACTCTCCAGTGCCCCCAGGAGCCCAGCGTGTCGGGAGCGCTGTGTCCCGCTCCTGGCCTTTTCCAGCATTAACACATGAAGAGCGTTTTCCTTTTCACTGCTGCAGCACAGGGGAAGGGCCTCATCCTTTCCCGTGGTTTCTGGGTCCGCACGAGTGAGCGCTGGGATTGTTGCATAGTGCGAGGGCATCACTCACTGATCTCCCCACTTGCTCCCTCGTCTAACTCTGTGCCCCTGAGACTGGCATACTTGTGTGTACAGGGCCTCCCGTCCGACACCCACGAGCTGCCGCAGACACCGCCCTTCCCGGACCAGGGATGGTGAGTCCGAGGCTGGTACAGCCCTGAGGAGTGGTTCCGCCGCCCCATCCTCCCGGCCCGAGAGACGCGGTCCAAGGTTAGTCAGGCAGCCGACTGGCCCTCCGAGCCCCTGCGCCGCGGCCAGTTGCCTTGCCCATTCTGACTGGGGGGGACCAGGAAGGCCTCCCCTCCCCCGACCCAATACTGTCACATTCAGGAAAGTGCCTAGATACTGCATTGTAGGCGCCCAGCCGAACCTGCGGCCTGTGATCTAAAGCGGACTACTGTACCTTGCCAGATAGGAGTCCATGGATACTGGGCCCTGCTGCGTGTTTGTGATATTCAGAAATAACTTGCCCAGCATAGCGGTGACTCCTATCGGGACAGAACGCCATCACTTGCATATATGTAGGATGTGTACTGTAATAACCCTCATACTGTCCTGTCAGGGGGCCTGGCCTAGCTAGTGAGTACTAACTCAGAAATTGAGTAGTACACACAATCCATGTTTGTGGGGACACTGACCATCTTAGGTATGTTTATAGTTTTTGATGCCCTGATGTTACAATGTGCAATATTTTCCTATTTGCTGAGTCAAGATAGTGAGTACTAACTCAGGAACTGCATAGTATGCACAGTACTTCTAAATGTTGTCTGGTCTGACTTCCCTCACCTACAATATACTATATATTTTTATATAATCCTACGTGGAGTCTCTTTTGTGGTGTACTTATTGTATCGGAGGTGGGGTTTAACACATTGTCTCTGAAGGTAAGTCTGACTGCTCTCTTCCAAGCTCCCGGGGTGAGCACAGGTTATCTTTGGTGTGTAACTTACTCACCCTGACTAGAGTGGTGGGATCTGTCTGGCTGAGGTGCCTCCCCGAGCCAACCAGAAACCCCAACAATGACCATCACTGGTGAGGCAGCGTTGTTAATGCACGTTGGTTAGAATCACTGGTGAGGCAGCGTTGTTAATGCGCTTTGGTTAGCAGCACTGGTGAGGCAGGTTCATTAATGCACTTTGGTTAGCAGCATTGGTGAGGAGGTGTGGTTAATGCACTTTGGTTAGCAGCACTGGTGCGGAGACATCGTTAATGCACTTTGGTTAGAATCACTGGTGAGGCGGCGTTGTTAATGCACTTTGGTTAGCAGCACTGGTGAGGCGGTGTTGTTAATGCACTTTGGTTGGAATCACTGGTGAGGCGGTGTCGATAATGCACTTTGGTTAGCAGCACTGGTGAGGCGGTGTCGTTAATGCACTTTGGTTGGAATCACTGGTGAGGCGGTGTCGTTAATGCACTTTGGTTAGCAGCACTGGTGAGGCGTTGTCGTTAATGCACTTTGGTTAGCAGCACTGATGAGGTGGTGTTAATGCACTTTGGTTAGCAGCACTGGTGAGGCGGTGTCGTTAATGCACTTTGGTTGGAATCACTGGTGAGGCAGTGTCGTTAATGCACTTTGGTTAGCAGCACTGGTGAGGCGGTGTCGTTAATGCACTTTGGTTGGAATCACTGGTGAGGCGGTGTCGTTAATGCACTTTGGTTAGCAGCACTGGTGAGGCGGTGTTGTTAATGCACTTTGGTTGGAATCACTGGTGAGGCGGTGTTGTTAATGCACTTTGGTTGGAATCACTGGTGAGGCGGTGTCGTTAATGCACTTTGGTTAGCAGCACTGGTGAGGCGGTGTCGTTAATGCACTTTGGTTAGCAGCACTGGTGAGGCGGCGGCGTTAATGCACTATGGTTAGCAGTACTGGTGAGGCGGCGTCATTAATGCACTTTGGTTGGAATCACTGATGAGGCGGTGTCGTTAATGCACTTTGGTTGGAATCACAGGTGAGGTGGCGGTGTTAATGCACTTTGGTTAGCAGCACTGGCGAGGCGGCGTCATTAATGCACTTTGGTTGGAATCACTGGTGAGGCGGTGTCATTAATGCACTTTGGATGGAATCACTGGTGAGGCGGTGTCAATAATGCACTTTGGTTAGCAGCACTGGTGAGGCGGTGTTGTTAATGCACTATGGTTAGCAGCACTGGTGAGGTGGCGGCGTTAATGCACTTTGGTTAGCAGCACTGGTGAGGCGGTGTCGTTAATGCACTTTGGTTAGCAGCACTGGTGAGGCGGTGTCGTTAATGCACTTTGGTTAGCAGCACTGGTGAGGCGGCAGCGTTAATGCACTATGGTTAGCAGTACTGGTGAGGCGGTGTCATTAATGCACTTTGGTTGAAATCACTTGTGAGGCGGTGTCGTTAATGCACTTTGGTTGAAATCACTGGTGAGGCGGTGTCGTTAATGCACTTTGGTTGGAATCACAGGTGAGGCGGTGGCGTTAATGCACTTTGGTTAGCAGCACTGGTGAGGCGGCGTCATTAATGCACTTTGGTTGGAATCACTGGTGAGGCGCGGTCGTTAATGCACTTTGGTTGGAATCACTGGTGAGGAGGTGTCGTTAATGCACTTTGGTTGGAATCACAGGTGAGGTGGCGTCATTAATGCACTTTGGTTGGAATCACTGGTGAGGCTGTGTCATTAATGCACTGTGGTTAGCAGCACTGGTGAGGAGGCATCGTTAATGCACTTTGGTTGGAATCACTGGTGAGGTGCGGTCGTTAATGCACTTTGGTTAGAATCACTGGTGAGGCGGTGTCGTTAATGCACTTTGGTTAGAATCACTGGTGAGGCGGTGTCGTTAATGCACTTTGGTTAGCAGCACTGGTGAGGCGGCGTCGTTAATGCACTTTGGTTAGCAGCACTGGTGAAGCGGTGTCGTTAATGCACTTTGGTTGGAATCACTGGTGAGGCGGTGTCGTTAATGCACTTTGGTTAGCAGCACTGGTGATGCGGCGGCGATAATGGACTTTGGTTGGAATCACTGGTGAGGCGGTGTCGTTAATGCACTTTGGTTGGAATCACTGGTGAGGCGGCGGCGATAATGGACTTTGGTTGGAATCACTGGTGAGGCGGCGTCGTTAATGCACTTTGGTTAGCAGCACTGATGAGGCGGCGTCATTAATGCACTTTGGTTAGAATCACTGGTGAGGCGGTGTCATTAATGCACTTTGGTTGGAATCACTGGTGAGGCGGCGGCGTTAATGCACTTTGGTTAGCAGCACTGGTGAGGCGGCGTCATTAATGCACTTTGGTTAGAATCACTGGTGAGGCGGTGTCATTAATGCACTTTGGTTGGAATCACTGGTGAGGCGGCGTCGTTAATGCACTTTGGTTAGCAGCACTGGTGAGGCGGCGTCATTAATGCACTTTGGTTAGAATCACTGGTGAGGCGGTGTCATTAATGCACTTTGGTTGGAATCACTGGTGAGGCGGCGTCGTTAATGCACTTTGGTTAGCAGCACTGGTGAGGCAGGTTCATTAATGCACTTTGGTTGGAATCACTTGTGAGGCGGTGTCGTTAATGCACTTTGGTTGGAATCACTGGTGAGGCGGTGTCGTTAATGCACTTTGGTTGGAATCACTGGTGAGGCGCGGTCGTTAATGCACTTTGGTTAGAATCACTGGTGAGGCGGTGTCGTTAATGCACTTTGGTTGGAATCACTGGTGAGGCGGTGTCGTTAATGCACTTTGGTTGGAATCACTGGTGAGGCGGCGTCGTTAATGCACTTTGGTTAGAAGCACTGGTGAGGAGACATCGTTAATGCACTTTGGTTAGCAGCACTGGTGAGGCGGTTCGTTAATGCACTTTGGTTGGAATCACTTGTGAGGCGGTGTCGTTAATGCACTTTGGTTGGAATCACTGGTGAGGCGGTGTCGTTAATGCACTTTGGTTGGAATCACTGGTGAGGCGCGGTCGTTAATGCACTTTGGTTAGAATCACTGGTGAGGCGGTGTCGTTAATGCACTTTGGTTGGAATCACTGGTGAGGCGGTGTCGTTAATGCACTTTGGTTGGAATCACTGGTGAGGCGGCGTCGTTAATGCACTTTGGTTAGCAGCACTGGTGAGGAGACATCGTTAATGCACTTTGGTTAGCAGCACTGGTGAGGCGGTTCGTTAATGCACTTTGGTTAGCAGCACTGGTGAGGCGGCGTCATTAATGCACTTTGGTTAGAATCACTGGTGAGGCGGTGTCGTTAATGCACTTTGGTTGGAATCACTGGTGAGGCGGTGTTAATGCACTTTGGTTATAATCAGTGGTGAGGCGGTGTCGTTAATGCACTTTGGTTAGCAGCACTGGTGAGGCTTTAGCAGACACTGCAGCACAAACATAAGGTTTTTATTTAAACATAGAATTTTCTGTGTCCCCAATAATACAAATCTGCAACATCTTCTCTGAAAATGTGTATTTTTTATTTCAGGGTTTTTATTCTGCACACTGCACGGGGCGGCCTCAGGCTCGCCCAGGGCGCCAGTCTTGTTTTGTTACCACCCTGGGGACCGACCCTGTTACAAGGATAACTGCGCGGTTGCTGACACGTTTGACTGCGGCGAACTTCTGTTTCCTTTTGTGCCTCCTTCGCGCTCATGGCGGCCGCGGGGCTTTGAATCGGCGGCTTATGTCACCTGTTTTACTTTTCATTTTCAAATTATGTGGCAAGAAGCGTCCAGTTAGGAGTTTACACCCTAAGAGCTCTAACTCGAGCAAACGCTTGTTTATTCTGTGGCTCCAGGGGCTGTCAGGGCACATGGCCCGGCACCTACACCCACGCTCTACACCCACCCGCACTCTACACCCACTCTCTGCACCCACCCGCACTCTACACCCACTCTCTGCACCTACCCGCACTCTACACCCACGCTCTACACCTACCCGAAGTCTACACCCACGCTCTACACCCACCCGCACTCTACACCTACCCGCACTCTACACCCACTCTCTGCACCTACCCGCACTCTACACCCACGCTTTACACCTACCCGAAGTCTACACCCACGCTCTACACCCACCCGCACTCTACACCTACCCGCACTCTACACCCACCCGCACTCTACACCTACCCGCACTCTACACCCACGCTCTACACCTACCCGCACTCTACACCTACCCGCACTCTACACCTACCCGCGCTCTACACCTACCCGCACTCTACACCTACCCGCACTCTACACCCACGCTCTACACCCACCCGCACTCTACACCTACCCGCACTCTACACCCACTGTCTACACCCACCCGCACTCTACACCTACCCGCACTCTACACCCACGCTCTACACCTACCCGAAGTCTACACCCACGCTCTACACCCACCCGCACTCTACACCTACCCGCACTCTACACCTACCCGCACTCTACACCCACCCGCACTCTACACCCACTCTCTACACCTACCCGCACTCTACACCTACCCGCACTCTACACCTACCCGCACTCTACACCCGCACTCTACACCTACCCGCACTCTACACCTACCCGCACTCTACACCCACTCTCTACACCCACGCTCTACACCTACCCGAAGTCTACACCCACGCTCTACACCCACCCGCACTCTACACCTACCCGCACTCTACACCCACGCTCTACACCCACCCGCACTCTACACCTACCCGCACTCTACACCCACGCTCTACACCTACCCGCACTCTACACCTACCCGCACTCTACACCCGCGCTCTACACCTACCCGCACTCTACACCTACCCGCACTCTACACCCACGCTCTACACCCACCCGCACTCTACACCTACCCGCACTCTACACCCACTGTCTACACCCACCCGCACTCTACACCTACCCGCACTCTACACCCACGCTCTACACCTACCCGAAGTCTACACCCACGCTCTACACCCACCCGCACTCTACACCTACCCGCACTCTACACCTACCCGCACTCTACACCCACTCTCTACACCTACCCGCACTCTACACCTACCCGCACTCTACACCTACCCGCACTCTACACCTACCCGCACTCTACACCCACTCTCTACACCCACGCTCTACACCTACCCGCACTCTACACCTACCCGCACTCTACACCTACCCGCACTCTACACCCACGCTCTACACCCACCCGCACTCTACACCCACCCGCACTCTACGCCCACTCTCTACACCCACCCACACTCTCTACACCCGCACTCTCTACACCCACCCCCGCTCTCTCCTCTGTTCTACGTCTATAATCGCCGTCTTGGAAAGTTCCCAATAAAAATGATTCTGAAAATTGAAAAGAAGACTGAAAGCTCAAAGACCCAAAGCTCCTGAACGGAGTGGGGGGTACACCGTCTCCCCAGGGGTGTCTGCTGGCCCCAGTCTGGGCTGGGAAGTAAATGCCTGGGAGTAGGGGAGCCCCCTGTGCTGGGGTGAGGGTCCCTGCCAGTGGATACATTCCCAGCAGCCCCTGCGTGGGGCGGTTCCTGTGTCCTAAGAGTGGGGGGGGGGGGGCAGCCGGTGTTTGGGGAGTGAGGCTCTATCACTTGTCCCCGCCTGTCTCTGTGGAAGACTGTCTCCTATCTCTGGTTTGCACATGGCCCTGACTGCTGGTTTGCACATGGTCCTGACTGCTGGGCCCTTCTCTCTGGTTTGTGAGATGGCCCTGACTTCTGGTTTGTCACATGGTCCTGACTGCTGGGCCCTTCTTTTTGGTTTGCACATGGCTTGCACTGCTGGTTTGCACATGGCCCTGACTTCTGGTTTGTCACTTGGTCCTGGCTGCTGGGCCCTTCTCTCTGGTTTGTGAGATGGCCCTGACTGCTGGTTTGCACACGGTCCTGACTGCTGGGCCCGTTTGCACATGGTCCTGACTGCTGGGCCCGTTTCTGGTTTGCACACGGTCCTGACTGCTGGTTTGCACACGGTCCTGACTGCTGGTTTGCACACGGTCCTGACTGCTGGTTTGCACACGGTCCTGACTGCTGGTTTGCACACGGTCCTGACTGCTGGTTTGCACACGGTCCTGACTGCTGGTTTGCACACGGTCCTGACTGCTGGTTTGCACACGGTCCTGACTGCTGGTTTGCACATGGTCCTGACTGCTGGGCCCGTCTCTGGTTTGCACACGGTCCTGACTGCTGGTTTGCACATGGTCCTGACTGCTGGTTTGCACACGGTCCTGACTGCTGGGCCAGTCTCTGGCGGTGCTCTCTGCTCCCTCCAGGGCCTCGGGAGCGAGGAGCCCCCCCCCACCCCCCCCGGCGGCGGGTCTGGGGGCACCAGGGCACAATACCTGCCTCCTCCCTAACAAGCCCCGGCCTGCTGGTGTTTGCTCGCTGGAATTGGAAGAGCAAAGCTCACATTCCTGGCGCGCTGGCGATTCCCACCAGCCCCCCCCCCCCCCCCCGCCTGTTTAACTCTGGATTGAGCCCCCTCTCCCAGCAGCCCTCCCCCCCCCCCCCGTTTACCTCTGGATTCAGCCCCCTCTCCCAGCAGCCCCCCCCCCCCCGGTTTACCTCTGGATTGAGCCCCCTCTCCCAGCAGCCCTCCCCCCCCGGTTTACCTCTGGATTCAGCCCCCTCTCCCAGCAGCCCTCCCCCCCCCCTGTTTACCTCTGGATTCAGCCCCCTCTCCCAGCAGCCCTCCCCCCCCCCCCTGTTTACCTCTGGATTGAGCCCCCGCTCCCAGCAGCCCTCCCCCCCCCACCCCCGTTTACCTCTGGATTGAGCCCCCTCTCCCAGCAGCCCTCCCCCCCCGGTTTACCTCTGGATTGAGCCCCCTCTCCCAGCAGTCCCCCCCCCCGGTTTACCTCTGGATTCAGCCCCCCCCCCCCCTGTTTACCTCTGGATTCAGCCCCCTCTCCCACCAGCCCCCCCCCCCCCCCCCTGTTTACCTCTGGATTGAGCCCCCGCTCCCACCAGCCCTCCCCCCCCCGGTTTACCTCTGGATTCAGCCCCCTCTCCCACCAGCCCTCCCCCCCCCGGTTTACCTCTGGATTCAGCCCCCCCCCCGGTTTACCTCTGGATTGAGCCCCCTCTCCCAGCAGCCCCCCCCCCCCCGGTTTACCTCTGGATTCAGCCCCCCCCCCCCCCCTGTTTACCTCTGGATTCAGCCCCCTCTCCCACCAGCCCCCCCCCCCCCCCTGTTTACCTCTGGATTGAGCCCCCGCTCCCACCAGCCCTCCCCCCCCCGGTTTACCTCTGGATTCAGCCCCCTCTCCCACCAGCCCTCCCCCCCCCGGTTTACCTCTGGATTCAGCCCCCCCCCCGGTTTACCTCTGGATTGAGCCCCCTCTCCCAGCAGCCCCCCCCCCCCGGTTTACCTCTGGATTCAGCCCCCCCCCCCCCTGTTTACCTCTGGATTCAGCCCCCTCTCCCACCAGCCCCCCCCCCCCCCCCTGTTTACCTCTGGATTGAGCCCCCGCTCCCACCAGCCCTCCCCCCCCCGGTTTACCTCTGGATTCAGCCCCCTCTCCCACCAGCCCTCCCCCCCCCGGTTTACCTCTGGATTCAGCCCCCCCCCCGGTTTACCTCTGGATTGAGCCCCCGCTCCCACCAGCCCTCCCCCCCCCGGTTTACCTCTGGATTCAGCCCCCTCTCCCACCAGCCCTCCCCCCCCCCGGTTTACCTCTGGATTCAGCCCCCCCCCCGGTTTACCTCTGGATTGAGCCCCCTCTCCCAGAGCCCAGGGGTGGCTCTCCTGCCCGTCCTTACAGCGCGGGGACAGGTCCCGGCTCCCCCTCTCACCCGTGATCTTGCTAATCTCAGCATCTTATCAGGTGGTAAAGACCCGTCCCTGGGGAGGCCGGGCCCAGGTGCGGCCCTGGACCCCGTGTCCGGGCTGGAGGGGTGCGGGTGAGTGCTGTATGCGAGGGGTGCGGGTGAGTGCTGTATGTGAGGGGTGCGGGTGAGTGCTGTATGCGAGGGGTACGGGTGAGTGATATATGCGAGGGGTGCGGGTGAGTGCTGTATGCGAGGGGTGCGGGTGAGTGATATATGTGAGGGGTACGGGTGAGTGATATATGCGAGGGGTACGGGTGAGTGCTGTATGCGAGGGGTGCGGGTGAGTGCTGTATGCGAGGGGTACGGGTGAGTGATATATGCGAGGGGTGCGGGTGAGTGCTGTATGCGAGGGGTGCGGGTGAGTGATATATGTGAGGGGTGCGGGTGAGTGATATATGTGAGGGGTACGGCCGGAAGTGAATGGTTCATACTTGGGTGAGCATTCTAGGCTAGGAGTGAATGGTCTGAGTGAGTGGTCCGTTCTGGGGTGAATGATCACTGTGAGCTGTGGTTCTTGGGGGCCGGAGGTGGGGGGAGTTCACCACACCCTCCTCCAGGGTGGGGGGAGTCCAGCTGTGGTCATTGCGCTGTATTGATTGTTTGCTGATTGAACACTTGTTTCCAATCTCCAACGATTGGCTGATGGCTTCAGGCCTGAGGCAGGGACTGGGGGGTCTTCTAAGCTCCTCCATCTTGTTGGGGGAGGGGTTCATTGTAGAGGTGGCCCATGAGGCACTGAGGCGGAGATGGAAGGAAGGTATATGAGCACTGTGGAGGCCTGGTAATGGAGGCATGGCAATAGGGCCCCTGTGGAGGCATGGCAATAGGGCCCCGGTGGAGGCATGGTAATAGGGCCGGCGTGGAGGCATGGTAATGGCAATAGGGCCCCTGTGGAGGCCTGATAATGGTAATAGGGCCCCTGTGGAGGCCTGGTAATGGTAATAGGGCCCCTGTGGAGGCCTGGTAATGGTAATAGGGCCCCTGTGGAGGCATGGCAATAGGGCCCCTGTAAAGGCATAGGAATGGTAATAGGGCCCCTTTGGAGGCATGGCAATAGGGCCCCTTTGGAGGCATGGCAATAGGGCCCCGGTGGAGGCATGGCAATAGGGCCCCGGTGGAGGCATGGCAATAGGGCCCCTGTGGAGACATGGCAATAGGGCCCCTGTGGGGGCATGGTTATAGGGCCCCTGTGGGGGCATGGCAATAGGGCCCCTGTGGAGGCATGGTAATAGGGCCCCTGTGGGGGCATGGTTATAGGGCCCCTGTGGGGTCATGGTAATACGGCCGGCGTGAGGGTATGGTAATAGGGCCCCTTTGGAGGCATGGTAATAGGGCCGGCGTGGAGGCATGGCAATAGGGCTGGCGTGAAGGCATGGCAATAGGGCCCCTGTGGAGGCATGGCAATAGGGCCCCTGTGGAGGCATGGCAATAGGGCCCCTGTGGAGGCATGGCAATAGGGCCCCTGTGGAGGCATGGCAATAGGGCCCCTGTGGGGGCATGGTTATAGGGCCCCTGTGGGGGCATGGCAATAGGGCCCCTGTGGAGGCATGGCAATAGGGCCCCTGTGGAGGCATGGCAATAGGGCCCCTGTGGGGGCATGGTTATAGGGCCCCTGTGGGGGCATGGCAATAGGGCCCCTGTGGAGGCATGGTAATAGGGCCCCTGTGGGGGCATGGTTATAGGGCCCCTGTGGGGGCATGGTTATAGGGGCACTGCGGGGGCATGGTTATAGGGCCCCTGTGGGGGCATGGTTATAGGGGACTGCGGGGGCATGGTTATAGGGGCACTGCGGGGGCATGGTTATAGGGGCACTGCGGGGGCATGGTTATAGGGGCACTGCGGGGGCATGGTTATAGGGCCCCTGTGGGGGCATGGTTATAGGGGACTGCGGGGGTATGGTTATAGGGGCACTGCGGGGGCATGGTTATAGGGCCCCTGTGGGGGCATGGTTATAGGGGACTGCGGGGGCATGGCAATAGGGCCCCTGTGGGGGCATGGTTATAGGGGCACTGCGGGGGCATGGTTATAGGGCCCCTGTGGGGGCATGGCAATAGGGCCCCTGTGGGGGCATGGCAATAGGGCCCCTGTGGGGGCATGGTTATAGGGCCCCTGTGGGGGCATGGTTATAGGGCCCCTGTGGGGGCATGGTTATAGGGGCACTGCGGGGGCATGGTAATGTGTAAATAGGGGTTCAGAACTAACTGAGAGAAGACAGAGGGCCTGATTTTGCACTTGGCGGAGGGGGTTTCTTGTTACACACCCGTCGCTGTATCACAAGAGGCCCGACAGAATATTGTTCGTGTTTGTGACTGAGTTTCCCCCTCCACCAAACTTTAAAGCAGGCGTACAACATACTGGGAGACAGGGCAGAGGGGGGCCAGTATTGACTGGATTATTCGAGGTAGGTTGTGTAGGGCAATGCCGTGGGTAAGAAAAGGAACAGGACAGGGAAGGGGACAAGAGATGTGGGGCACTGAAGGATAGCAGACACTCTGAGGGTAAGAGGCTTTGGGGACAGCAGACACTCTGAGGGTAAGAGGCTTTGGGGACAGGAGACACTGAGGGTAAGAGGCTTTGGGGACAGGAGACACTGAGGGTAAGAGGCTTTGGGGACAGGAGACACTGTGAGGGTAAGAGGCTTTGGGGACAGCAGACACTGAGGGTAAGAGGCTTTGGGGACAGCAGACACTGAGGGTAAGAGACTTTGGGGACAGGAGACACAGATGGTAAGAGGCTTTGGGGACAGGAGACACTGAGGGTAAGAGGCTTTGGGGACAGGAGACACTGTGAGGGTAAGAGCCTTTGGGTACAGCAGACACGGAGGGTAAGATGCTTTGGGGACAGGAGGCACTGTGAGGGTAAGATGCTTTGGGGGCAGGAGATACTGAGGGTAAGATGCTTTGGGGACAGAAGACACTGAGGGTAAGAGGCTTTGTGGACCGGAGACACTGTGAGGGTAAGATGCTTTGGGGACAGGAGATACTGAGGGTAAGAGGCTTTGGGGACAGGAGGCACTGAGGGTAACAGGGTAAGATGCTTTGGGGACAGAAGACACTGAGGGTAAGAGGCTTTGTGGACAGGAGACACTGTGAGGGTAAGATACTTTGGGAACAGGAGACACTGAGGGTAAAAGGCTTTGGGGACAGCAGACACTGTGAGGGTAAGAGGCTTTGGGGACAGCAGACACTGAGGGTAAGAGTCTTTGGGGACAGGAGACACAGATGGTAAGAGGCTTTGGGGACAGGAGGCACTGAGGGTAAGAGGCTTTGGGGACAGGAGACACTGAGGGTAAGAGGCTTTGGGGACAGGAGACACTGTGAGGGTAAGAGGCTTTGGGGACAGGAGGCCCTGAGGGTAAGAGGCTTTGGGGACAGGAGACACTGTGAGGGTAAGAGGCGTTTGAGACAGCAGACACTGTGAGGGTAGGAGGCTTTGGGGACAGGAGACACTGTGAGTGTAAGAGACATTGAGGAAGGGAGACACTGAGTGTAAGAAACATCGAGGAGTGTAAGAGACATCGTGGAAGGGGGACATGGGTGAGAGGCAGTGCAGTGAAGGGGTTCTGAGGCGGAGGAGACCTTCCTGGGGGGCGAGGGCAGCAGACCCGGGCTCTGCTCCTGGTGCAGGGGATATGGAGTCCCAGCTCAGCCCTTCCTCGCTGTGTGCTCTGGGGCGCCCCCTCCTGAGCCGGGGTCTCTTGCTGTACAGCAGTCGGGGAACATAAGAGATGTGTTGTTGCGCATCCCTGGACCGCGGGGAGCCGGGGGGCACCTCTCTGCCCCTCCCCTCCCCCCCCAGCCATCCACCCCCCCCCCCCCCCCACACCTGAAGCCCAGACTCGTCTGTGTTTAATAAGCAGCTTCGGCTGCTGATAACAGGGTGCAGGAGAGCTCCGTGCAGGTGTCTCTCTCTCTCTCTCTCACACAGACAGCCCTCTCCCCCACCCCTGCCCTCCCCTCCCCCTCCCTCTCTCCCACCAGTCTCTCTCCTTCTCTTCCTCTCTCTACCACACCTCTATCCTCCTCTCCCTCACCTCCTCTCTCCCTTTATCTATCTCCCTCTGTGTGTGTCTCTCTCTCTCTCTCACAGACAGCCCTCTCCCCCACCCCTGCCCCTCCCCCTCCCTCTCTCCCGCCACTCTCTCTCCTCCTCCTCTCTCTCCCACACCTCTCATCCTTTCCCTCCCTCTCCCTCTTTCCTTCTCACCCAGTCTCACACCCCTCTCTCTCCTCCTCTCCCTCCCTCTCTCCCTCACCTACTCTTTTTCTCTATCCCCCTCTCGCCTCTCTCTCACACACACAGCCCTCTCCCCCACCCCTGTCCCTCTCCTCACCCTCCCTCTCTCCCACCACTCTCTCTCTTACTCTTCATCTCTCTCCCTCTCTACTTCTTTTCCTCTCTCTCCCACACCTTTCTCCTCCTCTCCCTCCCTCTCTCTCTCCCTCACCTCATCTCTCCCTTTCTCTATCCCCCTCTCTCTCTCCCTCTCACCTCTCTCTCTCACACACACAGCCCTCTCCCCACCCCTGTCTCTCCCCTCACCCTCCCTCTCTCCCACCACTCACTCTCCTCCTCTTCCTCTCTCTCCCTCTCCTTCTCTCTCTCCCACACCTCTCATCCTTTCTCCCCTGTCTCTCAACCCCTCTCTCCTCCTCTCCCTCCCTCTCTCTCTCCCTCACCTCATCTCTCCCTTTCTCTATCCCCCTCTCTCTCTCTCTCGCCTCTCTCTCACACACACACACCCCTCTCCCCCACCCTCTCCCTCTCTCCCACCACTCTCTCTCCTCTTCCTCTCTCTCCCACACTTCTCTCTTCCTCTCCCTCTCTCTCCCTCACCTACTCTCTCCCTTTCTCTATCGCCCTCTCCCTCCCACCACTCTCTCTCCTACTCTTCATCTCTCTCCCTCTCGCCTTCTCTTCCTCTCTCTACCACACCTCTATCCTCCTCTCCCTCACCTACTCTCTCCCTCACCTACTCTCCCCCTTTCTCTATCTCCCTCTGTGTGTGTCTCTCTCTCTCTCTTTCTCACCCCCTCTCTCCCTATATTTCCCTCTTGCCCCTCCTCTCTTAACCTTTGACTCTTCTATTCCTCATCCCCTCTCTCCTCTTCATTCTTTGTTTCCCTTTCCGTCTCTCTCGCTGTTTGCCTCTCTCCCCCCCCCTCTCTGTCCCTTTTGTCTCTCCTGTTCCTTCTCTCCTTCCTCCCCTCTTTCTTATCAGTCTCTCTTCTTCCCCTTCTTTCCATCCTCTTTCGCTCTCGTCTCTCATCTTTCTCTTATCTACCTTCACTTCTGTCCCTCCCCTCTTGTCTCTCCTCTTTCCTCTTGTCCCTCCCCTCTCCACTCCTCTTTCCTCTTGTCCCTCCTATCTCCTTTTGACCCTCTTCTCTTGTCTCCCTCTCTTTCCCTCTTGTCCCTCTTCTCTTGTCCTTGCTCTTTTTGTCCCTCCTTTTCCTCTGCCTCCCCTCTTGTCCCTCCTCTCTTGTCCTTCCTCTCTTTCCTTCTTGTCCCTCTTCTTTTGTCCCTCGTGTCCCTCCTCTCGTGTCCTTCCTCTCTTTCCTTGTTGTCCCTCCTGGGTTCCCCTCGTGTCCGTCCTCTTCTGTCCTTAAACTCCTTGCCTGTGCCCCTCCCTCTCACGCCCCTCAGTTGTCCAGGGTCTCCGCTAATGACAATAAGTATTGAAGAGGGTGTGTTTGTGTGTAGCCCCCGGGGGAGGAGCGCGCTCCCCCCAGTTAGTTCTTGTAGCGCTCATTATTCTTATGTTAAGCCTGTCATTAAGGCGCTCCCCCCTCTCCATTATCTGCCCAGGCCGCTGTGCGCCTTGGGAGCACCTGCATCGCCACATCCGAGCCCCTTGCTGCCCCCCCTCACCTCCTGCCCCCCCCCCCCAGCCCCTCTCCAGCCCCTCCTCCAGTCCCCCAGCTCTCCCAGCACCCCCCCCACACCCCCCCCGGCGGCCCAGCCTTTGATCAGTCGGAAGTGAGGACAGGGAGGCTGAAGGGCAGAGTTAATGATACATCGGGGAGCAGGTGTTGAGGGCTGAGAGGTGCGTGCAGGAGGGGTGCCCCCCCCCCCCATAACACCTTTCATCACTGAGGTCACCCCTTGCAGTGGATGCGAGAGCCCGGCCAGGGGGGCGGAGGCACGCCTCCGAGGGGGTTGGGGGGCACACCCCGAGGGGAGGGGGGTACACATCCTACCGGGGGGGGGGGGGGGGGGGGAGGAGGCTGCTGGCGGGGCACAATTGCAGAAAAGTGAAACAGGCCAGATCTATTTTTGGGCCACCTTAAAGCAAAATTCAGATTGCAAAACCACCGGCGTCTCCCCACTGGGGCGTCCTGCATCATCACTTCAGAGGATTCTGCACTTCCGGAGGCGCTTTGTACCTATGGAGGCGCTTTACGGAGGCGCATGGTACCCGTGGAGGCGCTTGGTACCTGTGGAGGCACATCGCACGCGTGGGGCACCACTGGTGGTCTCCGGCTGGCTTCCACCGCTCTAGGGGTCCCAGTTTTCACCTCTGGTGAAGCTAGCCTATACCTTTGGTGCCCTGGTGAGCGCACCCCCTCCCCCCCCCCCTCCTTCTCGTGACCTCTGAACCTGCCTCTGATGATCTTAGTGTCTGTCACTGGTAGTCTTAGGCTGACCACCGCTTTAGGGGTTCCAGTTTTCACCTCTGGTGCCCGGGTGTACACAAGCCCCCCTCTAGTAACCCGAGAGTCTGCCACTGTTGGTCCCAGGGTCCACCCCCTGTGCTCTAGGGGTCCAAGGGTCCACCCCCTGTGCTCTGGGGGTCCCAAGTCCCACCTCTTCTGATCCTCGGCCCTCCCTCTGGTGCCTCGGTGTCCACACGCCCCCTCTAGTGACCTCTGGTGATCCGAGAGTCTGTCATTGGTGGTCTTAGGCGCACCTCCAGTGCTCTGGGGGTCCCAGGGTCCACCCCTGTGCTCTGGGGGTCCCAGGTTCCACCTCTTCTGATCCTCGGCCCTCCCTCTGCTGCCCGGTGTCCACAGCCCCCCTCTAGTGACCTCTGGTGGTCCCACTGTCCATCCCCTGTGGTCTGGGGGTCCCAGGTTCCACCTCCAGTGCCCTGGGGGTCCCAGGGTCCACCTCCAGTGCCCTGGGGGTCCCAGAGTCCACCTCCAGTGCCCTGGGGGTCCCAGGGTCCACCTCCAGTGCTCAGGGGGTCCCAGGGTCCACCTCCAGTGCTCTGGGGGTCCCAGGTTCCACCTCTTCTGATCCTCAGCCCTCCCTCTGGTGCCCCGGTGTCCACAGCCCCCTCTAGTGACCTCTGGTGGTCCCAGGGTCCATCCCCTGTGGTCTGGGGGTCCCAGGTTCCACCTCCAGTGCTCTGGGGGTCCCAGGGTCCACCTCTTCTGATCCTCGGCCCTCCCTCTGGTGCCCCGGTGTCCACAGCCCCCTCTAGTGTCCTCTGGTGATCCGCGTGTCCACCCTCCGTGGCCTTTCGGCGGCTATTTCTGGCTCTGGATGCGGAGGGAGTGGGCGGGGGGTCTCGGGTGCCTTTTAGGCCGAAGGACAGTGCTCAGTTTGCGGAGGGCAGTGTAGGGGTTCGAGCACCCTGAGTGTGGTGTTGGGGTGTGCTCTTGATGTGAGGGGGCAGCTTTGGATTGTGGCGTTGAGGGGTTTTGGATGTGTGGGGGGGGGGCAGGCTTTGGATGTAGATGGTCGGACTTGGGGGGCGGAGGGGGGGGGGGGGGTTCGAGGTGACGGTGTGGTGTTGGGGGGAGGATCTGGGCGGTAGACTGGAGAAAAGGACCTGGGGGTGGGGTGCCGGGCTAGTTTATTATGGGGGGGGAGAGAGGGGGAGGTCTTGTCCGGGTGTGGTTATGGGGGGCTCTGGGTGTAGTGATGAGTTAAGGATACCGGGTTGGGGGGATGTTGACTGGTGGGTAAGAAGTGTGCTCTGGGGCGTGGGAGGCCGCTGGGGGGGGGACTTGTTCTGTGAGTAGTCTGGGTCGGACAAATTCTGGGGTGTAGGTACAGTTTGGGGTGTCTGGGACTGAAGGACACTTTTCTGGACATTCAGGGAGCTCCCTGCCCTTGTCTGTGAGTGCAAGTTGGGCATGAAGAGTGGGCGGCAGCTCCCCCGCCCCCACCCCGTTCTCCTCTTTTCAGAGGCCAGGGTGAGAGTCCGGGGTGCAGATGGATGGAAGCAGCGTGTGCTCAAGGTCAGGCGGTTTGTGGGCACAGATGGACCGTCGCCCAAGGTCAGACCTTGTTCTTGCCCGTGGCGGAGCTGGGATCCACGGCTCGGCAGATACCGCACAGGCTATCAGCGGGGGAGCCAGCATTCTATTCCACGAGTTTGTGGCTTTCTATTGCAAGGTCTTACCAGGGCCTCGGGGTAAGCGCGCCTAGAAGCTTTCATCAGTCAATTAAAACACTTCACGACAAAACCTACCCTGTTTCTTTACCACCAAGAGAAAAAACACACTGATCGCGCGCCTCACCCATGCAGGTGGCTGCTTCGAAGCACGTGGTAATGCGCTGCAAACAAGGTTAGAGACGTACACGGCATAACAGAAATAATATTAAATGACAAGAGAGTTTAAAATCCTTTCTGGATATTGTTTTGCACTCTTGGGCTCTAGAGGGTGTCTGCCAAAGCTGGGCCAGGAGATGTTTGGAGCGCCATCAGGGCCCGGTGCTGGAAATGTCCCTTTGTGCCGGGTCATCCTCAAACTTTCTGCTTTCTCCTCCTATCTTTCTGGCCCTCTTTTTGTTGGCTTTGGGACTCTGGCCACTTTACCACCGCTAATCAGTGCTAAAGTGCACGTGCTCTCCCCTAACACTTAGTATGAATGACTTACACCAGTTTGGCTTATTTATTCTACATGTTAGTCCCTTGTAAAGTGGTGTACCATGTACCCAGGGCCTGTAAAGTAAATGCTACCAGCGGGCCTGCAGCACAGATTGAAGAACCCACAGAAGTAGCCTCTTTAACTTGTCTGCCTTTCCACTTTACTGCTGCACTGACTTGGCAAGTCAAACTACCTGCCAAGGCCTAAACTCCCTTTTTACTACACCTAAGTCCCTCCTAAGGTAGACCCTAGATAGCCTTGGGTGCAGGGTGCTGTTTGTGTAAAAGGTAGGACATATATTTCTATGTGTTACATATCCTAGTAGTGACAAACAGCCGATTTTATTATTTCACAGCTGTGAGTGCTGCTCCTCTCATAGGTTTGAATTGGGAATTCCCTTATATATGTTGAAGTGGTAATTTCTGATCTGTAAGGAGTAGCATGGGTATGTTTGGAATGGTGGTGATAAATCCTGGTTACTGTTCTAGGTGGATTTTACATTACTATTTTAGAAATGCCACTCTTAGTAAGTGGGTGTTTCTCTGTGCTTATAACTCTGTTGCTTTGCAGCCTGACTCCAGTAAACGCCTGGGGCAGAGTGACAGCTCCACTTTTGTGCATAGTTTCCAGACTGCCATCCATCAGGGAGGGTTAGCTGTGACAGGGTTACATCTGCATTCATCCACATACTGATGATCTTCCTGTGGTGGGATAGAGGGAGGGTTGTTCACACTCTAAAGTTGAATAGGCTGTGTCCTGCCCTAACACAAAGGATTCGTTTATACCCTCCTTATGTCTGGAGCCAGAGCAGGAGAGAAGGGAAATTCTTGGTACTGGTCAGATATGGCTGGAAAGTTCTCCCACCTTCTAGAAGCTGCACACCTGGAGTATAAGTACAGGGGCCCTTGCCCCATGATTTGTAGAGCACTTTGGGAACTCTGCTGGAACAAGAATGCTCTGTCAGGAAGAAGGGCTGCTGGGCTGTCAGGAGGGACTGTCACTCTGCACTACATTGCTGTGTTGGCCTACTGATGCTGTGTGCTGACTTCTAGGGGGGACTAATACTTTGTTATTGCTCTGTGTGTGCCTTCCCTGCAAGGAGAAGGACTGTACTGTGCTAGCTGTCTTGGCCCGCAGGAGTCTCCCAGGGCTTGTCGGCTTGCCTGTGATTTTTAAACTGGCAGTTGGTGAGCGTTGTGGACCGCTCCGTGTCTGGTTTATCAGCGGCGGCTGTAGCGCTACATTCCTAGGCCCGACCTGCATGTGGAGATCGATTTATGGTGTCACACAGCCCGTGTCTAGAGCTGCTGCTTTCTGGGTCCCCGGGTGCATGGAAGTAGTGCTGCCCATCTACCAGCACTCCGCAAGCTTTGTAATGTGTGGCAAGCACTGCATTTTATTCCCCCAGCGCCGTGCTTTTAGACGCAGTGAGAGGCGTTACAGTCACCAGGGAAGCCCGGTTTCAGAGGTGAGAAGGGTGTTTAACAGAGCGGAGACCTCCACTGCCGTCAGTGGTGGGAGGAGCCCGACCGCTGAAGCGAGATCGCTCTACAGGCCACATTCCCGTTGGAAGCCTGATTACTGATCGTCAGGAACCCCCTAGTGGAGCCCCTCCACCAGGAAGGACGCAGTGAGTGGAGCACGCAAAGGAAGCAAGACCATCCTAGAGACTCGCTGGTGCGACTGGAGGACGCTGCGTCGGTTGGTGCTTTGGTCCTGCCTTCCTCACTGCGCTCCTTTACCGGCGGTTGGGCCCCTCCCGATCCAAAGTCAGTTGCTATACTCCTAAGCAGGAGCATGTGGGCCATCCCCACACTCGGCTCCTATGTAGTAATCAGGAGGTTGTGCCCCAAGTGGTCCCAATGGGGCCCGACCTCAACCAAACTTAGGAACATTGGTTATTTGTAGAACTTGGGTGAAACCTCAGTGGAGAATTCCAAGGGAGGCGGTCTTCCGAGAGTAGTGACCACCTGATCTGTAACTGGTAGATGTTGCAGAATTACCTCATTAGGGTTAGTAGGCCCACCGATGCTCCAGGGCCCTACCTAGTGATCACGTGTACCCTGTTTCAAGTTGACCCATAAGTACTGGCTATCTCGGAGGTGCTTCTTCTTGACAAGTATTGCACCTTGAGCTACGAAGGGGAATAAATGGTGACCTAGATATTTATGGTGGTTTGTGATGTGTCATGGTTTTCGTCACAGAACCAAGTTCTCTTAATCGCAGTAATGTGGCGATCTATGTGTTACTAACAATATACCCCTTTCATGTCCTAGGTATTTGGAGATATATCATTTTGATCTCTTGTCTTGTAAGGAGAACGAGTACTAACCAGATTACTACGTAGTATGGCCATGATAACTGCATATTGTAGGAGTCTGGCTCAGTTTATGGTATACCCTGTGGTGTGCCACCCTATACAGAGTCGCGGCAATCCCTTAGTGATAGTGTTTAGGTGTCCAGATAGCAAGAGCTCTTTAGGGATAGCTATTGGTGGGGGGGGAACCATATAGTAAGAAAATGGTATATGTAGGAAGTTGGCTCTGTATGTACTATTTCAAAGTAAGAAATAGCATGCACAGAGTCAACTTCCTACATTGGTGGCAGCGGTGGGATAATTCTAATGTTAAATTTTGTGGTAGTGTGGTCGAGCAGTAGGCTTATCAGAGGTGTTAACCATTTGTTGTACACACACAAGCAATAAATGAGGAACACACACACACACACAATTCCAGGCCAATAGGTTTTTATATAGAAACATCTATTTTCTTAGTTTATTTTAAGAACCACAGGTTCCAGATTTACAAACAATACTTTAAATGAAAGGTATTTCACTCAGGTATCTTAGGAACTTTAAATTATCACAATAGCATGTACAGTTGTGGCACAAATGGCAATAAGCTATTTTAAAAGTGGACACAGTGCAGAGATCAACAGTTCCTGGGCGAGGTAAGTAAATGTTAACTTCACAGGTAAGTAAAACACTTACAGGGTTTAAAGTTGTGTCCAAGGTAGCCCACCGTTGGGGGTTCAAGGCAACCCCAAAGTTACCACACCACCAGCTCAGGGACGGTCAGGTGCAAAGGTCAAGGTGGTGCCCAAAACACATAGGCTTTAATGGAAATAGGGGTGCACCAGTTCCAGTCTGCCAGCAGGTAAGTACCCGCGGCCTCGGAGGGCAGACCAGGGGGGACACAAGCAGACACAGAAAGTACACCCTCAGCGGCACAGGGGCAGCCGGGTGCAGAGTGCAAACAGGCATCGGGTTTTCAATAGGAATCAATGGGGAGACCCGGGGGTCTCTTCAGTGATGCAGGCAGGCACAGGGGGGCTCCTCGGGGTAGCCACCACCTGGGCTAGGCAGAGGGTCGCCTGGGGGTCGCTCCTGCATTGGAGTTGGGTTCCTTCAGGTCCTGGGGGCTGCGGGTGCAGTGTGGTTTCCAGGCGTCGGGTTCCTTGAAGCAGGCAGTCGCGGTCAGGGGGAGCCTCTGGATTTCCTCTGCAGGCGTCGCTGTGGGGGCTCAGGGGGGTCAACTCTGGCTACTCATGGGCTAACAGTCGGTGGGGAGTCCTCCCTGTAGTGTTAGTTTTCCGCAGGTCGAGCCGGGGGCATCGGGTGCAGAGTGGAAAGTCTTACGCTTCCGGTGGGAAACGTGTGGTCTTTAAAAGTTGCTTCTTTGTTTTATTGAGCAGGGCCGCTGTTGTCTGGAGTTTCTTGGTCCTTTTAGATGCAGGGCAGTCCTCCGAGGCTTCAGAGGTCGCTGGTCCCTGTTGGATGCATCGCTGTTGCAGTTTTTCTTGAAGTGGGGAGACACTGGGGCCAAAGCAGTTGTCGTCTCCGTCTTCTCTGCAGGGCTTCAGGTCAGCAGTCCTTCTTCGTCTTCAGGTTGCGGGAATCTATCTTCCTCGATTCTGGAAGCCCCTAAATACTCAATTTAGGGGTGTGTTTAGGTCAGGGAGGGCAGTAGCCAATGGCTACTGGCCCTGAGGGTGGCTACACCCTCTTTGAGCCTCCTCCCTGTGGGGAGGGGGGCACATCCCTAATCCTATTGGGGGAATCCTCCATCTGCAAGATGGAGGATTTCTAAAAGTAAGAGTCACCTCAGCTCAGGACACCTTAGGGGCTGTCCTGACTGGCGAGTGACTCCTCCTTGTTTTTCTCATTATCTCCTCCAGTCTTACCACCAAAAGTGGGGGCAGTGGCCGGAGCGGCAGGCATCTCCACTAGCTGGGATGCCCTGTGGCGCTGTAACAAAGGGGGTGAGCCTTTGAGGCTCACCGCCAGGTGTTACAGTTCCTGCAGGGGGAGGTGAGAAGCACCTCCACCCAGTACAGGCTTTGTTCCTGGCCACAGAGTGACAAAGGCACTCTCCCCATGTGGCCAGCAACATGTTTGGTGTGTGGTAGGCTGGCAAAAACTAGTCAGCCCACACTGGAGTCGGGTATGTTTTCAGGGGGCATCTCTGGGTGTATTTTTACAATAAAGTGCACACTGGCATCAGTGTGCATTTATTGTGCTGAGAAGTTTGATACCAAACTTCCCAGTTTTCAGTGTAGCCATTATGGTGCTGTGGAGTTCGTGTATGACAGACTCCCAGACCATATACTCTTATGGCTACCCTGCACTCACAATGTCTAAGGTCTTGCTTAGACACTGAGGGGCATAGTGCTCATGCACCTATGCCCTCACCTGTGGTAAAGTGCACCCTGCCTTAGGGCTGTAAAGCCTGCTAGAGGGGTGACTTATCTATGCCATAGGCATTGTGAGGTTGGCATGGCACTCTGAGGGGAATGCCATGTCAACTTAGTCATTTTCTCCCCACCAGCACACACAAGCTAGCAAGCAGTGTGCATGTGCTGAGTGTGGGGTCCCCAGGGTGGCATAAGACATGCTGCAGACCTTAGAGACCTTCCCTGGCATCAGGGCCGTTGGTACCAAAGGTACCAGTTACAAGGGACTTACCTGGGTGCCAGGGTTGTGCCAATTGTGGAGACAAAGGTACAGTTTAGGGAAAGTACACTGGTGCTGGGGCCTGGTTAGCAGGCCTCAGCACACTTTCAAATCATAACTTGGCACCAGCAAAGGCAAAAAGTCAGGGGGTAACCATGCCAAGGAGGCATTTCCTTACAGTATAGGAATGGAGGTGCCTAACCAAGGTAAGTTTGTTAGGGTCACAGTGGCTGGGGGAGTAAGAAAATACCAGAGGTAAGTAACTGTAATCCCACAGGTGCCGGGAGCAGAGTTGTTATCGAGCCGGGTGTCTCATAGGCTAACAGAGGACCAACGTGGTTGGATTTTTATAGGTTCAGGACCCTTCCCAGTGGACCCTGAGGAAACCAGTTGGTACAAAGAGGGTTGGAGAGAGTGCCCCCACCTGTGGATAACCCGAAGACCAGAGTACCTACATCAGGGAGCCCAGGTGCATGGGGTATAGTGGTGCCAGGACCAGAACAGTCTTGCAGAGAGTTCTGGTGTAGTCATGCTCGATGAATCTGAGGATCCACCCTTGGGGGAGCCCTTACAGAACCCTAAAAGGGGGTTGGTTAATCTCTGCGGTGACCCACCTATCAGAGGGCACCTATCAGAAGGGGTCAGGGTTTCCATATACCTGGCGTAACCAGTCAGATGCTCATAGGGGCCTCTGCCTACCTTGTGTCCAAGATGGCAGTGTAAACCGGCCACCTGGCAGAGCTCTGTGCTCCTCCCTCGGGGAGGAGCTGGACAGGGGGTTGGTCACTCCCCTGTCCTTTGTGCACTTTCACTCCAGAGCGTGAACTGGGGATTACTGATCTAGTGCACACTGGATTATGCAAGGAGGGCACCAAATGTGCCCTTCAAAGCAGTCTGGTGGTGCTCAGAGGACACCCCACCTCCACCCACAGACATCTATTTCAAAGGAAGAGGTGACCACACCTCTCAATTGCAGGAAATCCTTTCTTCTGCCTTCTGCTGCTTGAATCCAGCTCACCAGCAGGGGGCAGAACAGTGTCTGGGGTAGGCAGCAGTGTGGGCTGGCAACCAGGCCCCGTAACACTGCACAGGCAGAACTGGGAGATCCTCTAAAGAACCCCCAGAGTACAGGGGATCATCCAACTAGCACTGGAATTGGTGTAGTTGCATGATGCCAAACATGCCTAGGTTCAGGGAAGCCATTATATAGTTGGACCACTCGTGCTGACCAGTGTCCACTATTGCAACACAAAAGGATGATGGACGGAGTGCTGAACAATGCAAACACTCACCCCAGTCACAGATCTGGGTTTGATCCATCGTTCTTTTGCTTACCAGGCCACCCCAGTTTGGACCCAGCCATATGCAAATCAGTCTTCACCCTGTTCCTCGTGGCAACAGTCCAGCACGAACTGCCAAGCCAGGCCCTTCCTGGACCAGAAACAAACATCCTGGGACCGGTTTCAGGGTATCACCCTTCATCAGCCAGGCTAGCTTGAATCCAGTGGCACAGTGAGCAAGGGACACACATCTGGGCATGCCTTCCCCACTTAGGGCAACTTTAGCAGCACAAAAGGATGATGGACAGAGTGCTGAACAATGCAAACACTCAACCCCAAACTGGGGTGACGTGGCGAGTAAAATAACGATGGATTAAACCCAGATCTGTGACTGGGTGTGAGTGTTTGAAAAGTTTCAACACTCCGTCCATCATTTTATTTTGTTTTGTGATGTTGCAGAGTCCACTATATACATTAAGATGGCTTGCCCACACTTACAAACCCAAGAAATGGAGTCTGGGGAATGTAGGGGAACCCTGCTCATGCAGGGGTACCCTCACACTTAGGGACATGCACCCTGCCCTTGGGATGAAGGGACTACCAGAGGGGTGACTGTTAGTGTCTAAGTGCAGTGACCAGGATATAAAATAGGCCTTATATCGGTGGTGAAAGGGCACATGCACCATTTCACGCAGGCTGCAATGGCAGACCTGCATGCACAGTTTGCCTGGGATCCCATTGGTGGCTAATTACATGCTACAGCCCATGGGAGACCCCTGTCGTCTCCGACTCCCTGGTGTGCGTCTGGGGCCTGGCCTAGACAAGGAAGGATCTTGCAAACACTTGAGGCTTTGCTTTGAAGTTTCCTAACTTCAAAGGCAGAACTGGGTTTAAGAAGAAGACTCAAACCCCCAGACTTTTAGAATCGTTCTGGAATCAAGAGGAACCTCTGCCCAGGAGAAGAGCTGAAGAGCTGAAGGAGGAGTACTGTCCCTTTCTGTGTTGCTTGGCTGGTCGGGCCTGCAGTTGCTGCTTCTGCCTGAAAAGAGTGCAAAGGGTGAACTTTGCTGTGTCTCCTGTTTGAGAAAATTCTCCAAAGGCTTGGAGTAGAGCTTGCCTCCTGTTGGAAGTCTCAGGGACACCAAAGACTTCAGTTTCCTCGACCTGCAGCACTGGGAACTGTGTGTTTTGTACTGTTCAAGAGGAGAATCCACAGCGACGCCGGCAATGACGCTGCTGGCCTGTACTGTGACCTGCTGACGCCACACCGAGTCGCATTGCCCCGCTTCGCACCGTGACCCTGGTCTCCCCGACGCAGTCATCGGATGACTTCACCAAGCCACTGCTCTCACCGCGACCTGTGGGTCCCGCACTCCGGCATCGCCTGCTCACACCGCAGCCTGGGCATCCCCGACGCCGCTGCTCCTGCTGACACCAGCACGGCTACCTACACCGTGGCCTGTGGACACTGCTCATGAGGTATACAAAGCACCGTCCTGTCCCGCACCGCAGCCCTGGTCCACCAATGCCAGCATCGACTCCTGTGTCATCACCAGGCATCCTGCCTGCACTGTGGCCTGTGGACACCGCTTGTGAGGGTCACGGAGCACTGTCCCGTCCCACACCGCTGGCTTGGGCCTACCGACGACATCGCTTCAGCAACGACTACGCCGCTGCCTGCACCGTGACCTGTGGACAATGCACGTCGCAGCTCCCCGCTTCACACCACAGCCCTGGTCTCACCAATGCTGCTGGATGCCGTCACTGAGCCGCTGCCTGCACCGTGACCTGTGGGCACAGCACGTCGCATCGTCCTGCTTCGCACTACAGCCCCTACGCCGGCACACCTGACTTCATCAGCCTGGAGTTTGATCTGCAACGTCTGTGACCTCAACGGCCCGACGACTCCTGCACCGACTCCGGAACAGACACCACAATGTCAGCAACGCTGCTCTCCGGATTTCACTGAGAGGATCACGACGCCCTGCAAATCCAAGGTACTGTTTGCGGGTCTTCCCGACACTGAAGCTGGCCTGCAATGCCGCGGCCGGCCTGAACTGTTGGTTTTGCTAATGACGACGCCATGATAACCCCAGGTGGAGCTATCGACTTCAAGGAACTGTATTTTTGAGTAAATCGTGCTGAATTCATATTTTTATTACTGTACGTTGGATTTTTATTGTATTTGGTCTTGTTTTATATAGATAAATATTGGCTATTTTTCTAAAATTGGTGTAGTGTCCTTTTGTAGTGTTTTCACTTATTACTGTGTGTTATGTGCAAATGCTTTACACATTGCTTGTGAGATAAGCTTGACTGCTCGTGGGAAGCTACCAAGGGGGAGAGCAGGGGTGATGTGGGCAGGCATCTCTCTTATCCTGACTAGAGTGATGGTCCCTACTTGGACAGGGTGCAAACCGACCGCCAACTAGAGACTCCATTTCTAACAACCAGTATTCCAATTGTGGGGTGAAAAGTTTACTAGTAACCAAATTTAGAGGAGAGAGCACAGACACTGGGGGGTCCTGGTTAGCAGGATCCCAGGGCACTACAGTCTAAACACAGACACCAGGCAAAACTTTCCTACAGTGTGCAGTCTGGACATGTCTGCAGCAACCTAAGTCCACATCCTATGCTGCATGGACATGTCTGCAGCGCCCCTAGCCCGAATCCTGTGCAGTCTGGACATGTCTGCTGCACCCCCAGCCAGTATTCCGTGCAGTGTAGACATGTCTGCAGCGACCCCAGCCGGCATTGTCTACACTCTGTACATGTCTGCTACACCCCTAGCCAGCATCCTGTTCAGTGTGCAAGTGTCTGCAGCTGGCATCCTGTGCAGTGTGGACATGCCTCCAGTGCCCGCAGCCAGCATCCTGTGCAGTGTGGACATGCCTCCAGTGCCCGCACCCAGCATCCTGTGGATTCTGGACGTTTGCTGCACCCACAGCCAGTATCCCGTGCAGTGTAGACATGTCCGCAGTGAACCCAGCCGGCATCGTCTACACTCTGTACATATCTGCAGAGTCCCCAGCCGGCATCGTCTACACTCTGTACATGTCTGCATATCTGCAGAGACCCCAGCCGGCATCTTCTACACTCTGTACATGTCTGCAGAGTCCCCAGCCGGCATCGTCTACACTCTGTACATGTCTGCATATCTGCAGAGACCCCAGCCGGCATCGTCTACACTTTGTACATGTCTGCAGCGACCCCAGCCGGCATCGTCTAAACTCTGTACATGTCTGCAGCGACCCCAGCCGGCATCGTCTAAACTCTGTACATGTCTGCAGCGACCCCAGCCGGCATCGTCTACACTCTGTACATATCTGCAGAGACCCCAGCCGGCATTGTCTGCACCCTGTACATATCTACAGACACCCCAGCCGGCGTCCTGCGCTACAGTGATGGCACTGTAGCGTGCAGTGAGACTCACACCAGTTGCACACACCCAGATAGTGTCCTAGATATTAAAGGGAGCTTTAATCTGCCAAACCAGTGGTTCCCAACCTGTGGTCCGAGGGACCCCCCTGGGGGTCTGCGAAGCCTCCTCAGATGGTCTGCAACTGCTTAGAAAATTAATTAATATCAAAAGATGAATAAAGTGAATGTAAATAAAGTGTCTAAATATACAATTGGAAATTTTAAAACGTTCTGTAAATGTCAAAGAATTTAAAATTAGAGGCTAAAAATTAAATTCGTACCCTCAGATTGATTCGGGCGGGCCCTGCAGGTGCACCAAACAGAATACAGTTTGGATGCTGCGTGGTTTCAATAGAATTTAGAAAAGCTCCAACCTTCCTATTCAAATGTTCATTTTTTTTAACGTGAATTTGTTTGCAAATAAAGTAAAATGTTTTATCATTTGTGTATTTGGTGATAAATTCTTGCTTCTGTATTTTTAATGCATTGTTTTGTGGTCCAAAGCATGGACAATGTTTAGACCGGGGTCCCCGGCTTCCAGTAATGTCTCAGTGAGGGCCCCCAGACTCCAATAATAATTTAGTGGGGGACCCGGGTTTCCAGTAATGGTAAAGAGGGAATCCACAGAAGTGAAACGTTTGACAACCACTTTGTTAAACAAATCATTGGGGCGAAAGCCCAAAACCACCGACAAACACCCCCTAAAAGCAGCCTGAGATCACCGACTAGAGCCACAGACCAGTTGAGAGCTCAAGCCACGACCTGCAGGGAACAAGGGAACAAGGGGTGCTCCCTGGACAAACATGGGGTGAAGTGCTCCCCGCTGTGGGATCTGTGGGGTGCACCGTCTTCGTGTTGTGTGAGTACTGTGGGAACCCTTGTCCTGAGGGCCTGTAGTGTCCCCGCCCCCACTGACAGTCTGAGCCCCCCCCGTCTGCTCAGACAGTCCCCCCCCAACCCCCCCATGTCACCTGCCCTCCTCTGCTCTCTGCTCAGCATGGTTAATGAGTAACCGGCTCCTTTGTTCTCTGTAAACCTCCAATCCGACCACGCTTCTCGGCGCTGGCTGACAGCCCAGGTGCCCAGTGCCAGGGTGGCGCTGCCACGCAGGGTTGGTGAAGGACTATCTTAGATTTTTGGGGATCCCAGCAGCGGACTGCACCAGGTGCACCTGGTTTTGGAATCTGGTTGCAGCACAGAGACTGCTCTCCCATTGGCCAGAGAGGACCTTAAAAAGGTACTGGCTCAGGGTGGGTCTGCTGCAGCCTTCGATAGCAGAGGGCTTGGGATCACTGCGGAGGGCTTGGGATCACCATGCAGGGATTGGGATCACCGCAGAAGGATTGGGATCAACGCAGAGGGCTTGGGATCACCGCAGAGGAATTGGGATCAGGGTTGGGATCACCGCAGAGGCCTGTGGATCACCGCAGAGGGCTATGGATCACTCCATAGGGCTTGGGATCACTGCAGGGAGCTAGGCTTGGGATCACTGCAGCGGGCTTTGGATCACCGCAGAGGCCTGTGGATCTCTCCATAGGGCTTGGGATCACTGCAGGGAGCTTGGGATCACTGGAGGGAGCTTGGCTTGGGATCACTACCGCCGGCTTGGGATCACTGCAGAGGCCTGTGGATCACTCCATAGGGCTTGGGATCACTCCAGAGGGCTTGGCCTCAGTGCAGGGAGCTTGGGATCACTGCAGAGGCCTGTGAATCACTCCATAGGGCTTGGGATCACTCCAGAGGGCTTGGCCTCGGTGCAGGGAGCTTGGGATCACTGCAGAGGCCTGGGATCACTGCAGAGGGCTTGGGATCACTGCAGGGGGCTTGGGATCACTGCAGAGGTCTGGGATCACTGCAGAGGGCTTGGGATCACTACCGCCGGCTTGGGATCACTGCAGAGGGCTTTGGATCACGCCATAGGGCTTTGGATCACGCCATAGGGCTTTGGATCACGCCATAGGGCTTGGGATCACTGCAGAGGGCTTGGGATCACTGCAGAGGGCTTGGGATCACTGCAGAGGGCTTTGGATCACCGCAGAGGCCTGTGGATCTCTCCATAGGGCTTGGGATTTCTCCATAGGGCTTGGGATCACTGCAGGGAGCTTGGGATCACTGGAGGGAGCTTGGCTTGGGATCACTGCAGAGGGCTTGGGATCACTAACGCCGGCTTGGGATCACTGCAGAGGGCTTTGGATCACGCCATAGGGCTTGGGATCACTGCAGAGGGCTTGGGATCACTGCAGAGGGCTTTGGATCACTGCAGAGGGCTTTGGATCACCGCAGAGGCCTGTGGATCTCTCCATAGGGCTTGGGATTTCTCCATAGGACTTGGGATCACTGCAGGGAGCTTGGGATCACTGGAGGGAGCTTGGCTTGGGATCACTGCAGAGGGCTTGGGATCACTAACGCCGGCTTGGGATCACTGCAGAGGCCTGTGGATCACTCCATAGGGCTTGGGATCACTCCAGAGGGCTTGGCCTCAGTGCAGGGAGCTTGGGATCACCGCAGATGGCTTGGGATCACTACAGCCGGCTTGGGATCACTGCAGAGGCCTGTGGATCACTCCATGGGGCTTGGGATCACTACAGCCGGCTTGGGATCACTGCAGAGGCCTGTGGATCACTACAGATTCCTTGGGAGCACTTCTCAGATTCCTGCAGAGTTTGGGATCTCTGCGGGCAGCGCTTGAGATCAGTTAGAATCAGAGCTCCCTCTTCTGCACCAGAGCCTCGCCCACGTCACTTCCGCTTCTCACCCCTGCTAGAATCAAGGGCCGCTCTGTGTACATTACTAGAGTCTCTTTAGCTCTTTAAATAACCCCCCTGGGGACACGGTCACTTCCTGCCATTCTCTCTGTGTCCGCAGCCCCCCCCGTAACCGGGGTCAGCAGGTCTTTCCTAACCCACAACTGGGGAAATAATCTTTTAATTCTGGCAGCCGCGTCCCTTCCGAGACTGCAAAACTAACTAGGCTTCTGTGGGTTTAAAGGATGTTTACTGGGTGAGTGGCAGGAACGCCGCCGTTTCTTCGGGTGTAGCGCAGCCTTTGGCAATGACGGCCTCTGGGCGCTGCGGTGGCGTCGGGTGAGGTTGCCCCTCCGGTTAGCAGCCTTGGTTCAAAGTGCGTTGAAGCCCCAGCCCTGTTTGCAGCCTGCTGGGGTGTAGATTTGTGTTGGGGACCAGCAGTGGTGGGCGCTCAGTCGGATGGGTGTGCACTGAGCGCCTTAGCTATCAGCCACATGTTTTTCTTGTACCCACCGAATCAATGTATTAGAGATGGGGGGCCATATGCTCTTCTCCTAGTGCGTTAGTGCATTTATTTACCTGCCTCACGCTTCGATGCGCTCATCTGTCTGTCACTGGAGCTGCGCCTCCACCTCTCTACAGTTTGCTTCATTGAGTCACTGGTTGGTGAGCTGATGAGCTGTCAGTCAGTCAATCAGTCAGTGCTAGGGCCCTCAATCAACAAGCAGTCAGGTATAGAGATTGTAGAGCTCTCAGTGCTACAGCCATCAGTGATCAAGCAGTCAGTTGTAGAGCCGCCAGTCAACAAGCAGTGAGCTGATGAGCTGTCAGTCAGTCAGTGCTAGGTCCCTCAATCAACAAGCAGTCAGGTATAGAGATTGTAGAGCTCTCAGTTCTACAGCCATCAGTCATCAAGCAGTCAGTTGTAGAGCCGTCAGTCAACAAGCAGTGAGCTGATGAGCTGTCAGTCAGTGCTAAGGCTCTCAATCAACAAGCAGTCCGGTATAGAGATTGTAGAGCTCTCAGTTCTACAGCCATCAGTCATTAGGTATTCAATTATAGAGCCGTCAGTCAACAAGCAGTGAGCTAATGAGCTGTCAGTCAGTCAGTGCTAGGGCCCTCGATCAACAAGGAGTCAGGTATAGAGATTGTAGAGCTCTCAGTTCTACAGCCATCAGTCATCAAGCAGTCAGTTGTAGAGCCGTCAGTCAACAAGCAGTGAGCTGATGAGCTGTCAGTCAGTGCTAAAGCTCTCAATCAACAAGCAGTCCGGTATAGAGATTGTAGAGCTCTCAGTTCTACAGCCGTCAGTTATTAAGCAGTCAGTTGTGGAGCCGTCAGTCAGCAAGCAGTGAGCTGATGAGCTGTCAGCAGTCAGTCCTAGAGCCGTCAGTCAACAAGCAGTGAGCTGATGAGCTGTCAGTCAGTCAGTGCTAGGGCCCTCAATCAACAAGCAGTCAGGTATAGAGATTGTAGAGCTCTCAGTGCTACAGCCATCAGTGATCAAGCAGTCAGTTGTAGAGCCGCCAGTCAACAAGCAGTGAGCTGATGAGCTGTCAGTCAGTCAGTGCTAGGTCCCTCAATCAACAAGCAGTCCGGTATAGAGATTGTAGAGCTCTCAGTTCTACAGCCATCAGTCATCAAGCAGTCAGTTGTAGAGCCGTCAGTCAACAAGCAGTGAGCTGATGAGCTGTCAGTCAGTGCTAAGGCTCTCAAACAAGCAGTCCGGTATAGAGATTGTAGAGCTCTCAGTTCTACAGCCATCAGTCATTAGGTATTCAATTATAGAGCCGTCAGTCAACAAGCAGTGAGCTAATGAGCTGTCAGTCAGTCAGTGCTAGGGCCCTCGATCAACAAGGAGTCAGGTATAGAGATTGTAGAGCTCTCAGTTCTACAGCCATCAGTCATCAAGCAGTCAGTTGTAGAGCCGTCAGTCAACAAGCAGTGAGCTGATGAGCTGTCAGTCAGTGCTAAGGCTCTCAATCAACAAGCAGTCCGGTATAGAGATTGTAGAGCTCTCAGTTCTACAGCCATCAGTCATCAAGCAGTCAGTTGTAGAGCCGTCAGTCAACAAGCAGTGAGCTGATGAGCTGTCAGTCAGTGCTAGGGCCCTCAATCAACAAGCAGTCAGGTATAGAGATTGTAGAGCTCTCAGTTCTACAGCCATCAGTCATCAAGCAGTCAGTTGTAGAGCCGTCGGTCAACAAGCAGTGAGCTGATGAGCTGTCAGTCAGTCCTAAGGCTCTCAATCAACAAGCAGTCCGGTATAGAGATTGTAGAGCTCTCAGTTCTACAGCCATCAGTCATCAAGCAGTCAGTTGTAGAGCCGTCAGTCAACAAGCAGTGAGCTGATGAGCTGTCAGTCAATCAGTGCTAGGGCCCTCTATCAACAAGGAGTCAGGTATCGAGATTGTAGAGCTCTCAGTTCTACAGCCGTCAGTTATTAAGCAGTCAGTTGTAGAGCTGTCAGTCAGCAAGCAGTGAGCTGATGAGCTGTCAGCAGTCAGTCCTACAGCTGTCAGTCATCAAGCAGTCAGTTAAAAAGCCCTCAATCAACAAGCATTGCGCTGATGAGCTGTCAGTCAGTCAGTGCTAGGGCCCACAATCAACTAGCAGTCAGGTATGGAGATTGTAGAGCTCTCAGTTCTACAGCCATCAGTCATTAAGCAGTCCTTTGTAGAGCCTATAGTCAACAAGAAGTGAACTGATGAGCTGTCAGTCCTGGAGCAGTCAGTCATCAAGCAGTCAGTTATTGAGATTGTAGAGCTGTCAGTTCTACAGCCATCAGTCACTAAGCATTCAGTTATAGAGCCCTCAGTCAACAGCCATTGAGCTGATGAACTGTCAGCAGTCAGTCCTAGAGACTCCAGTCCTCAAGCAATGAGCTGATGAGTTACCAGTCAGTCCTACAGCCCTCATTCAACAAGCATTGCGCTGATGAGCTGTCAGTCAGTGCTACAGCCCTCAATCAACAAGCAGTTAGGTATTGAGATTGTAGAGCTCTCAGTTCTACAGCCATCAGTCATTCATTTTGGCAGCAGTGTTCTCCAACTGTTGAACAGTCATGGCTGTGCCTTCGCGCTGCTACTTCTGGATGCAGTGTTTCTGGCAGATGCAGAGTTCTCTAAATACTACAGCTGTGTGCAGCGGTCTGTAACTGCTTTAGAAGGATGCAGTGTTCTGTATCTGACATAACAGTGTTCCCTAACTGCTTCAGCCGGATGCAGTGGTGTCTAACTGCTTCAGCCGGATGCAGCGGTCTGTAACTGCTACAGCCGGATGCAGCGTTCTGTAACTGCTACAGCCGGATGCAGCGTTCTGTAACTGCTACAGCCGGATGCAGCGTTCTCTAACTGCTTCAGCCAGATGCAGCGTTCTCTAACTGCTTCAGCCGCATGCAGCGTTCTCTAACTGCTTCAGCCGCATGCAGCGTTCTCTAACTGCTTCAGCCGCATGCAGCGTTCTCTAACTGCTTCAGCCGGATGCCGCGGTCTCTAACTGCTACAGCCGGATGCCGCGGTCTCTAACTGCTACAGCTGGATGCCGCGGTCTCTAACTGCTACAGCCGGATGCCGCGGTAACTGCTACTGCCGGATGCCGCGGTCTCTAACTGCTACTGCCGGATGCCGCGGTCTCTAACTGCTACTGCCGGATGCCGCGGTCTCTAACTGCTACAGCCGGATGCAGCGGTCCCTAACTGCTACAGCCGGATGCAGCGGTCCCTAACTGCTACAGCCGGATGCAGCGGTCCCTAACTGCTACAGCCGGATGCAGCGGTCCCTAACTGCTACAGCCGGATGCAGCGGTCCCTAACTGCTACAGCCGGATGCAGCGGTCCCTAACTGCTACAGCCGGATGCAGCGGTCCCTAACTGCTACAGCCGGATGCAGCGGTCCCTAACTGCTACAGCCGGATGCAGCGGTCCCTAACTGCTACAGCCGGATGCAGCGGTCCCTAACTGCTACAGCGGATGCAGCGGTCCCTAACTGCTACAGCCGGATGCAGCGGTCCCTAACTGCTACAGCCGGATGCAGCGGTCCCTAACTGCTACAGCCGGATGCAGCGGTCCCTAACTGCTACAGCCGGATGCAGCGGTCCCTAACTGCTACAGCCGGATGCAGCGGTCCCTAACTGCTACAGCCGGATGCAGCGTTCTCTAACTGCCACAGCCGGATGCAGCGTTCTCTAACTGCCACAGCCGGATGCAGCGTTCTCTAACTGCCACAGCCGGATGCAGCGTTCTCTAACTGCCACAGCCGGATGCAGCGTTCTCTAACTGCCACAGCCGGTTGCAGCGTTCTCTAACTGCCACAGCCGGATACAGCAGTCCCTAACTGCTTCAGCCGGATGCAGTGTTCACTAACACCTACAGCCGGATGTAGCAGTCTGTAACTAATACAACCGGATGCATTGGTTTGTAAGTACTATAGCCGGATGAATTGGTTTGTAAGTACTATAGCCGGATGCAGCGTTCTTTAACTGCCACAGCCGGATGCAGCGTTCTGTAACTGCCACAGCCGGATGCAGCGTTCTGTAACTGCTACAGCCGGATGCAGTGTTCACTAACACCTGCAGCCGGATGTAGCAGTCTGTAACTAATACAACCGGATGCATTGGTTTGTAAGTACTATAGCCGGATGCAGCGTTCTATAACTGCTACAGTCGGATGCAGCAGTCCCTAACTGCTACAGCCGGATGCAGTGTTCACTAACACCTGCAGCCGGATGTAGCAGTCTGTAACTAATACAAACGGATGCATTGGTTTGTAAGTACTATAGCTGGATGCAGCGGTCTGTAACTGCTATAGCTCTCCAGTACGCTCATAATTCTTGCCCCTGGAATGGTGCATCAATGAACACCAGGACATGTCTTCCGTCAGGGACACTCCTGAAGTCAACATGGAATAGAGTCCATGGTGAGGTACTGGCATCTTTAGTGAGCAAGGGAACCAACCTCGCAGTATCACTTTAGTTGACACTGCAGGCACTGGGCTACGTGCTCGCCTGCCGTGGAGTCCATTCCTGCAGTCTATCCTTGGTCTTTGCCATGCCCTGATGGCTCTGGTGGGCTTGTCTCACCAGGAGTCCTTTCATGGGTCAGGGTACCTCAGTCTGCCTGCCTCTGAGCATAAGGGCTTCACTCGTCACACAGAGCTCCGAGTGCACTCTCCAGAGCCAGGAGGGTCACCCAGTTGTTACATTGGATTGCGTCCCTCTCTCGCTCGCTTGCTCCACACAGCTGTCTTGTTATGACTCATAGACAAACTCTTTCAGCGAAAGGGCCTGAGGGCAGGCAGTCTGGGTGATCAGTTGGATCTGTGGCTTCAGTCGGCCTTATGGCTTCACTCGCTAGGCAAAGTGGATGCCTCGATTAAAAATAGGCCGCATTCTCCTCCCTTACAGTGGGCCTTTGTCAGTGGGCTGAGTGGGTCGGCGAACATAGCCAAATCGTGCATCAACCACCTACAGTACTTCGCCATCCCTAGAAAATATCTCCCTGCCATGTAAAAAGTTGGTACTTGGGCGTTCCTCGGATCTATGCTGATACTCTCTGATGAGAATATGTAGTGATACAACATGAGGCGTTGGTCGAAGAATGTGCATTTGATCCCGTTAAGTTGACGCCTCAGTCTGACACTGTGGAAGTGCTCACATGTGCTGATAGTGCTCATTTTAGGATTTGGAGTATATTAGCACATCCACTCTGATGTTGATTACCCAGGATAGTCCAGACTGGTTCCCATATGGCATTTTGGGGAAACCTCTGCAATGGAAATGATTCTAAAGTTCAGTCTTTGGTAGCATCGTAGCTCCAGGTGTGTTGTGATAGTCATTCGTTTGTAGCACTGTAGCTCCTGGTGTGTTGTGATAGTCATTTGTTTGTAGCACTGTAGCTCCTGGTGTGTTGAGAAGGAAGTAAAGTATCTGCTTCCAAGGTGTAAGAATAGTTGGTTGTAACCTGAGGTAAGGTTGACTTTGGATAATCGTTTGGCTCTGGTGAGATCTGCTACAATGTCTTTTATAATGTGTGTGATATGGTTCTCCCTCCAGATGCCTTGATTGTGGAGGCAGATATCTATGCAGAGCCTGACTGCTCCTGGTTGCTTGGGTTTAGGGTGATTACCATTGGAGATACCCAGGGAGTCGGACTGGACACCTTCTTGATTACTCGTAGAATTTTTGTCTTGCAGCTCCTCTTTCACTTGTGTCCTCAGATGAAAAGGGACGCTATGGTGCATCAATGCCAGTGATTTGACTCTCTCATGAAAGTGCAGCTTAACGCGATAGTCCTTGAGACTCCCTAGGCCTCTGATCACATGCCCAAATTCTAGTAGAAGGTTTTTCACTTAGTGGGTGTGTACTTGACTGGCGAATGCTATCAGCCCCAGCCCCAGATGTTCTGCAGTGCAGCAGCTGATGAGGGTATCTCACCCTGATGGTGACCGACAACCTCAAGTTGATCTGCTCTAGGTGCCAGACATGCTCTTCAAACATTCCTGCTAGCTGGAATAGGACTGTTGCTGTCACTAACAAAGATTGTTGTGTTTGTAGTGGCTGCTCAGGCTGCATTTCCAAGCATTGGTACGGTGGCATGTCCATTTTATTTACCAATGGCCTAGAGTCTATAAGAGCTGAGAAGGGTTGGCCGTTGATCTCAATGCTGCAAATGGGCTGTGGACTCTTGGTTGCTTTACCTTTTGCCGTTTCATCATCTCCCTGTGCATTGTGTAGAATCTAGTCTCTCTCCAGGTAGTGATTTCCCCACCTTTCTCCCAATCTAAGCTCTCCGACGAGGGCACGTGCATCACTCTCTTATCACCATGTCTGCATCTGGTTCCACTTTGGCACACTCTGTGAAGTGGTTCTCTGTGAAGTGGTTCGTCCTCCTACATCTTGAACGGGTTCAGGCCCGGTTCCCTCAGGATGATGCAGGGTATCACACTATACTTGAGCGTGGACCTCTTCTTGTGGGTCGTCGTGTACAGGTGCTCCCCATCTCTCACGGTTGCACATAGGACCTCTCCAGTCCCTGCAGTGACACATAACACAAACCCAAGGCCTGCTGAGGTGTGGGGTGCAGTGAGGCCTCCCCAGTCCATGCTGTGACGCATAACACAAACCCAAGGCCTGCCGGGGTGTGAGGTGCAGTGAGGCCTCTCCAGTCCATGCTGTGATGCATAACACAAACCTAGCTCCTAGTTTTTGGGTTGTTATACTAGATATCTATGAATTCCTGCTCTCATCTTATCACACTTATCTACTCATCACTCTTATGTCATGTCTCTATCAAACTATCCTCCATTCTCACTCTGACTCATCCCAAATCCCTTCTACCACTTTCACCTCCTAAATATCTCTGCCTAAGCTCTTCCCTCCACATCTAACTCACCAAACCTCACTCTACCTCTGTGACCTCCCACACAACCCTACTAAATTCTCCTGCATTCATCTCACCCTGCTACTATGCTCTCCCTAACCCTTCCACATACTCTTCCCCCTCCGCCCCCATTTATTCATCCCAAGCCTTTGGGTTGAGTAAATGAAGGATATCCTCCCAATTAACACTTCTGGATTTCTTTCCTCCTCCACCCCTCCATTACTCCAGTCAATCTAACTAACAAACTCTCATATCCACGGCTCAAATTAACTCATAATAATACTAAAACTGTACTCATTATTAAACGATACTAATCCATCACTAATTCTTGTTGGGTTCCGGAGTAGCGTGCTACTCATCGAAAAGCACTTTGACGCCTCGTCAGGGGTAGTAAGCGCTATATAAATACGATTACAATACAATACAATAACACAAACCCAAGGCCTGCTGTGGTGTGGAGTGGAGCGAGGCCTCTACAGTCCATGCAGTGACACAAAACACAAACCCGAGGCCTCTCCAGTCCATGTAGTGACACATAATAGAAACCCAAGGCTTGCTGAGGTGGGGTGCAGTGAGTCCTCTACAGTCATGCAGTGACACATAACGCAAACCCAAGGCCTGCTGAGGTGTGGGGTGCAGTGAGGCCTCTCCAGTCCATGTAGTGACACATAATAGAAACCCAAAGGCCTGCTGGGGTGTGGGGTGCAGTGCGGCCTCTCCAGTCCATGCAGTGACACATCACACAAACCCAGGGCCTGCTGTGGTGTGGGGTGCAGTGAGGCCTCTCCAGTCCATGCAGTGACACATCACACAAACCCAAGGCCTGCTGAGGTGTGGGGTGCAGTGAGGCCTCTACAGTCATGCAGTGACACATAACGCAAACCCAAGGCCTGCTGAGGTGTGGGGTGCAGTGAGGTCTCTACAGTCCATGTAGAGACACAACCATTAGAGTGCCAAACTTCATGCTGTCATGCCACAGTATCACACAAACCCAAGGCCTGCTGAGGTGTGGGGTGCAGTGAGACCTCTCCAGCCCATGCAGTGACACATAACGCAAACCCAAGGCCTGCTGAGGTGTGGGGTGCAGTGAGGCCTCTACAGTCCATGTAGAGACACAACCATTAGATTGCCAAACTTCATGCTGTCATGCCACAGTATCACACAAACCCAAGGCCTGCTGGGGTGTGGGGTGCAGTGAGGCCTCTACAGTCATGCAGTGACACATAACACAAACCCAAAGCCTGCTGGGGTGTGGGGTGCAGTGAGGCCTCTACAGTCATGCAGTGACACATAACTCAAACCCAAGGCCTGCTAAGGTGTGGGGTGCAGTGAGACCTCTCCAGCCCATGCAGTGACACATAACTCAAACCCAAGGCCTGCTGGGGTGTGGGGTGCAGTGAGACCTCTCCAGCCCATGCAGTGACACATAACTCAAACCCAAGGCCTGCTAAGGCGTGCGGTGCAGTGAGACCTCTCCAGCCCATGCAGTGACACATAACTCAAACCCAAGGCCTGCTAAGGTGTGGGGTGCAGTGAGATCTCTCCATCCCATACAGTGACACATAACACAAACCCAAGGCCTGCTAAGGTGTGGGGTGCAGTGAGATCTCTCCAGCCCATGCAGTGACACATAACACAAACCCAAGGCCTGCAGGGGTGTGGGGTGCAGTGAGACCTCTCCAGCCCATGCAGTGACGCATAACACAAACCAAACGGCTGCTGAGGTTTGGGGTGCAGTGAGGCCTCTACAGTCCATGCAGTGACACATAACACAAACCCAAGGCCTGCTGAGGTGTGGGGTGAAGTGAGGCCTCTCCAGCCCATGCAGTGACACATAACACAAACCGAAGGCCTGCTGGGGTGCAGTGAGACCTCTCCAGCCCATGCAGTGACACATCACACAAACCGAGGGCCTGCTGGGGTGTGGGTGCAGTGAGACCTCTCCAGCCCATGCAGTGACACATAACACAAACCCAAGGCCTGCTGGGGTGTGGGGTGCAGTGAGGCCTCTCCAGTCTATGTAGTGACACATAACACAAACCCAAGGCCTGCTGGGTGTGGGGTGCAGTGAGACCTCTCCAGCCCATGCAGTGACACATAACACAAACCCAAGGCCTGCTGGGGTGTGGGGTGCAGTGAGACCTCTCCAGCCCATGCAGTGACACATCACACAAACCCAGGGCCTGCTGGGGTGTGGGGTGCAGTGAGACCTCTCCAGCCCATGCAGTGACACATCACACACACCCAGGGCCTGCTGGGGTGTGGGGTGCAGTGAGGCCTCTCCAGCCCATGCATTGACACATAACACAACCCCAGGGCCTGCAGGGGTGTGTGGTGCAGTGAGGCCTCTCCAGCCCATGCAGTGACACATCATACAAACCCAGGGCCTGCTGGGGTGTGTGGTGCAGTGAAGCCTCTCCAGCCCATGCAGTGACACATAACACAAACCCAGGGCCTGCAGGGGTGTGGGGTGCAGTGAGGCCTCTCCAGTCCATGCAGTGACACATAACACAAACCCAAGGCCTGCTGAGGTGTGGGGTGAAGTGAGGCCTCTCCAGCCTATGCAGTGACACATAACGCAAACCCATGGCCTGCCAGGGTGTGAGGTGCAGTGAGGCCTCTCCAGTCCATGCAGTGACACATAACGCAAACCCAAGGCCTGCTGTGGTGTGGGGTGAAGTGAGGCCTGTCCAGCCCATGCAGTGACACATCACACAAACCCAGGGCCTGCTGGGGTGTGGGGTGCAGTGAGGCCTCTCCAGTCCATGCAGTGACACATCACACAAATCAAACGCCTGCTGTGGTGTGGGGTGCAGTGAGGCCTCTACAGCCCATGCAGTGACACATAACACAAACCCAAGGCCTGCTGGGGTGTGGGGTGAAGTGAGGCCTCTCCAGCCCATGCAGTGACACATCACACAAACACAAGGCCTGCTGGGGTGTGTGGTGTAGTGAGGCCTCTCCAGCCCATGCAGTGACACATCACACAAACCCAGGGCCTGCTGGGGTGTGGGGTGCAGTGAGGCCTCTCCAGCCCATGCAGTGACACATCACACAAACCCAGGGCCTGCTGGGGTGTGGGGTGCAGTGAGGCCTCTCCAGCCCATGCAGTGACACATCACACAAACCCAAGGCCTGCTGGGGTGTGGGGTGCAGTGAGTCCTCTCCAGCCCATGCAGTGACACATAATACAAACCCAAGGCCTGCTGGGTTGTGGGATGCAGTGAGTCCTCTCCAGTCCATGCAGTGACACATCACACAAACCCAAGGCCTGCTGTGGTGTGGTGTGCAGTGAGGCCTCTACAGTCCATGCAGTGACACATCACACAAACCCGTGGCCTGCTGGGGTGTGTAGTGCAGTGAGGCCTCTCCAGCCCATGCAGTGACACATCACACAAACCCAGGGCCTGCTGGGGTGTGGGGTGCAGTGAGGCCTCTCCAGCCCATGCAGTGACACATCACACAAACCCAGGGCCTGCTGGGGTGTGTGGTGCAGTGAGGCCTCTCCAGCCCATGCAGTGACACATCACACAAACCCAGGGCCTGCTGGGGTGTGGGGTGCAGTGAGGCCTCTCCAGCCCATGCAGTGACACATCACAGAAACCCAAGGCCTGCCAGGGTGTGAGGTGCAGTGAGGCCTCTCCACTCCATGCAGTGACACATAACGCAAACCCAAGGCCTGCTGTGGTGTGGGGTGCAGTGAGGCCTCTCCAGTCCATGCAGTGACACATCACACAAACCCAAGGCCTTCCAGGGTGTGAGGTGCAGTGAGGCCTCTCCAGTCCATGCAGTGACACATAACGCAAACCCAAGGCCTGCTGAGATGTGGGGTGCAGTGAGACCTCTCCAGCCCATGCAGTGACACATAACACAAACCCGAGGCCTGCCGGGGTGTGGGATGCAGTGAGTCCTCTCCAGTCCATGCAGTGACACATAACACAAACCCAAGGCCTGCTGTGGTGTGGGGTGCAGTGAGGCCTCTACAGCCCATGCAGTGACGCATAACACAAATCCAAGGCCTGCTGGGGTGCGGGGTGCATTGAGACCTCTCCAGCCCATGCAGTGACACATAACACAAACTCAAGGCCTGCTGGGATGTGGGGTGCAGTGAGACCTCCCTAGTCCATGCAGTGACACATAACACAAACCCGTGGCCTGCTGAGGTGTGGGGTGCAGTGAGGCCTCTCCAGTCCATGCAGTGACACATAACTCAAACCAAACGCCTTCTGGGGTGTAGTGAGACCTCTCCAGTCCATGCAGTGACGCATAACACAAACCCGTGGCCTGCTGGGGTGTGGGGTGCAGTGAGACCTCTCCAGCCCATGCAGTGACACATAACACAAACCCAGGGCCTGCTGGGGTGTGGGGTGCAGTGAGGCCTCTCCAGCCCATGCAGTGACACATAACACAAACCCAAGGCCTGCTGGGGTGTGGGGTGCAGTGAGGCCTCTCCAGACCATGCAGTGACACATAACACAAACCCAAGGCCTGCTGGGGTGTGGGGTGCAGTGAGGCCTCTCCAGACCATGCAGTGACACATAACACAAACCGAAGGCCTGCTGGGGTGTGGGGTGCAGTGAGACCTCTCCAGTGCATGCAGTGACGCATAACACAAACCCAAGGCCTGCTGGGGTGTGGGGTGCAGTGAGTCCTCTCCAGTCCATGCAGTGACGCATAACACAAACCCAAGGCCTGCTGGGGTGTGGGGTGCAGTGAGACCTCTCCAGCCCATGCAGTGACGCATAACACAAACCCAAGGCCTGCTGGGGTGTGGGGTGCAGTGAGGCCTCTCCAGCCCATGCAGTGACGCATAACACAAACCTGTGGCCTGCTGGGGTGTGGGGTGCAGTGAGGCCTCTCCAGTCCATGCAGTGACACATAACACAAACCTGTGGCCTGCTGGGGTGTGGGGTGCAGTGAGACCTCTCCAGCCCATGCAGTGACACATCACAGAAATCCAGGGCCTGCTGGGGTGTGGGGTGCAGTGAGACCTCTCCAGCCCATGCAGTGACACATCACACAAACCCAGGGCCTGCTGGGGTGTGGGGTGCAGTGAGGCCTCTCCAGCCCATGCATTGACACATAACACAACCCCAGGGCCTGCAGGGGTGTGGGGTGCAGTGAGGCCTCTCCAAGCCATGCAGTGACACTTAACACAACCCCAAGGCCTGCTGGGGTGTGGGGTGAAGTGAGGCCTCTCCAGCCCATGCTGTGACACATAACTCAAACCCAAGGCCTGCTGGGGTGTGGGGTGCAGTGAGGCCTCTCCAGTCCATGCAGTGACGCATAACACAAACACAAGGCCTGCTGGGGTGTGGGGTGCAGTGAGACCTCTCCAGCCCATGCAGTGACGCATAACACAAACTCAAGGCCTGCTGGGATGTGGGGTGCAGTGAGACCTCCCTAGTCCATGCAGTGACACATAACACAAACCTGTGGCCTGCTGGGGTGTGGGGTGCAGTGAGGCCTCTCCAGTCCATGCAGTGACACATAACTCAAACCCGTGGCCTGCTGGGTGTGGGGTGCAGTGAGGCCTCTCCAGTCCATGCAGTGACACATAACTCAAACCCGTGGCCTGCTGGGGTGTGGAGTGCAGTGAGGCCTCTCCAGTCCATGCAGTGACACATAACACAAACCAAACGCCTTCTGGGGTGTGGGGTGTAGTGAGACCTCTCCAGTCCATGCAGTGACACATCACACAAACCCAGGGCCTTCTGGGGTGTGGGCTGCAGTGAGGCCTCTCCAGTCCATGCAGTGACACATCACACAAACCCAGGGCCTGCTGGGGTGTGGGGTGCAGTGAGGCCTCTCCAGTCCATGCAGTGACACATAACACAAACCCAGGGCCTGCTGGGGTGTGGGGTGCAGTGAGGCCTCTCCAGACCATGCAGTGACACATCACACAAACCCAGGGCCTGCTGGGGTGTGGGGTGCAGTGAGGCCTCTCCAGCCCATGCAGTGACACATCACACAAACCCAGGGCCTGCTGGGGTGTGAGGTGCAGTGAGGCCTCTCCAGTCCATGCAGTGACACATAACGCAAACCCAAGGCCTGCTGAGATGTGGGGTGCAGTGAGACCTCTCCAGCCCATGCAGTGACACATAACACAAACCCGAGGCCTGCCGGGGTGTGGGATGCAGTGAGTCCTCTCCAGTCCATGCAGTGACACATAACACAAACCCAAGGCCTGCTGTGGTGTGGGGTGCAGTGAGGCCTCTACAGCCCATACAGTGACGCATAACACAAACCCAAGGCCTGCTGTGGTGTGGGGTGCAGTGAGACCTCTCCAGCCCATGCAGTGACACATAACACAAACTCAAGGCCTGCTGGGATGTGGGGTGCAGTGAGACCTCCCTAGTCCATGCAGTGACACATAACACAAACCTGTGGCCTGCTGAGGTGTGGGGTGCAGTGAGGCCTCTCCAGTCCATGCAGTGACACATAACTCAAACCCGTGGCCTGCTGGGTTTGGGGTGCAGTGAGGCCTCTCCAGTCCATGCAGTGACACATAACTCAAACCCGTGGCCTGCTGGGTTTGGGGTGCAGTGAGGCCTCTCCAGTCCATGCAGTGACACATAACTCAAACCCAAGGCCTGCTGGGGTGTGGAGTGCAGTGAGGCCTCTCCAGTCCATGCAGTGACACATAACACAAACCAAACGCCTTCTGGGGTGTGGGGTGTAGTGAGACCTCTCCAGTCCATGCAGTGACACATCACACAAACCCAGGGCCTGCTGGGGTGTGGGGTGCAGTGAGGCCTCTCCAGTCCATGCAGTGACACATAACACAAACCCAGGGCCTGCTGGGGTGTGGGGTGCAGTGAGGCCTCTCCAGACCATGCAGTGACACATCACACAAACCCTGGGCCTGCTGGGGTGTGGGGTGCAGTGAGGCCTCTCCAGCCCATGCAGTGACACATCACACAAACCCAGGGCCTGCTGGGGTGTGAGGTGCAGTGAGGCCTCTCCAGTCCATGCAGTGACACATAACACAAACCCAGGGCCTGCTGGGGTGTGGGGTGCAGTGAGGCCTCTCCAGACCATGCAGTGACACATAACACAAACCCAAGGCCTGCTGGGGTGTGGGGTGCAGTGAGACCTCTCCAGTGCATGCAGTGACGCATAACACAAACCCAAGGCCTGCTGGGGTGTGGGTGCAGTGAGTCCTCTCCAGTCCATGCAGTGACGCATAACACAAACCGAAGGCCTGCTGGGGTGTGGGGTGCAGTGAGACCTCTCCAGCCCATGCAGTGACGCATAACACAAACCCAAGGCCTGCTGGGGTGTGGGGTGCAGTGAGGCCTCTCCAGACCATGCAGTGACGCATAACACAAACCCAAGGCCTGCTGGGGTGTGGGGTGCAGTGAGTCCTCTCCAGTCCATGCAGTGACGCATAACACAAACCCAAGGCCTGCTGGGGTGTGGGGTGCAGTGAGACCTCTCCAGCCCATGCAGTGACGCATAACACAAACCCAAGGCCTGCTGGGGTGTGGGGTGCAGTGAGGCCTCTCCAGCCCATGCAGTGACGCATAACACAAACCCGTGGCCTGCTGGGGTGTGGGGTGCAGTGAGGCCTCTCCAGTCCATGCAGTGACACATAACACAAACCCGTGGCCTGCTGGGGTGTGGGGTGCAGTGAGACCTCTCCAGCCCATGCAGTGACACATCACACAAATCCAGGGCCTGCTGGGGTGTGGGGTGCAGTGAGACCTCTCCAGCCCATGCAGTGACACATCACACAAACCCAGGGCCTGCTGGGGTGTGGGGTGCAGTGAGGCCTCTCCAGCCCATGCATTGACACATAACACAACCCCAGGGCCTGCAGGGGTGTGGGGTGCAGTGAGGCCTCTCCAAGCCATGCAGTGACACTTAACACAACCCCAAGGCCTGCTGAGGTGTGGGGTGAAGTGAGGCCTCTCCAGTCCATGCAGTGACACATAACTCAAACCCAAGGCCTGCTAAGGTGTGGGGTGCAGTGAGGCGTCTCCAGTCCATGCAGTGACACATAACACAAACCCAAGGTCTGCTGGGGCGTGGGGTGCAGTGAGGCCTCTCCAGGCCAAGGGAGGGGACACTGACATGTAAGGGGTGGGAGCTGGGCCTGTTCAGGGTTAGAATCAGTGATCAGGAAGGTGGGGGAGACCTCTGCACCCCCCCTTACCTGACCCATACTCTGTGGTCAGTGACTCTGCCCCCTCCTCTCTCTGAGGGGCCTTTCTTCTCTAACACCCCATTCACTGGGGGTTACTAAATCCACATTCCAGCCCTTTCTTTGACTCTTACATATATTAATTCGTTCAAAAACAAGTATATTAGGAAACCTAACGCTTACAAAACCATTGCATACAAATACAGAAATGCAATTTAAAATGACTCGGTAACAATACAAGGAATTCCTCAAGTTCACTGGTTGAGAAAACTTCGGAAGCACGGGGTCCACGTCTAAGAAAGACAAATTAAAAAGGGATTTAAAATCCCTTTCATCAGCACATAAGATGGAAACTTTTTGTGTCCAAATTATTACATTTCTTTAAGGTATTAAATAACCTACCCAAAGCCCTGAAAACGGAATTCTTCATGCCTGATATAGTGCCTGACTGATATAGCGCTCGAATGGACCGCGTGGTGAATAGAAAGTGATGCATTATTAAATCTGTGACAATTCACAACTTAACACATTTGCCCTGATTGAGTGTAATCGCTGATAGATCGTCATTGTGAGAATATTCTCAGCATCGCTACCAGATGTCAACATCTCACGAATGCCTACTCTGAGTGTCTCTTCGATTCTTGGCTTTTAGGCTTCGAGGCAGCTCAGATCGCTGCTTCACTCTTTGTAATTTCATCCTCGCCTCAGTAGCCCACCTCGGGTGCCTCGAGCAGGTCCCTGCGGCCGCTGCCCCTCTAGACCGCAGCAGTCGGTGCATTATCCTGCTGAAGGATTTCATCCTCAGGTGTTCCAAGGCACCGACCAAGCAACTCTGCCTTCCATCAACGCTGGGCCTCGACCGCAGAGGACTTTGGAAACTTTACAGCCCTTTTCAAACACCAGCTGTAGGAAAGTGCCTCTTCTGCCATGAACCCCCTCCCCATTTTATACCTGGTTTCTGGTGCAATTTAGACTGAAAGTGCCCCAGGACCTGCTGAGTGGGCCTCCAGCACCAGATCTCTTCCCCAAAACTGCGCAGTCATTTGTAGGTGGAGCATAGCAGCGCTGACGTGTGGGTATCTGAGCTTTTAACCACGCCCATCGCTTTCACTCGTTCCTGGGCTTGTCTTTCAAAAATCCTGTGTTTTCATTGGTAAATGCTTTACGTTAGTCCCTCCTTGGGGCGGTTTTGCTACCGCCTTGGCCATCGACCCTGTTACATAGATAATTGCACGTTTGCTGATACGTTTGACTGTGGGTGATCTTCTTTTTTCTTTTTGTGTCTCGCTCACGCTCATGGCAGCTGTGGCGCTCTGGATCAGCTCGCTTATGTCAACTGTTTCACTTTTCATTTTCAATGTCTGGCAAGAAAAGTCCAGTTAGGAACTTACAAGGCCAATAGTTCTAACCCGGGCAAACGCGAGACCCATTGGATTGCAAATGCTTGTCCTCAATTGGCAAACCTTTAGCTACCACTGTAAGTCTCTAGTAAATGGTACCCCTGGTTCCTAGGGAATGGGGTACCGAAGGAAGGCCCCTGAGGGCTGCAGCATGAACTGTGCCACCTTCAAGGATCATCTCAGTAAGTGCACACAGCGCTGCTTTTCCAGGCTCTGTGTCTTGGTGAAGAACTAAAATGAAATGAAAACACAACATGGCACAGCCTGTGCGCCCTGTCCCCTTTACACTGCATTTATTATATGTAAGTCACCCCTCTGCCAGGCCTTCTAGCTCTAAAGGCAGGGTGCATCATGTTACATGTGAGGGCATCCCTCCATGAGCAGAAGTGCCCCTGCTATGTCTTTGTCGATTCTGAGACACAGTAAGTGAAGAGTGACGTCATTTTAAGTGCATGTGCTGGACACTGGTCACTACAAGTTCCCCAGCTACATGATGGCTCCACTGACGATAGGGGGGTCTGGTATCAAACATCTCAGATTAATGAACCCTCACTGAATTCAGTGATGGATTTATTAATACATGCAGTCAGAGGGCACCGTAGAGGTGCCCTCTGAGAACCTACCAACTCCTAGCGTGGACACTGACTGGTCAGAACCAGTGCATCCACCTTGGACAGAGTTCTGCCCCCTGAGGTGAGAGCCAGTGCTCTCGAGGGCTCAGAACAAAGGCCTGCTCTGGGCAGAGGTGTGACCTCCTCTCCCAGGCAGGACGGACATTCCAGGACAGGGAGCTTCAAAGGCCTTGCTGCCTTTGAAATGCGACCCAGGCCTCTCCAAATGATAGAGAAGGCCAGCCCCAGCTCCTGACCCCACTTGTGGTGGCAGGACTGGCGGGAATATTAGGTAGATTAGGAGGAGTGCCCACTTCATGCCAGTCCCACCCCTAGGGTAGGTGATCCTAAGAGGAGACTACCTTTCTCATTAATCCATCTTGCGTGGAAGGACGTAGTCCAGTAGGGTTCGGGCTATGCCCACTTCCCAACGGAAGTGCTCATAAGAGGGGTGTAGTCACCCTAAACGTGGTCAGCCCATTGGCTACCACCTGACACTCCCTGTACCACCCCTAAATTCAGTATTTAGGTGGCACCCCTGAACCCTAAAGCTCACATTACTGTCGACCTAAGAACAGCCAGATGCTACAGCGTCGTCCCAGCAGAGAAGACTGAAGACACCCACTGAATCGGCTTCACTCCTACCATCCTGTCGACCCAGCACCAGCAGACATGTCCTGCAATCCAGTGACCTCCAAAGCTTTGGGAGGAGTACCTGCCTTCAATAAAGACCACGAACTCCTGTGGACAGAGGACCTGTCCAAAAGAAACCAACACCAAAGAAGTCCGCCCGAGGAACAGTGAACCCGACTCCGGATCCACCTCCGCACAGATGCCCATGGCCCGAGTCCAAGTGGTCCACCGGTCCTGTGAAGACTCCCCAGTGCTTCTGAACAAGAGTCCTCCATGGACCGACCCCTGCTGTACTCCACAGCAACGCCTGCAGCCTCAATTCAAGGACTTCCCCTGACCGCAACCTGCCTAATAAGCTGTTTCTGATGTCAAAAGAGCCCCTGGGCCTTGGGGTACTGGACTGTCAGTGTCCCTATGACCCCTGGCATCAGAACATACCTGGGCAATTGTGGGTTGTCCTCGCCCAGCCTCCTGGCCAGAGTCTGCAGCCCATTTCTGAAACAGATCTCCTCCTTTGGATAACATTGGGCACCTGATGCTGTGTTGGCACTCTGCACCTGGCACCCTGTGCCACTGAGGGTGTATGCAGGAAAGTGACTCTTCTTGGCATGGTTACCCCTACTTTTTGGCTGTATATCACTGTGTTTAGACTGTTTTCACTGGGATCCAGCTAACCAGGGCCCCAGGGAATTTGCTTCCTCCTCCATATTTGGTTGTCTTGGTACCTTCTACACTGCACAATTGGCACAATGGTGTACCTCTGTAGAACCCTAGTATATGGTACTTGGGTGCCCAGGGCTTTGGTACACCAGGGGTCCCCCATGGGCTGCAGCATGTATTATGTCACCCATGGGAGCCCATGCAAACTGTGTCTGCAGGCCTCCCATTGCAGCTTGCATGAAAAGGTGCATGCACCCTTTCACAACAGGTCACTGCACCAGGTCACTGTAAGTCACCCCTATGGTAGGCCGCCCTAGCCCAGAGGGAAGGGTGCAGGTCCCTGTGTTTGAGGGCACCCCCGCATGAGCAGAGGTGCCCCAATGAAATTCAGTTGCAATGCACTGGACTTTGTAAGTGCGGGGAAGCCATTTTACCAGTGTACTGTCCACAGGCATGTTTCCTATCAAACATGTCAGAATCATACCTCAGTACTAATGCCAGTATTGGTGGCATGATTCCATGCACTAAGGGGCTCCTTAGAGGACGCCCCAGTATTGCTCCTACCAGTCTTCCAGGGTATGCAGGCAGTTCACGCTGCTGCAGCTCCTCAGACAGGTTTCTACCCTTCTGCTGCTTGACCAGCTCAAGCCGGAGAGGGCAGAAGAAAGGCAATACTGTGGGAGAGATGATTCAACACCCTCGCCCTTGGAAGTAGGTGTTGGGAGGGGTAGCCTGCCTGTACCTCCGGCTTGCTTTAATGACACAATTGGTGCACTCTTTGCCTAATACGATTTGCACCAGTTCAGGGACACCTGCTCTGGTGCGAAACTGGACAAAGGAAAGGGGAGTGACCACTCCCCTGCCCAACACTACCCCAGGGGTGGTGCCTAAGCTACTCCAGGTGGCCACTTGATTGTGCCATCTTGAAAACAAGATGTGCAGAGGACCCTGGGAGCATCTGGGTGGTCAGGGCAAGTGACTGACGTCAGTGACCACTTATCAGAGAGGGTCAGAGTGACCAAGCCCCATGTTAGGGCTATTTAGGGACTCCCTTGTGGTGGGGTTCCCAGATTCAACATGCACGACTCCACCAGGTCTCCTCTGCATCAACCTCTTCTGCTCCTGCCCACCGGGACTGCTGCTGGACTTCACAGGAGCCAAACCAGCCTGCAACTCCTGAGATGACCTCGCCTTGCAACATTGTTTCTCCAGCTCCATACAGCAATTGCAACATTTCCACGGCTCTGCATCCTCTGGGGTTCGCAAGACTTCAGCTGCACCAAAGAAGCAAGAAGTAATCTTCCTTGGAATGAAGGAGTTACTCCCCTGGATCTGCATGCACCTAAGGCAACAGCATCTGCTACTGGGATCTTCAGCCATCCGGCTCCAGGAAGAATCTCCAACACAGGTGGTGGTGTGGAGGGCTCCTCTGTGTCCTCTCTACCTTTTACTGTCCAACTTTGGTGATGGTGAGTCCTTGTCTCCTCCTCAGGACACTGCCCCTTTACACTGCAACTCTTGAAGTAACCAAGACTTGTTGACTCCTGCTCCAAGGGGTCTTCAGGCTCCAAGTAGCCCCAGCCTCCAGCACGTCATCTTTGCAAGGACAGTCTCTCCTCTGCTGCTACAGCGACGTGGGACTCCTCTCCAGGTGTGCTGACTGTGCATCACTGCAACTTACTGTGCCTGCTGGGGGCTGTGACTGCTTCTGCTGGCTCTCCCGACTGCTGAGGGTCAGCCTGGACTGCCCGCCAAGGGTCGAGTCCCCTGGACCTTGCTGGTCCTTTTTTCTGCAAATTCAACCTCCCCCGTTTCCCTCTGTCTTTGTTAATGAGCTGCAAGCTTCGTTATCTTGAGCAGCTGTCTGCAATTTCCTTGTTTCCAAGCTGATGCTCCACAAGCCTCACAGACAGCTGTCCCTCTTCAGTCAGACTGCTGACCCGTGCCATTGCTCCTTTACAGGTGGTAAATTCCTTCACAGCAGAACCCATTCAGCTGACTTCTTTAGATGCTTGTTAGAACCGAAGACCAGTCTTTAACAACCACTGACCACTCAGGCCAGACTTTTATCACCTCTGATTGATAGGCTAATCCAATCAGAGGGTCTGTTACTTTTGATTCCTGTGTGCCCCTGCAATCATGAGGCCCATGTGTGTCATGCTCAGTGCATGTACAAGGCCTGTACAGGATGAGTTACTGTGCCTCGGGACAGGCTCTTGGTATCAGGCCAGGATATTCCTCAGAGAGGAATTTGAATCAACTCCGGGGAACCTACTGGCTCTCAAACGCACATCCCAGGTAGACAAAGGCAACAGGACCACAAGGAAAGAAGACTGCACAGACCTGATCAGGAGGGTGGCTGGTAGCCCCAGAGGGTACAAGGATACGGGTATCCCTGACTATAGATTTACTGCTGCCACCACTGTTAGTCTACCACTGCCTTGGTAGAGAGGGCAGTAGCCACTCCCTGTGAAATAGGGGTGCACTATGCATCCCCTCCCTCAGAGCTAAGCTCTAGGGACTCAGTCCATGTAAACAGGGAGACCCTCAGTGGACATACATGTTTGTCATGTTCAGTGAGGTGGGGATCCAGAAACCATACAGTAACTTTTAAGTGACTTGTCTGTAGATCACCATAAGTCAGGGGAAGTAGCACTGCAGGGACATGCAGGAGACTTACCGTCCCAATATATTTTTGAATGGTGGTTCCCTGCGTGTCCTGCACTGCAGTACATTAACAGAGATGTCTTCTTGTTATTCACTAACAGACTCCACCATTAAGCACAGGAATGTATTTATAAGCTGTCTCCTCAGTAGTTCTCCAAGTGACATAGATGAATCCCTGAACCAAATACCTCAGTCTCATGGTCTTCAGGCAGTCTCAGACGTAGCCTGTACAGAGCCTTCGCTCCGTACTCTGATGGAGCCTGCATCGAGCCTTTGCTCTGTATTCAGACGCAGCCTGTACTAAGACTCCCCTCAGTTATCAGACACAGCCTCTACAGAGCTTTCCCTCAGTACTCAGACATAGCCTGCATTGAGCCTTCACTCAGTATTCAGATGTAGCTTGTGCCGAGCCTTCGCTCAGTATTCAGATGTAGCTTGTGCCGAGCCTTCGCTCTGTATTCAGATGTAGCTTGTGCCGAGCCTTCGCTCTGTATTCAGATGTAGCTTGTGCCGAGCCTTCGCTCTATATTCAGATGTAGCTTGTGCCGAGCCTTCGCTCTATATTCAGATGTAGCTTGTGCCGAGCCTTCGCTCTATATTCAGATGTAGCTTGTGCCGAGCCTTCGCTCTATATTCAGATGTAGCTTGTGCCGAGCCTTCGCTCTATATTCAGATGTAGCTTGTGCCTAGCCTTCGCTCTATATTCAGATGTAGCTTGTGCCGAGCCTTCGCTCTATATTCAGATGTAGCTTGTGCCGAGCCTTCGCTCAGTATTCAGATGTAGCTTGTGCCTAGCCTTCGCTCAGTATTCAGATGTAGCTTGTGCCGAGCCGTCGCTCAGTATTCAGATGTAGCTTGTGCCGAGCCTTCGCTCAGTACTCAGGTGTAGCTTGTGCCGAACCTTCGCTCAGTACTCATATGTAGCCTGTGCCGAGCCTTCACTCTGCATTCAGATGTAGCTTGTGCCGAGTCGTTGCTCTGTATTCAGATGTAGATTGTTCCGAGCCTTCGCTCTGCATTCAGATATAGCTTGTTCCGAGCCGTCGCTCTGTCTTCAGATGTAGCTTGTGCTGAGCCTTCGCTCAGTATTCCGATGTAGCTTGTGCTGAGCCTTCGCTCAGTATTCAGATGTAGCTTGTGCCGAGCCTTCGCTCAGTATTCAGATGTAGCCTGTGCGGAGCCTTTGCTCTGTACTCGGATGTAGCTTGTGCCAAGCCTTTGCTTTGTACTCGGATGTAGCTTGTGCCGAGCCTTTGCTTTGTACTCGGATGTAGCTTGTGCCGAGCGTTCACTCAGTGTTCAGATGAAGCCTGTGCTGAGCCTTTTCTCTGTACTCGGATGTAGCTTGTGCCGAGCCCTCGCTCTGTATTCAGATGTAGCTTGTGCCGAGCCCTCGCTCTGTATTCAGATGTAGCTTTTGCTGAGCCTTCGCTCAGTACTCAGATGTAGCTTGTGCCGAGCCATTGCTCTGTATTCAGATGTAGATTGTTCCGAGCCTTCGCTCTGCATTCAGATATAGCTTGTTCCGAGCCGTCACTCTGTATTCAGATGTAGCTTGTGCCGAGCCTTCATTCAGTATTCAGATGTAGCTTGTGCAGAGCCTTCGTTCAGTATTCAGATGTAGCTTGTGCCGAGCCTTCGCTATGAACTCCGGTGTAGCTTGTGCCGAGCCTTCGCCCAGTATTCAGATGTAGCTTGTGCCGAGCCTTCGCTCAGTACTCCGGTGTAGCTTGTGCCGAGCCTTCGCTCAGTATTCAGATGTAGCTTGTGCCGAGCCTTCGCTCTGTACTCAGGTGTAGCTTGTGCCGAGCCTTCGCTCTCTACTCAGGTGTAGCTTGTGCCGAGCCGTCGCTCTGTACTCAGATGTAGCTTGTGCCGAGCCGTCGCTCTGTATTCAGATGTAGCTTGTGCCGAGCCGTTGCTCTGTACTCAGATTTAGCCTGTATCGAGCCTTCGATCAGTACTCTGATGTACCTGCAACAAGCCTTCACTCAGCTCCTCTTTGGTAACATCTGCTTCCAGATAATGAATAAATTACTACTTGTTTATGAAATTTGCTTTGCAGGGCCAGGGGTTTCATCTCAATAAATGGATAAATGAAGCAGTTTATTTGGCAGAACACTGCAGGGTATACAGCGCCCTAATTGCTGTCCTTAGACCCTCTTATCTGTGAGACAATACCATCCCCATACTGGTTAGTTGACATATGTGCCTACAAATTCGTCCTTCGTGACATTATACAGCACCAATTTGTCCTGTAACATCACAAACCTGACCCGACCCAATCTGTCTAATGCGCCCTCCAGCCGGTTCATGGACATTCTTCAGGCAACGGGCCTGTCTGTTGTGCTCGTCTTGTCCTGATGATGACCTCAAGTCAATGAAGGTTGAAACGCGGCGACACATATGAGCAGATATTCTTACATATATTGTGCAACGATAGTTGGAAAAAATCACAACTGTTTTCATTCTTGCACCTGAACTACTAAATACTGCCCGCTCGCTGCTTAATCTCTTTTCCATTTTTATCTTTTTGCGAGCGCCATATGTTCGCTTTGCTCATAGGCACATAGGGCCTGATTCTTACCTTGGCGGTCGGCGGAGAGGCGGCGGTCGGACCGCGAACAGACCGGCGATCCAAAAAATGGCATTCTGACCGCGGCGGTCACCGCCGCGATCGACCGCCACTTCCCCACTCCGACCGCCACGGCGGTCATGACCGACGGGCTGGAGTTCGCACACTCCGGCCCGGCGGTCGACCCAAGACCGCCAACCGTATCATGACCCTGCTTACCGCCGCGGTTTTTGGCGGTCGGGAACCGCCATGCGAACCATGGCGGTAGGCACTATCGGGGCCAGGGAATTCCTTCCCTGGCACTGATAGGGGTCTCCCCCACCCCCCACTGCCCCCCACGAGTCCTCCCCCCACACCCTCCACCCCCCTGCCACCCCCCAGAGGTGGTACGAACCCCCTGCCCCCCCCCACCCCGACATGCACATACACGCACCCCGACATGCACGCACCCCCAACATGCACATATGCACACCCCCTACACACACACATACACAACGGGGGCACATACCCGCACACATACATGCCGACATGCGCACCCGCCGAACTACACACATTGCCCAAAGGCACAGCAGCACCCCCCGCCCGCATGCACGTACTCACACACCCCCTCTACACACCCCCATGCACGCACACATCACACAACACCCCCCCACCCCCTCCCCTCACGGACGATCAACTTACCTTGTGCGTTGGTCCTCCGGGAGGCGACGGGAGCCATAGGGACGTGACCGCCAACAGAAGACCGCCAACAGAAGACCGCCACACAGAAATGTGGGTCGTAATTCTGGGGGCGGTGTTCTGCTGGCGTGGCGGTGGAGGTTGACCAGTCTCCACTTTCCCGCCGACCGCCAGTGTGGCTGCTGGCGGTATTCCGGCGGAACGCTCCCAGCGGTCGGAATACGCGCAGCGGCATACCGCCGCGGTCGGCGGTCTTTACCGGGGCGGTAACTCGGCGGTCTTGCGAAAAGACCGCCAAGGTCAGAATCAGGCCCATAGTCCTGAAGTATGTCCTGTGCTGCCTTTTGATAGATCTTGTTTATTCTTTGCAGAAAATATATTCATTTATTGACTCATGAGTGTTATACTTTTTTTTTTTTTGTAAGAAATTAATTTGCCTTTAATCATTTTGCTGTTGACACCCTATCAGACATTGTTGCTTGATATAATAGTCCCCCCAACTCTTATTTGGGTTTACGGGTTACTCCTGCTACCTTTAATGCTGCTATTAACCAGCCGTGGAGAGGGCCCGAGTCTTGTTTTTTCCACATGCCTCTGGCATGGTTGGTGCGCTGATGTGTCACAGACACTCTGCGTCAGTGCACTGCCAGCCAATCAGAGCAAGGAACAACGACCAACCGCAGGGCTGGCAGTCTGGTGTCACTTGTAGCCAGGGCCCACCTCGGGGGTACACGTGGGTAGATCAGGTCCACCCACTATTTTTACAGGGTGGATGCTGTCCACCCTGCCAAGAAGTTTTGCCCCACTGTAAAATGCTGAACTTGTTCTGGTGTAATTTTCAGACTCAGGGACACATTCAGCAGCGCCTGCACCTTGCCTGCTTTTGAAGGTATTTCCAGTTTCAGACTCCAGCTAGACCCATAACAAAGGCTGAATTTAAGGGGCCATCAGGCCTCCTTTTTTTTGGAGTATCCTGCTATCTGGACCCTCACGCCTACAGGCAGTGGAGGGGAAACAAAGGCACGCCCCTTGTTAGCACTTCACAGGCACTTAACAGAGACACCCTTTTGACTTTTTGTTCAGTCCCTGTACATGAGAGATATGCATGCACTGTAAGAATGTCAGATGTGTTGCTCTGACCCAGTATTTACGCAAACTAACAATTTAAATACTGCTACTGTTTTATTCTTTTGCAGCGCTACTCGTCAAAACGCAGGGTGTCGGGTACTTTACATCACATATACTCATTACATTGACAACAACTCATTAAATTTGTTCAGATTATGTGACATACGAAAGTAAGGGTTACAAGGTGTAGGAATCACATATCATCCTTCGTAGCTAACTGAGCTCTATGATAAAGATTATAATTTATAATCTGCAAGTAACAAAAGGATCTCTGTGTTAAAAGCAGCGACCCCCTTACCCATTCGCATAAAATGAAAATCTGAGATCTGCGTGCCACATGATGTGCTTGCAGGAGACACACTAACCCTCTGTGCTAGCTTGAGTCAGAAGGGGCAAAACACAGATCTTTGCAGCAAATGCATTAAACACCACAGTTATGTTACTCCTATTATTATTCCCTCAGATTTACGGAGAACCCAAATATCTCTGCAGCTGGTGCCTTAACCCCACAAGATATTTTAAAATTCACCCTTGGCAACCAATTAAGCAGAACAGATTTACAGTGCCGATTTTACGTCAGGGTTGTGTCACATTTCTGGCACAACCCTTGTTGAAAATGGCTCTTTTTGCAGGGTCATCCCCAAATTTGCAACTTCCTTCGCTCTAATTTTTCTGACCAGTTTTTGCTGGCTTTAGGACTCTCGGCACTTTACCACTGCTGACCAGAGCTATAGTGCATAAGCTCTTGATGTAAATTGTATGGTTGTCTATCCATGATTGGCATATTTGATTTACTGGTAATTCCCTATTAAAGTGCACTAGAGGTGCCCAAGGCCGGTAAATCAAATGGTACTGGTGGGTCGGCAGCACTGGTTGTGCCACCCACATGAGTAGCCCTGTAAACATGTCTCAGACCAGACACTGCAGTGTCTGTGTGTGCAGTTTTAAACTGCCAATTTGAACTGGCAGTGTATCCACTTGCCAGGCCCAAACCTTCCCTTTTACCACCTATACGTCAACCCTAAGTTAGGCCCAAGGCAGCCCCATGGGCAGGGTGCAGTGTATTTAGGAGGTAGGACATGCACTGATGTGTTTACATGTCCTGATAGTGAAACACTACCAAATTAGTTTTTCACTATTGCAAGGCCTATCTCTCCCATGGGGTAACATGGGATTGCCTCAAAATTTCTTTTGAGGGTAATTTCCCATTAGGAGCCAATATAGAAATGGAGTTTCCGAGCTCACAATTTAAAAATACATCTTTTGGTGAAGTTAGTTTTTAAATTGTATGTTTGAAACTTTTAGAAAGTGGGCATTTTCTTGCTTAACCATACTGTGCCTCTGCCTGGCTGCTGAATCCACGTCCGGGTAAGACTGACAGTTGGGTTGTTTGAAAATTCATTCTAGACAGTCACACAAAAGGAGCTAAGGTGTGCCCTGCATATCCTGATGGGTCTCTTGGGCTAGAGTGGAGTGCGGAGCTGACACTTGCACCTGAATAGGGCTGTGCCTGTCCTCACACATAGCAGTCTCCATCTTCATGGAGTGTGTCTGGGGGCAGGACAGGAAAGGAAGGGCCTTGTGCACTACAGACTCTTTCCTTTGAAGTTTGTCTACTTTAACGGCAGATGTGAGTATAATTATTGTATCTCTGAGATAACTTTATAATGCTTCTGGACTAAGGACATTCTGCCAGGGTGAAGAGCTAGATGCTGTAGGAGGGACTGCCACTCTGCCTGTTGCTTTGCTGTGCTGCCTGCTGCTTGCTACCTCTGCCCTGGGAGTGAAAGGTCTGGACTCTGTTTTCTCCATCCTGATTTCCAAGGTACTCCAGTGACTTGAACTGAGCTTCCCTCCTGTTAAGAAGTCTCGGGGACATCAAAGACTTTGTCTGCCAGTGCCTGGGCTCTTGTGCTGAGAGTCCTGACTGCCAAGTGGTGCCACATCCAGTCCCTGGGCCCTTGGGAGTAGAAGGTTGTGACCGGAAGAAAAATCCACGCACTGAACCGTTGGGACAGAAAAATCGATGCAGCACCTGTACCACGGCTGAAAAATCTACACTGTACATGTCTTGCAGCCGCAGATTCGACGCATCTCCTGCTTCAGCACAGATTTATCCGTGCATTTGGATTTTCCACGTATCACCCCGGGCGTCATTTACTTCATCAATGCTGCACCGCAGTAAGGATTCCACGCATTGCCTTTCCTGTGGGGAAATAATAGACACATTGCTTGTTTTTCCAAAACATCCCCTCCTTTTCGGCCCGTGTCTTCTTTGTTTCTGAAGCATCTCAGGTACTGTGTGTTATAAGGATACAACCACTGATTCTTCTGGATTAAGACTCTTTTAAACTTTAAAAAGTGATATCTCTACTTGTGTATGTTGGATTTTTGTCGTTTTGTTCTTGTTTAACTCAGATAAATATTGGCTATTTTCCTAAACTGGTGCTGAGTGCTTTTGTGGTGTTTTCACTGTGTTACTGTGTGTGTGTGTCAAATACTTTGCACATTACCTGTGAGATATGTGAGACTGCTTGAGCCAAGCTACCATGGGAGTGTGCAGGGGGTTATCTTTGCTGTGTGGCTCCCTTACCCTGACTAGAGTGAGGGTCCCTACTTGAACAGGGTGTAGACTGTCTGCCAACTAGAGACCCCATTTTTAACAACCCTGATGCAAAATTTATTTTGTGATAAGCTGTGCCACCCACATCCTGGTTGCGTTGATTTGTGTAAAACAAAAACACGAAGGCAAAGCGGAACATTGTCCTGCATTGCATTACCTTGCATCAGATAGGTGTTACATGCACAGACAGGTAAAGCAATTTCATCTACATGAAAATGTGCTGCATGTGGACTGTTATGCCTGACGGAGATAGTTTGTTCACTGCTTGTTTTATGTTATGTTATAACATTTTCTGCAGAGCCACAAATGCCGAAAGGCCTCTTGGCGCTAATGTCTGCAAGTGAGAAAGAAGCTAACAGAAATAAAGGCCCTAAAAAATAAGGGGAAGTCATGGCTGCGATGCTCAGAGCGAACAAAGCTTTTAAAGACTGCTTGATCCTGGCTGCTCAGTCAACCCGCGAGGATAAGGGTGGATGGTTCAGTAAGTCCTGCTATGACGGTGGGAAAACCCTGAGGAAGGCCTTAAAGGAATACCTGAGAGACATGGACCATGTTAGAGTTTTGAGGGCAAGATAGCTGAAGCTCAAGGAGTTAGTCTGGGAGAAACTGGAACGTGCAGCGGAGCTCAAGAACCCTGGCCTGTTTTGGAAGGTTGTAAATAGGGGGTTGTTTGAATCAGAAACATCTGAGGTTGTAACATTGCCTGAATGAATCATTTTTGTAGAATTTTTCAGGGGAGTTTTTTAGGAAACAGTCAGGCACACAGCCTGATGATTCTCCCCAACTTAGCTATCAGGTTACACTCCATGAGGTAAGGGAGGCGCTTCATGGTGGTGCTAGCAATACAGCTCTGGGCGCAGATTCAATTCCTATGGATCTCCATAAATCTTGTCCCCAGCTATGGGCGCCTATGTTGTTAAATGTCCTTAATGCAGCAGTCCGTGCGGGAATTCCTGCTTCATGGAGATCAACCTGTATTGTTCCTGAGTCCAAAAAGGGGGACCGTAATGATCCTAAGTCAGATCGCCCTATTTCCCTTCTTGACTCATCGTCCAAAATCTTGAGCTGGATTATTTTAAGGCGTATTTAGGTTTGGATGACTGAAAATGAAATTTTGAGCCTGGTACAGTGCGGCTTTAGGGAGGAGCTTGGTACCCAGGAACAGTGTTTAAACCTTTTGATGGTGATTGGGAAATACACGCAAGCCAGGAAAGGCACCCTAAATCTTGCATTCTTGGATCTTAGCTGTGCCTTTGATAAGGTAAATCGGATTAAGCTGTGGGAGAGGTTAAACCGGTTAGGTATGGATCCCCAAATTATGGAGTTGCTTCAGTACCTCCACCTAGGAACTAATGCAAACATGAGGGTGGGGACCAATGGGGAATGTTTAGATGCTTTTGAGCTAAACAGGGGTGTGCGCCAGGGATGTGTCCTGGCAACTACACTCTTTCTTTTGTTTACTAATGGATTGTTTGATTTTTTTTAGTGGAACACTGTAGGGATGCTCCTAAAATTAATGGTAATAGTGTCCCGGTATTAATCTATGCGGATGATGCGGTGCTCGTGGCCCGTACTGTGAATGGCCTCCGGGAAGCAGTCTGAGCTTATGAATCCTTTATGTCAGCCCTAGATCTAGAGAGAACTGCAAAAAATCACATTTTATGGTCTTTGGGAAACCGCTCAGTCGGGTGGGGGAGCTGAAGATTAAAGATCAAGTAATCAGCAAGGTACAGGATTTCCCATATTTGGGGGTTATTTTGATGACAAAGGCTTATGGAAACCACCTGTTTCCAGGAGAGGGGCGCTTTTTAATGCTACAGTTGGGGCCACGATTGACTTTGCTGCACTGGTTGGAAGTAAACCTATTCAGCCCTTGCTTGAAGTCTGTAGGCGTAAATGCCTCCCAGTCCTGCTGTATGGGGCTCTACTTTGGGGGTATACGGATAATAGGGACCCTGTAGTAGAGGAAAATTGATCTTGCAGGAGGCTGTTAGGAGTTGGTCAAAACACCTCTGGTTTCTGTCTGCATATTGAGTTAGATCCTGAGTTTGTACAAGACACCATCCAGCTTGCACCCTTCTTGCTATGGATCTCTATTGGGACAGATGAATGTGCCTCTTTCAACAGAGAGGTCCTGCAGGACTACTTGGCCTGTGATCATGCGAAGGATATCCCCGGGCTGATGTGTATAAGAAAAGGAGCATGTGTACTGGGGCGGGCGGATATGTTTGAGGCTCCTCAGGGTCGGACCAGCCGTGACAAATGTTGGGCAAAGGAAACTTTCCTGAAAATCTTGGGGGCTAACAAAGAGGAGGAGGAGCTAAGGAAAAGTTGGTAGGGCATTTCATAATGCTGAAGATGGGGGTGGGTCCTGAGCCCTATTTCTTGGAGATAAGAAATGTGATGGAAAGGACTAATCTTGCGATTCCGTCTAGGGGTTATCAGAAGTAATTTATGCTTTCCGTTAGGTCAGTATGATAAAAGAGCTATAAAACTCTGCCCCTGTGATGGAGTGTCTCCACAGACTCCAATCCATTTTACCTTATTCTGCGGTTTTTTTATGCGCTCTTCAGGTGGCGTTTTTTATTCCCCCTGCTGAGGCCTAGGGGTTTTGTGCAGTATCGCCCAGCTTTTTTGTGGCTGCGCACGGCTTCTGATGCACTGGTGTGGAGGGGGCTGGGGACTGGGGACTTTTCTTAAGGGAGCCATAACATGGTGAAATAATCTAGAGTATTTCTAAATGATTTTATATTTTTATCTTGATTTATTTATTCATTTTTCTTTTTTCTTAATGAATTCTGGACTGCAATTTTTTACTCGTGTATATTTGTCTAGTCGGATATGAGGGGATATTTATATTGGCCGAATGAACTTTGTTTTTATATGATGTGCTGTCTATTTATTGATATGGTTGATTATTTTCGTACCGAATAAAGCATTTTGATGATGATAACATAACGTGTATTTGTAAAGCGCACATAACCCATAGGTATCTAGGCGCTGAATAACAAATGTTTATTGTTACCCAGCAAAATGGTACTCATTTAATCGACCTCAGAATTTTGGATGAAAGACTGAGTGGGCCCGCCGGGATTTGAACCTGTGACCATGAGGTCGAACACAAGTTTCTAAAGTGGATGCCTTAGTCCACTAAGCCACCAGACCCGGCTTGATGATAAGCTACATATTGAGCTGGAACAACCAGGTCGTTTGCATGTTTCTAAAAGTCATCAGATTTGATTGCTTTCTCATATGGAACACCAGCTAGTTCCAAAGGTTACTCGCCAAGTAAATGAAACTTTTGTTGCCCCAAGAAGCAGGCTGGATGCTGGGTATCATTGCTAAATTTAGGGTGGCTAACCGAAGACTTGTACCTGAACATACCAGGAGAGACTCATCCGAAGATATGCCATGCAGTGCCTTGTGAGTCCAGCATAAGGACCTGGAAGCCATTCTGTTTTTTATGGGAAGCCAGTGAAGGTCCTCAAGGGCTTGTGAGACTGAGTCCAATTTCCTAGTCTGGGCAGCCGTGCTGCTGTATTTTGAACTCCCTGTACTTTTTAGAAGTTGGCTGTAAACCCAAGTATAGGGCATTGCAGTAATCCAGCCTTGACAACACCAGAGAGATCACAACGCATTTCTTGAGATGTAACCAGAGAAAAGGCAGGATTTTGTTTTAGAGTCTTTAACTGAAAGAATCCGCTTGAAAGATGGTCATTAGATTGAGCTGCAAAGGTGAGTTTGGAATCGAATATCAGCCCAAGGGTCCTCACTTTTATTACTGGAGTAGGAGGGGTCCAAGATGCTGCGGCTGCCACCCGGCCCTCCAAGAGGACTCATCCTTCCCACAGAGCAGCTCCAGCGTTTAGTTTAGGACAGTGTGTGCAGGTACTAGCCGCTGACAGCTGCCAACATTGTTTTATGTCTAGGTTACAAAAACATGGTCTTCTGTCTAAGTCAGGGGTGTTTGCAAGTATACTCGTAATAGGCTCAAATGTACTCATGATAGACTTGCTAAACCTATGTGTGAGCTCTTAAGATCTGATGTTGCTTCGTACAATGTCACTTCCTGTACAGTGATGGGTTGTGATGCCACTTCCAGTGATGTCACTTCCTGTCATGCAAAGTGCAATATCACGCGCTGTGATGTCGCTTGCATACTACCTAAGTTGGTTAGTCTCCCACTTCAGTTTTTTACGACTTGTGCCCTGCTGGTAGTCTTCCTGAAGTTCTGGTTCAGAGGCCACTCCAGTTAAGATAAATGCTGTGCAGGGGCTGTCACTCTGCTGTCACTAGTACCCTCCAGAGTCCTGGTGCACCGAGGTCACTGCAGCGATGATAGATACCGTGCAAGGGCTGACACTCTCCTGTCACTTGTACCCTCCAGAGTCCTGGTGCATTGAGGTCCCTTCAGCGATGATAGATAGATACCGTCTAGGGGCTGTCACTCTGCTGTCACTCCAGGGTCCTGGTGTACTGAGCTCACTGCAGTGTAGGTTCTATCACTTCATCTATTTACGTTTGTTGTGCTTCTTTCATCACCCAAAGTGTAGTCGGTGTCTAGAATGGTAAAACATAAATCCTAAATAAATATGTTGTAACACTAACTTCAGCTGCAGCAGGGGCACAGACCCACTAAGGAGTCATCCGAGCCACCATTGACAAGGCAACTCAATTATTTTTATTAAACACTGTTTGCAGAAAACCACATGCTAAGGCTGTCCTGTGGCTCCAGCGAAAGTCCTAATGTGTTAAAATTCAAGACCCACGAGAGGAAGACGTAGCTGCAAAGCGGACATGTTTCACATTCAGGAACCGCAGAGACTAAAAATAAACAGAAGTGGCATTTGTCGCGAAGATATTTCCATAGAATCAGCCAGGAGGAAATAGCAACAAACTCCCTCTCTGTCATCAGTGTATGGTTTAAACAGCCGTGCACATGCACCCTGACATGTCACACAACTGGTGAGTGCTCAGTGCTGAATGTGCATGAGGTAGGGACGATCCTGGAGTGCCTGACCTCAAACACCCTCTTCCTTGAAGCTCTCCCTCTCAAAGGCCACTGAGGGTCCGCTCTAGGAGACCTGCGTGGGCCAGCTGTGGCAGACCTGCGTGGGCCAGCTGTGGCAGACCTCAGAGGGCGGGCTATAGTAGACCTCAGAGGGCGGGCTATAGGAGACCTCAGAGGGCGGGCTATAGGAGACCTCAGAGGGCGGGCTATAGGAGACCTCAGAGGGCGGGCTATAGGAGACCTCAGAGGGCGGGCTATAGGAGACCTCAGAGGGCGGGCTATAGGAGACCTCAGAGGGCGGGCTATAGGAGACCTCAGAGGGCGGGCTATAGGAGACCTCAGAGGGCGGGCTATAGGAGACCTCAGAGGGCGGGCTATAGGAGACCTCAGAGGGCGGGCTATAGGAGACCTCAGAGGGTGGGCTATAGGAGACCTCAGAGGGGGGCTATAGGAGACCTCAGAGGGCCAAGTATAGGAGACCTCAGATGGCCAGCTCTTGGAGACCTCCGAGGGCCAGGTTGATTCTAGCTATCATTGAAAGTGTGCTGGGACCCTGCTAACCAGGCCCCAGCACCGGTGTTTTTTCCCTAAACTGTACCTTTGTCTCCACAATTGGCACAGCCCGGCACACAGAAGTCCCTTGTAAGTGGTACCCCTGGTACCAAGGGCCCTGTGGCCAGGGAAGGTCTCTAAGGGCTGCAGCTACCCTCGGAGTACCATGCCCACAACCCTCTGCCTGTGGCATAGTAAGTCACCCCTCTAGCAGGCCTTACAGCCCTAAGGCAAGGTGCACTATACCACAGGTGAGGGCATAGTCGAATGAGCAATATGCCCCTACAGTGTCTAAGCCAAACCTTAGACATTGTAAGTACAGGGTAGCCATAAAGAGTATATGGTATGGGAGTCGGTCAAATACGAACTCCCCAGTTCCATAATGGCTGCACTGAAATCAGGGAAGTTTGGTATCAAACTTCTCAGCACAATAAATCCACACTGATGCCAGTGTGGGATGTATTGAAAAACGCACACAGAGGGCATCTTAAAGATGCCCCCTGTGTACCAGTCTGATTCCTAGTGTTAGGCTGACCAGTTCCTGCCAGCCTGCCCCATCCAGACGGGTTTCTGGCCACATGGGATGAGTGCATTTGTCACTCTGTGGCCAGGAACAAAGCCTGTACTGGGCGGAGGTGCTTCTCAATTCCCCCTGCAGGAACTTTAACACCTGGCGGTGAGCCTCAAAGGCTTAAGCCTGGTTTTACAGCACTCCAGCTAGTGGAGATGCCCGCCCCCCCACTTTTGGTGGCAAGTCCAGAGGAGATGATGAGAAAAACAAGGAGGAGTCAGCCACCAATCAGGACAGCCCCTAAGGTGTCCTGAGCTGAGGTGACCCCTGCCTTAGGAATTCCTCTATCTTGTTTTGGAGGATTCCCCCCAATAGGATTAGGGATGTTCCCCCCTCCCCACAGGGAGGAGGCATAAAGAGGGTGTAGCCACCCTCCAGGGCAGTAGCCAGTGGCTACTGCCCCCCAGACCTAAATACACCCCTAAATTGAGTATTTAGGGGTGACCCTGAACCCAGGAAATCAGATTCCTACAACCTGACGAAAGTACTGCTGACCTGAAAGCCCCACAGAGACGACCGAGATGACAACTGATTTGGCCCCAGCCCTACCGGCCTGTCTCCAGACTCCAAGAACCTGCACAGTGACGCATCCAGTGGGACCATCGACCTCGGAGGACTAAGAGGACTGACCTGGAACTAAAGGACCAAGAAGCTCCCAAGGACAGTAGCTCTGTCCAAAATTACAACCAAGAAAACATCTTTAAAGAAGACCCTCGCCTCACTCCGGAAGCGTGTCTTCACACTCTCTGCACCTGACACCCCGGCCCGTGTCCAGAGAAACCAACACCACAGAGAGGACCCCCAGGTGACTGCAAGTAGACACCCTGAGTCGACCTTCCTGCACCCTCCCCCCCCCTCACCTCCCCAGCGATGCCTGCAGAGAGGATCCAGAGGCTCCCCCTGACCGCGACTGCCCGGTAACAAAGGAACCCGACTCCTGGAGAAGCACTGCACCCGCAGCCCCCAGGACCTAGAGGAACCAACCACGGGTGCAGGAGTGGCAAGCAGGCGGCCCTCATCCTAGCCCAGTCGGTGGCTGGCTCGAGAAGCCCCCTGTGCCATGCCTGCATCGCCAGAGTGACCACCGGGTCTCTCCATTGTTTCCTATCTACAACCCGACACCTTGTTCACACACTGCACCCGGCCGCTCCTGTGCTGCTGAGGGTGTATTTTGTGTGCCTGTTTAGGACCCCCCAGTGCTCTACAAACCCCCCCCCCCTGCTCTGCTCCCTGAGGACACAGGTACCTACCTTCTAGCAGGCCAGAACCGGAGCACCCCTGTCCTCCATAGGCACCTATGCTAGTTGGGCCCCACTTTAACCTCTACCCCTGATCGGCCCTGTGTTGCTGGTGCTGGGTATTTGGGGTTGACTTAAACCCCTAACGGTGGGCAGCCTGTGCCCAGGAGACTGACTGTGTAAGTGCTTTACTTACCTGAGAAACTAACCAATACTTACCTCCCTCAGGAATTGTTGATGTTTGCACTGTGTCCACTTTTAAAATAGCTTATTGCCATTTTTGCCAAAACTGTGTATACTACTGTTTGAATTCAAGGTTCCATACTTACCTGTATGAAATACCTTACAATTTATGTACTTACCTAAATTCTGAATCTTGTGGTTCTAAAGTAAATTAGGAAAATAATATTTCTCTATATAAAAACCTATTGGCCTGGAGTAAGTCTTTGAGTGTGTGTTCCTCGTTTATTGCCTGTGTGTATACAACAAATGCTTAACACTCCCCTCTGATAAGCCTACTGCTCGACCACACTCCCACAAAATAGAGCATTAGAATTATCTAATGTTGCCACTATCAACCTCTAAGGGGAACCCTTGGACTCTGTGCACACTATCTCTCACTTTGAGATAGTATATACAGAGTCAGCTTCCTACACGGATGTCCTGCTGCAGTGACTGCATGCATGAAAGGTGTACAGTGTGCAGACGGGGGAGAGGCCAGTGTCCTGCTGCAGTGACTGCATGCACGAGAGGTGTACGGTGTGCAGACGGGGGAGAGGCCAGTGTCCTGCTGCAGTGACTGCATGCACGAGAGGTGTACGGTGTGCAGATGAGGGAGAGGCCGATGTCCTGCTGCAGTGACTGCATGAACGAGAGGTGTACGGTGTGCAGATGGGGGAGAGGCAAGTGTCCTGCTGCAGTGACTGCATGAACGAGAGGTGTACAGTGTGCAGGCGGGGGCAAGGCCGATGTCCTGCAGCAGTGACTGCATGCATGAAAGGTGTACAGTGTGCAGACGGGGAGAGGCCAGTGTCCTGCTGCAGTGACTGCATGCCCGAGAGGTGTACGGTGTGCAGATGAGGGAGAGGCCGATTTCCTGCTGCAGTGACTGCATGCATGAGAGGTTTACAGTGTGCAGACGGGGGAGAGGCCAGTGTCCTGCTGCAGTGACTGCATGCATGAGAGGTGTACAGTGTGCAGACGGGGGCGAGGCCAATGTCCTGCTGCAGTGACTGCATGCATGAGAGGTGTACAGTGTGCAGACGGGGGCAAGGCCGATGTCCTGCAGCAATGACTGCATGCACGAGAGGTGTACGGTGTGCAGACGGGGGCGAGGCCGATGTACTGCTGCAGTGACTGCATGCATGAGAGGTGTACAGTGTGCAGATGAGGGAGAGGCCGATGTCCTGCTGCAGTGACTGCATGCACAAGAGGTGTACGGTGTGCAGACGGGGGCGAGGCCGATGTCCTGCTGCAGTGACTGCATGCATGAGAGGTGTACAGTGTGCAGATGAGGGAGAGGCCGGTGTCCTGCTAACAGTGACTGCATGCATGAGAGGTGTACAGTGTGCAGACGGGGGAGAGGCCAGTGTCCTGCTGCAGTGACTGCATGCACGAGAGGTGTACAGTGTGCAGACGGGGGCGAGGCTGATGTCCTGCAGCAGTGACTGCATGCACGAGAGGTGTACAGTGTGCAGACGGGGGAGAGGCCAGTGTCCTGCTGCAGTGACTGCATGCACGAGAGGTGTACAGTGTGCAGACGGGGGTGAGGCCGGTGTCCTGCTGCAGTGACTGCATGCACGAGAGGTGTACAGTGTGCAGATGGGGGTGATGCCGATGTCCTGCTGCAGTGACTGCATGCACGAGAGGTGTACAGTGTGCAGACGGGGGCGAGGCTGATGTCCTGCTGCAGTGACTGCATGCACGAGAGGTGTACAGTGTGCATACGGGGCGGGGCTGATGTCCTGCTGCAGTGACTGCATGCATGAGAGGTGTACAGTGTGCAGATGGGGACGAGGCCGATGTCCTGCTGCAGTGACTGCATGCACGAGAGGTGTACAGTGTGCATATGGGGCGGGGCCCATGTCCTGCTGCAGTGACTGCATGCATGAGAGGTGTACAGTGTGCAGATGGGGACGAGGCCGATGTCCTGCTGCAGTGACTGCATGCACGAGAGGTGTACAGTGTGCAGACGGGGGCGAGGCCAGTGTCCTGCTGCAGTGACTGCATGCACGAGAGGTGTACAGTGTGCAGACGGGGGAGAGGCCAGTGTCCTGCTGCAGTGACTGCATGCACGAGAGGTGTACAGTGTGCAGACGGGGGAGAGGCCAGTGTCCTGCTGCAGTGACTGCATGCACGAGAGGTGTACAGTGTGCAGATGGGGGCGATGCCGATGTCCTGCTGCAGTGACTGCATGCACGAGAGGTGTACAGTGTGCAGATGGGGGCGATGCCGATGTCCTGCTGCTGTGACTGCATGCACGAGAGGTGTACAGTGTGCAGACGGGGCGAGGCTGATGTCCTGCTGCAGTGACTGCATGCACGAGAGGTGTACAGTGTGCATACGGGGCCGAGGCCGATGTCCTGCTGCAGTGACTGCATGCACGAGAGGTGTACAGTGTGCATACTGGGGCGGGGCCGATGTCCTGCTGCAGTGACTGCATGCATGAGAGGTGTACAGTGTGCAGATGGGGACGAGGCCGATGTCCTGCTGCAGTGACTGCATGCACGAGAGGTGTACAGTGTGCAGACGGGGGCGAGGCCGATGTCCTGCTGCAGTGACTGCATGCACGAGAGGTGTACAGTGTGCAGACGGGGGGGAGGCCAGTGTCCTGCTGCAGTGACTGCATGCACGAGAGGTGTACAGTGTGCAGACTGGGCGAGGCTGATGTCCTGCTGCAGTGACTGCATGCACGAGAGGTGTACAGTGTGCAGACGGGGGAGAGGCCAGTGTCCTGCTGCAGTGACTGCATGCACGAGAGGTGTACAGTGTGCAGACGGGGGAGAGGCCGATGTCCTGCTGCAGTGACTGCATGCACGAGAGGTGTACAGTGTGCAGACGGGGGAGAGGCCAGTGTCCTGCTGCAGTGACTGCATGCACGAGAGGTGTACAGTGTGCAGACGGGGGAGAGGCCAGTGTCCTGCTGCAGTGACTGCATGCACGAGAGGTGTACAGTGTGCAGACGGGGGCGAGGCCGATGTCCTGCTGCAGTGACTGCATGCACGAGAGGTGTACAGTGTGCAGACGGGGGCGAGGCCAGTGTCCTGCTGCAGCGACTGCATGCATGAGAGGTGTACGGTGTGCAGACGGGGGCGAGGCTGATGTCCTGCTGCAGTGACTGCATGCACGAGAGGTGTACAGTGTGCAGACGGGGGCGAGGCTGATGTCCTGCTGCAGTGACTGCATGCACGAGAGGTGTACAGTGTGCATACGGGGCGGGGCTGATGTCCTGCTGCAGTGACTGCATGCACGAGAGGTGTACAGTGTGCAGACGGGGGCGAGGCCAGTGTCCTGCTGCAGCGACTGCCTGCACGAGAGGTGGGGGGAGCCCTATGTCCCATCTACAGCTGCAGTGACTGCAGGCAGGAGAGGGGGAGGGTGGGGTTTGATATTCTGCTGCTCTGTTGGGGGGGATGGGAGGCGAGGAGCCATGGGAGGGAGGGGGTGCCATAGAGGCCTATACACCGCCTTTATGAAGGGGTGTTGAGTGAAGGCTGCTGGCAGGTGTCCTGGTTTGAGCAGGGAGGTGGGGGCACTCATGACTTCACCCTCTGCTGTCCTCGCTGGGGGCGGGGCTAGGGGAGGGGGATGGAGTCCTTGCCCTAGAAGGGGGGGGGGCACTCATCACCTCACCCTCCTCTGCCCGCGCAGCTGCCAGACTTTCCGGGTTCATAAGTGATGAGCTGCTCCATTCCAGGTTTTTCTTTTGAATTCTGGGTCTTGTAGTTTTCTTTCCTAAAGTATTAAATAAGACTACACGTCCCAGAATTCAAAGTACACTCGACTGGACCAGACATCCCGCATGGACCCCGGAAACTTGTCAGGGTTGGGGAGACGGAGCCCTAGTCGGGTGGGAGGGGGGGGGCTGGCAGGCACTGATGACGTAACTCCCTGCTGCTCTCGAAGGGGTAGAGCTTTGGGGGGGGCTGCAGCCCTAGCCCTGGAGAGGGGGGGGGGGGGGTGGCTCATGATTTCACCCCCTGCTGCCCCCGCTGGGGGAGGACTTGGGGGGCTGGAGCCCTAGCCCTGGAGAGGGGGGGGGGTCATGATTTCACCCCCTGCTGCCCCCGCTGGGGGGGGACTTGGGGGGGGCTGGAGCCCTAGCCCTGGAGAGGGGGGGGGGTCATGATTTCACCCCCTGCTGCCCCCGCTGGGGGAGGACTTGGGGGGGGCTGGAGCCCTAGTCCTGGAGAGGGGGGGGGGGGGTTGCTCATGATTTCACCCCCTGCTGCCCTCGCTGGGGGAGGACTTGGGGGGCTGGAGCCCTAGCCCTGGAGAGGGGGGGGGTCATGATTTCACCCCCTGCTGCCCTCGCTGGGGGAGGACTTGGGGGGGCCCCAGTACTGGGTCCACAGGTTCGCACCTTCCTAGCTGGGTCTCTTCAGTTTGTTTATTTTCATTTCTCCGACACTGCGTGTTCCCCAAAGCTGGTGATGGGAGGAGAGCTTTGGGGTTCAGGTGGGTGTCCTGGGGGTCATGTGAGAGGCGGCCACTGTCACCCCCACTCAGTGGCTAAAGATACGTGAGATTCCAAGCCCAGTCCCGAGGTATGGTCACATAGAGCTGCACCCACAAAAGAATGACCGTTAGATTGTTACATATGTGCTACATATGTGCTACATGCAAGATTCATGTCTGGAAGCAGGGAGCTCGCTGGTGCACCGGGATCTTGTACTACAGGGGGTCCGGGTCCGTCACTCTCTAGAACCACATCTGTATGTATGTACCTCAGTCTGTATGTTTGTACGCATGTTAGTATGTACGTATGTATGTAGTAATGTATGTATGCTTGTATGTTCTGTGCATGTACGCTTGCACATCCGTAATTTATGTTTGCATGTATGTATGCATGCATGTATGTACGTATATATATATATATATAGCTACATAAAAAAAAAAAAAAAAATACTTACAGGGACATTCTAGTTGGGCTCACGTTTTAAACCTACAAAACCATCGCAATTCACCTGTTCTAGTTAGTTATCTCAAGTAACTATAACTCGTGCGCACAGGTAGCTACAACTTGTGTCCTCTCCATCCAGTTTTTTCATCATGAATTTTACTGCAAGTATTACACTGATATTATCAATAATGTTGTAAGAGATGGCATGATTGCTGTAATTTGTGAGGTAATTAGCAGTGCATGGTAAGGACGCGAGTTATAGTTACTTGAGGTAACTCGAACAGGTGAATTTCTATGCTTTTGTGCATTTAAAAGGTGAATTTAAAAGGTGAGCCTAACTAGAATGTCCCGTCACCATTGTTTTTTCAGTGAATTTCTAGGTTTTAAAAAAAATTCTATTTCCTCACAATAACCCCTGTAACCTTTGTTTTTTTCCAGTGAATTTCTATGTTTTGTTTTTAATACATAGTAATTTTCATTTCTATACATTAACCCTAACACCGCCACGCATGGCCTTTGGCCGTGTGCAGCGGGCGTTGGCGCCGTGCATGGCCTTCACCCATGCATGACAGGGGTTACCTGCAGGGCCTGGCCTGCAGCCAGCCCTACTAATCACCCAAGCTTACTCTGCACACAGCCCTTTGGCCGTGTGCAGCGGGCGTTGGCGCCGTGCATGGCCTTCACCCATGCATGACAGGGGTTACCTGCAGGGCCTGGCCTGCAGCCAGCCCTACTAACCACCCAAGCTTACTCTGCACACAGCCCTTTGGCTGTGCGCGGCTACGGTTGGTACCGTGCATGGCCTTCACCCATGCATGACAGGGGTTACCTGCAGGGCCTGGCCTGCAGCCAGCCCTACTAATCACCCAAGCTTACTCTGCACACAGCCCTTTGGCCGTGTGCAGCGGGCGTTGGCGCCGTGCATGGCCTTCACCCATGCATGACAGGGGTTACCTGCAGGGCCTGGCCTGCAGCCAGCCCTACTAACCACCCAAGCTTACTCTGCACACAGCCCTTTGGCCGTGTGCAGCGGGCGTTGGCGCCGTGCATGGCCTTCACCCATGCATGACAGGGGTTACCTGCAGGGCCTGGCCTGCAGCCAGCCCTACTAACCACCCAAGCTTACTCTGCACACAGCCCTTTGGCCGTGTGCAGCGGGCGTTGGCGCCGTGCATGGCCTTCACCCATGCATGACAGGGGTTACCTGCAGGGCCTGGCCTGCAGCCAGCCCTACTAATCACCCAAGCTTACTCTGCACACAGCCCTTTGGCTGTGCGCGGCTACGGTTGGTGCCGTGCATGGCCTTCACCCATGCATGACAGGGGTTACCTGCAGGGCCTGGCCTGCAGCCAGCCCTACTAATCACCCAAGCTTACTCTGCACACAGCCCTTTGGCTGTGCGCGGCTACGGTTGGTGCCGTGCATGGCCTTCACCCATGCATGACAGGGGTTACCTGCAGGGCCTGGCCTGCAGCCAGCCCTACTAATCACCCAAGCTTACTCTGCACACAGCCCTTTGGCCGTGTGCAGCGGGCGTTGGCGCCGTGCATGGCCTTCACCCATGCATGACAGGGGTTACCTGCAGGGCCTGACCTGCAGCCAGCCCTACTAACCACCCAAGCTTACTCTGCACACAGCCCTTTGGCCGTGTGCAGCGGGCGTTGGCGCCGTGCATGGCCTTCACCCATGCATGACAGGGGTTACCTGCAGGGCCTGGCCTGCAGCCAGCCCTACTAACCACCCAAGCTTACTCTGCACACAGCCCTTTGGCCGTGTGCAGCGGGCGTTGGCGCCGTGCATGGCCTTCACCCATGCATGACAGGGGTTACCTGCAGGGCCTGGCCTGCAGCCAGCCCTACTAACCACCCAAGCTTACTCTGCACACAGCCCTTTGGCTGTGCGCGGCTACGGTTGGTGCCGTGCATGGCCTTCACCCATGCGTGACAGGGGTTACCTGCAGGGCCTGGCCTGCAGCCAGCCCTACTAACCACCCAAGCTTACTCTGCACACAGCCCTTTGGCTGTGCGCGGCTACGGTTGGTGCTGTGCATGGCCTTCACCCATGCGTGACAGGGGTTACCTGCAGGGCCTGGCCTGCAGCCAGCCCTACTAACCACCCAAGCTTACTCTGCACACAGCCCTTTGGCTGTGCGCGGCTACGGTTGGTGCCGTGCATGGCCTTCACCCATGCATGACAGGGGTTACCTGCAGGGCCTGGCCTGCAGCCAGCCCTACTAATCACCCAAGCTTACTCTGCACACAGCCCTTTGGCTGTGCGCGGCTACGGTTGGTGCCGTGCATGGCCTTCACCCATGCATGACAGGGGTTACCTGCAGGGCCTGGCCTGCAGCCAGCCCTACTAATCACCCAAGCTTACTCTGCACACAGCCCTTTGGCCGTGTGCAGCGGGCGTTGGCGCCGTGCATGGCCTTCACCCATGCATGACAGGGGTTACCTGCAGGGCCTGGCATGCAGCCAGCCCTACTAATCACCCAAGCTTACTCTGCACACAGCCCTTTGGCTGTGCGCGGCTACGGTTGGCGCCGTGCATGGCCTTCACCCATGCATGACAGGGGTTACCTGCAGGGCCTGGCCTGCAGCCAGCCCTACTAATCACCCAAGCTTACTCTGCACACAGCCCTTTGGCCGTGTGCAGCGGGCGTTGGCGCCGTGCATGGCCTTCACCCATGCATGACAGGGGTTACCTGCAGGGCCTGGCCTGCAGCCAGCCCTACTAATCACCCAAGCTTACTCTGCACACAGCCCTTTGGCTGTGCGCGGCTACGGTTGGCGCCGTGCATGGCCTTCACCCATGCGTGACAGAGTTTACCTGCAGGGCCTGGCCTGCAGCCAGTTCCTGCAGCCAACCCTACTAACCACCCAACCTTACTCTGCACACAGCCCTTTGGCTGTGCGCGGCTACGGTTGGTGCCGTGCATGGCCTTCACCCATGCATGACAGGGGTTACCTGCAGGGCCTGGCCTGCAGCCAGCCCTACTAATCACCCAAGCTTACTCTGCACACAGCCCTTTGGCTGTGCGCGGCTACGGTTGGCGCCGTGCATGGCCTTCACCCATGCATGACAGGGGTTACCTGCAGGGCCTGGCCTGCAGCCAGCCCTACTAATCACCCAAGCTTACTCTGCACACAGCCCTTTGGCCGTGTGCAGCGGGCGTTGGCGCCGTGCATGGCCTTCACCCATGCATGACAGGGGTTACCTGCAGGGCCTGGCCTGCAGCCAGCCCTACTAATCACCCAAGCTTACTCTGCACACAGCCCTTTGGCTGTGCGCGGCTACGGTTGGCGCCGTGCATGGCCTTCACCCATGCGTGACAGAGTTTACCTGCAGGGCCTGGCCTGCAGCCAGTTCCTGCAGCCAACCCTACTAACCACCCAACCTTACTCTGCACACAGCCCTTTGGCTGTGCGCGGCTACGGTTGGTGCCGTGCATGGCCTTCACCCATGCATGACAGGGGTTACCTGCAGGGCCTGGCCTGCAGCCAGTTCCTGCAGCCAGCCCTACTAATCACCCAAGCTTACTCTGCACACAGCCCTTTGGCTGTGCGCGGCTACGGTTGGCGCCGTGCATGGCCTTCACCCATGCATGACAGAGGTTACCTGCAGGGCCTGGCCTGCAGCCAGCCCTACTAATCACCCAAGCTTACTCTGCACACAGCCCTTTGGCTGTGCGCGGCTACGGTTGGTGCCGTGCATGGCCTTCACCCATGCATGACAGGGGTTACCTGCAGGGCCTGGCCTGCAGCCAGCCCTACTAATCACCCAAGCTTACTCTGCACACAGCCCTTTGGCTGTGCGCGGCTACGGTTGGTGCCGTGCATGGCCTTCACCCATGCATGACAGGGGTTACCTGCAGGGCCTGGCCTGCAGCCAGCCCTACTAATCACCCAAGCTTACTCTGCACACAGCCCTTTGGCTGTGCGCGGCTACGGTTGGTGCCGTGCATGGCCTTCACCCATGCATGACAGGGGTTACCTGCAGGGCCTGGCCTGCAGCCAGCCCTACTAATCACCCAAGCTTACTCTGCACACAGCCCTTTGGCTGTGCGCGGCTACGGTTGGTGCCGTGCATGGCCTTCACCCATGCATGACAGGGGTTACCTGCAGGGCCTGGCCTGCAGCCAGCCCTACTAATCACCCAAGCTTACTCTGCACACAGCCCTTTGGCCGTGTGCAGCGGGCGTTGGCGCCGTGCATGGCCTTTACCCATGCATGACAGGGGTTACCTGCAGGGCCTGGCCTGCAGCCAGCCCTACTAACCACCCAAGCTTACTCTGCACACAGCCCTTTGGCCGTGTGCAGCGGGCGTTGGCGCCGTGCATGGCCTTCACCCATGCATGACAGGGGTTACCTGCAGGGCCTGGCCTGCAGCCAGCCCTACTAACCACCCAAGCTTACTCTGCACACAGCCCTTTGGCCGTGTGCAGCGGGCGTTGGCGCCGTGCATGGCCTTCACCCATGCATGACAGGGGTTACCTGCAGGGCCTGGCCTGCAGCCAGCCCTACTAACCACCCAAGCTTACTCTGCACACAGCCCTTTGGCTGTGCGCGGCTACGGTTGGTGCCGTGCATGGCCTTCACCCATGCGTGACAGGGGTTACCTGCAGGGCCTGGCCTGCAGCCAGCCCTACTAACCACCCAAGCTTACTCTGCACACAGCCCTTTGGCTGTGCGCGGCTACGGTTGGTGCCGTGCATGGCCTTCACCCATGCGTGACAGGGGTTACCTGCAGGGCCTGGCCTGCAGCCAGCCCTACTAACCACCCAAGCTTACTCTGCACACAGCCCTTTGGCTGTGCGCGGCTACGGTTGGTGCCGTGCATGGCCTTCACCCATGCATGACAGGGGTTACCTGCAGGGCCTGGCCTGCAGCCAGCCCTACTAATCACCCAAGCTTACTCTGCACACAGCCCTTTGGCTGTGCGCGGCTACGGTTGGTGCCGTGCATGGCCTTCACCCATGCATGACAGGGGTTACCTGCAGGGCCTGGCCTGCAGCCAGCCCTACTAATCACCCAAGCTTACTCTGCACACAGCCCTTTGGCCGTGTGCAGCGGGCGTTGGCGCCGTGCATGGCCTTCACCCATGCATGACAGGGGTTACCTGCAGGGCCTGGCCTGCAGCCAGCCCTACTAATCACCCAAGCTTACTCTGCACACAGCCCTTTGGCTGTGCGCGGCTACGGTTGGCGCCGTGCATGGCCTTCACCCATGCATGACAGGGGTTACCTGCAGGGCCTGGCCTGCAGCCAGCCCTACTAATCACCCAAGCTTACTCTGCACACAGCCCTTTGGCCGTGTGCAGCGGGCGTTGGCGCCGTGCATGGCCTTCACCCATGCATGACAGGGGTTACCTGCAGGGCCTGGCCTGCAGCCAGCCCTACTAATCACCCAAGCTTACTCTGCACACAGCCCTTTGGCTGTGCGCGGCTACGGTTGGCGCCGTGCATGGCCTTCACCCATGCGTGACAGAGTTTACCTGCAGGGCCTGGCCTGCAGCCAGTTCCTGCAGCCAACCCTACTAACCACCCAACCTTACTCTGCACACAGCCCTTTGGCTGTGCGCGGCTACGGTTGGTGCCGTGCATGGCCTTCACCCATGCATGACAGGGGTTACCTGCAGGGCCTGGCCTGCAGCAAGTTCCTGCAGCCAGCCCTACTAATCACCCAAGCTTACTCTGCACACAGCCCTTTGGCTGTGCGCGGCTACGGTTGGCGCCGTGCATGGCCTTCACCCATGCATGACAGGGGTTACCTGCAGGGCCTGGCCTGCAGCCAGCCCTACTAATCACCCAAGCTTACTCTGCACACAGCCCTTTGGCTGTGCGCGGCTACGGTTGGCGCCGTGCATGGCCTTCACCCATGCATGACAGGGGTTACCTGCAGGGCCTGGCCTGCAGCCAGCCCTACTAATCACCCAAGCTTACTCTGCACACAGCCCTTTGGCTGTGCGCGGCTACGGTTGGCGCCGTGCATGGCCTTCACCCATGCATGACAGGGGTTACCTGCAGGGCCTGGCCTGCAGCCAGCCCTACTAATCACCCAAGCTTACTCTGCACACAGCCCTTTGGCTGTGCGCGGCTACGGTTGGTGCCGTGCATGGCCTTCACCCATGCATGACAGGGGTTACCTGCAGGGCCTGGCCTGCAGCCAGCCCTACTAATCACCCAAGCTTACTCTGCACACAGCCCTTTGGCCGTGTGCAGCGGGCGTTGGCGCCGTGCATGGCCTTCACCCATGCATGACAGGGGTTACCTGCAGGGCCTGGCCTGCAGCCAGCCCTACTAACCACCCAAGCTTACTCTGCACACAGCCCTTTGGCCGTGTGCAGCGGGCGTTGGCGCCGTGCATGGCCTTCACCCATGCATGACAGGGGTTACCTGCAGGGCCTGGCCTGCAGCCAGCCCTACTAACCACCCAAGCTTACTCTGCACACAGCCCTTTGGCCGTGTGCAGCGGGCGTTGGCGCCGTGCATGGCCTTCACCCATGCATGACAGGGGTTACCTGCAGGGCCTGGCCTGCAGCCAGCCCTACTAACCACCCAAGCTTACTCTGCACACAGCCCTTTGGCTGTGCGCGGCTACGGTTGGTGCCGTGCATGGCCTTCACCCATGCGTGACAGGGGTTACCTGCAGGGCCTGGCCTGCAGCCAGCCCTACTAACCACCCAAGCTTACTCTGCACACAGCCCTTTGGCTGTGCGCGGCTACGGTTGGTGCCGTGCATGGCCTTCACCCATGCGTGACAGGGGTTACCTGCAGGGCCTGGCCTGCAGCCAGCCCTACTAACCACCCAAGCTTACTCTGCACACAGCCCTTTGGCTGTGCGCGGCTACGGTTGGTGCCGTGCATGGCCTTCACCCATGCATGACAGGGGTTACCTGCAGGGCCTGGCCTGCAGCCAGCCCTACTAATCACCCAAGCTTACTCTGCACACAGCCCTTTGGCTGTGCGCGGCTACGGTTGGTGCCGTGCATGGCCTTCACCCATGCATGACAGGGGTTACCTGCAGGGCCTGGCCTGCAGCCAGCCCTACTAATCACCCAAGCTTACTCTGCACACAGCCCTTTGGCCGTGTGCAGCGGGCGTTGGCGCCGTGCATGGCCTTCACCCATGCATGACAGGGGTTACCTGCAGGGCCTGGCCTGCAGCCAGCCCTACTAATCACCCAAGCTTACTCTGCACACAGCCCTTTGGCTGTGCGTGGCTACGGTTGGCGCCGTGCATGGCCTTCACCCATGCATGACAGGGGTTACCTGCAGGGCCTGGCCTGCAGCCAGCCCTACTAATCACCCAAGCTTACTCTGCACACAGCCCTTTGGCCGTGTGCAGCGGGCGTTGGCGCCGTGCATGGCCTTCACCCATGCATGACAGGGGTTACCTGCAGGGCCTGGCCTGCAGCCAGCCCTACTAATCACCCAAGCTTACTCTGCACACAGCCCTTTGGCTGTGCGCGGCTACGGTTGGCGCCGTGCATGGCCTTCACCCATGCGTGACAGAGTTTACCTGCAGGGCCTGGCCTGCAGCCAGTTCCTGCAGCCAACCCTACTAACCACCCAACCTTACTCTGCACACAGCCCTTTGGCTGTGCGCGGCTACGGTTGGTGCCGTGCATGGCCTTCACCCATGCATGACAGGGGTTACCTGCAGGGCCTGGCCTGCAGCCAGCCCTACTAATCACCCAAGCTTACTCTGCACACAGCCCTTTGGCTGTGCGCGGCTACGGTTGGCGCCGTGCATGGCCTTCACCCATGCATGACAGGGGTTACCTGCAGGGCCTGGCCTGCAGCCAGCCCTACTAATCACCCAAGCTTACTCTGCACACAGCCCTTTGGCCGTGTGCAGCGGGCGTTGGCGCCGTGCATGGCCTTCACTCATGCATGACAGGGGTTACCTGCAGGGCCTGGCCTGCAGCCAGCCCTACTAATCACCCAAGCTTACTCTGCACACAGCCCTTTGGCTGTGCGCGGCTACGGTTGGCGCCGTGCATGGCCTTCACCCATGCGTGACAGAGTTTACCTGCAGGGCCTGGCCTGCAGCCAGTTCCTGCAGCCAACCCTACTAACCACCCAACCTTACTCTGCACACAGCCCTTTGGCTGTGCGCGGCTACGGTTGGTGCCGTGCATGGCCTTCACCCATGCATGACAGGGGTTACCTGCAGGGCCTGGCCTGCAGCCAGTTCCTGCAGCCAGCCCTACTAATCACCCAAGCTTACTCTGCACACAGCCCTTTGGCTGTGCGCGGCTACGGTTGGCGCCGTGCATGGCCTTCACCCATGCATGACAGGGGTTACCTGCAGGGCCTGGCCTGCAGCCAGCCCTACTAATCACCCAAGCTTACTCTGCACACAGCCCTTTGGCCGTGTGCAGCGGGCGTTGGCGCCGTGCATGGCCTTCACCCATGCATGACAGGGGTTACCTGCAGGGCCTGGCCTGCAGCCAGCCCTACTAATCACCCAAGCTTACTCTGCACACAGCCCTTTGGCTGTGCGCGGCTACGGTTGGCGCCGTGCATGGCCTTCACCCATGCATGACAGGGGTTACCTGCAGGGCCTGGCCTGCAGCCAGCCCTACTAATCACCCAAGCTTACTCTGCACACAGCCCTTTGGCCGTGTGCAGCGGGCGTTGGCGCCGTGCATGGCCTTCACCCATGCATGACAGGGGTTACCTGCAGGGCCTGGCCTGCAGCCAGCCCTACTAATCACCCAAGCTTACTCTGCACACAGCCCTTTGGCTGTGCGCGGCTACGGTTGGCGCCGTGCATGGCCTTCACCCATGCATGACAGGGGTTACCTGCAGGGCCTGGCCTGCAGCCAGCCCTACTAATCACCCAAGCTTACTCTGCACACAGCCCTTTGGCCGTGTGCAGCGGGCGTTGGCGCCGTGCATGGCCTTCACCCATGCATGACAGGGGTTACCTGCAGGGCCTGGCCTGCAGCCAGCCCTACTAATCACCCAAGCTTACTCTGCACACAGCCCTTTGGCCGTGTGCAGCGGGCGTTGGCGCCGTGCATGGCCTTCACCCATGCATGACAGGGGTTACCTGCAGGGCCTGGCCTGCAGCCAGCCCTACTAATCACCCAAGCTTACTCTGCACACAGCCCTTTGGCTGTGCGCGGCTACGGTTGGCGCCGTGCATGGCCTTCACCCATGCATGACAGGGGTTACCTGCAGGGCCTGGCCTGCAGCCAGCCCTACTAATCACCCAAGCTTACTCTGCACACAGCCCTTTGGCCGTGTGCAGCGGGCGTTGGCGCCGTGCATGGCCTTCACCCATGCATGACAGGGGTTACCTGCAGGGCCTGGCCTGCAGCCAGCCCTACTAATCACCCAAGCTTACTCTGCACACAGCCCTTTGGCTGTGCGCGGCTACGGTTGGCGCCGTGCATGGCCTTCACCCATGCGTGACAGAGTTTACCTGCAGGGCCTGGCCTGCAGCCAGTTCCTGCAGCCAACCCTACTAACCACCCAACCTTACTCTGCACACAGCCCTTTGGCTGTGCGCGGCTACGGTTGGTGCCGTGCATGGCCTTCACCCATGCATGACAGGGGTTACCTGCAGGGCCTGGCCTGCAGCCAGTTCCTGCAGCCAGCCCTACTAATCACCCAAGCTTACTCTGCACACAGCCCTTTGGCTGTGCGCGGCTACGGTTGGCGCCGTGCATGGCCTTCACCCATGCATGACAGGGGTTACCTGCAGGGCCTGGCCTGCAGCCAGCCCTACTAATCACCCAAGCTTACTCTGCACACAGCCCTTTGGCCGTGTGCAGCGGGCGTTGGCGCCGTGCATGGCCTTCACCCATGCATGACAGGGGTTACCTGCAGGGCCTGGCCTGCAGCCAGCCCTACTAATCACCCAAGCTTACTCTGCACACAGCCCTTTGGCTGTGCGCGGCTACGGTTGGCGCCGTGCATGGCCTTCACCCATGCATGACAGGGGTTACCTGCAGGGCCTGGCCTGCAGCCAGCCCTACTAATCACCCAAGCTTACTCTGCACACAGCCCTTTGGCCGTGTGCAGCGGGCGTTGGCGCCGTGCATGGCCTTCACCCATGCATGACAGGGGTTACCTGCAGGGCCTGGCCTGCAGCCAGCCCTACTAATCACCCAAGCTTACTCTGCACACAGCCCTTTGGCTGTGCGCGGCTACGGTTGGCGCCGTGCATGGCCTTCACCCATGCATGACAGGGGTTACCTGCAGGGCCTGGCCTGCAGCCAGCCCTACTAATCACCCAAGCTTACTCTGCACACAGCCCTTTGGCCGTGTGCAGCGGGCGTTGGCGCCGTGCATGGCCTTCACCCATGCATGACAGGGGTTACCTGCAGGGCCTGGCCTGCAGCCAGCCCTACTAATCACCCAAGCTTACTCTGCACACAGCCCTTTGGCTGTGCGCGGCTACGGTTGGCGCCGTGCATGGCCTTCACCCATGCATGACAGGGGTTACCTGCAGGGCCTGGCCTGCAGCCAGCCCTACTAATCACCCAAGCTTACTCTGCACACAGCCCTTTGGCCGTGTGCAGCGGGCGTTGGCGCCGTGCATGGCCTTCACCCATGCATGACAGGGGTTACCTGCAGGGCCTGGCCTGCAGCCAGCCCTACTAATCACCCAAGCTTACTCTGCACACAGCCCTTTGGCTGTGCGCGGCTACGGTTGGCGCCATGCATGGCCTTCACCCATGCATGACAGGGGTTACCTGCAGGGCCTGGCCTGCAGCCAGCCCTACTAATCACCCAAGCTTACTCTGCACACAGCCCTTTGGCCGTGTGCAGCGGGCGTTGGCGCCGTGCATGGCCTTCACCCATGCATGACAGGGGTTACCTGCAGGGCCTGGCCTGCAGCCAGCCCTACTAATCACCCAAGCTTACTCTGCACACAGCCCTTTGGCTGTGCGCGGCTACGGTTGGTGCCGTGCATGGCCTTCACCCATGCATGACAGGGGTTACCTGCAGGGCCTGGCCTGCAGCCAGTTCCTGCAGCCAACCCTACTAACCACCCAACCTTACTCTGCACACAGCCCTTTGGCTGTGCGCGGCTACGGTTGGTGCCGTGCATGGCCTTCACCCATGCATGACAGGGGTTACCTGCAGGGCCTGGCCTGCAGCCAGCCCTACTAATCACCCAAGCTTACTCTGCACACAGCCCTTTGGCTGTGCGCGGCTACGGTTGGTGCCGTGCATGGCCTTCACCCATGCATGACAGAGTTTACCTGCAGGGCCTGGCCTGCAGCCAGTTCCTGCAGCCAACCCTACTAACCACCCAACCTTACTCTGCACACAGCCATTTGGCCGCACGCAGCTGCGGTTGGCGCTGTGCATGGCCTTCACCCATGCGTGACAGGGGTTACCTGCAGGGCCTGGCCTGCAGCCAGCCCTACTAATCACCCAAGCTTACTCTGCACACAGCCCTTTGGCTGTGCGCGGCTACGGTTGGTGCCGTGCATGGCCTTCACCCATGCATGACAGAGTTTACCTGCAGGGCCTGGCCTGCAGCCAGTTCCTGCAGCCAACCCTACTAACCACCCAACCTTACTCTGCACACAGCCATTTGGCCGCACGCAGCTGCGGTTGGCGCTGTGCATGGCCTTCACCCATGCGTGACAGGGGTTACCTGCAGGGCCTGGCCTGCAGCCAGCCCTACTAATCACCCAAGCTTACTCTGCACACAGCCCTTTGGCTGTGCGCGGCTACGGTTGGTGCCGTGCATGGCCTTCACCCATGCATGACAGAGTTTACCTGCAGGGCCTGGCCTGCAGCCAGTTCCTGCAGCCAACCCTACTAACCAATCAACCTTACTCTGCACACAGCCATTTGGCCGCACGCAGCTGCGGTTGGCGCTGTGCATGGCCTTCACCCATGCGTGACAGGGGTTACCTGCAGGGCCTGGCCTGCAGCCATTCCCTGCAGCCAACCCCACTAACCACCCAACCTTACTCTGCAAACAGCCCTATCTGGAGGATAGAGTGATTGTGAGTCTCTGTCTGGGTGTGAGAGTGCATGCATCAGTGTCTTTGTGGGTGCGTCAGTGTCTGTGCAGGTCTGTGAGTGAGTGCATGAGGTTGTCACTGGATCTGTGAGTGGGTGTGGGAGGGTCTGTGAGTGGGTGTGTGAGTGGGAGAAAGATTGAGAGAGAGGAAGAGAGGGAGGAGGAGAGAGTTTTTTAGGCTTTGAAGGATGATATGCTTACAGTGAGATATTTCTGGACAAACTGAAAAGAAAAATGTATTTCTCAATTAAAAAGAGTGACCTCACCTTTCAGTATAAGCCCCTAAACTTTTGAAGTTTAAAAGAAATTAAAGGAGGGAAATGATCAGACGCACCTGAAGTAGAACCCTCAACTTGCAGTGTGAGGGTCTGAGACCTTAACCATTAGGCCAGTTTATTTTTATTTCTTTATTTCTCCATTTTTTTTGCCCTTTACAGGCCTCCTGCAGGATTCTGCATTTCTCCCACGAGCATGGAGCTGCTTTCAGTAGCCGCTCTCTGCTTGTGAGCATTGTCCTCATCTGTCTTCAGGGAAGACATAAAAAATCAGCTTTCTGACTTGTTTGCTTTTGCTTGGTGGGAGGAGCAAAAGCAAACAGCTTTTTTCCGGGGGTGGGCACCCCAGGACATACAAGGAGCCGGCCCTTGGGGGGGGGCTGTCCTCAGGGCCATCAGTGGCTCCTCGCGACCCCCCTCCAATGTGGAAATAGCCCCAGGGAGGTGGTGGTCCCTGAGGTTTGAAGGCCCAAAACTTAACCCATTTAAATGTTTTACTATTTGCCCCGGGGATGTGGTGGTCCCCGGGGCTGCGGGACTTGGCCCACCCAAGGGGTCCAGTATTAAGAAGCGCTGAAGGCCACGCTATGTGTTTAGTTTTTTTTAATTTCTGCCATATCCGCCATGAATCGTGGTGGAAATTAAAAAAGAAAAAAATAATAACTTTTTAGCCCTGGGGAGGTCCCTCTGTGACCCTAGCACCAGACCTAAGGAGTCAGAGTGTCCCTACCATGGCCCTTTTTTTTTTTTTTTTTCACATTTTTTAGTGGGCTCAGCTGAACCAGCATCCCAAGATGGCTGCCAACAGTTCCTGGTTAGAGGTGGTGGCAGCCAATCAGAGCTGGTCATTTCCCTGCACAAGCTCGTCATTATTCATGAAGTCATTGTTACCAGAGATAACAAATTTGAATTTCCTTTAGCCCACACTACCTCCCTTGTGCAGGTCACGACCAGTGGCTGACCCCAGGGAGGGGGTTAAAAAATCCTAAAAACACCCCAGGGGACACAGAATATCTTCCGTGTCTCACCCGCCCCTTTGTGACGACCGGCGCGCTGACGCCACTGTTTTGTTTTCCCCATCGGAGCAGGAAGCAGCCTTGCAGCCCCTTCCTGCTCCGATGGGGAAAACGGTCCCAAACGGCCTTCCCGACGTTCGGGAAGGCCTCGTTTGAAAGGGGAGACACTCCCGATCGCTAAATAAAAAAAAATTATAATAATAATAATTGACAGGGGGGTCGCCCGTGGGCAGGGCGACCCTCTGTGGGGGCAATACCCAGGAAAACCAGACCCACATATAAAAGTGATCTATATATATTTATCTACATATATATATATATATATATATATATATATGACACCAGTTGTCTTGCAGTTGCAGCTTGCGTCTTCAAAGCAGTGCACATACTTCAACAGACGCATTTCAACTGTAGCTTTTAGGCAGCAATAAAAAAGTCAAGTAAGTCTTGTGATTATGTTTCTGCTACAAAAGGATCAGACTTTTGTCTAGTGGCAGTTTTGATGCCATAAAGTAGCGCAGAGGGTTAATATGCCTACTGCAAAGAGCAAATCTTTACATTATTATGATGTATATAGATGAGTACATTATTAAAGTCAGCTATTACCTGCGCTATAAAAAAAATGAAATATATGTGCAAGGCGGCTATGGAGAGATGAAGGGCACTTTTGCTGGGTGGTAATGAGGGAATCCGAGGAGGAGGGAGTGGGAGCACCAATACTGATTGTTGGACTGGGTGCAGGAGGCGAGACTGTGACAAATGGTATGTGACCAGGTGTTTTTTGAGTGTCTTGAAAGAACGTGCTGATTGAGGGAAGAAGCGCAGGTGAGGTGGCCTCTACTGTTGCACGTATCTCACACACACTATCGATTTTGTGACTGTCTACGTAGGCTAGTGTTTTTGAGCAACAGTTTAGCCAATAGCAGAGATGGCATCTTGATGGATGACTGCTGCCTGCACTCGGGTTATAGAGGACAGCTCTGACATAGGATCAGAGACTGAGACAGCAGAAACTGAGACAGAATCTGAGGGATAGGACAATGGCGCAGATTCTGGGAGTGATTTTTCAGTCGGAGGAGTCCCATTCGATAACTCCTCTTCCAGTACATTATGAGGGAGGTGATGAGGACAGTCCTGTTGTCCCTTCGCAAGCACAGTCTGTGCAACGGGGTAATAGTGGGTTAGCCCAACCCAGAGAGCAGGTGAATGCGGCGGCAAGCACAGAAAGGGTGCTCTCTTGGGAGCTCCCCAATTTAGTTCAGCCCCAAATTCCACCGCCCAAATCGTATTGTGGAGACATCAAAATTATCTATCACAAAACACCCTGATTTTGTGAGGCAGGCACCCGTTTTTTGGTCCTGGGCTCGACGGCCATATAGGGAAACCTACCAAACCCAGACATTTCTGGAAACTAGACATCCGGGGACGTCCCCAGAGGTGTGACTTGTGTGGATTCCCCAAAGATTTCTTACCTAGAATACCCTGCAAATCTGAAATGTTGAATAAAAACTCTATTTTTTCTTGCATTTCTGTCACACAAACTACAGGAATATGTTGGGATCCACAAAATTCCTAGCACCCAGTGTTTCCCCACCTGTCCTGATAAAAACGCTACCCGACTTGAGTGCCTGTACCTAGTGCCTGCGTCAGGAATGGATCACCCCAGGGTCAACAGCTGCCTCATGTAAGGACCAACATTGACCGTTGTGTGATTTATTTCAGTCGCGGGCACCAGGCCTACCCACACAAGTGAGGTACCATTTTTATCGGGAGACTTGGAACGCTGGGTGGAAGTTAATTTGTGGCTCCTCTCAGATTCCAGAACTTTCTATCACCGACTATTGCCAAATTTAGAGGTTTGCAAAGGATTCTGGGTAACAGGACCTGGTGAGAGCCCCACAAGTCACCCCATCTTGGATTTCCCTAGGTGTCTAGTTTTAAAAAATGCACAGGTTTGGTAGATTTTCATAGATGCCAGCAGAGCTAGAAAACAAAACCCACAGCTAGGCACTTTCCAAAAAAAGCTCTGTTTTCTTTGGGAAAATGTGATGTGTCCACGTTGTGTTTTGGGGCATTTCCTGTTGTGGGCACTAAGCCTACCCACACAAGTGAGGTACCATTGTTATCAGGAGAAGTGGGGGGAACACTGGGTGGAAGGAAATTAGTGGCTCCTCTCAGATTCCAGAACTTTCTGTCACTGAAATGTGAAGAAAAGGTGTTTTTTGGACAAATTTTGAGGTTTGCAAAGGATTCTGGGTAACAGAACCTGGTGAGAGCCCCACAAGTCACCCCATCTTGGATTCCCCTAAGTGTCGAGTTTTCGAAAATGCACAGGTATAGTATGTTTCCCTAGATGCCGGCTGAGCTAGAGGCCAAAATCTACAGCTAGGCACTGTAGGAAGTTGGCTCTGTATATACTATCTCAAAGTGAGAGATAGTGTGCACAGAGTCCAAGGGTTCCCCTTAGAGGTTGATAATGGCAAAATTAGATAATTCTAATGCTCTATTTTGTGGTAGTGTGGTTGAGCAGTAGGCTTATCAGAGGGTAGTGTTAAGCATTTGTTGTATACACACAGGCAATAAATGAGGAACACACACTCAAAGACTTAACTCCAGGTCAATAGTTTTTATATAGAAAAATATATTCTCTTAATTTATTTTCGAACCACAAGATTCAAGATTTGAAGTAAATACATAAAATGCAAGGTACTCCACACAGGTAAGTGAGGAACTTTGAATTTGAGCAGTAACTTACACAGTATAGGTTAAAATGGCAATAAGCTATTTTAAAAGTGAACACAGTGCAAAAATCAACAGTTCCTGGGGGAGGTAAGTATTGGTTAGTTTCTCAGGTAAGTAAAGAACTTACAAGTTAAATTTCCTGGGCATAGGCAGCCCACCGTTGGGGATTCAAGGAAACCCCAAAGTCGCCGCACCAGCAACACAGGGCCAGTGAGGTGCAGAGGTCAAAGGAGGGCCCAAAACACATAGGCGCCTATGGAGGACAGGGGTGCTCCGGTTCCAGTCTGCCAACAGGTAAGTACCTGCGTCTTCGGAGGGCAGACCAGGGGGGTTTTGTAGAGAACTGGGGGAGGAGAGGGGGGGCACAAACAGGCACACAAAACACACCCTCGGCGGCAGAGGGGCGGCTGGGTGCAGTGTGCTTAGCAGGCGTCGGGTTTTCAATAGAAGTCAATGGAGGGACCCGGAGGTCACTCTAGCAGTGCAGGCAGGGCACAGGGGGGGCTTCTCGGGCCAGCCACCGACTGGGCTAGGCAGAGGTTCGCCCGACGGTCACTTACTTACTGGAGTTCGGTTCCCTCTGGTCCTGGGGGCTGCAGGTGCAGTACTTGGTCCAGGTGGGGGGGTTCTTTGTTCCAGGCAGTGGCGGTCAGGGGGAGCCTCTGGATCCTCTCTGCATGCGTCACTGTGGGGGTGCAGGGTGGTCGTCTCAGGTTACTCATGAGGTCGCAGTCGCCTGTGAGTCCTCTCTGCAGTGTTGGTTCTTTGGAGCTCGAGCCGGGGGTGTTGTGAGCAGAGGGTGAAGTCTCACGCTTCCGGCGGGAAGAGTGAGTTCTTTAAAACTTGCTTCAAAGTTGCAAAAATGTTGCTGTTGGTGAACACTGGTGTTGTTCTTGGGAGTTTCTTGGTCCTTCGGTTCAGGCCAGTCCTCTGAGGCTTCAGAGGTCGCTGGTCCCTGTCGGACGCAGGTTCTTTGAGTCTGGAGACAGGCCGGTAGGGCTAGGGCCAATTCAGTTGTCGTCTCCGTCGTCTCTGCAGGGCTTTCAGGTCAGCAGTCCTTCTTTGTGTAGGTTGCAGGAATCTGATTTCCTGGGTTCTGGGTCGCCCCTAAATATTAAATTTAGGGGTGTGTTTAGGTCAGGAGGGCAGTAGCCAATGGCTACTGTCCTGGAGGGTGGCTACACCCTCTTTGTGCCTCCTCCCTGAGGGGAGGGGGGCACATACCTTATGCAATTGGGGGAATCCTCCAATCTCAAGATGGAGGATTTCTCAAGGCAGGGGTAACCTCAGCTCAGGACACCTTAGGGGCTGTCCTGACTGGTGGGTTACTCCTCCTTGTTTTTCTCATTATCTCCTCCAGCCTTTCCGCCAAAAGTGGGGGCGGGCATCTCCACTAGCTGGGATGCCCTGGGGTGCTGTAACAAAAGGGGTGAGCCTTTGAGGCTCACCGCCAGGTGTTAAAGTTCCGGCAGGGGGAGGTGAGAAGCACCTCCACCCAGTAGAGGCTTTGTTCCTGGCCACAGAGTGACAAAGGCACTCTCCCTATGTAGCCAGAAACCCGCCTGGTTGTGGCAGGCTGGCAGAAACTGGTCAGCCTAGCACTAGGAGTCGGACTGGTATTCAGGGGGCATCTCTGAGATGCTGTAGGAAAGTAGCCTCTTTCTAGCCTTGTTACCCCCACTTTTTCCCTGTTTTTGAGTATATGTCAGGGTCTTTTTACTGTCTCACTGGGATCCTGCTAGCCAGGACCCCCGTGCTCATAAATTTGTGGCCTGTATGTGTTCCCTGTGTGGTGCCTAACTGTATCACTGAGGCTCTACTAACCAGAACCTCAGTGTTTATGCTCTCTCTGCTTTCTAAAATTGTCACTGCAGGCTAGGGACTAACTTTACCAATTCTCATTGGCACACTAGAACACCCTTATAATTCCCTTGTATATGGTACTTAGGTACCCAGGGTATTGGGGTTCCAGGAGATCCCTATGGGCTGCAGCATTTCTTTTGCCACCCATAGGGAGCTCTGACAATTCTTACACAGGCCTGCCACTGCAGCCTGAGTGAAATAACGTCCACGTTATTTCACAGCCATTTTCACTGCACATAAGTAACTTATAAGTCACCAATATGTCTAACCCTCACTTGTTGAAGGTTAGGTACCAAGTTACTTAGTGTGTGGGCACCCTGGCACTAGCCAAGGTGCCCCCACATTGTTCAGGGCAAATTCCCCGGACTTTGTGAGTGCGGGGACTCCATTACACGCGTGCACTACACATAGGTCACTACCTATGTGTAGCGTCACAATGGTAACTCCGAACATGGCCATGTAACATGTCTAAGATCATGGAATTGTCACCTCAATACCATTCTGGTATTGGGGGGACAATTCCATGATCCCCCGGGTCTCTAGCACAGAACCCGGGTACTGCCAAACTGCCTTTCCTGGGGTTTCCACTGCAGCTGCTGCCAACCCCTGAGACAGATTTCTGCCCCCCTGGGGTCTGGGCAGCCCAGTTCCAGGAAGGCAGAACAAAGGATTTCCTCTGAGAGAGGGTGTTACACCCTCTCCCTTTGGAAATAGGTGTGAAGGGCTGGGGAGGAGCAGCCTCCCCCAGCCTCTGAAATGCTTTGATGGGCACAGATGGAGCCCATCTCTGCATAAGCCAGTATACACCGGTTCAGGGATCCCCCAGCCCTGCTCTGGCGTGAAACTGGACACTCCCCTGACCAGTACCTCCCAGGGGAGGTGCCCAGAGCTCCTCCAGTGTGTCCCAGACCTCTGCCATCTTGGATTCAGAGGTGTTGGGGCACAATGGACTGCTCTGAGTGGCCAGTGCCAGCAGGTGACGTCAGAGACCCCTCCTGATAGGTGCTTACCTCTTTCAGTAGCCAAGCCTCCTTTCTTAGTAGCCAAACCTGGCTATTTAGGGTCTCTCCTCTGGGCTATTCCTCAGATAACGAACGCAAGAGCTCATCAGAGTTCCTCTGCACTTCCCTCTTCGACTTCTGCCAAGGATCGACCACTGACTGCTCCAGGACACCCGCAAAACTGCAACAAAGTAGCAAAAAGACTACCAGCAACATTGTAGCCTCATCCTGCTGGCTTTCTCAACTGTTTTCTGGTGGTGCATGCTCTGAGGGCTGTCTGCCTTCACCCTGCACTGGAAGCCAAGAAGAAATCTCCTGTGGGTCGATGGAATCTTCCCCCTGTTAATGCAGACACCAAACTTCTGCATCACCGGTCCTCTGGGTCCCCTCTCATCCTGACGAGTGTGGTCCCTGGAACACAGGAGCTGTGTCCAAGTGTCTCCCACAGTCCAGTGGCCCTTCTGTCCAAATGTGATGGAGGTAAGTCCTTGCCTCCCCACGCCAGACAGCAAACCTGTGTACTGCGTGATTTGCAGCTGATCCGGCTTCTGTGCACTTTCCCAGGACTTCCTTTGTGCACAGCCTAGCCTGGTTCCCCAGCACTCCGTCCTGCAATGCCCAACTCGCTGAGTTGAAATCCGACGTCGTGGGACCCTCCTTTGTGGCTCTGAGTCGACTGATGTCCTCATTTCTTCCAAGTGCCTGCTCTGGTACTTCTGCGGGTGCTGTCTGCTTCTGTTGGGGCTCTCTGAGTTGCTGAGCGCCCCGTATGTCTCCTCCCCCAAGGGGCAACATCCTGGTCCTTCCTGGTCCCCAGCAGCACCCAAAATCCTCAACAGCGACTCTTGCAGCTAGCAAGGCTTGCTTGCGGTATTTTTGCGTGGAAACACTTTTGCTCCCACCAGCACGCCATGGGACATCTTCTCACCAAAGGGGAAGTTCCTGGCACCTTCTGTTGTTGCAGAATCTTTGGCTTCTTCCGCCCGGAGGCAGCCCTTTTGCACCTTCATCCGGGGTTTAGTAGGCTCCTGCCCCCCCGGACACTTGCGTGACTCTTGGACTTGGTCCCCTTCCTTTACAGGACCTCAGGTCCAGGAATCCATCTTCAGTGCTTTGGTAGCAGTTGTGGTTCTTGCAGAATCCCCTATCTCGACTTTACTGTCTTTCTGGGGTAGTAGGGTAACTTTACTCCTACTTTTCAGGGCCTTGGGTTCCCTTGGACACCCTTACTGTTTTCTTACAGTCCCAGTGACCCTCTACAACCTCCCATAGGTCTGGGGTCCATTCGTGATTCGCATTCCACTTTTTGAGTATATGGTTTGTGTTGCCTCTAGACCTATGTTACTTACCTGTTTTGGGTTTGTGTACATATAATTTGTGCATATTACTTACCTCCTAAGTGAGGGTATCCTCTGAGATACTTTTGGCATATTGTCACTAAAATAAAGTAACTTTATTTTTAGTAACTCTGTGTATTGTGTTTTCTTATGATATTGTGCTATCTGATATAATTGGTATAGTAGGAGCTTTGCATGTCTCCTAGTTCAGCGTAAGCTGCTTTGCCATAGCTATCTTCTATCAGCCTAAGTTGCTAGAAACACCTCTATTCTACTAATAAGGGATAACTGGACCTGGCACAGGGTGTAAGTACCACAAGGTACCCACTATATGCCAGGCCAGCCTCCTACAGATGCCCTCTGGGAGCATTATACAATAAATTCCAAACTGGCATCAGTGTGCATTTATTGTTATGAGAAGTTTGATACCAAACTACCCAGATTTCAGTGTAGCCATTATGGAACTGTGGAGTTTGTGTTTCACCAAAGCCCAGACCATATACTCTTATGGCTCCCCTGCACTTACAATGTCTACGGTTTGGCTTAGACACTGTAGGGGCATAGTGCTCATGCACTGGTTCCCTCACCTATGGTATAGTACACCCTGACTTAGGACTGTAAGGCCTGCTAGAGGGGTGACATATCTATGCCATAGGCAGTGTGAGGTTAGCATGGCACTCTGAGGGGAGTGCCATGTCGACTAAGTCATTTTCTCCCCGCCAGCACACACAAGCTGTGAGGCAGTGTGCATGTGCTGAGTGAGGAGTCCCCAGGGTGGCATAAGATATGCTGCAGCCCTTAGAGACCATCCGTGGCCACAGGGCCCTTGGTACCAGGAGGTACCATTTACAAGGGACTTATCTGTGTGCCAGGGCTGTGCCAATTGTGGGAACAAAGGTACAGTTTAGGCAAAGAACACTGGTGCTGGGGCGTGGTTAGCAGGGTCCTAGCACACTTTCAATCAAAACTGGCATCAACAAAAGGCAAAAAGTCAGGGGGTAACCATGCCTAGGAGGCATTTCCTTACCATCACTTTGCAAAAAACACATCAGATTTCAATGTAAAAATGTGATGTGTCCGTGTTGCGTTTCCGGTCGCGAGCATTAGTCCTACCCATGCAAGTGAGGTACCATTTTTATTGGGAGACTTGGGGGAACACCGAATAGCAGAACAAGTGTTATTGCCCCTTGTCTTTCTCTACATTTTTTCTTTCCAAATGTAAGACAGTGTGTAAAAAAGACGTCTATTTGAGAAATGCCCTGTAATTCACATGCTAGCTTGGGGATCCCGGAATCCAGAGATGTGCAAATAACCACTGCTTCTCAACACCTTATCTTGTGCCCATTTTGGAAATACAAAGGTTTTCTTGATACCTATTTTTCACTCTTTATATTTCAGCAAATTAATTGCTGTATACCTGGTATAGAATGAAAACCCGTTGCAAGGTGCAGCTCATTCATTGGCTCTGGTTACTGAGGGATCTTCATAAACCTACAAGCCCTATATTATGTTATTGGGGGTTGGATCCTCCTACTGGGGTGGATGGTTTTGGAGCTCACTGCATGGCCTGTGGTGCACTGTGTGTGGTGGAGGTGATGGACGATGGGTGAGAAGCATTGAGGGGAGGCTTGCACACTGTGGTCGGGGCGCGTCGGTGGTGTTGGTTGGTGATGCAGCATTGCGGTTGTCTTCAGTTGTTTGTTTTTGAATATATTCAAGGGAAAGGTCCATTCCTCACGATTGCCCCAGTATGAAATGCGCGCCACAATGAGGACCATTTTGTTGGATTTTTTTATATATATATATATATATATATATATATATATATATATGTTCGATGGCATGTGTAGCTGCAGATACACATGCTTTGCACATCCCGCCATCTAGTGTTGGGCTCGGAGTGTTACAAGTTGCTTTTCTTCTAAGAAGTCTTTTCGAGTCACAAGATCGAGGGACTCCTCCCCTTTCGGCTCCATTGCGCATGGGCGTCGACTCCATCTTAGATTGTTTTTTTCCACCATTGGGTTCGGACGTGTTCCTTTTCGCTCTGCGTTTCGGTTCGGAAAGATAGTTAGAATCTCGGAAAATTTGACGGTATTGTTTGCGTTCGGTATCGGGTTAGTTACAACAGATCGACACCGAATTTTGAAGAGCTACGGTGGCCCTTCGGGGTTTTCGATCCCCGTCGGGGCCTGGTCGGCCCGACCACGTGCATCTTCAAGGCTAATGGAACGGACCCCATTCCGCTTCTGCCCCAAATGTCACAACAAGTATCCTTATACAGATCAGCATCTGGTCTGTAACTTGTGTTTGTCTCCAGAACACAAAGAAGATACTTGTGAAGCCTGTCGAGCGTTTCGGTCGAGGAAGACATTAAGAGACCGAAGAGCGAGAAGACTAAAAATGGCGTCGGCGCCGACAGGACAAAAACACTTGGAGGAGGAAGAAGAAACCTTCTCCATCGAGGATTCGGACTCGGACGAGGTCGATCCCGAACAGACGCTGAAAACCATGAGTAATACATCGACACACAAAACTCACGGAAAGACCACTAAAGCCCAGGAGACGCCACCGCCAGCAGGCCATGGCTTAACCCGGAAAATAGGTGACTGACCATCGACACCGAAAAAGGACACGCATGTGTCGAAGACATCCGACTCCGGTCGAGATACCGGCACAGAGCAGACTCGACCCGAGACAGCGGGTCAGAGCAATTTCGGCACTGAGAGGACGGCACCGAAGCGAGTCAGCACCGAGAGACCGGAACGCAGAAAATGTAAAAAGTGTCATCCGAGCCGAAAAAGACTGCCGAAAAAGTTTCCATACCAAAACATCCGGCCTCAGAACCGAAATCAAGTTCCTACACAGAGGAACAGGGACTGTCCTCACAAATGCAAGGACATAGGTTCGGACAAGAACTAAGGTCAATGGAGCCAGATTATACTCGGAGAAGGCTCCACATCCAAAAAGACACAGGGAAGATAAGTACTCTTCCGCCAATTCGGATGAAAAGAAGACTTGCCTTCCAAGAGAAAGACAAGCAGCCACAGGCAAAGGTGGCAAGACAAGTAACCCCGCCACCATCTCCACCACGCTCAACACAACCTTCACCGGTAGCCACTCCACCACTGATGCAGTCCCAACTCATACTGGAATGAGTCAGGATGATCCCGACGCATGGGATCTTTATGATGTGCCAGTATCAGATAACAGCCCAGACTGTTATCCAGCGAGACCGTCACCACCTGAGGACAGTACAGCCTACACATAGGTGGTGTCAAGAGCAGCGGCGTTTCATAATGTCACCCTGCATGCAGAGCCTATCGAGGATGACTTTATTTAACACACTATCATCCACACATAGCCAGTACCAAAGTCTCCCTATGCTTCCGGGAACGCTGAAACACTCCAAACAGGTGTTTCAGGAGCCTGTGAAGGGCAGGGCCATAACTCCAAGGGTGGAGAAGAAATACAAGCTGTCACCAACAGACCCTGTATACATCACGCAGCAATTAACACCAGACTCTGTGGTAGTAGGGGCAGCTCACAAGAGAGCGAACTCACACACCTCAGGAGTCGCACCACCTCCAGACAAGGAGAGTCGCAAGTTCGACGCTGCGGGGAAAAGAGTTGCAGCACAAGCGGCCAGCCAATGGCGCATTGCCAACTCACAGGCATTGCTAGCGAGATATGATAGGGGTCATTGGGACAAAATGCAACATTTCATTGAACACTTGCCCAAAGAGTTTCAAAAAAGGGCACAACAAGTGGTGGAGGAAGGACAGAGTATCTCGAACAATCAGATACGCTCTGCAATGGATGCAGCGGATACAGCTGCTAGGACAGTAAATACAGCAGTGACCATAAGGAGACACGCATGGCTGCGTACGTCAGGATTCAAGCTGGAAATACAATAAGCTGTGCTGAATATGCCATTTAACGGACAGCAGTTGTTTGGGCCGGAGGTGGACACTGCGATCGAAAAACTCAAAAAAGACACAGATACGGCCAAAGCCATGGGCGCACTCTACTCCCCACAGAGCAGAGGCACATTTCGTAAATCACAGTTTCGAGGGGGGTTTCGAGGACAAAGCACGGAACCCACAACCTCACAAACAAGGCCCACTTATCAGAGCTAATATCAGCGGGAAGTTTTCGGGGACACTATAGAGGAGGACAGTTCCCAAAAAGTAGAGGGAAGTTCCAAAGTCCCAAAACTCCACAGAACAAGCAGTGACTTCGACGTCACAAATCCCCAACACATAACACCAGTGGGGGGAGACTAACCAAGTTCTACAAACAATGGGAGGAAATAACAACAGACACTTGGGTCCTAGCAATTATCCAGCATGGTTATTGCATAGAATTTCTAAAATTCCCTCCAAATGTCCCACCGAAAACACACAATATGTCAAAACAACACATGGATCTTCTACAACTGGAGGTCCAAGCGTTGTTACAAAAAGATGCAATAGAACTGGTACCAATTCGTCAGAGAGGAACAGGAGTTTACTCGCTGTACTTTCTCATACCCAAAAAAGACAAAACTCTAAGACCTATATTAGACCTCAGAACATTAAATATCTATATCAAATCAGATCACTTTCACATGGTGACACTTCAGGACGTAATCCCATTGCTCAAACAACAAGACTACATGACAACACTAGACCTAAAGGATGCATACTTCCATATACCGATACATCCTTCACACAGAAAGTACTTAAGGTTTGTATTCCAAGGGGTACATTACCAATTCAAAGTGTTGCCATAAGGGATAACAACTGCGCCAAGAGTTTTTACAAAATGCCTGGCAGTAGTGTCTGCTCATATCAGAAGGCAGCAAATACATGTGTTCCCGTACCTAGACGATTGGTTAATCAAAACCAACACGCAAGAACGGTGTTCACAACACACAAAATATATCATAGAAACCCTCCACAAACTAGGTTTCTCACTCAACTACAAGTCACACCTTCAGCCGTGTCAAACACAGCAATACTTAGGGGCGACAATCAACACAACAAAAGGGATTGCCACTCCAAGTCCACAAAGGGTACAAGCATTTCACAATGTAATACAGGCCATGTATCCAAAACAAAAGATACAAGTGAAGATGGTGATTAAACTACTAGGCATGATGTCCTCATGCATAGCCATTGTCCCAAACGCAAGATTGCACATGCAGCCCTTACAACAGTGCCTAGCATCACAATGGTCACAGGCACAGGGTCAACTTCTACATCTAGTGTTGATAGACCGCCAAACATACACCTCGCTTCAATGGTGGAACAATGTAAATTTAAACCAAGGGCGGCCTTTCCAAGACCCAGTGCCTCAATACGTAATAACAACAGATGCCTCCATGATAGGGTGGGGAGCACACCTCAACCAACACAGCATCCAAGGACAATGGGACAATCAGCAGAGACAGTTTCACATAAATCACTTAGAACTACTGGCAGTATTTCTAGCGTTGAAAGCATTTCAACCGATAATAACCCACAAACACATTCTTGTCAAAACAGACAACATGACAACAATGTATTATTTGAACAAACCGGGAGGAACACACTCGACACAGTTGTGTCTCCTGGCACAAAGAATATGGCATTGGGCGATTCACAACCACATTCGCCTAATAGCGCAGTTTATTCCAGGAATTCAGAATCAGTTAGCAGACAATCTCTCTCGGGGTCACCAACAGATCCACGAATGGGAGATTCACCCCCAAATACTAAACACTTACTTCCAAAAATGGGGAACACCACAAATAGACCTATTTGCAACAAAAGAAAACGCAAAATGCCAAAACTTCACATCCAGGTACCCACAGCGTCACTCTCAGGGCAATGCGTTATGGATGAGTTGGTCAGGGATATTTGCATACGCTTTTCCCCCTCTCCCACTCCTTCCATATCTGGTAAACAAATTGAGTCAAAACAAACTCAAACTCATACTAATAGCACCAACTTGGGCAAGGCAACCTTGGTACACAACACTACTAGACCTCTCAGTAGTGCCTCATATCAAGCTTCCAAACAGACCAGATCTGTTAACTCAACACAAAGAACAGATCAGACACCCAAATCCAGCATCGCAGAATCTAGCAATCTGGCTCCTGAAGTCTTAGAATTCAGACATCTAGACCTCACAAAGGAAGTATGGAGGTCATAAAACAAGCAAGGAAACCAACCACAAGACATTGCTATGCAAATAAGTGGAAAAGATTTGTTCATTACTGCCATAATAAACAAATACAACCCTTGCACGCATCTGCTAAAGACATCGTCAGCTACCTACTGCACTTACAAAAGTCAAAGCTAGCTTTTTCATCCATTAAAATACATCTCACCGCAATTTCAGCTTATCTGCAAATTACGCACTCAACATCACTTTTTAGGATCCCAGTCATAAAGGCTTTTATGGAGGGTCTGAAAAGAATTACCCCACCAAGGACGCCACCAGTTCCTTCGTGGAACCTTAACTTTGTCTTAACACGGCTCATGGGTCCACCGTTTGAACTCATGCACTCATGTGAGATACAATACTTAACATGGAAAGTAGCATTTGTAATTGCCATCACATCTCTAAGAAGAGTAAGTGAGATACAAGCATTTACTATACAAGAACCCTTTATTCAGATACACAAGCATAAAGTAGTTTTACGAACAAATCCTAAGTTCTTACCAAACGTCATATCACCGTTCCACTTGAATCAAACAGTAGAACTACCAGTGTTCTTTCCAGAACCAGATTCTGTAGCTGAAAGAGCACTACATACATTAGACATCAAAAGAGCGTTAATGTACTACGTTGACAGAACAAAACAAATTCGAAAAACAAAACAATTGTTCGTTGCTTTCCAAAAACCTCATACAGGGAATCCAATATCCAAACAAGGCATTGCTAGATGGATAGTTAAATGCATTCAAACCTGTTATCTCAAAGCAAAAAGAGAACTGCCTATTACACCAAAGGCACACTCAACTAGAAAGAAAGGTGCTACCATGGCCTTTCTAGGAAACATTCCAATGACTGAAATATGTAAGGCAGCTACATGGTCCACGCCTCATACGTTTACCAAGCACTACTGCGTGGATGTGTTAACAACACAACAAGCCACAGTAGGTCAAGCTGTACTGAGAACTTTGTTTCAGACTACTTCCTCTCCTACAGGCTGAGCCACCGCTTTTGGGGAGATAACTGCTTACTAGTCTATGCACAGCATGTGTATCTGCAGCTACACATGCAATCGAACGGAAAATGTCACTTACCCAGTGTACATCTGTTCGTGGCATGAGTCGCTGCAGATTTACATGCGCCCACCCGGGAGCCTGTAGCCGTTTGAAGTTGATCTTGAACATTTGTAAATTTGTAAATATATCGCTTTAAGCCACATTATGTACATACATATTTACTCCATTGCATGGGCACTATTACTAGCATACACAACTCCTACCTCACCCTCTGCGGGGAAAACAATCTAAGATGGAGTCGACGCCCATGCGCAATGGAGCCGAAAGGGGAGGAGTCCCTCGATCTCGTGACTCGAAAAGACTTCTTCGAAGAAAAAATCAACTTGTAACACTCCGAGCCCAACACTAGATGGCGGGATGTGCAAAGCATGTGAATCTGCAGCATCTCATGCCATGAACAGATGTACACTGTGTAAGTGACATTTTCCATATATATATATATATATATCTATATATATATATATGTATGTGTGTGTGTGTGTATATACATACATATGTATGTGTATATTATTCTATGCTTAACATGTTCATAGGCATTGCATAGCTCCTAGATAAATTGTTATATTACATACTTATGAATCCCTGCTCTCGTTTTTATATCACACTGATCAAATGTTTTATTATCATAAGCATTTTGCTAGTCAAAAATTAAGGAAAGATAGATAAATGTTAAAAAAGTACACTTATTAATTACCTTCAAATAATAGAAATCTTGAAAGTCTGTGTTTATACAGTACTTCATTTCTTCTCATATTATACCCATTATTATATTCCTTGCACATATATTCCCTTGCTATGTATTTACATATCTATTTTTTACTGCAGCCCTACTGCACTAGAGAAAAGGGATATAAAAATAAATAAAATAAAATGCTAATTATAAATAGGTAAATTAAAGTTAAAATATATAAAAATTATAAATAAATGGAAATAGGAAAATATTAATAAAATAGTATATATAAATAAAATAAATAAAAAGTATATATAAATTTTCTCTCTTGCAAGCTTTACTCTGTCTCCCCATCACTCTCTCTATCAATCTATCCTCCGCTCCCACTCTCTCATCCCAAACCCGTTCTACTACTTTCATCTCAAAACTAACCCTCCCTAAGATCTTCCCTCCTCTACCACATCTAGCTCACCCCAAACCTCAGTTTACTACCATGATCTCCCAAACAACCCTACTAACTCTCCCTCATTTATCTCAACGTTCGCTCAGCCAAACCCTCCTGCTACTATGATCTCCCTGATCCTTTACACAGACTCTTCCCTCCCCCATCTATCCTTTACACATCCCAAGCCTCATCCAATTACAATAAACTCCCAATTAACACTTCTGGATTCTTCCCTCCTCTAGCCCTCCATTACTCTAGTCAATCCAACTAACAAACTCACATATCCGCAGCTCAAATTAACTCATAATAATACTAAAACTGTACTCCTATTTCCCTATACTAATTCCTTTTGGGTTCCAGAGTAGTGTGCAACTCACTGAAAAAAGATTTGATGCCTTGCCAGAGGTAGTAAGCGCTATATAAATACTATTGCAATACAATACAATACAATATATGCCCACAACCAGAAGAGTCCAGCAGACGTAACAGTATATTGCTTTGAAAAAGTTGACGTGGCAGGAAAAAGTTGGAGAAAATGGCTGTTTTTTCACCTCAATTTCAATATTTTTTATTTAAGCTGTTATTTTCTGTAGGAAAACCTTGTAGGATCTACACAAATTACCCAATGCTGAATTCAGAATTTCGTCTACGTTTCAGAAGTGTTTAGCTTTCTGGGATCCAGCATTGGTTTCACACCCATTCCTGTCACTGACTGGAAGGAGGCTGAAAGCGCAAAAAATCTTAAAAATGGGGTATGTCTCAGTAAGTGCCAAAAATGTGTTGAAAAATGTGGTTTTCTGATTCAAGTCTGCCTGTTCCTGATAGCTGGGAAGATGGTAATTTTAGCACCGCAAACCCTTTGTTGATGCCATTTTCAGAGAAAAACAACAAGGCCTTTTTCCCATTTTTTAAAAAACAAAATGAAATTTTCGCTGTATTTTGGCAAATGGTTGGCCTCCTCCAGGGGAACCCACAAACTCTTGGTATGTCTAGAATCCCTAGGATGTTGGAATAAAAGGATGCACATTTGGTGTGGATAGCTTATGTGGGAAAAAAGTTATGAAGGCCTAAGTGCGAAATACCCCAAATAGCCAATATAGGGTTCAGCCTGGTGGGGGAGTGCGGGGGGAGGCGCAGCTAAGGGGTTAATATTGCAAAAACTACTGACCAGGTTTATATCAAATAAACAAAAGATCAATATGTGGAACATAAGCTAGATTTCTGCCACATTTGGTGTAATTTCGTCCAGTGGTTCGAGCTGTAGTAATGTCCAAAGCATCTATGGGAGTTAACATGGGAAACACAGCTTTTATTACCCCCCTTTTTATCGGCCCCCGTTTGACAGATCACTCTAAAACATTTTGTGCGGAACAAGAATCACTGCCACACATTTTTTGGACAATTTTGTGAAGATTCGTCAAACGGAGACAAAAATATAGGCAAGTCAAAACGCTTTTTCTATGGAAACATGGTCCTAACTAGACCTACATAGTGGCGATCGCCACTAGGTAATATATAGCACGTATGTATTTTCGTGTGCATGTATATATGTATGTCACATGCATATATGTGTGTATATTGAACATCTGTTGACTAAACCTAGTGAAATAGGAGCACAACATTAAATGACACACTGGATTCTGCCACTTCAAAGATGACCCTTGCAGTGACCACGTGCCGAGATGTATGGCCGTCCACTGTCCTAGGGCGCTTCAGCGGTCTGCTCCTCTCTGTCAGCGGTCTCCTCCCCTCTGTCCACTGTCCTAGCACGCTTCAGCGGTCTGCTGCTCTCTGTCAGCGGTCTGCTCCTCTCTGTCCACTGTCCTAGCATGCTTCAGCGGTCTGCGCCCCTCTGTCCACTGTCCTAGCGTGTATCAGAGGTCTGCTCCCCTCTGTCCACTGTCCTAGCACGCTTCAGCTGTCTGCTCCCCTCTGTCCACTGTCCTAGCACGCTTCAGCGGTCTGCTCCCCTCTGTCCACTGTCCTAGCACGCTTCAGCGGTCTGCTCCCCTCTGTCAGCGGTCTGCTACTCTCTGTCCACTGTCCTAGCATGCTTCAGCGGTCTGCTCCCCTCTGTCTACTGTCCTAGCGTGTATCAGAGGTCTGCTCCTCTCTTCTCCACTGTCGTAGCACACTTCAGCGGTCTGCTCTCCTCTGTCCACTGTCCTAGCACACTTCAGCTGTCTGCTCCCCTCTGTCCACTGTCCTAGCGCACTTCAGCGGCCTTCTCCCCTCTGTCCACTGTCCTAGCGCACTTCAGCGGTCTGCTCCCCTCTGTCCACTGTCCTAGCGCGCTTCAGCGGCCTGCTCCCCCGTCCACGGTCGTAGCGCGCTTCAGCGGTCTGCTCCCCTCTGTCCACTGTCCTAGCGCACTTCAGAGGTCTGCTCCCCTCTGTCCACTGTCCTAGCGCACTTTAGAGGTCTGCTCCCCTCTGTCCTAGCGCGCTTCAGAGGTCTGCTCCCCTCTGTCCACTGTCCTAGTGTGCTTCAGAGGTCTGCTCCCCTCTACCCACTGTCCTAGCGTGCTTCAGCGGTCTCCTCCCCTCTGTCCACTGTCCTAGCACACTTCAGCGGTCTGCTCCCCTCTGTCCACTGTTCTAGCGTGCTTCAGCGGTCTGCTCCCCTCTGTCCACTGTCCTAGTGCGCTTCAGCAGTCTGCTCACTTCTGTCCACTGTTCTAGCACGCTTCAGCGGTCTGCTCCCCTCTGTCCCTTTGCTAGCACGCTTCAGCGGTCTGCTCCCCTCTGTCAGCGGTCTGCTCCTCTCTGTCCACTGTCCTAGCATGCTTCAGCGGTCTGCGCCCCTCTGTCCACTGTCCTAGCGTGTATCAGAGGTCTGCTCCCCTCTGTCCACTGTCCTAGCGTGTATCAGAGGTCTGCTCCTCTCTGTCCACTGTCCTAGCGTGTATCAGAGGTCTGCTCCTCTCTTCTCCACTGTCCTAGCGCGCTTCAGCGGTCTGCTCCCCTCTGTCCACTGTCCTAGCGCGCTTCAGCAGTCTGCTCCCCTCTGTCCACTGTCCTAGGGCGCTTCAGCGGCCTGCTCCCCGTCCACGGTCGTAGCGCGCTTCAGCGGTCTGCTCCCCTCTGTCCACTGTCCTAGCGCACTTCAGAGGTCTGCTCCCCTCTGTCCACTGTCCTAGCGCACTTTAGAGGTCTGCTCCCCTCTGTCCTAGCGCGCTTCAGAGGTCTGCTCCCCTCTGTCCACTGTCCTAGTGTGCTTCAGAGGTCTGCTCCCCTCTACCCACTGTCCTAGCGTGCTTCAGCGGTCTCCTCCCCTCTGTCCACTGTCCTAGCACACTTCAGCGGTCTGCTCCCCTCTGTCCACTGTTCTAGCGTGCTTCAGCGGTCTGCTCCCCTCTGTCCACTGTCCTAGTGCGCTTCAGCAGTCTGCTCACCTCTGTCCACTGTTCTAGCACGCTTCAGCGGTCTGCTCCCCTCTGTCCACTTTGCTAGCACGTTTCAGCGGTCTGCTCCCCTCTGTCAGCGGTCTGCTCCTCTCTGTCCACTGTCCTAGCATGCTTCAGCGGTCTGCGCCCCTCTGTCCACTGTCCTAGCGTGTATCAGAGGTCTGCTGTCCACTGTCCTAGCGTGTATCAGAGGCCTGCTCCTCTCTGTCCACTGTCCTAGCGTGTATCAGAGGTCTGCTCCTCTCTTCTCCACTGTCCTAGCACACTTCAGCGGTCTGCTCCCCTCTGTCCACTGTCCTAGCACACTTCAGCGGCCTGCTCCCCTCTGTCCACTGTCCTAGGGCGCTTCAGTGGACTGCTCCCCTCTGTCCACTGTCCTAGGGCGCTTCAGCGGTCTGCTCCCCTCTGTCCACTGTCCTAGGGCGCTTCAGCGGTCTGCTCCCCTCTGTCTACTGTCCTAGCACACTTCAGCGGTCTGCTCCCCTCTGTCCACTGTGCTAGGGCGCTTCAGCGGTCTGCTCCCCTCTGTCCACTGTCCTAGGGCGTTTCATTGGTCTGCTCCCCTCTGTCCACTGTCCTAGGGCGCTTCAGAGGTCTGCTCCCCTCTGTCCACTGTCCTAGCACGCTTCAGAGGTCTGCTCTCCTCTCTCCACTGGCCTAGCGCACTTCAGAGGTCTGCTCCTCTATGTCCACTGTCCTAGCACGCTTCAGCGGTCTGCTGCCCTCTGTCGATGGTCCTAGCACGCTTCAGCGGTCTTCTCCCCTCTGTCCATGGTCCTAGCACGCTTCAGCGGTCTGCTCCCCTCTGTCCATGGTCCTAGCACGCTTCAGCGGTCTGCTCCCCTCTGTCCATGGTCCTAGCACACTTCAGTGGTCTGCTCCCCTCTGTCCACTGTCCTAGCACGCTTCAGCTGTCTGCTCTCCACTGTCCTAGCACGCTTCAGCGGTCTGCTCCCCTCTGTTCACTGTCCTAGCGTGTATCAAAGGTCTGCTCCTCTCTTATCCACTGTCCTGGCAAGCTTCAGAGATCTGCTCTGTGTCCACTGTCCTGGCACGCTTCAGAGGTCTGCTCTGTGCCCACTGTCCTGGCACGCTTCAGAGGTCTGCTCTGTGTCCACTGTCCTGGCACGCTTCAGAGGTCTGCTCTGTGCCCACTGTCCTGGCACGCTTCAGAGGTCTGCTCTGTGTCCACTGTCCTAGCGCGCTTCCGAAGTCTGCTCTTTACGGGGTCCTCCTCTCTGCAGAGTTCTCTTCTCTGCAGGGTTCTCTGATCTTCAGGGCCCTCCTCCTCTCTGCAGGGTCCTCTTTGCAGAGACCTCTTCTTTGCAGGGTCCTCTCTCTGCAGGATTCCTTATCCTCAGAGACCGCCTCTCTGCAGGGACCTCCTCTCTGCAGGTTCTTACTCTCCGCTCTGCACACTCTAGTAGTCTGGTGCTGGCTAGAAGCAGTGTTCTCAACCTCTGGTGGCTACTGTGTAAGTGGATGTCCATGTTCTCATGAGTCTCTTCTCTCCACAGGATGCCTCGCTGCAGTGATTGTTTCTGTGCCCCCGGAGCTGGAGGTTGAGCTGGCCAAGCGAGCAGTCATCCCCTGCACATACACGGTCTCTGGGAACCCTGCATCTCGCCAGGTGGAGTGGTTCATTGTAAGTATCCTGCCCTCTGGGGATGGGCCACCCTGTGGGGAAACAGATTGTTCAGTGTCATTGCCGATTGATCTTACACTAGTGGCATGAAATGGATGCACCCAACCTTGACTCAGTGCTCACCTTTGGGGGAGCTGATTGTTGGGGTTTCATCGCTGAGTGTCCTTAGACTATTAGCATGAAATAGATGAACCCAATCTTGTCTCAGTGCTCACTTTTGAGGGAACAGATTGCTGGGGTGTCATTTGTAGGAAAGTGCCATCTTTCTGGCATAGTTACCCTCACTTTTTGCCTGGTGTCAGTGTGCTTGGACTGTAGTTCACTGGGATCCAGCTAACCAGGTCCCCAGTGATTATGTTCCCCATAAATTTAACTGCTTGTTGCATAATTCAGTTTGCACCCAGTTCCCGCTCTGGCGTGAAACTGCACAAAGGGCAAGGGACTGACCACCCCCCCTGTCCAGCTCCTCCACTAGGGAGGTACCCAGAGTTCTGCCAGGTGGCCACTTGATTCTGCCATCTTGAAAATAAGATGGGCAGAGGTCCCTGGGAGCATCTGACCCCCTCAGATAGGTGGGTCACTGCTGTGAGTAACCAACCCCCTTTTAGAGTTATTTAGGGGCTCCCTTGTGGGTGGGTTCTCGGATTCATCGAGAGACTCTACAAGGAACTCTCTGCAAGACAATATCTGCTCCTGGTCTCTGGAACCGCTGATGGTCTTTGTTGGAATCAAAACACGTCTGCTTCTGGTGGGAAGGCTCCCACTGCAACATTGTTTCTCCGGCTCCTGAAAGAATTCTGCAACATCCCAGGCTGTGCATCCTCCAGGGTCACACGGACTCTGCTTGCACCAGGAAGCACAAAGTAATCTCCCTTGGAGTGAAGGAGTCACTCCCCTGCATCCGCAGGCACCTCAAGGCATCGGCAACTGGTCTGTTGCGTCCTCAGGATCCTGTCTGCCTGCTATCCAAGTTGGAAGATTGGGCCATTGCTCCTGCCACTGGACTGGTTCCCATGTGCACCACGACTGTTGCATTTGCCAAGGCTTAGTGACTCTTCCACTGGGAGATCTTCAGCCTTCAAGAAGCCCTGGCCCCCAGCACTCTGCAAACTGAAGATCAGCACCTGTCCTGCAACTCCTGCGACGTGGTACTATTGTTTTGCTGGGCTGGTAAGGCCTCAGTTTGACTCCCTGTGAGCCACGTCTGGGGGCTCCATCCACTTCCTGTGTGCTGAGGGCCAGCTCCAACTCCCACTCCTGGGTAAAGCCTCCTGGACCTTGCTGGTCCCCACAATTCTGTAAACTCTTCTTCTCCCTCTATATGTATCTGCCAGTGTTTGTTTGTGATCTGGCTGCTCACTGATGCTCCTGCAATCCGGCAACCATTGAAGGCAGCTCATTAGCAACTCCTGGAATCTTCATCAGCTCCTGGACCCTTCAGCTGGACTTTTTCTTCCACCAACCTGCAGGACCTTCATCTTCAGGAGAGTGGGCATTGCCACCTGCACCACGTGGGCACCTCCTTGGGTGCTGGACTCTGTCCTCTTCGTTTGCAGGGCCTCCACGTCCAGAATCCGTCCCTAGGTTCCGCTGGCCTGGTCCATGGGTCGTGACAAAATCTGGAAAATCCTAGTCATCCACTGACTTCAGAGAGAGTTCCTTCTCCCCTCTGCATCCGGGTACCTGGTACTTCTGTCTTCTGGGTATCCTGGGGCAGGGGCACTCTCCATCCATCCTCTTGTCTGCTGGTTTCCTCTGGGTCCACTAGGAAGGGTCCTGAATTCCACAAACTCCAACCACTGCTCTCTGTGTTAGCCTATGTGACTACTGGGCGGGTAACTGACTTACTCCTGGTTGCTGGGGTCACCTACTGTACTTACCTCTGGTGTTCCTGACTGGCCCCAACACCTAGCTAGTTGCAACACTTACCTTAGCTTGAGTGTCACTTTCACATTCCACTTTTTTAGTATATGGTTTGGCCCTCCCTTTGCGCCCTGTATATTTCTATGCTATTTTTGCTGGTTACTTTTGTGTGTATATACTGTGTGTAGCTGTCTCCAAAGGGAGATATGCCAGTGCTAGTCTAGTACTAGCAATGGAATGAAGAGTCCTTTATTTTTGCCACACTTGTGTGGTTCTTTCTTGTGAGTGAGTGATTGACTGACTACTGTGGTATTGCAAGTGCTTTACATTCCTCCTAAATAAGCTTTAGCTGCTCGCCTCAGCTACCGCTAAAGAGCTTCTGTTATCTGGACACCTATTCACTAACACTGAGCGTTCCCTGGATGCAGTATAGGGTGCCACACCAAAGGTGTACACCATAAACTGAGCCAGACACCTAGATCATTGCTGAGTGTCCTTAGGCTAGTGGCAAGATATGTATTCAACCCAACCTTGCTCACTCTTGGGGGAACAGACTGTTGGGGTGTCATCGCTGAGTGTCCTTAGACTAGTGGCATGGAATGGATACAGCCTAACCCTGACTCTCACTTCTGAACCCAACAGACTGATAAGAACTTCCAACGCCAGAGAATCGCATACCGCGATGAGACGATGGCCATGGTGGATGACAACACCGACTACACTTCGAGGGTCTACATGGATGGAGACTTCTCGCTGGTCATCAATGTGGTGGACATCATGGATGAGAGGCCCTTCTGCTGCCAAGTAACAGCCGGCGCGTCGGGCAGTGGCGAAGCGATTACCAATCTCAAGGTCTTTGGTGAGCTGAGTGGTTGGTTGGACCACAGTGCACCCCCGGGAGGTTGATAAATGTTGGGGTTGGTGGGTGGTTCACCATGGGCAGCTTTGACTAAAGAGTAAACCTCTGGGTACTTAGTGATGTAGGACATGGCCAACGTTGAAGACTGTGAGACGATGGAAGAGATGGAATAGCGTTGGGCGGGGGGACCTGGCTGACCAGGATCTTTTCATTCAATCCTGAAACTGATCCACCATCATGGAAGGGATCACTCAGATTCCATCTCTAGTGCTCTTGTCATTCAGTTCTGAAACTCAGCCACCCTCATGGAAGGGATCACTCAGTTTCCAACTCTAGGGTTCTTCTCATTCAATTCTGGAACTGATCCACCATCATGGAAGGGATCACTCAGTTTCCAACTCTAGGGTTCTTCTCATTCAATTCTGGAACTGATCCACCATTATGGAAGGGATCGCTCAGTTTCTACTTCTAGGGTGCTTTTCAGAGGCGGTTTGTGCGACTTGAGCTCCTTCGTGGTTTCTGGGTGCAGCCTGGAGCAGCACTGTTTAGAGTCAGGGCCTGATGTGTGTGGTTGGCTGGTGCAGGAAGGTGGGGCAGTGTGTTATAGGGTGAAGTATGAGTGTGTCAGTAACTGAGTGCAGAAATAGTCTCTCCATGGATGCCTTATGGCTTTTGAGGGCAGCACAGGTTTTGAAGAGGAGAAGCAGTGTGTGCAATATGAGGGCAGCACATGGTTTCTGAGGGCAGGAACCTTCAGTGAGTGAGCTATGAGGTCCACTCAGGTTATGATGGTCTTAGTTAATGTATGAAGTCTGATGGCAGATTATTCTAGAGGGGCCTCTGTTAATGTAATATGAGAGAGCTGATTCTAGAGGGGTCTCTGGTAATGAATTATGAGGGAGCTGATTCTAGAGGGGACTCTGTTAATGAAATATGAGGGAGCTGATTCTAGAGGGGTCTCTGGTAATGAAATATGAGGGAGCTGATTCTAGAAGGGTCTCTGGTAATGAAATATGAGGGAGCTGATTCTAGAGGGGTCTCTGGTAATGAAATATGAGGGAGCTGATTCTAGAGGGGTCTCTGGTAATGAAATATGAGGGAGCTGATTCTAGAAGGGTCTCTGCTAATGAAGTATGAGGGAGCTCATTTTAGAGGGGGCCTCTGGTAATGAATTATGAGGAAGCTGATTCTAGAGGGGTCTCTGGTAATTAAATGTGAGGGAGCTGATTCTAAAGGGGTCTCTGGTAATGAAATATGAGGGAGCTGATTCTAGAGGGGTCTCTGGTAATGAAATATGAGGGAGCTGATTCTAGAGGGATCTCTGGTAATGAAATATGATGGCAGCTGATTCTAGAGGGGTCTCTGGTAATGAAATATGAGGGAGCTGATTCTAGAGGGGTCTCTGGTAATGAAATATGAGGGAGCTGATTCTAGAAGGGTCTCTGCTAATGAAGTATGAGGGAGCTGATTCTAGAGGGATCTCTGGTAATGAAATATGATGGCAGCTGATTCTAGAGGGGTCTCTGGTAATGAAATATGAGGGAGCTGATTCTAGAAGGGTCTCTGCTAATGAAGTATGAGGGAGCTCATTTTAGAGGGGGCCTCTGGTAATGAATTATGAGGAAGCTGATTCTAGAGGGGTCTCTGGTAATTAAATGTGAGGGAGCTGATTCTAAAGGGGTCTCTGGTAATGAAATATGAGGGAGCTGATTCTAGAGGGGTCTCTGGTAATGAAATATGAGGGAGCTGATTCTAGAGGGGTCTCTGGTAATGAAATATGAGGGAGCTGATTCTAGAGGGGTCTCTGGTAATGAAATATGAGGGAGCTGATTCTAGAGGGATCTCTGGTAATGAAATATGATGGCAGCTGATTCTAGAGGGGTCTCTGGTAATAAAATATGAGGGTAGCTGATTCTAGGGGGTCGTCTGCTAATGAACTATGAGGGAGCTGATTCTAGAGGGGTCTCTGGTAATGAAATATGAGGGAGCTGATTCTAGAGGGGGCTTTGTAAATGAAAGAATATGGGCAGCTGATTTTGGAGAGGCCTCTGTTAATGCATTATGAGGGAGCTATTTCTAGAGGGACCTCTGTTAATGCACTATGGGGACAGCTGTTTCTGGAGGGGCCTCATTAGTAAAAGATTGGAGAGGGTATGTTACCACCAAGAAACAAGACATTTTGCTGGAGAAACAGGCCCCTGTCTCTTCTTATCAACAGCTCCAGCCATTTCTGGTCATGATGTCTGTTGGCCATGGTCTTCTTTTCCTTGTAGTGTTGGCCTTCCTGGTTCCTGGGGTGGCCGAGTGTCCATGGACAGGGTAGGGTCAGATCTGAGGTAGAGAATCATTCAATGGGCTCTTGAAGATGTCCCTGACTGCTGGAGAAGGTCCCAATAACTAGAAGACTGGACTGGTCTGCCGTCTACTTACCAATAGTGTTGACAACTTTCATCTTAACAAATGGCACATTTTTACCTTACACTGAGCGAGACCGATGTAGCTAAGGAGCATTCGGCCATCCTTGGGCTCGGAACTTGACTCCTTGTAGAGTGACCGAGAAGGACAAACTCATCCTGTTCATGGATGAAAGGTCTTGCTGTCTCCACCCAGTGAAGTCCAGTGTGTGGGCACTTTAATGACGTTCATTTCCCTGTGACAACACAGATTAGTACCTGTTGCAGCTCCCTTGAAAGGTACTTACCGTACCTCCATGGCAACTTCAACTCACGGTAGTGTTTCCATTCTTCCCTGTGCTCCTTGGCAACTGTATCCACCCTTTCCATGGTGCTCCTGGTTATTCACACATGTGCTCTTGGAAATTGGCTACCATATCCGCCCTTACCGTGGCCCTCTGGGTTATTCACACGTGTGCTCTTGCATATTGGCTACCATATCAGCCCCTACCATGGCCCTCGGGGTTATTCACACATGTGCTCTTGCACCCTGGCTACTTTTTCAGCCCTTACCATGGCCCTCTCAGTTACAATGGCCTACCGGGTTATTCACATGCTTGTTCTTGCACATTGGCTACTTTTTCAGCCCTTACCGTGGCTCTCTGGGATATTCACTTGCGTGCTCTTGTACAGTGGCTACCATCTGCGCCCTCTTGAATATTAGTTACTGTATCCACCCTTACTATGGCCCTCTGGGTTATTCACATGCGTGCTCTTGGATATTGGCTACCGTTTTAGACCTTACCATGGCCCTCTGGGTTATTCACATGCGTGCTCTTGGACATTGGCTACCATTTTAGCCCTTATCATGGCCCTCTGGGTTATTCACATGCGTGCTCTTGGACATTGGTACCATATCAGCCCTTACCATGGGCCTCTGGGTTATTCACACGCGTCCTCTTGGACACTTGTACCATATAAGCCCTTACCAAGGCCCTCTGGGTTATTCACATTCGTGCCCTCGCAAATTGGCTACCATTTCAGCCCTTACCATGGCCCTCTGGGTTATTCACGCGTGTGCTCTTGGACATTGGTACCATATCTGCCTTTACCATGGCCCTCTGAGTTATTCACATGCGTGGCCTTGCATATTGGATACTTTTTCAGCCCTTACCATGGTCCTCCGGGTTACAATGGCCTACCGGGTTATTCACATGTGTGCTCTTGCACATTGGCTACCGTTTCCATTCTTACCATGACCCTCTGCGTTATTCACATGTGTGCTCTTGCACATTGGCTACCGTATCTGCCCTTACCATGGCCCTCCTGGTTATTCACACGTGTGCTGTTGCACATTGGCTACTGTATTAGCTCTTACCATGGCCCTCCAGTTATTCACATGCGTGTTCTTGCACATTGGCTACCATTTCCACCCTTACCATGGCCCTCTGGGTTATTCACATTTGTGTTCTTGCACATGGGATACCGTAGCCATCCTTACCATGACCCTCTGGGTCATTCACATGCTTGTTCTTGCACATTGGCCACCGTATCTGCCCTTACCATGGCCCTCTGGGTTATTCACACGTGTGCTCTTGCACATTGGCTACTGTATTAGCTCTTACCATGGCCCTCCAGTTATTCACATGTGTCCTCTTGCACGTTGGCTACCATTTCCACCCTTACCACGGTCCTCTGGGTTATTCACATGTGTGCTCTTGTACATTGGCTACCGTTTCCACCCTTACCATGGCCCTCTGGGTCATTCACATGCGTATTCTTGCACATTGGCTACCGTTTCCACCCTTACCATGGCCCTCCATGTTATTCACATGCGTGCTCTTGTACATTGGATACCATTTCCATCCTTACCATGGCCCTCTGGGTTATTCACATGCGTGTTCTTGCATATTGGCCACTGTATCTACCCTTACCATGGCCCTCTGGGTTATTCAGATGCGTGTTCTTGCACATTGGCCCCCGTATTTGCCCTTACCACGGCCTTCTGGGTTATTCACATGCAAACTCTTGCACACTGGCTACCGTTTCCACCCTTACCATGGCCCTCTGGGTTATTCACATGTGTGCTCTTGCACATTGGCTACTGTATTAGCTCTTACCATGGCCCTCCAGTTATTCACACGTTTCCTCTTGCACATTGGATACCATTTCCATCCTTACCATGGCCCTCTGGGTTATTCACATGCGTGCTCTTGTACACTGGCTACCATTTCCACCCTTACCATGGCCCTCTGGGTCATTCACATGCGTGTTCTTGCACAATGGCCATCTTATCTGCCCTTACCATGGCCTCTGGGTTATTCACATGCATGCTCTTGCACACTGGCTACCGTTTCCACCCTTACCATGGCCCTCTGGATTATTCACATGTGTGCTCTTGCACATTGGCTACTGTGTTAGCTCTTACCATGGCCCTCCAGTTATTCACATGTGGTCTCTTGCACATTGGATACCGTTTCCATCCTTACCATGGCCGCTGGGTTATTCACACACGTGCTCTTGTACATTGGATACCGTTTCCATCCTTACCATGGCCCTCCGGGTTAATCGCATGCGTGTTCTTGCACATTAGCCACCGTATCTGCCCTTACCATGGCCATCCGGGTTATTCACGTGTGTTCTTGCACATTGGCCACTGTATCCGCCCTTACCATGGCCCTCTGGGTTATTCACATGCGTGCTCTTGCACACTGGCTACCGGTTCCACCCTTACCATGGCCCTCTGGGTTATTCACATGCATGTTCTTGCACATTGGCCACCGTATCTGCCCTCACCATGGCCCTCTGGGTTACTCACATGTGTGCTCTTGCACATTGGCTACTGTATTAGCTCTTACCATGGCCCTCCAGTTATTCACACTTGGCCTCTTGCACATTGGATACCGTTTCCATCCTTACCATGGTCCTCTGGGTTATTCACATGTGTGCTGTTGCACACTGGCTACCGTTTCCACCCTTACCATGGCCCACTGGGTCATTCATGTGTGTTCTTGCACATTGGCCACCATATCTGCCCTTACCATGGCCCTCTATGTTATTCACATGCATGCTCTTGCACACTGGCTACTGTTTACACCCTTACCATGGCCCTCTGGGCCATTCACATGCGTGCTCTTGTACACTGGCTACCGTTTCCACCCTTACCATGGCCCTCTGGGTCATTCACATGCGTGTTCTTGCACATTGGCTACCGTATCTGCCCTTACCATGGCCCTCTGGGTTATTCACATGCATGTCCTTGCACATTGGCTACCTTTTCCACGCTTACCATGGCCCTCTAGGTTATTCACATGCGTGCTCTTGTACATTGGATACCATTTCCATCCTTACCATGGCCCTCTGTGTTATTCACATGCATGTTCTTGCACATTGGCTACTGTATCCATCCTTACCAGGGCCCTCTGGGTCATTCACATGTGTGTTCTTGCACATTGGCCACCGTATCTGCCCTTACCATGGCCTTCTGGGTTATTCACATGCGTGTTCTTTCACATTGGCCCCCGTATCTGCCCTTACCATGGCCCTCTGGGTTATTCACATGTGTGCTCTTGCACATTGGCTACTGTATTAGCTCTTACCATGGCCCTACAGTTATTCACATGTGTCTTCTTGCACATTGGATACCGTTTCCATCCTTACCATGGCCCTCTGGGTTATTCACTCACGTGCTCTTGTACATTGGATACCATTTCCATCCTTACCATGGCCCTCTGGGTTATTCACATGTGTGCTCTTGCACATTGGCTACTGTATTAGCTCTTACCATGGCCCTCCAGTTATTCACACGTTTCCTCTTGCACATTGGATACCATTTCCATCCTTACCATGGCCCTCTGGGTTATTCACATGCGTGCTCTTGTACACTGGCTACCATTTCCACCCTTACCATGGCCCTCTGGGTCATTCACATGCGTGTTCTTGCACAATGGCCATCTTATCTGCCCTTACCATGGCCTCTGGGTTATTCACATGCATGCTCTTGCACACTGGCTACCGTTTCCACCCTTACCATGGCCCTCTGGATTATTCACATGTGTGCTCTTGCACATTGGCTACTGTGTTAGCTCTTACCATGGCCCTCCAGTTATTCACATGTGGTCTCTTGCACATTGGATACCGTTTCCATCCTTACCATGGCCGCTGGGTTATTCACACACGTGCTCTTGTACATTTGATACCGTTTCCATCCTTACCATGGCCCTCCGGGTTAATCGCATGCGTGTTCTTGCACATTAGCCACCGTATCTGCCCTTACCATGGCCATCCGGGTTATTCACGTGTGTTCTTGCACATTGGCCACTGTATCCGCCCTTACCATGGCCCTCTGGGTTATTCACATGCGTGCTCTTGCACACTGGCTACCGGTTCCACCCTTACCATGGCCCTCTGGGTTATTCACATGCATGTTCTTGCACATTGGCCACCGTATCTGCCCTCACCATGGCCCTCTGGGTTACTCACATGTGTGCTCTTGCACATTGGCTACTGTATTAGCTCTTACCATGGCCCTCCAGTTATTCACACTTGGCCTCTTGCACATTGGATACCGTTTCCATCCTTACCATGGTCCTCTGGGTTATTCACATGTGTGCTGTTGCACACTGGCTACCGTTTCCACCCTTACCATGGCCCACTGGGTCATTCATGTGTGTTCTTGCACATTGGCCACCATATCTGCCCTTACCATGGCCCTCTATGTTATTCACATGCATGCTCTTGCACACTGGCTACTGTTTACACCCTTACCATGGCCCTCTGGGCCATTCACATGCGTGCTCTTGTACACTGGCTACCGTTTCCACCCTTACCATGGCCCTCTGGGTCATTCACATGCGTGTTCTTGCACATTGGCTACCGTATCTGCCCTTACCATGGCCCTCTGGGTTATTCACATGCATGTCCTTGCACATTGGCTACCTTTTCCACGCTTACCATGGCCCTCTAGGTTATTCACATGCGTGCTCTTGTACATTGGATACCATTTCCATCCTTACCATGGCCCTCTGTGTTATTCACATGCGTGTTCTTGCACATTGGCTACTGTATCCATCCTTACCAGGGCCCTCTGGGTCATTCACATGTGTGTTCTTGCACATTGGCCACCGTATCTGCCCTTACCATGGCCTTCTGGGTTATTCACATGCGTGTTCTTTCACATTGGCCCCCGTATCTGCCCTTACCATGGCCCTCTGGGTTATTCACATGTGTGCTCTTGCACATTGGCTACTGTATTAGCTCTTACCATGGCCCTACAGTTATTCACATGTGTCTTCTTGCACATTGGATACCGTTTCCATCCTTACCATGGCCCTCTGGGTTATTCACTCACGTGCTCTTGTACATTGGATACCATTTCCATCCTTACCATGGCCCTCTGGGTTATTCACATGTGTGTTCTTGCACATGGGATACCGTAGCCATCCTTCCCATGGCCCTCTGGGTTATTCACATGCGTGTTCTTGCACATTGGCCACCGTACCTGCCCTTACCATGGCCCTCTGGGTTATTCACATGTGTGCTCTTGCACATTGGCTACTGTATTAGCTCTTACCATGGCCCTCCAGTTATTCACATGTGTCTTCTTGCACATTGGATACCGTTTCCATCCTTACCATGGCCCTCTGGGTTATTCACTCATGTGCTCTTGTACATTGGATACCATTTCCATCCTTACCATGGCCCTCTGGGTTATTCACATGTGTGTTCTTGCACATGGGATACCGTAGCCATCCTTCCCATGGCCCTCTGGGTCATTCCCATGCGTGTTCTTGCACATTGGCCACCGTACCTGCCCTTACCATGGCCCTCTGGGTTATTCACATGCGTATTCTTGTACATTGGCCCCCGTATCTGCCCTTACCATGGCCCTCTGGGTTATTCACATGTGTGTTCTTGCACATTGGCCACTGTATCTGCCCTTGCCATGGCCCTCCGGGTTATTTACATGCGTGCTCTTGCACACTGGCTACCGTATCTACCATGGCCCTCTGGGTTATTTACATGTGTGCTCTTTCACATTAGCTACTGTATTAGCTCTTACCATGGCCCTCCAGTTATTCACACGCGTGCTCTTGTACATTGGATACCATTTCCATCCTTACCTTGGCCCTCCAGGTTATTCACATGCATGCTCTTGCACACTGGCTACCGTTTCCACCCTTACCATGGCCCTCTGGGTCGGTCACATGTGTGTTCTTGCACATTGGCCACTGTAACTGCCCTTACCATGGCCCTCTGGGTTATTCACATGCATGTTCTTGCACATTGGCCACCGTATCTGCCCTTACCATGGCCCTCTGGGTTATTCACATGTGTGCTCTTGCACATTGGCTACTGTATTAGCTCTTACCATGGCCCTCCAGTTATTCACATGTGTCCTCTTGCACATTGGATACCGTTGCCATCCTTACCATGGCCGCTAGGTTATTCACATGCGTGCTCTTGTACACTGGCTACCATTACCACCCTTACCATGGCCTTCTGGGTCATTCACATGCGTGTCCTTGCACATTGGCCAGAGTATCTGCCCTTACCATGGCCCTCTGGGTTATTCACATGTGTGCTCTTGCACATTGGCTACTGTATTAACTCTTACCATGGCCCTCCAGTTATTCACACGTGGCCTCTTGAACATTGAATACCGTTTCCATCCTTACAATGCTCCTCTGGGTTATTCACATGCGTGCTGTTGCACACTAACTACCGTTTCCACCCTTACCATGGTCCTCTGGGTCATTCACATGCGTGTTCTTGCACAATGGCCACCATATCTGCCCTTACCATGGCCCTCTGGGTTATTCACATGGGTGCTCTTGCACACTGGCTACCGTTTCCACCCTTACCATGGCCCTCTGGGTCACTCACATGCGTGTTCTTGCACATTGGCCACCGTGTCTGCCCTTACCATGGCCCTTTGGGTTATTCACATGTGTGCTCTTGCACATTGGCTACTGTATTAGCTCTTACCATGGCCCTCCAGTTATTCACACGTGTCCTCTTGCACATTGGATACGTTTCCATCCTTTCCACGGTCCTCTGGGTTATTCACATGCGTGCTCTTGCACACTGGCTACCGTTTCCACCCTTACAATGGCCCTCCGGGTTATTCACATGTGTGCTCTTGCACATTGGCTAACAGATCAGCTCTCATATGGCCTTCTGGACTGCCCAAGCTGCAACAAATCCAAACTCTCCGTGCCCTGAGTGAGTGCAGTGCTGGGCCTGTCCCCACAAAGTCTTCTCCGGAAACACCCCTTATCTTCTTCTTGAGATCCCTGAAGTCTTTGCTTCTAGAAGGCATCTTGCTGTGGAGTCCGCGCTCTCAGACACCAGGGTCTGGACCCCTCTGTGTCCATCACCGCCATTTGTAAGATCTCTCTGGTCTGAAGGACCCCAGACCCTCCCCTGTGGCTCTTCCCCACTGTAACAGGTGCCTCAAGATTCTAAGAGAAGGGGTGTCTGGCGAGAGGAAGGCGTCAGACATCTGCTGAGTTTTAAAAGGAAGGCACAAGGTTTTGGGGTGAAGGGTTTGGGTAGATGGGGTGTCTGTCGAGTGGATGGCGGCAGGCATCTGCTGGGTTTTAAAAGGAAGGCACAAGGTTTTGGGGTGAAGGGTTTGGGAGGATGGGGTGTCTGGTAAGGGGAAGGCGGCAAGCATCTGCTGGGTTTTAAAAGGAAGTGTACAAGGTTTTGGGGTGAAGGGTTTGGGAAGAGGGGTGTCTGGTGAGTCGAAGGCGGCGGCAAGTGTACACGATTTTGGGGTGAAGGGCTTGAGTAGGGGCCAGACGTGCCTGGGAGAGGGCCAAAGAGGGTCCCAGACGGTGGGTGAGTCACACGGCCAGGTTTGTGGGGGGTGGAGCGGGGGGTCGGTAGCGGGAATGTCGAGTGGGTTGGAAAGGGAGGGTGTGGGGGCAGGTGAAGAGGTGTACTGCAGGTATGGGGGTGTGGGGGCAGGTGAAGAGGTGTACTGCAGGTATGGGGGTGTGGGGGCAGGTGAAGTGGTGTACTGCAGGTATGGGGGTGTGGGGGGCAGGTGAAGAGGTGTACTGCAGGTATGGGGTTGTGGGGAGCAGGTGTAGAGCAGGTGTAGAGGGGTACTGCAGGGCATGAGCTGCAGGTATGGGTGTGGGGGGGCAGGTGAAGAGGTGTACTGCAGGGCATGAGCTGCAGGTATGGGGGTGTGGGGGCAGGTGAAGAGGTGTACTGCAGGGCATGAGCTGCAGGTAATGGGGTGCAGGTGAAGAGGTGTACTGCAGGGCATGAGCTGCAGGTGTGGGGTGCAGGTGAAGAGGTGTACTGCAGGGCATGAGCTGCAGGTGTGGGGTGCAGGTGAAGAGATGTACTGCAGGGCATGAGCTGCAGGTATGGGGGTGGGGGCAGGTGAAGAGGTGTACTGCAGGGCATGAGCTGCAGTTATGGGGGTGAGGGCAGGTGAAGAGGTGGACTGCAGGGCATGAGCTGCAGGTATGGGGGGTGGGGGCAGGTGAAGAGGTGTACTGCAGGGCATGAGCTGCAGTTATGGGGGTGGGAGCAGGTGAAGAGGTGTACTGCAGGCCATGAGCTGCAGGTATGGGGGTGTGGGGTGCAGGTGAAGAGGTGTACTGCAGTGCAGGAGCTGCAGGTATGGGGTGTGGGGGGCAGATGAAGAGGTGTACTGCAGGGCATGAGCTGCAGGTATGGGGGTGTGGGGGCAGGTGTAGAGGTGTACTGCAGGGCAGGAGCTGCAGGTAATGGGGTGCAGGTGAAGAGGTGTACTGCAGGGCATGAGCTGCAGGTATGGGTGTGTGGGGGGCAGGTGAAGAGGTGTACTGCAGGGCATGAGCTGCAGGTATGGGGGTGTGGGGGGCAGGTGAAGAGGTGTACTGCAGGGCATGAGCTGCAGGTATGGGGATGTGGGGGCAGGTGTAGAGGTGTACTGCAGGGCAGGAGCTGCAGGTATGTGTGTGTGGGGGGCAGGTGTAGAGGTGTACTGCAGGGCATGAGCTGCAGGTATGGGGGGTGGGGGCAGGTCAAGAGGTGTACTGCAGGGCATGAGCTGCAGGTATAGGGGTGTGGGGTGCAGGTGAAGAGGTGTGCTGCAGGTAATGGGGTGTGGGGTGCAGGTGAAGAGGTGTACTGCAGGTATGGGGTTGTGGGGGCAGGTGAAGAGGTGTACTGCAGAGTAGTGAGCTGCAGGGATGGGGTGGGGGCAGGTGAAGAGGTGTACTGCAGGGCATGAGCTGCAGGTATGGGGGTGTGTGGGGGCAGGTGAAGAGGTGTACTGCAGGGCATGAGCTGCAGGTATGGGGGTGTGGAGGCAGGTGTAAAGGTGTACTGCAGGGTAGGAGCTGCAGGTGTGGGTGTACTGCAGGGCATGAGCTGCAGGTATGGGGGGCAGGTGAAGAGGTGTACTGCAGGTATGGGGGAGTGGGGGACAGGTGAGGTGTACTGCAGGGCATGAGCTGCAGGTATGGGGCAGGTGTAGAGGTGTACTGCAGGGCAGGAGCTGCAGGTGTGGGGGCAGGTGAAGAGGTGTACTGCAGGGCATGAACTGCAGGTGTGAGGGTGTGGGGGCAGGTGTAGAGGTGTACTGCAGGGCATGAGCTGCAGGTGTGGGGGGCAGGTGAAGAGGTGTACTGCAGGGCATGAGCTGCAGGTGTAGTGGTGTGGGGTGCAGGTGAAGAGGTGTACTGCAGGGCATGAGCTGCAGGTATGGGTGTGTGGGGGGCAGGTGAAGAGGTGTACTGCAGGGCATGAGCTGCAGGTATGGGGTGAGGGGCCGGTGAAGAGGTGTACTGCAGGGCATGAGCTGCAGGTATGGGGGTGTGGGGGCAGGTGAAGTGGTGTACTGCAGGTATGGGGGCGTGGAGGCAGGTGTAGAGGTGTACTGCAGGTATGAGGGTGGGGGAGGTGAAGAGGTGTACTGCAGGTATGGGCGTGTGGGGGCAGGTGAAGAGGTGTACTGCAGGGCATGAGCTGCATGTATGGGGTGTGTGGGGGCAGGTGAAGAGGTGTACTGCAGGGCATGAGCTGTAGGTATGGGGGTGGGGGGCAGGTGAAGAGGTGTACTGCAGAGCAGTGAGCTGCAGGTATGGGGGGGTGTGGGGGCAGGTGAAGAGGTGTGCTGCAGGTATGGGGGGCGGGGGGGCAGGTGAAGAGGTGTCCTGCAGAGCAGTGAGCTGCAGGTATGGGGGTGTGGGGGCAGGTGAAGAGGTGTACTGCAGGTATGGGGTGTGGGGGCAGGTGAAGAGGTGTATTGCAGGTATGGGGGTGTGGGGGCAGGTGAAGAGGTGTACTGCAGGGCATGAGCTGCAGGTATGGGGGTGGGGGCAGGTGAAGAGGTGTACTGCAGAGCAGTGAGCTGCAGGTATGGGGGTGTGGGGGCAGGTGAAGAGGTGTACTGCAGGGCATGAGCTGCAGGTATGGGGGTGGGGGGGGCAGGTGAAGAGGTGTACTGCAGAGCAGTGAGCTGCAGGTATGGGGGAGTGTGGGGGCAGGTGAAGAGGTGTGCTGCAGGTATGGGGGTGGGGGGCAGGTGAAGAGGTGTACTGCAGGGCATGAGCTGCAGGTATGGGGCAGGTGAAGGGGTGTCCTGCAGAGCAGTGAGCTGCAGGTATGGGGGTGTGGGGGCAGGTGAAGAGGTGTACTGCAGGTATGTGGGTGTGGGGGCACGTGAAGAGGTGTACTGCAGGTATGGGGGTGTGGGTGGCAGGTGAAGAGGTGTACTGCAGGGCATGAGCTGAGGTACGGGGTGGGGGCAGGTGAAGGGGTGTGCTGCAGGTATGGAGGTGGGGGGCAGGTGAAGAGGTGTACTGCAGGGCATGAGCTGCAGGTATGGGGGTGGGGGGCAGGTGAAGAGGTGTCCTGCAGAGCAGTGAGCTGCAGGTATGGGGGTGTGGGGGCAGGTGAAGAGGTGTACTGCAGGTATGGGGGTGTGGGGGCAGGTGAAGAGGTGTATTGCAGGTATGGGGGTGTGGGGACAGGTGAAGAGGTGTACTGCGGGGCATGAGCTGCAGGTATGGGGTGTGTGGGGGCAGGTGAAGAGGTGTACTGTAGAGCATGAGCTGCAGGTATGGGGGTGTGGGGGCAGGTGTAGAGGTGTACTGCAGGGCATGAGCTGGAGGTATGGGGTGTGTGGGGGCAGGTGAAGAGGTGTACTGCAGGGCATGAGCTGCAGGTATGAGGGTGTGGGGGGCAGGTGAAGAGGTGTACTGCAGGGCATGAGCTGCAGGTATGGGGGTGTGGGGACAGGTGTAGAGGTGTACTGCAGGGCAGGAGCTGCAGGTATGGGGGTGTGGGGGCAGGTGAAGAGGTTTACTGCAGGGCATGAGCTGCAGGTATGTGTGTGTGGGAGGCAGGTGTAGAGGTGTACTGCAGGGCATGAGCTGCAGGTATGGGGGTGTGGGCAGGTGAAGAGGTGTACTGCAGGGCATGAGCTGCAGGTATAGGGGTGTGGGGTGCAGGTGAAGAGGTGTACTGCAGGGCATGAGCTGCAGGTAATGGGGTGTGGGGTGCAGGTGAAGAGGTGTACTGCAGGTATGTGGTTGTGGGGGCAGGTGAAGAGGTGTACTGCAGGGCAGGAGCTGCAGGTATGGGGGTGTGGGGGTAGGTGTAGAGGTGTACTGCAGGGCATGAGCTGCAGGTATGGGGGTATGTGGGGGCAGGTGAAGAGGTGTACTGCAGGGCATGAGCTGCAGGTATGGGGGTGTGGAGGCAGGTGTAAAGGTGTACTGCAGGGTAGGAGCTGCAGGTGTGGGGGCAGGTGTAGAGGTGTACTGCAGGGCATGAGCTGCAGGTATGGGGGTGGGGGGCAGGTGAAGAGGTGTACTGCAGGTATGGGGGAGTGGGGGACAGGTGAGGTGTACTGCAGGGCATGAGCTGCAGGTATGGGGGTGTGGGGGCAGGTGAAGAGGTGTACTGCAGGGCAGGAGCTGCAGGTATGAGGGTGTGGGGGGCATTTGAGGAGGTGGACTGCAGGGCATGAGCTGCAAGTATGGGGGTGTGGAGGGCAGGTGTAGAGGTGTACTGCAGGGCATGAGCTGCAGGTGTGGGGGGCAGGTGAAGAGGTGTACTGCAGGGCATGAGCTGCAGGTGTAGGGGTGTGGGGTGCAGGTGAAGAGGTGTACTGCAGGGCATGAGCTGCAGGTATGGGTGTGTGGGGGGCAGGAGAAGAGGTGTACTGCAGGGCATGAGCTGCAGGTATGGGGGTGAGGGGCCGGTGAAGAGGTGTACTGCAGGGCATGAGCTGCAGGTATGGGGGTGTGGAGGCAGGTGAAGTGATGTACTGCAGGTATGGGGGCGTGGAGGCAGGTGTACTGCAGGTATGAGGGTGGGGGAGGTGAAGAGGTGTACTGCAGGTATGGGCGTGTGGGGGCAGGTGAAGAGGTGTCCTGCAGAGCAGTGAGCTGCAGGTATGGGGGTGTGGGGGCAGGTGAAGAGGTGTACTGCAGGTATGGGGTGTGGGGGCAGGTGAAGAGGTGTACTGCAGGTATGGGGGTGTGGGGGCAGGTGAAGAGGTGTACTGCAGGGCATGAGCTGCAGGTATGGGGGTGGGGGCAGGTGAAGAGGTGTACTGCAGAGCAGTGAGCTGCAGGTATGGGGGGTGTGGGGGCAGGTGAAGAGGTGTACTGCAGGGCATGAGCTGCAGGTATGGGGGTGGGGGGGGCAGGTGAAGAGGTGTACTGCAGAGCAGTGAGCTGCAGGTATGGGGGTGTGTGGGGGCAGGTGAAGAGGTGTGCTGCAGGTATGGGGGTGGGGGGCAGGTGAAGAGGTGTACTGCAGGGCATGAGCTGCAGGTATGGGGCAGGTGAAGGGGTGTCCTGCAGAGCAGTGAGCTGCAGGTATGGGGGTGTGGGGGCAGGTGAAGAGGTGTACTGCAGGTATGTGGGTGTGGGGGCACGTGAAGAGGTGTACTGCAGGTATGGGGGTGTGGGTGGCAGGTGAAGAGGTGTACTGCAGGGCATGAGCTGAGGTACGGGGTGGGGGCAGGTGAAGGGGTGTGCTGCAGGTATGGAGGTGGGGGGCAGGTGAAGAGGTGTACTGCAGGGCATGAGCTGCAGGTATGGGGGTGGGGGGCAGGTGAAGAGGTGTCCTACAGAGCAGTGAGCTGCAGGTATGGGGGTGTGGGGGCAGGTGAAGAGGTGTACTGCAGGTATGGGGGTGTGGGGGCAGGTGAAGAGGTGTATTGCAGGTATGGGGGTGTGGGGACAGGTGAAGAGGTGTACTGCGGGGCATGAGCTGCAGGTATGGGGTGTGTGGGGGCAGGTGAAGAGGTGTACTGTAGAGCATGAGCTGCAGGTATGGGGGTAGGTGTAGAGGTGTACTGCAGGGCATGAGCTGCAGGTATGGGGTGTGTGGGGGCAGGTGAAGAGGTGTACTGCAGGGCATGAGCTGCAGGTATGGGGGTGTGGGGGGCAGGTGAAGAGGTGTACTGCAGGGCATGAGCTGCAGGTATGGGGGTGTGGGGACAGGTGTAGAGGTGTACTGCAGGGCAGGAGCTGCAGGTATGGGGGTGTGGGGGCAGGTGAAGAGGTTTACTGCAGGGCATGAGCTGCAGGTATGTGTGTGTGGGAGGCAGGTGTAGAGGTGTACTGCAGGGCATGAGCTGCAGGTATGGGGGTGTGGGCAGGTGAAGAGGTGTACTGCAGGGCATGAGCTGCAGGTATAGGGGTGTGGGGTGCAGGTGAAGAGGTGTACTGCAGGGCATGAGCTGCAGGTAATGGGGTGTGGGGTGCAGGTGAAGAGGTGTACTGCAGGTATGTGGTTGTGGGGGCAGGTGAAGAGGTGTACTGCAGGGCAGGAGCTGCAGGTATGGGGGTGTGGGGGTAGGTGTAGAGGTGTACTGCAGGGCATGAGCTGCAGGTATGGGGGTATGTGAGGGCAGGTGAAGAGGTGTACTGCAGGGCATGAGCTGCAGGTATGGGGGTGTGGAGGCAGGTGTAAAGGTGTACTGCAGGGTAGGAGCTGCAGGTGTGGGGGCAGGTGTAGAGGTGTACTGCAGGGCATGAGCTGCAGGTATGGGGGTGGGGGGCAGGTGAAGAGGTGTACTGCAGGTATGGGGGAGTGGGGGACAGGTGAGGTGTACTGCAGGGCATGAGCTGCAGGTATGGGGGTGTGGGGGCAGGTGAAGAGGTGTACTGCAGGGCAGGAGCTGCAGGTATGAGGGTGTGGGGGGCATTTGAGGAGGTGGACTGCAGGGCATGAGCTGCAAGTATGGGGGTGTGGAGGGCAGGTGTAGAGGTGTACTGCAGGGCATGAGCTGCAGGTGTGGGGGGCAGGTGAAGAGGTGTACTGCAGGGCATGAGCTGCAGGTATGGGGGTGAGGGGCCGGTGAAGAGGTGTACTGCAGGGCATGAGCTGCAGGTATGGGGGTGTGGAGGCAGGTGAAGTGGTGTACTGCAGGTATGGGGGCGTGGAGGCAGGTGTAGAGGTGTACTGCAGGTATGAGGGTGGGGGAGGTGAAGAGGTGTACTGCAGGTATGGGCGTGTGGGGGCAGGTGAAGAGGTGTACTGCAGGGCATGAGCTGCAGGTATGGGGTGTGTGGGGGCAGGTGAAGAGGTGTACTGCAGGGCATGAGCTGCAGATATGGGGGTGGGGGGCAGGTGAAGAGGTGTACTGCAGAGCAGTGAGCTGCAGGTATGGGGGTGTGTGGGGGCAGGTGAAGAGCTGTGCTGCAGGTATGGGGGGTGGGGGGGCAGGTGAAGAGGTGTCCTGCAGAGCAGTGAGCTGCAGGTATGGGGGTGTGGGGGCAGGTGAAGAGGTGTACTGCAGGTATGGGGGTGTGGGGGCAGGTGAAGAGGTGTACTGCAGGTATGGGGGTGTGGGGGCAGGTGAAGAGGTGTACTGCAGGGCATGAGCTGCAGGTATGGGGATGGGGGGCAGGTGAAGAGGTGTACTGCAGAGCAGTGAGCTGCAGGTATGGGGGTGTGTGGGGGCAGATGAAGAGGTGTGCTGCAGGTATGGGGGTGGGGGGGCAGGTGAAGAGGTGTACTGCAGGGCATGAGCTGCAGGTATGGGGGCGGGGGGCAGGTGAAGGTGTCCTGCAGAGCAGTGAGCTGCAGGTGTGGGGGCAGGTGAAGAGGTGTACTGCAGGTATGTGGGTGTGGGGGCAGGTGAAGAGGTGTACTGCAGGTATGGGGGTGTGGGTGGCAGGTGAAGAGGTGTACTGCAGGGCATGAGCTGCAGGTACGGGGTGGGGGCAGGTGAAGGGGTGTGCTGCAGGTATGGAGGTGGGGGCCGGTGAAGAGGTGTACTGCAGGGCATGAGCTGCAGGTATGGGGTGGGGGGGCAGGTGAAGAGGTGTACTGCAGGGCATGAGCTGCAGGTATGGGGGTGGGGGGCAGGTGAAGAGGTGTACTGCAGGTGTGGGGGCAGGTGAAGAGGTGTACTGCAGGTATGGGGGTGTGGGGGCAGGTGAAGAGGTGTATTGCAGGTATGGGGGTGTGGGGGCAGGTGAAGAGGTGTGCTGCAGGTATGGGGTGTGTGGGGACAGGTGAAGAGGTGTACTGTAGGGCATGAGCTGCAGGTATGGGGGTGTGGGGGCAGGTGTAGAGGTGTACTGCAGGGCAGGAGCTGCAGGTGTGGGGGTAGGTGTAGAGGTGTACTGCAGGGCATGAGCTGCAGGTATGGGGTGTGTGGGGGCAGTTTAAGAGGTGTACTGCAGGGCATGAGCTGCAGGTATGGGGGCAGCTGTAGAGGTGTACTGCAGGGCAGGAGCTGCAGGTATGGGGGTGTGGGGGCAGGTGAAGAGGTGTACTGCAGGTATGTGGGTGCGAGGGCAGGTGAAGAGGTGTACTGCAGGTATGTGGGTGTGGGGGCTGGTGAAGAGGTGTACTGCAGGGCATGAGCTGCAGGTATGGGGGTGTGGGGGCAGCTGTAGAGGTGTACTTCAGGGCATGAGCTGCAGGTATGGAGGTGCGTGGGCAGGTGTAGAGGTGTACTGCAGATATGGGGGTGGGGGGCAGGTGTAGAGGTGTACTGCAGGTATGGGGGACAGGTGAAGAGGTGTACTGCAGATATGGGGGTGAGGGGCAGGTGAAGAGGTGTGCTGCAGGTATGGGGGTGGGGGGCAGGTGAAGAGGTGTACTGCAGGGCATGAGCTGCAGGTATGGGGGTGGGGGGCAGGTAAAGAGGTGTCCTGCAGAGCAGTGAGCTGCTGGTATGGCGGTGTGGGGGCAGGTGAAGAGGTGTACTGCAGGTATGGGGGTGTGGGGGCAGGTGAAGAGGTGTACTGCAGGTATGGGGGTGTGGGGGCAGGTTAAGAGGTGTACTGCAGGGCATGAGCTGCAGGTATGGGGTGTGAGGGGGCAGGTGAAGAGGTGTACTGCAGGGCATGAGGTGCAGGTATGGGGGTGTGGGGGCAGGTGAAGAGGTGTACTGCAGGGCATGAGCTGCAGGTATGGGGGTGTGGTGGCGGGTGTAGAGGTGTACTGCAGGTATGGGGGTGTGGGGGCAGGTGAAGAGGTGTGCTGCAGGTATGGGGGTGTGGGGGCAGGTGAAGAGGTGTACTGCAGGTATGGGGGGCAGGTGAAGAGGTGTACTGCAGATATGGGGGTGAGGGGCAGGTGAAGAGGTGTGCTGCAGGTATGGGGGTGGGGGGCAGGTGAAGAGGTGTCCTGCAGAGCACTGAGCTGCTGGTATGGCGGTGTGGGGGCAGGTGTACTGCAGGTGTGGGGGCAGGTGAAGAGGTGTACTGCAGGTATGGGGGTGTGGGGGCAGGTTAAGAGGTGTACTGCAGGGCATGAGCTGCAGGTATGGGGGTGGGGGGCAGGTGAAGAGGTGTACTGCAGGTATGGGGGTAGGTGAAGAGGTGTACTGCAGGTATGGGGCTGTGGGTGGCAGGTGAAGAGGTGTACTGCAGGGCATGAGCTGCAGGTATGGGTGTGTGGGGGCAGGTGAAGAGGTGTACTGCAGGGCATGAGCTGCAGGTATGGGGGTGTAGGGGCAGGTGAAGTGTACTGCAGGTATGGGGGCGTGGGGGCAGGTGTAGAGGTGTACTGCAGGTATGAGGGTGGGGGAGGTGAAGAGGTGTACTGCAGGTATGGGCGTGTGGGGGCAGGTGAAGAGGTGTACTGCAGGGCATGAGCTGCAGGTATCGGGGTGTGGGGGCAGGTGAAGAGGTGTACTGCAGGGCATGAGCTGCAGGTATGGAGGTAGATGAAGAGGTGTACTGCAGGGCATGAGCTGCAGGTATGGGGGTGGGGGGCAAGTGAAGAGGTGTACTGCAGGTATGGGGGTAGGTGAAGAGGTGTACTGCAGGTATATGGGTGTGGGTGGCAGGTGAAGAAGTGTACTGTAGGGCATGAGCTGCAGGTATGGGTGTGTGGGGGGCAGGTGAAGAGGTGTACTGCAGGGCATGAGCTGCAGGTATGGGGGTGGGGGCAGGTGAAGAGGTGAAGAGGTGTACGGCAGGGCATGAGCTGCAGGTATAGGGGTGTGGGTGGCAGGTGAAGAGGTGTACTGCAGGGCATGAGTTGCAGGTATGGGGGTGTGGGGCAGGTGTAGAGGTGTACTGCAGGTATGGGAGTGGGGGTCAGTTGCTTCCTGTCCCTGAAGACCCCCCTTGTTGGTTTGAACACTCCGTGCCAGCAGTAAGAACAAAGGCACCGAAAGCCTTCACCTGGGCGCAGGTGGGGCCGTTACTAGGGAGCAGGGGGGGTGCAGTGGAGTCGCCCGGGAGCCCTTGAAATCGATTCCTGTCTGAAGTGTATTAAAGGCTTCTTTCTCCGCTCCCTCAGGGAGGGGCCTGGGCTCAGCTGCCACCTCCCCCCCTCCCCCCCACACACAGTCTGGCACTCCTTTGTCTGGAGGCCTGGCAGGCTCTCCCTCTTCAGCACTCAGTGCCCCCTCCTTTCTTGTCTACACCCCTTCATCCTTTCACAAGTATGTGCAAGGGGGTTGGGGGCGGCCGAGGGGGGCTCCTGTGTCCCCTCTCTTCCCACAGAGGGCCTGGCCCCACCTCGGGGTATAATCGGGGGTTCATCACTGGCACCGAAACTGAGCTGGTGGGGCAGTCGGGGGCTGGGGGGGGAGAGACAGTGACTCAGTGAGTCTGTAAGACCTGAGACTCCAGTGAAATGTTCAGTGACAGGAACCAGTGAGACTCCATAGAAGTGTTCAGTGACGGGAATCAGTGAGACTCCAGTAAACTGTTAAGTGACAGGAACCAGTGAGACTCCAGTGAAGTGTTCGGTGACAGGAACCAGTGAGACTCCAGTAAACTGTTAAGTGACAGGAATCAGTGAGACTCCAGTGAAGTGTTCAGTGACAGGAACCAGTGAGACTCCAGTAAACTGTTAAGTGACCGGAATCAGTGAAACTCCAGTGAAGTGTTCAGTGACAGGAACCAGTGAGACTCCATAGAAGTGTTCAGTGACGGGAATCAGTGAGACTCTAGTGAAGCGTTCAGTGACAGGGAATCAGTGAGTCTCCATTGAAGTGTTCAGTGACTGGAATCAGTGACGCTCCACTAAAGTGTTCAGTAATAGGAATCAGTGAGACTTCAGTGAAGTGTTTATTGAGAGGAATCAATGAGACTCCATTGAAGTGTGCAGTGACAGGAACCAGTGACACTCCATTAAAGTGGTCAATGGAGTCTCACTGATTCCTGTCACTGAAGTGTTGAGTGAGAGGTGAATCAATGAGACTCCAGTGAAGTGTTCAGTGACCAGGATCACTGAAGTGTTCAGTGACAAGGATCACTGAGACTCCAGTGAAATGTTTAGTGACAGCAATCAGTGGACTCCAGTGAAGTGTTCAGTGAGAGGAAAATCAGTGAGGCTCCAGTGAAGTGCTCAGTGACAGGAACCAATGCGACTCCAGTGAAGTGTTCAGTGACAGGAATCGGTGAGACTCCATTAACGTGTTCAGTGACGGGAATCAGCGAGACTCCATTGAAGTGTTCAGTGACTGGAATCAGTGAGACTCCAGTGAAGTGCTCAGTGACGGGAATCAGTGAGACTCCCGGAATCAGTGAGACTCTAGTGAAGTGTTCAGTGAGACTCCCTTGAAGTGTTCAGTGACGGGAATCAGTGAGACTCCAGTGAAGTGCTCACTGACTGGAATCATTGAGACTCCAGTGAAGTGCTCAGTGACAGGAATCAGTGAGACTCCGGGAATCAGTGAGACTCCAGTGAAGTCTTCAGTGAGACTCCAGTGAAGTCTTCAGTGACAGGAATCAGTGAGACTCCAGTGAAGTCTTCAGTGACAGGAATCAGTGAGACTCCAGTGAAGTCTTCAGTGACAGAGCATCAGTGAGACACCATTGAAGTGTTTAGTGACAGTAACCAATGCGACTCCAGTAAAGTGTTAAGTGTCAAGAATCAGTGAGACTCCAGTAAAGTGTTCAGTGACAGGAATCAGACACCAGTGAAGTGTTCAGTATCGGGAATCAGTGTGACTCCATTGGAGTGTTCCGTGACAGGAATTAGTGAGACTCCATTAATGTGTTCAGTGACAGGAATCAGGGAGGCTCCATTGAAGTGTTCAGTAACAGGGAAATAGTGAGACTCCAGTGAAGTGTTCTGTGACAGGGTATCGGTGAGAATCCTGTGAAGTGTTCAGTGACAGGAATCAGTGAGACTCCAGTGAAGTGGAAGTAACTTCATAGAAGTGTTCATTGACAGGGAACCAGGGATGCTTCAGTGAAGTGTTTAGTGACAGGAAATCAGTGAGACTCCAGTGAAGTATTCAGTGACAGGAATCAGTGAGACTGCAGTGAAGGGTTCGACAGGAATCAGTGAGACGCCAGTGAAGTATTCGGTGACAGGGCATCAGTGAGACTCCAGTAAAGTGTTCAGTGACAGGAATCAGACACCAGTGAAGTGTTCAGTGACGGGAATCAGTGTGACTCCATTGGAGTGTTCCGTGACGGGAATTAGTGAGACTCCATTAATGTGTTCAGTGACAGGAATCAGGGAGGCTCCATTGAAGTGTTCAGTAACAGGGAAATAGTGAGACTCCAGTGAAGTGTTCTGTGACAGGGTATCGGTGAGACGCCTGTGAAGTGTTCAGTGACAGGAATCAGTGAGACTCCAGTGAAGTGGAAGTAACTTCATAGAAGTGTTCATTGACAGGGAACCAGGGATGCTCCAGTGAAGTGTTTAGTGACAGGAAATCAGTGAGACTCCAGTGAAGTATTCAGTGACCGGAATCAGTGAGACTGCAGTGAAGGGTTCGACAGGAATCAGTGAGACGCCAGTGAAGTATTCGGTGACAGGGCATCAGTGAGACTCCAGTGAAGTGTTCAGTGACTGGAATCAGTGAGACTCCATTGAAGGGTACAGTGACTGGAATCAGTGATGCTCCAGTGAAGTGCTCAGTGACGGGAATCAGTGAGATTCCAGTGAAGTGTTCAGTGAGACTCCGGTGAAGTGTTCAGTGACTGGAATCAGTGAGACTCCATTGTAGGGTACAGTGACGGGAATCAGCGAGACTCCAGTGAAGTGTTCAGTGACTAGAATCAGTGAGACTCCATTGAAGGGTACAGTGACTGGAATCAGTGATGCTCCAGTGAAGTGCTCAGTGATGGGAATCAGTGAGATTCCAGTGAAGTGTTCAGTGAGACTCCCGTGAAGTGTTCAGTGACGGGAATCAGCGAGACTCCAGTGAAGTGCTCAGTGACGGGAATCAGTGAGATTCCAGTGAAGTGTTCAGTGAGACTCCCGTGAAGTGTTCAGTGACGGGAATCAGCGAGACTCCATTGAAGTGTTCAGTGACTGGAATCAGTGAGACTCCAGTGAAGTGCTCAGTGACGGGAATCAGTGAGACTCCGGGAATCAGTGAGACTCTAGTGAAGTGTTCAGTGAGACTCCCTTGAAGTGTTCAGTGACGGGAATCAGTGAGACTCCAGTGAAGTGCTCAGTGACGGGAATCAGTGAGACTCCGGGAATCAGTGAGACTCCAGTGAAGTCTTCAGTGACGGGAATCAGTGAGACTCCAGTGAAGTGTTTAGTGACAGGAACCAATGCGACTCCAGTAAAGTGTTAAGTGTCAAGAATCAGTGAGACTCCAGTAAAGTGTTCAGTGACAGGAATCAGAGACCAGTGAAGTGTTCAGTGACGGGAATCAGTGTGACTCCATTGGAGTGTTCCGTGACAGGAATTAGTGAGACTCCATTAATGTGTTCAGTGACAGGAATCAGGGAGGCTCCATTGAAGTGTTCAGTAACAGGGAAATAGTGAGACTCCAGTGAAGTGTTCTGTGACAGGGTATCGGTGAGAATCCTGTGAAGTGTTCAGTGACAGGAATCAGTGAGACTCCAGTGAAGTGAAAGTAACTTCATAGAAGTGTTCATTGACAGGGAACCAGGGATGCTTCAGTGAAGTGTTTAGTGACAGGGCATCAGTGAGACTCCAGTGAAGTGTTCAGTGACTGGAATCAGTGAGACTCCAGTGAAGTGTTCAGTGACTGGAATCAGTGAGACTCCATTGAAGGGTACAGTGACTGGAATCAGTGATGCTCCAGTGAAGTGCTCAGTGACGGGAATCAGTGAGATTCCAGTGAAGTGTTCAGTGAGACTCCAGTGAAGTGTTCAGTGACGGGAATCAGTGAGACTCCATTGAAGGGTACAGTGACTGGAATCAGTGAGACTCCAGTGAAGTGCTCAGTGACGGGAATCAGTGAGACTCCGGGAATCAGTGAGACTCCGGGAATCATTGAGACTCCCGTGAAGTGTTCAGTGACGGGAAACAGTGAGACTCCCGTGAAGTGTTCAGTGACGGGAATCAGTGAGACTCCAATGAAGTGTTCAGTGACAGGGTATCAGTGAGATCCATCGAAGACTCCATGGCCATCCTGAGGCGCTTACTAGCTTGGACGTAGTACCCCCCCCCCCTACACACACACAGGGCTCCAAGGACAGTTTGTCTGTGAACAAGGTGGACTGAGCTCTACTGTCCCATGGCTGACGTGACAGGTGTCCAGGACTCCGGTGACACTCCTGTGCTTGCTGGAGCTGCACAGTGGAAACCATGAAACACACCACAGGACCTGCAGGGCCACTTCTAACCGCTAGCTTATTAGAATTGCTGTTGGTGCGCCTAGCTCTCGCATCTATTTCACAGCTAGGCGCTGCACCAAGACAGGTTTCTGGTCACTCACAAATGAAACCAAAACAGTTTCCACATGGGATCACAACTAACACAACACCCCCTCCCCGTTGTGGAGTACTAACCACACGACAATGCGCTTCGGAGCACTGCAATGGGGATGGGGTATGAAGCGCTATATTGCTGCCAGGCGGTGAGAGCCATGACCCCTGGAGGCTCTGCCTGTACTGAATGTCTCTCTCTGTCTCTCACTGCAGACCCCCCTGAGGTACCGGAGGTGGAGTACGCGGAGAGTGTCCTTTCTGTCATGAGGGACAGAGTGTACAAGGTGAGTGAGTGTCTCTGCCCGTCTCTTCCGCAGTCCCTGGGTCGCAGTCAGTGGGGAGACATGAGCTCGGCCTGTCCCACCCTATGTTTGGGTCTGTGAAGGAGGTGTCTCAGTCCGACCTCAGGAGGGGATCTGTGTATCTCCAGAGCTCAGTCTGTCCTACACAGAGGTGTCTCTACACCTGGTACCCAGAGCTCCCTATGTGATGTCTCCCATCCCCTCTTCTGTCCCAGTGCTCACCTGGTTCCTCCCTGAGGTGGGGGGTCTGTTTCTACACTGCATCCCTGGGTTCCCTCAGACTCTCACTGGAGGGAGGGCACTGGTGGGGGAGGGAGGGAGTGTGTCTACACCTGGTACCCAGATCCCCCTCTGTGATGTCTCCCATCTCCTTTTCTGTCCCAGTGCTCACCTGGTTCACCCTGAGGTGGGGGTCTGTTTCTACACTTCTCCCCTGAGCTCCCTCAGACTCTCACTGGGGGGGCACTGGTGGGGGAGGGAGTGTCTCTACACCTGGTACCCAGAGCTCCTTCTGTGATGCCTCCCACATCCTCTTCTGTCCCAGTGCTCACCTGGTTCACCCTGAGGTGGGGGGTCTGTTTCTACACTTCTCCCCTGAGCTCCCTCAGACTCTCACTGGGGGGGGCACTGGTGGGGGAGGGAGGGAGTGTGTCTACACCAGGTACCCAGAGCCCCCTATGTGATGTCTCCCATCCCCTCTTCTGTCCCAATGCTCACCTGGTTCCTCCCTGAGGTGGGGGTCTGTTTCTACACTTCTCCCCTGAGCTCCCTCAGACTCTCCCTGGGTGGGGTGCACTGGTGGGGGAGGGAGGGATTGTGTCTACACCTGGTACCCAGAGCCCCCTCTGTGATGTCTCCCATCCCCTATTCTGTCCCAGTGCTCACCTGGTTCACCCTGAGGTGGGGGTCTGTTTCTACACTGCATCAATGGGTTCCCTCAGACTCTCACTGGGAGGGGGGCACTGGTGGGGGAGGGAGGGAGTGTGTCTACACCTGGACCCAGAGCTCCTTCTGTGATGCCTCCCATCTCCTCTTCTGTCCCAGTGCTCACCTGGTTCACCCTGAGGTGGGGGGTCTGTTTCTACACTTCTCCCCTGAGCTCCCTCAGACTCTCACTGGGGGGGGCACTGGTGGGGGAGGGAGGGAGTGTGTCTACACCAGGTACCCAGAGCCCCCTATGTGATGTCTCCCATCCCCTCTTCTGTCCCAATGCTCACCTGGTTCCTCCCTGAGGTGGGGGTCTGTTTCTACACTTCTCCCCTGAGCTCCCTCAGACTCTCCCTGGGTGGGGTGCACTGGTGGGGGAGGGAGGGATTGTGTCTACACCTGGTACCCAGAGCTCCCTCTGTGATGTTTCCCATCCCCTCCTCTGTCCCAGTGCTCACCTGGTTCACCCTGAGGTGGGGGGTCTGTTTCTACACTCCATCCCTGGGTTCCCTCTGTCTCACACTGGGGTGCGTCGGGGCAGGGGGTGTCTCTTCCCCAATACCCAGAGCTTGCCTTCCTGTGTGTCCACCAGCTCTTCTGCCCCTGTGCCCCAAGGATGTGTTTTGTCCACTCTCCACCAGAGCTACCACACTGGGAAGAGAGGAAGGGGTCTCTTCTCTTCACATCCAGAGCTTCCTGTCTCCTCAGGGGAAGTGGTGGGGAGAGGGGTTCTCTTCCCCTGACCCTGAGCTCCTTCAGTCTTCTGCTGGAAGGGTAGAGGTCTCCAGATCTCCCCCAGTGCATCCTGGAGGTGCTTCTCCTGCATCTTCGCTTCTGCTCCAGCTTCATTCACGCAAGAGCGTGGAAGGGGTCTCCAGCCTCCACACCCAAAGCTCCCCCTGCCCCAAGCAGGGAGGGCTGTCTGCATCTCGCACACTTTGGTCCTGATGGATGCTTCTATCCGAAGATTCCTCACTGTTAGATTTCTTCCAGGTGCCAGGCTAGATCTGGAACTTTATAAGCACTTGGCCCCTTGCACTGACCGGTGGCATCGTTGACTCCGTGGTGGCCTTGCCCTGGTTCTTGAAGTGATGGCGCGGGGCAGTCTACACACCACCCCCGAGCGTGGACATCATCCGTGCTGTCTGCTCCTTCAGCATGGATCTGGATCTCCACTTCCAGGGTCCGCGTGCTGATTTCCTGACCCTGAAATTCTCCTGGTCTGTGTTATAGTTTGATAGGAAAATGTTTCCCCCAAAGACTACAGGCTTCAAACTGTCCCGCAGCTGCAGGAAACCGGTGTCCGTCAGGTGTCTCCTGGCACCACTTGAAGGACTCGAGCGTGCTAGGCGTAGCTGTACGCGAAAGAAACCAGGCCGCCGCGCTCCAAGGCTGATTTACTCCAACGCGTTGGTGGTGGACATCCTGTCCGCCGAAATCCACATCCCGTAGAATAGAATGGAATTTACATTTCGGTGGACGGGATATGCGTCGCCGTTGTGATGGAGTAACCCGACCACCGAGTTCTAAATCCGGCCGTACGTCTCTGACCGGGTCCTGCTTCAGGTCTCTGGTGAAGTCGAAGCCCTTTATCAACCTTCTGGAGGGGGAGCAATCCTCGTGGCCCGGTCCACCACGGGGAAAATCATCCAGTCCTCACAGTACAGACACCTCCCATGCGACACTTCAACAAACGAGGTGGAGGGATGCGAAATCGAAGCCAGGACACACTAAGGGCCTGGTTTAGATACTGGCAGAGGGGAATACTCGATCACAAGTGTGACGGATTTCTGGTCCGCCATACTACGATCCCATTATATCCTACATCACGCTTGTGACAGACTAACCTCTCTGCAAACTCTAAATCAGGCCCTAAGGCTCTTGACGTGACTCACCCTTCGGGTGGTTCCTCTGGCACTCAACCATCTGACAGGCTCTCGGGGTGTCAGTGTGGAGAGCTCAGCAGACAGCGCTTATTGGACTACAGGTGGCATCGGCACCCAGAGGTGCTCCAAGGCATCTGCATGAGGTGGGTGCACCTTGGGGAGCTCTTTTTCCACAGACTCAGTACGTCCGGGTATCACACCCTCAGGAAGAGTTCTGCTGTGAGGGGCCTGACCTCCTTCAGAGCTCCGTTGCACCAGTTTCCTCCTCAGTGCTGTCTGGGGGACCCGTGTTCCCTACAGTGGGACTGTGGTCTTCAGTAGGCCTTGCCACCGGTTCTTCCAGGGTTCTCAAGGTCAGAAGGGGCTCGGGACCCGCACTGGGGCAGGAGTGTGTGGTGCCCCGACTTGCTGAGCCTTAGTGTTTCCCTTACACTCCGTCTTCCTCTTTAGAAACAACTTCTGCTCCTGAAGCAGGGCAGGATTCTGCACCCAGAACCCCACAAGCTGCACCTTCATACCTGGAGATTGAGCAGAGCCAGTAGTTCAGACCGGTCTTCGGAATTAGTAGGTTTTTTCTTAAGTGCTCGATGCTCATTTCCCAGTTTTATTTAGAGTGCTCACTGGGTAAGGTTTGTGTCCTGGTGTGAGAACCATCTGGTTGACACACTTCAGGTGTAGGTATGTGATGTGCTCTTGTGTTGCCAAAGTTAAGAGTTACACTTCGGCCTTCAATGTTCGCGGCCTCATCCGTAGTTTACGTCGCCGGTTGGAATGTGTTTCCCGAAAGGGCTTCCATATATTTCCTGTGCCACCCTTTATCATGCCACAGGTTCCCTAAACTCGGGCGTCACATTTTTGTTTTTATAATCATTTTTTAGTGAGATTTTGTGGATTGAAACATCATCATACGAAGTCTTCGGTCCGCAGTAGCGTCAGCAAGGGGCTAACACATCAACGTTGCACCCTCCCCCGTCAGCATGTGGCAAAGACATCTAGGAAGAGAAGGCAAAAAGAACGGAAAACTAGAACCAAAGGAAGAGTAATTGGGGCTCATCAGTCCGACACGATTAGGAAGATGGGGTGAGACTCCTCGAGACAAGGGGAGACCATATTCCCTCAAATACCGCAGTTGGGTGCAGAGGACGATAAGTTATCTCCTCAAGTGAGGCTGTGCCCCCATCTCATGCATGAGGAAATGGGGTGTATTTTATGGTGTGGTTGAGCGACCTCACCCTGTAATTCACTTACCAGCCCCTTTAGTACCAGTCGGTTTCGCTGGTGGAACCCTTAACATAATCCTGGGTACCAGTGGCTATGACTAGTCAAGCCTACACAAAGGAACAGGTGTTAAGCATTTAAAATGCACCAAAAAAATTAAAGAAATACACAAGACACTCAAAAAGTCTGAACCAATGTATAAAACTAGAGTATATTGATATGTACTCGACACCATAACACAAAAGAACCGCTGTATGGTTCCGAAGATACAGCAGTTACAAGATATGGTAAATATGAACTTTTTTACTTATCCGTGAACAAGTATTGGCAGATTCAATTGAAGAAAAACTTGATTAATTGTCAATGAGGTTCCTTTCAGTCACTTTATGTGACCATCTTCAGCAGGGTGCCGGTCAACAGGACCTTCAAGATCTTAAAGAACAGTTACCTCAGCGGAGGAAGCAGTCCTCCATCAGTTCCAGGCACTTTTATCCTCTTGTCATAGGTTCATATAGATGTGGTCCTGATGCAAGGGATACAGGATGCTGATGATCCTCAAGGATGCTGTGGATGCTTTGCGGTCACCAGGGCCTTTCTGCAGCTGCTCTTTTATCCACAAAACTTTAAGGTGTCATGGGAACAGGAGTTGTAATCCGTCAAACTCCTCACTGTCATGGTAGAAGTCCACTTACCACTAGGCTATCAGTCGTCCGTACAGAGCAGAATCCTTCCTGTAAAATAACTTTACTTCTTGGTAACCAGGCTGCTCTCCAGTGACTGTCCTGGGCCCAGCAGACTCGGGTGCTACTTTGTGCTTCAGGTCTCGGTCTCTGGTGCTGTATGGTGACGAGTGGCGGCAGTGCGAAAATCTGGGCTACCAACTTGGGCTACCAACTGGGCTACCAACTTGCCCTGGCAGGCTTCTTCAGCTGCTGTGGCTCTCTGCTGTGGGCAGGAGGCCCTCGCCCTGGCAGGCTTCTTCAGCTGCTGTGGCTCTCTGCTGTGGGCAGGAGGCCCTACAGCAGACCCCTGGAGTCTCTTGCTTCGTCTGGGCTTGGGAAATGACGTCTCCATGAGCAGGATACAGTAGGCAGAGTCCCTTTTCCATGTCGGTGCAGCCTGTCTTTGCCGGGCCCTTGATGCAAGAGGGCAGTCTTTCTTCCATCCTCTTCCGCAGTCCAACCAAATCGGAGTTCTTAGTAGAAGGGGCACAGTTTTTATGCTCAATAAGTGTCCCCATGGTAGGATGAGGTTGATTGGGTACCAGGTTCCCTCCCTCCTGAAGACCACTTTATGCGAAGTGTGGCTACGGGCTCTCCCAGAATGCGCCAGGCTGGCCGCTTCCGACATGCCTGAACCCCTCACTTGGTGTACAGAGCTCCCTAGCCCAACCTAGTGGTGTGGCTACCAAGAGGGCTACAAGCCCCTGGAAGACCGGTTTGATGACTGGTTCTCCTCCGAGTGCCAGCATGTCTACCTAAGCAAAGGAGCAGCCCCTCTCCCGAGTGTTTACCACCCGCTCTTCAAGGCGGCTTCTCCTTTGAAGGTTTTGGGCCAACACTGGTGCTGCTTCCTGCCAAGGAGGGGTAACACCCGTGCGGCTTCTTGTCAGGCAAAGGCAGCGCCTTTCTCCCGCACAGACCTCGATTGTGTCCTTGACGTCCGCGCAGGAGGACAGAAAGTGGACTCGGGGCAGGCCCCATGTGCAACCGGGATTTAAGGCAACAAAGTGGCAAACTTTGTCAGAGTGGCACACTGCAACAAGTTATTTTCATTTGAACTTGGCATCAAGTTGGGCTTGATGTGACGAGTTGTTTGATCCCTTAGTACCCACTTTAATAGGCGAAGACGGAGGTCAGTGGGGCTCACGCACCAGCCTGCAACTCTGCACGTGCCAATGGGGCAACAGGCCTTTGCACAATAAAAATTACAATTATAGGTTTTTAGAGTTGGATCATGTAAAAACATGTTTCACATTTTAATATACAGCACCCTGTAATAGGGCTTGCTAGGCCTCCCTTAGGGGTGACTCATGATGTACTTGGTGTGACTCATGTACATTAAAAGGGCTACTTGGCTTTGAAATTACTTTAAATGGCAAAACTCGAGTTAGCAGTTTAAAACTGTCCTTACACTCTGTATTGGGAACCTGAGAGCCATGTTTTACCGTGTTCACACCCAGGTTGGCACAGACAGTGCTGCAGTCCCTGGGTAGACCCTCTAACTTACAGGACCTGGGCAACCTTGGCACAGTATTCCAGGGAGTTACAAGTGAGTTAGCCTATGCCAGTCGAACATAAGCCGATCAAACCGTTCAGGTGCAAGGCACAGGCACTTTCAGAGTCGAAAGGCAGCAGCATCAGTCCAAAGCTTTGGGGTGACTACGTGAAAAGAGGCATTTCTTTCCGAGATGGATCCTGTCAGATTGGTTAGGGGCACCCTCTGCACCTGCGAGGATGGCCATCGTGGCCACTGACGCGTCCTACCCACTGCTTTGTACGATGTCCGGAGAATCGCGAAGAAACATCCGTGCTACTGTTGCATTGGGTGTAAAATGAGGCCAGCCGGATCGCCCCGTCTCCGTCGGGCTGCAGGGGGGCTATGTTGGCCCCCGGCAGTCTGTGTGGGGACCAGTGCCAGTCCTGTAGCCATTTAAAGAAACTAAACTTGAGCCGGGCCTCGCGCAGGCCCCTGTTGTGTCCAGAATCTGGAACCAGTGTGTGTCAGGAGGCTCTGTCATTGGTCCAGAAGGGATTTCCGGAGGGATCTGAGGGCAGATTAATGAGCGATGCAGAGCTCAGTCCGGAAATGACCCCTGTGTAGGAACTCCACCCCTCAGTAAATCCTGGACTCCTGGTTGGGAGAGTGGGGGTCCAGCAGGCATGTTCTTCAACTGGAATTCATTCCAGGGATCTCTTGCCCCAAGGGTGACTTTCTTTTGTAGCTCAAAGGATTTAAACTGACCACATGCCATAGCTGAGCTGTTGTTTGATGCCACGCCCCCTCCTGGCCCTTGCACACTGTCGCTTGCTCATCAACTTGGAGGGATTTACTGGGCCAGGTAGGGGCTGTTTCAGCAGCCCCCAGGAGCTGATGCCTCGGCCCCCTACCAGCTGATGCCTCGGCCCCCCCAGGAGCTGATGCCTTGGCCCCCCAGGAGCTGATGCCTCGGCCCCCTACCAGCTGATGCCTCGGCCCCCCCAGGAGCTGATGCCTCGGCCCCCCCAGGAGCTGATGCCTTGGCCCCCCAGGAGCTGATGCCTTGGCCCCCCAGGAGCTGATGCCTCGGCCCCCTACCAGCTGATGCCTCGGCCCCCCCAGGAGCTGATGCCTCGGCCCCCCCAGGAGCTGATGCCTCGGCCCCCCCAGGAGCGGATGCCTCGGCCCCCCCAGGAGCGGATGCCTCGGCCCCCCCAGGAGCGGATGCCTCGGCCCCCCCAGGAGCGGATGCCTCGGCCCCCCCAGGAGCGGATGCCTCGGCCCCCCCAGGAGCTGATGCCTCGGCCCCCCCAGGAGCTGATGCCTCGGCCCCCCAGGAGCTGATGCCTCGGCCCCCCCAGGAGCTGATGCCTCGGCCCCCTACCAGCTGATGCCTCGGCCCCCTACCAGCTGATGCCTCGGCCCCCCAGGAGCTGATGCCTCGGCCCCCAGGAGCTGATGCCTCGGCCCCCAGGAGCTGATGCCTCGGCCCCCCCAGGAGCGGATGCCTCGGCCCCCCCAGGAGCTGATGCCTCGGCCCCCCCAGGAGCTGATGCCTCGGCCCCCCCAGGAGCTGATGCCTCGGCCCCCCCAGGAGCTGATGCCTCGGCCCCCCCAGGAGCTGATGCCTCGGCCCCCTACCAGCTGATGCCTCGGCCCCCTACCAGCTGATGCCTCGGCCCCCCAGGAGCCGATGCCTCGGCCCCCCCAGGAGCCGATGCCTCGGCCCCCCCAGGAGCCGATGCCTCGGCCCCCCCAGGAGCCGATGCCTCGGCCCCCCCAGGAGCCGATGCCTCGGCCCCCCAGGAGCCGATGCCTCGACCCCCCAGGAGCCGATGCCTCGGCCCCCCAGGAGCCGCCCCCCAGGAGCCGATGCCTCGGCCCCCCAGGAGCCGATGCCTCGGCCCCCCCAGGAGCCGATGCCTCGCCCCCCCCCAGGAGCCGATGCCTCGGCCCCCCCAGGAGCCGATGCCTCGCCCCCCCCCCAGGAGCTGATGCCTCGGCCCCCCAGGAGCCGCCCCCCAGGAGCTGATACCTCGTCCCCTCAGGAGCTGATGCCTCGGCCCCCCAGGAGCCGATACCTCGTCCCCTCAGGAGCTGATGCCTCGGCCCCCCAGGAGCCGATGCCTCGGCCCCCCCAGGAGCCGATGCCTCGGCCCCCCCAGGAGCCGATGCCTCGGCCCCCCCAGGAGCCGATGCCTCGGCCCCCCCAGGAGCCGATGCCTCGGCCCCCCCAGGAGCCGATGCCTCGGCCCCCCAGGAGCCGATGCCTCGGCCCCCCAGGAGCCGCCCCCCAGGAGCCGATGCCTCGGCCCCCCAGGAGCCGCCCCCCAGGAGCCGATGCCTCGGCCCCCCAGGAGCCTATGCCTCGGCCCCCCAGGAGCTGATGCCTCGGCCCCCAGGAGCTGATGCCTCGGCCCCCCAGGAGCCGCCCCCCAGGAGCTGATACCTCGTCCCCCCAGGAGCCGATGCCTCGGCCCCCCAGGAGCCGATGCCTCGGCCCCCCAGGAGCTGATGCCTCGGCCCCCCAGGAGCTGATGCCTCGGCCCCCAGGAGCTGATGCCTCGGCCCCCCAGGAGCCGCCCCCCAGGAGCTGATACCTCGTCCCCCCAGGAGCTGATGCCTCGCCCCCCCAGGAGCTGATGCCTCGCCCCCCCAGGAGCTGATGCCTCGGCCCCCCAGGAGCTGATGCCCCGGCCCCCCAGGAGCTGATGCGTTGGACCCCCAGGAGCTGATGCCTCGCCCCCCCCCAGGAGCTGATGCCTCGGCCCCCCAGGAGCTGATGCCTCGGCCCCCCAGGAGCCGCCCCCCAGGAGCTGATACCTCGTCCCCTCAGGAGCTGATACCTCGTCCCCTCAGGAGCTGATGCCTCGCCCCCCCCAGGAGCCGATGCCTCGGCCCCCCCAGGAGCTGATGCCTCGCCCCCCCCAGGAGCTGATGCCTCGGCCCCCCAGGAGCTGATGCGTTGGACCCCCAGGAGCTGATGCCTTGGCCCCCAGGAGCCGATGCCTCGGCCCCCCAGGAGCCGCCCCCCAGGAGCTGATACCTCGTCCCCCCAGGAGCCGATGCCTCGGCCCCCCAGGAGCCGATGCCTCGGCCCCCCAGGAGCTGATGCCTCGGCCCCCAGGAGCTGATGCCTCGGCCCCCCAGGAGCCGCCCCCCAGGAGCTGATACCTCGGCCCCCCAGGAGCTGATGCCTCGGCCCCCCAGGAGCTGATGCCTCGGCCCCCCAGGAGTCGATGCCTTGGCCCCCCAGGAGCTGATGGAGCTGATGCCTTGGCCCCCCAGAAGTCAATGCCCCGGCCCCCCAGGAGCTGATGCCTCGGCCCCCCAGGAGCTGATGCCTCGGCCCCCCAGGAGCTGATGCCTCGGCCCCCCAGGAGCCGATGCGTTGGACCCCCAGGAGCTGATGCCTTGGCCCCCAGTGCAGAGGGTTCAGTGGGCGTGGGGGTCGCCTTTCCCACCTTCATCGCCAGGGCCCTGTAAGTCGCACTTTAGAAGACATTCTGTCGACACCCAACCAGGGCTCTAGGTGGTCACCCTGGCGATGAGCGCTCCTGAGACCCCGCAGAGCTCTCCTCTGAAGCTGCTCACCATGGAGACTCATTTCACCGGTTCTGCAGGTCATGTCCCTGCAGCTTCTCTCCACCACCCTCCTCCGCGGACAGACTGGTGCTGTGGACCTTCTTCATACCAAACGTGGTCACTGCTCTGCCTGGGAGGGCTGAGAACTCTTCCCACGCTTCACCTCAAGCGCATCTTTCTAGGGATCAGCAGCCACTGCGCCTGTTTGATGCAGAGAGTAACTTCACCTCTTACTCTGAACAGACCTTGGGTCGGATTTAGAGTTTGCCGGACTGGTTACTGCTTCACAAATGAGTGGGATATTCCGTCCGCCGCATCACAGTGTCCATTCGATATAATAAAATAATAATACGACGGACAGGATAACTGTCACGTTTGTGACCGAGTAACCCATCTGCCAAAGCCTAAATCAGTCCCTAAGTCTTAGTAGGGGGGGGTGATTGTTTCTTTGTGCACAAAGAGACTACGGGCAGTTCGGAAGCCAACGTGTTCGACATGGATCGCGGTGTGCGTAAACGTGCGTTCACTTTGGCCCATCCATCGGAGGCGCGGCTGCCTCCACGGCTTTGGCAAGAGGTGCTCCAGTCTTAGACACCTGCCAGGCGGTGACCTGGAGATCCACCTACATCTTCACCTCGTCTTCCTGTTTTGATTCTCAAGTGCACCAAGGTCTCCATTTTGCCTGGTCAGCTCTGCAGATCTTCTAGTGTAAAGTCCGCTCTTCGCACCCATCCGTAGGAGATGCTGGTTTGTTATTTATTCAGAAGGTGAGGAATCTGCAGTAAAAAGTATTGATCAGAAGACGTTCCTTACCTTCAATAACTCTATTTGTGATGGATTCTCTGTTTATTTAACAGCAGGTCCATCACCACCATCTCTTTCCAGTTCTGTGAAGTGCACTTTTAGGATTCAAAAATGTCCCACCCAAGGTTCAACACGTGGCCATGTTTGCTAATTGTCATGTTTGCTCAGCGTCTGAGGACGCCGAAGGGTTAAAGACAATGGAGATCAGCACGGCCGCCTCACCTTAGGAGGCGTTGCAAGGCGGCTGCAGAGTCGATGGCATCACCTGCCAGCGCACAGGAGCCACGCTCAGAAACTTCTGAGTCCAGTCTGGTGCCGGGAAATTAAAAGAATGAGGAATCTGCAGCTCGAGGGACCACCAGAAACCGAAGATAGGTAACCGCTCTTTTGCAACGTGAATCTTTCCCTATCCACCTGCTGTGCATGATTTCACCATCTGGTGGTTGGGTCAGGACTCCTTCTCCTTTTATCCTCCTTCTATTTTATTTATTTATTTATTTTTCTGGGTGTCGTCCATCCCCATTTGATGGTATGTCTTCCCCCTGTGACATCAGAAGTGCCCCCGGAAGCCTTGTGCAGGGTCGCCAGCTTCAGATTTCTTTTCCTGCAGCCCTCTCCGGAAACAGAAGCGGGAGCTCGACTAACACTGAAGAAGATTGAGGAGTTTGACAAATCATCAAGCTCAACCCTGAGGAAAACTAAAAACCACTATAAAGGAACTAGCCCTTGTAGAGAATGGATAAGCACAGATGGACAGTGGGAAACAAGTAGACGGCCACTGGGGGATCGAGGGCGCGCTGGAAGAAAATGTAGCCGGGGCTGGAATCATTGAGGGAAAATACTTTAGGATCTGCTCCGTGTGCCACCATGAATGTGCCCAAAAGAGCAGCTAGAAGGTCTGCAGCATCTGCTCACAGAAAGATCACAGCACTGGAAGTTGCAAGGTTTGAGCTGAATCTCAGCCTTGGACACAATGCGCAGTCACAGAAAAAAGAAACCTTTCCCTAAGAGTCCGGGGTTGTCGAGCGATGATGATGGAAATGTTGAGGACTCCGCGGTAGCTCAAGGGGAAGGATCCGGTGTTGATTGGACATCCTCAAACCAGAAGCGAAACAGCTGCAGAAAAAGCCATCCAAAGAGGTCGACCACATAAAACCTGTTGAGGTAACCCTACAGAAAGACATAGATCCAAGCTGAGGCATTCGGACTCTATGTCGTGAAGGACACCCTCGACACCCAAACCCTTGACAAGCAAGAGGAAATTGAACAAAATCCCCCTCCCCACCCCGAATCCCGATAGAGACACCAATGGAGGACATCCCTTGGGTGCTGAGAAGCCGTCGAGACGGAGAGAGTGGAAAGGAGCCAAATCAAGATACTCTGACCCCAAAGAAAAAGGCGGTGCCCGGCATTGACCAGAGGGCGACTGAGGGCAGGAAAAAGAAGTGCCTGAAAGCCAAACTGGCATTGATCCTCCAGAGAAAGCAGGGTTTTGAAGGGATTCATAATCTTTTGAGCGATGACACAAAGCCACTCCGAGAAGAAACCCAGGAGGAGGAGGATCAGGCTGAGCTTGAACGTACCACACCTAAACCACAGCAAGAGGACTAAGAGGTGACGTGTGAGGAGGAGGACGTGTCCCAAGAGCGCTTGTTTGAGGACCGAGAAAGCACAGAAGGAGAATGGCAAACCTTGTGAAGGATTCCCCAGACGAGGGGGCTGAATGTCATCCTTCGAGGACATAACCCATGATGAAATCGCAATCTTCGATGCCGTGATTAAACGAGTGTCCAACAAATATGGGGTCCAGCTAGAAGAAATGCTTTTGCTTCACAATGGAGGATCGAACAGCTCCCTGTGCTGCGAAGCATCCGCGGACCATCCACGAGCACATCAGTCACTCCAAGGGTGGAGGAAAAGTCCCAGCACTTCTCTGAAGATCTCTCATACAGTGAAGGCGATGCAGTGGCTGATTGGTTCATTGCTGCCACTGCCAGGAAGCTCCGTCGCCTCTTCAGTGGGACTGCCACCTGAAAAGCAGAGCCGATGGTGGCGATGGGGAGGTGCGCAATGGCGAGTAAGGATTGGTGGCCTGCAAGCGCCAACCACACGCGAACCTAGCCACAGATCCACAATATCCACAGGATCATGCAAACTCACCAGCATTTCCTGCCCAAGGCCCCGTAACATCTCCATGTGGATCGGACGCTCCCGCTGCTGTGTTTTCCAAAAACTAAAGACAAGCAGAAAAGGCCATCCATACTCTGGAAGGCCATAGAGCAGTCAATCATTATCTGGAAAACATAAAAAATGAGGAATGCCAGCCAGTTCTTTATCTCCTTTTGAAAGTTAACAAGGGCTCACCAATAACACGAGCCACTACCACACGATGGATAGTCCAAACAATTCAAATATCTTCTGCAGAGGCAGAAACCCAGTTCGAAGGAAGGCCTAGAAGCCAATCCAGAAGGAAACAAGCATTTGCAATGCAATCGGTCTCGCATTTGCTTGAGTTAGAGCTGTTGGCATTGTAAGTGCATAACTAGACTTTTTTTGCCATATAAATTGATCAACCCTGCCACATAATTTAGTCCTCTCTGCCACGTAAATCCAGTGGCACTGCATACAACTAAAGCACTCTAGCATTTCAATACCCTAGGTATTATATGCTACGGGAAGAAAAACTGAAAATGTAAACTAGGAATCTTGAGAGGAATGGCACAAGTCAGGGTCCATAAGAAAGTTAAATTATAAATGAAGCGATCAAAAGGGATCGGTCACAAGAGAGAAAATATCCAGTAATAGAAAGATGAAGACTACTGTGAATAAAGGTGTGCTGGAGTTACGGAAGGATCCTCGAGCACTGATAGTGAGTGAAGTAAATTAACCGATGATGCGGGGGCTTCAGATGATTTCAAGCATAATTCCAGAACACAGATAAGCACAATGGGCTGTTCCAATCCTTGAACAACAGCAGGAACCAAATTAAATAAGAACTGTCAATTGTTACCACAGGCTACAAGTACATTGAATGGAGTTAGCTAGAAATAAAAAAAGTATCTTCACTCTAACAAAAGTCGTGCATTATTTCATTTTATAGCTGATGGCAAGCATGTGGCATAAAAAGCATATCCTTGTCATAACAGATTCATTTTAATATGGATAACTAGGTGGACTTTAACAACACATTCTATTGAATGTATCGAAAACATGTACAGTATGGATAACAAGCATTTAACCTAGGCAGAGAGCAGTTTCAGAACAGTGTGACCACGCTAAATCCAACTCAGAAAGTATTTTGATGGAAATATAACAAACGTTACCTTGAGGAAGGCAACAGTGTACTCCTGTCAAGTTATGCAGCACGCCAGCAGTGTCCAATCAGCCACGTGGAACGTGAGTTATAAATGTAAAGTGTCCTGTATGTCAAAGGTGCATCCTACCAGACTCGGGCATTGTTGTGTAAGGGAACGCCAGGTCGGAACTTCCTGTAGGGCAGGCTTTGTGTCATCCTGTCAGTGGATTCTAGAAGTTCCATCACACTGAGCTACTGAAACCAAATAACCTAGTACTGCAGTTTATTTGTGCTGTTCCAAATGCCTTATACAATGCACTATTAGCTGAGTGGTGTTTAAAACATTAAGTGAAAGCAATTTGAATGTTTAGCCCATGCAAAGCTCCGGGTCCCACGTTTTCACTAGGACGTTTTCTACCAGAGGAGGTCTCATCATTAGAAACGTAAAAATGCTCCTCAGCGTTGTGATGCAAAAAGAAACCTAGCCGTAGATGAATAAGGTTTCGATGGAGCAGCTCCCTTACAGCTAAGCTCCCGGTTGCCAAAAGATAACGTTTAATAAATTGAATCTCGTACCTGGGGTTTGTTTAATTCAATGGCTATATCCTGTACAGCTACGAGAAAAGTCAAATTCAGCTCGAGGATTCATGCGCAGTTTAGCTTTAGCTGAAATTGGGCGGAATACTACAAACAAACAAAAAAACACTTAATTTTAAAAGTGAAGCATGGCTTGTCTTTAAAACCGAATATGCGTCTTTGTTACCTGGAGCAGCGAAGCAGGCTAAGAAACTTCCTCTCACCGGTCAAATGTCATATCTAGTGTATACAATCCTGATTAGGTTTCATAACAACAATACATTACTTCTCAAAACAGGAAACGTTTTTGGAACAGTGGCAGCATAACGTTTGTTACTTCTTGTCTTCCAACTGGATTTTTCTTTCCAAATTGAAAGAAAAAAGCAGCGCAATCGTGCTGCTACAGTTCACTCGTAATTAAACCTATCAGCAAAAGTGCAATTAACTTCAACGGCACTTTTGCCGAAAGGTTTCATTATGAGTGAACTGTAACAGGGTCGATGTTACACAAAGCGCTGGACTTCTGCCAAGCGACATAACAAGCACTTGGAATGGAATAGTCTTGGGTTTGCTCGAGTTAGAGCTCATAGCGTCGTAAATTACTGACTGCACTTTTATTGCCATACAGACTGAAAATAACATAAGCATTTGAACTGCAATGGGTTTCGCGTTTGCTCAAGTTAGAGCTATTAGCGTTTTCTTGCCACAAACTGAAAATATAAAGTAAAACAGTTGACATAAGGGCCGGTTCAAAGCGACTCCGTGAGCTGCAGAGACAGACAAAAGGAACAAGCATTTGAAATGCAAGAACAGAAAATGTGCGAGGGAGAGTAAGGAATGGAGTAAACAAAGTTGCACATGACTGCAGATGAAAATAAGAAACATACTAGAGCCCTGTAAACAGAAACAGCCTGGAGCCACCGAAACATCCAGCGCTCTGGTCAAATGCAATTAGCCTTTGAAAAAACTAATCCCCAAGCACATGCTACATAGGCACAAGTGGAAGGGTACAAGTACTAGGGCCATGCTCCAGGGGAGGGTACAACTGTGGAAGAGGTGGGACAAAGAGCAAGGATTGACCACTAGCAAGCAAGGATTTTTTAAGGGCACTGAAACAAACAAGTGAAAAAGCAGAGACCCCACAAAGAAGCATAGAAGTATATACTAGAGTATATACAAGAGGTCTCGAATGCTCGACCTAAAAAGGAGCCACCCACTGCTTTCCAAACAAATGTATCTATTATCACATAAGGCTCCTAGTTTTTCATTTTTTCTAATTTTACAGATCAAACAGACAGAAAACAATATAGGTCCTGTCTGTCTGCATTTGTTTTTAAAAGTGGAAATTTACTGAAAATGGCGCTTCTTAGGAGTGACTTTCAAGCTGTCTTCCGTGGGTTCCAGTAGAGCGGCTAAGGAGACAGACAGGGAGTTAAAAACAGGTTGAGATTTCCCTAAATACCGGCAGATGTAAACATGCACTTGTAGGATAAAGCCGATATTGAACTTAGGGTGCAGCGTTTCGCTACATTTGGCTGCTTAATTTGGTAGAACGCGACAGGCATCAGAGTCTGAGCGCATGTTTATCAATTAAATAAATGTGGAAATCTACCATTTTACAACTCCACTTATTCTCAAGACATAAAATGAATCTGGATAAATACAGACAGAAGTATTAAAAAACTAAATACCATAAAACCAGGAGCCCTACACATAATGCATGAGGGCCTTTGGTCATCCAAACACACATTCACAAAACAGTATTGCGTGGACATTCAAGTAACAAGAAGCACAAGTTGGTCAAAGAGCACAAAAGCATCTCCTTGGACGTACATCTTCATCGCAGCCCAACCTCAAGGATAAGCAAACATCCGTCACGGAATAAATTCACAGCTTGTGAATCCAGGAAAGATTCATGCTGCAAAGAAATGGTTACTTACCTGTTGGTGTACTTTTGTGCTTGAAGAATTTTGTGGATTCACACGTGACCCACACATGTCCCAAAGTAATGAGATGGTTCACAAACAAACTATGGACTGGAAGAAAATTAAAAAAATAGTTACGCATGTTAATAACTGGATGTCTGAGAAAAACATGGACACTAAGTCGCCAAAGGCAAATAGCATCTGAAGATGGTGATCGCACACGGGGGCACCGTCTGACGTCACGGGGGAATGGGCATACTAAACGGGAACCGATGACGGCCAAACAAAACAAGGGCATGAGGATGAAAAGGGAAGTATTCCGGACCCTACCACCAGATAGAGTAATAATGCACAGCTCCGAGTAAGACACCATTTTGTTCTACACCTCTTTACTAAAAACTTTCTGTATCTCCTCTGAGGTCCCTCTTCTCTACATTGTGGGGGAGGTGTCTCTTCCTGAAACCTATAGCTAATTCTGTTCCTCCCCATCAGCTCATCTGTGTCTCTACGCAGACCTCCCTCAGCCCTCCTAGAAGCCTCTCTCACAAGAGCTTATCACTCCCTCCTTCTAGAGGCCTGCCTTTTTCTCTCCCCAGCATTCCCTCAGCCCCTCCCTAGCCGACTTTTCATCACTGACCTTATAGCTCCCTCTGTCTAATACACTAGAGACCTGTCTCTCTCTCTCTCCAGAGGCCCAACTTTCACAAGAGCTCCCTCCCGCAAGACTCTCTCCCCAGAAGTCCCTCAGTCCTTCCCTCTAGAGGCCTTTCTACCACTGACCCAAAAGCTCCCTCTATTTAATCTTCTAAAGGCCTGTCTATCACTCTTCAGAGACTTATCTCTCTCACCAGAGCTCCCTCGGTGCCGCCCAGAAGGTCCTTCAGTCTCTCCCTCGAGCAGTTTCTCTTTTATTTCCCAAACCTCCCTGTGCCTCACACTGGGGGAGGGGGATATCTCTATCCCCCTTCAAAAGCTGCTGTGTCCCACACTGGGGGTATCTCGCCCTCGAAGCTGTCGGTCTCCCATACTAGGGACTAGGGGGTCTCTCCTCCATCGAAGTTGCTTTTTAATCATCTATTTGTCCCGTTTTATCCTCTGCCTCCTTTCAAGCTTCTGTATTTCATGTTGTGGGGCAGGCAGGTGTGTCACTGGCATACTTCTAAAGCCTCCACCATTTTCCCCTCCAAAGAGGCCTCCCTCGCCTCTACACCGGATGCTATTGTGTGAGTCAAACTTGTTTTTCATTTGTAGATAGCAACCTGTACCAGCAGGAATGGAAACCCTGCTCCATCCATCACGTGGTACAAAGATGGAGGCATCCTGCCCTACCGGGCTGAACGAAATGATGGTGAGATCTCCTTGGACCTGCTCTGCCCACCCTGAGATAGCCTTCTTCTACTAGGGCCCTGAAGATGTGTCCATGTGTTTTCACCACGTTTTAGCCATTACATCCTACTCTCTATGCACCTCCTGTGTCCTCCATCTCATCATCTCACCTCTGAATGCATGCACCTTCTATGTCCTCCATCTCCTCATCTCACCTCTGAAAGCACCTCTTGTGTCCATCTCACCATCTCGCCTCTAAATGCACCTCCCGTGTCCTCCATCTCCTCATCTCACCTCTGAACGCACCTCTTGTGTCCTCCATCTCCTCATCTCACCTCTGAATGCATTTCCTGTGTCCTCCATCTCCTCATCTCACCTCTGAATGCACCCCCTGTGTCCTCCATCTCCTCATCTCACCTCTGAATGCACCTCCTGTGTCCTCCATTTCCTCATCTCACCTCTGAATGCACCTCCTGTGTCCTCCATCTCCTCATCTCACCTCTAAATGCATGCACCGCCTGTCTTCCATCTCATCATCTCACCTCTGAATGTTCCTCCTGTGTCCTCCCTCTCCTCATCTCACCTCTGAATGCACCTCTTGTGTCCATCTCATTATCTCACATCTGAATGCACCTCCTGTGTACTCCATCTGATCATCTCACCTCTGAATACACCTCCTGTGTCCTCCATCTCATCTCACCTCTGAATGCACCTCTTGTGTCCTCCTTCTCATTATCTCACCTCTGAATGCACCTCCTGTGGCCTCCATCTCATCATCTGAATCTTCCTCCTGTGTCCTCCATCTCCTCATCTCACCTCTGAATGCGCACCTCCTGTGTCCTCCATCTCCTCATCTCACCTCTGAATGCACCTCTTGTGTCCTCCAGCTCCACATGTCACCTCTGAATGCACCTCCTGTGTCCATCTCCTCATCTCACCTCTGAATGCACGCACCTTCCATGTCCTCCATCTCCTCATGTCACCTCTGAATGCAACTCCTGTGTCCTTCATCTCCTCATTTCACCTCTGAATGTACCTCTTGTGTCCATCTCATCATCTCACCTCTGAATGCACACGCCTTCTATGCCCTCCATCACCTCATGTCACCTCTGAATGCACACACCTTCTATGCCCTCCATCACCTCATGTCACCTCTGAATGCACCTCTGGTGGCCTCCATCTTATTATCTCACCTCTGAATGCACCTCCTGTGTCCTCCGCCTCCTCATCTCACCTCTGAATGCACCTCTTGTGTCCTCCATCTCATCATCTCACCTCTAAATGTTCCTCCTGTGTCTTCCATCTCCTCATTTAACCTCTAAATGCACCTCTTGGGTCCTCTACCTCATAATCTCACCTCTGATTGCACCTGTTGTGTCCTCCAGCTCCTCATCTCACCTCTGAATGCACGCACCTCCTGTGTCCTCCATCTCCTCATGTCACCTTTAAATGCACCTCCTGTGTCCTCCATTCTCATCTCACCTCTGAATGCACCTCCTGTGTCCTCCATTTCCTCATCTCACCTCTGAAAGCACCTCCTGTGTCCTCCATCTCATCATCTCACCTCATAATGCACCTCCTGTGTCCTCCATCTACCCATCTCACCTCTGAATGCACCTCGTGTCCTCCATCTCCTTATCTCACCTCTAAAAGCATGCACCTTCTATGTTTTCCATCTCCTCATGTCACCTCTGAATGCACTTCCTGTGTCCTCCATCTCATTATCTCACCTGTTGATGCACCTCCTGTGTCCTCCATCTCCTCATCTCACCTCTGACTGCACCACTTGTGTCCTCCATCTCCCCATCTCACCTCTGAATTCACCTCTTGTGTCCTCCATCTCATCATCTCACCTCTGACTGCACCTCCTGTGTCCTCCATCTCTCCATCTCACCTCTGAATTCACCTCTTGTGTCCTCCATCTCGTCATCTCACCTCTGAATGCACGCACCTTCTATGTCTTCCATCTCCTCATGTCACCTCTGAATGCACCTCCTGTGTCCTCCATCTCATTATCTCACCTGTTGATGCACCTCCTGTGCCCTCCATCTCCTCATCTCACCTCTGAATGCACCTCCTGTGTCCTCCATCTCCTCATACCACCTCTGAATGCACCACTTGTGTCCTCCATCTCATCATCTCACCTCTGAATGCACCTCCTGTGTCCTTAATCTTCTCATCTCACCTCTGAATGCACTTCCTGTGTCCTCCATCTCATCATTTCACCTCTGAATGCACCTCTTCTGTCCTCCATCTCCTCATCTCACCTCTGAATGCACGCACCTTCTATGTCTTCCATCTCCTCATGTCACCTCTGAATGCACCTCCTGTGTCCTCCATCTCATTATCTCACCTGTTGATGCACCTCCTGTGTCCTCCATCTCCTCATCTCACCTCTGTATGCACCACCTGTGTCCTCCATCTCCTCATCTCACCTCTGAATGCACCACTTGTGTCCTCCATCTCATCATCTCACCTCTGAATGCACCTCCTGTGTCCTTAATCTCCTCATCTCACCTCTGAATGCACCCCCTGTGTCCATCTCATTATCTCACATCTGAATGCACCTCCTGTGTACTCCATCTGATCATCTCACCTCTGAATACACCTCCTGTGTCCTCCATCTCATCTCACCTCTGAATGCACCTCTTGTGTCCTCCTTCTCATTATCTCACCTCTGAATGCACCTCCTGTGGCCTCCATCTCATCATCTGAATCTTCCTCCTGTGTCCTCCATCTCCTCATCTCACCTCTGAATGCGCACCTCCTGTGTCCTCCATCTCCTCATCTCACCTCTGAATGCACCTCTTGTGTCCTCCAGCTCCACATGTCACCTCTGAATGCACGTCCTGTGTCCATCTCCTCATCTCACCTCTGAATGCACGCACCTTCCATGTCCTCCATCTCCTCATGTCACCTCTGAATGCAACTCCTGTGTCCTTCATCTCCTCATTTCACCTCTGAATGTACCTCTTGTGTCCATCTCATCATCTCACCTCTGAATGCACACGCCTTCTATGCCCTCCATCACCTCATGTCACCTCTGAATGCACACACCTTCTATGCCCTCCATCACCTCATGTCACCTCTGAATGCACCTCTGGTGGCCTCCATCTTATTATCTCACCTCTGAATGCACCTCCTGTGTCCTCCGCCTCCTCATCTCACCTCTGAATGCACCTCTTGTGTCCTCTACCTCATAATCTCACCTCTGATTGCACCTGTTGTGTCCTCCAGCTCCTCATCTCACCTCTGAATGCACGCACCTCCTGTGTCCTCCATCTCCTCATGTCACCTTTAAATGCACCTCCTGTGTCCTCCATTCTCATCTCACCTCTGACTGCACCTCCTGTGTCCTCCATTTCCTCATCTCACCTCTGAAAGCACCTCCTGTGTCCTCCATCTCATCATCTCACCTCATAATGCACCTCCTGTGTCCTCCATCTACCCATCTCACCTCTGAATGCACCTCTTGTGTCCTCCATCTCCTTATCTCACCTCTAAAAGCATGCACCTTCTATGTTTTCCATCTCCTCATGTCACCTCTGAATGCACTTCCTGTGTCCTCCATCTCATTATCTCACCTGTTGATGCACCTCCTGTGTCCTCCATCTCCTCATCTCACCTCTGACTGCACCACTTGTGTCCTCCATCTCCCCATCTCACCTCTGAATTCACCTCTTGTGTCCTCCATCTCATCATCTCACCTCTGACTGCACCTCCTGTGTCCTCCATCTCTCCATCTCACCTCTGAATTCACCTCTTGTGTCCTCCATCTCGTCATCTCACCTCTGAATGCACGCACCTTCTATGTCTTCCATCTCCTCATGTCACCTCTGAATGCACCTCCTGTGTCCTCCATCTCATTATCTCACCTGTTGATGCACCTCCTGTGCCCTCCATCTCCTCATCTCACCTCTGAATGCACCTCCTGTGTCCTCCATCTCCTCATACCACCTCTGAATGCACCACTTGTGTCCTCCATCTCATCATCTCACCTCTGAATGCACCTCCTGTGTCCTTAATCTTCTCATCTCACCTCTGAATGCACTTCCTGTGTCCTCCAACTCATCATTTCACCTCTGAATGCACCTCTTCTGTCCTCCATCTCCTCATCTCACCTCTGAATGCACGCACCTTCTATGTCTTCCATCTCCTCATGTCACCTCTGAATGCACCTCCTGTGTCCTCCATCTCATTATCTCACCTGTTGATGCACCTCCTGTGTCCTCCATCTCCTCATCTCACCTCTGTATGCACCACCTGTGTCCTCCATCTCCTCATCTCACCTCTGAATGCACCACTTGTGTCCTCCATCTCATCATCTCACCTCTGAATGCACCTCCTGTGTCCTTAATCTCCTCATCTCACCTCTGAATGCACCCCCTGTGTCCTCCATCTCATCATTTCACCTCTGAATGCACCTCCTGTGTCCTCCATCTCCTCATGTCACCTCTGAATGCACCTCCTGTGTCCTCCATCTCCCCATCTCACCTCTGAATGCACCTCTTGTGTCCTCCATCTCCTTATCTCACCTCTAAATGCATGCATCTTCTATGTTTTCCATCTCCTCATGTCACCTCTGAATGCACCTCCTGTGTCCTCCATCTCATTATCTCACCTGTTGATGCACCTCCTGTGCCCTCCATCTCCTCATCTCACCTCTGAATGCACCTCCTGTGTCCTCCATCTCCTCATACCACCTCTGAATGCACCACTTGTGTCCTCCATCTCATCATCTCACCTCTGAATGCACCTCCTGTGTCCTTAATCTCCTCATCTCACCTCTGAATGCAACTCCTGTGTCCTCCATCTCATCATTTCACCTCTGAATGCACCTCCTGTGTCCTCCATCTCACCTCTTAATGCACCTCTTGTGTCCTCCATCTCATCATCTCACCTCTGAATGCACCTCCTGTGTCCTTAATCTCCTCATCTCACCTCTGAATGCAACTCCTGTGTCTTCCATCTCATCATTTCACCTCTGAATGCAACTCCTGTGTCCTCCATCTCACCATTTCACCTCTGAATGCACCTCCTGTGTCCTCCATCTCACCATCTCACCTCTTAATGCACCTCTTGTGTCCTCCATCTCCTCATCTCACCTCTGAATGCACGCACCTTCTATGTCTTCCATCTCCTCATGTCACCTCTGAATGCACCTCCTGTGTCTTCCATCTCCTCATCTCACCTCTGAATGCACCACCTGTGTCTTCCATCTCCTCATCTCACCTCTGAATGCACCACTTGTGTCCTCCATCTCATCATCTCACCTCTGAATGAACCTCCTGTGTCCTCCATCTCATCATCTCACCTCTGAATGCACCTCCTGTGTCCACCATCTCACCTCTTAATGCACCTCTTGTGTCCTCAATCTCCTCATCTCACCTCTGAATGCAACTCCTGTGTCCTCCATCTCACCATTTCACCTCTGAATGCACCTCCTGTGTCCTCCATCTCACCATCTCACCTCTTAATGCACCTCTTGTGTCCTCCATCTCCTCATCTCACCTCTGAATGCACGCACCTTCTATGTCTTCCATCTCCTCATGTCACCTCTGAATGCACCTCCTGTGTCTTCCATCTCCTCATCTCACCTCTGAATGCACCACCTGTGTCTTCCATCTCCTCATCTCACCTCTGAATGCACCACTTGTGTCCTCCATCTCATCATCTCACCTCTGAATGCACCTCCTATGTCCTTAATCTCCTCATCTCACCTCTGAATGCACCTCCTGTGTCCTCCATCTCATCATTTCACCTCTGAATGCACCTCCTGTGTCCTCCATCTCATCATTTCACCTCTGAATGCACCTCCTGTGTCCTCCATCTCATCATCTCACTTCTGAATGCACCTCCTGTGTCCATCATCTCACCTCTGAATGCACCTCCTGTGTCTTCATCTCATCATCTCACCTCTGAATGAACCTCCTGTGTCCTCCATCTCATCATCTCACCTCTGAATGCACCTCCTGTGTCCTCCATCTCCTCATCTCACCTCGTAATGCACCACTTGTGTCCTCCATCTCCCCATCTCACCTCTGAATGCACCAGCTCTGTCCTCCATCTCCCCATCTCACCTCTGAATGCACGCACCTTCTATGTCTTCCATCTCCTCATGTCACCTCTGAATGCACCTCCTTTGTCCTCCATCTCATTATCTCTCCTATTGATGCACCTCCTGTATCCTCCATCCCCTTATCTCACCTGTTGATGCACCTCCTGTGTCCTCCATCTCCTTATCTCACCTCTGAATGCACCTCCTGTGTCCTCCATCTCCTTATCTCACCTCTGAATGCACCACTTGTGTCCTCAATCTCATCATCTCACCTCTGAATGCACCTCCTGTGTCCTCCCATCTCCTCATCTTACCTCTGAATGCACCTCCTGTGTCCTCCATCTCACCTCTAAATGCACGCACCTTCTATGTCTTCCATCTCCTCATGTCACCTCTGAATGCACCACTTGTGTCCTCCATCCCCCATCTCACCTCTGAATGCACCTCCTGGTGCCCTCATCTCACCTCTAAATGCACGCACCTTCTATGTCTTCCATCTCCTCATGTCACCTCTGAATGCACCTCCTTTGTCCTCCATCTCATTATCTCTCCTGTTGATGCACCTCCTGCGTCCTCCATCTCCTCATCTCGCCTCTGAAGGCACCGCCTGTGTCCTCCATCTCCTCATCTCACCTCTGAATGCACCTCTTGTGTCCTTCATCTCCTCATCTCACCTCTGAATGCACCTCCTGTGTCCTCCATTCCCCCCATCTCACTTCTGAATGCACCTCTTGTGTCCTCCATCTCCTCATCTCACCTCTAAATGCACACACCTTCTATGTCTTCCATCTCCTCATGTCACCTCTGAATGCACCTCCTGTGTCCTCCATCTCATTATCTCACCTGTTGATGCACCTCCTGTGTCCTCCATCTCCTCACCTCACCTCTAAATGCACGCACCTTCTATGTCTTCAATCTCCTCATCTCTCCTCTGAATGCACCTCCTGTGTCCTTCAACTCATCATCTCACATCTGAATGCACCTTCTATGTCCTCCATCTCCTCGTGTTACCTCTGAATGCACGCACCTCCTCATCTCACCACTTAATACACTTCTTGTGTCCAGCAGCACCTCATCTCACTCTTGAATGGATGTGCCTCCTCCATCCTCCACCCCTCGGCTCACCTATGAATGCGTGCATCTCCTGTGCCCTCCATCTCCTAGTCTCACCCCTGAATGCACACACCTTTTATGCCTCCATCCCTTTGCCTCACCCATGAATGCACTCAACTCCTATATCCTCTCTCTCCTGTGAAGTCACACGCCTCCTGAGCCCTCCATCTCCTCCGTTTACCCTAGTCTCAATCTCATCCTCTTGTTTATTTGAAGACATGTTTATGGTGTCCCGCACGGTGAAGGAAGCGTCCGGCCTGCACTCTGTCTCCAGCATTCTGTATCTAAGACTCACCAAAGCAGACAAGGACTCTATATACTACTGCATGGTGCAGTACCCGATGCCGAAGGGCAAGACGGAGAGCCTCATGTCGGAGAAGTTCAACCTGACACTGCACCGTGAGTTTCATTCAGCTCCTTGTATTGCATCGGGATCCCTTCCCCTGTGAGTGCTCTGGCTGTACTGCTGCAAGCATGCCTTCTCTTCCTCAGTATGCGCTCCTTCTCTATTGCAGCAAGGTGCATAATCCTCCTCTGCATGTGACCCTTCTCCAATGCATCTGCCACTGCATACTGACTGCTTCTAACATGCCATGCCCTCCGCATCTGCCGCTGCATACTGACTGCTTCTAACATGCCATGCCCTCCGCATCTGCCGCTGCATACTGACTGCTTCTAACATGCCATGTCCACCGCATCTGCCGCTGCATACTGACTGCCTCTAACATGCCATGCCCACCGCATCTGCCGCTGCATACTGACTGCTTCTAACATGCCATGCCCTCCGCATCTGCCGCCGCATACTGACTGCCTCTAACATGCCATGCCCACCGCATCTGCCGCTGCATACTGACTGCTTCTAACATGCCATGCCCACCGCATCTGCCGCTGCATACGGACTGCCTCTAGCATGCCATGCCCTCCGCATCTGCTGCTGCATACTGACTGCCTGTAACATGCCCACCGCATCTGCCGCTGCATACTGACTGCTTCTAACATGCCATGCCCACCGCATCTGCCGCTGCATGCTGCCTGCTTCTAACACTACATGCTCTCTGCATCTGCAGCTGCATGCAACTGCATCTAGCACTGCATGGTACCTGCATCTGCCGCCGCATGCTGACCGCCTCTAACATGCAAGGGTCCTGCCTATGCTGCTGCATGCTTACTGCCTCTATCACTGCATGCCCACTGAATCTAGTGCTGCATGTGAACTGCCTCTAATATGCCCGCTCATTGCATTCTTAGTGCATACTGACTGCGTCTTACTGCTGCATACCCCCTGCCTCTAGCCTAGTCCTCCACTCTTGCAGTGCCTGCATAATTGTTTTACTCTTACAAGTCCGCAGACTAAATGTTTGCAAAGTCTGTGCTTCTAGTAGGAGAAGTATTTTGCATCTCTATCCGTGCACACTTATGGCTTTGATAGCAGTGAGCCTTCGGCCTACTACTGTGTACCCAGACCCTCTACAGGAAGAGCCCTGGATGCCTGCCCCTGAGACCCCCTCCTCTATCCTTCCATGCTTCCAAAGTCTGCACCTTGGAGCCTACTGAAATCACTAATGAGACCTTTTAACTACTTCCTTACTTACCGCCTCTGGCACTGTAAGCATTCACTTTCTCCCAATGTGACCCCCTGAGAGCTCTAAACCCACCCCTGATTGCTAATCCTGCAAAACCCAGAGCCCTGTCTCTTAAGAGCCACCACACACTGCCTGGCAAGGCCCAACCTCAACCACTTGAGACCATTCCCTCTCCCCTTGTGGCAAACCTTCAATCGCATCATCCTCAAGCCTGAGACGTCTACCTCTGAGAGCCACGGCCTCTGCCTTGTAACATAAGACCTCCTAAAGCTCTCAGTCTCCTCTAGGACTGGCCTCAGACTTGTAACATAAGACCTTCTAAAGCTCTCAGTCTCCTCTAGGACTGGCCTCTGCCTTGTAACATAAGACCTAAAGCTCTCAGTCTAAACCAGGACTGGCCTCAGACTTGTAACATAACACCTTCTAAAGCCCTCAGTCTCCTCTAGGACTGGCCTAAGACTTGTAACATAACCCCTTCTAAAGCTCTCAGTCTTAACCAGGACTGGCCTCTGCCTTGTAACATAAGACCTAAAGCTCTCAGTCTAAACCAGGACTGGCCTCAGACTTGTAACATAACACCTTCTAAAGCCCTCAGTCTCCTCTAGGACTGGCCTAAGACTTAACCCCTCCTAAAGCTCTCAGTCTTAACCAGGACTAGCCTCAGACTTGTACCTCTGAGAGACATGGCCTCTGCCTTGTAACATAAGACCTCCTAAAGCTCTCAGTCTCCTCTAGGACTGGCCTCTGCCTTGTACCTCTGAGACATGTGACCACTATGCTCTGCCATCCTGACCTTGTAAGCCCTCGATCTCAACAGCCCGTGCCTTCTACCTCTCCCCTTAGGATGCAGAGGTTTGAGACTCTTCCTGACGGTCCATTATGTCATCCTTTTCTGCTTTGCTGTCCAGCTCCCAGTCCAACCTCCTGTCTGCTTCCTTCTTGCAGATTACACGGAGAATGTGAAGTTTGAGGTGATCTCTGGGCCGGTCAAGGAGGGTGACACTGCGATGCTGAGATGTCAGGCAGATGGGTTCCCTCCCCCGGAGTACATCTTCTACAGGATACAGGTGCTTGCCCACTCTGCGGCCACCCCTTGAACCTTCTCTCCCGCGTGTTTCTGTCCCAGCCCCTTCACTGGGGCCTTTTACCTCTTCCATCCTTCAGCCTCCACTTTCCCTTCTCTTGCTCCCCTCTCCCTACGTCCTCTCCTCTGAATGACTATCATCTTCCATTTTTTGCCCCTTCCTCTTGTTCAGCTTTGTCTCATGTCCATCTGCCTTCTTCCTGTTTGGGCCTCACTCCCTCGTCTTCCTCCTCTCCTCCCTCTTTCCTTTTAGCCTGCCTCTCCCAGCACTGCTCACCACTGTCAGGTCCTCTTCTTGTCCTGGTCTCTATCCTTTCTTTCTTTCCTTCTGTTTGTTGCTCCTTCCTGGTGCCCGCTCAGCTTTGCCGCTCTCTTCTCCCTCCTCGTATTCTCCTGTCATCCGCTCACCTGCTCCTTTACTTTCTTCGTTCTTCCTTCCGCTTCCCTGCTCATCTTCGCCTTATGCCCCTGCTCTTGCAGATGCCCCTCTCTTCAGTGCCACCATCCGCCTGTCGCCCCTACCCTCCGACCCCTCTCTCCTTCCTCTTGGTTGCTCTCTCTCTTCATATCTGTCTGTCTGCCCTTACAGGATGGTCAAGAGGAGGAGATCCAGACCAGCCCTGAGAGTGTCCTTGTTCTGAAGAACATCTCCCGGTCTCAGGGTGGCACCTTCCGCTGCCAGGCCATGGACTTTGACAGCCCTCCAGACGTTACACTAACCCGGGACCTGTCCCTGTCTGTGAGCTGTAAGTGTGGGGGCATTAGAGGGCGTGCATGGGAGCTCCTTCCTGCATGCAGAGCTGTGTGTCCCTCACTGAAGAACCCTCTTCACTGAGAACCTCGGTCCTTCCGTTGCATTGGATTGTTTTGGAGCATCTCTAGCTCTTCATAACCTGATGAGGCTGCAAAGCTCTGTGATTTCCATCGATCCCTGGGTGTTGGAGGCTGTGACTGGCAGGATGCGGTAGGCCTCACGACTGAGATGCTGATTGTGGTGTGTGGTCTTCGAAGGCATGCTCCAAGCATGGTGTAGCGAATGTTGTAGTATACAAGTAAATAGTGTTGTGCAGAGTATGAGCCGATGCCAATGTGCCACTTTGTAAAGATAACAGTCTTCTTTTTGTCTTCATTGTAGAAAAGTACCCTCTTTCAGGCATGGTTACCCCCACTTTTTGCCTGCTGTCAGTGTGTTTTGACTGTGTTCACTGCAATCCTGCTAACCAGGACCCCAGTGACTGTTCTCTATCCCTCTAAACGTGGTTGTCCCTGGCTTTGTACACCACATAATTGGCATACTGGTGCCCCCATGTGAGCCCCTAGTATATGGTACTTGGGTACCCAGAGCATTGGTACATCAGGGGTTCCCCATAGGCTGCAGCATGTATTGTGCCACCCATTGGAGCCCATGCAAAGTGTGTCTGCAGGCCTGCCATTGCAGCCTGTGTGAAAACTGCATGCACCCTTTCACCACAGGTCACTGCACCAGATCACTGTAAGTCACCCCTATGTTAGGCCCCTCCTAGAGGGTAGGGTGCAGGTCCCTGTGTGTGAGGCACCCCTGCATAAGCAGAGGTGCACCTGCAAACTCCAGCTCCATTTTTCTGGACTTCGTAAGTGCGGGACGCCATTTTTCCCTTGTACTGGATACTGTAACTGTGTCCAGCTACATAATGGTAACTCCGAACCTGGGCATGTTTGTTATAAAACATGTCTGAATCGTACCCCAGTACTGTTGCCAGTAGCAATGGAGCAATGGTTCAGTCCTATCAACTGCTGGGTGATCTATATAAGGCATTAACCATCCACAACCTGGCCACCTTCCCTCGACTTTATGCTGATCTTTTATCCTGTGCAACCCTCTGCTGACTTTTGTCTAGAAGTATGCTATACTAATACCATATGTATACAAACACACACATTTCTTGAAAGGTGGTCCTACTAGATACTGCCACCCAGCATAGGGAAAGAGGCCAGTGGTGTTCAGGTCTGCCACTGCAGGTTGAGCATCTATCCGATCTGTGTTTGGAAGCTGTTGGCACATTCAAGGTGGGATTGCACTGGTGCAGAGGTAACTTGCACCTTTTGCAGGGGAATCATGTATGGGAACGTTTGATGCAAAGCTCTTACTATGTGAAAGGTTCCGGGCCACCTTACTTGTGGAGGAAGGGGTCCGTGATGAGTATGGTGGTAGGTGTCCTCAAGCCGTTTGCCAATGGCTGGAGGGCACCAATTTGTCTTGTGTTCCATATAAAATTGTCAATTTCTCAGGTGTTGAACTTGAGGTGGCTGGTAGACTTCCAGTGTTCAGTTGCTTGAATTCCTTTCAAAAGGATGCATGTATTGACTTGGGAAGAACTTTCAGGCTTTAAAATGTTTTCAGTATTAGCCACTGATATTAAAGGAGGCTATGGGTCCTGTTAAAGGGGTGAGGTGCATGTTGAACAAGAGGGGGAGTTGCGGTTGAGCCTTGTGATTGGTTAGTTCTGGAATTGAGTGGCTTAGAGGAGAATGGTGGGAGTGGGATGCTGAATGTCTTCTCAGTGAGGTTCCGTGTGATCCGTTACAGGACAGTTCTATGGTCTCCTAAGGCTTGAAGTCTGAAGGAGAGTGAGGAGGTGCCCACATCGGAGGCGGCCAAAAAATCAAATGGGAGTATGGCCACAACACCATTAGAGTCAACAGTTGTTTTAAAGTCATCTCACATTGCAATAAGTGATGTCAGTGCTGCAACCATGGCAGAATCTGTTTTTGATTGGCCAACAGCAGATTATCTTCAGTACATGCTGATATTGTCCAAATGCATATCTTTCAGCCAGTGTGCATAAAACAATACTTTAGGTATTGGCCAGTTTTACTACAGTCTGAGGAATCTGACCAGGTATGTTCAGATCAGGTTAAACTTCATTGTTTTAAGCACTGTTTTGAAGCTTCTAGTTGCTACGGAATGATTGAATATAGCCATGGCTGTAGTGACTGAAGAGCTTCTGAGGAGTACATCCTTGAATATATCATCTGGTCGTGAATCCACTGATCATACAGAGCCGCCTGTTGTGTTGGAGTTCTCGTCTGGCCACGGATCCACTGATGATACGAGGTGTAAGGAAATGCCTCCTTGGCATGGTTACCCCCTGACTTTTTGCCTTTGCTGATGCTAAGTTATGATTTGAAAGTGTGCTGAGGCCTGCTAACCAGGCCCCAGCACCAGTGTTCTTTCCCTAACCTGTACCTTTGTTTCCAGAATTGGCACACCCTGGCATCCAGGTAAGTCCCTTGTAACTGGTACCCCTGGTACCAAGGGCCCTGATGCCAGGGAAGGTCTCTAAGGGCTGCAGCATATCTTATGCCACCCTGGGGACCCCTCACTCAGCACAGACACACTGCTTGCCAGCTTGTGTGTGCTGGTGAGGACAAAACGAGTAAGTCGACATGGCACTCCCCTCAGGGTGCCATGCCAACCTCACACTGCCTATAGGTATAGATAAGTCACCCCTCTAGCAGGCCTTGCAGCCCTAAGGCAGGGTGCACTATACCATAGGTGAGGGCACCAGTGCATGAGCACTGTGCCCCTACAGTGTCTAAGCAAAACCTTAGACATTGTAAGTGCAGGGTAACCATAAGAGTATATGGTCTGGAAGTCTGTCATGCACGAACTCCACACCACCATAATGGCTACACTGAAAACTGTGAAGTTTGGTATCAAACTTCTCAGCACAATAAATGCACACTGATGCCAGTGTACATTTTATTGTAACATACACCCCAGAGGGCACTTAAAAGGTGCCTCCTGAAACCTTAACCGGCTACCAGTGTAGGCTGACTAGTTTTAGCAGCCTGCCACACACCAGACATGTTGCTGGCCACATGGGGATAGTGCCTTTGTCACTCTGTGGCTAGTAACAAAGCCTGTACTGGGTGGAGGTGCTTCTCACCTCCCCCTGCAGGAACTGTAACACCTGGCGGTGAGCCTCAAAGGCTCACCCCCTTTGTTACAGCACCCCAGGGCACTCCAGCTAGTGGAGTTGCCCGCCCCCTCCGGCCACGGCCCCACTTTTGGCGGCAAGGCCGGAGGAGATAATGAGAAAAACAAGGAGGAGTCACTGACCAGTCAGGACAACCCCTAAGGTGTCCTGAGCTGAGGTGACTCTGACTTTTAGAAATCCTCCATCTTGCAGATGGAGGATTCCCCCAATAGGATTAGGGATGTGCCCCCCTCCCCTCAGGGAGGAGGCACAAAGAGGGTGTAGCCACCCTCAGGGCTAGTAGCCATTGGCTACTAACCCCCCCCAGACCTAAACACACCCCTAAATCGAGTATTTAGGGGCTCCCAGAACACAGCAAGATAGATTCCTGCAGAGAAGATGGAGACACCAACTGCTTTGGCCCCAGCTCTACCGGCCTGTCTCCCCATTTCTAAAGACACTGCTCCAGCGAAGCGTTCCCAGGGTCCAGCAACCTCTGAAGCCTCAGAGGACTACCCTGCATCTAGAAGGAAAAATAACTCCCGAGGACAGCGGCTCTGTTCCCCAAAGACTGCAACTTTGCAACAAAGAAGCAACTTTGAAACAACGCACGTTTCCCACCGGAAGCATGAGACTTTGCACTCTGCACCCGACGCCCCTGGCTCGACTTGTGGAGAACAAACACCACTGGGAGGACTCCCCGGCGACTATGAGACCGTGAGTAGCCAGAGTTGACCCCCCTGAGCCCCCACAGTGACGCCAATCAATCAATCAAGAATTTGTAAAGCGCGCTACTCACCCGGAGGTTCTCAAGGCGCTGGGGGAGGGGGGACCGCTACTGCTCGAACAGCCAGGTCTTGAGTTGCTTCCTGAAGGAGAGGTGGTCTTGGGTCAGACGGAGGTGGATGGGGAGGGAGTTCCAAGTCTTGGCTGCCAGGTAGGAGAAGGATCTTCCTCCCATGGTGGCTTTTCTAATGCGTGGAACGGCGGCGAGGGCATGGCGGGTCGATCGTAGCTGGCGGGTGGGAGTGTAGAAGGTCAGGCGGTTGTTGAGGTACCTGGGGCCCAGGTCGTGGAGGGCCTTGTGTGCGTGGGTGAGGAGACGGAACATGATTCTCTTGCTGACGGGGAGCCAGTGCAGGTCTCTCAGGTGTCCGGAGATGTGGCTGTGTCGGGGGATGTCGAGGATGAGGCGTGCGGAGGCGTTCTGGATGCGTTGGAGTCTTTTCTGTAGTTTGGTCGTGGTTTCGGTGTAGAGGGTGTTTCCGTAGTCCAGTCGGCTGGTGACGAGTGCCTGGGTGACCGTTTTCCTGGTTTCGGTGGGGATCCATCGGAAGATCTTTCAGAGCATGCGTAGGATGTTGAAGCATGATGATGAGATGGCGTTGACTTGTCTGGTCATCGAGAGGGAGGAGTCCAGGATGAAGCCCAGGTTGCGTGCGTGGTCCGTTGGTTTGGGTGCGCTGCCCAGGGCGGGGGGCCACCAGGAGTCGTCACAGGCGGAGGGTGATGATCCAAGGATGAGGACTTCCGTCTTGTCTGAGTTCAGTTTCAGGCGGCTGTTCAACATCCACTCGGCTACGTATTTCATCCCTTCGTGCAGGTTGGTTCTGGCGGTGGCTGGGTCGTTGGTGAGGGAGAGGATCAGCTGGGTGTCGTCGGCGTAGGAGATGATGTTGAGGTTGTGTTGGCGTGCGATGGCTGCGAGGAGGCTCATGTAGACGTTGAAGAGGGTGGGGCTGAGTGACGATCCTTGTGGTACGCCGCAGATGACTTCGGTGGCCTCGGATCTGAACGGGGGGAGGCGGACGCTCTGGGTTCTTCCGGCGAGGAACGAGGTGATCCACTCTAGTGCCTTCTCTTGGGTTCCGATGTTGCTGAGGCGCTGCACTAGGATGTGGTGGCAGACAGTATCGAACGCTGTGGAGAGGTCCAGGAGGATGAGTGCCGCTGTTTCCCCGTTGTCAAGCAGGGCTCGGATGTCGTCAGTGGCTGCGATGAGGGCGGTCTCTGTGCTGTGGTTGGCTCGGAAGCCGGACTGCGAGTGGTCGAGGGATCCGTTAGTCTCGAGGAAGGTGGCAAGCTGTCTGTTGACGGTCTTCGCGATGACTTTGGCAGGGAACGGGAGGAGCGAGATGGGGCGGTAGTTCTTGAGGTCGGTGGGGTCTGCTGAGGGTTTCTTCAGGAGGGCGCTGAGTTCGGCATGCTTCCAGCTCTCCGGGAAGGTGGCGGTGTTGAAGGAGCAGTTGATGATGTCCCGGAGGTGGGGTGCGATGACGGAGTCGGCCTTGTTGAAGACGTGGTGGGGGCATGGGTCGGTTTGTGATCCGGAGTGGATGGTGTTCATCGTATGGATAGTGTCTTCGGTGCTGACCGGGGACCAGGCGCGGAGGGTGGTGTTGGGGGGCGTCGGTTTGGTGGTTGGGTGCGTGGTCTGTGCGCCGAAGCTGTTGTGTATGTCGGCTATCTTGCGGTGAAAGAACGAGGCGAGTGAGTCGCAGAGGTCTTGTGAGGGAGTGATGTCGTTGTTTCCGGCGCTGGGGTTGGAGAGCTCTTTAACGATGTTGAAGAGTTCCTTGCTGTTGTGTGCGTTGTTGTCTAGTCGTTCTTTGAATGCTGTCTTCTTGGTGGTGTGGATCAGCTGGTGGTGTTTGCGGGAGGCGTGCTTGAGGGCGGTCATGTTGTCTGTAGTCGGGTTTTTTCGCCAGGCTTTCTCGAGGGTGTGGCACTTCTTCTTGGAGTTCTTGAGGTCGATGTTGAACCAGGAGGCTTTCTTGCTGTTGGGCTTGATGGGATGGGTTTTCAGCGGTGCAAGGTTGTCGGCGCAGTTGGTGATATATTGTGTGAGGTTGTTGGCTGCTTGGTTGGGGTCCGCTGAGCTGGCGGGAGGGTTCTGGTTCAGTGATGTGGAGAGCTGGTCGATGGTGATCTTGTTCCAGCTCCTGCGGGGAACCTGGTGTGGGTGGTGGTGAGTCGTGGTTCTTCTGAAGCTGAAGTGGACGCAGCAGTGGTCTGTCCAGTGGAGTCCGGTGGAGTGGCTGAAGGAGATGTACTTGCTGGAGGAGAAGACTGGGTCAAGCGTGTGTCTGGCGTAGTGGGTGGGGGTGTTCACCAGTTGCTTGAGTCCGAGGTTGGCGAGGTTGTCCAGCAGGGTGGTGGTGTTGTTGTCGTTGTTGTTCTCCAGGTGGAAGTTGAGGTCCCCTAGGAGGATGTATTCAGCGGAGGGGAGGGCGTGTGAACTGATGAAGTCTGCGATGTCTTCGCTGAATTGTGTGCGGGGTCCTGGGGGTCTGTAGATGAGGGTGCCTCTGAGTGTAGTCTTGGGGTCGGTGTGTATCTGGAAGTGAAGGTGTTCTGCGGCTGTGAGGGTGTCGTCGGTGTTGGTCGTGATGCGGATGGTGTTCTTGTGGACGATGGTGATGCCTCCTCCTGTCTGGTTGACGCGGTCCCTCCGGGTGATCTTGTATCCGTCCGGGATGGCGATGGCAATGTCAGGCGCTGAGGAGGCGTTCATCCAGGTTTCTGTGAGGAAGGCGACGTCTGGAGATGTGGTGTTGAGCAGGTTCCAGAGTTCCACGGCGTGTCTGTGGATGGAGCGGGTGTTGAGTAGGATGCACTTCAGGTGGTTGCTGCTGGTGCTTGGTTTGGCGGGTGCGGTGCGGGTCTGGATGCAGGAGAACTTGCAGGATTGGCAGGTGAAGGGTCCGTGGGTGCGTCTTGGGGCGGCACGGCAGCACCCGGGGATCCGGCCGGTGTTCAGTGCGAGGAGGGTGGTGGCGCTGTAGGTCTTGCGGGTGGGCTGGCCTCTGCGGGGGCCAGGGGGTCTGGCGCTGGGCGCGGGCCAGGCGCGGACGAGCGCAGACGGGCTTGCCTTAGGCGCGGCGCGGCCGCTGCGCAGCCTCCATAAGAGTGGGAGAGGGCGGGAGGAGCAGCTGGGAGGTGGGAGCGGGGCGGCCAATGGGGAGCGAGGGGGGCGGAGCTACGGGACACAGCGGCGGGAAACGGGCGGCGAGGGGGAGCTGCTGGGCGCAGGGAACCAGAAAACAGGACCAGACTGGGCAAAAGAAGGTGAGGATAGAAAAAAAGGCGGCAACTGGACACATGTATGGAGCAGCGGTCAGCGGTCACACAGGGGCTGCGTGGCGGTGAGGGGAGCGACCTGCCTGGTAAACAGGGTCAGAGGTCGCTCTCTCTACCGCTGCGCGGCCTCCATAAGAGTGGGAGAGGGAGGGAGGAGCAGCTGGGAGGTGGGAGCGGGCGGCCAATGGGGAGCGAGGGGGGCGGAGCTACGGGACGCGGCAGCGGGAAACGGGCGGCGAGGGGGAGACGCTGGGCGCAGGGAACCAGAAAACAGGACCAGACTGGGCAAAAGAAGGTGAGGATAGAAAAAAAGGCGGCAACAGAACACATGTATGGAGCAGCGGTCAGCGGTCACACAGGGGCTGCGTGGCGGTGAGGGGAGCGACCTGCCTGGTAAACAGGGTCAGAGGTCACTCCCCTCCTGCAGAGGGAATCCCAAGGCTCCCCTGACCGCGACTGCCTGCTTCAAAGACCCGACGCCTGATAAAGACTCTGCACCCGCAGCCCCCAGGACCTGAAGGATCCGACCTCCAGTGCAGGAGAGACCCCCAGGTGGCCCTCTCCCTTGCCCAGGTGGTGGCTACCCCGAGGAGCCCCCCCCCTTGCCTGCCTGCATCGCTGAAGAGACCCCTTTGGTCTCCCATTGAAACCTATTGCAAACCCGACTCCAGTTTGCACACTGCACCCGGCCGCCCCCGTGCTGCTGAGGGTGTAATTTTTGTGCTGACTTGTGTCCCCCCGGTGCCCTACAAAACCCCCCTGGTCTGCCCTCCGAAGACGCGGGTACTTACCTGCTGGCAGACTGGGGCACCCCCTTCTCCATTGAAGCCTATGTGTTTTGGGCACCACTTTGACCTCTGCACCTGACCGGCCCTGAGCTGCTGGTGTGGTAACTTCGGGGTTGCCCTGAACCCCCAACGGTGGGCTACCTTGGACCCAAACTTGAACCCTGTAGGTGGTTTACTTACCTGCAAAAACTAACAAACACTTACCTCCCCAAGGAACTGTTGAAAATTGCACTGTCTAGTTTTAAAATAGCTATATGTCATTTGTGTGAAAACTGTATATGCTATTTTGCTAATTCAAAGTTCCTAAAGTTCCTATGTGAAGTACCTTTCATTTAAAGTATTGTTTGTAAATCTTGAAACTGTGGTTCTTAAAATAAACTAAGAAAATAGATTTTTCTATACAAAAACCTATTGGCGTGGAATTGTCTCTGAGTGTGTGTTCCTCATTTATTGCCTGTGTGTGTACAGCAAATGCTTAACACTACCCTCTGATGAGCCTACTGCTTGACCACACTACCACAAAATAGAGCATTAGAATTATCTATTTTTGCCACTATCTTACCTCTAAGGGGAACCCTTGGACTCTGTGCATTCTATTTCTCACTTTGAAATAGTACATACAGAGCCAACTTCCTACACAAGGGATTTTTTGTGTTGGAGTACTTGTCTAGCTTCAGATCCACTGATGATATGAGGCCTATGTTGTGTTGGACCACCCCTTTGACTACGGATCCACTGATGATTCAGAGGCACACATTGTGCTGGAGTACTTGCTTGGCCGCGGATCAACTGAAGATACAGAGCCACCTGTTGCGTTGGAGTGCTCCTCTGGCCAAGGATCCACTGATGATACAGGGCATTTGTTGTGTTGGAGTGCTCATCTGCCCATGGATCCACTGATGCTACAGGGCATTTGTTGTGTTGGAGCGATCATCTGCCCATGGATACACTGATGATACAGGGCATTTGTTGTGTTGGAGCACTTGTCAGCCCGTGGATACACTGATGATACTGAGGCATCTGTTGTGTTGGAGTACTTGTGTGGCCGCGGATCCACTGAAGATACAGAGCTTCCTGTTGTGTTGGAGTGCTCCTCTGTCCAAGGATCCACTGATGATACAGGCATTTGCTGTGTTGGAGCGCTTGTCTGCCCAAGGATCCACTGATGATACAGGCATTTGCTGTGTTGGAGTGCTCATCCACCTGTGAATCCACTGATGCTACAGGGCATTTGTTGTGTTGAAGCACTCATGTGGCCAAGGATCCACTGATAATACAGGGCATTTGTTGTGTTGGAGCGCTCGTCCGCCCATTAATCCACTGATGATACAAGGCATTTTATTGTGTTGGAGCGCTCGTGTGCCCATGGATCCACTGATGATACAGGGCATTTGTTGTGTTGGAGCACTCGTTTAGTGTACTAGGGTTATAGAGACATTGTTTGAGGTAATGGTTTGGTTTTGGGTATATTGGGGTGTGGGATCAGAGTATTTTAAAGTATTTTCCTTGGAGTCCCCATCAGTATGAATGAGAAACATCTAACATCTAAAACACACAGCCCTCCAGCTTAAATGTACTGTGACAGCGGTCATCTAAAACCAAGCCCTCCGGCTTATATGTTCTGGGGCATCTCTCCACTAGAACACAACGCCTTTCATCTTATATGAACTGGTGCAGCTGTCCTCTAGGACACTGGGGCCTCTTGAGCATATGTGTACTGAGAACAGCCACCCTCTATCATATATGTATGGAAAGACATTATACTTTAAGAGTGGACACCATCAATCAATCATAATACTAATAAAGCATGACTAATCACCCGCTAGGGTCTCAAGGCGCTTGGGAAAGGGGCAGTAAGTGAGAGGCTGTCGATGAACAGAGGGGGTCAGGTGAAGAGCCAAGTTTTGAGGACCTTTCTGAATTGTGATAGAGTGGGAGATCTTCTGAGGTGGATGGGAAGGGAGTTCCAGGTCTTGGTGGGGTGGTTGGAGAAGGATCTTCCTCCGCCTGTGGCCTTCCAGACGTGTGGGACGGCGGCGAGGGCAAGGTAGGCGGAGCAGAGCTGTCTGGTGTAAGTGTAGAAGTGGAGTCTTTGGTTGAGGTATTCCGGTCCGGCGTTGTGGAGGGCTTCATAGGCTTACATCTTCCATGTACAGGGAACAGTACTGCTGTACAATTCCAGGGTCTCCTTCGCCATACCTTAATGAGAGCAGCAATCCTGTTGAATACTGAGAACATATTACCCTACATGTCCTGTACTGGTCATCCTGTAGAACACTTGAAGTCCCCATGATATATGGGCATTCAGCAGCCATACTCTAGAACCATGAGACACCATCATACATGTACACAGAGCAGACATCCTCCAGCACACTGAGAGCCCCCATCATACATGTACAAGGAGCAGCCACCCTTCAGCAAACTGAGAGCCCCATTATACATGTACAAGGAGCAGCCACCCTTCAGCAAACTGAGAGCCCCCATCATACATGTAGAAGGAGCAGCCATCCTCCAGCATGCTGAGAGTCCCCATCATACAAGTACAAGGAGCAGCCATAACTCCAGCACACTGAGAGCCCGCATCATACATGTACAAGGAGCAGCCATCCTCCAGCACACTAAGAGCCCCCATCATACGTGTACAAGGAGCAGCCATCCTCCAGCACACTGAGAGCCCCATCATACATGTACAAGGAGCAGCCACCCTTCAGCAAACTGAGAACCCCTCCATCATAGATGTACAAGAAGCAGCCATCCTCCAGAACACTGAGAGCCCCCCCATTATACATGTAGGAGGAGGCTCCATCCTCCAGCACGCTACAAACCCCATCATACGTGTACAAGGAGCAGCCATCCTCCAGCACACTGAGAGCCCCATTATACATGTACAAGGAGCAGCCATCCTCCAGCAAACTGAGAGCCCTCATCATACGTGTACAAGGAGCAGCCATCCTCCAGCACACTAAGAGCCCCCATCATACGTGTACAAGGAGCAGCCATCCTCCAGCACACTGAGAGCCCCCATCATACATGTACAAGGAGCAGCCACCCTTCAGCAAACTGAGAACCCCTCCATCATAGATGTACAAGAAGCAGCCATCCTCCAGAACACTGAGAGCCCCCCCATTATACATGTACGAGGAGGCTCCATCCTCCAGCACACTAAAAACCCCATCATACATGTACAAGAATGATCCATCCTCCAGTGCACTAAGGGCCCCCATCATACTGGTTCAAGGAGGCTCCATCCTCCAGCACACTGAGAGCCCCGTCATACATGTACAAGGGGGATCCATCCTCCAGCACACTAAGAGCCCCCATCATACATGTACAAGGAGCAGCCACCCTTCAGCAAACTGAGAAACCCTCCATCATAGATGTACAAGAAGCAGCCATCCTCCAGAACACTGAGAGCCCCCCCATTATACATGTAGGAGGAGGCTCCATCCTCTAGCACGCTAAAAACCCCATCATACATGTACAAGAATGATCCATCCTCCAGTGCACTGAGGGCCCCCATCATACTGGTTCAAGGAGGCTCCATCCTCCAGCACACTGAGAGCCCCCATCAGACATGTACAAGGACGAGAACCCCTCCATCCTATATCTAGAAGGTGCAGCCCTCACCCCTCCTCTAGGCAGTCCGACTGACCTGCAGCATGTTTTCCTTCTCCCCTCATATACAAGTGAGTGAAGGGTCTGGTAGGGTGGTGAGTCACACAAGAGGGCAGTGCCCTCTGTGCCCATGGATGCCCCTGGCATCTCCGATCCATGCTGTTGTACATGTGGAGTGAGGGGTCTGCTGCATTTCTTCTCATTGGCTGCTCAAGCACACATCCTCTGCCCTGATCAGCATTTATTCCACACAGGTTGGCTGGGAGCCTGGCTGTGCTGAAACGGTCTTCTCTCTGCTCAGGTGAGGAGTGGAGGGGCATGCCTGGTTACAGTGACCACAGGCAAGGGCTACTTTCCAACTAGACAAAAGTGGCCAGAGCGCACAGTGCACAAAAGATTATGTGCTTTTACCACAGACACCCAGCACAACGTTCTCAAGGTATGGCGGATGAGGATTGTTTTTCTATGACTCGCATAAAAGGCTCCAACTTTTACTGCAGTCATTGCTGTGCAGTGAAACCTGGCACACAGCCTTCAAGAAGATTAATGAATGAATGGAAGATACCAGCACACCTGGAGGGTTGCCTCGGGGCGCTGCACATGCTCATCTCCTAGGTAAGACTTGAAACAAGGCAATGAAGAGTCCTGTGCAGCCCTGGTACTGAATGAGGTCAGAATGTCAGTCTATGAGCTCAGACCTCACCACAACTCAGAGACCTCATGTACCAGAGCCACCGCTCTGATGTCCACCCAGAGCAGTCTCTGCCCACACTGAAAGCTGCCGTCCACTCCAGGACAGTGAAATATGATCATCGGAGAGCTTGTGCCAAGCACTCATCGTCTCGTGGCACTACGGTGGCCAAGATATTGAGGCACATTATGAACATGGCGGGAATCCCCGCTGTGTTCATGCTGGCAGTCTGAACACAGAGCGTCAGCCCATTGACGACCCTCCGTCAATGGGCGTCAATGCCACAGTTGCAGCAGCACCCGTCGCGCACATCACTGCCCCTAAATCGGGCATTGACATGTGCTACGGGGCTGTGCACGGGGGCCCCTGCACTGCCCATGCCAAGTGCATGGGAAGTACAGGGGCCCCCAGGGGGGAACCTCCAGGGAAAGGCTGGAGGAAAACGGGTCCTGTCAGCGGTAGCCTTGCCGTGGCGGAGGGCCGCCTGTGGCGGTCTTCATTTGTTAGTAAATAGCGGTGATTTCCGCCACCGCCGGCATGGCGGTCTGGACCACCATGTTCATAATGACCCCCAAAGTTTGGGGACACAGCAGTTATTTCAGGGCGGCACTCAAAGTTTAGAAGATCCTCAGAGGGCTGGTGTTGTGGATCTTAAAGCACCTACTAGTCAATAAATAAAGAAATGTGCACTTGTTTTCATCAGAGTTGTGCTTAAAAAATAAAATAAAAGGTGCCTCCACTGGTCTTCTATTATTTTTTGTATTGTATGGAGCTGGCGTGTGACAAGTAGCTACTTTGTGGTGCTTCTGGAAGTATTCATAGCACTTGCTCGCATCTTCTCTTGACCTCGTTGATCCAGTTCACGTCTTGCTATTGCTGTCAACATGCTGTCTCTCCTCCCACCTTTTCTTATTCCCTTTCTCCTGCTTTCATTTTGTTTTCTTTCTGCTGCCATATTGGCTTGTTCCCTTTGCTCCCACTGTGTATTCTCTCTGTGTACATATTGTCTTCTTCCCTTTGCTCCCACTCTGTCCTCTCTCTACTCCTATATTGTCTTCTTCTCTTTGCTTCTACTCTGTCTTCTCTCTACTCCTATATAGTCTTCTTCTCTTTGCTTCCACTGTCTCCTCTGTACTCCTGTATTGTCTTCTCTCTGCTCCCACTCTGTCTTCTCTCTACTCCTATATTGTCTTCGTCTCTCTGCTCCCACTCTGTCTTCTTTCTTCTCCTATATTGTCTTCTTCTCTCTGCTCCCACTCTGTCTTCTCTCTACTCCTATATTGTCTTCTTCTCTCTGCTCCCACTCTGTCTTCTCTCTACTCCTATATTGTCTTCTTCTCTCTGCTCCCACACATTCTTCTCTCTACTCCTATATTGTCTTCTTCTCTCTGCTCCCACTCTCTTTTTCTTCTCCTATATTGTCTTCTTCTCTCTGCTCCCACTCTGTCTTCTCTCTACTCCTATATTGTCTTCTTCTCTCTGCTCCCACTCTGTCTTCTCTCTTCTCCTATATTGTCTTCTTCTCTCTGCTCCCACTCGGTCTTCTCTCTACTCCTATATTGTCTTCTTCTCTCTGCTCCCACTCGGTCTTCTCTCTACTCCTATATTGTCTTCTTCTCTCTGCTCCCACTCGGTCTTCTCTCTACTCCTATATTGTCTTCTTCTCTCTGCTCCCACTCTGTCTTCTCTCTTCTCCTATATTGTCTTCTTCTCTCTGCTCCCACTCTGTCTTCTCTCTACTCCTATATTGTCTTCTTCTGTCTGCTCCCACTCTGTCTTCTCTCTTCTCCTATAGTGTCTTCTTCTCTCTGCTCCCACCCTGTATTTTCTCTGTGTACATATTGTCTTCTTCTCTTTGCCCCTGCCCTGTCCTCTTTCCTTTAGTTTGCCCTGATCTCATTTATTCATGTTCCTTTTACTCACATCTTGTCTTTGCTTCTCTTAGTGTCTGCTCTTTTTTCACGCCTGCTCCAATCTTGTCTAATTTTTGCTCCCATTTGGCGATTTCTGGTGTTTCTTTCTCTGACTCACCTGCCTTTCCTTTTTTTCCAGATCTTGATCCACTGCGTTTGGTTCCAGCCAAGGCCACAACCATCTCACTTGGCAGTGACTTGGACCTGTCCTGTTCTGGCACAGGGTCCCAGAACCCGAAACTTGCCTGGAGGAAGGTGAGAAACTCTTCATCTAATTCTGGATCACACCACCTATATCCTGTGACAGGAGTCCACACAGACTTCCTAACGAGGGTGCCCCAGTAAGAACATTAGCCTTATTAATGCGAGAAGTGTCAGAAGGTTGAAAGACCCTTTAGCCCAAATCTAGAAAGTGGTGAACCCATCAACGCAGTTTCTGGGGGTGAAGACCCCTATTGGCCCAAGTCCAGAAATTTGAAATTCCCCAAACTAGCCCAGAACAAGAGGGTGAAGAACTCCATTGACCCACAACAAAGGTTTGAGATGCCCAAAACCCAGAAATTGGAGACCCTTATCGGCCCAGATCTAGGGGTGGAGAGCCGCATTGGCCCAAATTGAACGCTGGAGCCCCCTTTAGCCCAGATCACTATGAAGAGCTCAGCATCATGTAATAAAAACCTGCTGCCCCTACGTGTGATAATTTCCATGTGTCACTATCTACCACCATCTGTGGACCCCTCCGGTCTATGGCTGGTCCTTGCAGAAAGGCTATAGACCTCCATGAAATAAAACAACATAGAAGTGGCAGACGGTGGGGTTGGTGTGTTTCTAGGGGCACGTACCCGTTTGATTGAACTGTGACTATATTCAGGGGTACTGTTGAGTGTGTACGGCATGTGGGTGCACCCACAGCTGTATCAGCTCAGCAGACAGAGCTAGGTTTTGACATGCGCAGCAAGGGATTATTGTATTGTATTGTAATCATATTTATATAGCGCTTACTACCCCTGACGAGGCATCAAAGCGTTTTTCGGTGAGTAGCACGCTACTCTGGAACCCAACAAGAATTAGTGATGGATTAGTATCGGGAAATAATAGCACAGTTTTAGTATTATTATTAGTTAATTTGAGCCGCGGATATGAGAGTTTGTTAGTTAGATTGACTGGAGTAATGGAGGGGTGGAGGAGGAAAGAAATCCAGAAGTGTTAATTGGGAGTATATCCTTCATTTACTCAATCCAAAGGCTTGGGATGAGTAAAGGGGGATGGAGGATGGAAGAGCATGTGGAAGGGTTAGGGAGAGCATAGTAGCAGGGTGAGATAAATGAGGGAGAATTTAGTAGGGTTGTGTGGGAGGTCACGGTAGTAAAGTGAGGTTTGGTGAGTTAGATGTGGAAGCGAGGGAAGAGCTTAGGCAGAGTTATTTAGGAGATGAAAGTAGTAGAAAGGATTTGGGATGAGTCAGTGGGAATGGAGGATAGATTGATAGAGACATGACATATGATGATGGGTAGATACGTGTGATAAGATAAGAGCAGGAATTCATAGATATCTAGTATAACAACCCACCCAGGAGCCATGCAATGACCCACGAACATGCCAAGCACAGAAACAACATATATATATATATATATATATATACATATATATATATATATATATATATATATATCTACATACACACATACATATGCACATACAATACATAATTAGAACCATGGGTAAAATATACTTAGTCAAACAGGTTTAAAGAGTGTGTGTGTAGTTTATTGTTATGACATAATAGCGATACATATTTTCTGAAGAACTATACAAAACTAGAACTATACACATAATCAGAAAAAATATTATCAACATAGGCATATGTAGTCCATAGTTGTTCGAATATGGGGGTTATGAAGGAAAGAGCCAACTCTTGAGTAGTTTTCTGAAGACAAGAAAGTTATCTGTGGCTCTTAAAGTTGGGGGTAATGAATTCCATAGTTTAGATTATTCCCCACCCACTAGTTCAGTATTTATGATGAGGGTCCTTATTTTCACATCTGCCCTCAATCTCACAAACACTCTGAGCCCCACACCTGCGCCTCTCGTTCTGCTTGGCTGCGACTCTTTAAGGACGCTTGTGGTTCACAGATGCAGAACGACAGCTCAGACCTGGGCCTTGTCCTTTCCTCTCCTCCCTTCGGCACCTTCCACTCTAGATACTCATGGTTTGCCTTCTGTGGTTGCAGGGTAAGGAGCACGTTTCGGACTCTGGATTTCTGAGGCTAAGGCGAGTGACGTATCACTCGATGGGGGCATACACGTGTGAGGCGACTGTCCCTGAGGTCCCTGGACTGCACAAGGAGCAGAGCGTGCACATCATTGTGCAAGGTAAGGAACTGACTGACTGCTGTTCACCTGTCTGCCACATCTCACTTGAATGCCTTGATAGGTTGAGACCTTGCTCCCAGCGTGGCTTTGTGGAGCCCTACAAGGTCTACACGTGTGTGTACTATCACGCCTTATCCCCCCTCTGCAGCTCATATAACCTGAGGATAATAGGAGGAAAGTCAGAGTTACCTGGGCAGACAGAGGCAACAAAGAACAGGCTCATGGGTGAAGAAATAGAAGCAGGTTTTAAGGAATGAGGAGGAAGAAACTGGGACAAAGGAGTGAGAATGAAACCAAGGAGAGGGCAATGGAACATGATATGGAGAGGGAAGGACACAAACAGAATCATATTTGGAAAAGGGGCTAAGCAGAGAAGAGACTGGAAATAAAAAACAAGGAGAAAGAGGGGTCAAGGAAATAGAAGACTGGAAGAGAATAAAGAGACAATAAAATAAGGCAGAGTAGAGTGAGAAGAGCAAGAGGTGATCAGTCAGACTGGGAGAGGGAGGGTAGACTAGGGTTGGGATGATGGCTTCACACCTCCCAATGTCCAGAACATCAGTCATCAGTAACTGGAGGCTCAGGTGAGGGTCAGCTGACACTTCTCCTCTCACTCCAGCATCACTAAGAAATAATTTCTAGACTCCAAGCTTCACTCCCGGGTATTAGAATTCAGCCTCCCAAGTGCCGGTTTTCATACCCAACGTCTGGGGCAAATGTCTGGTAAAATCATCAGTAACCAGGTGCACAATCCACAATCATGAAGCAATATCCGAAGCCTCTCTTCAACGAAGATACAAAAATCCAAACCAAGCTTCAGAAATGTCCAGCTCCCTCCTGCTTCAGTCGTCTCAGGAAGGCCAGTTTAATGATGACTAACTGAAGCTTCTCGTGCAATGAATACTTGGACATTCACTAAGTAACGTGAAGTTCACACCCCATGAGATGACGCGTGTTCAACAAATTTAAAATAAAAGTTTGAAAAGGATGAAGCATTTGACCAAACTATGGATTTTCCAGGATCACCCAAGCTTCCTCCTAAAACAAATATTTCAGTGTCTTGGTTCTCTCCCAAGATGAGCTTCACGCGACCGTCTTCACCAGCGCCCGTCGGACAAGGTGAACCCCTGGTGAGATCCTGGTGCGACAAACTAGCACAGAGCGTTTAATGAACACGAGTTATTACTCCGCTAGTACTGTAACCTTGGGTGTCTTTGTGAGCTGAACAACACACCTTCCAGGTGTTTGTCATATAAGAATGATGTGATTGTCTTATTACAAATAGCAATAATAATTATGGCTCACAAATAAAATTCTGTTACGAGTATCCAGTGCTGTCTCATCCGAAACAATCAGAAATCGATACGAAAAAGATCACTCTTTCCTAGGCATCCAGAAAAAAGGGACTTTTACTTCTCAAGTGCGTGCAACCTGGATGTTGACAAGTCTACATAGAAGAGAATCATTACCAGTGGCCTCAATATTTACTAAAACGTGGCCTGCAAGTGCAGCCGGTCTACGGTATTGATGATACAAAGACACAAATGTCTTAAGACATCAGAAACCGTAACAAGTGTAATATTTCCACCACAAATGCCTTCATGGCTTTGTAATCTCCCACAAGCAGCAGAACACCTAAAGGATTGACATATGTTGTCCTATTTACTGATGCTGTACACAGTCCCAAGAGATCGCTGAGAAATCCTCCAGACCAGCAGTTATACCTGCGCTGATACAGCATCAAATGAACATTTCCTTGTGGGTAGATAACCAACTCTAGAAGCAGACAAAAAGAATTGGACTCTGTGTCTACACTTCCAAGAGGAACCTGCAATGAACTAATGCCCCCGCCTCAACACATCCAGAAGAGAGGGGGCCAAGAGTGAACTCATGTCCTCTTCTAACCCCTCCAGGAGAGAAGGGACTTGAAGGTGAACTAATGTCCATGTCTCAACACCTTCAGAAGTGAGGGGAGCCAAGAATGAACTAATGTCTTTGTCTCAACACCCCCAGAAGAGGTGGGAGCCAAGAATGAAGTAATGCTCACCTCGGGAAGAGAGGAGAGCCAAGAGTGAGCCATCCTCCTCCTCTAAACCCTTCCAGAAGATCAGGAAGAGAGGAGAGCCAGAGCGAGCCATCCTCCTCCTCTAAACACTTCCAGAAGATAAGGGAGCAGAGAATGGACCAATGCTCAGCCCAGGAAGAGAGGAGAGCCAAGAGTGAGCCATCCTCTGCCTCTAAACACTTCAAGAAGATCAGGAAGAGAGGAGAGCCAAGAGGGAGCAATCCTCCTCCTCTAAACACTTCCAGAAGATAAGGGAGCAGAGAATGGACCAGTGCTCACCTCAGGAAGACAGGGGAGCCAGGAGGGAGCCAGCCTCCACCTCTAAACACTTCCAGAAGATCAGGAAGAGAGGAGAGCCAAGAGTGAACCATCTCCGCCTCTAAACACTTCCAGAAGACAAGGGAGCAGAGAATGGACCAATGCTCAGCTCAGGAAGAGAGGAGAGCCAAGAGTGAGCCATCCTCCTCCTCTAAACACTTCCAGAAGATCAGGACGAGAGGAGAGCCAAGAGTGAGCCATCCTCCTCCTCCTCTAAACACTTCCAGAAGATCATGAAGAGAGGAGAGCCAAGAGTGGGCCATCCTCCTCCTCTAAACACTTCCAGAAGATCAGGAAGAGAGGGGAGCCAAGAGTGGGCCATCCTCCTCCTCTAAACACTTCCAGAAGATCAGGAAGAGAGGAGAGCCAATAGGGAGCAATCCTCCTCCTCTAAACACCTCCAGAAGATAAGGGAGCAGAGAATGGACTAATGCTTTTGCCTTAACACCTCCAGAACAGAGGGGAGCCAAGAATGAAGTAATCTTCTCCTAACATCTCTAGACAGGAGGGGACCCAAGAATGAATCACTGTCCTTGCCCAGTACCTCAAGAAGAGAGGCGAGCAGGAAGAACCCTCCCGTGAGGTTGCACTGTCTGAGCATTTGTACCCACAAGTTGCACCCTTTCAGGATTTGTCTGCACTGTCGAAGCATGTGAGTGCTTCCACGAGCAACCCGCTGAGGCACCCCGGGGACCCACCTTGGTTAAATGTACAGAAGGGTGCTCCATGGCAGTCCAGGTGGCTTCTGCAGATGAAGAGACATCTCAAGACTACAGGGTCAGACTCGGGAGAGAATGTGAAACATTGGGGCAGAATCAGAGGAAACATGGGGTAGAGCAGGAGAGAGGGGCAAGGTAAGGGCAGGAGACAGGGGCAAGGTAAGAGCAGGAGAGAGGGGCAAGGTAAGGGCAGGAGAGAGGGGCAAGGTAAGGGCAGGAGAGAGGGGCAAGATAAGGACAGGAGACAAGGGCAAGGTAAGGGCAGGAGAGAGGGGGAAGGTAAGGGCAGGAGAGAGGGGGAAGGTAAGGGCAGGAGAGAGGGGCAAGGTAAGGGCAGAAGAGAGGGGCAAGGTAAGGGCAGGAGACAGGGGCAAGGTAAGGGCAGGAGACAGGGGCAAGGTAAGGACAGGAGACAGGGGCAAGGTAAGGGCAGGAGACGGGCAAGGTAAGGACAGGAGACAGGGGCAAGGTAAGGACAGGAGACAGGGGCAAGGTAAGGACAGGAGACCGGGGCAAGGTAAGGACAGGAGACAGGGGCAAGGTAAGGGCAGGAGACAGGGGCAAGGTAAGGGCAGGAGACAGGGCAAGGTAAGGGCAGGAGACCGGGGCAAGGTAAGGGCAGGAGACAGGGCAAGGTAAGGGCAGGAGAGAGGGGCAAGGTAAGGGCAGGAGAGAGGGGCGGCAGGAGAGAGGGGCGAGGTAAGGGCAGAATAGAGGGGCGAGGTAAGGGCAGAATAGAGGGGCGAGGTAAGGGCAGGATAGAGGGGCGAGGTAAGGGCAGGATAGAGGGGCGAGGTAAGGGCAGGAGAGAGGGGCGAGGTAAGGGCAGGAGAGAGGGGCAGGGTAAGGACAGAGGACAGGGGCAAGGTAAGGACAGAGGACAGGGGCAAGGTAAGGGCAGGAGACAGGGCAAGGTAAGGACAGGAGAGAGGGGTAGATCGAGAAACAGAATGAGGAGATGGAAGACTGAACGCAGAGAGAATGGAGAGTGATGGAGGAAGATGTTGTAGATAAAGACCCAAGTGAGTGATATCAGAATGATCGTCTCTCTCTTAGGGAAGCCGGAGATCGAAGAGAAGGCGTACAAGAGTGAGTTCGCTGCTGAGGAAGAAGAAGCCACACTCGCCTGCTCTGTTCTGGGACACCCAGAACCCAAAGTTACCTGGAGCATCCCTGATGTACAGGTGAGCATCTAGAGCCTATATCTGCTCTGAGGGCCCATAACCCCTCTCTCCTGTAAGAGTCTACAGCTGGTCAGTGCCACGAGAGTCCAGATCCCCTCTCTCCTCAGTCTACAGCCTATCCCTCCAATGAGGGCCCAGAGGCCTCTTCTCTGGCAGTCTAGAGCCTGTCTGTGCTGTAAGATTCCTGGACCTGTCTGTGCTGTGAGTCCAGGGCTTGTCTCTGCTGTGGGTCCAGGGCCTGTCTCTGCTGTGAGTGCAGGGCCTGTCTCTGCTGTTGGTCCAGGGCCTGTCTCTGCTGTTGGTCCAGGGCCTGTCTCTGCTGTGGGTCCAGGGCCTGTCTCTGCTGTGGGTCCAGGGCCTGTCTCTGCTGTGAGTGCAGGGCCTGTCTCTGCTGTGAGTCCAGGGCCTGTCTCTGCTGTGAGTGCAGGGCCTGTCTCTGCTGTGAGTCCAGAGCCTGTCTCTGCTGTGAGTCCAAGGCCTGTCTCAGGGCCTGTCTCTGCTGTGAGTGCAGGGCCTGTCTCTGCTGTGAGTGCAGGGCCTGTCTCTGCTGTGAGTTCAGAGCCTGTCTCTGTTGTGGGTGCAGGGCCTGTCTCTGCTGTGAGTTCAGAGCATGTCTCTGTTGTGAGTGCAGGGCCTGTCTCTGCTGTGAGTCCAGAGCCTGTCTCTGCTGTGAGTCCAAGGCCTGTCTCAGGGCCTGTCTCTGCTGTGAGTGCAGAGCCTGTCTCTGTTGTGGGTGCAGGGCCTGTCTCTGCTGTGAGTTCAGAGCATGTCTCTGTTGTGAGTGCAGGGCCTGTCTCTGCTGTGAGTCCAGAGCCTGTCTCTGCTGTGAGTCCAAGGCCTGTCTCAGGGCCTGTCTCTGCTGTGAGTGCAGAGCCTGTCTCTGTTGTGGGTGCAGGGCCTGTCTCTGATGTGAGTTCAGAGCATGTCTCTGCTGTGAGTGCAGGGCCTGTCTCTGCTGTGAGTCCAGAGCCTGTCTCTGCTGTGAGTCCAAGGCCTGTCTCAGGGCCTGTCTGTAAGGAAATGCCTCCTTGGCATGGTTACCCCCTGACTTTTTGCCTTTGCTGATGCTATGTTTTGAATTGAAAGTGTGCTGAGGCCTGCTAACCAGGCCCCAGCACCAGTGTTCTTTCCCTAACCTGTACTTTTGATTCCACAATTGACACACCCTGGCATCCAGATAAGTCCCTTGTAACTGGTACCTCTGGTACCAAGGGCCCTGATGCCAGGGAAGGTCTCTAAGGGCTGCAGCATGTCTTATGCCACCCTGGAGACCCCTCACTCAGCACAGACACACTGCTTGCCAGCTTGTGTGTGCTGGTGAGAACAAAACGAGTAAGTCGACATGGCACTCCCCTCAGGGTGCCATGCCAGCCTCTCACTGCCTATGCAGGTATAGATAAGTCACCCCTCTAGTAGGCCTTACAGCCCTAAGGCAGGGTGCACTATACCATAGGTGAGGGCACCAGTGCATGAGCACTGTGCCCCTACAGTATCTAGCAATACCTTAGACATTGTAAGTGCAGGGTAGCCATAGGAGTATATGATCTGGGAGTCTGTTTTACACGAACTCCACAGCACCATAATGGCTACACTGAAAACTGGGAAGTTTGGTATCAAACTTCTCAGCACAATAAATGCACACTGATGCCAGTGTACATTTTATTGTAAAATACACCACAGAGGGCACCTTAGAGGTGCCCCCTGAAACTTAACCGACTATCTGTGTAGGCTGACTGGTTCCAGCAGCCTGCCACACTAGAGACATGTTGCTGGCCCCATGGGGAGAGTGCCTTTGTCACTCTGAGGCCAGTAACAAAGCCTGCACTGGGTGGAGATGCTAACACCTCCCCCAGGCAGGAGCTGTAACACCTGGCGGTGAGCCTCAAAGGCTCACCCCTTTGTCACAGCACAGCAGGGCACTCCAGCTTAGTGGAGTTGCCCGCCCCCTCCGGCCACGGCCCCCACTTTTGGCGGCAAGGCTGGAGGAAACAAAGAAAGCAACAAGGAGGAGTCACTGGCCAGTCAGGACAGCCCCTAGGGTGTCCTGAGCTGAAGTGACTCTAACTTTTAGAAATCCTCCATCTTGCAGATGGAGGATTCCCCCAATAGGATTAGGGATGTGACCCCCTCCCCTTGGGAGGAGGCACAAAGAGGGTGTACTCACCCTCAGGGCTAGTAGCCATTGGCTACTAACCCCCCAGACCTAAACACGCCCTTAAATTTAGTATTTAAGGGCTTCCCTGAACCTAAGAATTTAGATTCCTGCAACTACAAGAAGAAGGACTGCTGAGCTGAAAAACCCCTGCAGAGGAAGAACAGAAGACACCAACTGCCTTGGCCCCAGACTCACCGGCCTGTCTCCTGCCTTCCAAAGAACCCTGCTCCAGCGACGCTTTCCAAGGGACCAGCGACCTCTGAATCCTCTGAGGACTGCCCTGCTTCGAAAAAGACAAGAAACTCCCGAGGACAGCGGCACTGCTCCAAAAGAACTGCAACTTTGTTACAAGGAGCAGATTTAAAGACCCCTGCAACTCCCCGCAAGAAGCGTGAGACTTGCAACACTGCACCCGGCGACCCCGACTCGACTGGTGAAGAACAACTAACTCAGGGAGGACCCTCCGGCGACTCTACGACTGTGAGTAACCAAAGTTGTCCCCCCTGAGCCCCCACAGCGACGCCTGCAGAGGGAATCCCCAGGCTCCCCCTGACCGCGACTGTCTGAACTCCATTTCCCGACGGCTGGAAAAGACCCTGCACCCGCAGCCCCCAGCGCCTATTGAAACTGAACTTCTGTGCAGGAGTGACCCCCAGGAGGCCCTCTCCCTTGCCTAGGTGGTGGCTACCCCGAGGAGCCCCCCCCTTGCCTGCCTGCACCGCTGAAGAGACCTCTTGGTCTCCCATTGAAAACTAAAGGAAACCCGACACTTGTTTGCACACTGCACCCGGCCGCCCCCGCGCTGCTGAGGGTGTACTTTCTGTGCTAGCTTGTGTCCCCCCCGGTGCCCTACAAAACCCCCCTGGTCTGCCCTCCGAAGACGCGGGTACTTACCTGCTGGCAGACTGGAACCGGGGCACCCCCTTCTCTCCATTGAAGCCTATGTGTTTTGGGCACCTCTTTGACCTTTGCACCTGACCGGCCCTGAGCTGCTGGTGTGATAATTTTGGGGTTGCTCTGAACCCCCAACGGTGGGCTACCTTGGACCAAAAACTGAAACCTGTAAGTGACTTACTTACCTGTTAAAACTAACAATACTTTACCTCCCCCAGGAACTGTGAAAATTGCACTGTGTCCACTTTTAAAACAGCTATTTGTGTTTTATGTAAAAAGTATACATGCAAATGAAATGATTCAAAGTTCCTAAAGTACTTACCTGCAATACCTTTCAAATGAGATATTACATGTAAAATTTGAACCTGTGGTTCTTAAAATAAACTAAGAAAATATATTTTTCTATAACAAAACCTATTGGCTGGATTTGTCTCTGAGTGTGTGTTCCTCATTTATTGCCTGTGTGTATGTACAACAAATGCTTAACACTACTCCTTGGATAAGCCTACTGCTCGACCACACTACCACAAAATAGAGCATTAGTATTATCTCTTTTTACCACTATTTTACCTCTAAGGGGAACCCTTGGACTCTGTGCATGCTATTCCTTACTTTGAAATAGCACATACAGAGCCAACTTCCTACATTGGTGGATCAGCGGTGGGGTACAAGACTTTGCATTTGCTGGACTACTCAGCCAATACCTGATCACACGACAAATTCCAAAAATTGTCATTAGAAATTGATTTTTGCAATTTGAAATTTTTTCTAAATTCTTTAAAGTCCTGCTAGGGCCTTGTGTTAGTCCCTGTTAGCATTTCTTTTAGAGTTTAAAAGTTTGTAAAAGTTTGAATTAGATTCTAGAACTAGTTTTAGATTCTTAAAAAGCATTCCAACTTTTAGAAGAATAATGTCTAGTACAGATATGAATGTGGTGGAACTCGACACCACACCTTACCTCCATCTCCAGATGAAAGAGCTAAGGTCACTCTGTACAATAAGAAAAATAACAATGGGCTCCAGACCTACCAAACTACAGCTCCAGGAGCTGTTGGCAGAGTATGATAGAGCCAACCCATCTGTAGGTGGCAACACAGATGATGATGATAGTGACTTGGAGGTTGATTCCCCACCACCAGTCCTATCTAGGGAGAACAGGGCCTCTCAAGCCCTGACTCCAAAAATAATAGTCAGAGATGCTGGCTCCCTCACAGGAGGGTCCAGCCTCTCTGAAATCACTGAGGATAACTCCAGTGAAGAGGACATCCAGTTAGCCAGGATGGCCAAAAGATTGGCTTTGGAAAAACAGATCCTAGCCATAGAAAGGGAAAGACAAGAGATGGGCCTAGGACCCATCAATGGTGGCCGCAACATAAATAGGGTCAGAGATTCTCCTGACATGTTGAAAATCCCCAAAGGGATTGTAACAAAATATGAAGATGGTGATGACATCACCAAATGGTTCACAGCTTTTGAGAGGGCTTGTGAAACCAGAAAAGTGAACAAATCTCACTGGGATGCTCTCCTTTGGGAAATGTTCACAGGAAAGTGTAGGGATAGACTCCTCACACTCTCTAAAAAAGATGCAGAATCTTATGACCTCATGAAGGGTACCCTGATTGAGGGCTTTGGATTCTCCACTGAGGAGTATAGGATTAGATTCAGGGGGGCTCAAAAATCCTCGAGCCAGACCTGCGTTGACTTTGTAGACTACTCAGTAAAAACACTAGATGGTTGGATTCAAGGCAATGGTGTAAATGATTATGATGGGCTGTACAATTTATTTGTGAAAGAACACCTATTAAGTAATTGTTTCAATGATAAACTGCATCAGCATCTGGTGGACCTAGGACCAATTTCTCCCCAAGAATTGGGAAAGAAGGCGGACCATTGGGTCAAGACTAGGGTGTCCAAAACTTCCACAGGGGGTGACCAAAAGAAAGGGGTCACAAAACCTCCCCAGGGGAAAGGTGGTGAGACAGCCAAAAACAAAAATAGTAAAGAGTCTTCTACAGGCCCCCAAAAACCTGCACAGGAGGGTGGGCCCAGAGCCTCTTCACAAAACAATTCTGGGTACAAGGGTAAAAACTTTGATCCCAAAAAGGCCTGGTGTCGTAGCTGTAGTCAGTCTGGACACCAAACTGGAGACAAGGCCTGTCCCAAGAAAGATACCACTTCTAACTCCCATCCAGCTAAAACTGGAATGGCCAGTCTCCAAGTGGGATCAACAGTGTGCCCAGAGCAAATCAGGTGCCACACTGAAGCTACATTAGTCTCTGAGGGTGGGGTGGATTTAGCCACACTGGCTGCCTGGCCCCCTAACATGCAAAAATACAGGCAGCAGCTCTTAATTAATGGGACAAGTGTAGAGGGCCTGAGGGATACAGGTGCCAGTGTCACCATGGTGACAGAGAAACTGGTTTCCCCTGGCCAATACCTGACTGGACAAACCTATCCAGTCACCAATGCTGACAATCAAACTAAAGTACATCCCATGGCAATGGTAACTTTAGAGTGGGGAGGGGTCAATGGCCTGAAACAGGTGGTGGTCTCCTCAAATATCCCAGTAGACTGTTTGCTTGGAAACGACCTGGAGTCCTCAGCATGGGCTGAGGTAGAACTGAAAACCCATGCAGCCATGCTGGGTATCCCTGAACTGGTGTGTGTCAAGACAAGGGCACAGTGCAAGGCTCAGGGTGAAAAAGTAGAGCTGGAGTCTGGAAAAAGGGCCCAGCCTACCAAGAGGAAAGGAAAGACAGCTGGGAAACCAGCTGCAACACAACAACAGAAAGTGAACCTCTCTTCTCAGGAAGAAGTTCTGCCCTCTGAGGGAACTGAGCCTATGGAGTTGGAACCTTATCAGGTTGAGCTCTTAGGCCCAGGGGGACCCTCAAGGGAGCAGTTGTGTAAGGGGCAAGAAACCTGTCCCTCTCTTGAAGGCCTTAGGCAGCAAGCTGATGAAGAGTCCAAAGGCAAGAAAAATGGAACACATAGGGTCTGTTGGGAAGATGGACTCCTGTATACTGAGGCAAGAGATCCCAAACCTGGTGCCACTAGGAGAGTGGTAGTGCCTCAGGGTTTCAGAGAGTTTATTCTGACCTTAGCCCATGATATTCCCCTTGCTGGGCATTTGGGACAAACCAAGACGTGGGAGAGGTTAGTCAACCACTTCTACTGGCCCAATATGTCCCAGAAGGTTAATGAGTTTTGCCTCTCCTGCCCCACCTGTCAAGCTAGTGGTAAGACAGGTGAGCATCCAAATGCCCCCCTCATTCCACTTCCAGTGGTGGGGGTCCCCTTTGAAAGAGTGGGTGTGGACATAGTTGGTCCACTAGAACCTCCCACAACCTCAGGAAATATGTACATCCTAGTAGTAGTGGATCATGCTACTAGGTATCCTGAAGCTGTTCCCCTTAGGTCGACTACTGCCCCTGCAGTAGCCAAGGCCCTCATTGGTATCTTTACCAGAGTGGGCTTCCCTAAGGAGGTGGTTTCTGACAGAGGTACCAACTTCATGTCAGCTTACCTAAAACACATGTGGAATGAGTGTGGAGTGACTTATAAATTCACTACACCATATCATCCACAAACGAATGGCCTTGTTGAGAGATTCAACAAGACATTAAAGGGCATGATCATGGGGCTCCCAGAAAAACTCAAAAGGAGATGGGATGTCCTCCTGCCATGTCTGCTTTTCGCTTACAGAGAGGTGCCTCAGAAGGGAGTAGGGTTCTCACCCTTTGAACTTCTGTTTGGCCACCCTGTAAGGGGACCACTTGCTCTTGTTAAAAAAGGCTGGGAGAAACCTCTTCACGAGCCTAAACAAGACATAGTGGACTATGTACTTGGCCTTCGCTCAAGAATGGCAGAGTACATGGAAAAGGCAAGTAAAAACCTTGAGGCCAGCCAACAACTCCAGAAGTTGTGGTATGACCAAAAGGCTGCACTGGTTGAATTTCAACCAGGGCAGAAAGTCTGGGTTCTGGAGCCTGTGGCTCCCAGGGCACTTCAGGACAAATGGAGTGGCCCTTACCCAGTACTAGAGAGGAAGAGTCAGGTCACCTACCTGGTGGACCTGGGCACAAGCAGGAGCCCCAAGAGGGGGATCCATGTGAACCGCCTTAAGCTCTTCCATGACAGGGCTGATGTAAATCTGTTGATGGTAACAGATGAGGACCAGGAAGCTGAGAGTGAGCCTCTCCCTGATCTCCTCTCAACAGACCCTAAAGATGGCTCAGTGGATGGAGTGATCTACTCAGACACCCTCTCTGGCCAACAGCAAGCTGACTGTAGGAAGGTCCTGCAACAGTTTGCTGAACTCTTTTCCCTAACCCCTGGTCAGACTCACCTGTGTACCCATGATGTGGACACAGGAGACAGCATGCCTGTCAAAAACAAAATATTTAGACAGTCTGATCAAGTTAAGGAAAGCATCAAGGTGGAAGTCCACAAGATGCTGGAATTGGGAGTAATAGAGCACTCTGACAGCCCCTGGGCTAGCCCAGTGGTCTTAGTCCCCAAACCTCACACCAAAGATGGAAAGAGAGAGATGAGGTTTTGTGTGGACTACAGAGGTCTCAACTCTGTCACCAAGACAGATGCCCATCCCATTCCTAGAGCTGATGAGCTAATAGACAAATTAGGGGCTGCCAAATTCTTAAGTACCTTTGACTTAACAGCAGGGTACTGGCAAATCAAAATGGCCCCTGGAGCAAAAGAAAAGACAGCATTCTCCACACCTGATGGGCATTATCAGTTCACTGTTATGCCCTTTGGTTTAAAGAATGCCCCTGCCACCTTCCAAAGGTTGGTGAATCAAGTCCTTGCTGGGTTGGAATCCTGTAGTGCAGCTTATCTTCATGATATTGCTGTCTTCAGCTCCACCTGGCAGGATCACCTGGTCCACCTGAAGAAGGTTTTGAAGGCTCTGCAAGCTGCAGGCCTCTCTATCAAGGCATCCAAATGCCAGATAGGGCAGGGAACTGTGGTTTACTTGGGACACCTTGTAGGTGGAGGCCAAGTTCAGCCACTCCAACCCAAGATCCAGACTATTCTGGACTGGGTAGCTCCAAAAACCCAGACTCAAGTCAGGGCATTCCTTGGCTTGACTGGGTACTATAGGAGGTTTGTGAAGGGATATGGATCCATTGTGACAACCCTCACAGAACTCACCTCCAAGAAAATGCCCAAGAAAGTAAACTGGACTGTAGAATGCCAACAGGCCTTTGACACCCTGAAGCAAGCTATGTGCACAGCACCAGTTCTAAAAGCTCCAGATTACTCCAAGCAATTCATTGTGCAAACAGATGCCTCTGAACATGGGATAGGGGCAGTTTTGTCCCAAACAAATGATGATGGCCTTGACCAGCCTGTTGCTTTCATTAGCAGGCGGTTACTCCCCAGGGAGCAGCGTTGGAGTGCCATTGAGAGGGAGGCCTTTGCTGTGGTTTGGTCCCTGAAGAAGCTGAGACCATACCTCTTTGGTACTCACTTCCTAGTTCAGACTGACCACAGACCTCTCAGATGGCTGATGCAAATGAAAGGTGAAAATCCAAAACTGTTGAGGTGGTCCATCTCCCTACAGGGAATGGACTTTATAGTGGAACACAGACCTGGGACTGCCCATGCCAATGCAGATGGCCTTTCCAGGTTCTTCCACTTAGACAATGAAGACTCTCTTGGGAAAGGTTAGTCTCATCCTCTTTCGTTTGGGGGGGGGGTTGTGTAAGGAAATGCCTCCTTGGCATGGTTACCCCCTGACTTTTTGCCTTTGCTGATGCTATGTTTTGAATTGAAAGTGTGCTGAGGCCTGCTAACCAGGCCCCAGCACCAGTGTTCTTTCCCTAACCTGTACTTTTGATTCCACAATTGACACACCCTGGCATCCAGATAAGTCCCTTGTAACTGGTACCTCTGGTACCAAGGGCCCTGATGCCAGGGAAGGTCTCTAAGGGCTGCAGCATGTCTTATGCCACCCTGGAGACCCCTCACTCAGCACAGACACACTGCTTGCCAGCTTGTGTGTGCTGGTGAGAACAAAACGAGTAAGTCGACATGGCACTCCCCTCAGGGTGCCATCCCAGCCTCTCACTGCCTATGCAGGTATAGATAAGTCACCCCTCTAGTAGGCCTTACAGCCCTAAGGCAGGGTGCACTATACCATAGGTGAGGGCACCAGTGCATGAGCACTGTGCCCCTACAGTATCTAAGCAATACCTTAGACATTGTAAGTGCAGGGTAGCCATAGGAGTATATGGTCTGGGAGTCTGTTTTACACGAACTCCACAGCACCATAATGGCTACACTGAAAACTGGGAAGTTTGGTATCAAACTTCTCAGCACAATAAATGCACACTGATGCCAGTGTACATTTTATTGTAAAATACACCACAGAGGGCACCTTAGAGGTGCCCCCTGAAACTTAACCGACTATCTGTGTAGGCTGACTGGTTCCAGCAGCCTGCCACACTAGAGACATGTTGCTGGCCCCATGGGGAGAGTGCCTTTGTCACTCTGAGGCCAGTAACAAAGCCTGCACTGGGTGGAGATGCTAACACCTCCCCCAGGCAGGAGCTGTAACACCTGGCGGTGAGCCTCAAAGGCTCACCCCTTTGTCACAGCACAGCAGGGCACTCCAGCTTAGTGGAGTTGCCCGCCCCCTCCGGCCACGGCCCCCACTTTTGGCGGCAAGGCTTGAGGAAACAAAGAAAGCAACAAGGAGGAGTCACTGGCCAGTCAGGACAGCCCCTAGGGTGTCCTGAGCTGAAGTGACTCTAACTTTTAGAAATCCTCCATCTTGCAGATGGAGGATTCCCCCAATAGGATTAGGGATGTGACCCCCTCCCCTTGGGAGGAGGCACAAAGAGGGTGTACTCACCCTCAGGGCTAGTAGCCATTGGCTACTAACCCCCCAGACCTAAACACGCCCTTAAATTTAGTATTTAAGGGCTTCCCTGAACCTAAGAATTTAGATTCCTGCAACTACAAGAAGAAGGACTGCTGAGCTGAAAAACCCCTGCAGAGGAAGAACAGAAGACACCAACTGCCTTGGCCCCAGACTCACCGGCCTGTCTCCTGCCTTCCAAAGAACCCTGCTCCAGCGACGCTTTCCAAGGGACCAGCGACCTCTGAATCCTCTGAGGACTGCCCTGCTTCGAAAAAGACAAGAAACTCCCGAGGACAGCGGCACTGCTCCAAAAGAACTGCAACTTTGTTACAAGGAGCAGATTTAAAGACCCCTGCAACTCCCCGCAAGAAGCGTGAGACTTGCAACACTGCACCCGGCGACCCCGACTCGACTGGTGAAGAACAACCAACTCAGGGAGGACCCTCCGGCGACTCTACGACTGTGAGTAACCAAAGTTGTCCCCCCTGAGCCCCCACAGCGACGCCTGCAGAGGGAATCCCCAGGCTCCCCCTGACCGCGACTTTCTGAACTCCATTTCCCGACGGCTGGAAAAGACCCTGCACCCGCAGCCCCCAGCGCCTAAAGAAACTGAACTTCTGTGCAGGAGTGACCCCAAGGAGGCCCTCTCCCTTGCCTAGGTGGTGGCTACCCCGAGGAGCCCCCCCCCCTTGCCTGCCTGCACCGCTGAAGAGACCTCTTGGTCTCCCATTGAAAACTAAAGGAAACCCGACGCTTGTTTGCACACTGCACCCGGCCGCCCCCGCGCTGCTGAGGGTGTACTTTCTGTGCTAGCTTGTGTCCCCCCCGGTGCCCTACAAAACCCCCCTGGTCTGCCCTCCGAAGACGCGGGTACTTACCTGCTGGCAGACTGGAACCGGGGCACCCCCTTCTCTCCATTGAAGCCTATGTGTTTTGGGCACCTCTTTGACCTTTGCACCTGACCGGCCCTGAGCTGCTGGTGTGATAATTTTGGGGTTGCTCTGAACCCCCAACGGTGGGCTACCTTGGACCAAAAACTGAAACCTGTAAGTGACTTACTTACCTGTTAAAACTAACAATACTTTACCTCCCCCAGGAACTGTGAAAATTGCACTGTGTCCACTTTTAAAACAGCTATTTGTGTTTTATGTAAAAAGTATACATGCAAATGAAATGATTCAAAGTTCCTAAAGTACTTACCTGCAATACCTTTCAAATGAGATATTACATGTAAAATTTGAACCTGTGGTTCTTAAAATAAACTAAGAAAAGATATTTTTCTATAACAAAACCTATTGGCTGGATTTGTCTCTGAGTGTGTGTTCCTCATTTATTGCCTGTGTGTATGTACAACAAATGCTTAACACTACTCCTTGGATAAGCCTACTGCTCGACCACACTACCACAAAATAGAGCATTAGTATTATCTCTTTTTACCACTATTTTACCTCTAAGGGGAACCCTTGGACTCTGTGCATGCTATTCCTTACTTTGAAATAGCACATACAGAGCCAACTTCCTACATTGGTGGATCAGCGGTGGGGTACAAGACTTTGCATTTGCTGGACTACTCAGCCAATACCTGATCACACGACAAATTCCAAAAATTGTCATTAGAAATTGATTTTTGCAATTTGAAATTTTTTCTAAATTCTTTAAAGTCCTGCTAGGGCCTTGTGTTAGTCCCTGTTAGCATTTCTTTTAGAGTTTAAAAGTTTGTAAAAGTTTGAATTAGATTCTAGAACTAGTTTTAGATTCTTAAAAAGCATTCCAACTTTTAGAAGAATAATGTCTAGTACAGATATGAATGTGGTGGAACTCGACACCACACCTTACCTCCATCTCCAGATGAAAGAGCTAAGGTCACTCTGTACAATAAGAAAAATAACAATGGGCTCCAGACCTACCAAACTACAGCTCCAGGAGCTGTTGGCAGAGTATGATAGAGCCAACCCATCTGTAGGTGGCAACACAGATGATGATGATAGTGACTTGGAGGTTGATTCCCCACCACCAGTCCTATCTAGGGAGAACAGGGCCTCTCAAGCCCTGACTCCAAAAATAATAGTCAGAGATGCTGGCTCCCTCACAGGAGGGTCCAGCCTCTCTGAAATCACTGAGGATAACTCCAGTGAAGAGGACATCCAGTTAGCCAGGATGGCCAAAAGATTGGCTTTGGAAAAACAGATCCTAGCCATAGAAAGGGAAAGACAAGAGATGGGCCTAGGACCCATCAATGGTGGCAGCAACATAAATAGGGTCAGAGATTCTCCTGACATGTTGAAAATCCCCAAAGGGATTGTAACAAAATATGAAGATGGTGATGACATCACCAAATGGTTCACAGCTTTTGAGAGGGCTTGTGAAACCAGAAAAGTGAACAAATCTCACTGGGATGCTCTCCTTTGGGAAATGTTCACAGGAAAGTGTAGGGATAGACTCCTCACACTCTCTAAAAAAGATGCAGAATCTTATGACCTCATGAAGGGTACCCTGATTGAGGGCTTTGGATTCTCCACTGAGGAGTATAGGATTAGATTCAGGGGGGCTCAAAAATCCTCGAGCCAGACCTGCGTTGACTTTGTAGACTACTCAGTAAAAACACTAGATGGTTGGATTCAAGGCAATGGTGTAAATGATTATGATGGGCTGTACAATTTATTTGTGAAAGAACACCTATTAAGTAATTGTTTCAATGATAAACTGCATCAGCATCTGGTGGACCTAGGACCAATTTCTCCCCAAGAATTGGGAAAGAAGGCGGACCATTGGGTCAAGACTAGGGTGTCCAAAACTTCCACAGGGGGTGACCAAAAGAAAGGGGTCACAAAACCTCCCCAGGGGAAAGGTGGTGAGACAGCCAAAAACAAAAATAGTAAAGAGTCTTCTACAGGCCCCCAAAAACCTGCACAGGAGGGTGGGCCCAGAGCCTCTTCACAAAACAATTCTGGGTACAAGGGTAAAAACTTTGATCCCAAAAAGGCCTGGTGTCGTAGCTGTAGTCAGTCTGGACACCAAACTGGAGACAAGGCCTGTCCCAAGAAAGATACCACTTCTAACTCCCATCCAGCTAAAACTGGAATGGCCAGTCTCCAAGTGGGATCAACAGTGTGCCCAGAGCAAATCAGGTGCCACACTGAAGCTACATTAGTCTCTGAGGGTGGGGTGGATTTAGCCACACTGGCTGCCTGGCCCCCTAACATGCAAAAATACAGGCAGCAGCTCTTAATTAATGGGACAAGTGTAGAGGGCCTGAGGGATACAGGTGCCAGTGTCACCATGGTGACAGAGAAACTGGTTTCCCCTGGCCAATACCTGACTGGACAAACCTATCCAGTCACCAATGCTGACAATCAAACTAAAGTACATCCCATGGCAATGGTAACTTTAGAGTGGGGAGGGGTCAATGGCCTGAAACAGGTGGTGGTCTCCTCAAATATCCCAGTAGACTGTTTGCTTGGAAACGACCTGGAGTCCTCAGCATGGGCTGAGGTAGAACTGAAAACCCATGCAGCCATGCTGGGTATCCCTGAACTGGTGTGTGTCAAGACTAGGGCACAGTGCAAGGCACAGGGTGAAAAAGTAGAGCTGGAGTCTGGAAAAATGGCCCAGTCTACCAAGAGAAAAGGAAAGTCAGCTGGGAAACCAGCTGCAACACAACAACAAAAAGAGAACCTCTCTTCTCAGGAAGAAGTTCTGCCCTCTGAGGGAACTGAGCCTATGGAGCTGGAACCTTATCAGGTTGAGCTCTTGGGCCCAGGGGGACCCTCAAGGGAAGAGTTGTGTAAGGGACAAGAAACCTGTCCCTCTCTTGAAGGCCTTAGGCAGCAAGCTGCTGAAGAGTCCAAAGGCAAGAAAAATGGAACACATAGGGTCTGTTGGGAAGATGGACTCCTGTATACTGAGGCAAGAGATCCCAAACCTGGTGCCACTAGGAGAGTGGTAGTGCCTCAGGGTTTCAGAGAGTTTATTCTGACCTTAGCCCATGATATTCCCCTTGCTGGGCATTTGGGACAAACCAAGACGTGGGAGAGGTTAGTCAACCACTTCTACTGGCCCAATATGTCCCAGAAGGTTAAGGAGTTTTGCCTCTCCTGCCCCACCTGTCAAGCCAGTGGTAAGACAGGTGGGCATCCAAATGCCCCCCTCATTCCACTTCCAGTGGTGGGGGTCCCCTTTGAAAGAGTGGGTGTGGACATAGTTGGTCCACTAGAACCTCCCACAGCCTCAGGAAATATGTACATCCTAGTAGTAGTGGATCATGCTACTAGGTATCCTGAAGCTGTTCCCCTTAGGTCGACTACTGCCCCTGCAGTAGCCAAGGCCCTCATTGGTATCTTTACCTGAGTGGGCTTCCCTAAGGAGGTGGTTTCTGACAGAGGTACCAACTTCATGTCAGCTTACCTAAAACACATGTGGAATGAGTGTGGAGTGACTTATAAATTCACTACACCATATCATCCACAAACTAATGGCCTTGTTGAGAGATTCAACAAGACATTAAAGGGCATGATCATGGGGCTCCCAGAAAAACTCAAAAGGAGATGGGATGTCCTCCTGCCATGTCTGCTTTTCGCTTACAGAGAGGTGCCACAGAAGGGAGTAGGGTTCTCACCCTTTGAACTTCTGTTTGGCCACCCTGTAAGGGGACCACTTGCTCTTGTTAAAGAAGGCTGGGAGAGACCTCTTCATGAGCCTAAACAAGACATAGTGGACTATGTACTTGGCCTTCGCTCAAGAATGGCAGAGTACATGGAAAAGGCAAGTAAAAACCTTGAGGCCAGCCAACAACTCCAGAAGTTGTGGTATGACCAAAAGGCTGCACTGGTTGAATTTCAACCAGGGCAGAAAGTCTGGGTTCTGGAGCCTGTGGCTCCCAGGGCACTTCAGGACAAATGGAGTGGCCCTTACCCAGTACTAGAGAGGAAGAGTCAGGTCACCTACCTGGTGGACCTGGGCACAAGCAGGAGCCCCAAGAGGGTGATCCATGTGAACCGCCTTAAGCTCTTCCATGACAGGGCTGATGTAAATCTGTTGATGGTAACAGATGAGGACCAGGAAGCTGAGAGTGAGCCTCTCCCTGATCTCCTCTCAACAGACCCTAAAGATGGCTCAGTGGATGGAGTGATCTACTCAGACACCCTCTCTGGCCAACAGCAAGCTGACTGTAGGAAGGTCCTGCAACAGTTTGCTGAACTCTTTTCCCTAACCCCTGGTCAGACTCACCTGTGTACCCATGATGTGGACACAGGAGACAGCATGCCTGTCAAAAACAAAATATTTAGACAGTCTGATCAAGTTAAGGAAAGCATCAAGGTGGAAGTCCACAAGATGCTGGAATTGGGAGTAATAGAGCACTCTGACAGCCCCTGGGCTAGCCCAGTGGTCTTAGTCCCCAAACCTCACACCAAAGATGGAAAGAGAGAGATGAGGTTTTGTGTGGACTACAGAGGTCTCAACTCTGTCACCAAGACAGATGCCCATCCCATTCCTAGAGCTGATGAGCTAATAGACAAATTAGGGGCTGCCAAATTCTTAAGTACCTTTGACTTAACAGCAGGGTACTGGCAAATCAAAATGGCCCCTGGAGCAAAAGAAAAGACAGCATTCTCCACACCTGATGGGCATTATCAGTTCACTGTTATGCCCTTTGGTTTAAAGAATGCCCCTGCCACCTTCCAAAGGTTGGTGAATCAAGTCCTTGCTGGGTTGGAATCCTGTAGTGCAGCTTATCTTGATGATATTGCTGTCTTCAGCTCCACCTGGCAGGATCACCTGGTCCACCTGAAGAAGGTTTTGAAGGCTCTGCAAGCTGCAGGCCTCTCTATCAAGGCATCCAAATGCCAGATAGGGCAGGGAACTGTGGTTTACTTGGGACACCTTGTAGGTGGAGGCCAAGTTCAGCCACTCCAACCCAAGATCCAGACTATTCTGGACTGGGTAGCTCCAAAAACCCAGACTCAAGTCAGGGCATTCCTTGGCTTGACTGGGTACTATAGGAGGTTTGTGAAGGGATATGGATCCATTGTGACAACCCTCACAGAACTCACCTCCAAGAAAATGCCCAAGAAAGTAAACTGGACTGTAGAATGCCAACAGGCCTTTGACACCCTGAAGCAAGCTATGTGCACAGCACCAGTTCTAAAAGCTCCAGATTACTCCAAGCAATTCATTGTGCAAACAAATGCCTCTGAACATGGGATAGGGGCAGTTTTGTCCCAAACAAATGATGATGGCCTTGACCAGCCTGTTGCTTTCATTAGCAGGCGGTTACTCCCCAGGGAGCAGCGTTGGAGTGCCATTGAGAGGGAGGCCTTTGCTGTGGTTTGGTCCCTGAAGAAGCTGAGACCATACCTCTTTGGTACTCACTTCCTAGTTCAGACTGACCACAGACCTCTCAGATGGCTGATGCAAATGAAAGGTGAAAATCCAAAACTGTTGAGGTGGTCCATCTCCCTACAGGGAATGGACTTTATAGTGGAACACAGACCTGGGACTGCCCATGCCAATGCAGATGGCCTTTCCAGGTTCTTCCACTTAGACAATGAAGACTCTCTTGGGAAAGGTTAGTCTCATCCTCTTTCGTTTGGGGGGGGGGGCTGTGTAAGGAAATGCCTCCTTGGCATGGTTACCCCCTGCCTTTTTGCCTTTGCTGATGCTAAGTTATGATTTGAAAGTGTGCTGAGGCCTGCTAACCAGGCCCCAGCACCAGTGTTCTTTCCCTAACCTGTACTTTTGATTCCACAATTGACACACCCTGGCATCCAGATAAGTCCCTTGTAACTGGTACCTCTGGTACCAAGGGCCCTGATGCCAGGGAAGGTCTCTAAGGGCTGCAGCATGTCTTATGCCACCCTGGAGACCCCTCACTCAGCACAGACACACTGCTTGTCAGCTTGTGTGTGCTGGTGAGAACAAAACGAGTAAGTCGACATGGCACTCCCCTCAGGGTGCCATGCCAGCCTCTCACTGCCTATGCAGGTATAGATAAGTCACCCCTCTAGTAGGCCTTACAGCCCTAAGGCAGGGTGCACTATACCATAGGTGAGGGCACCAGTGCATGAGCACTGTGCCCCTACAGTATCTAAGCAATACCTTAGACATTGTAAGTGCAGGGTAGCCATAGGAGTATATGGTCTGGGAGTCTGTTTTACACAAACTCCACAGCACCATAATGGCTACACTGAAAACTGGGAAGTTTGGTATCAAACTTCTCAGCACAATAAATGCACACTGATGCCAGTGTACATTTTATTGTAAAATACACCACAGAGGGCACCTTAGAGGTGCCCCCTGAAACTTAACCGACTATCTGTGTAGGCTGACTGGTTCCAGCAGCCTGCCACACTAGAGACATGTTGCTGGCCCCATGGGGAGAGTGCCTTTGTCACTCTGAGGCCAGTAACAAAGCCTGCACTGGGTGGAGATGCTAACACCTCCCCCAGGCAGGAGCTGTAACACCTGGCGGTGAGCCTCAAAGGCTCACCCCTTTGTCACAGCACAGCAGGGCACTCCAGCTTAGTGGAGTTGCCCGCCCCCTCCGGCCACGGCCCCCACTTTTGGCGGCAAGGCTGGAGGAAACAAAGAAAGCAACAAGGAGGAGTCACTGGCCAGTCAGGACAGCCCCTTGGGTGTCCTGAGCTGAAGTGACTCTAACTTTTAGAAATCCTCCATCTTGCAGATGGAGGATTCCCCCAATAGGATTAGGGATGTGACCTCCTCCCCTTGGGAGGAGGCACAAAGAGGGTGTACTCACCCTCAGGGCTAGTAGCCATTGGCTACTAACCCCCCAGACCTAAACACGCCCTTAAATTTAGTATTTAAGGGCTTCCCTGAACCTAAGAATTTAGATTCCTGCAACTACAAGAAGAAGGACTGCTGAGCTGAAAAACCCCTGCAGAGGAAGAACAGAAGACACCAACTGCCTTGGCCCCAGACTCACCGGCCTGTCTCCTGCCTTCCAAAGAACCCTGCTCCAGCGACGCTTTCCAAGGGACCAGCGACCTCTGAATCCTCTGAGGACTGCCCTGCTTCGAAAAAGACAAGAAACTCCCGAGGACAGCGGCACTGCTCCAAAAGAACTGCAACTTTGTTACAAGGAGCAGATTTAAAGACCCCTGCAACTCCCCGCAAGAAGCGTGAGACTTGCAACACTGCACCCGGCGACCCCGACTCGACTGGTGAAGAACAACCAACTCAGGGAGGACCCTCCGGCGACTCTACGACTGTGAGTAACCAAAGTTGTCCCCCCTGAGCCCCCACAGCGATGCCTGCAGAGGGAATCCCCAGGCTCCCCCTGACCGCGACTGTCTGAACTCCATTTCCCGACGGCTGGAAAAGACCCTGCACCCGCAGCCCCCAGCGCCTAAAGAAACTGAACTTCTGTGCAGGAGTGACCCCCAGGAGGCCCTCTCCCTTGCCTAGGTGGTGGCTACCCCGAGGAGCCCCCCCCTTGCCTGCCTGCACCGCTGAAGGGACCTCTTGGTCTCCCATTGAAAACTAAAGGAAACCCGACGCTTGTTTGCACACTGCACCCGGCCGCCCCCGCGCTGCTGAGGGTGTACTTTCTGTGCTAGCTTGTGTCCCCCCCGGTGCCCTACAAAACCCCCCTGGTCTGCCCTCCGAAGACGCGGGTACTTACCTGCTGGCAGACTGGAACCGGGGCACCCCCTTCTCTCCATTGAAGCCTATGTGTTTTGGGCACCTCTTTGACCTTTGCACCTGACCGGCCCTGAGCTGCTGGTGTGATAATTTTGGGGTTGCTCTGAACCCCCAACGGTGGGCTACCTTGGACCAAAAACTGAAACCTGTAATTGACTTACTTACCTGTTAAAACTAACAATACTTTACCTCCCCCAGGAACTGTGAAAATTGCACTGTGTCCACTTTTAAAACAGCTATTTGTGTTTTATGTAAAAAGTATACATGCAAATGAAATGATTCAAAGTTCCTAAAGTACTTACCTGCAATACCTTTCAAATGAGATATTACATGTAAAATTTGAACCTGTGGTTCTTAAAATAAACTAAGAAAAGATATTTTTCTATAACAAAACCTATTGGCTGGATTTGTCTCTGAGTGTGTGTTCCTCATTTATTGCCTGTGCGTATGTACAACAAATGCTTAACACTACTCCTTGGATAAGCCTACTGCTCGACCACACTACCACAAAATAGAGCATTAGTATTATCTCTTTTTACCACTATTTTACCTCTAAGGGGAACCCTTGGACTCTGTGCATGTATTCCTTACTTTGAAATAGCACATACAGAGCCAACTTCCTACACTGTCTCTGCTGTGAGTGCAGGGCCTGTCTCTGCTGTGAGTCCAGAGCCTGTCTCTGCTGTGGGTCCAAGGCCTGTCTCAGGGCCTGTCTCTGCTGTGAGTGCAGGGCCTGTCTCTGCTGTGAGTTCAGAGCCTGTCTCTGTTGTGGGTGCAGGGCCTGTCTCTGCTGTGAGTTCAGAGCATGTCTCTGCTGTGAGTGCAGGGCCTGTCTCTGCTGTGAGTCCAGAGCCTGTCTCTGCTGTGAGTCCAAGGCCTGTCTCAGGGCCTGTCTCTGCTGTGAGTGCAGGGCCTGTCTCTGCTGTGAGTTCAGAGCCTGTCTCTGTTGTGGGTGCAGGGCCTGTCTCTGCTGTGAGTGCAGGGCCTGTCTCTGCTGTGAGTGCAGGGCCTGTCTCTGCTGTGAGTGCAGGGCCTGTCTCTGCTGTGGGTGCAGGACCTGTCTCTGCTGTGGGTGCAGGGCCTGTCTCTGCTGTGAGTGCAGGGCCTGTCTCTGCTGTGAGTGCAGGGCCTGTCTCTGCTGTGAGTGCAGGGCCTGTCTCTGCTGTGAGTGCAGGGCCTGTCTCTGCTGTGGGTGCAGGGCCTGTCTCTGCTGTGAGTGCAGGGCCTGTCTCTGCTGTGGGTCCAGGGCCTGTCTCTGCTGTGAGTGCAGGGCCTGTCTCTGCTGTGAGTCCAGGGCCTCTCTCTGCTGTGACGTCACGTGCCCTCTGACCCCGATCCCCAGAAGATCCAGGATGCTGGTGCCCCGGTGTCATCTCTGCAGGAGGAGCGCCAGCTCTGCTGTACCGAGCCAGCCCTGCCCCGCTCCCCGGTGCCACCCCCTGCTCTGTTGTGCCCACGTTACTCCCTCGCCCTCTGCACCTGTGCAGGGGGCTGGTGTAGGGACAGTGCCTGTGCTCAGCAGAGCCCGAGCGCCTGGACGCAGACTGGAACAGGAGCACTGCTCGTGGTCAGAAGTGCTGCCTTGGTTCCGACCCGAACAGGAGCACAGTCTGAACACAGGGAAGGGGCAGGAATCATGCTGGCACTGCAGCAGTGCCTGACCTCTGTACCGGAGTAGTGCCTGGAGTCAGTACAGCAGCAGTGCCTAGACTCGGAGATGGTGCAGTGCCTGACCTCTGTGATGGTACCGGAGTAGTGCCTGGAGTCGGTACAGCAGCAATGGCTGGACTCGGAGATGGTACTGGAGTACTGCCTGGAGTCAGTACAGCAGCAATGCCTAGACTCGGAGATGGTGCAGTGCCTGACCTCTGTGATGGTACCGGAGTAGTGCCTGGAGTCAGTACAGCAGCAATGCCTAGACTCGGAGATGGTGAGGTGCCTGACCTCTGTGATGGTACCGGAGTAGTGCCTGGAGTCGGTACAGCAGCCATGGCTGGACTCGGAGATGGTACTGGAGTAGTGCCTGGAGTCAGTAGAGAAACAATGCCTAGACTCGGAGATGGTGCAGTGCCTGACTTCTGTAATGGTACCGGAGTAGTGCCTGGAGTCGGTACAGAAACAATGCCTGGACTCGGAGATGGTGTAGTGCCTGACCTCTCTGATGGTACTGGAGTAGTGCCTGGAGTCACTACAGCAGCAATGCCTGGACTCCGAGATGGTGCAGTGCCTGACTTCTGTAATGGTACCGGAGTAGTGCCTGGAGTCGGTACAGCAGCAATGCCTAGACTCGGAGATGGTGCAGTGCCTGACCTCTGTGATGGTACCGGAGTAGTGCCTGGAGTCAGTACAGCAGCAATGCCTAGACTCGGAGATGGTGTAGTGCCTGACCTCTCTAATGGTACTGGAGTAGTGCCTGGAGTCACTACAGCAGCAATGCCTGGACTCGGAGATGGTGCAGTGCCTGACTTCTGTAATGGTACCGGAGTAGTGCCTGGAGTTGGTACAGAAACAATGCCTGGACTCGGAGATGGTGTAGTGCCTGACCTCTCTAATGGTACTGGAGTAGTGCCTGGAGTCAGCACAGCAGCAATGCCTGGACTCCGAGATGGTGCAGTGCCTGACCTCTGTAATAGTACCGGGGAAGTGCCTGGAGTCAGCACTAGCACAGAATCAGTAACTCCCTTCTTTTCTTGCTTGTTACTCCCACCACTCTGCACCCTGCCTGCACCCCTTGGACCCTGTGTTACTCCAGCCTTTGTGAATCCTACTAGCACCCCTTGGCCTCTTTGTTCCTCTCTCTGCACCCCTTGGACCCTTTGTTACTCCCGCCTATCTCTGTCAATCCTTCCTGCTCTCCTAAGACCCTTTGTTACTCCTGCCTCTCTCTGCGAATCCTTCCTGCACTACCTGGACTCTGTTACTCCTGCGTTTCACTGTGCACCCTGCCTGCACCCCTTGGACCCTTTGTTACTCCAGCCTTTGTGAATCCTAGTAGTACCCCTTGGCCTTAGACTCTTCGTTCCCCTCTGTGCACCCCTTGGACCCTTTGTTACTCCTGCCTCTCTCTGTGAATCCTTCCTGCTCTCCCTGGACTCTGTTACTCCTGCCTCTCTCTATGCACCCTGCCTGCACTCTCTGGACCCTTTGTTACTGCTATTTCACTGTGTGCTCCCTGCCTGCACTCTCTGGACCTTTTGTTACTCCTATTTCTCTGTGTGCAAGTTGTCTATACTGTTTGGTCTTCATGTTTAAAGGTTAATGCTCTCTTTCCAGCCCTCAGTGACTAGCTCGGGGAACAGGCTGGTGAGTGAAGTCACTGTGCTGGTCACTCAGAAGCTCCTCGAGTCTGACATCTCCTGTAGCGCCAGTAACGGCTTCGGGACTTCTAGGCGCACCTTCAAGCTCAGTATTGGTGAGTGTCAATGACCCTTGAGCACAGTGCTTAAGGAAGGGTGCACGTGTGACACTGAGTGTGCATTTGTTGTGCTTGTGCAGATAGTTAGTGAAACTCTGAAGGTGCATGTGAGGCACGACGGGGGTGAATGAATGGACTGCTGATGGTACGTACATCTGTTCAACGTCTGCCATTGTTCTGACAAAGCGCTTAACTGGGTATTGTACGTACATATTTGGAAGTGGCATTGATGTTTGTGTGAGGTGCTGATGGTGCACGTGTAGTGCACTGACTATTAATGTGTGAGGTGCTGATGGTGTACGTGTAGTGCACTGACAATGATTGTGTGAGGTGATGGTGTATGTAGATTGCACTGACTATTAATGTGTGAGGAGCTGATGGTGCACGTGTAGTGCACTGACAATGATTGTGTGAGGTGCTGATGGTGCACGTGTAGTGCACTGACAATGAATGTGTGAGGTGATGATGGTGTATGTATATTGCACTGACTATTAATGTGTGAGGAGCTGATGGTGCACGTGTAGTGCACTGACTATTAATGTGTGAGGTGCTGATGGTGCACGTGTACTGCGCTTACAATGTGTGAGATGCTGGTGGTGCTCGTGTAGTGCACTGACAATGATTGTGTGAGGTGATGATGGTGTATGAATCTTGCACTGACTATTAATATGTGAGGTGGTGATAATGTACGTGTAGTGCACTGACAATGATTGTGTGAGGGGCTGATGGTGCACGTGTCGTGCACTGACAATGAATATTATTATTATTATTAGAGCTTCTAGAGCGCCTGGGTACCTGGGGCTTCGCAGCGCTAAGGCAGGACCACTAAACAGGCACAAAACAGAAGCTGACGAACTATGAAGGAAGTGAAGTCTTCAACTTTTTACCAAAAGAAAGTCCCGAGCTCTCTAAGCTGAGATGCAGCGGGAGAACATTCATAGATTTGCTGCTTTAGGTAAAATAAGTGCTTTCTTAACACGAGGCACGTTCATTAAAGAGGCAGACGGGGACCTCAGTGATCTTTGAGGGATAGAGGGAGTTACAATCCGCCCAAGTACATCCGGGCCCTTCTCATGAAGTGCTCGGAATTTGACGCGCTGTTGATCGGGAGCCCATGGAGAGAGGCCGGGGCAGCCTTGGCGGAGGATGTCTGGGAAGGTCCATCAGCAGCATGTAATGTCCATCAGCAGCATGTAGTGTCCATCAGCAGCATGTAGTGTCCATCAGCAGCATGTAATGTCCATCAGCAGCATGATGTCCATCAGCAGCATGTAATGTCCATCAGCAGCATCTAATGTCCATCAGCAGCATCTAATGTCCATCAGCAGCATGTAATGTCCATCAGCAGCATGTAGTGTCCATCAGCAGCATCTGATGTCCATCAGCAGCATGCAGCAGCATGCAATGTCCATCAGCAGCATGTAGTGTCCATCAGCAGCATGTAATGTCCATCAGCAGCATCTGATGTCCATCAGCAGCATGCAATGTCCATCAGTAGCCCATCAGCAGCATCTAATGTCCATCAGCAGCATCTAATGTCCATCAGCAGCATCTAATGTCCATCAGCAGCATGTAATGTCCATCAGCAGCATGTAGTGTCCATCAGCAGCATCTGATGTCCATCAGCAGCATGCAGCAGCATGCAATGTCCATCAGCAGCATGTAGTGTCCATCAGCAGCATGTAATGTCCATCAGCAGCATCTGATGTCCATCAGCAGCATGTAATGTCCATCAGCAGCATGTAGTGTCCATCAGCAGCATGTAATGTCCATCAGCAGCATGTAGTGTCCATCAGCAGCATGTAATGTCCATCAGTAGCCCATCAGCAGCATGTAATGCCCATCAGCAGCATCTGATGTCCATCAGCAGCATGCAGCAGCATGCAATGTCCATCAGCAGCATGTAGTGTCCATCAGCAGCATGTAATGTCCATCAGCAGCATCTGATGTCCATCAGCAGCATGCAATGTCCATCAGTAGCCCATCAGCAGCATGCAATGTCCATCAGCAGCATGTAGTGTCCATCAGCAGCATGTAGTGTCCATCAGCAGCATGTAATGTCCATCAGCAGCATCTAATGTCCATCAGCAGCATCTAATGTCCATCAGTAGCCCATCAGCAGCATGTAATGCCCATCAGCAGCATGTAGTGTCCATCAGCAGCATGTAATGTCCATCAGCAGCATGTAGTGTCCATCAGCAGCATGTAGTGTCCATCAGCAGCATGTAATGTCCATCAGCAGCATGATGTCCATCAGCAGCATGTAATGTCCATCAGCAGCATGTAATGTCCATCAGCAGCATCTAATGTCCATCAGCAGCATCTAATGTCCATCAGCAGCATGTAATGTCCATCAGCAGCATGTAGTGTCCATCAGTAGCATCTGATGTCCATCAGCAGCATGTAATGTCCATCAGCAGCATGTAATGTCCATCAGCAGCATCTAATGTCCATCAGCAGCATTCTGTGCCACCTGTGATCTCTTGAAGACATAGGATGTGGAGCTCAGGAGCAGAAGATGCCCGTGATCGAGGCGTGACAACGTGAGCGCCTGAACATGAAGCCTCTTGGCCACAAAAGAGAGGAGCGTAAAGAGTTTTCTGAAGGTCCTTAACCGAGTGAGACAGGGGCTCCCGTGAGATGGGAGTCCAGCCAAAAGCCTAAATCTTTTCTATTGTCTTTAGGTGGGGAGGTCTTTTAATCCTACCGGGACTGGAGCAGGGGGCTTGAGGAGGGGTGGGTTCCCCGCCAACATAACCTGTGTTTCCTCGTCATTAAGCTTGCTGTCCGCCGTCCATCCGGCAACATCCGACAGACCAGATGATAAGGTGGCCTGTTCTGAATTGGTGCTGGTGGAAAAAGAGAAGGGTATCATGGGTATAAGACACCAGGGATACACCATGGGGCTCCACAATCTTTGCCGAAGGGGCCACATAAATATTAAAAAGCAAAGGGCTTAAGGATGAGCCCTCTGGAACCCCACAGGCGAGAGAATTTTTTTTTATAAAACTATGCCGGATCAAGGACTGGAAAAGTCCTCTGATTCAAATAAGATGAAAACTATTTAAGGCTGGTACCCTCAATTCCCATTCGGGAGATTCTGTGAAGTAAGATTTCATGACCCACAGAGTCAAAGGCGGCGCTTACATCAAGTAAGTGATTGCTGTATACCCACCCGCGTCCAGGCGCTGTCGAGCGTCTTCAGTAACAGCAGCAGGGCAGTGTCCCTGGTGTGGTCGGAATCGTATTTGGGTGTTAGGAAGATTACGCTCCTCGAGACAGCCTGACACTTGATTGCCTATGTTTCTCGATTGCTGCTGATGCTGTAGAGAGGAGGATGGCACTGTAGTCACAGATTACTGTTGTATCAAGGCCGGGTTCTTCTAATAGGGGCTTGACGACGGCATGTTTCCAGTCTTGCGGGAGATGCCCAAGAGAAAGGGAGTGGTTACCAACGTTGGTTAGCGCAGGGGTTATAACATCCGATCCTAAGGCGAAGATGGACGGGGGTGGCTCCAAAGGAGATCCAGGCTTTATAGAGCAAAGGTAATTACGCACTAATTCTTCCCTCAGGGGCTGAAAAACTGAGCGTAGGGCTCTAGAAGACTGGGGGTCAGCGTGGGGGGGCTAACCTATCCTCCTACAAAGAATTGCTGGGGAGAGTTGCCTGAATGTCAGGTCATCTTTTGAAAGAAACAGGCTAATTCTTTACCGTGTTCCTTGGAACCTTTATTTACGTTACTGGGGAGGGAGGCTGAGTCATTTCTTTAAAAGAGATCTCTCTAAGGGAATGGGAGGACTGCTCTACCCTAGAGGTATAAAAAGATGCCTGCGCAACCTTAATTTCCGCATGGAAGGATCTAATTGCATTCCTGGAGCCTATTTTCGAGGCCGGGTCATAGTCTTTCTCCTCTCCATCCGCCTACATTCTTTTTTGACATGCAGCAGATGCGGAGAGAACTAAAGAGATTTCTTGTGGCGGGTAGTCCTGTGAATAGTCTCAGTTGGTAGAATAATGTCTAGGGACTTGGAGATCCACTATTAAAAACTGTCTGCTGGGTAAGCCTCACACAGAGGGGGGGGGTTCTCTAGGGTATCCATGCAGTCCTCCTCCTTCAACCTTGACCACTGGCATACAGTTGGCTTCCTAGGGGGTTGGTGGATTGGAGGGGGAGATTTGGAAAGCATAAGTGAAACTAAAAAATGATTGGATAAGATCAAGGGAAGGGAGGCCTGAGCTCATAGGTTTGAAGGATTACTAAAGACCAGATCAATTGTATGGCCTCTGAGATGAGTGGGGCCAGTAATCAATTGTGTCCGGTCTAGAGCTGCTAAATCCATAAGTAAAGTTTTTGTAGAGATGTTATGTGCCTCGTCCACATGAATGTTAAAATCACCTAGGATAGTAAAGTTGTAATTTCTGCATGCAAGATCTGCTAACAGTTCGGTAACTTCTACAGAAACCTCCCATAAGGGCCAGGAGGACGATAACTCGAAATGCCAGAGAAAGTAAAAGTAGTTCTGATTGCTAGAGAAAAGAACAGACTTTTGCATTTGGGTATAGAGAGGGAGTGGATACAACAATGGATTGAGTTTTTGTAGATTATTCCAATCCCCCTCCCCTGGTGTGGCGTCTATCTAGGCGATGTATTAAATAGCCTCTGGGCGGGGCCATGGCTACACCCGGAGCAGAATCCTCAGACAACCAAGTGTCTGTTAAAAACAGACCCTCTGGGGCTTAACAGTGAGTCTGAGAAAGTAGCCTCTTTCTAGCATGGTTACCCCCACTTTTGGCCTGTTTGTGAGTGTGTGTCAGTGTGTTTTTACTGTGTCACTGGGACCCTGATAGCCAGGACCCCAGTGCTCATAGTTTGTGGCCTAATGTGTATGCCTGTGTAGGGCCTAACTGTGTCACTGAGGCTCTGCTAATCAGAACCTCAGTGCTTCTGCTCTCTCTGCTTCTAAATTTGTCACTATAGGCTAGTGACTTCATTTACTAACTTCAATTGGCACACTGGACCCCCCCTTATAACTCTCTAGTATATGGTACCTAGGTACCCAGGGCATTTGGGTTCCAAGAGATCCTTATGGGCTGCAGCATTTCTTGTGCCACCCATGAGGAGCTCAGACAAATTTTACACAGGCCTGTCACTGCAGCCTGAGTGAAATAGTGCACACACTATTTCACAGCCATTTTACACTGCACTTAAGTAACTTATAAGTCACCTATATGTCTAACCTTCATTTACTGAAGGCTAGGTGCAAAGGTACTAAGTGTGAGGCCAATTCCCTGGACTTTGTGAGTGCGGGGACGCCATTTCACGAGTGCATTACATATAGGTCAATACCTATATGTAGCTTCACAATGGTAATGCCGAATATGGCCATGTAACATGTCTAAGATCATGGAATTGTCCCCCCATTCCAAATCTGGTATTTGGGAGCCAATTCCATGCATCCTGGGAGCTCCACGATGGACCCCAGTACTGCCAACCCAGCTCTCTGAGGCTTGCACTGCAGCTACAGCTGCTGCCACCTCACAGACAAGTTTCTGTCCTCCTGGGGTCTGAGCAGCTCAGTCCCAGGAAGGCCGAACAAAGCATTTCCTTTGGGAGGAGGGAGGGTGTTACACCCTCTCCCTTTGGGAGTAGGTGTGAAGGGCTGGGGAGGCAGAGGCAAGGACTCACCATCTCCCAAGTTGGACATTAGGTTGAGAGGACCCAGAGGAGCTCTCCACAACACCACCTGTGTTGGAGATTCTTCCTGGATCTGGATGGCAGAAGATCCCAGCAGCCGGTCGTCATTGTCTTAGGTGCCTGCGGTTGCAGGAGAGTGACTACTTCACCCTACGGAAGATCCCTTCTTGCTCCTTTGGTGCAGCTGAAGTCTTGCCAACTCCAGGGGATGTATAGCTGTGAAAATGTTGCAGTCGCTGGAACGAGTCGGAGAAACAGTATTGCTAGGCAAGGTTGTCTTGGGAGTTCCTGTGAAGTCCAGCAGCGGTTCCGGTGGCCAGGAGCAGAAGAGGTTGATGCAGAGGAGTCCTGGTGGAGTCTTGCATGCCGAATCTCACTACCCACCCACAAGGGAGTCCCTAAATAGCCTTAACAGGGGGCTTGGTCACTCTGCAGTGACGTCAGTCACCTGTCCTGAACAAGCTTTGGGCACTACCCCTGGGGTTGTGATGGACAGGGGAATGGTCACTCCCCTTTCCTATATGTGCTTTCGTGCCAGAGCTGGGACCAGGGGTTAATAACTGGAATATTCGGGGGGGGGGCAACAAATGTGCCTTTCAAAGCAAGCCAGTGGCTTGGGGACGCTGCCCCTCCCCAGCCTGTAACACCTACTTCCAAGGAAAATTGTGTTGCATCCCCTGGAGGGCAGAAACCAGTCGAAACGGCTGCAGCAGGGTAAGCTGCCCGCAGACCCTAAACGTCTGGTAGAAGGACTACTGGGGGGTCCTCTTAGGAGGCGCCAGAGTGCGTGGATTCGTGCCACCAGTGCTGCATTAGCATTGGGTGATTCCAACATGTTTCATACCAAACAGTTACCATTATGTAGCTGGACCATTGGTAGTGACCTGCGGCCAGTACAGAGGTAAAATGGCGACCCCGCCTCACGAAGTCCAGTGCATTGGAACTGGAGTTCGTAGGGGCATCTCAGCTCATGCAGGGGTGTCATCACACACAGAAACCTGCATCCTACCCTCTGGACTAGGACGGCTTACCATAGGGTTGAATTACAGTGACCTGGTCTAGTGACCAGCAGTGAGAGGGTGCATGCATCCTTTCACACAGGCTACAAAGGCAGGCCTGCTGACATAGTTTGCATGGGCTGCCATGGGTGGCATAATACATGCTGCAGCCCATGGGGGACTCCTGTTGTACCAATTCCCTGGGTACCATATACTTGGAACTTATAGGGGTACACCAGTATTCCAATTATGGGGTGTAAAATATACCAAAGGAACCAAATTCGGAGGGGAGAGCACAATCACTGGGGTCCTGGTTAGCAGGATCTCAGCAAAGACAGTCTAAAAACACCGGCAAACAGGCAAAAAGTGGGGATAAGCATGCCAAAAATAGTGACTTTACTTCACCCTCCCCCCCCTCCCAAACAAAGGACAGTAAGGCTAACCTTGCCCAGTTGAGTCTTCATTGTCTAAGTGCAAATATCTGGAGAGTCCATCTGCATTGGAGTGGGTACTCCCAGGTCTATGTTCCACTGTATAGTCCATTCCCTGTAGGAAGATGGACCACATCAACAGTTTAGGGTTTTCACCTTTCATCAGCTTAAGCCATACGAGGGGCTTGTGATCTGTTTGAACCAGGAAGTGAGTGCCAAGGCCCAGATCACAGCAAAGCCCTCCCTCTCAATGGCAGACCAACGCTTTTCTCTGGGGGTCACCCTTCTGCTTATTAAAGCAACAGGTTGATCCTAACCCTATTCATTTAGTTGTGACGGAACTGCCCCTATCCCTACTTCAGAAGCATTTGTTTGGAAAATAAACTCTTTGGATTAATCAGGGCTTCTCAGAATGGGAGCAGAGTCTATGGCCTGTTTCAGGTCATCGAAGGCCTTCTTGCAGCTAGCTGTCCACAATAAGTTCTTTGGCATTCTTTTGGATGTGAGATAATTTAAAGGGTCTACAATGGAGCCATACCCTTTAACGAGCTTCCTGTAATACCCGGTCAGACCAAAGAAGGCTCTGACTTGGGTTTGAGGGGTAGAGGCAACCCAGTCCTAGATAGTCTGGATTTTGCCCTGTACTGGCTGAATTTGTCCTCCATCTACCAGGTGGCCCAAATAAACCACTTTCCCTGCCCTATCTGGCACTTTGATGCCTTGATAGTGAGGCCTGCCTTTTAAGGCCCTCAAGTACATTTCCAATGTGGACCAAGTGATCCTCCCAGGTAAAGCTGAAGACAGCTATATTATCTAGATCTGCTGCACTAAAGCTTTCCAGGTCTTGGAGAACTTTGTTAACCACAGCAAAGGCTTCCCTCTCAATGGCACTCCAACACTGCTTCCTGTGGAGTAACCTCCTGCTAATGAAGCTTGTGTGTACTGGACAGACAATGAATGTTTGCGGCTGTGATGGGGCGTGTTTGGGATACCCAAGGTGCATATGGGACATGCTTCTGCTTGTATGTACTGGACAGACAATGGATATATGGGGCACTGATGGGGGGTGTGTGGGATACCTATGGTGCAGATGGGACATACTCCTCCTTCTGTGTAATGGACTGACAATGGATGTATGGGGCAGTGATGGGCCGTGTGTGCAATACCTACGGTGTAGATGGGACATGCTTGTGTGTAATGGAATGACAGTGGGTGTATAGAGCAGTGAGGGAGCGTGTATGGGATACCACAGGTGCATATGGGTCATTCTCCCGCTTGTGTGTAGTGGACAGACAATGAATGTATGGGGCAGTTATGGTGTGTGTGTGGGAATACGACAGTGCAGTGGGTCATACTCCCACTTGTGTGTAGTGGACTGCCAATTAATGTATAGGGCCAGTGATGGGCTGTGTGTGGGACAAAATGCCCAGTTATGATGGGTGCAAGAGTTTCTGTGTTTGTTTTTCGATTCACTGACGTTGCAGTGTAACGCACACTGATGCCATTTATTAGCACTGTGCTACTAAATAATGCAGAAACATAAATGAAAGCAATATGTCCTGTCGCTGCTGGAAGCCAGCCCTAATAACAGCCATCTTGTGCCTCTCTCTGCAGTTCCTACGACAGCTGCCTCCACCGTGTCCACCGCAGGTAAGAGGACGGAGGCGTCTTCCATGCCTTGTGATGCGTCAACCTCTGCAGATGGGAGGGCTTAGCGGCCTTTGAGGTAGAGGGGGCATTTGTTGGGTTTTATGGTGGAACATCAGAGCAGGGTTGCAGTTTCATATGAGGGACTGGGGCACTTGCATTGTGATTTTGGAGTTACGGATTGTAATCATAACAATAGGTTTTTATTTTATTCATGCGGCGTGTAGCGGATCCAGTTCTTGGAACAAGTGAGTATCTGTGTCTACGTGCATGGTGGCAGGAGTTTCTCATCTCAGTCCTCCCTTGGGAAAGAATCTCTCTCTTTCTCTTTCGCTCTCTCTCTCTCTCTCTCTCTCTCTCTCTCTCTCTTTCTCATTCTGTCTCTCTCCTTTCGGAATGGTCTCTGACACTGGTAAGGGGACTCTTGGCTGTCTTATTTCCGTAGTAAAGCATCCATCACCCCCTTTCTTCACTCGAGGTGGACTCTTCTACTATGTCTGTAACTTGCTGCGGGAAGTCCTTCCTCCAAGCTCTCTCTTGTCTTTAGGAAGGGGTCTCTCACTGCCCTTCCCTTGCTATGGGAAGGCTGCCTGCACTCTTATGACATGGTGAAGGTATCTCTCACTGCCCTCTTTACACTGTCAAAAATCCTCTATCACTGCCCTATTTACCCAACATAAACTGCCCTCTCACTGCCCTGTTATCACTGGGGAAAGGTGACTTTCACTGCATCTTCCACAGTTGGGAATTCCTTCCTAACTGTCCTCTCTACTCTACAGAAGGTCCTGTAATACAGACCTCTGTGCACTCAAGGAAGACATCTCCACCGCCCTTCACACTATGGGAAATATTCTCTCACTGCCCTTCACACCCTGGGAAATGCTGTCTCACTGCCCTCTCAAGACGATGGGGAAAACTCTGGACCTAATTTGGAACTCAGCAGATGGGTTACTCCCTCACAGCGGTGGCGGATATCCCACTAGCCAAAATCGAAATCCCATAGAAGGTAATAGGACTTAGATTTCACAGACTTGATATCCGTAACCATAGTGACGGCGTTTCCCGTCCGCTGAGTTCTATATCAGACCCTCTACCCGAGAGAGACTTCTAGCTGCAGACTCCTTACCTTGGAACTCCCAAGCGTCAGACTGGATTCAGAAGATCTTTCCGTGATCAGTACTCCTGGTGCTGTTAGGTGGTGTCGATGGCTCTGCGTCTGTCGTCAGCATCGTCCGCGCTGGAAGCGACATTGCAGTACCTACATAGGCGCCACCCAGGCCCGTTGGCATCAGTTCTTTTCTTTCCACACCAGCCAGTGCTGATCCAGAAAGTCAGTTTGTGACTGGATTTTTTCAACTTTTTGTCAACTTCTTTTGAGGTTTCCTCCTGGTGTGACGATGTCATCTAGCAAGACAGGATTCAAGCCCTGTGGAGCATGTCATTCGCCGATGTGGGTGATGGGCCCACATATGGTCTGCCTGTGGTGTTTAGAGCGTGACCACGACCCAAAGTTGTGCTCCGATTGTCGGGCCATGCATCCGAAGGCTTTGAGGGGGTGGTCCCTAAAGCTGATGGCAACCTGGCATGCGACTTCATGCAGGTCGAAGTCACGGTCGAGGGTAAGCTCCTGGTACCTGTTGCAGAACCCAAAGTCTTTGTCATCCCACTCAAAGTCCTTTGGGTGATTAGGTAAGTCGAGGCACAAGAAAAAGAACAAGAAGTCAAAGTGTCCTTCTCCTCGTCAGTCAGCCGAAAAGATGAGGGAGTATCTGCACTTGAGGCCTGGCTCTTAGGAGTATACGCCTGGGCCGACTCTGCAACTCCCTGACTTTCTGGGAGCGACCCGCACCGAATTAAGAGTTTTACTAGGTGATTGTAGGAAGTTGGCTCTGTATGTACTATTTCAAAGTAAGAAATAGCATACACAGAGTCCAAGGGTTCCCCTTAGAGGTAAGGGTAGGAGGCTGGACTGGCTTGTAGTGAGTACCAAGGGGTACTTGCACCTTGCACCAGGCCCAGTTATCCCTTATTAGTGTATAGGGTGTCTAGCAGCTTAGGCTGATAGATAATGGTAGCTTAGCAGAGCAGCTTAGGCTGAACTAGGAGACGTGTGAAGCTACTACAGTACCACTTAGTGTCATATGCACAATATCATAAGAAAACACAATACACAGTTATACTAAAAATAAATGTACTTTATTTTTATGACAATATGCCAAAGTATCTTAGAGTGTACCCTCAGTGAGAGGATAGGAAATATACACAAGATATATATACACAATAGCAAAAATATGCAGTATAGTCTTAGAAAACAGTGCAAACAATGTATAGTTACAATAGGATGCAATGGGGAAACATAGGGATAGGGGCAACACAAACCATATACTCCAAAAGTGGAATGCGAACCACGAATGGACCCCAAACCTATGTGACCTTGTAGAGGGTCGCTGGGACTATTAGAAAATAGTGAGAGTTAGAAAAATAACCCTCCCCAAGACCCTGAAAAGTGAGTGCAAAGTGCACTAAAGTTCCCCTAAGGACAAAGAAGTCGTGTTAGAGGAATAATGCAGGAAAGACACAAACCAACAATGCAACAACTGTGGATTTCCAATCTAGGGTACCTGTGGAACAAGGGGACCAAGTCCAAAAGTCACAAGCAAGTCGGAGATGGGCAGATGCCCAGGAAATGCCAGCTACGGGTGCAAAGAAGCTTCTACTGGGCAGAAGAAGCTGAGGTTTCTGCAGGAACGAAAAGGGCTAGAGACTTCCCCTTTGGTGGACGGATCCCTCTCGCCGTGGAGAGTCGTGCAGAAGTGTTTTCCCGCCGAAAGAACGCCAACAAGCCTTGCTAGCTGCAAATCGTGTGGTTAGCGTTTTTGGACGCTGCTGTGGCCCTGGAGGGAACAGGAGGTCGCAAATTGGACCAGGAGAGAGAGGGGACGTCGAGCAAGACAAGGAGCCCTCTCAGCAGCAGGTAGCACCCGGAGAAGTGCTAGAAACAGGCACTACGAGGATGCGTGAAACGGTGCTCACCCGAAGTCGCACAAAGGAGACCCACGTCGCTGGAGACCAACTTAGAAAGTCGTGCAATGCAGGTTAGAGTGCCGTGGACCCAGGCTTGGCTTTGCACAAAGGATTTCCGCCGGAAGTGCACAGGGGCCGGAGTAGCTGCAAAAGTCGCGGTTCCCAGCAATGCAGCCCAGCGAGGTGAGGCAAGGACTTACCTCCACCAAACTTGGACTGAAGAGTCACTGGACTGTAGGGGTCACTTGGACAGAGTCGCTGGATTCGAGGGACCTCGCTCGTCGTGCTGAGAGGAGACCCAAGGGACCGGTAATGCAGCTTTTTGGTGCCTGCGGTTGCAGGGGGAAGATTCCGTCGACCCACGGGAGATTTCTTCGGAGCTTCTGGTGCAGAGAGGAGGCAGACTACCCCCACAGCATGCACAAACAGGAAAACAGTCGAGAAGGCGGCAGGATCAGCGTTACAGAGTTGCAGTAGTCGTCTTAGCTACTTTGTTGCAGTTTTGCAGGCTTCCAGCACGGTCAGCAGTCGATTACTTATCAGAAGGTGAAGAGAGAGATGCAGAGGAACTCGGCTGAGCTCTTGCATTCGTTATCTAAAGTTTCCCCAGAGACAGAGACCCTAAATAGCCAGAAAAGAGGGTTTGGCTACCTAGGAGAGAGGATAGGCTAGTAACACCTGAAGGAGCCTATCACAAGGAGTCTCTGACGTCACCTGGTGGCACTGGCCACTCAGAGCAGTCCAGTGTGCCAGCAGCACCTCTGTTTCCAAGATGGCAGAGGTCTGGAGCACACTGGAGGAGCTCTGGACACCTCCCAGGGGAGGTGCAGGTCAGGGGAGTGGTCACTCCCCTTTCCTTTGTTCAGTTTCGCGCCAGAGCAGGGCTAAGGGGTCCCCTGAACCGGTGTAGACTGGCTTATGCAGAATTGGGCACATCTGTGCCCAACAAAGCATTTCCAGAGGCTGGGGGAGGCTACTCCTCCCCTGCCTTCACACCATTTTCCAAAGGGAGAGGGTGTAACACCCTCTCTCAGAGGAAGTTCTTTGTTCTGCCATCCTGGGCCAGGCCTGGCTGGACCCCAGGAGGGCAGATGCCTGTCTGAGGGGTTGGCAGCAGCAGCAGCTGCAGTGAAACCCCAGGAAGGGCAGTTTGGCAGTACCAGGGTCTGTGCTACAGACCACTGGGATCATGGGATTGTGCCAACTATGCCAGGATGGCATAGAGGGGGCAATTCCATGATCATAGACATGTTACATGGCCATTTTCGGAGTTACCATTGTGAAGCTACATATAGGTAGTGACCTATATGTAGTGCACGCGTGTAATGGTGTCCCCGCACTCACAAAGTTCAGGGAATTGGCTCTGAACAATGTGGGGGCACCTTGGCTAGTTCCAGGGTGCCCTCACACTAAGTAACTTTGCACCTAACCTTTACCAGGTAAAGGTTAGACATATAGGTGACTTATAAGTTACTTAAGTGCAGTGTAAAATGGCTGTGAAATAACGTGGACGTTATTTCACTCAGGCTGCAGTGGCAGGCCTGTGTAAGAATTGTCAGAGCTCCCTATGGGTTGCAAAAGAAATGCTGCAGCCCATAGGGTTCTCCTGGAACCCCAATACCCTGGGTACCTCAGTACCATATACTAGGGAATTATAAGGGTGTTCCAGTAAGCCAATGTAAATTGGTAAAAATGGTCACTAGCCTGTTAGTGACAATTTGGAAAGAAATGAGAGAGCATAACCACTGAGGTTCTGATTAGCAGAGCCTCAGTGAGACAGTTAGTCACTACACTGGTAACACATTCAGGCACACTTATGAGCACTGGGGCCCTGGGTTACCAGGGTCCCAGTGACACATACAACTAAAACAACATATATACAGTGAAAAATGGGGGTAACATGCCAGGCAAGATGGTACTTTCCTACAGTAAGATTGTTGCAAAAAGAGATAATTCTAATGCTCTATTTTGTGGTAGTGTGGTCGAGCAGTAGGCTTATCAGATGTTAGTGTTAAGCATTTGTTGTACACACACAGGCAATAAATGAGGAACACACACTCAAAGACAATTCCAGGCCAATACGTTTTTATATAGAAAAATATATTTTCTTAGTTTATTTTAAGAACCACAGGTTCAAGATTTACACAAAATACTTTAAATGAAAGGTATTTCACTCAGGTATCATGGGAACTTTGAAGCAACGCAATATCATGTACAGTTTTAGCAAAAATGGCAATAAGCTATTTTAAAACTAGACTCTAGACAGTGCAATTTTCAACAGTTCCTGGGGGAGGCAAGTTTTGGTTAGTTTTGCAGGTAAGTAAAACACCTATAGGGTTCAAAGTTGAGTCCAAGGTAGCCCATCGTTGGGGGTACAGGGCAACACCAAAGTTACCACACCAGCAGCTCAGGGCCGGTCAGGTGCAGAGGTCAAAGTGCAAAGAACACTGGTGCTGGGGCCTTGTTAGCAGGCCTCAGCACACTTTCAAATCATAACTTGGCATCAGCAAAGGCAAAAAGTCAGGGGGTAACCATGCCAAGGAGTCATTCCCTTACAGAAGGTTAATAACTTGTCCGTCAATACCCTCACACACAATAGGAAGTGGTCTCTCACTGCCCTCTCACACCATAGGAAGTCATATCTCACTGCCCTCTCAAACCAAGGGAAAATGTCTCTCACAACCCTCTCACACCATGGGAGGTCCTCTCTCACTACCCATGAAATGCACGGACAGCAGTTCTTCCTCACCCCAGGCAGTGCTGTGTATGGACTCCCGCTCAGACACTGTGCCTTGGGACGGGGTCTCACCTGTGTTTGTTCTTTTGGTTTTCAGTGGACCAGCAGCAAGGGGGGAGCAGCACCGCCATCATCGCCGTCATAGTCTGTGTGGTGCTCCTGCTGCTCATCGTCGCCCTCTTCTACTTCCTGCAGAAGAACGGCAAGCTGAGCTGCGGCAAGTCCGAGAAGAAATCTCTGTGAGTAGCACCAGGGTGCCTTGGAGACTCTGTGCGCTACGTGTTAGCCGCCGACTGTGATCATTATTGTGCCCATGGGTATGTCTGTTGCCGACGGCGAGAGTCAGTCTGTCTATGTCGATGACGAGCATCAGTCCATCTGTGTGTTTGTTGTTGACTGTGGTAATCAGTCTGTATGTGGCCGATGGCGAGTGTTGGTCTAGATCTTGGTCATCGACAGCGAGCGTCACTCTGTATGTCTGTTGCCAGTGACGAGCATTTCTCTGTCTGTATGTCTGTTGCCGACGGCGAGAGACAGTCTGCCTATGTCGATGATGAGCATCAGTCCATCTGTGTGTTTGTTGTTGACTGTGGTAATCAGTCTGTATGTGGCCGATGGCGAGTGTTGGTCTAGATCTCGATCATCTACAGCGAGCGTCACTCTGTATGTCTGTTGCCAGTGACGAGCATTACTCTGTCTGTATGTCTGTTGCCGACGGCGAGAGACAGTCTGCCTATGTCGATGAAGAGCATCAGTCTATCTGTGTGTTTGTTGTTGACTATGGTAATCAGTCTGTATGTGGCCGATGGCGAGCGTCACTCTGTATGTCTGTCGCCGGCAGTGAGCATCAGTTTGTCTGTATGTTTGTTGCGGATGGCGAGCATTGGTCTACATCTCTGTTGGTCACTGACAGTGACCGTCACTCTGTCTGTCGCTGATGATGAGCATCCGTCTGTATGTTTGTTGCTGACAGCGAGCATTGGTCTGTACCTCTATCTGTCGCCAACAATGAGCATCAGTCTGTATGTCTTTGGCTGCGATCGTTGGTCTAGATCTCTTCCTGTCACCGACAGCGAGCGTCAGTCTCTCTGTCTGTATTTCAGACTGTGTGTGTCAGTCTACCTGTCTGTTGCAGTGGCCAGCATCATTCTGTGTGTCTCTCCCCAACGGCGAGGGTTCCCCTGTCTTTGTGTCTGTCAGTGTACCCACATAGGGTACACACAGGGTACACTGCTTACCCACTGTCTCTCCTTACCCAGTAGGGCTTATCTGTCCCCACAATAGCTCTGTCTAATTGAATAATTACATGTCACCCTTATATTCCAACACAGGTCTTTTGGTGTTAGGAACAAGGAGGCCTGTTGGGAACTGACTCTTTTTTTGTATGGCCACCCCAACCTTGTTCAGTGATGCTGCAGGTTTCTTGACTGAGTGCACTGAGGCCTGCTAACCAGACCTCACTGCCCGTCCACTGACCTTTAAATGTGTATGTTTGATTGTCTTATACTTAATTGGCATAAGCTATCTTATGTGTGTAAGTGCCTAGTATGTGGTGCCCAGGGTACACAGATCTTGTAAGTTAGAGGGTCATCCCAGGGCCTGCAGCACTGATTGTGCCACCCTCTGTGTGACAAACGTAAAACATGGCTTCCAGCCTGCCACTGCAGACTGACAGGGCAGTTGTAAACTGCTAACTCGACTTTGCCATTTAAGGTAATGGCAATGCCCAAACCTCCCTTTATAATAAATGTAAGAGAACCCTAAGGTAATATACTTTTCCATTTCCAGCAGAACTTCTGAACTGCATGGATGGATCTGGTCTTCTTTCTGTGGATGGAGCTTGTTTTCTGCACTGTGTGGATGGAGCTGGTCTTCTGCACTGTGTGGATGGAGCTGGTCTTCTACACTGGGGGGATGGAGCTGGACTTTTGCACTGGGTGGGTGGAGCTGGTCTTCTGCACTGTGTGGGGGTGCTGGACTTCTGCACTGGGTGGATGGAGCTGGTATTCTACACTGGGTGGATGGAGCTGGACTTCTGCACTGGATGGAAGGAGCTGGGCTTCTGCACTGTGTGGGTGGAGCTGGTCGTCTGCACTGTGTGGGTGGAGCTGGTCGTCTGCACTGTGTGGGTGGAGCTGGTCGTCTGCACTGTGTGGGTGGAGCTGGTTGTCTGCACTGTGTGGGTGGAGCTGGTTGTCTGCACTGTGTGGGTGGAGCTGGTTGTCTGCACTGTGTGGGTGGAGCTGGTTGTCTGCACTGTGTGGGTGGAGCTGGTTGTCTGCACTGTGTGGGTGGAGCTGGTCGTCTGCACTGTGTAGGTGGATCTGGTTTTCTGCCTTGTGTGGGTGGAGCTTGTCTTCTGCAGCTTGTGGGTGTAACTGGGCTTCTGTACTCTGCGAATTAAACTGGTCTTCTGCACTGTGTGGATGGAGCTAGTCTTCAGCACTCTGTGGGTGGAACTGCATTCCTGCACTGCATGGGTGAAGCTGGGCTTCTGCACTGCGTGGGTGGAGCTGTTATTCTGCACTGTGTGGGTACAGCTGGTCTTCTACACTGTATGGATAGATCTGGTTTTTGCAATGTGTGGCTGGAGCCTGCATGGGTGGAGCTGGTCTTCTTCTTTTTGTGGGTGGAGGTTGTTTTCTGCACTGTGTGGGGGTGCTGCACTTCTGCACTGGGTGGAAGGAGCTGGTCTTCTGACCTGGGTGCGTGGAGCTAGTCGTCTGCACTGTGTGGGTGGAGATGGTCTTCTGCACTGTGTAGGTGGATATGGTTTTCTGCCTTGTGTGGGTGGAGCTTGTCTTCTGCAGCTTGTGGGTAGAACTGGTCTTCTGTACTCTGCGGATGAAACTGGTGAGCTGCACTGTGTGGATGGAGCTAGTCTTCAGCACTCTGTGGGTGGAACTGCATTTCTGCACTGCATGGGTGAAGCTGTGCTTCTGCACTGCGTGGGTGGAGCTGTTATTTGCACTGTGTGGGTAGAGCTGGTCTTCTACACTGTATGGATGGATGTGGTTTTTGCAATGTGTGGGTGGAGCTGATCTTCTGCCATGTGTGGCTGGAGCTGGTCTTCTGTCTTTTGTGGGTGGAGCTGATTTTCTGCAGGCTATGGTTAGAGCTGTTCTTCTGCACTGCATGGGTGGAGCTGGTGTTCTGCAGGCTCTGGGTGGAGCTTTTATTCTGCACTGTGTCTTGTGCTGCCTGTGGGTGGCACTTTGTAGGTGGGGCTGGTTTCTGCCCTGCATGGATGGAGCTGGTCATCTGCACTGTTTGGGTGGAGCTGGTCTTCTGTACTCAGTGGTTGGGGCTGGTCTTCTGTACTCTGTGGTTGGGGCTGGTGTTCTGCACTGTGTGGGTGGAGCTGGTCTTCTGCAGCCTGTGGGTGGAGCTGGTCTTCTGCAGCCTGTGGGTGGAGCTGGTCTTCTGTACTCTGCAGATGAAACTGGTCTTCCGCATTGTGTGGATGGAGCTGGTCTTCCGCACTGTGTGGATGGAGCTGGTCTTCCGCACTATGTGGATGGAGCTGGTCGTCTGCACTGTGTGGGTGGAGCTGGTCGTCTGCACTGTGTGGGTGGAGCTGGTCGTCTGCACTGTGTGGGTGGAGCTGGTCGTCTGCGCTGTGTGGGTGGAGCTGGTCGTCTGCGCTGTGTGGGTGGAGCTGCATTTCTGCACAGCATGGGTGAAGCTCTTATTCTTCACTGTATGGTTGGAGCTGGTTGTGTACAGCATATGGATTGAGCTGATCTTCTGCAGTGTGTGTGTGGGTGGAGCTGCATTTCTGCACTGTGTGGATGTAGCTGGTCGTTTGCACTGCGTGGGTGGAGCTGCATTTCTGCACTGCATGGGTGAAGCTGTTATTCTTCACTGTATGGTTGGAGCTGGACTTCTGCACAGCATATGGATGGAGCTAGTCTTCTGCACTGTGTGGGTGGAGCTGGTCTTCTGCACTGAGTGCAGAAGACCAGCTCCACCCACACAGTGCAGGAGACCAGCTCCATCCGCACAGTGCAGAAGAGCGGCTCCACCCACACAGTGCAGAAGACCAGCTCCACCCACACAGTGCAGAAGACCAGCTCCACCCACACAGTGCAGAAGACCAGCTCTACGCACAGTGTGGGTGGAGCTGGTCTCCTGCACTGTGTGGATGGAGTTTGTCTGCACTGTGTGGGTGGAGCTTGTCGTCTGCACTGTGTGGGTGGAGCTTGTCGTCTGCACTGTGTGGGTGGAGCTGGTCATCTGCACTGTGTGGGTGGAGCTGTTTTTTGACTGCGGAAATTGAGCTAGTTGTCTGCTGTCTATTAACAGAGCTGTTCTCTCCCCATGTGGTGCTGGTCCTCTGTGTGTGGTGCTGGGTGATCCCCTCTATCGATGAACAATGCCTTCTTGGTGAGGCTCCCTGTTCTCCATGAACATGTCAGCTTTGTTAGCATTCTAAGGAGCGCCCTTGGTTGCATCTGCTTTTTCATCTTTGAGCTCTAGAAATCTCTTGTACAACTGACCCACAATCTCACTCTTTACCCTTTCTCAAGGACCCACAAGGAAACCAACACCAATGAGATAGTGGTGGAGATGAAGACAGACAAAAGGAACGAACAGAGAGGACTGCTGTCGTCCGGAGGAGGCGGGCGCCCAATGGGAGACTAGGTAGCCGTTGACGCCTAATAGTCCTCTACGGTTTAATCTTTTACATTTTTTTATTTTCTATGATTTTATTTCTGCCTACTCAGCTAAGAAGGAAGACACTACAAAGTAATTTGAGAAGGACAAAAGAAGACTTTGCATATTATTGTAAACCACGGGCACCATTTTATGTTGGGTTCCCCTTCTGTCTCTGACACATAGGTGGAATAAGGGATCTCCCGCTTGCAGGGCAGCTGCTTCACACTGGTCCGGGGGAGGCAGCCCTGTAGAGGTTGGACACAGGACCAGAGACCACTTCTGCTCCAAGGTCTTGTGGCTTTTACTGGGGCCTTGATGCAATCTTTCTGGAAACGTGTATAATATAAACTGAAGGTTCCTAAATTTTGCAGCAGAGAGACTAAGGGCTTTATTTAGAGTTTGATGGACGGGTTACTCAGTCACAATGTGAAGGCTATTCCATCCTTTCTCTTACAATTTCTATAGGATATAATGGAATCGTAATACGGCAAATGGGATATCTGGTATGTTTGTGAAAGAGTGACCCCATCTGGCAAACCCTAGATCAGGCCCCGGCTGGTAAGAACCTCTGAAAGGGCGAGGGTCAGTGGATTCACTCTCATCTTCTCTTTTTCTTGCTTCACTAGGACTGCGGCCATTGGATGCAGGTCTTCCATGTTGAGGCGCTCATTCGACTAGGCTGCCCTCTCCATCCTGGCCCTCCGTGGGTTTCCTGTGCCCTTCGGAGAGGGAGTGGGCTCCGAGCCGTTTCACTACCCCACCTGTGGATTATTCTTTGAAAACGTACATCACTTTGTTTTTCTGTGTTTTTTTTGCCAACAAAGCCACCAAGAAAGGTCTGTACAAGAACAGTTCCCGGACGCTGATCGCAAATATATTTTTTATCAACAAAGACAAATTTGGGATCAAGCAGGTGGATTCCCGAAGTGTCCAGAGGAAGAATGCTCCGCTTAGCCCCAGACCCAAGCTCCCTCCTTGACGAAGACTGTTACAGTATTTTGTGTAGGCCAGCATGCCCATGTGAAGTTCAAAGGCCAACCTGTTCCTGTCCTCTGATACAGCCAAGGGGTCCTGATGTAGGGCAAATCTTTCTTCCATCAGTTTGCATCTGTTTTCCTGTTTACGCTGCTGTTGGTTTGTTCAGACCAGGTTCTCACTCACCGTTTGGGTGTCTGGTGGGCACTGGCCTGGTCCTGGTCTGCTGGTGCCAGGGGCTCCAGGGCCGAAATTTGTATATACTGTGTACCATTGAGTCTGTTTTTACTGTTCACTGCGTAAGTCATTACACTGGTTCCATGTACGTGTGATTAGAATAATACCTAGGCTTGGCTCAGGTAGGACTTAAGGACATGATTGAATGGAAGGCCACCAGATATCTTCTCCTGGTCTCTGCTCTTCATGAAAAGCCCTGGAGCTGGAGGGATGTTGGGCGCCTGAGGTTTCTAGGCACCTGGCATCCATTCCAACTTTTGAGAGGGATGGGGAATAATGAATGATTGCAGAGGTCACCCCTAGGATACAGATGGACTTAATACACAATTTGAGGTTGTACATGGAAGGTATGTCCAATTTATGGCCTTCACTGCTAGGTTCATGTCAGATTTTATGGATGTCGGCGTGCACTTAATTTACACAGTAAATGCCCGATTCACGAAGGTATACTTAGACAAAAAGCTTAAGTTTAGACCTAAAGTCTCACTTTACTAGTAGGAAACTAGACTTTTGGTCTAAGTTTAGACTTTTGGTCCAAGTTTACCTTTGTGAATCGGGCCCCATGAATCTAAAAAAAGTGCATTCCCACAGTCTGTGCTCCGTCATGGATCCCACCCTGAGCCTACTCTGGACTCCCCTCATACCTTCATATCTACTGAATGTGTGAAATTGCTAATGTTTCTCCCAACCTTGTGAAATTTGAATGAAAAAATCTTGAAATTACAATCCTGTAGTGAAATTTAGTTTGCCAGTGTCTCACATCACTTTTATTATTTTTAAATCCAAGTGTGCACTTTGTGTAAAAAGTCTTGCGAGATACCAGCCAGAGGCTGGACGAGCACATCAGAGTTCATTAAACTTTCCGTGAGTGAGGCGGGCTCCCACTAGTGTGTTGCTGAACTGACGTTATGGTAGGTGAGCACATGGCTAAAAAGAAGTTACACAAAATAACACAAGGAGTTTTTGCGAATTTGTCCAGAGTGGGTAAACGTTGGCCCAGGCCTGAGCAGCCCACGAGCTCCCTGTGCCATCCGTTTGTGCCCTGCGTAAGACGCCACCGCAGGAGGGACATGGGCCTTTGTTCACGTGCTGCTGTGGTGAGTTTGTGACAGGTTTAGAACTGTTAATACTCCACAATTGATTTCTAAAATTCATCTCCCTCAATTTACCATCATGATGTCTCTTGCACGCCTGGCCTGGGGGTTGACACCTGCTCTCTACAGGTGTGCAGAAGTTGAACTGTAACCCCTGGTCATCTGTCCTACTGTAGCCCTAAACAGTAATTAAATCACTTTGTTTAATAAGTTTGTGTGCACGGTCATTACTCTACACGGTGGTGGGGGGGAGGGAGGGGGTTGGGTGCCCATTCTGTGACCTTGGGCTGGTTTTGTGGGAGTGTTCTGGGCCCCAGGCTGTGACCTTGGCTGGTTTGTGGGAGTGTTCTGGGCCCCAGACTGTGACCTTGGCTGGTTTTGTGGGAGTGTTCTGGGACCCAGACTGTGAGCTTGGCTGGTTTTGTGGGAGTGTTCTGGGCCCCAGACTGTGAGCTTGGCTGGTTTTGTGGGAGTGTTCTGGGCCCCAGACTGTGAGCTTGGCTGGTTTGTGGGAGTGTTCTGGGCCCCAGACTGTGACCTTGGCTGGTTTTGTGGGAGTGTTCTGGGCCCCAGACTGTGAGCTTGGCTGGTTTTGTGGGAGTGTTCTGGGCCCCAGACTGTGAGCTTGGCTGGTTTGTGGGAGTGTTCTGGGCCCCAGACTGTGACCGTGGCTGGTTTTGTGGGAGTGTTCTGGGTCCCAGACTGTGACCCTGGCTGGTTTTGTGGGAGTGTTCTGGGCCCCAGGCTGTGACCTTGGCTGGTTTTGTGGGAGTGTTCTGGGTCCCAGACTGTCCTTGGCTGATTTTGTGGGAGTGTTCTGGGCCCCAGACTGTGACCTTGGCTGGTTTTGTGGGAGTGTTCTGGGCCCCAGGATTTGACTGAAGATGACTCGAGGAGGGTATGGGGTCATGTTCTTCCACCAAGGCTTTGTGGGTGGGTGTGAAAAGAGGCCCTGGTATGGCAGGGGGTGGCAGCCTGGCACTGCCCTGGTGGTAACTTCTTTACCTGGTCCCACTGCAGCTGCCTCCTGAGACAGCGCCTCGCAGGAGCTCCGAAGGTGCCAGGCGGAGGGTGGGGGGGATCGGAGGTGGGTGCCAGCCTGGCACTGCCCTCTGTGGAGCCCGAGGGTGGGGTACGGTTTGGGGGGAACGGTTTCTTCTTGTTGATGTGGTTTTGTGTCCTGGATCTGTTGCCAAGCATTCCTTCTGTGTCTGTACCTTGTAATCCCAGGAGAGAGAGTGTATGGGAGGGGGTGGGGGTGTCTACGGAGCCGGGCGGGGCAGGAATGTGGGGGAGTTGTGTGTAGAGAGCAGCAACTGTTTGGGAAACACCAGGTGTGATAATCCGCCCCTGTCTGGGCCCCGCGCCCCTCCGAGCGAGCCTCGAACTCCCGTTCAACACCCTCAGGAGCCTCGAACAACACTTTAACAAGGTCACTCCTCTTCGAGAGCCTAGAACACCAGTTTAACTCCCTCACTTCTCTTCACGAGCCTCAAACAACACTTTAACACCCTCAGGACCCTCAAACGCCAGTCCACACCCTCAGGAGCCTCAAACACCAGTTTAGACGCTCACTCCCCTGAACGAGCCTCAAACACCATCACAAAACAATTACATTAAAATACGACTTCCTTTAAAAAAAAAATAAGAATGTAAAAAGAAACATGACAGAAAAACGACAAAAATCCAGTAAGAGGGACCGGATATGTGAATTATTTTAAGGCTTAAGGCAAAAAGTGGGAGGGTGTCAAGCAGTCCCCAGAGGTCACTGCTGGTGCGTGGCGGGGCCTGGGTGGGATCTCAGGTGACGCAGTATAGAGCCGAGCATCGGGGGTCAGAAACACCAACTAGGTAGTTCCAGTTAGGGTCACTGTATATACTATCTCAAAGTGAGAGACAGTGCACAGAGTCCAGGGGTTTCCCAGAGGCTTGACCGAGGCAATAATAGATCATTCTAATGCTCTATTTGTGGTAGTGTGGTAGAGCAGTAGGCGTGTCAGAGGGGAGTGTTAAGCATTTGTTGTACACACACAGGCAATAAATGAGGAACACACACTCAAAGACTTACTCCAGGCCAATAGGTTTTTATATACGAAAAATATTCTTTCTTAATTTATTTCTAGAACCACAAGATTCAGTTTGAAGGTAAGTACATTAAATGAAAGGTACTTTCATAGGTATAATCAGGACTTTGAATGGAATCCACAATGTACACAGTTTTTCTTAAAATGGCAAAAAGCTATTTTAAAAGTGGAAACTGCAATTTTCATCAGATCCTGGGGAGGTAAGTACAGTACAGTTTTGGAGGGAACTACCCGACTTACAGGTTCAGTCTCCGGGGCATAGTAGCCCACCGTTGGGGGGTTCAAGTTAACCCCAAACACCCAGCACCAGCAACACAGGGCCAGTTAGATGCAAAGGTCAAACAGGAGGCAAAATAATGTGGGCCCCTATGGAAATGGGGGTACTCCAGTTCCGGTCTGCTTGTAGGTAAGTACCCGCATTGTCAGAGGGCAGACCAGGGGAGTTTGGACCAGTACTGTGGGGGCCCTAAGTAGGCACCAAACACACACTGTCATTGGCACGGGGCTCATGGAATGCATTGGGAGGATCCAGGAGTCACTTAGGCACTGCAGGTAGGACACAGGGGGGCTTCTCAGGCAAGCCACTAACTGGACAGGGAGGAGGGCCACCTGCTGGTCACTGCTGCAGGGGTGGTCAGTATCTCTCGAGTCTGGGGGCCGCTGGTGCAGTGCTTCTCCTGGCGTTGAATATCTTCGTCCCGGGCAGCCGCGGTCAGAGGGGTCCTCGGGATTCCCTTTGCAGGCATCGTTGTGGAGGGGTGGAGAGGTCAGCCCAGGGTGGACACGTGGTCGGAATCGTCTGGGGGTTCTCTCTGGCTGGTTGGTTGCTCGGGACACGGGCCGGGGCATCAGGTGCAGAGTAGGTTTGGACTCACGCTTCTAGAATGAGCTGGGAATCCCTTTTCTTCTTGTTGGACAGGTCCGCAGTCCACAGTAGTTTCTTGGTCCTCGGTGATGCAGGCAGTCCCCAGGAGGCTTTTCAGGGGTCACTGGTCCTGTAGAAAGCATTGCTTCTTCTTTTGCAGCTTTTTAAAGCAGGAGACGGCCCGGTAGGGCTGGGGCCGAGTCAGTTGTTGTCTCCTTCTCTTCTTTGCTGGGTTTTCAGCTCAGCAGTCCTTTTTTTCTTGAGGTCATAAGGAATATAAATCTCTTGGTTCAGGGAGCCCTAAATACAAGATTTAGGGGTGTTTTTAGGGTTAGAGGCCAGTAACCAGTGCCTACTGTCCCTGAGGGTGGCTACACCCTTCTTGTGCCCACTCCCTCATCCCCATCCCTAACCCTATTGGTCCTAATCCTCCAAAGCAAGATGGAGGATTTCTCAAGCAGGGGGTCACTTCAGCTCTGGACTCCTTAGGGGGGGTCCTGGCTGAGGGGATGACTACTCCTTGTTTTTCCAAATTATCTCTCTGGACTTGCTGCCAAAAGTGTGGGCTTGTCAGGGGGGTGGGCATCTCCACTAGCTGGAGTGCCCTGAGGCACTGTAACACCAGGCTTGAGCCTTTGAGGCTCACCGCCAGGTGTTACAGTTCCTGCAGGGGGAGGTGAGAAGCACCTCCACCCAGGACAGGCTTTGTTTCTGACCACAGAGTGCACAAAGGCACTCAACCCATGTGGTCAAAAACACGTCTGAAAGTGGCAGGCTGGCACAGACCGGTTAGCCTTACACTAGCAGTTGGGCTAACATACAGGGGGCATCTCTAAGATGCCCTCTGTGTGCATTTTTCAATAAATCCCACACTGGCATCAGTGTAGGTTTATTGTGCTGAGAAGTTTGATATCAAACTTCCCAGTATTCAGTGAGGCCATTATGGAACTGTGGACTTCATAATGACAGACTCCCAGACCATATACTCTTTATGGCTACCCTGCACTTACAATGTCTCAGAATTGACTTAGACACTACAGGGGCACAGTGCTCATGCAGCTATGCCCTCACCTGTGGCATAGCGCATCCTGCCTTAGGGCTGTAAGGCCTGCTAGAGGGGTGACTTATCTATGCCACAGGCAATGGTTTAGGGACAGGGCACCCTATGGGGAGTGCCATGTCGACTTTGTCTTTTCTCCCCACCAACACACACAAGCTGCCAGGCAGCATGCATGCACTGAGTGAGGGGTCCCTTACGGTGGCATAATACAAGCTACAGCACTTAGGGGCCTTCGCTGGTCACAGGGCCTTTGGTACCAGGGGTGCCTTTTACAAGAGAGTTAACTGTGTGCCAGGGCTGTGCCAATTGTGGGAACAAAGGTGCAGTTTAGGGAAGAACACTGGTGCTGGGGCCTGGTTAGCAGGGTCTGGTTAGCAGGGTCCAGCACACTTTCAATCAAAGCTGGCATCAACACTAGGTAAAAAATGGGGAGTGACCATGCCAACACTGGCATTTTTCTACAGTTACCTTCTGATTCAGTCTATTTTTTTATTGAAGTCAAAGTCCTTCAGGGCACGAGGGTAGAGGTTGTATCTGGTAAAGTCTCTGCCAGTCCAGGGAGCTGCTGGACAAAGTCCTGCTGAAGCCGTTCATTTTGTTGAGAAAAGCTCTAGGTGGGAAAATTCAACTTCTGTGGCAGTCGAGTCCTCTCATCAGGCACAAACCTTTTACACATTTGGCGGGACAAGATTACTACCTATGAACCTGTTCTCCTTGTTGGAGAGCAGAATCTTCCAGCTATATCTGTTGAAGTTTTTCTGAAGTCGGACATCTTTGCCTGTGATGTCCAGCAGGAGATCAAGAAATCTTGGAAGTCAAATATTTTAAAAGTCCAAACTTTTAAGACTTTCTGGAGCAGTTCCTATTAGCCACATGTATGGCTCCCAGGTCCTTGGGGACAGCACTTAGGTGCCAGGGCATACTTCTATAGAAACCATCAAGAATGTCCAATTCCAGTTGTAACTGGTCCACTGGTCACTCCAGGAAAAAGTTCTCCTGTAACTTATGCTCCTATCGCAACATAGGCCGTCAGCCAACTGACCCTTGCAGTCCACTGCTTAGTCCTGGGTACAAGTGGGAGCAGCCCTTCAGGTCTCTACACAAGTTACAGACAACAGATAGCAGGTCCTGTCCTCCTCCGTTCTGCCATCGGCCCAGAAAGCATTCTGAGGGTCGAGGCTGGCTGTCAGGTGTTTCATTTTTTCATTTCTTAGTCAAGTGGATAGGACGGACTCCTCTCCACTCCAATGGCCAAAAGCTTCCCAAGGGCAAGCCTTCCCAGTTTATCAGAACAACCTGTTTGCCTCACTGCGAATAATCCCACAATGCATAATTCTAAAAAAAATTCCAACATGTCAAAATCTTTCTAATACTGGACGGAGCCAGTGCTAGTCCTAGAGGAATGTTAACATTAATGAGCAGAGTCCTCCCACTCAACGACTCTGGAGTGGTTTTGGGGCAGCACCGTTCTCCACTGAAACTAAAGTCAGAAGGCTAATTCACTTTCTGACATGATTGCCCCCACTTTTTGCCTGGTGTCGGAGTGTTTTGGCTGTAGTACACTGGGATCCTGCTAACCAGGAATCCAGTGTCCGTGTTCTCTCCCCTAAATTTGGTGTGTAAGTAATTCTTACACCCCCACAGTTGACATACTGGTGTACCCCTGTAAGTCCCTAGTATATGGTACTTGGGTACCCATGGCATTTGTACCCCAGGGGATCCCCATGGGCTGCAGCATGTATTGTGACAGCCACGGGAGCCCATGCAAACTGTGTCTGCAGGCCGCCACCGCAGCCTGCGTGAAATGGTGCAGGCACCTTTCATCCCAGATGTAAGGTTTACCTTATATAGCAGTCAGTGCACTTCTGATTCTATAAGTCACCCCTAAGGTAAGCCCTCCACCCCAAGGGGAGGATGCATAGTTCTACTTGTGAGGGTACCTCTGCATGAGCAGGGTACCCTACAAACCCCAAATTTTATGGGCTTTTGTAAGTGCAGAGAAGTGGACACTGGTCATCATGAGAAGTCCAACTACATAATCCTTTCTCCGAACCTACTTATGTTTGGTATCAAACATGTTGGAATCATGCAACACCACTGGTTCCAGTGTTACTTGCATGATACCATGTACTTTGGGGGTTCCTTAGAAGATCCCCCATGCCTGCCTGCTCAGCCTTCAGGGTCTGCGTGCACGCCAGTGCTGCCGCGACCCCTGCGTGCACGCCAGTGCTGCCGCGACCCCAGACACTGCTCTACTCTCCTGCTGCTGCGCCTGACTCCGGCAGGGGAAGGCAGAACAAAGGGTTTGGTTTGGTTAGCCGCTCTCCTTTAGGAATAAGTGTCTCCGGGCTTGGGTGGGGGTGCTCTTGGGTGGGGGTGCTCTTGAGTGCCATCAGACGTCTTTGAAAGGCACGTTTGCTGCCCTCTTTGGTGCCCTCCTTGCAAAACCGGTTTCTTCCAGTGCAGGAGATTCCAGGCTGCCACTCTGGCACGAAATACACAAAGAACTGGAGAGTGACCACCCCCATGTCCTGCTCCTCCACTAGCGAGGCTCCCAGCGCTCTGCCAGGAGGCCACTTAATTCTGCCATCTTGAGAACACGATGAGCATAGGCCATTAAGAGCAGCTGCCTGGTCAGCCCAGTAGAGTAGCATCTCTGACCCCCCCCTCCCCTGTAAGGTGGGTCACCGCAGTAGTCACCCAACCACCTTCCTGAGTTACTAGAGAGCTCCCCTGAGGTTGGGACCTGAGATTCATCTTCAAGACTTCTTCTGTGACCTAGACACCGGTTTCTGCTGGTGGACTTCACCGGGAATCAAGACAGGACTGCAACTCATAGGAGGGCTTCTACTGCAACTTAGTCTGCAGGTATTGCAAGAACTCTCCAACTTTCATGGCCATGCATCCTCCAGATTCAGAAGGATTCTGCCTGCACTAATGACATCCAGAAGGAATCTCCCTTGGAGTGAAGGAGTCACTCCCCTGCAACCATAGGCACCTCAACGTCAAAAACTGGTTTGTGGATCCTGCTGTTCCATGGACTCCTCAAGGCTCTCCAAAGGTCCAACCTGTGTTCTTTGCAACAGGGAAGGCAGTGGTCCCTCAGAGCTGATGTGACGGAACCCCTCTGCACCATATCTGTCTGTCGTTACCAAGGCTTGTTGGCTCTTCAATCCAAAGACCACCTAGCTCCAAGAACCTGTTTCAGGTCCTGAGCTCGCCCCCCACGACCGCAGCACCAACCTGCTGCCTCCTGCCTCTGTCCCCCGACCACGCTGCTGTTTGCGTGTTCGAGGCCCTCCTCCACCCGCAGGCATCCTCCTGCGCCTCATCCCTGGGGTCTAGTGGGCTCTGACTAGCTTCGCTTGACCCGTGTGCCGCTTCCGCCGTCCCGTAAGTGTTTTTTCATTTTTCTCGCTTTTTTAGCGCCTCGCCGCCGGCGCTTCTGCCCCCTTTGTGCCCCCCTGATTGCTGTCTCCCCGATCGTAAATTGTGCCATACTGTTTTTCTGATTGTGTGATTTTTCTTATTGTATCTGCTCGTATTTTGCTCGTTTTTCAGTGTTTCTGCCCCTTGTGCGCTCCTCGTTCCCTGCCGCTGCCTCCCTGTGGCCCCCCCCCCTCGCGCCCCCATTTGCCGCTCCCTCCCGCCTCCCAGCTGCTCCTCCCTCCCCCCTCCCTTCTTAATGGCTGGCGCTGCGCGTCGCGAGTGAGCGACCTCTGACCTGTTTCAGGTCCTGAGCTCGCCCCCCACGACCGCAGCACCAACCTGCTGCCTCCTGCCTCTGTCCCCTGACCACGCTGCTGTTTGCGTGTTCGAGGCCCTCCTCCACCCGCAGGCATCCTCCTGCGCCTCATCCCTGGGGTCTAGTGGGCTCTGACTAGCTTCGCTTGACCCGTGTGCCGCTTCCGCCGTCCCGTAAGTGTTTTTTCATTTTTCTCGCTTTTTCAGCGCCTCGCCGCCGGCGCTTCTGCCCCCTTTGTGCCCCCCTGATTGCTGTCTCCCCGATCGTAAATTGTGCCATACTGTTTTTCTGATTGTGTGATTTTTCTTATTGTATCTGCTCGTATTTTGCTCGTTTTTCAGTGTTTCTGCCCCTTGTGCGCTCCTCGTTCCCTGCCGCTGCCTCCCTGCGGCCCCGCCCCCCTCGCGCCCCCATTTGCCGCTCCCTCCCGCCTCCCAGCTGCTCCTCCCTCCCCCCTCCCTTCTTAATGGCTGGCGCTGCGCGTCCGCGCAGCGGGCGCGCCGGAGGCGCGCCAGAGGCAAGCCCGTCTGCGCCCGTCCGCGCCTGGACCGCGCCCAGCGCCACACTCCCTGGCCCTCGCGCCCCCCGCATCCGCTACTCGATCAACGAACTCCGCGCCTTCAACCCCGGCCCCTCCACTGAATGCTACCGGGCATCCCCGAAGCACACGAAAGGACCTTTTTCCTGCCGTACCTGCAACTTCTCCTGCACCAGAACGACCATTCCAACTACGAAAACATCCAACCCCAACCACCTGAACTGCATCCTCATCAACACCCGCTCCGCACGAAAACACGCCATCGAGCTCTGGGATTTGCTCGACACCACTGCTCCTGACGTGGCTTTCCTGACCGAAACCTGGTGGAACGACTCCTCGTCTCCGGACATCGCCATCGCCATACCGGACGGCTACAAAATCACCAGAAGAGATCGAACCAACGGAATCGGCGGCGGAATAGCCATCGCTCACACAGCTACCCTCAAAATCCACACCCACTCGGACGACACCCTCAGGACAGCAGAACACCTCCACTTCCAGATCCACACGGACCCCAACACGACCCTCAGAGGAACCCTCATTTACCGCCCACCAGGACCAAGAGCCCCCTTCAACGACACCATCGCCGACCTTGCAAGCACCCACGCCCTCGCTTCCCCGGATTACATCCTCCTGGGAGATCTGAACTACCATCTGGAAAATGCCAACTACGTCAACACCGCGTCACTGACCTCCAACCTCCTCAACCTCGGTCTCCGACAGCTAGTCAACACGCCTACCCACATCGCCGGTCACACCCTTGACCCCCTCTTCACCTCTAGCAACCACATTTCCTTCAACCACACCTCCGAACTCCACTGGACTGACCATCACTGTGTCCATTTCACCTATAAGAAAACCACAGAGCAACACCGCATCCAGCTACCTCCCCACCGCCGCTGGGGCAAAGTCACCCAAGAACAACTGACCAGCACCCTCAGCAACAACCCTCCACCCGACGCAATCGACCCGAGCACAGCCGCCATCAACCTCCATCAATGGATCCTCGACTGCGCCAACACCCTTGCCCCTCTCAAGAAACCCACCACCATCCAAGGAAAGAAAAAACCAGCCTGGTTCACAGACGATCTCACCACCTCCAAAAGCAACTGCCAGAAGCTCAAAAAGAAATGGATCCAAGAACGCACACCCGACAACCTCGCCGCCCTCAAAAACGCCAACCGCGAACACCACCAACGGATCCGCACCGCCAAGCGCGCCCACTTCACCGAACGCATCAACAACAACGCCCACGACTGCAAAGAACTCTTCGGCATCGTGAAGGAACTCTCCAATCCGAAAGCCAACTCCAACGACATCCCGCCCTCCCAGAAACTCTGCGACGATCTCTCCACCTTCTTCCACCAGAAAATCACCACCATCCACGACAGCTTCATCACCGGTTCACCGCCAGACCTCACCCCTGACGTCTCCTCCCGCGACTGCCACCTCACCGCCTGGACCCACGTGGACGAGGCAGAAACCATAGCAACCATGAACACCATCCACTCAGGCTCCCCCACGGACCCCTGCCCCCACCATGTTTTCAACTCAGCCAACGCCACCATCGCACCCGAACTCCGCAAGATCATCAACCTATCCTTCACTTCTGCCACCTTCCCGGACAGCTGGAAACACGCAGAAATCCAACCCCTCCTCAAAAAACCCAAGACTGACCCCAACGACCTCAAAAACTTCCGTCCGATCTCTCTCCTCCCTTTTCCAGCGAAAGTCATCGAGAAGATCGTCAACACTCAGCTCACCCACTTCCTCGAAGACAATTCCATCCTGGACCCCTCACAATCCGGATTCAGACGAAACCACAGCACTGAGACTGCCCTCCTCGCCGCCACAGATGACATCAGACATCAAATGGACAACGGCGAAACCTCAGCCCTCATCCTCCTCGACCTATCAGCCGCTTTTGACACCGTCTGCCACCGCACCCTACTGACCCGCCTCCAAGATGCCGGCATCCAAGATAAAGCCCTCCACTGGATCTCATCCTTCCTCTCCGACAGAACGCAGAGAGTCCGTCTCTCCCCTTTCCGCTCCAAAGCCACCAACCTCATCTGCGGCGTCCCCCAAGGATCCTCCCTCAGTCCCACGTTGTTCAACGTCTACATGGCCCCCCTCGCTCAACTGGCCCGCCAACACCACCTCAGCATCATCTCCTACGCCGACGATACCCAGCTCGTCCTCTCCCTGACCAAAGACCCGCTCACCGCCAAAACAAACCTCCACGAGGGACTAAAATCCATCGCCGATTGGATGAACAACAGTCGCCTGAAACTCAACTCCGACAAGACGGAAGTCCTCATCCTCGGACGCACCCCCTCGGCCTGGAACGACTCATGGTGGCCCTCCGTCCTCGGACTCCCACCCACCCCTGCCAGCCACGCAAGAAACCTCGGCTTCATCCTGGACTCCGCCCTCACCATGTCCAAACAGGTCAGCGCCGTCTCCTCCTCCTGTTTCAACACCCTTCGAATGCTCCGCAGAATCTTCAAGTGGATTCCAACAGAAACCAGAAAGACGGTGACCCAGGCCCTCGTCAGCAGCAGACTTGACTACGGCAACGCACTCTACACAGGCATACCAACCAAAGACATCAAACGCCTCCAACGTATCCAAAATGCCTCCGCCCGACTGATCCTCAACATACCTCGCCGAAGTCACATCTCCCCTCACCTAAAGGAACTCCACTGGCTCCCGGTAGACAAGAGGATAACCTTCAAACTCCTGACCCACGCTCACAAGGCACTTCACAACACCGGACCCTCCTACCTCAACACCAGACTCAACTTCTACACTCCAACACGTCAACTCCGATCCGCCAACCTCGCCCTCGCCATCGTACCCCGAATCCAGCGCAAGACATCCGGCGGCAGATCCTTCTCCTTCCTCGCCGCCAAGACCTGGAACTCTCTCCCCACATCTCTTCGCCAGACCCAGGACCTCCTCACATTCAGAAGGCTCCTCAAGACCTGGCTCTTCGACCGCTAATCCAGCAGCGCTCCCCCCCCCCCCCCCTCAGCGCCTCGAAACCCTGACGGGTATATAGCGCGCTTTATAAATACCATGATTGATTGATTGATCGAAGAAGCCACAGCCTCAAGCATCACACAGCTCCAAGACTGATGTTCTCCCTGCAACTCCTTCAACGTGGGCATCCATCTTCTTTGTGCTGATGAAGCCTTCTCGTGACTCCCGGTGCCTGCTGCCAGAGGGTCCTCCTGGGGTCTCTATCGATTCTTACTGGCTCTCATCACTGGTGAGGACGGGATCTGACTTACCTATAAAGGTTGAGTCCCTTTAGCCTTGCTGTCCCATCTACTGCAACTCTTTGTGCATCACTTCATTTGCATTTGCCAAGGCATGTTGGTGGTCCTACTGACCTCTCTGCAATTCAACAGCCGGTATGTGACAGCTCATGGATGACTCCTGGGATTCTTCAGCGTCACCTGGACACTGTAGCTGCAACCCCTGGGCGTCTCTGGGTGGTCTGGACTCTGTCTCCTCTTTCCACTGGTGCTCCTTCTCTGGAATCCAGTCCCGGGTTCCACTGACCTGGACCACGGGTCACGACAGCAGCTGGACAGCCAGATCCCCATTGACGTCAACGGGAGGTTCCGACACAACTTCACCCCTATGCCTCTACCAAGCCATTTCTTTTTCGTATGTAGATTAAAAGACCTAATTTTTCCATTCTTCCCTTGTCACTAAACTATAAAAGTGGGGTCTTCTCTGTCCCTTTTAGGTTAATGAATCTGCTGAGTATTGGCATACTGCCCTGCTATGGAGAAGCTGGGTCACGTTTCTCTGACAAGCCATGTTGCCAGAGAAGAGCCATGGTCTCTTCTCTGACAGTACTATTTTATACCACATCGAAGCAGCACTGATAAGCCAGCTGCAGGTAGACCAATGCTAAGTAGCCTATGGGGACTTCAGGGAGAGAAAGTATAACTTTTTCAGAGTTACTTTTTCTGTATATTTATAAAAAAATCCAACATTGATTTGTGTTTTAATAAATATAAAAAATAGTGCATGGACCATCCCTACAGCTTATTCCAAACCAAGAATACAAACTTAGGCGGTCATTATGAACCTGGTGGTGTGGCCCGCCGGCGGTGGCTGTGAAAACCACCAGCCGGCATGGCGGGCCACACTGCCACATAATGAACCCCATGCGGTCTGCCATCACCAGCCCTCACTCACCGCCAGGCTGCCTCCGTCAGGCAGCCTGGCGGTGGTCGCAAACATTATCCGACAGGGCAGCCATGCTGCCCCTCGGATAATGTTTCCTCAGCCACCAGCCTTTCCCTGGCGGGTTTCTCTGGAATGGAATACAGATCCACTGTAAACCATGAGCTGGAGACTGTAGAGCCACAGTAAACTACAGATGTGGACTGCACATCTTCAGTGAACCATGGTCCCGAAAATATAAACCCACAGTAAACCATAGCCTTAGATTGCAGGTCCTTAGTAAACTGTGGTCTGCTGCCTGTAAAGCCACAGAAAACAATACCCGTAGACGGCAAATCCTTAGTAAACTACAAACCTCAGTAAACAGTGGCCTTGGGACTGTAGAGCGACAGTAAAATACAGCCATCTGACCATCAGTAAACCCTGGTCCAGGGACTGTAGAGACACAGTGAACTATAGCTATGGACTGCATAGTCTCAGTTAACTGTAGTCTGGGAACTGTAAACCATAGCCATAGACTGCAGATCCTCAGTAAATGTGGTTTTGAGATTGTAGAGCCACAGTAAGCTATAGCTGTGGACTGCACACCCTCAGTAAACCGTGGTCTGGAGATTGTAGAGCCACAGTAAACCTAAGCCGTGGACTGCAGATCCTCGGTAAATGGTGGCCCAGAGACAACAGAGCCCCAGTAAATAATAGCAGTTGACAGCAGATCCTCAGTAAATAGTGGTCTGGAGACTGTAGCGCCACAGTAAACCATAGCTGTGGACTGCACATCCTCAGCAAACCATGCTCTGGATACTGTAGAGCCACAATATACTATGGCCGTGGACTGCACATCCTAAGTAAACTGTGGTCTGGGGACTGTAGAGTGACAGTAAACTACAAGCATCAGATCATAAGTAAACCGTGGTTCAAAGACTGTAGAGCCACAGTAAACCATAGCCATTGACTTCAGATCTTCAGTGAACCATGATCGAGGACTGCAGAGCCACAGTAAATCATAGTAATGGACTGCAGATCTTCAATAAACTATTTTCTGGAGATTGTAGAGCCACTGTAAACTATAGCCATGGACTGCAGATGTTCAGTAAACCATGGTCTGGAGATTGTAGAGCCATAGTAAACCACAGCCCTGGACTTCAGATCCTCTGTAAACCATGGTCTGGAAAGTGTAAAGCCAGAGTAAACCACAGCTGTAGACTTCGGATCCTCAGTAAATGTGGTCCGGAGACTGTAGAGCAACAGTAAACCACAGCCGTGGACTCCAGATCCTCAGTAGAATGTGGTCTGGAGGCTTAAAAACTACAGTAAACCATAGCCGTGGACTGCAGATCGTCATTAAACAGAGGTCCGAAGACTGTAGAGCCACAGTAAACCATAGCCATAGACATCAGACTCTCAGTAAAATGTGGTCTGGAGATTGTAGAGCCACAGTAAACCACAGCCCTGGACTTCAGATCCTCTGTAAACCATGGTCTGGAAAGTGTAAAGCCAGAGTAAACCACAGCTGTAGACTTCAGATCCTCAGTAAATGTGGTCCGGAGACTGTAGAGACTCTTAGTAAAATGTGGTCTGGAGATTGTAGAGCCGCAGTAAGCCATAGCTGTGAACTGCAGACCCTCAGTAATCCGTGGTCTGGAGATTGTAGAGCCACAGTAAACCATAGCCGTTGACTGCAGATCCTCGGTGAACCATGAGCTGGTGACTGTAAAGCCATAGTAAACCATAGCTGTGGACTGCAGATAATCAGTAAATGGTGGTCCAGAGACTGGAGAGCCACCATGAACTATAGCGATGGACTGCATATCCTCAGCAAACCGTGTCTGGATACTGTAGAGCCACAGTATGCTATAGCCGTGGACTACACACCCTAAGTAAACTGTGGTCTGGGGACTGTAGAGCGACAGTAAACTGCAACCATCAGATTGTCAGTAATCCGTGGTCCAGAGACTGCAGAGCCACAGTAAGCTATAGCCGTGTCCTGTAGGTCCCCAGTAAGCTGTGGTCTAGAGACTGTAGAATCACAGTAAACCATAGCCGTGGACTGCAGATCCTCAGTGAACCGTGGCCTTGAGATTGTTAGAGCACAGTAAACTGTAGCCATTGACGACAGATCCTCAGTAATCTGTGGTCTGGAGACTGTAGATCCACAGTAAACCATAGCCAAGGACTGCAAATCATCAGTAAACTGTGGTCTGAAGACTGTAGAGCCACAGTAAACCATAGCCCTGGACTGCAGATCATCAGTAAACTCTGGTCATGGGACTGTAGAGCCACAGTAAACCACAGCCCTGGACTGCAGAGCCTCAGTAAACCGTGGTCTGGAGACTGTAGAGCCACAGTAAACCATAGCCATAGACTGCAGACTCTCAGTAAAACATGGTTTGGAGACTGTAGAGCCACAGTAAGCCATAGCCGTGGACTGCAGATCCTCAGTAATCCGTGGTCTGGAGATTGTAGAGCCACAGTAAACCATAGCCCTGGACTGCAGATCCTTGGTAAACTATGAGCTGGGGACTGTAAAGTTGTAATAAACCATAGCCGTGGACTGCAGATCACCAGTAAATGGTAGTCCAGAGACTGCAGAGCCAAAGTAAACTATAGCCGTGGACTGGAGATCCTCAATAAACAGCGGTCTTGGGACTGTAGAGCCACAGTAAAATACAGCCACCTGATCATCAGTAAACCGTGGTTCAGAGACTGTAGAGCCACAGTGAACTATAGCTATGGACTTCATAGTCTCAGTAAGCCGTGGTCTGGAGACGTAGAGCCACAGTAAAGTACAGCCATCTGATCATCTGTAAACTGGGCAGAGGACTGTAAAGCCACAGTGAAATATAGCCATGGACTGCAGAACCTCAGTTAACTGTAGACTGGGGACTTTAGGGCCACAGTAAACCATAGCTTTGGATTGCAGATCCTCAGTGAACCGCGGTCTGGAGATTGTAGAGCCACAGTATACTATAGCTGTGGACTGCACATCCTAAGTAAACTGCGGTCTGGGGACTGTAGAGTGACAGTAAACTACAACCATCAGATTGTCAATAAACCGTGGTCCAGAGACTGTAGAGCCACAGTAAGCTATAGCCATTTACGGCAGATCCTCAGTAAACATGAGCTGGGGACTGTAAAGCCATAGTAAACCATAGCAGTGGACTCCAGATCTTCAGCAATCTGTGGTCTGGAGACTGTAGAGCCAAAGTAAACTATAGCTGCTGTGGACTGCAGATCCACAGTAAACCATGTTCTGGATACTGTAGAGCCACAATGTACTACAGCTGTGGACTGCAAATCCTCAGTAAACTGTGGTCTGGGGATTTTAGAGCAACAGTTAACTACAGCGATCAGATTGTCAGTAGTCCATGGTCTGGAGACTGTAGAGCCACAGTAAACTATAGCTGTGGACTTTAGATCTTCAGTAACCTGCAGTCATGGGACTGTAGACCCACAGTAAACCATAGCCGTGGACTACAGATCATCAGTAAACCGTGGTCTGGAGACTGTAGAGCCACAGTAGACCACAGCTGTTGAATGCAAGTACTCAGTAAATCCTGGTCTGGAGACTGTAGAGCTACAGTAAACCATAGCCGTGGACTACAGATCTTCAGTAAACTGTGGTCTGGAGACTGTAGAGCCACAGTAAACCATAGCCGTGGACTACAGATGCACAGTAAACCGTGGCCTGGGGACTATTGGGCCACAGTACACTACAGCCATCAGATTGTCAGTAAACCGTGGTCTGGAGACTGTAGAGCCACAGTAAAATATAGCTATGAACTGCAGATCTTCAGTAAGCCATGATCTGGAGACTTTAGAGCCTCAGTAAACCATAGCAGTGGACTGCAGATAACCAGTAAACCATGATCCGGAGACTGTAGACCCATAGTAACCCATGGCCGTGGACTGCAGATAATCAGTAAACCATGATCCGGAGACTGTAGACCCATAGTAAACCATGGCCGTGGACTGCAGATAATCAGTAAACCAAGGTCCGGAGACTGTAGACCTATAGTGAACCATCGCCGTGGAGTGCAGATAATCAGTAAACCATGGTCCGAGACTGTAGACCCATAGTGAACCATCGCCGTGGAGTGCAGATAATCAGTAAACCAAGGTCCGGAGACTGTAGACCTATAGTAAACCATTGCCGTGGAGTGCAGATAATCAGTAGACCATGGTCCGAGACTGTAGACCTATAGTAAACCATTGCCGTGGAGTGCAGATAATCAGTAGACCATGGTCCGAGACTGTAGACCCATAGTAAACCATGGCCGTGGACTGCAGATAATCAGTAAACCAAGGTCCGGAGACTGTAGACCTATAGTGAACCATCGCCGTGGAGTGCAGATAATCAGTAAACCATGGTCCGAGACTGTAGACCCATAGTGAACCATCGCCGTGGAGTGCAGATAATCAGTAAACCAAGGTCCGGAGACTGTAGACCTATAGTAAACCATTGCCGTGGAGTGCAGATAATCAGTAGACCATGGTCCGGAGACTGTAGACCTATAGTAAACCATCGCCGTGGACTGCAGATAATCAGTAAACCATGGTCCGGAGACTGTAGACCCATAGTAAACCATTGCCATGGAGTGCAGATAATCAGTAGACCATGGTCCGGAGACTGTAGACCTATAGTAAACCATGGCCGTGGATGCAGATAATCAGTAAACCATGGTCCGGAGACTGTAGACCCATAGTAAACCATTGCCGTGGAGTGCAGATAATCAGTAGACCATGGTCCGGAGACTGTAGACCCATAGTAAACCATTGCCATGGAGTGCAGATAATCAGTAGACCATGGTCCGGAGACTGTAGACCTATAGTAAACCATGGCCGTGGATGCAGATAATCAGTAGACCATGGTCCGGAGACTGTGGACCTATAGTAAACCATGGCGGTGGTCCGCAGATAATCAGTAAACCATGGTCCGGGGACTGTAGAGCCACAGTGAACCATGGCCGTGGACTGCAGATAACCAGTAAACCATGATCCGGAGACTGTAGAGCCACAGTAAACCATGGCCGTGGAGTGCAGATAATCAGTAAACCATGGTCTGAGACTGTAGAGCCACAGTAAACCATGACCCTGGACTATGGATCATAAGTAAACCATGGTCTGGAGACTTCAGATACACGTAAAACCATTGCCTGGAGGCTACAGAGCTGCTGTGAGCAATGGTCTGGAGTGGTGCTTAATTTGAAAAACTAAGTGTCATGACCAGCGATCCCAATGACGTCCCAATGTGATTACTAACCATCGAGCTGCTGCAAGCGTCATCACTCCAACTATGAGGCCACCCAAAGCTCTAATGGTGTGAGCAACAGGTTTTATTCTTTTTTTTAATTTATATTGACTTATTTACCACTGTTGTACTCTTATCACAATTAGACAGCGCCTCCGTGTGGTGGACTGTCACCAGAGCTGGTGCTGACAATTAAGTGCAGAGCACGGGAAACCTACAGTGAAGCATGTCCTGGAGACTGCAGAAATGCAGCAACACATGGCCTGGAGACTGCAGAGATGCAGCACTGCATGGCCTGGAGACTGCAGAGATGCAGCAACGCATGGCCTGGAGACTGCAGAGATGCAGCAATGCATGGCCTGGAGACTGCAGAGATGCAGCAATGCATGGCCTGGAGACTGCAGAGATGCAGCAATGCATTGCCTGGAGACTGCTCAGATGCAGTAATGCATGGCCTGGAGACTGCAGAGATGCAGTAAAGCATTGCCTGGAGTCTGCATAGATGCTTCACCATGACCTTTAGACCACACCTGCAGTAAACTTTGGCCTGGACACGGCAGAGATGCAGCAAAACATGGCCTGGAGTCTGCAGAGATAGAGAACACCATGGCCCGGAGACTGCAGAGATACAGTACACCATGGCCTGGAGGTTGCAGAGATGCAGTAGTCCATGGCATGGAGACTGCAGAGAGACAGTACACCATGGCCCGAGGACTGCAGAGACACAATAAAGCATGGCCTGGGCACTGCAGAAATAGAGAACACCATAGCCTGGAGACTGCAGAGATGCAGTAAAGCATGGCCTGGAGACTACAGAGATGCAGTAAAGCATGGCGTGGAGACTACAGAGATGGAAGAAAGCATAGCCTGGAGACTACAGAGATGCAGTAGACCATGGGAGACTGCAGAGATACAGTGCACATGGCCTGGAGACTGCAGAGATACAGTACTCTATGGCATGGAGACTGCAGAGATACAGTACACCATGGCATGGAGACTGCAGAGATACAGTACTCTATGGCATGGAGACTGCAGAGATACAGTACTCTCTGGCATGGAGACTGCAGAGATACAGTGCACCATGGCCTGGAGACTGCAGAGATACAGTACATTATGACTATGAGACTGCAGAGATACAGTACATTATGACTAGGAGACTGCAGAGATACAGTACACCATGGCCCGGAGACTGGAGAGATACAGTACACCATGGCCCGGAGACTGGAGAGATACAGTACACCATGGCCTGGAGGTTGCAGAGATGCAGTATTCCTTGGCATGGAGACTGGAGAGATACATTACACCATGGCCCAGACACTGGAGACACAGTACACCATGGCCCGGAGACTGGAGAGATACAGTACACCATGGCCCAGAGACTGCAGAGATACAGTACACCATGGCCTGGAGACTGCAGAGATACAGTACACCATGGCCTGGAGACTGCAGAGATGCAGTGCACAATGGGAGACTGCAGAGATACAGTACACTATGAGTAGGAGATTGCAGAGATACAGTACACCATGGTGTGGAGACTGCAGAGGTGCAGTACTGTTGGAGACTGACCCTCTATGTAGTGTGCAAAACCAGCACACTGTGCAGATGGTTTGGGCAACCACATTTTGGTTCACAGAGGTAAGAACTAGACCACCTAATGCTCTAATTTTGATGGGAGCTTGATCAAGCAGTTAGGCTAATCCAGGAGATGTGATAAGCATTTGTTGTACTCACAGTATCTGTAAGGAAATGCCTCCTTGGCATGGTTACCCCATGACTTTTTGCCTTTGCTGATGCCAAGTTATGATTTGAAAGTGCGATGAGGCCTGCTAACCAGGCCACAGCACCAGTGTTCTTTGCCTAACCTGTATCTTTGTTTCCACAATTGGCACACCCTTGCATCCAGGTAAGTCCCTTTGTAACTGCTACCCCTGGTACCAAGGGCTCTGATGCCAGGGAAGGTCTCTAAGGGCTGCAGCATGTCTTATGCCACCCTAGGGACCCCTCACTGAGCACATGCACACTGCTTCACAGCTTGTGTGTGCTGGTGGGGAGAAAATGACTAAGTCGACATGGCACTCCCCTCAGGGTGCCATGCCAACCTCACACTGCCCATAGCATAGATAAGTCATCCCTCTAGCAGGCCTTACAGCCCTAAGGCAGGGTGCACTATACCATAGGTGAGGGCATAAGTGCATGAGCACTATGCTCCTACAGTGTCTAAGCAAAACCTTAGACATTGTAAGTGCAGGGTAGCCATAAGAGTATATGGTCTGGGAGTCTGTCATACACGAACTCACGAACTCCACAGCACCATAATGGCTACACTGAAAACTGGGAAGTTTCGTATCAACCTTCTCAGCACAATAAATGCACACTGATGCCAGTATACATTTTATTGTGAAATACACCCAGAGGGCATCTTAGAGATGTCCGCTGAAAACATACCCAACTTCCAGTGTGGGCTGACTAGTTTTACCAGCCTGCCACACACCAGACATGTTGCTGGCCACATGGGGAGAGTGCCTTTGTCACTCTGTGGCCAGGAACAAAGCCTGTACTGGGTGGAGGTGCTTCTCACCTCCCCCTGCAGGATCTGTAACACCTGGCGGTGAGCCTCAAAGGCTCACCCCCTTTGTTACAGCGCCACAGGGCATCCCAGCTAGTGGAGATGCCCACCACCTCCGGCCACGGCCCCACTTTTGGCGGCAAGGCCGGAGGAGATAATGAGAAAGACAAGGAGAAGTCACTGGCCAGTCAGGACAACCCCTAAGGTGTCCTGAGCTGAGGTGACTCTGACTTTTAGAAATCCTCCATCTTGCAGATGGAGGATTCCCCCAATAGGATTAGGGATGTGCCCCCTCCCCTCAGGGAGGAGGCACAAAGAGGGTGTAGCCACCCTCAGAGCTAGTAGCCATTGGCTACTAACCCCCAGACCTAAACACACCCCTAAATTGAGTATTTAGGGGCCCCCAGAACCTAGGAAAATAGATTCCTGCAACCTGAAGACGAAGAAGGACTGCTGACCTGAAGCCCGGCAGAGAAGACGGAGACACCAACTGCTTTGGCCCCAGCCCTACCGACCTGTCTCCCCACTTCAAAAGAAACTGCAACAGCGACGCGCCCCCCAGGGTCCAGCGACCTCTGAAGCCTCAGAGGACTACCCTGCATCTAAAAGGACCAAGAACTCCCGAGGACAGTGGCCCTGTTCCACAAAGACTGAAACTTGCAACAAAGAAACAACTTTTAAAGGACTCCATGTTTCCCGCCGGAAGCGTGAGACTTTCCACTCTGCACCCGACGCCCCCGGCTCGACCTGCGGAGAAACAACACTATAGGGAGGACTCCCCAGCGACTGCGACCCTGTGAGTAGCCAGAGTTGACCCCCCTGGGCCCCCACAGAGACGCCTGCAGAGGGAATCCAGAGGCTCCCCCTGACCGCGACTGCCTGCTTCCCAGAACCCGACGCCTGGTAAAGACACTGCACCCGCAGCCCCCAGGACATGAAGGATCCGACCTCCAGTGCAGGAGCGACCCCCAGGTGACCCTCTCCCTTGCCCAGGTGGTGGCTACCCCGAGGAGCCCCCCCCTTGCCTGCCTGCTTCGCTGAAGAGACCCCTGGGTCTCCTATTGAAACCTATTGCAAACCCGACGCCTGTTTGCACTCTGCACCCGGCCGCCCCCGTGCCGCTGAGGGTGTACTTTTTGTGCTGACTTGTGTCCCCCCCGGTGCCCTACAAAACCCCCCTGGTCTGCCCTCCGAAGTTGCGGGTACTTACCTGCTGGAAGACTGGAACCGGGGCACCCCCTTCTCCATTGAAGCCTATGCGTTTAGGGCACCACTTTGACCTCTGCACCTGACCGGCCCTGAGCTGCTGGTGTGGTAACTTTGGGGTTACCCTGAACCCCCAACTGTGGGCTACCTTGAAACCAACTTTGAACCCTGTAAGTGCTTTACTTACCTGAAAAACTAACAAATACTTACCTCCCCCAGGAACTGTTGAATTTTGCAGTGTCCAATTTTAAAATAGCTTATTGACATTTGTGCCAAAACTGCACATGCTATTGTGATGATTCAAAGTTCCTAAGATACTTGAGTGAAATACCTTTCATTTAAAGTATTGTTTGTAAATCTTGAACCTGTGGTTCTTAAAATAAACTAAGAAAATATATTTGTCTATATAAAAACCTATTGGCCTGTAATTGTCTTTGACTGTGTGTTCCTCATTTATTGCCTGTGTGTGTACAACAAATGCTTAACACTACCCTCTGATAAGCCTACTGCTCGACCACACTACCACAAAATAGAGCATTAGAATTATCTCTTTTTGCCACTATCTTACCTCTAAGGGGAACCCTTGGACTCTGTGCATGCTATTTCTTACTTTGAAATAGCACATACAGAGCCAACTTCCTACATTGGTGGCAGCGGTGGGGTACAAGACTTTGCATTTGCTGGACTACCCATCCAATACCTGATCACACGACTAAATTCCAAAAATTGTCATTAGAAACTGATTTTTGAAATTTGAGCTATTTTTCTAAATTTTTAAAAGTCCTGCTAGGGCCTTGTATTAGTCCCTGTTAGCATTTCTTTTAGAGTTTAAAAGGTTTGTAAAAGTTTAAATTAAGTTCTAGAGTTAGTTTTAGATTCTTAAAAAGTATTCCAACTTTTAGAAACAAAATGTCTACTACAGAAGAGAATGTGATGGAACTCAACCTCACCCCTTACCTGCATCTTAGGATGTCAGAGTTAAGGTCTCTCTGTAAAATCAAAAAGATAAAGACTGGTTCAAACAGTACAGCTCCAGGAGCTCTTGGCACAGTTTGCTAAAAACAACCCCTCTGATGATGCCCTCACAGAAGGGGACACTAGTGAGCTGGAGGAACTCCCACCTCCAATCCTAGATAGGGAGACCAGGGTTCCTCCAACCCTGACTCCAAATGTGATAGTCAGAGATGCTGCTTCTCTCACAGGAGAGTCCAGCACCTCTGGAATCACTGAGGGCAGCCTCAATGAAGAGGACATCCAGTTAGCCAGGTTGGCCAAAAGATTGGCTTTGGAAAGACAGATCCTAGCCATAGAAAGGGAAAGACAAGAGATGGGCTTAGGTCCCATCAATGGTGGCAGCAACATAAATAGGGTCAGAGATTCTGCTGACATGCTAAAAATCCCTAAAGGGATTCGTTGTAATGTTTCACATACATTTTACTAGCAACCATTTAGAAAACACATCCATCATAACCAATGCAAATGTAAGTTCTATTCCAACTCCACTCAAAGGTCCAATGAAATCTAAACACACAGTATGCCATGGTAGTCCTGGATATTTTATATGACCTATAAGAGACTTTGAGCCTATTTTCAACCTTTTCTCTCCATCCTTACAATTTGCACATAGCTCTACCCATTCAGCTCCATTTTTTTCTGTGCCTGACCATCAAATGTTTTCTTGTAACCTCTTCTTTGGTAACATGTGTCCCAAGTGGCCCTCATGCACCATTTAAAAAAGTTCAAACCTTACACATTCCGGATGTACAAATCTTTCACCCCTAGAATTAAGTTTGCCATCACATATAGAAAATTCATCTATTATCTTAACATATGGCCTTACGGCTGGAGACACTGCACTTTCACGCTTACTACCTTTCACAATCATATCCCTTATTTGGCATAACACTTTATCTCTATCCATAGTTTTAAACCATCTTTCTTTACTTATGGCCCCTTGGCTTCCTTCCACTGCATCATATACACCAGCTACGGCTCCTTCCTTATCGAAAGTCTCAACTTTTATTTGATCTATCTCTTGCCAAGGCAAAGGCAATCTGCATAATCCATCAGTTTGTGCATTCCTCTAGCCTGGTAAATATTCTATCTTATATTGGAAATCTTGTAAATGGCTGCAAACCGAGCTAATCTCGCCGACCCCGTACCAGCTCCTCCTGGTGACAAAATTGTTATTGATGGTTTAAGATGTGTACGTAGGATCATTGAAAATCCCCACAAATACATTCTAAAATATTCAACCACCCATACAGCAGCTACTCCCCCTCTCTCATTGACTGAGTAATTCCTCTTAGTATCAGTCGAGGAACAGGATACAAAAGCTACTGTTTTCTCTCCATCTTTGTGCAATGGAGATAAGGTGGCACCCAAGCCCACAGCACTTGCATCAACTGTTGCTTCGTAACAAATGGTGGTAAAACTGTGGCCAAACATGTCATTCTTGATATTATCAAAAGATCTTTGTTGATCTTCGGTCCATTTGAACACACATTTTTCTCTCAGTATTTGTTTAATACGCTCAGTTTTTTCTGCAAAATTCTTTACACATTTTGCATAGTATTCAATGAGCCCAAGAAAGGACCTCAACTGATCTTTGTCAGTTGGGACACGTGCCTTCCTTATGGCTTCCACTAGATCTCTTTTTGGTTTCACTGATGAGGCTGATAATGTATAACCTAAGTATTCGTCTTCCATCACACACAAATTTCACTTTTCTTTCTTAAGTTTTAGACCAGCTTCAGCTATTCTGTCTAAAACTCATTTAAGCTCCATATTATGTTTCTTAATGGTTTCACCAAAAATTAATATATCGTCCTGAAAATAAACTACACCCTCAATTCCCTTGAAGACTTGAATCATGATCCTTTGAAAAACACTGGCCGCCGATGCTAAACCAAATGGCATCCTGTTAAATTGGAATACACCTTCAGTGGTATTGAATGCAGTGAAGTGTTTCGAATTTCAATGAAGCAAAATCTGATGGTATGAGTTCCTCAGATCCAATTTAGAAAAAAACTTGCCCCCTTCAATAATAATACTAGTTCATTAATATTAGGAAGGGGACAGTTATCAACTACAATGTTTTGATTTACAGTATGCAAGACTACACAAAACCTAAAACTACCATCAGATTTGCTCGTAATCACAACTGGTGATAACCAACTTGATGTTAAATTGGTTCAATAATTCCTTGTTCAACCATGTCCTCCACCATTCGTTTTACTTTCTGTCTTGCAATAATGGGTACTTTGCTCACCTTATGATGAACTGGTATGGCATTTAGTTTAACAATAATCTTATGTACATAGTTTTTTAGTTCACCAATTGCATTGGAAAATACTTTATTTGCACTGGCCACAATTTCCTAAACAGTGACCTCATCAACCACCATAATTTGATTTGGTGCTCTCGGATTGATGATCAAATGCAGATCATATTGATGTTCCCATCCTAATATTGGTGGTCCACTCTCAGCTACATAAACTTGTCCCTTAAAACATCTATAGTGAAAATCTCAATGTTAGTTATCATATACTCTACGGTATCTATTTTTTCTCCTTGATATCATCCATGATTGATATCTTTGGGTAATAAATGTACTTGTGGCCAGTATTGTGCAAACATTGTCTTAGGAATTATAGTATACAGAGATCCTGACTTTTATGACGATATAGACTTCTACAGGTTAAAATAGACTTTGCAGAAAAAAAATGGTTTGGAGCAGCTCTACCGGCATCAGAGAAGGAGAAGAACACAGAGGAGGACGCAAGTGCTGTTTTTAAAATTTTAAATGTGTAAGGCATGTGTGTGGAAGGCATATAAGTGTAGTAGTTGTCTTTATTTTGTATAGTGTTATGGTTTTATTTGGGCTTTTGGAGGGAGGGGTGGTTTACTTTGGGGTTATGGAGGGAAGAGTTGCTTTTTTTTTTTGCCCGTGGTGGAGCATTTCACTCGCCCCACCACTTTCACATGGTAGAAGCTGCCGGTGGGGTGACCCCTCCGTAGAATGTAAAACTACCCTACATATATTCCTGAAATGAGCAGAATGCTGGGCACCATTTCAACAATGTGTGCAATCACACTGCGACTAACTCCATCGAACCTGAACCTGTAGAGTATACCTTTTACAACAGTGTATAATGTCTCAGAATTTTCACTTAACTTTTGGAATACTTTATATATAGACTGTCTATAGCACTACATGACAAAACCTAAATGTCAGCATGTACACAGACATCCACAGGGGAATAATGTATGCTAAGAAGAAGCTTTAGTTTTTCTCGCGTATATTTGGTAACAGGCCTCAAATTAAGGTAGGACCTCTTTGAAACATAAGGGCAGATTCAAGAGCCCTTGCGCCTCCTTGCCTCACATTAGTGTCATTTCTTTACAATAATGTGGCCCAACGAGGTCAAAATTGCCACACAAAATTTACAAAGTGGCGCAATACATGCATTTCTCCACCTTGTAGCCCTATGCCCTACATTATGCCTGCACCAGCCATAATGTATGCAAAGGGGACGTGCCCCCGTTTGGGGGGTGGGGCAAAAAAATGGTTCAAAGAGATCTAAGAGATTTCTTTGCGTCATTTTTTTCAGCACTTTTAACGCCTGCTCAGAGCAGACGCTAAAAGGAGGTTCCCGTTATTTTGAATGGGGCTCAATGTACAGATCATGGTTAGCGCCAACATTTTTTACATTAATCCTGCAAAGCTCCGAACTAGGATCAGAAATTATGACGCTAATGCCCTAACTACCTCCATGGTGCGCCGTATGTTGCATACGGCGCACACATGGTGGTGTTAGGGGGGTGCGGAGGGGTACTGGGTGCAGCACCACTTTCCATACATGTGGCGCATAGGTTTGTGCTCAGTCTCTTGCTTGGCTTGATGGAGCACTGCTTGCACTTGTAATTCACTGGTAACTAAAGTGTGCACAATATAAATTACCAAAATGAGCGAGACTTATCTCCAGGACTACTCTGTATCTGCCTGAGGAGCAGTGACTTGGATGAGCTCATCAGCGATGTCATCAATTGGGTAGTCTGACATTTTATCAATGATGCCGCTCAAAATGCCATGAGTGGTGCAGTCATGGTGGGCGCAGTGCACGGCGGTGGCTCAAGTTATAGTTAGGTCGCTGAACTATGACTGGTGAAATTCACTTTTTTTGCTTTTAAAAGTTAGTTCATTAATATCACAATATTTACTATAACATCACCTTAACATTTGTTTTTTCAGTGACGAAGTATTCGGATCTTGTCATAGCACAGACATGATGCTACTTTGGTGGTGGCTGATCTCTCGAAGCTGGTGGACCATAATTAGAAGGGGCTGTGGTCTTTTCAAACATTTCCACACTGTGCAATACCTCTGACTAATCACTATTGCTTTCCAGATTGAAGGCTTTTAGCCTTGATAATTTTGGCAAAAAATGGCTCCACTCAGGTTTGACAGATTATGCGCAGTTTTGTGCTTCAAATTGATCCCAGCTCAGGTTAAATGTGGAGTGCCCCAGGGTCTGCGCTTTCCCTCTAGTTTTTAACATTTGTATATTGCTGTTAGCATTCTTGCTATATGCTAAGTGAGTACAATTTTACTCCGTTGCTGATGACACCCAGCGGCTGTGCAGGCAATCTCTTCTGCATCTGGTTGACTTCAGGAGGGGTGAATTGATGCCTCCCGTACCATCATCCCCTCACAGACACTCGGCAACGTCCTTTCTTACTTTTTCCACATCAAAATACTCAAGATCTACACCAACTTCACACCCCAACCCACCATAGAGGACATCATCACGCAAACCCCCACCACTGCCAGGAGCACCCACCTCCAAATGAACTGGAGTCATGAGAGCTCGAGAGTCATCCAGACCATCTACTCAGTGTCCCGCACAGACCCCTACCCTCACCACATGTACACCTTATGCAGCACTGACCTCACCACCATCATCAACTCCTCCATGATCAGCGGATACTTCCAAGACTGCTGGAAACACACGGGGATCACTGCTCTGCTTGGCTAATCTTAAAGATCTCACCAACTACAGGCCCTTGCTTCTGCCCCTCCCAGCCAAAATCCTTGAAAAAAAGATCAACAAGCAGCTCTCCACCTACCTTGAACAGCACCACATCCTGGACTCCACCAACACAAGGTTCCACAGCAAACACAGAACAGAAACCACCCTCCTGGCAGCAGCAGACGACCTCTGGGACATCATGGACAGAGTAGAAACTGCCACTCTCATCTTGGTCAATCTCTTGGCAGCTTTCGACACTGTCTTCCATGGCACCCTCATATCGAGACCCCAGAACTCGGGAGTCCATGGGCCTGCCGTGAGTTTGATCACCTGCTTCCTCTCCAGCAGGATACAAGTCAGAGTCCACTTTCACCTCCGAGCACAAGACACTCGTTCACAGAGTTCCCCAGGGCTCCTCCTCCAGCCCATTCCTGTTTAACATGTTCATGACACCTCTCGCCTCCGCATCAGAAAAACCTACAGCATCCACATTGTCTCCTACTCCGATGATACTCAACACCACCAGGTCCAAGGTGGCCAACTGGATGTGAGAGAACTGCCTCAAACTCAACATGGACCACAGATCCGGATTTTCATAAAATAGAGCTTCCCCTAGTATCCACCTAGTGGCCACCCAACTTAGGTGCCAAGCCAACCCCCACAGACCACATCAGAAACCTCAGCATCATCCTTGATGACAATCTTACAATGAACAGATAGGTCAATGCAGTGATCGCATGCTGCTGCCACATCCTCATAATTCTTCACATGAGTTTCGAATGGTCCCCATGCACACAAAACAGATGACAGCAAAGCAATCTATGTCAGTGTCTCCAGCCAAGTCTTGCCAGACTCATCCTAAGCATTTCCGAAGCACTCACAGCACTCCCTTCCTCGCTGAACCAAACTGGCTACCCATCCATTCATGTTGCAAATTCAAGCTGCTCATCCATGCCTACAAAGCCCTCAACGACTGACTCCAACTCTACCAACCTTCCCGACAGCTTCCTCCACCTCGCTCGCCCTCGCACGTGTCCCCTGCATCTGCAAAAGAAAGTCTGGAGGAAGTGCCTTTTCCTTCATCGCTGCCGGGAATGGGCTTCCTCAACACATCAGGACTTCCACACCACTTTTCAACTTTCGCAAACAGCTGAAGGCCTGGCTGTTCACCTCGGAGCATTGCTGGCCCTACACTCCTGTGCCTGGATACCCTCAAGGGTGACAAGCTGCGCCATAGAAATCTACATAACATAATCGGCGTACACCAGTAAATGGCCTCGAATCTTATCAAACTGAATCCATTAAAAAGAAACATCTTCACAAAGAAGTACCATTGACAATGGAATCTGACTTGGTGGCCCCCGTCCGATAAAGTCTTCTGGATTCTGGGTTTTCACTTATTAGTTCACCCAGGGTGCACTATGGAAACACCATCAGCCGAGGACTGCCAGAAGAACCTTTCAGAAGGTTTCAGCTTGTACAAGATGTCGCAGACCAATGACTGAATGGGAAGGGATCTAAAGATCATAATAATGTTTGAAACCCTTTTCACAATTTTTCTCCCCAGCTGCCTGGCTTCAAAACTATAAAGTTATTTAGTTAACTTGACCTCAGGATGCATTACTGTATTTGTTTACCTTTCATATATTGTTTATATGTTGCCACAAGTTCGGAATAAAAATGCTATCAAGACTTACACTCTAGAGCTGGCTCTCTATATAGTACACTGTGCGAGTCCAGTGGTTCCCCAAAGATTTGCAGAGGCAGAAACCGATCGGTCCAATGTTCTGTTTTTGTGGTAGTGTGGGCGAGCAGTTAAGCTTATGAAGGAGCCGTGTTAGGCATTTGTTGTACACACACAGGTAATAAATGAGACACACACTCAAAGAATAAATCAGGGACCAATTTAGAGAAATAACAGTTGCTTTTATATATGCTTTGAACCAAAGAACTTCATTACAAGGTAAGCAGTTTTTAAATTAAAAATACTTTACTGTTTCAAAAATCGACACTGCAATTTTCAGTCTTCAATGTTAACCTATAGGAAGAAAACAAGAATGCACAACTTACAACCCCAGTCTGCAGGGTTTTAGACCAGCATTGGGCAAGGTTCAGGTTGGCACCAAGGGTGCACTCACAACAGCACAGGGGCAGCTGGGTGCAGAGGTCAAAGTCGGAGTTGTGGGAAACTGGCACTTTGTTGCAGTACCCCCCGACACCCACCCCCACACTTTTTGCCTGGGGGTCTGAATGCAACTTGGACTGGAGTGTACTGGGATCCTGCTAACAAGGTTCCCAGTGCCAGTGTCAGTGTCCTCTCCCTAAAATTGCAAAAGTAATTGTCAACACCTTTAGCTGCCACTATAAGTCCCTAGTAAATAGTACCTAAGCACCCAGGACATGAGGTACTGTGGGTAGACCCCGGACGGCACCAGCACTGATTGCGCCAACCTCCAGGGCCATGCATCCAGGTGCACCCAGCACTGTCATAGCAGGCTGAGTGTCCTGGTGCAGTCCTAAAATGCAAACTCAACATGGCCCGCTGCCTGTGTGCCCTGTCCACCATACACTACATACCATATAGGTAAGTCACCCCTCTGGCAGGCCTTTCAGCCCTAAGGCAGGGTGCTCCATAGTATATGTGAGGGCATAGCTGCATGAGCAATATGCCCCCACTATGACCTGACTAAACCTGACTAAACCTGTGACATAGTGAGTGAACAGAGCAGCCATTTTAATACATGTGCTGGACACTGGCCAATACGAGTTTCTCAGCTGCACGATGGCCACTTAGAACCCTGGGTTGTTTGGTATCAATGATAAATACAAACTGGTACCAGTATTGGATTTATCATTAAATATATCAAGGGGTCACCTTAGAGGTGCCCCCTACAAAGGCTGACTACCCTGGCATGGTTGCTGACTGGTTCTATCCGCCTGCCACCTCCAGACATCCAATCTACAAACCTTGGGGAAGGGATCTTTCTCTTTTTGTCGAACAATGCCCTTCCTGGGTGGAGGTGCCAACACCCTCTTCCTCAGGAATGTGCACTGCCCGGGTGGCGAGCTTCAAAGAGCTTGCTGCCTTTGACACTCGACCCTCAGGCCTGTTGCTAGCAGCAGATGGTCACCCCTTTGCAAACCCCCACTTTTGGTGGGAGCAAACGTGGAAAACTCCAGAAAGGATAGGAGGAGTGTCCCCACCTGGCATGCACCACCCCTAAGGTGTTGCCTGCGAGGTGGGCACTCCATTTCATTTTCCTCCATCTTGGATAGAAGGAAAAGAGCCATTCAAGGATAGGGAAGTGGCCCTTCCCACAGGAAGTGGTCACATTAGTGGGTGTAGCCACCCTAAGGTAGTTGACCCATTGGTCACAACAAGGTACCTAAATTGCCCACTCAATACAATATTGAGTGGGCATCCCTAGGCCAGGAATTCAGATTTGATGGACAAAAGAATACCAGCACCAAGAAGATCCAAGGCACGAGAACTGTGGACCTGCTGCAACAAAGAAAAGGTGCCAAACCCTGCCTGCTGCACCCAGGACCCGACAGTCGCCGCTGAGGAGCTGCTGGACAACTGGAAAAACTCTGAAGAACCCAGAGGACCTCCAGGCTTAAAAAATCACCATAGAACAACCTCCAGGGTGGAGGTACCACTCTACAACAGCAAGAAACGAGCAAGCCAGTGAGGGTCACTGCACTGGCCAGCCACTAACTCCCGATCCAGAAGTTGCAGCTGGAACAAACATCACACCAATGACCACAAGGACAAACCTGTAACTGTGCCAAGATTGGAGGCACTGCGCCCTCCAGTGGTCAAACTGTACTAATAACCTGGGTATTGGTCAGCTAACATCGGACACCAAGAAAACCAGCATGCCCGGGGCTGAGGAAGGACCAGGAGGAAGCCCCAGTAGAGAGAGTTCAGGAACACCCCAGACATCCCACCAGCGTGCCCCTGTTGTCTTCCAAATGACTCTGAACCAACTTACCTCCCGCTTCTGAGGATATCCTTGCACACAGCTCCTGGCTCACCAATTCGCTCTGCACCTGGCCACCATGTGCCCTCCACCGAAGAACCTGCTGTGCTCTAAGGGTCCCCCCCCACTTGCGACCTCGACACTCCAAGGGGACCCCAAAGGACAACCTTTAAACTTGCCTGTGCAGTGCTTTTTCAAGTGGTCCCCTGCATTGGCCCTGCACCAACTCAAGAGACCTTTCATCACTGCTTCCGCCAGAACCAAGAGCCGCCTGAAGTTCTCCAGCTGGCACAGTGTGCCCACTGATGACCTCGACTAACCTATGAAAGAAGAACTTCGTAAACCAACTGTACAATTTTATATGTATTTTTAAAGGTGATTTTTTTTAATGAAATTTCAAAAAGTCATGTCTCAAAAAGTACTGAACCAATGTTGATAATCTTGGTCTTAAAAATTACATAAAAATCTGAAGTATTTTTATAAAGTGGTCTCGTGTTATTTCCTTTTAGTGTGTGAGTTGTAAGATTGATGCTGTGAGTACAACAAATGCTTTGACTTCTCCAAGACTGGCCTAGCTGCTTGACCAAGCTACCTTAAAAATCAGAGCATTAGGTGATCTAGGTTCTACCCCTATAAACCAATGTGTGGTTGCCGGGACCCCCTGCATAGTGAGCCTAGCTTTGCACACTACATAGAGGGCCAGCCTCCTACAGTAGTTGTGCCCAAGGAGGTTGAGGGGGATGTTGACACGCTGCTCATAGGTAAGTGGGTCCCAGGTGTCAGAGGTTGGTCTCAGGGGTTGAGGCAAGCACCAGGGAGCCACAAGGTAGCACCAAACTTACACACTCAGTAGCACGGGGCAGCCGGATGCAGAGTGCCAATACATTGTCGGCTGCCCAATGCTATCCAGTGGAGACAGGGGGTATCTGCTGAAGCGCTGCTTACAGGTGAGTAAAGTGGGGTTGACCTCCTGGAGGCGAGGTAAGTACAAAGGGGGGTCACAATGCAGCACCAAACTTGCACCCTCAGTGGCACGGGGCAGTCAGGTGCAGGGTGCCAACACGTCATTTGGTGTTGGAAACAGCTTACAGGCAGGTCAGGGGGACTCCTTGTGTTTATGCTGAAGATGTCACTGTGGAGTCCAGCAGGGGTCAACCCATGGTGGACTCCTGGTCAGAAGCACTGGGGAATCTTCACTGGACTGATGGGCCACTTGGACTCGGGCCGGGTTTGATGGTTCCTCAGGTAGACTTCTTCTTCTGTGGAGATGGTTTCTTTTGAACAGGTCCGCTGTCCACAGGAGTTCCTGGTCTTTATCAAACACAGGCAGTCCTCCGAAGGCTGTTGAGGTCACTGGCCGCAATACAAGTCATCTTATGGGCGCAGGTTCTTTGAAGGCTGCAGACAGGCTGGTAGGGCTGAAACCAAGTCAGTGGTTGTGTTCAGTCTTCTCTGTTGGGAAACTTCTGTTCTGTCCGGCTCTTCTTAGGTCCACAGGAATCTGATTCTAGGGTTCAGGATTGCCACCTAAATACTGAATTTAGGGGCATCACACAGTGCTGGCGGCATCTGAATGCATGTCCCTTGAGGGTGGCACAATCAGTGCTACTGTCCTCAGTGGCCTTCCTTTAGTACCCCATGCCCTAGGTACCAGGGGTACCATTTACTAGGGAACTATTGTGGTAGCTAAAGGTTTGCCAATTGGGAAAAACCACTGTGAAGTTTTAGGGAAAGAGATCTGGTACTGGGGACCTACTTAACAGGGACCCAGTGCACTATGTCAAACGAGGAACCATGTGACCATGTCAAAAGAGGTACATTCCTACATTACCCCCTCCCAAACGAAAGAGGATGAAGCTAACCCTTCCCTGGGGAGATTTCTTCTTCTAAGTGGAAGAACCTGGAAAGGTCATCTCAGTTGTCATGGTCAGTCCCAGGTCTGTATTCCATTGTAAATTCCAATCCCTGTAGGAAGATGGATCACCTTAACAGTTGGGGTTTTCACCTTTCATTTGCACTAGCCATCTGAGAAGCCTGTGGTCAGTGTGAACTAGGAAGTGAGAACCAAACAAGTACGTTCTCAGTTTCTCCATGGAACAAACCACAGCAAAGGCTTACCTCTCAACAGCACTCCAATGATGCACTCTGGAGAGTAACCTCCCGCTAATAAAAGCAACAGGTTGGTCATGGCCATCATCATTGATTTGGGACAGGACTGCTCCTATCCCATGTTCAGAGGCATCTGTTTGAACAATGAACTGCTTAAAGCAATCTGGAGCTTTCAGAACAGGAGCAGAGCACATTGCTTCTTTCAGGGTGTCAAAGGCCTGTTGCCAGCTGGCTGTCCAGTTTACCTTTTTGGGCATCTTTTTGGATGTGAATTCTGTGAGGGGTGTCACAAGGGTGCCATAGCTCTTCACAAATCTTCCGTAATACCCTGTCAAGCCAAGGAACACCCTGACTTGGGTCTCAGTTGTTGGAGCTTCCCAGTTCAGAATAGTCTGGATCTTGAGTTAGAGTGGTTGGACTTGGCCTCCACCTACCTGGTGTCCCAAGTATACAACCTGACCCTACCCTACCTAGCACTTGCTTGCCTTGATAGTGAGGCCTGCACTGTTCAGAGCCTCAAGGACCTTTCTGAGGTGGTTCAGGTGATCTTGCCAGGTAGAGTTGAATACAGCAATATCATCTAGATATGCTGCACTGAAGTCTTCTAAACCAGCAAGGACTTTGTTCACCAACCTCTGGAAGATGGCAGGTGTATTCTTCACACCAAAGGGCATAACACTGAACTGGTAATGCCCATCTGGAGTAAATAATGCAGACCTTTCATTTGCTCCTGGGGTCAGGCCTAAATGCCAGTACTTTGATGTGAGATCAAAACTACTCAAATATTTGGATGTTCCTGTAGGAAGCTGGCCTGGTGTGCGGTGGGAACCTATGGTACTTACACCTTATACCAAGTCCAGGGTTCCCCTAGTAGTGTAGTGTAGGCAGTGTGTAGAAGCCAGGCCCTCTAGAGGTAGCTGTGGATGAGCAGCCAAGGCTTATCTAGGAGACATGCAAAGCTCATGCTATTCCACTGTAGTCACACAGCACTCACACACATGAAAGAAACCACACAGTGTTACAAAAATAAAGGTACATTATTTTAGAGACACAATTAGCAAACATACTAGATAGGCAATACCCCAAGAGGAGGTAAGTAACACACTAGATATTGTTAGAAATGGGGTCTCTAGTTGGCAGTCGGTTTGAACCCTGTCCAAGTAGGGACCCTCACTCTAGTCAGGTACCCGCTCAGATAACCCCTGCCCACCCCCTTGGTAGCTTGGCACAAGCAGTCCGGCTTATCTCAGAAGCAATGTGTAAAGCATTTGCACATAACACACTGTAACACAGTGAAAACACTACAAAAGAACATCACACCAGTTGCAGAAAAATAGCCAATATTTATCTATTTAAAACGAGACCAAATACGATAAAAATCCACCATACTGGTCCTCATTACAACTTCGGCGGTCTTCACAGGAGACTGCCGAAGCTGCAGGCGCCAGTATACCGCCAGTGGTGGCGGTATTTCTGGCTCCCTATTTGGACTCGTAATAGAGCAGGCGGCAATGCTGATGTGCAGTGGGTGCAGTAGCACCCGTCGCTCATTTCACTGCCCGAAATTCGGGCAGTGAAATGCGCGATGGGGCTGTGCCTGGGGGCCCCTGCACTGCCCATGCCAAGTGCAGGGGCCCCCCAAGATCCCCTTACCAGCAGCCTTTCCATGGTAGTGTTTACCGTCCTGGCCAGGCTGGGGGTCGTGGACTCATAATTCCCAGGGCAGCGGTGCTGGCGGTATAGTGGAGGAGCCGGCAGTATGGCCGTGGCTACTGCGCCACAGTCATAATAGCTGGCGGAACACCACCAGCCTGTTGGCCGCCAGCCGCCAGGGTCTAAATGAGGCCCACAGTAATAAAAATATGAATTCTGCAAGATTTACTCAAAAATGCAGTTCCTTGAAGTCAATAGCTCCACCTGGGGATATCACGGCGTTGTGTTCAACAATGCAACAGTTCAGGCCGGCTGCGGCGTCGCGGGCCAGCTACGGTGTCGGGAAGACCCACAAACAGTACCTTGGATTTGTAGGGCATCGTGATCTTTTCGGTGAGCTCCAGAGAGCGGCGTCACTGACGTTGCGTGTTGGTTCCAGAGTCGGTACAGGAGTCGTCCGGCCCTTGAAGTTGCAGATCGAACTCTGGGCTGATGAGGTCAGGAGCGCTGGCGTGGTTGGCGTTGGGGCTGCGGTGCGAAGCGGGACAATGCAACGTGCAGTGCCCACAGGTCACAGTGCAGGCAGCGGCTTGGTGAAGCATCCAGCGGCATCGGTGAGACCAGGGCTGCGGTGTGAAGTGGGGCGGTGCAACGTGCGGTGGCCACAGGACACAGTAAAGGCAGCGGCTTTGCCGTTGCGGATGCGCTGTCGTCAGTAGGCCCAAGCCAGCGGTCCGGGACGGTGCTTCGTGACCCTCACAAGCGATGTCCACAGGCCACGATGCAGGCAGGAATGCCTGGTGACAACATTGGACTCGATGGTGCTGGTGTCGGGGGTCTAGGGCTGCGGTGCGGGATGGGACGGTGCTTTGTGCTTCTCACAAGCAGTGTCCACAGGCCACGGTGCAGGCTGCGGCGCCTGTGTCAGCAGGAGCGGCGGTGGCGGGGAGGCCCAGGCTGCAGTGTGAGCAGGCGATACCGGAGTGCAGGGCCCACAGGTCGCGGTGTGAGCAGCAGCTTGGTGAAGTCATCTGATGATGACGTCGGTGAGACCAGGGTCGCAGTGCAAAGTGGGGCAATGCGACTCCGTGTGGCGCAGCAAGTCACGATGCAGGCCAGCGCCTTCATTGGAGGGGTCGCTGTGATTTGTCTTCTTGTACAGCACAGAACACACAGTTCCCAGTGCTGCAGGTCAAGGAAACTGAAGTCTTTGGTGTCCCTGAGACTTCCAACAGAAGGCAAGCTCTACTCCAAGCCCTTGGAGAACTTTCTCAAGCAGGACACTCAGCAAAGTTCACCCTTTGCACTCTTTTAAGGCAGAAGCAGCAACTGCAGGCCAGAACAGCAAAGCAACACAGCAAAGGGACAGTACTCCTCCTCCAGCTATTCACCTTGGCAGAGGTTCCTCTTGGTTCCAGAAAGATTCTAAAAGTCTGGGGTTTTGGGTCTTCTTCTTATACCCTGTTATGCCTCTGAAGTTGGCAAACTTCAAAGCAAAATCTCAAGTGTTTGCAAGATCCGTCCTTGTCCAGGCCAGGCCCCAGGTGCACACCAGGGGGTTGGAGACCGCATTGTGTGAGTGCAGGTAGTCATTTCAGGTGTGAATGACCACTCCTCTCTAGCTCATACGGCTCATCAGGATATGCAGGCTAAACCCCGCCCCCTTTTGTGTCACTGTCTAGAGAGGTGCAAAACAGCCCAACTGTCAAACTGACCCAGACAGACAATCCACAAACAGGCAGAGTCACAGAATGGTTTAAGCAAGAAAATGCATACTTTCTAAAAGTGGTATTTTCAAACAGACAATTTAAAAACCAACTTCACTAAAAGATGTATTTTTAAATTGTGAGTTCAGAGACCCTAAACTTCACGTTTTTATCTGCTTTCAAAGGGAGTCTGCCCTTTAAGGATATTTAAAGGCAGCCCCCATGTTAGCCTATGAGAGAGATAAGCCTTGCACAGTGAAAACCGAATTTGGCAGTATTTCACTGTTAGGACATATAAAACACATTAGTATATGTCCTACCTTCAACATACACTGCACCCTGCCCACGGGGCTACCTAGGGCCTACCTTATGGGTGTCTTACATGTAAGAAAAGGGAAGGTTTAGGCCTGGCAAGTGGGTACATTTGCCAACTTGAATTTCCAGTTTAAAACTGCACACACAAACACTGCAGTGGCAGGTCTGAGAAATGATTACAGTGTTACTGATGTGGGTGGCACAACCAGTGCTCCAGGCCCATTAGTAGCATTTAATTTACATGCCCTGGGCACCTCTAGTGCACTGTACTAGGGACTTACTAATAAATCAAATATGCCAATCATGGATAAACCAATCAACAGTACAATTTATACAGAGAGCATATGCACTTTAGCACTATTTTAGCAGTGGTAAAGTGCCCAGAGTCCTAATGCCAACAAAAACTGGTCAGAAAAATTAGGAGGAAGGAGACAAAAAGACTGGGGATGACCCTGCAAAAAGGTACCAGGTGCAACATATTTGTACACTAGTAATCAGAAATAGACATAAATAGCATTAAAAAACAGTGCAATAGCAATAGATAATAGTGACCCTGGGGGAGCCCAATCCAAAAACAAAAAAAAGGAATGTGAATGCAGGACCCCCACCCAGATAACTGGAATCTGTAGAGAGGAGCTGGAGGAACTAGGAACCCCAAAGTAAGTTACTGGATTTTCCCTAAACTAACAAAAGAACTGAAAATTAGGATAATGCAACACCCAGACAAGACTGCAAGGAACTGGCGGTGGATCCTGAAGAAGGAAGACCTGAAAAAGAAGGGGACCAAGTCCAGAACTCGAAGTGGCCAGTAGTGGCAGGAGCCACTATCCACCCGTTTGTGGTTGCAGGAGTTGGTCGACGGTGGGATGAAGACGGTCAGCAATGTTGCCCTGGACTTGGTGAGGGGTTCCTGAAGATGCAGTCAACGTCCCACGCTGGATTGAAGATTGCAGTCTGTCTGTGGCATGGAAAAGCAACCAACAAGCCTTGGCAAAAACAAGAGTTGCAGTAGATGAAAAGTGGAGCTGCCAGGGACCAGCAAGGTCCAGGAGGACTCAACCCAAAGGGGGATCTTAGGGGACCCTCAGTAAGGCAGAGAGCCCACAGATGAAAAGGCAGCCCCCACAGCAGACCCACAGGAATAAGACCCATCAGTCTCAGAGGAGCCCATGCAGCACAACTGAAGAAGGGTCCCACGCCGCAGGGGAAGCACGCAGAGGGCTGTGCTTTGCAGGGAAGAGTGCGGGGGCTGGCACTACAGAGAGCCTGAAGATCCCCTGGAGGAGATGCCAACAAGCCTTGGTAGCTGGAAGAGTCGTGGTGCACAGGGGTACTGTCCTTTGTGGGAAGGCAAGGGCTTACCTTCACCAAAGTTGGACAGCAATCAAAGAGGACCAAGGGGACTACTCCAGACCACCACCCGTAATGAAGGATCTACGCAGCTCAGGATGAGAGGAGATCCACGCAGCCAGTCATCATTGCAGTTGGTGCCTGCAGATGCAGGGGAGTGACTGCGTCACCCCAAAGGAGATTCCTTCTTCCTTCTCATGCAGACTGAAGACTTGCCACCCTCAGAGGATGCACAACTCGAGAAATGTTACAGAAGCTGGAAGAAGCCGTGGAAACAATGTTCAAGCAGAGTCTTCATTGTGGATGCAGATTGTTGGTTCCTGGAGGGTCCAGTTGCAGGCCCAGTGGCCGGAAGTTGAAGTGACTCCCAATTCTAGTATCTTGCTGACTTCAGGTTTGATGCTGTCCTTAACATGGTCGGATTGTCCGCAGATTTTGTTTTTGACAGGTAAAGTATCCCCAGTGCTCACATCATGGGTACACCAAGTAGATCTTCCAGGGGTCAAGGAGAAGAGTTCAGAAAATTGGTGCAAGACCTGCCTCCAGTCAGTCTGCTACTGGTCAAATAAGGTGTCTGAAAAAACAACTCCCTCAACTGAACCATGCTTGAGATTGCTGGAGCGGAAATCAGCGAGAGGCTTACTTTCAATTTCCTGTCCCCCATATGTGAGCATGGTCAGCTTAGCTCTGTCGTGGTAGGGTTGCAGGTAGTTCACATGGATTACCCTCTTGGGGTTCCTGCAACTACCAAAGTCCACCAGATAGGTGACTTTCCCTTTCTTTTCCAAGATGGGGTAGGGTGTACTCCACTCATGTTGGAGAGCCCTAGGGGGTCACAGGCTCCGACACCCATACCTTCCGCTCAGGATGGTATACACCCAGCGCAGCTTTTTGGTCAAACCAGAGCTTCTGTTATCACCTTCCTCACATTCCACACACTTGGGGACAATCCCTTTGGGGATTTAAGGGTCATAGTTTTCTACTCTGTCCATATTTATATGGCTACCACCATTCATGGGTGCTAAACCCGTGTCGGCCCTTTCCCTCTCCGTAGCTAATATCCTGTGTTTCAGGTCCAGCCTCTTAGCTGGTCTCTCTAATAGGGCATCTTCTTCAGAGATTCTATCTCGTGAGCTTGAGAAACCTAAACTATCCTCACTAGCGGAAGGTGTCCCAGATACCTCTATTTCAAGTTGAAGAGGGTCCCTTTCACCAGAGTTGTCCTGATCCTGAGTTCCAGGATCAGTGGTTCTGTCAGAAGGAGTTGCCTGGTCATTCCCTGCCAGTAGCTCCTGGCACCTTGCACTGGTAGGGCTTGGACATGTTTTTAGTCCGTACCCCTTACAGAGGGCCCTTAACTGCTTGTGTGAAAGCTGAAGGGAAGGGGTGACATTGACCCCAACATCCTGTCCTCTAAGGTACTCATTATTTTACTAAAGTGGGGACCTTTTTGAGCTAGAGACGTTTTTTACAGTTCTCACTAGAGTACATGTTCAAGTTTTACAGTTAAGCTAAAGGGACCCAACCAGGGCCCTAACAGCTACTTTTAGGAATTTAGAAAACTACCCAGTTTAAAAAAAATGCAATTTAACTAAAGGACATTTTGGGATTTGCTTGTGTAGTCACTTATTGGCCAAGTGGTATCAGCAAATGCAAAGTCGCAGACCCTGCCGCTGTCCCAACAATCTAGGAGCTGCTCTCCATATAGTGCAATAAAACGAAATACACTTTGCAGAGAGCCCAGTGGATCCCTAAAGGTTTTCAGAGGCAGAAATATATGGGTCTAGTGCTAGCAGTGCGAGCAGGTAGGCTCATCAAGGAGTCGTGTTATGCGGTTCTTGTACTCACGGAGGCAATAAATCAATAGACCAATTTAGAAAAATAACAGTCGCTTTTATATATGCTTTGAACCAAACTTAGAACTTTGTTACAAGATAAGTTGTTTTTAAGTTGGAAATAATTTGCTATTTCAAAAATCGGCACAGAAGACAATGAGAATTGCACTATGTTAACCTTTCACTGCCGGGATCGGCTTGGCAGTCCTTCTTCTTTTTTTAGGTCACGAGGAATCTGGTGAGTAAGGTTCAGAAATGCCCCTAAATACTAGATTTAGGTGTTACAGGGATCAGAGTGCAGCGGCCAGTGGCTACTGTCCCTCTGGGTGGCTACACCCTTCCTGTGTCCAGTCCCTTTTGGGGAGGGGGGCACATTCCTATCCCTATTGGTCCCTCTCCTCCAAACCAAGATGGAGGATTTTGCAAGGAGGGGGTTACTTCAGCTCTGGACACCTTAGGGGTGGCCGTGGCTGGGGTGGTCACTCCTCCTTGTTTTACCTAATTTTACGGATGGACCTGCCACCAAAAGTGGGGCCTGGTCCAGGGGGGGCAATTCCCACTGGCTGGAGTTCCCTGGGGCACTGTACCAGGTGGCCTGAGCCTTTGAGGCTCACTTCCAGGTGTTACAGTTCCTGCAGGGGGGGGGTGTGCAGCACCTCCACCCAGTGTAGGCTTTGTTCCTGACCCCAGAGAGCACAAAGGCTCTCACCCCATGGAGTCAGAAACTTGGGTGTTAGTGGTAGGCTGGCACAGACTGGTCAGCCCTACACCAGAGGGTTGGGTAAAATACAGGGGGCACCACTAAAATGCAGTCTGTGTGCATTTTACAATAAATCCCACACTGGCATCAGTGTGGGTTTATTGTGCTGAGAAGTTTGATACCAAATCTCCCAGTATTCAGTGTAGCCATAATGGTGCTGTGGAGTTTGTAATGACAAGCTCCCAGACCATTTACTTAATATGGCCACACTGTACTTACAAGGTCTAAGAATAGACTTAGACACTGTAGGGGCATATTGCTCATGCAGCTATGCCCTCACCTGTGGTATAGTACACCCTGCCTTAGGGTTGTAAGGCCTGCCAGAGGGGTGACTTACCTATGCCACAGGCAGTATTTTGTGGGCATGGCACCCTGAGAGGGGTGCCATGTCGACTTTGCCCTTTTCTTCCCACCAACACACACAATCTGCAAGGCAGTGTGCATGGGCTGAGTGAGGGGTTCCCCGGGGTGGCATAATACATGCTGCAGCTCTTAGAGACCTTCCCTGGCATCAGGGCCCTTGGTACCCAGGGTACCATTTACAAGGGACTTACCTGAGTGCCAGGGCTGTGCCAATTGTGAGAACAAAGGTGCAGTTTAGGGAAAGAACACTGGAGCACTAGGCAAAAAGTGGGGGCAACCATGCCAACAGTGGTATTTTCCTACAACTACCTTCTGGTAAGCCTAACTGCTCAACCACACTACCACAAAAGAGAGCATTAGTATTATCTCCTTTAGCCTTTGTTAAGCCTTTGTGGAACCCCAGGACTCTGTGCACACTATATCTCATTTTGGCATAGTATATAGAGAGCCAGCTTCCCATGGCCAAGTACCCGGGCTGCCATTTACCAGGGACTTATAGTGGTAGCTAACGGTCTGCTAATTGGGAGAAATGACTGTGCAGTTTTAGGAAAAGAGATCTGGCACTGTGGACCTGTTTAGCAGGGACCCAGTGCACTTTCAGTCGAAATGGCACCAGAAACCAGGCAAAAATTGTGGGTGGGGGCGACCGGGTCAAAAGAGGCAGTTTCCTACATATGTACATTTTCCTTTACTTTTCTTGATTGTCCTTTCAGATTATTTCTTTCATATCATTTAACTAACTCCTGGTGGGAGATGCTGTCCTTTTGTTACAGAGGGTGGGGGCTGTCTCAGGACATACCGCCGCTCCTTTGTGGTTTCTGGAGTGATGTGTTATGTCATCACCTCCGCTTCACTGAGGTTTGATTGTAGAATCTCGGGTGAAGGTGAGATGGCAGTTGCAGACAGAGCTCATCCCGGGCGGTTGAACAATACTGGTACCGGCATCTCGGAATAAAGCAAAAATAAATCTTCACCTGCCTCTGAGTATCTTTCATTGGCGACAAGGATGGGATATTGATCAGGGGAAATCAGTTGGTGGTACCAGAAATACTCAAAAGTAGAATTTTAAATTTGGCACATGAAGGGCGTATTGGAATGAGTGCAACTGGTGAAGGAAATCTGAACCTGGCGGCCTGGGTGAGGAAACATTGCTGATACTTTCCCTCACCAAGGACCCCACTGGCGCCAAGACCAACCTACAAGATGGAATGAAAGACGTTGCAGAATGGATGAAACTTAGCCGTCTGAAACTGAACTCAGAAAAAACGGAAGTCCTCATCCTCGGAAACACCCCGTCCGCCTGGGACAACTCTTGGTGGCCCACGGCCCTGGGCACCACACCTACCCCCTCAGACCACGCACGCAACCTCGGATTCATCCTGGACCCACTTCTCACCATGACCAAACAAGTCAACGCAGTATTGTCTTCCTGCTTCCTCACTCTCCGCATGCTCCGAAAGATCTTCCGCTGGATCCCCGCCAACACCAGAAAGACTGTGACCCACGCCCTCGTCACGAGCCGCCTGGACTACGGAAACACCCTATACGCAGGAACCACTGCTAAACTCCAGAAACGTCTGCAGCTAATACAGAACGCCTCAGCCCGCCTCGTCCTCGACATACCCCGCAACAGCCACATCTCCGCCCACCTGAGACACCTGCACTGGCTTCCCGTCAACAAAAGGATCACCTTCCGGCTCCTTACCCACGCACACAAAGCCCTCCACAACAAGGGACCCGAATACCTCAACCGTCGCCTCAGTTTCTACACGCCCACCCGTCAACTTCGCTCTGCCAACCTCGCACTCGCCGCCGTCCCTCGCATCCGCCGCACCACGGCAGGTGGGAAATCCTTCTCCTACCTGGCGGCCAAGACATGGAACTCCCTCCCCGCCAACCTCAGGACCACCCAGGACCACCTCACATTCCAGAGGCAGCTCAAGACCTGGCTCTTCAAGCAGCAGTAACCCCCTCCCCTAGCGCCTTGAGACCCTCACGGGTGAGTAGCGCGCTTTATAAATGTTTTTTTATTTGATTTGATTTGATTGCTTGTTGAGCCTGCTGACATTGCCGGGCACTCTGCGACGCTTCTGAGCCACTGACTGTCAAAGAAAAGTTCAAATCTACACAGTGAGCTGTGTCCCTTTCGATGAAACCCTGTGTTATTGTGACGATTTTGTCCGTATAGATGGAAAATAACACTATTGAACATTTAATAGCACGTGTCCCTCTGCGCAAGGATCCGAACCCAAACGTGGCCATCGCGCGCTTACGTCCTTCAGTGGCCGCGTTGGAGGCTTGTGTACACGGTTTGGTATCCTAGCGCCTGGAGTCCGCTGGGGAGTCTAGTGCCGCGTAGGCGACTCAGGTAAACAGTTTAGTCTCCCTGCTACCGGATTGCTTGTACGCGGCAGATACTCATGAAAGAATATTAACAAATAACATTTAACCTCTGGCCAACAAGAATAATAATCCACCAGTCGCAGTGCCTTCCACCTGCTGATTTCACACTTTTCGCCTTGATCTTACATCAGCCAAGCACCCCACCCCTTACATACAAGCAAAGCCAGAGTGGGGCTGAGGCCCCTGGGAAGTGCTACAAAAAACAAGAAAATGGAGGCCCTTTCACTGGTGAAACGGTTTGGGGGCGCCAGAGGCAGTGCTTAATTTGAGCCAGTGGTTTCTGGTGCGGGGCATTGGCACTTATTTCTCAGATCCAGCACTTATTTTTCTGCATTAGGCATTTACTGCGAGCAAAAGAAACATATGGGAAAGACGGGGAAGACAAATGTGGAAAAGTGTCACAAAGGGAGAGGCAGAAAGCTGCAGGAATGAGCTGAAGGGGCAGGGAGTGGCTGTAAATAGATTAAAGAGGCCTGAGATGGCTTCAGGATTGAGCTGCCTCAGTATTCTGTGCTGGCACATTTAAATGCAGCAGCCACGTGTTTCACAAGAGAGCTTTTTTTTATTTAGAATCTAAGCACTGGCCAAAGGTCTCTCTTGAGAGGGCCTGGCCCACCGGCCCCCCTCACCCCTCCAACCCCCCCTCCAGAACCATGCTAGCATTCAGATATCACACTAATTTAAAATTAATTTCTTGAAAACTGCTGAATAGATGTACACCAAATAATGAAAGCAGGTTTTTCCAATAAAGATGAAACTTTCTACCAAATTTGGTTTAATTTCCTTCAGTAATTCTTTTCGGCCTCGCGTCCCATGGGAATGAACACAGGAAAATGATGTTATGCGACTCATCCCCCCTTTTTTCATTTTCCTCTTTGAGCACCCAAAAACTTTCCAGGAAGGAGCTGAGGCATGAACTTTTTGGGGGGGGAAATGTTCTTGAGGATTCATTAAGTGGAACCAAAGTTATTTAAACAAAAAAAAAACCTCTTGCTATGGAACCTCTGCCCTAACTGTGCCTGCCCAGTGGTGTCGGATACTGGGTAAGAGACCACAGACCCTCAGGACAGTGTCAGACCTTCCATCTGCATGGTTTGTGTGACAACACTACCCCCTCCCCCAGGCTGGCACCCGGGCCCTTGGCATTCCTGAGATATGCATCAGAGCCCAGCGCCCCCTCCCTCCACTCCCTCCACTCAAGGTACATTCCTCCTGCCCTCCCAGCGGGAGATCAGTCCCAGGGGTGAAATAAAGTTCACAATAACTTCTGGTGCCCCTTCTCCCACATACATGCACCCCAACATGGCGCCTGACAGAGAACCCTGCGTCACCGGTACCTGCACCCTGCACCAGAACTGTCCCAGGCCTGGGTGTCTGCACCCTGCACCAGAACTGTCCCACGCCTGGGTGTCTCCACCCCTCACCAGAACTGTCCCAGGCCTGGGCGTCTGTACCCTGCCCAGAACTGTCCCAGGCCTGGGT